>NC_139570.1:3279260-4479260 GCF_965112155.1 Podarcis liolepis
CTTGCCATCCTTGGTGGGGCAGCATGGTTCCAGGGGCAGAACCACAAGCAGCTGGCAAAATGGGGCCAACATGGCAAGGTTTAAGAGAGAAAAGGATCACACCAGGTCTCAGAATTCATCAAAGACTAAATTTGCACCTGGGAAATGCCCCCCCAAACAAGGAGCCTTTATAAGCTTTCTTTGTTAAGGAGGGGAGATGGATAACTTAGGTGGATAAACCTAAGAAAATACTTGAAGGTGGATCAGACCAAAAGCTCATCTAGTTGAGTATCCTATTTCTGCTGTGACTAAATGGGAAGCACTGAACCCAACTGTGATTCCCAGAAACTGCTCCTCAGAGGAATACTGCCTCTGACAGATGAGGTCAAGCATTTCCATTGTGGCTAGTAGCCATTGACCTCCTTCTCCTCCAATAATACGTCTAGTTCTCTTATGAGTTGGTTGACCTTGCCGTATAATGTGGGTGGAAATAGTGTAACTGAGTGCTACATGAAAAAGTCCCTCTGTTTGTCCTCCCTGAATTTTCCAACATTCCACTTCATTGGATGATACCAGAATAGAACACTTGCACCCCCAAGAACACCCCACTGCCCAGGGACAATCAAGAAATGGGGCAGGCCTGCAAAGAGCAGCAGGTTCTTGTGGATTTACATAAGAACAAAAGAAAAGCTTGCCAGATCATGGCAATGGCCCATTTAGTCCAGTATTCCATTCTCACAGTGGCCAACCAGGTGCCAGAGGGAAACCTGCATGCAAAACCTGCACGCAAGAGCACTCCCCCCCCCTTCTGTGGTTTCCAGCAAGTGGTGTTGAGAAGCATTGCTGCCTTCATCCATGGATGCCTTAGCCATTGTATCCAGCAGTAATTGATAGCCTTCTCCTCCATGAATCTGTCTTAACCCTCTTAAAAGTCATCCAAGTTGGTGGCTATTGCTGCCTCCTGTGGGAAGAAGTTCCATGTCTTAACTATACTGCCCATGAAGAATAACTTCTTTTATCTGACCTAAATCTTTCAATGTTCAGCTTCAAGTTCTGGTGAGGTGACCAGAGGTGTACATAGTATTCAAAATGTACTCACAGAATAGATTTGTATGGTGGCATTATGATATTGGCAGTCCCCGACCCCCCCAGTTTCTCTCCTAACAATTCTTAGTATGGAATCTGCCTTTTTCATAGCTGCCACACACTGGGTCTGCATCTTCATGGAGCTGTCTGCTATGACTCCAATGTCTCATTCCTGGTCCATCACCACCGGTTCTGGCAGGCAGGGAATTATTATTGTTATTTATTTATACTCTGCCCTTTTCTCCAAGGAGCTCAAGTTGGTTCGCACGGTTTTCCCTCACTTCAAGAACCCTGTAAGGTAGGTTGGGTTGAGAAACAGGGACTGGCCCAAGGATTTGAACCCTGGCCTCTCCCAATTCCTAGTCTGACACGCCAACCACTACAGCACTTCTGGCTTTCACTTCCCCATAAGAGGGCGCCCAAGAACACTCTGCAAGACGCAGCAGATTCTGAGGTACCAAATCAGCCAAAATATCTGGCTCTCCTGGTCGCATCATTGCCTTGCATGGTTCAAGAGGCAAGGCTTGTGCCTTTGTGAGCTGAGAGGTTCCAGAATCCTCTACAGTGCACAGAAATTCAGTGCACAGGGGGTGGGGGTGGCAGATTAATCAATGTGAAAGAGACTCCCTGCAAGAGCTCTTGAAAGAGCTACCATATTTTTTGCTCTATAAGACTCACTTTTTCCCTCCTAAAAAGTAAGGGGAAATGTGTGTGCGTCTTATGGAGCGAATGCAGGCTGCGCAGCTATCCCAGAAGCCAGAACAGCAAGAGGGATTGCTGCTTTCACTGCAGAGCGATCCCTCTTGCTGTTCTGGCTTCTGAGATTCAGAATATTTTTTTTCTTGTTTTCGTCCTCCAAAAACTAGGTGCGTCTTGTGGTCTGGTGCGTCTTATAGGGCGAAAAATACAATAATTGACAAAAAGAGGCCCCTCTTGAATCCATCATTTCCAGACACAAATCATGCAGCAACTTCTCAAAATCCCATGATGCCATGTTCTAGCTCCATCTGGCTTCTCCTTCAACTGTCATCAAACTATAGGAAAAAGAGGGAGATGGGGTTACAGGTCCTCTCCATAGGCTCAGCTTTTGGCTCCTCTTTGAAATCTTTCCATTCCATTGCAAGTCTCTGAGATGGCTTCCCCCCCCCTTTTGTGTCACGCCTTTTTAAGTTGGTTGCTTAAAGAGTGTAAGCCCGAGGACAGGGACTAACGTATCACTGACATTTGCAAGCAATTCTGTGAACCTTTTCCTCTCTTTTTTAGCTGTAGGGTAGGGTTTTTTTTAAAAAAAATGCTTTAAATAAAGAAAGAAAAATGCTGGGGCATCAGACTGGATTGATTCTGCAATTAGAACACCCAGAGATGCAGACGAGCATGTGAGCTTTCCAAGAGATGTGTTTGCAAACTCACATCTTCATATCAGCGCCATCTGGATTAATGGCCTGTTTGAGTATTTTGGCAGTTCTGTCATGCTGGCGAGCTTTGCTGTACTGCTGGATGAAACACCCTCGTCAAGGTGCAGAGCACCACTTTAACATCACCCTGTCAAGCCAGGTTCTTTGAAGCAGATTATATTTTCCACTACAGCCCCCCCCCCGACAGTTTCATGCTATTAAATTAATATTTTGTTTTGGTGCTTGGAACTCTGGAGTTCCCAGTCACTTTTAAAATATGGGAAGGTTTTCATTTCTCCCTCCCTCCTTCTCTCTCTCTCTCTTATGCACACAGACAGAGAGAGGCAGAATGACTACAAAGGGGGATGAAGATGTGTCAAATTCATAAAACGGTAGAGGAAAAAGAAAAGAGCAGGCTTAGTTTTGCAAAGACTCTCCAATTATATTGTAAATTGTGGAACAGACACAAAGAGGGTTATCATAATATATTTCACCATCTACTCCATGAGTAGGCAGAAAGGAGATTGTGATCCACTGAAAAAGCACTTGAAGGTTTTCAGTCAATCACCCTTCTGCAACCTGGTGCTCTGGCTGGATGTTTTATAAAACTCAACCCATGTTGGCTTCTTTTTTATTTTTTATTTTTTAAAAATATTAGCTTTGGTGATCAAAAACAAAACAATATATAGCATCCTAAACATATAAGTAGTATATAGCTAAGCACATTGTTTGAATCTCTTTTGCACTTCTCTACTTACAACCAGAATTTTCCTTTTTCGTTGTTCACTGTGTCATCTTATACAATTAATCTACTGAAGGCTGTGTGTGGCCAGTGGTTGCCAGAAATGTTCATTTCATGGCACATATTTGATAAAGAGATACTGTGTCACTTGAAACACTTATTATTATTTTTTCCTTTTTAAGGTGTTCTTGTCGCTTCCCTTTTTCATCGCTTTTCCCATCAATGCAGCTGTCCAGTTTTGCTGGTGTCACTCAGATAGCAAGTCAGCCTCCCAAATCTTTCCACCTTCCAGCAATTGTCAAGTGCGCTGCTGATAGTAAGAATTTCAGGAAGTCCTCATTTGTAACATTTGAAACCCTCCCCCCCAACAGACATGGAGAATGACATCGTCCTGAAATCTACATTAGACCTATTTCATTAAAATATCTTTTCTGAAGTATTCTGGAGTTGGGTGCGTTGGAGGGAAAAGTTAATGAGACATGATGTGCAATCCTGTGTAAAGTTACCCTAATAAAGAAAATCAGCTTCAGGAAGAAGGAGGTCAGAATGGAGAAGCAGTACAGAGGCCAGGTGCTTCTCCTCCCCATCTCCCAGGCAGGAATATAACAAGAACCTGCTGGATGAGGCTAGTAGCCCATTCAGTCCAGAATCCTGATGCCACAGTGGCCACCCAGAAGATTATGGGAAGCCCCAAAGCAGGATCCGAGTATAATAGTACTCTCTGCTCCTGTGGCTTCCAGCAAAGCCATCCAAGTTGGTGGCCATCACTGTCTCTTGGGGAAGCAAATTCCACAGTGTAATTATGCGCTGCCTGAAGAAGTACTCCCCCACCCCTGCCCTGAATCTTCCACAATGTGACCTCATTAGATCTCCGTGAGCTTTTGTGTCAGAGAGGGAGAAAAACTTTTCTCAGTCCACTATCTCCATTCCATGCATAAATGCATGAACTACTATTATATTGCCTCTAACTTGCCTTTTTTCAGTTGTTGATGTTCAGTGGCAGCTAGAGAACACTTTACCTACCTGTGGGGCTCCATATCTTCTCCTTCCAAATCCAGCAAGATGGGTGCTTTTGTGTGCAGGATGTCCAACACCCCCATCATAACTTCAAGAAATATGAAGCTCACGTTGCGCTATAGTGTACTTGGCAAAATTAACAATCCTTACAATGAGATAATGAAGATGGTCCTGCTTATCACATGCACGCTCCCCCCCATTTTAAAAAAAGAGCAAATAGTTGAGTTTCACGTGTTGCTTCCTGCTTCCACTTGCTGAAGCATGTGAAATGGGATATAGCATTCTGAAGCCATGGAGATCTATAAAAAGCTTTGGATAATCCAGCCTTTCATTCAGAGACTGAACGCTACAAAGCCAGTTATCCAGACAGTTTGCTTCAGCCAGGCTGTCCCCCAGAACCTCCAAGCAAAGAAAATCCAAAACTAGAATGTGTGCAAAAAGACTGAAAAACCCATCCCATCACCACTAGTTGAAAATCACCCAGCAAACCAAATGTTTTTGTTAAAAAAAGCACTGTGGACTGTGGGGGCAGTGAGGAGTCCCTGGACCCAGCAACAGATTTACCAGCCCTCCCACCGGGCAGAGTGAGGTGGGAGATGCTGGGAGTGGCAGCAAGGTGTTGGGAGTGCAGAACCATGTGTGCCATGCAACCTGCACTGTGCCCCCCCTTACCCAATTAGTTTTCCATTCCTACAGTAATCCCAGTTATCAACATCCTCCTCCTTCCCCTGTGCTTAATATTTGCAGGAGGGACTTTACTGCAAAGCACATTTAATAATCATTTAAGTGCTAGGGGCTGCCACTCCTGCTTTCTCAGTTTGCCAGCCTCACCTACCTGACCAAATCCCTTCCTTTTATGCCTCGTCCCCCATTCCCTCAGTTATCCCCTCACAGCTTGCCCAAACCCTTTCTCTCAAAGCTCACCCCAAGCCCTTACCCTCTCACTTCACGCTTCAATGTGCAGTTTCACATTTAAAACTCTCTTAGAGAACCTAGTGCCACCACGACTTCCGGGGTCAGCGCCATCGGCAATTGCGGAATTCCTCTGAGTAGGAGGAATTTGCTCTGTGGGAACTGGGTCTGGCCGTCACGGCGAAGGCGGAGACCCTTCAAAAATCACAGGCAGGTGAAGCCTGTGAACGTGGGATTCGGCGGGCACCTTTTGCGCCCCCCTACTCATGGGGAACCCCGATTTTGGGGCTCTGGAGCGAGGTGGGGTGAGTGGCGCGGTGCTGTGAATCGACTGCTTTTTCCACGGAGCGAAGCCACACAGCGCTGACTTTTTCCTCTGGACAATTGGATTTTAAAAGCAACTACCCGTGAGTAGGATAAATTGGAAGATTTTAAAGGGAAAAAAGGATTTAATTTGGCACTGAAGCGGGGAGGCTCAAACAGGAAGTCCGCCTTCCAGTTTTGTATATAGATCAAAGCAAAGAGACTGCAAGCTAAAATCTCGGAAAATCGACTGGAAAAGACTAATTTCTCAACATTAAAAAGAAAGTGAACCCCCCCCCTTTGGAAGCAGGAGAAGAGGGGGGAAGTTTGACTAAATATACCTGCAAGAGAGAGGGGGAAGGAAGCCAAAATTCCACCGCTCAGAACCTGGGAACAGGCTGCCGATAGGACAATAAGACTGCTGTATTTTGAAATGCGTCTTGACTGTGAGTAGACCATCCGCTGACAGTTAGCTGAGTAAGAGAGATACATTGTTTCTAGCTGCCCACTTCTGATCTTAAAAAGGAGAAAAGTAACTGAAAATGGAAACTAACTTTCTCGTTTGAGTTGTGTTTTAAAAGGTGTTATTTTGGATTGATGCAAGAACAGATATTAACTGTTTCCCCCTAGAGGAAGTTATCGAAACTGTTACAGGACTTGGTTTAGGGGAATTTTCCACTGTTAAGATAAAGCTGTGGGACTGACCTTGGGTTTATTCTTTTTGCTTTAAAAAAAAGTGTTATGGCAAATGGGAAAGAAAAAGTAGATCCATCATTCCCAGACAAAACAACAAGGTCTGGGAAGCCTTGGCAACAAAGAGCGTCAACATCTGGCCCCTCTGCCTCATCTGCCTCATCTGTGGTTGTACCAACACAACCTAAATCAAAAGGAATGTCAACAGAAGAAGCCCTTGAGCTTGCATTAAGTAAGATAAATGAATCTTTGGAACAACTTAACAAGAAAGTAGATACTACAAATGAAAAAGTGGATGCTACAAATGCAAAAGTGGATGCCACAAATGCAAAAGTGGATGCTGCAGTTACTAAAATTGATGCAAATACAGAAAGCATAAATAACCTGGGACAAAAGGTGAATGCTAACACAGAAACTATTGAGAAAATGATACAGGAATCTAGCTCGACACGACAGACTGCAGAGGAAGTTAAGGAAAAAGTCACTTCAGTGGAATTTAAGGTGACACAATTAGAAACAGAGAGTTCCAGATCTGCAGAGGCAACTTCATGACCATAAGCTGACGCTTTCTATGAAGGAGAAACAGACAAATTTGAGGATCAGAGCTGTACCTGAACTGGAAAAGGGCAGTTTGATAGACTGTCTCACGCAGGAACTTGCAGAATTTTGGGAGCTGGATTTGGAACAAGAGGAATTTAAAATTGTGAGGGCCTTTAGATTGGGAAGGGGGGGGGAGAGAAAGAGAAGAACAGAATAAGAGACTGTTTGATTACCCTCAGATCCAAAGAAGAGAGAGATAGAATTTTGGGTTGGCATTACCAGAAGACATTGGTAATACAACAGTCAAGAGTGGAAATATTTAAAGATATCCCGAAACATCTTTTGGACCTTAGGTCCAACTACGGAGATTTGGCTGCCTTGCTGAGAAGGAATCAAATCATCTTTAGGTGGGAATTTCCCCAAGGCCTATCCTTCAGCTTTAAAGGAAGGAAAATAAAAATAAGATCAGTAGAAGATAAAGCAAAGTTCTTGAATAATTACGAGGAAGATCTGCAGAAGGAACTTGGAAAAGAGTCAAGGGCATCGGACAGAAGATCACCAGACAGAGGACTAGAGCAAAGAGCATTGGACAGAAGACCACCAAAAAAAGGAATAGTGGACATTGCAACACTACCTTTTCGACTGGATCGTCTAGCAGCGCCGACACCACCAACAGAAGAAGAGCAGGTATTGGGTGCAGTTGGAGGAAAATCAGATTAAATACATCATGGCACTGCAAGTATTTAGCTGGAATGTAAATGGACTGAACTCCCCGGAAAAAGGCGGAGAGTCTTTCATTTATTGAAAAAAGAACAATTGGACTTGATTTGTTTGCAAGAAACGCATGTGACAAGGCTACACAGGAAGATATTGAGTAACAAAAGATTGGGCCAAGAATTTATTTCATCAGACAAAGTCAAAAAAAGAGGAGTAGTCCTTTATGCAAAGGAGAGCCTATCACCGAAATTTATATTTAAAGATGACCAAGGAAGATTTGTTGCAATTGAAATTCAATCACAAGGAGAGAAATTTTTGATAGTAGGCATTTACGCACCAAATGAGGGAAAATCGGAATTCTATAAGAAGTTACATGAGACTCTGATGGACTATATGGATTACAATCTGATTTTGATGGGGGACATGAATAGAGTAGTATCTACAAATATGGACAAGGCATGGAGACAGGTAGTTACTAAGGATGGTAGACTACCAAAAACTTTTTTTGATATGACTGACAATATGGATTTAGCTGATATTTGGAGAATGAAGAACCCTTTGGGAAGAGAGGGAACTTTCTTCTCTGAGGCCAAAATGACATGGACAAGAATTGACCAAATTTGGGTAACTAGAGGGTTGGCTCCAAAGATTAGAAAAGTGGAAATTTGTCCTAAAACTTACTCCGATCATAATGCTGTGAAGATGGAAATGAAACTAACACCAACTGGTTCCTTTAGATGGAGGATGAATGACACTTTGTTTAGGAACTAAGAAGTGACTAAGAAGGCCCAAAAAACCTTGAGAGATTATTTTGAGATTAATATGAATACCACTACCGAAAAAAGAGTAATCTGGGACGCAAGTAAAGCGGTTATGAGAGGATTTTTGATACAACAGAATGCAATTAAGAAGAGAGTTCAAAATGAGAAAAAAGACAAGATTTTGGAGAAAATAAAGGAAGGAGAGAAAAAATTGAGAGTGAAACCAAAGTCGCAGGAGATCTTGAAAGAGATAAAGTTATATCAAGTACAATACATGAAAATGATGAAGCAGGAAATAGAATGGAAAATTAAACAGATAAGACAAAAGACATTTGAATCAGCAAACAAATGTGGGAAACTGCTGGCTTGGCAAATGAAAATAAGACAAAAACTTAATACTATTACAAATTTGGAAGTGGAAGGGGAAAATATACAGAACCCAGTGGAGATCAGAAAGTGTTTTCAGAGGTACTTTAAACAATTATATACACAGGATACTCAGAAAGAAATGGACATTGACCGATTTTTGAAAACAAAGGGACTACAAAAAATGTTGGAAGGATGTTGGAATGAAATAGTGTGGTTTTAGCAGAAATGCTATAAAGGATTAAGAAAAAATAGATTGCTAAATGGTGAAGGAGGGAAAGTAAATTTACATTACATTAAGATAAAATAGAGGACAAAAATTGGAAAAGATGGAAAGGACTTGCTGAAATAGCTAACTGAACTAGAATACAAAAAAGGGAGGTGTGAGGAGGTCAAGGAAATAAGCAAATGAAAGATAAGTTATGGGAAGATTCTTTGTATTTCTTTTTCTTCTTCTTTCTCTTTTTTCTTTTTTATTATTGCGATGTGATGTTTTGTATCTTTTTAATATGCTGTTTTGTTGTTTTTTTAAATTTTTTCTTTTTGTAACCCTTTAAAATTAATAAATATTATTAAAAAAGAAAAGAAAAGAGAGAACCTAGTGTCACCACGATGCCAGGGATAAAATGCAGCTTGGTTCTGTTGCCCTGGTGCTAAACACCTTTACCTGGGAATGATAAGCACTGTTTTGCTGCCTTCTGTAGAAAAACTATACAATTATCACACAAAACTGTCTTTTACTGTATCAGTCCATATGGGTTTCCCTAAGCCAGTATTCCCTACTTTCAAGAAGCAAGTGGTTCTTGCAAGGTCTCAAGTCTTTCCCATTGATCCTTTTAAAACTGGGGTCTCCAGGGATTGGACCCCCTCCTAAAGGTGCGTGCCATAAGCAACTTTGTTTCAGAGCATGAGGCAGCTCCCATCAGGGGCTGAAACCCCATTCTTGGGAGGGAAAGAACTAGCCTCTTCCAGCTATAGAAACTGAGAGCAGAAGCTCCACCATTGTCCGCCTCTCTTTCTCCCTTTTCTCCATTGGAGCTGCAGAGAAAAGAAGCATCTGTAGTGTCTGGGAAAGCATCCAGAATCATTCCTCAAGAAAAACGTGACATCTTGGTGCTGGCATCACAGAACAAGGGTCATGGCATGCTCATGGTTCGCTAATGACTTGCAATATGTTCTGTACGCACCGGTTAGTTGGCAGGAGAGAGAGACTCCAGATTGCAATGGGAAGGTTTGAGGGAGGGTACGTAGGGATGTTTTTTCTTGCATATAATGGAGGCAAGAAAAATGATATTGTGATGCAGTTCTGCTTTGCTAGAGCAGAAGGAGGTGGTTCAGTACCCAGCACAACGTGACACGGGAGGAATCTTGTTGGAAGGGAAGGGATTACGTCCTCTATTACAAAGCCTCATGTGAGGGTCATTTTGAGACCCCAGTCAAGTTATGGGGCACAGACTTTAAAAAGAAGAAGTAAAAAAGTGACAATTGACCTAGAATTTCTCCTGGAATGACTTCTGTTTTCTTTCATTATTTCTTCAATTCATCAACCACCCTTCATCAGTGAAGATAGTTAGGCAGTTCATATATCATTATGAAAACAGGAAAATATGATTAATATCAATACCATCACTAAAACATGAAAACAAGTTGAGATTTTAAGATGTCAGTTCCTAATAACACAACAGAACAATGGCAGATAAGTCCAAAATGGCTATCCCACTCCAGCCTTACATCAAGCAGAACCCAAGGCCAGTGTGTAAGAGTGTGTGAGACAGTATGAAGGAGTGGTTAGATTGCAGGGCTAGGACGTGAGAGACCAGGGTTCAAATCCACACTCAGCCATAAGCCCACGGGATATCTTTGTGCCAGTCACTATCTCTCAGCCTGACCTACCTCACTGGGTTGTTGTGAGGATAAAATGGAAGCATGGAGAAGTGTGTACACAATCTTCAGCTATTTCTTTTGGGGGGGGGTGATAAAACAAAACAAAGGCTGAGTGAATAAGTGCAACTTAATTTGATGATGAAAAGTTTGCAGTGAAGATAACTGATTCCAGGGGAAGGATATTCCACATGCTACCACACAGAAGGAACTGCAAGAAGTGCTTGCCTTGCAAATCTTAAAGTTTGGGTGGACAGGCGGACCTTCCTGTGCATAAACAGAAGATCTGAGTAAGGACACTCTCAGCCTCTCTACCTGGCCCCACCCCTCCCTGGTCCTGCTTCACACCCCAAGTATTTCTGCCTGGGTAGAATGTGTCCTTGGATTCTGATAATGCCACTTGCTTGTCTAGATACAGAAAAGAGAAGTGAGGATTGTGGGTGTGCCAACTAGCCAACTGCACAAAGGTAGGATTTACATTTGTTTCTCTGCCCACTCCTTGCCTCTGGCCCCACTCACCACTGGCATGTGGCCCTTGAACAGTTGCCCAAAAAGGAATGTGGCCCTCAGGTTATGATTCCCCGTCCCTGTCCAAAATCTTAAATGTAGCTAAGAATGAGGAGGGTAAGAAATAACCTTGCAAATCTTTTTTTCTTTTTCTTTTTTAAGAAGTGGGAGGCAGGAAGAAATACACTGAAAAGTTTCTTCACCCCCAACATAAAATAATTGACTTAATATATGGTACAAAATGGGTCCATCTGCTCTAGCTGTTACCAGGCAAATGTCACCAGAATACCCACAGGAGTATTCAGGACGGAGCGGTGGAAAAGGTACCGTTTTTTGTTTGTTGAATAGATTTTATTAAAGTGTGAAGAAAAATACAAAGGTTAGTATCAAACACCAAATATCTTTTTATCAAAGATAAAAAACCTAATCTGAATAAAAACACAAAGCAAAAGGATGAAAAAAGAAAAAGAAGGAAAGAGAGGGAAGAAGAAAAAGAGAGGAAGAACTTCTGATTCTTCATCTGTTAGCTATTTACAGAGAATTGTTCAAAACATCCAAGAAACACTTTCTAGAAACCAATATTTTATTAAGTCTTCAAACCAGATATCATAAGTTCATTTATTTTTCACGCAAAAAGTCCATAAGGAGTTTCCATGATTTTTCTCTTATTAAACACATCAACTTTGCCATCTCAGCTAAGTCCAATAATTTTAACAGCCATTCCTCCATGGTAGGGAATGATGAATCTTTCCACCTTTGTGCATATTAAAGTCTCGCCGCTGTGATCATCTATTGAAATAATAATATATTGGGGGGGGGGAATAAAAAAATAAAAATGCAAAGGGTTCCCTAAGGCCCAAGTCAGAGCACTGGTCTACCCAGCTCAGCAATGCTGATCCTAACCACAAGTAGCTATCCAAGGTCCTTCCCAGCTACTACTGCTAGAGATCCTCTAACTCAGGGGTCAGCAAACTTTTTCAGCAGGGGGCTGGTCCACTGTCCCTCAGACCTTTTGGGGAGCCGGACTATATATATATTATTTTTTTTTGGGGGGGGGGACAAAATCCTATGCCCCACAAATAACTCAAGAGATGCATTTTAAATAACTCAAGAGATGCATTTTAAATAAAAGCACACATTCTACTCATGGCAATACAGGCTGATTCCTGGACCATCTATGGGCTGGATCCAGCCCCCGGCCTTAGTTTGCCTACCCATGCTCTAACTTAAGGGTAGCCAATAGGGTTTCCTCCAGAGGTCTCTGTGAACCACAACTCTCATCAGCCCCAGTCAGTTCAGCCAGTGGTGTGGGATGATGGGAGTAATAGTGCAGGAACTTATGGGGTGCACAGTACTGGCTACCTGTGTTTCAATTGGACAAACTGGGGATTGAAACTTCTGCATGCAACACCAGTGCTCTACCATTGAACCACCCACATTTCTAGAGGGGTAGAGTCCAGGTGAGGAGGGACAAGATGATGGGAAAGGGCTGTGGCTCAGTAGTAGAGCATCTCTTTTGCATACAGAAGGCCCCAGTTTCAATTCCCAATGGTATCTCCAGCTAGGTCTGGGCATGACCTATGACTTAGACCAATGGCCTGCCTTGGTATAAGGCAACTTCCTATCTGCAATTCAAACCAGCTGTTCTGTAACAACAACAATAGCAATAGCAACAATTTTATATGTACCCCACCCATCTGACTGGGTTTCCCCAGTCACTCTGGGTAGCTTAGAGCTAAAGTTGTATAGTTCTTTATCTCCTTGGCATCTGAAGAGAGGGTGTTCCACAGGGAGGGTGCCACTATCGAGAAGGCCCTCTGCCTGGTTCCCTGTAACCCCACTTCTCGGAGTGAGGAAACCGCCAGAAGGCCCTCGGAGCTGGACCTCAGTGTCCGGGCAGAACGATGGGGGTGGAGACGCTCCTTCAGGTATACTGGGCTGAGGCAATTTAGGGCTTTAAAGGTCAGCACCAACACTTTGAATAACACTTAGTAAATACGAAGCCACAACTTCCTACAGCATCCATGCACACAGCAATTATTTCACATTTCTATAACAATCCAAAAATCTACCCATAATAATCATTTACAGAGAAGAATCTGCAAAATGCCAGTCCTAATTCTCTCCCTACGTGCATTTAGCCTTGAGCAGAGCTGTAGAGGCCAGAAATCCCATCCAAATCAACTTCCTTACTGCAGGTTTTCTCCTTCTGATCTGTCTTCAAGGTTTTGCATATAAACAGCTTATTTTGAATGCAATTTGAAGAAGACCCATTATCAGAAAAGGCATTGTGTCAGGGCTGGAAATGCTTATGCGCTCAGTGAGTTGCCTGGGAGTTTATCTGTTGAGGTTGCAAATGAAGGCAGGAGAGAGAGAGTCTTCTAAGAGCCCCTTGCTGGGGAGGCAACACTCCAGAGGTATTATGCTATAATAAATATGACCAGCAGAGTACCCAGAAAGCAGAGGCAGACTTGGCCTTTCAAATTTCAACAGAACCCCATGAAAGGCCAAAATTTGGTGCCCCCACCTTCCATTCTGCTCAATTCACTGCACCATAGTTATGATGCCTGTGGTGCCTCCTAGGCACAACACCCTGTGTGGCAGATCCAGTCACGCTGCCCTAAATCTGCCTCTGCAGAAGAGCAGGAGATGATCGGCCATAAATCTAAATTATTAAGAATGATAACGGCGCTGGGAGATATGAAATTCAATAAAGGTAGCTGGGTTAGTCTAGATTAGCAAAATAGCGAATATAAGCCAATCAAGGATGGGGGAGATATTTAGCACTTTCTAAAACAATCGGTGAACTGAAACACAGCTATCCTTCAAAATTCAATCCTTTCTGAATTTTATGAGACAGCTCTTCAGCCAAATAGTTTGCACAAAATTGAATGTGTAAAAATGTTGGTGACGATGACACATATTGCATTGTGTTAGGGGAAATTGCTTGCAAAAAATGTGTATACCAGCCAAGATTTCACACACACAAAATGTGCATGTTAAGAGAAATTTGCTGATGAGCTTTCATGAGGACTTAAAAAGAAAAAAGAAAAATCTTGGAACAAATGAGAACTGAATTTAAGGCACAAAAAATCATAAATTGAGAGAATTCAAAATCAACAGTAATCCATCCCCAGTTGATGGATTAGCCTTGTCATTTAATATATGAAGTTCCCTTACAGGATCAAACCATCCATCTACATACTTGTTTTTGTGAGATGAGTTAAGTATGTTTAACCTGGAAATGTTTATATGTTTATATGTTATATGTATGTTTATCCTGTTCCAATATTTGAACAACTGTCATATGTAGAATATGGAACGGATTTTCTTGGGCCGGTGGTGGTTAAAAGCTGAATCAGTGGGTTCAAATAACAAGAAAAATGATTTAGATAAAACGTTAGGAAGATCTTCCCAAGGTATGAGCTGACAGACCATGGAACTGCATTACAAAATTGGGACAACAGTGAACTTTGATGTATAGCTATGCTGGGGTTCGCATATTGTTTCATAATGTGTGGACAAGGTAGTTTTGCATTTAAATGTAAAGAGAATCAAATTGCTTCCCCAACCCTAATTCCAAGAAGGAATTTATGATTCATGGACAGATTATCCTGGATTTTTTTGCAGCCACTCTAAATGGAAGAATTCGTGTTTAAGAGGTTAATGATATTTAATGATAAGCATGTGTGCAAAAAGTACCACGTAGGAAGGAAGTGAGATTTTGGCTGCACAGTCCAAAGTGCTAAATTCAGCAAATAAAGCACAGGGAAGGATAGATGGGCAGGGTGGGGGTTTTTTTATTTTTGTTTTTTAAATTAAAAATGCTGCCCTGCCTCCAGTCCCAGCATATAGGGACAGGCAAGGGGTACTCAAGGGTCTGAGAACCGGCGCCTCTTTTTGTTGTTGTTAAAAAGTGTGACACTTAAAGTAACAACTTCATACTGCATACTGCCACCTCTTTTTCTAGAAAAAAATCACTGGGAACAGGTACAGTTTTCACTGAATTGGCATCACAGATACAGACTGAAAGGCTGGCAAAGCATTCCTGTCTCCAGTCTGCAAGGAAACAGAGGGTGACTGATCATTTCAAGACATCAGAGTGTCGAGTAAGTACAGTGAACTTGCTGCTTAACCCCATGTTCGCCTCCTTGCCATTTTAATGAGCTACAAGCATCCAACACAAAGGAAGGAATTACTCTGTTCCAAACTCAGAGAGATACATCACCCTTGTTAAATGCTTCTACTTCTTTTTAACTCTAATAAAGTAGCCCTTTCCTAAAGTCACAGCCTAAGGAGATGACCTGCCTTAAATAAATAAATAAATGCAACTCTTGTGACTGTTAAAATGACCTGCACATTTGGATGGATAGAAAGCCTTTTGAGATTTTCTTGTTGGCAGAATTTTGATTGGGAATCCCATAAGAGACAAGGCTCAAGGCGCTCTCTTTCCCCTACAGCCCACACCCCTCATTGCAAAAGGAATAGAGGCAGATACTGGATATCTGGATGGCCAAAGAGCTAGCACTCTGCTTGTGCTCCAATACACCCTTTTCCTCAGCCATCCTGAAAGTGCAAGTTACTTGGGGCAAGTCAGTTTTCAGGGTCTGTTCTGTGTAAAAACAAATTTTTGTGGGCCTTCAACATTATCTAGCTATCTCACATTGTGTGGGATAACCAGCCCCATACAGGCAACACACATAAGTCTAATTAATGCATGGAAGAGTTAATACCATAGAGTAAGCTGTCCTGCCAGGATTAACAATGTACTTCCTTTTCCTTGGGAGGAAATAGGTCATCAGGCCTATTGTCCCCTTCACCCCGTCTACGTGTGAAGCTCAGCATGTGAAGAGGTTTGAGCTGGTTGCTCCAGTTCAACTTCACGGCTCTCACAGACCACTTTTGAGTTCCTATACCAATAATTTAGGAACTTTCACCACTTTGTAACTAAGTTTTACTGCCTGTGAAAAATTTTCTGAAGCACATAAATTTGACCTTTGAAGAGTTTGTAAGTAAACCATTTTCTTAGCTCACAAAATGTGTGGTCATTTTCTTATGCTGGGGGAACAGGGAAACTTTGGAAAGAAAGTTTTTTTAAGGGGACATTTTGGAACTCCAAAGCTAAGCATTTAGGAACACTGGAAACACAAGACACTTTTGTTTCAAGAAAATGGTGTGCAAGTTCTGTTATGCACAATGGAACTTCACAGAAAACTAAACTTGAGTCACTCCGAAGGAAGATATTGGTGCACTCCAAATCATTTCCCCATTGTTGTGCACAGAAAGGCACAGAAAATAGTAGAACTAGCTAAAAGGCAACATATGGAGATCTGCATTGATTGTAGCAATGCATCCCTAATTATTTCTATTGTATAATAATAAGATTATTGTATAAGCCAAGAATGTGTGTGGCTGTGACTAAATAGAAGAAATCGATGGCTCACCTACATGGTTGCTGCAAGCACTACAATTCAAAAACAGCAACACAAGAACACTGAGTGGTGGGTGAAGAGAAGTAGTTGCTTGACTGTTTCTGGACCTTAGTTGCATCTGACATGTTTGGATCCCACCAGCAAAGTCAGAAGGGTTTCCCCCCAGAAAATTATGCGCGCGCGCACATGCGCACACGCACACACTGTTTCCCTCCACCCTGAAAAAATGTGAAATGCCTCAAGTAGACTATAATATGAATTGTTATGTTTGACTTACATTTAGTCAAAGTTGTTTGTGTTTTTGTGTTTAAAAAAAACACAAAAATGATGCCACATTAATTTTACATGCTGTGTCTCGAATATTTCTTCCATTGGCCCCAAGTATTTGAAGTGAAATATTAGATTGGGATATTAGATTGCTTTCCCACATTCACCCACATTCTAAACAAAAATGTGGTTTAAATGCTGGGTGTGTTGTTGTTTTTTAAAAAAGCTTTTCTTCAAAATTATTTGCATGGAAATAGTTGTAAATATTTAAAAGCATGACAACTTGACAGCACACATCTTGCTACATTGTTTAAATGTTAAGTGGGGAAATTGAAAGAACTGAAAACTGTTAAACTAATTTTAGAATACCAGAAGAATGCATAATGTAGATTTGTGTGTCTGTGTATCTATGCCCAGCCTGGAGCTGATGTCGCTTGCTTTCCTCCAAAGTCAAAGGAGAGGGGAACTTTAAAAGAAAACGGCACAGGAAAAGAAAAAGAGGAAACGCTGCTCACCCTTTTCACCCTGTTGGTAAGAGCCCAGTGAGGCACTTGTTCTCCCTCCCATCAGCTCTTTCGGACTCCTCTGCTTGACAACTTCATCCATTTTGGCATCCTGAGCACAAACCAGCGACGTGGGCTAAGAAAATATTGTGAAGTTCTGTCTTTCAATGGGAGGTTTTCTCTCTTTCTAAACACATATTGGTTCTATAACATTAATTAAGAAGATTACAAATGTGGTACACTGCCAGTCAAGCTGGGCAGTTTCAAATCTGTGTTAACTGTTTTTTTCAAGTGATCGTCCCTAAGAAACATGCTAATGTAGAAGCGGTACACAAATGCCTTAAAGTACACATGTACAGCATGTGAGTTGTGTAACACTTTGGCACTCGCTGCCTATTGAGATTAGGCAGGCTTGTTTGCTGTACTTGTTTTGATGCCTGCTATGTAGAAATGTAAGAAGCTGTTACCCGGATATTTGTTGGATGTCAAACTCAGCCAAGAGCATAAGGTCAAACAGATTCCTCACTGGCCTTGCAGAAAACTTCATTGTCCAGAAAGTGGGAGAAGCAACAAGAGGAACAGCCATTTTAGATCTAGTCCTAACCAATGTTGATGACCTGGTTAGTGGGGGAGAAGTGGAAGGATCATTAGGCATGAGTGATCATGTTCTTCTGAAGTTTACTATACAGCGGAAAGGAGCAGCCAAGCATACTAGGACTCAATTTCTTGACTTTAAGAAAGCCGACTTCATAAAACTTAGGGAAGTGCTGGGTGAGATCCCATGGACAGTAATACTAAAAGGAAAGGGAGTTCATGATGGCTGGGAGTTTGTTAAGAGGGAGATAGTAAAAGCACAATGTCAGGCAATACCAATGAGACAGAAACATGGAAGGTGCCTAAAGAAGCCAGGGTGGCTATCTAAAGAACTTTTAACTGAGTTAAGATTAAAAAAGGATGTGTACAAAAAATGGAAAAGGGGGGAAACCACCAAAGAGGAATTCAAACAAATAGCCAGCACATGTAGACACAAAGTCAGAAAAGCTAAAGCACAGAATGAACTCAGGCTTGCTAGAGAGGTTAAAAGCAACAAAAAAGGCTTTTATGGGTATGTTCATAGCAAAAGGAAGAACAAAGAAACAGTGGGGTCACTCAGAGGAGAAGATGGTGAAATGCAAACAGGGGACACAGAAAGGGCTGAACTCCTCAATGCCTTCTTTGCCTCAGACTTCTCCGATAAAGAAAACAATGCCCGACCTGAAGAATTTGGAGCAAATGATTCAGCAAAGGAAACACAGCCCAGAATAACTAAGGAGATAGTACAAGAATACTTGGCTAGTTTAGATGTATTCAAGTCTCCAGGGCCAGATGAACTGCATCCAAGAGTATTAAAAGAACTGGCAGATGTGATCTCACAACCACTGGCAGTCATCTTTGAGAATTCCTGGAGAACAGGCGAAGTCCCGGCAGACTGGAGGAGGGCAAATGTTGTCCCTATTTTCAAAAAGGGGGAAAGAGAGGACCCAAATAATTACCGCCCAGTCAGTCTGACATCAATACCAGGGAAGATTCTGGAGCAGATCATTAAGCAAACAGTCTGTGAGCACCTAGAAAGGAATGCTGTGATCACCAATAGTCAGCATGGATTTCTGAAAAATAAGTCATGTCAGACTAACCTGATCTCGTTTTTGACAGAATTACAAGCCTGGTAGATGAAGGGAACGCAGTGGATGTAGCCTACCTTGATTTCAGCAAGGCATTTGACAAGGTGCCCCATGATATTCTTGTAAAGAAGCTGGTAAAATGCGGTCTTGACTATGCTACCACTCAGTGGATGACTGGCTGACTGACCGAACCCAAAGGGTGCTCATCAATGGTTCCTCTTCATCCTGGAGAAGAGTGACTAGTGGGGTGCCACAGGGTTCTGTCTTGGGCCCGGTCTTATTCAACATCTTTATCAACGACTTGGATGATGGACTCAAGGGCATCCTGATCAAATTTGCATCTGACACCAAACTGGGGGGGGGGGCTAACACCCCAGAGGACAGGATCACACTTCAAAACGACCTTGACAGATTAGAGAACTGGGCCAAAACAAACAAGATGAACTTTAACAGGGAGAAATGTAAAGTATTGCACTTGGGCAAAAAAAATTGAGAGGCACAAATACAAGATGGGTGACACCTGGCTTGAGAGTAGTACATGTGAAAAGGATCTAGGAGTCTTGGTTGAGCACAAACTTGACATGAACCAACAGTGTGACGCGGCAGCTAAAAAAGCCAATGCAATTCTGGGCTGCATCAATAGGAGTATAGCATCTAGATCAAGGGAAGTAATAGTGCCACTGTATTCTGCTCTGGTCAGACCTCACCTGGAGTACTGTGTCCAGTTCTGGGCACCACAGTTCAAGAAGAACTGGAACATGTCCAGAGGAGGGCAACCAAAATGGTCAAAGGCCTGGAAACGATGCCTTATGAGGAACGGCTAAGGGAGCTGGGCATGTTTAGCCTGGAGAAGAGGAGGTTAAGGGGTGATATGATAGCCATGTTCAAATATATAAAAGGATGTCATATAGAGGAGGGAGAAAGGTTGTTTTCTGCTGCTCCAGAGAAGCGGACACGGAGCAATGGATCCAAACTACAAGAAAGAAGATTCCACCTAAACATTAGGAAGAACTTCCTGACAGTAAGAGCTGTTTGACAGTGGAATTTGCTGCCAAGGAGTGTGGTGGAGTCTCCTACTTTGGAGGTCTTTAAGCAGAGGCTTGACAACCATACGTCAGGAGTGCTCTGATGGTGTTTCCTGCTTGGCAGGGGGTTGGACTCGATGGCCCTTGTGGTTTATTCCAACTCTATGATTCTATGATTCTATGTTAGCTGATAGCTGTTTTAACCTCAGCTAAATTCCTAACAGCCATCCTCTCGTACAAGAGACGGAATGGAATGTTAGCCGATTATTGATAGTTATAAGAATTTTCTATAATGACATCAGATATTGATTTTAGCGTAGTGCCTAAATCTTAATCTTAAATTTTTCTCTTGAATTGCTAATATCTGTCCTTGTGAGCTGTGAATTGTGTTATATTATTGGTGGCTTGTACGAGTCCACTGTTTTATTTGATTTGTTTTGTTGTGTTGTGCTTTATGATGGGCGTAAAGCCGAATAAACATCTTCGTTCGTGCGTTCATTCGTTTAACCTCATTCTAAGTTTATTGTTGATTTTTAAAAATATGTTTAAAATAGTTGTTTTTAAATGTTCTCCTGATCACTTCATTGGTTTGTTCTTTCTGTAAACCACTTTGAGTGTTTTTTGGGGGGGTTTTTTACAATCTAGTGGTATACAAATTGTCTCTGTGTGTGTTCGTGTGCATGCATGCATGCAGAAAACTAGCTTAATGAACAAAGGTGAAATTTGCCTTCATTGTTCCACCCACATGCTCAATTTAATGTAGATTTTAATTATTCCCATTTTAAACTTTGTATTTTAACCTCTCCACCCTCAGACCCAAAGAAACTAATACCCCATAGAATGCCCTCCCATGAACCATCGGATTCAGCCCTATACATCTTCCGGCTGAATAAAGAAGTCAGAATCATTTAGAAGGCCACTTTTTAGGGTGACTCCTTAAAGCCCACTGGGATAAGAGGATGAGGTTAGGAACAGAGGTGGAGACCAGAGGCAGAGAAAGGGTGGCCCAACCTCAGTATTTGCTCCTCGAAGCCCCTGCTTCATGGTAAATTAGAGAGATGCAAGGAAATTGTCTTCATTTTATTATGCAACTCATTTTCATTGTTAAAGACCTTGTTCATTTCATGTTTGATTTGTAAAAGTCACATTTGTTTCACCAGTCATTTGCCTGAAGGTAAATGTATTTTGACACACACATTTTCTTTATTCCATTTCCTGTTCACTTAGATATTTTCATCTTATTTTATTTTATTGCCACTCCCTGCGGTGGTGGCAAAGCACCAGGCATTTGATTGCCCCATAATTCCCTTCAACAGGTACAGTGGAGCTGGTGTCTGACTAAGGCAAAATTCACACCAAAGATTTAAACCACTATGATACCACATTATATAGCCATGACTTCCCCCAAAGACTTCTGGGAGATTGCTAGGAAACACCCCCCGCATAGTCACCTCACAGAGCTGCCATTTCCAGAATAGTTTAACAATCAATCCCTTTCCACAGGGAAATATGGTACCTGCAGCTCTGGGAGGAAAACAGGGGTCTCTTAACAACTCTCAGCACCCTTAAAAAAATGCCCTTAACTCTGCATAGATCTTGTGGCCTATAGCCATTGATAAACGTCCCACCATGAATTTATCTAATAACATTTTAAAGCCTTTGACACAGCATACCATCTCTAGATAGAATCATAGAACTGTAGAGTTGGGAGAGAACACAAGGGTCATCTGTGTTCATGTATCTCCTGCAAAGCATCAATCATTTGGGCAATGTGGGGCTCAAGCTCTACCAGCTGAGCTATCCCTGCTGATCTTCAAGCCAAGCAAATTCTCAGTCAGTCCCCCTCTGGAAAACAGTATTGCATTCAGCTAAGCTCTACTCAGAATAGAATTAGCACTGAAAGTAATGAAACTAAGTTATCCATGTCCCTTAGCTTCAGTGGGTCTACTCTGAGTAGGACTAGCACTGACTGCCACCCATGGATCACATTTTATCAGCACAGGCAGTTGTCCTAAGTGAGGGCACAGGGCATTGGTGGCCAAGGTTGGCCAAGAATCAAGATCCTTCACCTCTACAACCAAGACTTCAACACTTCATACCCATGTGCTTTATTGAGAAGAAAGGACAAAGGGGGGTACTTGCATAATTACAAAACATGAAGAGTTCGGGTGGCAGTAAGATGCAAAAAGCCTTGCTGACAGTTTTCCCTAAACATAAACATATTGCCACCATTAAAATAAATTCAGTTGACATGACATGAAAACATCACACAACCAAGCAGGAAGCCACTTACAGAAAGTCAGACCACTGGTCCACCTGTCTCAGTATGGCCTCTGCAAGGATGGCTGGCAGCTCTCCAGGGTTTTTGGCAGGCCTACTACCAGGCCTACCTGGAGACGCTGAAAATTGAACCGAAGACCTTCTGCATTCAAAGCAGGTGCTCTAATCACTGAACTATGGCCCTAAGTCTATAATCTAAGGGGCTGAGAACATCTGTTTGTCATGCAGATTGTCCCAAATTCAACCCCTGAATCAGCTGAATTCAACTTGGTTGAATACAGGAACATAGGAAACTCCTTATGCAGAATCCGACCATCTAGCTCAGTATTGTTTGCACTGACTGGCAGCATCTCTCCAGGATTTCAGGCAGGGCATTCTCCCAGCCATACCAGGAGATGCCACTGTGTATTGAGCCTGGGACCTTCTGCATGCAAAGCAGAAGCTCTGTTACTGAGCTATGCCCCCCACCGGAAGGAACAGTATCACCCCTTTTTGTGTAATCCAAACCTGTTTTCCGTTTGTTCATTTGTTTTGACATCCCTGGAAGCAAAGCACAGGCTGCAGAAATTCTCCACTTTTTACAGCTGCAAACCAAGCCGGGTTAGGGACTGAGACACGAAGCTAAATTCACATCGCTTTCCATGCCTACTTCGTTTCCACAGAAAAGAGAGAAGGGTGTGTAACAGGTTCCCTCCTTCTTCTAAGAGCATGCAGGAGAGGCTAACTTCCATTTTAATCAAGATGCCTGCCTAAGAATTCAGCTTGGGTTTGCAAAGAGTCATGTCTGAGGCATTTATTGATTTTTTTATTAAAGTGTTCCACCAGTGCCCTTAAGAACAAACTCTTTCATTATGTCTTACAATGAAGACACAGAAACACAACAAAAATACTAATGGTGAAAATATTTAAAGATCAGCAATAAACAAAAACATCACTCCACTCCCCCCCCAAATCACCAAAATAGGACCAAACCCACCTCTGATTGGAGACCAACAATAAAGCCCATCCCAAGGGAAGGACAGTGGAAAGACATAGTGATGGGTGGACAGAGAAATTCTGCTTCAGTTGCACTTTAGTAGGAACCTCTTCAATTCATACATTCCAAGAGAATATGTGAATATGCAAAACACAACCATTCTTCAAAATTTGCACTTCCTTGAATTTTGTGGTGCAGCTCTCCAACTACATAGCATGCACAAAAATATTCATATTCAGGGAAAAGTGTTCATAAAGAAACATATATTAGTTAAAATTATATACAGAGTTGCATTGTTTTAGGGGGAGTTGCTTGCAAAACTGAGTACATTAGGAGAAACTGCATACCAAAATGTGTATGACAGGAGGAATTCATACTAAAACACAGACAAATTTTCATGAGGACTTAAATAACAACAACAACAAACTAACTGATGCAGAAATATGAGGAACTGAACTTATCAGGAGAACCAAGAAACCGAGAGAAACTGACAAGCTCATCTATCTGCAGAAAGAGATAAGCTCTTTTCAAAAGGCCTGCAGTGTTGTGATCTTGAGAAGTCCAAGGAGCAATGGAGTTGCCATAGGGCTGCTCCTGAACTGCAACTCACATCATTCCCAACAGAACTGTGGTCAAACAACTTTGAAGAACACTGATTTACAGAGGAACAGCAGCAGACAACAGTGGTGTGAGGAGGGGTACTGGCTTCCCATTTGCTGGGGATTGGGGGTTACAGTTAAGGGTAAGATACAAATTATGAGTTTAATCTGAAACTACCTAATTTCCACTTCTCAAATTAATATGCAAACCAGAACACAGCTATTCTTTGAAATATGCACTTCTCTGAATTTTGCAATGCAGCTCTCCAACTGATGTGTACAGAAATGCAAATATTGGTGGAAAGTGTGCATTAAGGTGCATGCATCAATGAAAATAATGTACAGAAATGAATTATATGAGGGGGAAATTGCTTTCAACTCTGCAGGGTAGGTAAGGCTATTAAAGAGCAATTTGGCCTATGCATCCCAAGCAGAGATCCAAGGCACTACACCAACCGGCTAAGCCGCATCTGGAATGCTCCCTTCAGGAAGAGGTCTTTACCTCCACGTCTACAATTCAGAACCACTGAGAGAGGATAAGCTCTGAAGGTGGATCTTTTTAAGTATACAACAGATGTGAAAACAGACAAGTGCAAAATAATCTTTCCTCAAACAAACACAGAATGACAGGTGTTGGGCACCTATCCCACAAGTGTGGAATTTGTAATGTCTCACTGTTTTGGTTTAATTCACACCTCCAGCCTGTTAATATTTCCTTGCAAACAACACTTGGGAAACGGAGGATTGGAATGACGCCATTCTTACCTGGAAGCAAAGAAAGGCAGTGGATACAGAAGCAGAGCAGTTAAGATCAGCACGCAAAACAAGGTGCTAATTCTGTTCTGGGCTCAGCAGCTCTTCCCTGCTGACCTCACTTGAGGAGGGGAAAACGGATTTCTAAAAGAGAGGAAACTCAGAGCACTGGCAACCTGTTAAACTGACAAGTGTGAAAGACTGGTTTCCAATTTTCCTGGCACTAGGAGGCAATTCCCCCTACATCTACAATGCACGTAATATATGCACCTCTTCCTTCCCATACTTGGACCCCTGTGGTTGCTTGAAGGAAAAAACACTTGCTGTATGAAAAAAAGCTAAACCACAAACTGGAAAACGTAACCCAATGTTGCAGCTCTAATCATGCTTACTTAAGTAACCTCCATCCAGACTGATGGGACTCGCTTCAGAGAAAACACGTTCAGGAGCTGAAAGGGGTCACAACAGACTCTGCCACCCACCAGGGGCCCTGGATGCTGCAACCCCTACTTCCCAAGGAAGACCATATCAGCAAGGGGGAGGCCAGCCCTCATTTGTGTGGCTATTTTTGCATCACCCCAAGACGAAAAGAGGGCACAGATTTGCATCACCCCATGAACTTCTCCCCCTGTTGCCCCCCAACATTTCGTGCCCTTTCAGATTTTAGCCTGCCATTTTTTGGTAATATGGAAATAATTACTGTCACTCTACAACCAGAGTCGGTTTTAGCGTAGCATGGCCAGTTCCCCTACACTGGGCATTGAGCAGAAAAGGAACCTGGTAAGCACTTGCCCGGCTATGGGAAAGAGGCAAAAAGGGCTTAGACAGGGTCCTAGAGTCCTCCATCTTCCTCCCCAAAGTCTAGTTATTGCTTGCCCAGCTATGGGAAGAAGGTGGGAGGGCTCTAGGATCCTGCCCTTCCCAAAGCCCAGGAGGACATGAGGGCTGGGTGAGGTGTGAAATTTTGGCCACGCTCAGAGCACCATAGTAGCAGAGTATGCCCCTGCTATAATCCACCTACAATCCTTTTAATTGAGGAGCCCTCCCAAGGCTACCATTTTCAGAGCGGCTTAACAACCATCCCTCTTCTCGGGGAACTCTGGGAATTGTATTTCTGAGAGGGAAATAAGATATCTCCCCTAACAACCACCAGCACTGTTAACAAACTACAATCCCAGAATTCTTGGGGGAAAGCCAGGACTGTTTAAATTGGTAACGTGGCACTTTAAATGCTTGGTGTGTCTCTGGCCCTAGTTTTTTCTTGCATCCTCCTTCTCTCTGAGTTTTACAAAGGGAACTTTGTACTGAAGAGGACAAGGAAGCCAACAGCCACTACCATCTCCTAGACCTGTTGCAAAGCAGTAGGCAGGGGAGGAGGCATGGTGGCTGACTGCAGAATGAACTTGGTGGGACAAAGCCCCCTTTGCCCAAATCATGGACCTGACTGGAAAAAGAGAAACCAAAACTAACAGATTTGCTTGCCATGAATTGCAATATTTTTTAAAAATCCTGCTTCTGTACTGCTCTGGGTGCCACCTTGAGAGCACAGAGTAGCTATGTGGGACCATAATAATAATAATAATAATAATAATAATACCGACAAATGATTTAAGGTGATTGTTCAATTATGGAAACAAGCAGAGTACTGCAATAAAATAAAAATAAATCCCAAACCACAAAATGGAATATTTCCTCCAACAAATATCACTCAGAATGTGATGGAGTCATTGTTTAGTCATCTGTTTGTCACCATAGCCGGTGTGAAATTATCCTGGGTTAAGAGTGACACGGGAAAGGGCAGAGGCAGCTGTGCAGCCTCATCTTAGTTCCTTCCTTCTCCTTTGAGTTGTGCAACATTAATGAGCCTTGAAGGGCTGCACCCACAGCCCTGCCTCTGCACTTATTGATGATGCTAATTTGTAGCATCAGCTCCCATCTACAATGCTCAGAACTCCTGTATGAAGTGAATGGAGTTCTGGAATCACAAAGCAGGCCCCTAATAGTCTTGGCAGAATGTTGGAGTATAGCCAAGCACCTCTCTTGGTTTATCAAAGAGATTATTCATCAGCTACAAACCTGGAGAGCTCTGCATCTTGATTTCCACCCCAAAACATGGACATCCAGGGGGAGGGGGGATCAAAGCATGGAAGATTAAACACCCATTTCCCCACCCACCCAAAAATAACACATCCAGGCAAAAAACTGTCTGCACTATTACATGAGAATCAGCATCACCAACCCCATCAAAAATAGATCAGCTTACCTTGTCTAATATTTTACCAGGGGGTATCCTAAAGCAGAACCTTCCTGCTGAATTGCTAATTTCAGGAATATAAGAAGCAGACTATACCAGGTCAGAAAAAGTGTCCACCTAGTCTAGTACCATTCTCTCTCATGCAGAGACATGCATTTCCCAGCAAACTTTCCAAACTGAACCTGGGATGTTCTGCATGCAGAGCAATGCACCTTTCCCCTCCTGAACCTCTTGGGAAATTAGGCAGGTGGAAACCTCCAGGAACATGTCCAAGACTAAGGAGAGATGGAAGACTAATACTTCTTTCCTTCTGTCTCAGACTCCAGGGCTGTGGGCATGAGGTGGTCTCACCTGGCTTGCCAGCAAAACAGACGAATAGAAGTTTCTCAAGGCAGGAAGACCTCTGTCTTCCTTGCTAAAATGTTTTTCGTCTTCTCAGAAGTAATTTGATGCAGGCAGTGAGTCATGACAATGGCTTGTCATTGCCAGCAACTGCAGCACTTTCACTGTGGAGCAAACTACTCCTACCTGTGGACAATTTTAACAGAAGCAACTGCATCAATCGTGACATGTTGCACTTAAAAGCCACACGCTGGCAGAGCACTTCCACAAAGCATGTCAAAAACTTGCCTAGACAATGACTGCAGTATGGATGATTGGGGAGAGAAATTTGTTTCAGTTCACATTTAAAGGCAAAAACTACCTAGGGCTTATCCATACTTACCTTTTGCCCCCCCCCCTTTTCCAGGCACAGGTGTGCACTTAAAAGCTCTGTGTCTGAGCATTTTTTCCCATGCCTGCAGCTTTCTCCATGAAAATCTGCTCCTTAACACTCAGTTTGAGCAAACGTCAATTTGGGTTTTCTATGGATTGGCGTTTGCTCTGATTGAGCTTTAAAGAGCAGGTTTTTACAGGAGAAAAAGAAGGGTGCTCGGACACAGTGCTTTAAAGCACAGATCATGTATGGAAAGAGCAGAGGAAAGTTAAGTGTGGTTAAGCACCTAATTTGCATGTTTGGAAACAGTGCATGAACCAAAACATAGCCATCCTTTGAACCTTTCATTTCTCCAAACTTTGCAGTCCTTAATGCCATGTATTACATGTTTTGAAGACCTGTAATACAAAAAAAAGTGTGTAAAGTGTGTCTAAAAATACATGCATTAGTGAAAAATAATGGACAAATAATGGGGAGATTTGCAAACTGATGTGGAAATGTGGAGAGGCAAGATTAAGATTGGAAAAACGGGAAGCTGGGAGAAACCAGAAATGGCAGATTCTCCTATCCCTAGAGTGCAGAGGAGACAGTTTTCTCTCCTCTTCTATCCCTGAGCTGTGGTGTCAGCAACTCGCTGGACACTGAGGAGTGGTAGTTGGACACCAGGAGAAGTGGGGTTGTGGACTAACTTGAAAGAAGGAATTAGTGATCTAGGGGAGACTGAAACAGCCAGGAGATGAGAGTCAGAGGCAAGACAAACTGTGGGATTGGAAAGAAAAGAACAGGTGCAGGAGGAAGGAGGAAGGAGGGACAGAGGTCAGGCTGGTGTAGAGTCAAGGGTTTCCACACCTGCTCCACCTCTCCTGCTCCCCTGTCTTCCAGGATCAGGAGAAAAGTGAAGCAGGAGGAGCAGAAACAGGTTACAGACAGAAAGAGCCTTTGCCTGCTTGTGTGCAGCTCAGGGGGAGGAGAGACATAAACTGAGGTTGGCGGGTGGGTCCCCTTTTTTGCTGCAACTGCTTCATTGGGTGCTCACCTAGGAGTAGCTGAGAAATGTGGGGCTGATGGACATGCCTTTCCCTAAGCTGCAAGTGTACTTTTGACAACAAAGAGTTGATTCCTCACTGCGATCATTCCTTGCCTGAAAGGCCATGACATGTGGATAGGCAGGTAGACAGCAGCCAGACAGCCATTGCCACTGTGTTGCTGTGGACTGCTCTCATCCTCACAACTGTTGTTTTGCTACAATAAGAGGTGCAGGAGCATCGTGTGGATGCCAAGGCTAGTACACATTCCCCTTGTTTTCCTAGACTAGCACAAAAGCCCCCTGATGAAAAAGGCCAGATGGCTTCCCACTTTTTCCAAATACAACTGAAAAGGATGGTTTGCTCCACTGACTTCCAGCCAACACTGTCTGCTGCAGTCAGTTGGAGAAGATTACACTTTACATTTACAAGCTGTGAGCCATGTGATGGCTGTTAGACGGTGCCTGATCATGATGAAGCCTTATTGCAATCCTGCCACTTCAATTTCTGACAGCCAGGATTTCCAGCAGAGCAGTTTGCTAACATTGCCATATCTGCCAGTGTCAAGCACCCGTTAACCAACAGTGCTGATGGCACTGCGTGCTGCATCTCGCAGGTGGTGGAATCTGTTGAGAGCTTGGACCAATTTAGTGCGCCATGTAAAAAATATTTTATGGGGGAAAGAAAACAAAATGCAGCCCATGTTTGTGGTGATTGAGTCTGAAGAACTACTTGCCACAAACATGAAAAAAATGCTCTTTTTGTGGGTTTGGGCAGGTGATTGATTCAAGCTGTTAGATAATTACTTAGGGGGCATTACCCAAAAGTTCCTCAAGATGGACTAGAAGGAGAACCCCCCCAAAGAGTGAGCTGCATAAATTGGATTGGCAGTACATTTCTACTTAAACCAGAAACCAAGATTAAATTGAATGTTCTTTGCAGGTAAGTGTTGTGTGTCTGAGAATTGTTTGGAAACCTGCTTTTCTGCAGCCAACCCATTTGGCAAACAGGTATTCCTATATTTCCTTAAACCCCAGTTCTTTTTCACACAGTTTCATTGCATCATGGGTTATATGTGGTCCTTTGTATTTGTATAGTGTTCATGCAAACACTATAAAATCCATAATGCAGTACGACCATGAGTGAAGTATTCATGTAGGAAAACTTTCAGGGCCTTGGCAATTGCAAGGTCAGTAACCATAGTAAAAGAAACCTGAAAAAGAATAGTAGCAGGCCATGGGGGAAGAGGAATTCGTCCTTGACAATTTCACCCTGGTGAATTTGCATGGCATCCCTTCCCTATGAAATACCATTAGCTTAAGATGTTTCCATTCTATAATAATAATAATAATAATTTATTATTTATACCCCGCCCATCTGGCTGGGCCTCCCCAGCCACTCTGGGCGGCTTCCATAAAAACCAAAAATACAGTAAAATATCACATGTTAAAAACTTCCCTGAACAGGGCTGCCTTAAGATGTCTCCTGAATGTCAAGTAGTTGTTTATTGCTTTGACATCTGCTGGAAGGGCGTTCCACAGGGCGGGCGCCACTACCGAGAAGGCCCTCTGCCTGGTTCCCTGTAGCTTTGCTTCTCGCAATGAGGGAACCGCCAGAAGGCCCTCGGCGCTAGACCTCAGCGTCCAGGCAGACTGATGGGGGTGGAGACGCTCCTTCAGGTATACTGGACCGAGGCCGTTTAGGGCTTTAAAGGTCAGCACCAACACTTTGAATTGTGCTCGGAGACGTACTGGGAGCCAATGCAGGTCTTTCAAGACCGGTGTTATATGGTCTCGGCGGCCGCTCCCAGTCACCAGTCTAGCTGCCGCATTCTGGATTAGTTGTAGTTTCCGAGTCACCTTCAAAGGTAGCCCCACGTAGAGTGCATTGCAGTAGTCCAAGCGGGAGATAACCAGAGCATGCACCACTCTGGCGAGACAGTCCGCAGGCAGATAGGGTCTCAGCCTACGTACCAGATGGAGCTGGTAAACAGCTGCCCTGGACACAGATTTGACCTGTGCCTCCATGGACAGCTGTGAGTCCAAAATGACTCCCAGGCTGCGCACCTGGTCCTTCAGGGGCACAGTTACCCCATTCAGGACCAGGGAATCCTCCACACCTGCCCGCCTCCTGTCCCCCAAAAACAGTACTTCTGTCTTGTCAGGATTCAACCTCAATCTGTTAGCCGCCATCCATCCTCCAACCGCCTCCAGACACTCACACAGGACCTTCACCGCCTTCACTGGTTCTGATTTAAAAGAGAGGTAGAGCTGGGTGTCATCCGCATACTGATGAACACCCAGCCCAAACCTCCTGATGATCTCTCCCAGCGGCTTCATATAGATGTTAAAAAGCATGGGGGAGAGGACAGAACCCTGAGGCACCCCACAAGTGAGGGCCCAAGGGTCTGAACACTCATCCCCCACCACCACTTTCTGAACACGGCCCAGGAGGAAGGAGCGGAACCACTGTATAACAGTGCCCCCAGCTCCCAGCCCCTCAAGACGGTCCAGAAGGATGCTATGGTCGATGGTATCAAACGCCGCTGAGAGATCCAGCAGAACTAGGAAACAGCTCTCACCTTTGTCCCTAGCCCGCCGGAGATCATCAACCAGTGCGACCAAGGCAGTTTCAGTCCCATGATGAGGCCTGAATCCCGACTGGAAGGGATCCAAATGGTCCGCTTCTTCCAGGCGTGCCTGGAGTTGTTCGGCAACCGCTCGCTCAATCACCTTGCCCAGGAATGGAAGATTTGAGACTGGGCAATAGTTGGCCATCGTGGCCGCATCTAAAGATGGTTTTTTAAGAAGCGGTTTAATAACCGCCTCTTTCAGCGGGTCTGGGAAGGCTCCCTCACGGAGGGAAGCATTCACCACCCCACGAAGCCCATCACCCAGTCCTTCCCGGCTAGCTTTTATAAGCCAGGATGGGCAAGGATCCAGGAGACAGGTGGTTGGTTTCACTCGTCCAAGCAGCCTGTCCACATCCTCGGAGGTAACAGATTGAAATTGATCCCACTCAACTTGACTAGACAGAACTCTAGCACTCTCCCGCCCCGGCCCTGCTCCCACGGTGGAGTCTACTTCTTCCCGAATCTGGGCGATTTTATCTGCAAAAAACTTTGCAAAATCATTGCAGGAGAACATGTGGCCCGTACTGGGCCCCGATGTTGCAGGTGGTTCCGCTAAATTGTGAACCACCTGAAAAAGTCTCCTGCTGCTGTTTTCTGCAGATGCAATAGAGGCGGTGAAGAAATTCTTCTTCGCCGTCGCTATCGCCACTTGGTAGGCTCGACGTTGCGCTCTAACCTGTGTCCGGTCAGATTCGGAATGAGTTATCCGCCACCGGCGCTCTAGCCGTCTCAACGATTGTTTCATTGCCCTCAGATCCGTGGAAAACCACGGGGCTGTCCGGGCTCCATGCAATCGGAGAGGGCGCTTCGGAGCCAAACAGTCAATAGCCCTGGTTAACTCCACATTCCAGCGGGCCACCAGGGAATCGGCTGAAAGGCCATCAACATGGGATAAAGCATCCCCTACCACTCTCTGGAAACCATTTGGATCCATTAAGTGGCGGGGGCGGACCATCCGAATTGGTCCCACCTCCCTGCAGAGGGGATGGGTCGCAGAGAAGTCCAGTTGCACCAGGAAGTGATCTGACCATGGCACTTCTTTCATTTCGCTTTTACTTAGTGTCAGATCACCAACATCCATAGAGGTAAACACCAGGTCCAAGGCATGTCCACGGCTATGGGTTGGGCCAGACTTATTCAGGGACAGCCCCATGGAGGCCATGCTTTCCATGAAGTCCCGAGCGGCCCCTTGTAAGGTCGTGTCGGCATGGATGTTAAAATCCCCTAGGACGACCAGGCTAGGTGTCTCCAGGAGAACATCCGCCACGACCTGAAGCAGCTCGGGCAGGGAATCCTTGGTGCAGCGGGGAGGTCGGTACACCAAAAGGAATCCTGTACTGCCCCTATTGCCCAACTTCCAGAACATGCACTCAGAAAACTGGGTCTTCCCAATAGGACGCCTGGTGCAAACTAATGACTTCCTAAAAATCACTGCAACCCCCCCTCCCCGCCCACATGACCTGGGTTGCTGTGCGTAAGAGAAACCTGGTGGACAAGCAGCGGCAAGGACAGGCCCATCTGCTTCATCCAACCAAGTCTCTGTTACACATGCCAGGTCAAATCCTCCATCCACGATCAAGTCATGGATGGCAGTGGTCTTATGAATCACTGACCTGGCATTGCACAGCAGCACCTTCAGGTCATGTGGGTATCCCTTGCTGATTCTAGTATCCATCCGGTCAGGACCAGACCCGGAGGCAGGGATAGTCCTCAGACAACGACTAAACCTGCCTCCTCTGTAATGACATGGTCTGGTCATTCTATCAAAGAAAAGTCAATTATTTTTGTTACTTTTGTTCAAAAGCTGTTGGTTCTCATTCTAGTCCATCTTGAGCACCTCTCTCTCTCCTCCAAAGCTCCTTGGAAAAATTCAACATTTCCAGAGTCTTACACCCACCCACCCCCCATACTTCCTAAGTCAGATTTGATTTTTGTATCATTAAATTCTGTTCGCAGCCTATCTAAATAATTTCTGTATCAGATGCCAAGATAACAATGACAGCTTGTTCATCGGATACAGAACGGATTGTATAGCAATGCTAACGCAGTTATTTCCTCATAAGTGTGGGTCAAATTTCAATGATGCATTCAAAAATTGGTGAGGATAAAGAAAAGCCTTGCAGATTTAGGAATAGTTTATGAGATGGCTGAAAAGTGCATTGCATCATCTTGCACCAATAAGAAGAGGTACTGAATTGGAAATGGAGACTGCAGCATTTTCTTAGTACCTGGCAATAGACAGTCATTGGATGAGGAAGAGCCGTAGTTCAGTGTGGCACAGCACTAGTTTTCCATGCAAAAAGTCCCATGCTTAATTTCTTGAATCTCTAAGTATGGCTGGGAGAGACTGCTTACTGAAACCCTTGGCAGCTGCTGCCAGCCAGTGTAGACAATACTGAGCTAGACAGACTAGCAGCTTCCTACATTCCTATCCTTAAAGCTTTCCATTGGGTTTTACTGAATTCTCTCTAGCTGGCAGAAGACAGAGCATTCTTACTATTTTGATGGCAACAGAAACTACTGAGCAGATTCTGTAAACAGATGCCTGAAATTTGGCACCAAGTTTTCTACTCATTTCTGATGGAAATTAAGCTTTGGAAATTTACATGCAGAGCATATGTTGCAACAAAACACCACAATTGCAAATCAAATGGCTATTTCATTGTGTGTTTTTAAAATTGGCTGATTAAATGCAACCAATACCACATCCACACTATTTAAAGCACTATGATATATTAGTAGTAGTAGTAGTAGTAGTAGTAGTTGCTGTTGTTGTTGTTGTTGTTGTTGTTGTATTTAACAGTCATGGATTCCCCCAGATAGTTCTGGGAGCTGCAGTTTGTTACAGGTGCTGAGAGATGCTAGGAAACCCCTATTCCTCCCTCCAAGCTGCAATTTTCAGAGTGGTGTAACCATCTCTCTTCCCAGGGAACTCTGGGAATCATAGTTCTTCTGAGGTATGTGTCTCCTAACAAGTCTCAGCACCCTTAACAAACTACAGCTCCCAGCATCCTTTGGGGGAATGTTTGACTGTTTAAAGTAGTATTGTAGTTGTTTAAATGTATGGTTTTAATATGGTCCAAGTCCACTATTCCTACTAACTCTGTCAGTTGAACTTCATTCTCACAGCCATCATGACTGCTTAAGTCAATGAGTGTCTGCTACAGATGACTGGGTGGCAGGTCTTCAATTGGTCACCACACCTCAAAAGGGACGTTCTAGAGCTGGAAAAGGGGGAGAAATAGACAACCAAATGCACCAAGGGGCTGGAGCAACTCCTCTGCGAGGAAAATTGCATGTCCGAGGCTTTTTCATTTACACAAAATGGTGTGTGAAGCAGAAGAAAACTAAGCTTGCTGTAATGAAGGTAGCCAGAAAGAAGTTTCTCATGCCTCTCTCATCATGCTAGAGCCCATAGGAGCCAATTCCAGGGGGGCATGGGTACTTGGGCACCCACAATAATATAATTGTGGGGGCCAGGCACCCACAAAGTTGATGGGAAAAGCTGGCAGGTGGTAGCGGTGTTGCCTCCAAGAGAGAAGCAGTTGAGCTCTACCCTCTGCAGCCAGAAAGGGAGGCACCCTTTCTGGGGGGGGGGGAGCTCAGAGAAGGGTAGGTGGTGGCATCTGGACTAGATTGGCCACTGGTTTGATCCAGTAGGGATCTTCTTATGTTCCCTATAAGATTCAAGAAAGACAAAAGGAAGGATTGAAAACATAGTTAAACTGTGGAATTCCTTGCCACAAGATATAGTGATGGTTGTTCGCATGGATGTTTTTCAAAGGAGAACAGATTTTTTTAAAATGGGTCATTTGATAACCCAAACCATATCCACTTTTGTGTATTATTGGGAAAAGCCAATCTATTTGACTTTTGCACCCCCACTGATGTCAGCAGCATTTGCAAAAGTTGTGGGACAACCAGCCTCATATAACCAACATGAATGAGTCTGTCTAACACATGAAGGAGTTAATACTATAGAGTAAGCTGTCCTGCCAGGCTTAGCTAGGTCCACCTTGGGAGGAAATGTGTATCCAAACATTTGATCACCCTTTAATCTACCCGAGAAACTCAGTGTGTGAAGAGGCTAAGCTGGTTGCTCCACATTCTGATTGTTCCAGCTGTATGGCTCTCACCAGTCACTCTTAAGTTCCTATACCAATAATTTAGGAACTTTCCTAATTTTGTAACTAAGACAAGATTTACTGCCTGTGCAACTTTTCTGAATCCTTTATGGATTCACATGAATGTGACCTCTGGAGAGTTTGTAAGTAAACCATTTTTATTTACCAAATGTGTGGTAATGCCAAAGGAAAAGGTAAAATTTGGAACTCACAGGGCATATTTTAAGGGTCTAAAACCTTCTACACTTTCCTGGTAAGTTTCACACTTCTCCTCTTGAAAAAAGAAAAAAAGAAACCCTTTTAAAATAAAAAAACATTATTTGTCCTTAAGCTGGCTTTTCTCCACCATTACTTTTTCCAATCACCTTTAGTTTTAGCTGATCTTATTTTCACTTAAGGACAAGAATGAGCAATTCCTAGTTTTATTTTGCTTTCAAGAAGCAGCAAATGTGATGCAAGATTTATATTAAACGGAGGTGGATGGATTCAGCACATTCCCACAAGCTAAATTACAATCAGCCAAATCCTTTGATTCTTACCCCACCCCACTAGCCTCAGAAATTAAGCATTTATTAAAGTCTGTAAATGGGAAGCTGCAACTACTTCCACCCAGACTAACTCACGACAGGTTGTCTGAAGTTATGAAATCACACTCTGTGGGAAATGCTTTGCAAGACAATGTTCAGAGCAATCTATATACTAACTCTCTGTAAAGAAACCAATTTGCCAGGTTACTTCGGATCACAGAACCCCTTGCTTGGATATCACAATTGCATTGATTTTTGTTGTTGTTGCAGTCTGTACCATCAGCAGAACATGCCTGAGAAACAATTAAATGGGTATTTACCAAAGTGTGCCTAGTGAAGTGCTATTAAGGGATCAGTGTACAGTTGACCATGGGGACAGAGGAAGAGGGAGATGCAGCAGTGAATTACAGAACAGGAAGCGTTTTCAGCAGTCATCAAGGGACACAGGTTAAATAAATGGTGTGCGTGTGTGGTTTTTTGTGTGTTTGTTGTGTGAACATTTTTCATCATACAGTGAAATAAAAACAAACTAATCTTAAGAAAAAGAAAAAGGAAGGAAGGAAGGACAAAGAAAATACAAAGTCCTCTCTCAAAGGTACACCTTAATCCTTGTCTCACACATAAGAGGGTGGACCCTCTTCTCAACTGTGAGTTTTCTTTTCTTCTCCCAGCCTCCCACCCTGGGAGATCTTTCCTTCTCTGCCTCCCACACAGGGTCCTTCACCAACCAGCTATCACCTTCTTATGCATGCAATCCCCTCAATGATCCAGAATTGAGGACATCCAAAAAACCAAACCAAAAAGCAAAGCAAGGGAAGGAAAGAAAGAAAGAGAAGAAGAAATATAAAACAATAAAATAATGAGAAAAGGGAAAAAAGAGAAAAGAGAAATAAATAAAAAGGGTTTCTGGTTCTCTGTCAGTTAAATATAAAAAGATTATTCAAAATATTCAAATTATTCACTCTAGGATGACATTCAGAGTCTGCACGTTGCCTTGGCTTTGAAAGCTGCCTCTGATGATGGGATGCTTGCTACCCAACATGCATTTTTCTGCAGGTCATTTGAATATGATGAATGTGACGAGAGGCAGCCAGTAATTCAGACAGCTTGCATGTTGGGGAGCAAGCATCTCATCATGAGAGGCTAAGCTGGTTGATCCACATTCTGGTTGCTTCAGCTTAGCTGTATGGATCTCACCAGTCACTCTTGAGTTCCTATACCAATAATTTAGGAACTTTCATTATTTTGTAACTAAGACTCTGCACAGGACCGAACCCTAGTGAGTTTTAGCTGTCCATCACATTCCCCATCACAGTTTGCTTCCTGGTGTTGGGGGCCCCAGCGAAGAGACATGGGTTCCCCGACCTCCATGATGACACAGACATTTTCCACTTCCTGTTCCAGTTGTCAGTGTTCCTACTAGCTTTGGGGTGAGGAAATATGCCATTTTTCAAGGAGCAATGCATTGTGTGCTGGGTGTCTGGAAGACACAGTGCCAATCAAAAGAAAAGTGATTCCTTTTAGGGAAACGTCATGAGCAATGAATGTACATAAACTGGTAGAATTGATTTTTGTTAATGTATTTAAATTCCAGCTTGAAGCATAAAATGCTTTCAAGGCAGCTTAGAAAGAAATAAAGCTACATGATACTATGAATGATACTAAAAGAACATGCAGCAGATAAATGTATAAAACCTAACTAAAATTGAGATCAACTAGTCCGGCATCTGTTCTCACAGTGGCCAGCCAGGTGCCCATGGTAAGCCTGCAAGCAGGCCTAAACACATGAGCCCTCTCCCATGCTGTGGTTTCCAGCAATTGCTTTCAGAAATATTACTGCCTCCAACTATGGAGGCAGGGCATGGTCATCATGGTTAGTAGCCACTGATAGCCTCATCTTTCATGAATTTGTCTAATCCTCTTTCAAAGCTATCCAGGTTGGTGGCTACCACTGCCTCCTGTGGGAATGAGTTCCATAGCTTAACTGAACAAAGCTAATGATGAGGAGCTCAAGACAATTCTGGTTTTTGCCCTCCTCCTGCTTCATCTTCTCCCTGCTGGGTTCTAGCAAAACCAACCCTGAAACTAAAGAGGAAGCTGACAGCCAATGCTACCCCCTGGACTGATTGTAAGTAAGGAGGTAGTCAGGTGGGGGTTGGCCGAGGGCAGATGGAGCTTGGTGGGGAGAATGACACAGAAGTCAATATTTCCATCTCAACATTTATTTCCCTTGTAAAGTTGTTATGCTGGACTGGAGGAAGGTTATTGTTGGCACCTATCCACAATAATAATTGGAGAACCCCTTTTAGACTTTTTGTGTGAAAGGGAAAAGTAACAAACTTGAGATGTTTCGGTCTGAAGATTGGAGAAATATTTCCTAGCAGAAGAAGAAACAGCTGGATGCATAGCTGTCAAGTGTCCCTTATTTGAAGGGACAGTCCCTTATTCCAGCGCCATGTCCCGCTACTGTCCCTTATTGATGGATGTACCTTAAATGTCCCTTAAATGATGTCCCTTAAATTTCAAAGGAAGCAGCTCCTCTCCCTCCCTCCCTGCTGGCCAGGGAGGAGGGAGGCTCCAACTGTGTTGCTTGGCTGTGTTGCTCACCCAATAAGAAGTCTAAGAAAGACTGGGGGTTGGAGCTTGCATGCCTTGTGTGTGGCTAGTTAATGCAAACTGAGGGGGTTTTTGAATGCTGGACGCCATTTTGTTGCACGTGCTGCTGCAAACTTTGCAGTGCAAAGCCATCTTAAGTTGAGGCTGCATAGGCCTTGTGGTGCATGTGATTCAGATTCTATTCAGTTGAACCTCTGGTTACAAAGTTGGTTGGACAGTGTTCTTGAAGCTACCAGCGTGAGTTTGACCAGACTGCAGGAGGATAGGAAGAATGGAGTGCCTGGAACAGGTGAGGCTGCAGGTCCCTTATTTTGGCTGCTGGTCCCTTATTTTCAAGGCTGCTGGTCCCTTATTTTCAAATCTGTAAGTTGACAGCAATGCTCTGAACTCCTGGCTTGAACTGAAAGCTGCTTAATATGCCACCTTAATGCCAGCCAATAGGAACTCTCTCAATACCTGGCACCTTATAACCCACCTCAATCTAAAATGTCACCTTCTATGGTCAGAGAAGCAGGACTCACTTCACAGGGCATCTGACTGGTTGGAACTTATTCCAAACCCACTTGGCTTTCTTTTATGCACCAACCTGTTCACAGTTAATCTTTCTCAGTTACACAGAAAGCTGCCTTATACTGAATCAAACCACTGGTCTAGCTAGTATTCTCTACACCAGTGTTTCCCAACCACTGTTCCGCGGCACACTAGTGTGCCGCGAGATGTTGCCTGGTGTGCCGCGGGAAAAATTAAAAAATTCGAAAGATAGCTTCATATCCGGAGAGGCGGCCTTCAGGCGAGTTTTAATTTTAATTTTCCTTCTCCCACTTAATGCCCCACGCTCGCCCGAGCAGCTTGCAGTCCTCGGTAACCACGGCGACCCGAGGGAGGGGAGGGAACAGGTAAGTCGAGGGCGGCGGCGAGCCGCGATGACGTCAGTGGGCCGCGCCGCCTCGCCCTGGCACGGTGTGAGAGCCCCGGCTAGTGGCGCGAGCTTCGGAATAAGTGGGATCTACGTGCGCGAGACCGAGATCGCGGGTAAGGAGCTCAGCCCTGGGCAGGAGGAAGCGGGGCCGCGCGTGCGGGCCACATCCCCACAGAGAGCAAGCCTTCCCCGGCCCACCACTCCGGGCAGGTCCACTCGCATGAGGGGGCGGCGATGGCGACGGCCGGCAGCTTGCCTGCAATGCCATCCCTCGAGCAGGCAAGGAGCCCGGAGGCTACCAGATGCGAGTCCTCTTTCCCACCCTGCTCAGGAGTCCAGAGCACTTGGTCGCATTCAGGATCTAGAGTGGGGAAGCGGGGCTTGTGTCTGGGCTGGACACATTGGGCTGCCTGTGCCGCTCGACCTGCGGGGAGAAATCAGGGTGGGAGTCACGACCGTGAGGCAGGGCTGCCAAGTGTGGCAGAAGAGGACACGGCCGTCGCACCTGTCCTTAGGTAGGAGCTTCTTCCGTGTCGACCTGCTGCCCTAAAGTCTTGGCTTTTTTCTTGGCTTTTTGGCGGTTGGCACAGAAGGAAGGCAAGGGGGAGGGGAAAAAATTGAAACTTACACTTTCGTGCGTCCCTCCCGGCGTGACGCTGCGCGCTGACGTCACGGGGCTGTAATGGTGGTGTGCCTCGAGATTTTTTTCATGAAACAAGTGTGCCTTTGCCCAAAAAAGGTTGGGAAACACTGCTCTACACTAACTTGCAGGGATTTCAGTCAAGGGTTTGCTCTGAGCTCAACCTGGTGAAAGTGAAGAGAGAAAAGTGTTTTCTCTCTATCTCTCATAAGACTGGAACCCATGGCCATTTGGTGAGTCAGCATGAATAGCTCAGTTGGTTAGAACGTGGTGCTGATAGCACCAAGGTTGCAGGTTTGATCCCTGTATGGGACAGCTGCATATCCCTGCCTTGCAGAGGGTTGGACTAGATGGTCCCCAGGGTCCCTTCCAATTCTATGTTTCTATGAATGAAGTTCAATGTTGAAAGATTACAGACAGATAAAAGAACTACACTGTGTAGTTAAACAATGACAATCTCTCCCACAGGAGGCAATGATAGCCACCAACTGAGTTGGCTTTAAAAGAGGATTAGGCAGATTCATGGAGGAAGAAGAGGAGGCTGTGTGCAGGCAGCAATGATTATGAATAACAATTGTTAGAAACCACAGGAGGGAAGAGAGGCCTCTTGTGCTCTGGTCTTATTTGTGGGTTTCCCACCGGCATCTCGGCATCATTGTGGGAACAGGATGCTGGACTAGATGATGATGATGATGATGATGATTTATTGCATTTATATACCACCTTATACCCAGAGGTCCCAGGACGGTTTCTTTTTTATGCACATGTTCCCACAATATATGCATTTTTTGTCAGCATTGTTTTGTCTGGCTTTTAGAAGACATCTGAAGACAGCCCTGTATTGAGAGGTTTTTAATGTTTGATGTTTTAATATGTCTTATATGTACTGTAAGCTGCCCAGAGTGGGAGCAGCTAGATGGGTGTGGTATATTATTATTATTATTATTATTATTATTATTATTATTATTATTATTATTTGTGGGGATGATTATGGAGGCAGGAGAGGGTATATTATTTCATGATATCCTTCCTAACTTGCTCTAGCAAGTTCCATATTCTAGCAGAGTTACAAACATCCCCCTTTTTAAATTACGCAGTGATCAGCTTGTTGCTGACTCATCTGAGTCTTACAATTAAAGATTCCTTGCAGGTAAAATCCAAAAATGAAGGGGAAATCTGGGTGCGTCCTATGGGGCGAATGCAGGCTTTCGCTGAAGCTTGGAGAGCGAGAGGGGTCGGTGTGCACCGACCCCTCTCGCTCTCCAGGCTTCAGGAACACATCCGCAGCCTAGGCAGCCCTGCGGGAGTTCCCCGCAGGGCTCCCCACGCTGCGGATAGCAGCCTGCCGCCCGGTGGGCGGGGCGCCCTGAAGCAGAGCGCCCCTCGCGCCGGACAGACATCGGCCAGCCCCACAAGCTCGGGGGACAGCAGGGAGGCGCAGCACCGCCATCCCGCTGTTCCTCGACCTGGTTCGGTTTCCCCAACCTGCTTTGGGGGGGGGGGGAATAAAGGGGGGAAAATTTCCTTTATTTCCCCCCAAAAAAACTAGGTGCGTCCTATGGGACAGAGCGTCCTATGGGACGAAAAATACGGTACACGAGAATCTGATTAACGTTAATATAAAAGTAGTTTACTCACAGATTCATTCAGGTTCACAGACCTATCCCTGAAGGCAGGCTTAGGTTACATAACAACTGGAACTATTCCATAAAGAAGTGAGTCCCAAGTGTCATTTCTCCAAGCAGTCACTTCTCCAAACACACAGCAACTTACAAAATGCAGAACACACACTGATCCTAACATGGAGGCCGTGTGCTCCTCCATGCTAGTACAACAGATCACACCCTCTTCAAGTCTGTCCCAGCTCGGGAGGAAACAGGAAGTCTTCTCCTGAGTGGGACAAAACATCCCCTAACATGTCCACTGTAGGAATGTTGTACTTGACTGCAGTTTTACATCCCACATTATTATTATTATTATTATTATTATTATTATTATTGCACAATTTGGATAAATGCAAATTCTGAAGGATAACTGTGTTTGAATTCACATATTATTTCTGAATTTGTTTCTGCACTGGATAGATTCAGCTTCAGATGATACCTTTATCAAATATCTCCTCCACCCCATCCTGAGAGCACCTACAATTTTGCATCCACACTCTTCATTTGTGTGGCAGGACACTGGACAGAGGTTATCAAGCTGGTTCTGCCTAAGTAGCTTTTCAACTCACTTATGTTGCACCCCAGCTGCTGATTAGAGGCTCAGGTCTGCTCTTCTTGCTTCCAACCAAAACAAAGCAAAAATAAATCCCAAACTGATTTGCAACCAGAATGGGAATGAACTGATTTGAGCTCCAGATGTCACTGGGTGCTTCCCTGCATAGCTCTGCTGAGAGCAGCCAGATCTATTTTAAGTAATATCTAGAAAGCTTTAATCTGATTGCATTGGCTGTGCTCACTTGTCTGTGTCTCACAGGTTACAAATCCACCCAGTGCCACACTACACTGCCACAGATGAATGAGGCATTCAAAGTGCATATTGAAAACACAGACCAATTATCTCAGTCCCCCATTTTCACTGTGGAACTAAATTGGCAGAAAGCTACAGCTGATGCTAGGGATTCTTTTTTTAAAACAACAACAAATGCAGCTCAGATACTCCTGCCTTCTGTGAGCTTGCTCCAACACATTAAAGAACTACTCAGAACAAAACATTCCAATCACACATTTCACAAAGAAAACTGTACTATGCCCCAATCAATCTCTTATCCCAAAAATACTCCATCATTGGGTCTTTCAACAATTATTTTTTTAAAAAATCAGGAGCTTGTAAACATTTATCTGGGAGCTTCAAGCCAAAGCTCCCAATTATAAAAAGGTGTGGTACTGCCTATATAGTCAAGGCAGATAGGTCAAACAACACTCCACCACATTCAAAGCTAAATATTCTTAGTAAAATGACAGCTATTTGCCCAAACCTTATGAAATTTGTGAACGTTTTTGCATTTACCCTCTATGGCAGGCATCCCCAAACTCAGCACTCCAGCTGTTTTGGGACTACATTTCCCATCATCCCTGACCACTGGTCCTGTTAGCTAGGCATGATGGGAGTTGTAGTCCAAAAACATTTGGAGGGCCGAGTTTGGGGGTGCCTGCTCTATGGCATCCCTCTTCTCTGTCCTTTGTCCCTTACAATGCACTCTAGAATCCAAGGAGATTTCAGAGGCCTTGCCAGGCACAGCCCAAGACTTTTTACTGTCTGAGGCAAACCGGAAAATGGTTCCACCCCCTTGATTGAAAAGATAGGAAAATTGTGGTTAAACCCTAGCATGGGAATGACAGAACGTTCTCTAAATTCCAGATACTGTGTGCGCAGATTCTCTGCTGACATATTTGTAGCAAGCCATGTAATTTCTTTTTAAGGGCATTTCACTTAACTGTATTTACCTTGTAAGTACTTGATGTTTCTAAGGTGTTATCTTCTGATTTGCCTTTTAACACAACACGCACACAGTTCTTAAGGAATGGAGCAGGCTCACGCAAATTGGCTCCACCTTTCATTGGCTCTGGATCCACCTACTGTTGGCCTCCCTTGCCTTCTGCCCCAGCGCTCCTATGAACACCAGCCACCATGGCCAGAGCCATTTGGCGGGAAATTGTGTTCTCCAGAAAGGGGGGGGGGAGTTTTTATCCACAGTATGAGAGGTTGTCAGTTTTCAGGTTGTACTGGTTGGCCTTAAAGCCAGCAGGACAACTGGGTCTTAATGCCCTTTAAGAGTACAGCACTGAACACCAAATCCTCACCCTATTTTACTCAAGAAGAAATGGTTCCGCATGGGATTCATTTCCAGATAAGCATACTTAAGGAGTTGCAGCCTAGTGTTGCTTTTCAATCAGCTGGATCCTTCACCATTTTTACCCAGAAACAGGGGAGCCCAGAGTTCAAGTACTCCTGCTTGAAATTGTGCAGAGGGTGGCAGGTCAAATCCTGTACACATTACTCCAAAGTAAGCCCAACTACATTCATTTTGGGTCTTACTTACAAGGTGTGGGCAAAGGGATTGCAGCCCCCTTCTGTGCATGCTTCCTCTGAAGCAAAGCCACCCACCTACCTTCCCCCCATTCATTCTCACCTGATGGGGTTCAGCCTTGTGCCCTTCTTGCTGTCCAATGCAGCTAGCATGCAGTTGGTGAGTTCAGATCAGTCTCGTCTCTTAAACTCTCTGCCCCCAGACTGATGATTGCCCCACAGAACTCCTTATGACCAGGAGAGCCCTGAGAGATATCTCCACAGCTTGAAACCCCGGGGCTAGAATAAGTGAGTTACTGCAGAGGAAAACACCAGCTCTTTAGTTGGCCAGATGCATCATTCAGGGGGTGTGACCTTCAGTCATTAAATGAATGAATGCAGAGCTCAGGCTTCAAATGTTGCTCCAGGACACTATCTAAATAACTGGTGTGTTCTGCTTCAGCTACAGGAACGCTAACCTGAAATGCATGCCTTAGTCCCTCTCTAAGATGCTCGCTCTGCCTTTTCTTTGTGTCTGCCTGGAGCCCCGAGGCTCCTGGCATCCCCCTTCTTTCATCCATCACCAATCTATGGTGGTGGTCATTCCCATGGTTCAGGCTAGCACCCATTCTCTCTTATATAAAAGCTGAGCAACTCAACCAAAGCAGCTCACTGACAGACTTGCTTTTGACAAGACCTCTGACTTACTATTAAGCACTGCATTCATCTCTCTGTCTCATTACAACTTAACACACACACACACACTTCATCCTCTGTGGCTGCACATAGGAGGCTGCTCCAATCTTGCCCATAACGACCACACTGACATTTATTTTCATCAGTCCAGTTTTTATAGGAGACATCCCATATCAGTGATGCAGTCCTAGCTGTCAAGAATTTGGAAGAGCAACACAAAATGGAAGCATCTTGTCTGTATTAAAATCAATAGCCAGAAAAGGTTTGAATGAGGCCTTCCAGTCCAATAATGTAACCCAAGCAAATATGTATGCAAATACCTGGGTCCAACCATAAAAACCTGTATTAACCAATGTTAACCTTTTTACCTCTCTAAAGGTAAGAGGAACCAAAAAACCCTGTCTCGCAGGCTAAAACAATATGCAAGATTGAAAAACAGTGGCCTGGTACAATTCTTGCAATCACAAGGTTTTGATTTCCTTCTCACCACTCATTTGGAATCAGAATCCAGGTCATTATGAGAATTGTCTGTTCTCAGGGACATCTGGCAGCCATTAACAACCGAGCTTTTAATTTATGCATCAACCTCCTTCAGATCTAATTCAATTGCTTTGGTAATGTTTTGCTTCTTCCTTCTAAAAGGATATTGTATTAACCTTTGTTGGCATCACTCTTCCAATGAAGGTGTCACACAAAATGCACCAATAACAAGCTTCTATAAATCCCGCTAAAACAATGCCAGTGCCTGGACTAGGTAAGAAGGGCTTGTTGCACCCTAGACCCCTGTGAGATGTCTCCTCAGCTACAGAAAACTAGTAGTAAACCTGCTTTGCTGTCAGATATAATGTGTGCAAAGGAGCCATGGCCGGGTAATCTTCAGTTCGTAATGCATATGCAGGCATTTTCATGGGTAGCACCAGTGTTATAAAATGCACTTCCTGCTGAAATACAAGAGGCCCCATCTATATTGGCATGGCATTGACTTTCCAAGGTTCCCCTGTTTGCACAGGTGCTCCTTTGATCATTCAGCCTGAGTATCCCATTCGGATTACTGTGTTCAATGAGATTGTTTTATTGCATATTTTTGATGTGGAATTTTATATTTCCATGTTTGTGTAACTGGTTTTTATACTTTGTAAACTGCTTAGAAGCATATTTTGGTATCAAGTGTGATACCAGAGAACCAGAGCTGATATTTTGATTTTGTTTTCACTTGTCTTCACAATCCAAAGTTCTGGTTTTGACATTTAAATCGACTAGTTGTTTGAGACCTTGTCATCTGAAGGATTGTTTCTTCTTGTGTTTTCTAGCTAAGATTAGCCTTGTAGCCTAGAAATGCCCTCCTGGCTGAAATATGAGATGCTCCATCAGTACTGGCTTTCAGCCAGCTCTTGAAGATGCAACTGTTTAGGTAAGCATTCCCCGAAACTGAACTTCCAGATTTATTGTTCTGCTGTTTTAATTGTGAGGCTTTTTAATTGTTTGCTTTATTCTGCATTTTAATGCAGAATATTTAATGCAGTGGATTTGTTCTTGCTCTTGTGGATTTTAATTTATGGATTGTTTCATAGCTATAAACTGCTTAGAAGCCATTTTGGGATACAAGCAGTATATAAATGGATAAATAATCATATACTGAGGCCTTTTTTCCACGTGTCCCTGCCTAATGAGGTATGGTGGATGGTTCTGGGGGAAAGAACTCTTAAAGCTATTGGCCCTCAGTGGTGAAATGCCCTCCTCATTTGGCACATACTTCAATATATTTGCAGTGCCAGGGAAATACCTTTCATATTTCCCCCTTCTTTGGTGTTCCAGTTTTCCAGGAAATATCCACAAGGCTAGAGACGGGATGATAAGGCACCATGGACATGAGACCACAGACCAGTGGTTCTTCCCTGGGTTAAGGAGTGGGGGATAAATTATATCAATCAGTAATTTCAGACCCACCCACATTCTTCAAGTACATCACAAGTGGGGAGAGTCCTGATGCAGTTGAGTCCTGCTTGTGAGCTTCCCATAGGTATCTAGTTGGCCACTATGAAAACATGATTCCAGACTACATGGGCCTTTGACCTGATCCTGCAGGGTTCTTACATTAGCAAGAAACTTGCTTTGAAAATGACTGAGATCTAACAAAAACATCTGTATCTGAATGAAATATATATACTGCCCAACAGTAGTCTCAAGTAGTCTATGCCTTGCCAAGAAGCAGTTGGCCATCTTCTCAATGCCATGCTAAGCTAACTGCCTCTGTCTGTGCCATTATGCAGCTCAGGCACAAATTGAGAGATTGGTAACTGCATGTTACATCACAAAGCTGTCATTGTTTAATGTAAAGGAATGTTCAAAATCAAAGGGTGGTTTGGATCAGAGGCAGTGGAGGTCGGAGTCTTATTAAATAACAACCACCACCACTACCACCACAACAACAACAATAAATGAAAATGATTCCAGTTAGCAAAAAATATTGTTTTTGATTGTTCAGAGCTTCTGAACTAGTTCATGCACTTCTGAAGTGAAACTTCATTTAGCCTGTAGACGTCTGAGATTATTCTACTTGCCCTATCCAGGCTGACAAAGCCTTTCTCCAAGACAAGACTGGGGAACCTGTGGCACTCCAGATGTTGATGAACTACAACGCCCACCATCCCTGGCCATTGGGCCATCCCTCCTATGATTGGAGTTGTAGCTCAGCAACTTCTGGAGGGCCAAAAGTTTCCACACCTGAGCTAAGCGAAGGACCACTGCTCAGTGCTGGAGTGCAAGCTTTGAGTGACAGGTTTGATCACAGTCATCACCAGTTTTTTAAAAAATAATCAAGTAGCAGGTGATAGGAAATATTGGAGTGTCGTCGTCTCCTAGAGGAGGCCAGCTTTCCTATTTGCTGCCCTTTAAATGTTGTTGGACTTGTCTATTGGCCATGGGGAGTTGTTGTCTCTAAAACATCTAGAGGGCACTAGTTTGGGCGAGACTGGAGTAGATGGACAAGTAGTCTGGTTTTTGGCAGCTTACAATTATCCACTCACTGTAGCACTGAAGGGCCCTTCTGCACTATACATTTAAAGCAGTATCATATCACTTGAAACAGTCGTGCCTTCCCCCAAAGAACTCTGGGGACTATGCTCTGCTAAAGATGCTGAGAGTTATTAGGAGATCCCCTACTCCCCTTCCAGAGCTACAGTTCCCAGAGCAGATGAACAATGAGACTGACTTCCCAGCAAACTCTGAGAGCTGTCACTTTATGAAGCAAATAGGTGTCTGCTAACATTTCCCAGCACCTTAAACAAATCAGAGCTACCAACATTCCTTGGAGGAAACCATGACTGCTTCAAATGGTATGATACTGGTTTAAATGTATGGTGTATACAGATGGGGCATAAATTTGGAGTTGTGTCTGCATGAAGTAGTCACGCCTTATGATTCCCAGAATAGGATATGTAGAAACTTGACTCAGATTGAGCTATGGTACTTCAGAAACAAATTTCTCCTAGCAACATGGATGAATTTGTCTGCGCTGGACTGCCCTGCAGAGCAGATTTAAAGATTAAACTGATCTCTTCAGGGATTAAATTTTGTTATCCAACGTAGTTATTGTGAACTGTTGGTTCAAGAAGTGGGGGAAGAGAGAACGGAAGCAAAGGCAGCAAACAATTGGTTATGGGAAAATGAAGAGGTGATAAATGGTCACTGGGAAAATAAACCCAAACCAGAATTTCTCAACAGCTACAATCCTTCCATAATTCCTTCCCACCAGTTGTGGCCCATCATTGTTTTTTTAAAGTACATAACAATGAATGCCGATGGCTGATTCTCACAGATATTGATAGCTGGCTTTAAGGAAGAGGCAGCCAGTCAATAATAAACCTTGTAAGAGAGACCCTTTTGAAAGGCTCCCTTTGTGTTGCTCTGCCGGGTTCATAAAAGAGCTTTCACCAGAGCAGACAGCCCTGATTGATCACCAAGACGGTTATGTTTTCTGTATTCCAGTGAGCATCCGCCTCACACTGTACTCTTATTTTCATTCTGTAATGGATGATACCTCAGGGTTAGCTGCCTGGGTGACAACTTAATGTTGTGCTTGCTTCAACATGCAACAGTCTCAGGCTTGTTTCAATATGGCACACCCCGCCCCTGCTCCACCCACCCACCCACCCACTTCCCACCAAAATCAGATCCCCCCTGCAGGAATAAAGCCCATTAATTAAATATTGAGTATCTCCACAAATATATACACATAGAAGCTTTCATTTAAAAAAAGCAGAGGTTGCATAGTGTTAGAGGAACTAATACATTGATGCCCTAGTAAAAAAAATGTTGCAGGAAATGTGGTTCTAGAAATGCCTCATTGAGGTACATGATGTGGACCCGTTCAGTAATATCTCCTTCATGGTCTGAAGTTGCTGTCTGTACTAATCTTTTATTGATGAACTCCTTGATATTTGGGCTCTTTGTATACTTTAAAATTATATCCCTGCAGTATGAAGATTAATAGCAGGTCAACGAAATGGATTTTATGTGTGCTAAGAAATCTCTTAAATACACACACACAAACAAATACACACTTTATTATGAGAGGAGCCTGCTGGATCAGGCCAAAGGTCCATCTAGCCCAGCATCCTGTTCTCACAGTGGACAACCAGGTGCCTCTTTTGGGAAACCCACAACCAAGATCAGATCACAAGAGCCCTCTCCCCTGCTGTGGTTTCCAACATTCAGGGGGTGTTGCTGCCTCTAATTATGGAGGCAGAGAAAGCCAATAATAGCCTAAACCTCCATTAATTTGTCCAGTCCTCTCTTAAAGCCATTCAAGGAGTTGGCCATCCCTGCCTCATGTGGGAGCAAGTTCAGAGTTCTATGAACTGCATGAAGACGTACTTCCTTTTGTCTGTCCTGAAGCTCCTCAGGGGTGCCAACTTGGATAAAATACTGTGGGAAGGGGCCAGGCAAGCCCCACCCTGCATGATTGATCACATGATGCAGTGCACACCCACCCACACCCACCCACCCACCATTTGAATGGCAATGCCCATCAACGTGGGGGGGGGGAGCCCTCTCCAATATTTTATTGGAGGGGCCAAAGTCCCCTCGGTTCCTATGCTTCTTATATCCAACTGGTTCTCTCCATTCCACCAGCTTTCCACTGTGTCAATTATATTGTTTCCTTTGAAACTCCGGTTTCCCAGTCTTGCTTTGGGGGCTTCTAGCAATAGCATTAAACACACCTATACTTCATGTCTCTCTCTGAACTTCTCAGGTATGTCCACCCCACTCTACATCCCTTTGGCCAGCTCTCATTTCCTACTGTTCATTTTACTGTCAATTTTATTTAAGTGGTATGTTATTTTCTAAATCTTTTTTCCCCTCAAGGAGTTGTTTACTTGGCTATAAAAATTCATTTGGAGCAGTGCCTTGCTTTAATAAAACAAAAACAAAAAAGCAGCCCTGGAAGCCATCAGGGTTATTTAAATGTTGCACAAACAGGTGTAAGAAGCAACTGTGGCTTTCCTAAAAGTCAGTGGAATGTTTTCTAAACACTGGGAGCAGCCCCCAAATCGCTTCTTCTCAGATTTAATTTGTGCAGGTTCCTAGTTCTCCTGATTGTGCCCCGAGAAGTGGTGGAATTAGTTCTGGCTGTGATGCAGGAACAATCATTGGAAATAGGCCTGGGTTTTTCAGAATGCCTAAACTGCATAATATTAGCGTAACAATAAGGGATTGGCAGAATGTGGGTCAGGGTAGTGGAGCCACACGTTAAGGTTCCTGAATGTACATGAACCTAACCAGTGGATTACAGTGCCTTGTGACTTATTGCAGTCACAAGAGCAACAGTAACAAGAGCACACTGTTGCATTAAACACAGAGAAGGAAGCCAAGTACCGGTACTTCTAAGGTGGATCAAGTGCTGGGTGTGCAATAGCAGGGATCATACAGTTTCTAATTTAAGGGTTGATCCTGTTCGTATTAAAGTCAACTAGCCAAGAAGAGATGGGAGGAGGTCTTGCTTAGCAACCAGGCAGAGTGGCATGATGTTTTCCGAGGTGCCCTGATTGGTTGTGTAGTTCTGAGGGAGTTTCTCTTCTCTGTGTTTTATTCACTGTCACACTGCTATGTACATGGCCTGACCTAAGGAAGACAAAACCTCCCTGTTCCTTTCTCTTCAAATTATATGCTGTTTATGACGAAACATGTCAGCCTGCTCATTGGTGACATTCTGCACCTATTTCCTGTTCATGGAACACCATCAGAAGAACAGACTAATCTCTGGGCATACTGAAGGTGTCAATTACCTCTGCCTTCATGAGTCGCTGGAAACCAGAAAAAAAACTGGCTTCCACATGGGGCTTAACAGAGGAGAAGAGATTTATTTCTCTCTGAGGGCCACACTGCTAGCAACTGGAAATAATCTAAAACCAAGCCAACTCACAACACATCTCACCTCCCCAGTGATGGCCGAGATGAAAACCAGCAGATGGAAGCACACCTGAGCAACTGCACCAGAGTGGGGGGTGAGGGTGGCAGAGAGAGGAAGCTGGATTGCAAGGACATGGTACTGCAGAGTCAGCAGAAAGGGATGTTGATGCAGCTTCTCTGGGGAGAATGGATGCCAGTAGGCTGGGGTGGGTAAGGTATGAGAAGCTGAGCAAGCTGAGGAAGAGTTAGCTTTGTAGTACACGTGTCTCCACCCAAAATCCAAGACCATGACCCATCAGTGACTGTCATATTATGCTCCGGAAAAAGTTGTGTGTAGGAGTGGGTGGTTTTCATTGAGAAAAATTTCCCTGCAGCTCATCACCCATACAAAATTAGCTGGGAGGTACTGCTGGTTTAGCTCTAGAGCAAACTATGATCCATTGGGCAGCAGTGGTCCTTCATCTTCATCCTCAAAAGTTTTCCTCTCCCTCTTGTAACCCTATCACTGGTGGACATATATTGAAGCTGAATGTTGGAAGATTCAGGACAGATGAAAGAAAGGAGTTCTTCATAGGCTTGCCATACGTCAGGAAAATTCCTGACATGTCCTGTTTGTTTGGGGTTTGTTTCCCTCCCCCCGCCAAAAAAAAAACTTAACAACTTTGTGGGTGTCAATTTTTAAATATGGCAACCCTAGTTCTTCAGACAGGGCATAGTTAAACTATAGAACTCCAACCCATGGAAGGCTTTAATGACCACCAGCATATGTGCCAACTCCCTGGGGCCATGAGTGCCCTGGCTCCGCAACATTTGAAATGAAGGGGCCAGGTCCCCACAAAGTGCAGCTGTGGCCACACATGGATGCATTTAAACCAACCTGAATGGTTTAAATAGGGGTTTAGATAAATTTGTGCAGGAGAATGCTATCAATGGCTACTAGCCACTAGCACTATGCTCTGCAGAGGCAGTGACACTTCTGAATGCAAGTTACTAGAAGTCTAAGGAGCAGAGAGTGCTCTTGTCCTTGGGTCCAGCTTGAGTGTTTCCCATAAGAGCCTGTGGGTAGTCTCATAGTGACCACAGGATGGTGGAATATGGGCCATTGGTCTAATCCAGCAGGCACATCTTATGTTCTTTTGTCCATGGTAGGCCTGCATTAAATATTCATATTGATTTTTAATTTAATTTTATTGCTTCTTTAAACTTTTGTACTGTATTCCATTACATTGCAGAGTGAATCTGATGGAATGCAAACCAAAATACAATATAAGAAATAAAAGGAGCCATAACAATGCAATTAACAACCTTGCAGCCTCTAGCATAGCTCATTGCAGTTGCTACAAAAGGCAGGGAAAATCATCAAGTGGTCCACCAAGGCTATCAGCAGTTTTCAAGTGGTCCATTGGGGCAGGTAAATTTGAGACCCCCTACTTTAAAGTACACCTGGGGTGACTGCAAGATGCCTGCCCAAAGTACAGAATAAGCATGTTCTCTCAGGGATCCACAGTTCCATTCATGGTGCTTTCCATGGCATGATCTCCTGCTCAGCACACATGATGAGTTTCAGGCTCTCTTCCAGCCTCATACCGGGGGATATGGTGACTTTATCATTCCCATTATGCAATGTGCTTTGGAGAGGGGCTTGGAGCTATTCAGAAGTTCAGCATGACTGTGTCCTTGACATCCTATGTTTTGGAGCCACAGTGCCAGAGAGAGAAGTGGGGTACTAGCAAATGCAAACTTTTGATTATCTGTCAAGCTTTCCTGGCCAACAAACACACAAAACGTAACCAGCTGTGCATTCACATAAACTATTCTCGTCTGTATTTTATCACAGTATCAAATACTTCTCTTGCACATAATCAACACATAAAGTGCAACAATGTAAACAGAAGTCCCAATAGATCAGTTCATTCATAGAGTCCAAATATCTGCTAGTTTCTGTTCCACGTATGTTTTTGTATGTTCATAAAATCCAAATGGGAGCTACTACAGTTCCACAGAATCTTGACAAGGATTTCCGGAATAATCCCTTGTTTCCCCCTCCTGGGCTTCAACAGTTGTACATGTTCTAAATAATATAAATGAATATAATATCGTAATTCAACATATTTTAACAAATAAGAATAATATATGCAATAGGTACAATAGGTACAATTGTACCATATGGTACAATTACCATATGTAATATATCGAGATAATGGAACTTATGACATGGTGGATTCTGCAGTGAACAACAACTGTTACAATGTAAAGTTATATAGATATATATGATTTTAGTTACAGGTGACAGCAATCTACACTTGCAAGGTTGCCTTCTTAAAGTGACCCCCTTTCACACAACAAAAACCCTGCCCCTGCAATCTGTGGGAATTTTGCCAAAATTTTCTCTCTCATTTCCAAGACATTTCTGTTCTCACAAATTGATAGAGAAAGGTTAAAGGGGGGGGGGGAGAAATGGTTGGCACAGAATATTTTCAATGCCATCACACAATGCCACCGGGAACAGTGTGGGGTTTTGCATCACTCTGTAGTCCTTGCATCAGAAGCTATTAGGAGTGGACCAACACAGGCTGAAAGAAAGAAGGGCTTCCTAAAATCCATCTCCTTTCAAGTGACCATCCCCCTCACACAATGGAAGCATCTATAAAGTGATTGATAGCTCCATGCTCCAATTTGTACTGACACAGCAGCAGTGTTGTGTTGACCTTTGGAAATGCCCCAAACTCATCCCTGCCACCAAATTAATGGAATTTGTTGACACAGAACAGAGTGCTGACCACCAGTTTAATTGACTTAAACAGGAGGGGTTAGACAAATTCATAGAAGAGTCTAGCAGTAATTACTAGTCACAGTGGCTGTATGCAGAGCCTCCATGTTTCAGTGCAGTCTGCATCTGGGTACCAGAACCTGGGAACAAGCCACAGGGACTGGGGAACTGCCCTCATGTCCTGCTTGTGGGTTTCTTAGAGGCAACTGACCAACCACTGTAGGTAACAGAATGCTGAAAATATGGACCTTTTGGTCTGATCAAGCAAAGCACTTCTGATGCAATTTGCAGGTGCTTGATTTGATCAGTATATTGGCTGCCAAAGAGCAACCTCTGGACACAGCATTCTGCAGAAAAGAACTGGAACCTCATCTGAATTGCAGGGCTGGTGCAATTCTTCACAAAAGATCCTGGGCTTTCAAAGTGAGCAGTTTTCATTTTCCAGCCCAGTAATGTAAGGAACGGCAATTCATCAGGGCAAAAGGTTGGCGTTTGTTCCAGAGTGCCAAGTGTATGCAGTAATCAAAAATATCCAGAAGGCAGGAGAAAAGGGTGCATTTGCCTAAACATACAGAAAGCCATGAAAATAAACCTGCTGATAAACTGGTGAATACACTGGGCTTGCAAGCCTCATTTATCAATTTCTCCCTTTGGGTTCCCAGACAACCCCATCAAAAAGGTTTACAAAACATTACACACAGTTAGAAGGGGGAGAGGCAGTTATAAACCAAACAGTATGAGCCCATCTGCACGGGCAGAGATTCAGGGATAGATTTCCCTCTCCGCATAACTAACCTCCACCCCCAGAAAAGGACCCCTATGTTCAGCTCCTGGGGATAGGATGCTTTAATAGCCATAAGAAGGTGGAAAGGGAACTCAGACCCAAATTTTGCTGTGATGCAGCAGTAGGATGACCCAGGGGAAAAGAGAATGCATCAATGCCAACAAATGGGGGGATTTGAACCCATGGCTCCTAGGACATAGTCCAACCCCAATTGGCATGCACGCATAAAAGGCATTAGAAGTAAGCTGCAAAAAGTTAAAACCCACAGCTTTTGATGGGCATGGGGATAGGCAGTGGGAGGATGTTGGTGGAACACAGCACATTCTTCAGCCATCTTAATTTCCCATTTACAATCTGGCCAAAATTCCACAGCCTACAGCAGAGCCACGACATACCGGAGTCTCATCATCTACAGAATTACACAGCATCCCTTTACTACAAACACTTTATACAGTTTCTGCAGCACCATCACAAAACCAGCAAGTAAGTCCAGTGATACACACACCACTCAACATCCTTCCCCCGACAACGAGTGGAGCCCCTGCAGTTCGTGTTGCTGCTGCATGGAGTATCTTCTGCCTCCAGGCTGCCATCGATTGCTTATCCACTATGTGATAACACCTGGCTGTTCTCAATCAATTTAGACAATAAACTTTGGAAGTTATTTTTCTCCCACAGTGCTTGCTGCATTCAAACACACCATCTGTTTGATTCTTACTCAATGTGTCCCTTGCTTGATCCTGTTCCTCTAGAGTTGTGTGCTGAAAAGTTTAATTTAATGCAAGTTCAAGTTTATTGTTCCAGCCAAAGGCCATGACAAACCCACAGCAACAGTACCAATAAAGCAATGCAAATCATACATCCATAATATTAGCCACCACCCATGATGTAAAAAAGAGCTTAGCAGAGACACCAACAAACACAAATCCCGCTTGATTTCAGATTAAACCTCCAAATCACCACAACAATTTATAGCGGTTTTACAGTATCTAACTTCTTTTTCCTGATTTTTTTCCAGCCAGTACACAGGGTGCCACTCTGTGTATTACAAAGCTATTACTGACACTCAAAAGAAACCAGACTATTTTTACCAGGATGTACCTGCTTGCTTGTGTGAACAAAGATTTCAGAAAGCGATATCTTGGATCTCTATATGAGGCGCAGGCTTACAGATGTCTCCCACCTGAGGTTGACCACAAATACAAAGCCTGTCTAAGTACAGGACCTTGCTGTAGCAGCCATCCAAGACTGCAGTGGGCATCACTTGGAAACAGAGCTTAATAGAGACATTTCTTAAGAAAGCTGGTGATGAAAAGTTTGGACTCTCTTGTTTGTGCTAGCCTGCTAGAAGAGCACACTGTTTGCTCACTGCAAGCACCGAGAATTCCAGGAATGCTGAAATAATACAACAGTTTGGCCAGGTAGCTGGATTTAAGTTGAATAAACAAAAAACCAAAGTTTTAGGGAAAAATTTAACAGATAAGGAAAAGGAGAAATTTCAAGAGGAGACAGGCTTGACAGTGGTCAAGAAGGTGAAATACCTAGGGGTTTATTTGACATCTAAAAATGTGAATTTGTATAAGGACAATTATGAAAAATGTTGGTCAGAAATTAAAAAAGATTTAGAAATATGGTCAAATTTGAAACTGTCAATGTTAGGCCGAATTGCTGTGATCAAAATGAATGTACTGCCTAGAATGCTATTCTTGTTTCAGACCTTGCAGATTCTTGACAAGATGGAATGTTTTAAGAGGTGGCAGAAAGATATTTCGAAATTTGTCTGGCAGGGCAAAAAGCCCAGAATTAAATTTAAAATATTGACAGACGCTAAAGAAAGAGGGGGTTTTGCCCTGCCGGACTTAAAATTGTACTATGAGGCAGCAGCTTTTTGCTGGCTGAAAGAATGGATGCTCCTCGAGAACACAGACATTTTGGATCTGGAAGGTTTTAACAATGCTTTTGGTTGGCATGCATATCTATGGTATGACAAAGTCAATAGTGCCTTCAAAAACCACATTGTTAGAAAAGCACTAATTAATGTTTGGATAAGATATAAAGATCTGTTGGAAAACAAAACCCCTAGATGGGTGTCACCAGTGGAGGCTAAAGCAGTGAAGAAACTCAATATGGAGGTCGGATGGCCGAAGTATTGGGAAATTTTGGAACAGGATGGAGATAAGTTTAAACTACAAAGTCATGAGAAACTGAAACATAAAGTACAAAATTGGTTTCAATATCGGCAAATAATGGAGTTTTTCAAACAGGACAGGAAAATTGGCTTCCAGGTGGAAAAATCAAAACTAGAAACTGAATTGCTAGAACCCAATACTAAGAATCTATCTAGAATGTATAACTTGTTGCTGAAATGGAATACACAGGATGAAACAGTCAAATCGGCTATGATTAAGTGGGCTCAGGATGTTGGGCATAACATCATGTCAGCTGACTGGGAATGGTTATGGAACACTGGTATTAAATTTACGGCATGTAATGCCTTAAAGGAAAATATTATGAAAATGGTCTACAGGTGGTACATGACCCCAGTCAAGCTGGCAAAAATTTATCATTTGCCCGATAATAAATGTTGGAAATGTAGAGAGACCGAAGGTACTTTCTACCACCTTTGGTGGACGTGCCCGAAGATTAAGGCTTTCTGGGAAATGATCTATAATGAAATGAAAAAGGTACTTAAATGTACTTTCCCTAAAAAACCAGAGGCCTTTCTCTTGGGCATTGTCGGCCAACTGGTGTTAAAGAGGGACAGAACTTTCTTTATGTATGCTACAACAGCAGCAAGAATACTCATCGCAAAGTATTGGAAGACACAAGATCTACCCACTCTGGAAGAATGGCAGATGAAAGTGATGGACTATATGACATTGGCCGAGATGACAGGCAGAATCCGTGACCAACGAAAAGAGGCGGTGGAAGAAGAATGGAAAAAATTTAAAAGTTATCTTAAGGACTACTATAAACTTAATGAATGTTAAAGTGTTGTGGTTTTCAGAAACAAAGGGATACAGTGATATAATGTCAGAATAGAAAGAGGACTAAGATGACAGAGGTTGGAAAGTGACAATTGGGAGTTGCTATAAAATTATGGACATTGGGATGCAGAAAGGGGGGGTATGGGGAAGTCCAAGAAAAGAGGTTTATGAAAATATGTTATGAAACTATACGTGTATGTTTGTCTTTATAAGTGTTTGTCTGTTCTTTAAAAAATTTTGTAAAACCAATAAAAATTTTATAAAAAAAAAAAGAGAATTCCAGGAATGCTGTGCATGCCCAGGTGCTCATTTCCTTTGGAAAGAGCTCACTAAGGGCTCACAGCATTTTTGTGATAGATGGTTTCTTTTGACATATATACACAATCTGAGCATTGGGAAAGGGCCACAGCTCAATGGCATCTGCTTTCCATGGAGAAGGTCCCAGGTTCAATCCCTGATAAGGCTGGGGATGTCCCCTTCTTGAACCCCTGAAGAGCCACTGCCGGTCAGTATAGGAAGTACTAAGATAGAGGAATGAAGAGTCTAATTCAAATACAGTGGTACCTCGGGTTAAGTACTTAATTCATTCCGGAGGTCCATTCTTAACCTGAAACTGTTCTTAACCTGAAGCACCACTTTAGCTAATGGAGCCTCCTGCTGTTGCCGCGCCGCCAGAGCCCGATTTCTGTTCTTATCCTGAAGCAAAGTTCTTAACCTGAAGCACTATTTCTGCGTTAGCGGAGTCTGTAACCTGAAGTGTATGTAACCCGAGGTACCACTGTACAAGGCAGCTTCCTATGTTTCTGTAAGTGGAAGCTCTACAGACTTAGCGTTGCAATGGATCATCCACCTATTTATTGCATTTCTAGAGGAATTCCCAAGACCACAGCATTGAATTCTCATAGGCTTCTGGGTCTCCTTTAGCCCCAGAACTGACCATCTATTATTCTCATAGACAAAAAGCCTTTGATGACATCACCTCTCACCAGGGAAGGGGAGAAAGATAGATACAGCAAATCACACGTACTTGACCATCTCTTTAGTTATGCAAAGGCCTATCCTCCCAACAAAAATGAATACTGCATCTTGATAGGGGTGGATTGTTCTTGTTTTTATTATGTATTTTATGTTTCTATCGTGTATATTTATGATGTGAACTGCCCTGAGATCTACGGCTAATGGGCAGTATACAAATTTAATAAATAATAAAAATTAATAAAACTAATCTGGCTGGCTATGTTTGTCCATCCAGTTTGACTTTTTAAGCTGTCACTTTTTACAACCATTTCCAGAAGGGTAGCTGTTGTGGCACTTTGAAGGGCTTAAAAATCTAGTGCAAGTACCTCACTCTTTACTTCCCACAGAGAGAGAGATGAACCTGTAAGTCAAGTCACCACACTGGAGACTGGTCCATTTGGGTGAATGGACCCCATCAACCCTTGTTCTGGTTAGAACCACAGGACCCATGGCAATTTGTTGGGTCTTTCTGCCATTGGCTCTGGCAGTACCTGTCTGTGGCCACCATGCCTTCTAGTCTGTCCATCCCAATAGCACCAGCTGCTGCTGCTGCTGCTGCCTGTTTATGTTTGGATGATGATGATTTGAAGTGTTCATTGGATTGAATCCAGGAGAGAATTCCAGATCAGCCCCAGCATCTTCATACATCTCGCCTGTCTCCTCCCGGACTCACACAGAGAACAGCAACTTTTACAGACCTACTCTATTTGAGAAGGCTTCACTTCGTCTGGCAAGCTCCTTCCCAATGCCTGAAAGAGGAAGTTAGGCAGCAGACCCAGGAAGCAAAATTTAAGTGTGAAGCACATTATTCCAAACTTATGGTACAAACATCTGATGGGACTGATTCATAAGCAACAAACAGGCTTGCAGAACAGTTAATATTCATCCCCAGCAAGGTTATACGATGCTCATTACTAAGAGTTCCCACAACAGAAGAGCAACTAATGAACAGCAAGGAAGTGTCAGAAAGGAACATTAGTGCCTCATTCACTCATTTCATTTCCATATTTTAGAGGCTGGTTATTTTTTTTAAGAACCTGATTCTTGTTGGAAGGAAGAACATTCAGACCCAAGTAAACTCAAGCAACCAGTTTTAAGTGCATAGCTGTAAACAGAAAGTTAAGGTGGCTCCCAGGCAGGTGTTTAATTTATTGTGCGGTCACTGCTGCTCATACATGGAAGTTTTTTTGCAGCATCCATATAATCAAAAGCCAAACCATGGTTGTTGTTTTTCTGCATTTGCCTTTCTGGAGAAAATTCAATAAGCTTTTCTTAATAATAATAATAATAAGAAGAAGAAGAAGAAGAAGAAGAAGTTACCAGCAAGCAGCTTGCATCCTCCCCCCACCCCCCACCCCTGGTCTGGAAGTACACTTACTCTGCAACTGACTTGTATCTGCATGTAGAATGGGACACGTGGCATTTATTTATTCAGTTCTGCAATGTGGCCCAGTGTTATTGCACCCATGGAAGTAACTGGACAGTCAGTAAGGGCTGTCATATACAAAGGATATATACCATATACTAGTGGGTGAAGCCTAGGCCTTACCGGATACTGGTCATGATTTACTCCTTGTTGCTGGTCTTTAATTGTTGTATACTGCATTTTTAAAATTGCCTTCATTATAAGACATTGCATCAAGTGTTATTCCACAATCTCCAGTGCATTTTCCCATCACTTTCCTTCTTGCAAAAAGTCTTACCTATTGAGGAGGTGGGGTTATTGTGCAAGACCCCCAATCAACTTGAATCTGCCAGTATGTGATTAAATCCCACCCAAAAATAGCAACAGTCCGGATGTTTCCTAAGTGAGTTCATATCTAAGAGGAGGTTTGAATCGTGCACCTCACAGGACTTCTGGGGTGGCGCCATCGGTAATGGCGGATTCCCTCTGATCCGGAGGGACTGGCTCCACGGAAAACGGGTCTGTTCCGCTACGGCGAAGCGGGGACCCTTTAAAAAATCACAGGCGGCTGAAGCCTGTGACCATGGGACTTGGCGGGCACCTTTCACGCCCCCCAATTCGTAAAGGAACCCAATTACGGGCTCCGGAGCGAAGAGGAGCTAGTGGCGCGGTGCTGAGAGTCAACTGCTTCTTCCATGGAGCGAAGCCACACAGCCATTGCTGGAGAGCGCTACCTTTTTCCTGGGACAATTTGGCTACAAAAACAACTACCCGTGAGCAGATCAAATTTGGACAATTGGACTTTAAACAACGATCTGTGAGTAGAATGGAAAATTGGATTAAGAAATTCCTCTTAATTTGGCACTGAAGCGGGAAGGTCTAAACAGGAAGTCAGCCTTCCGTTTCTTGTAGATAGATTAAAGCAAAGACATGACAAACTAGAGTTTAGAAAATCGTTTATAAAGGATCAACTTTCATCATCTAAAACTACTGAACCCCCTTCGGAAGCAGGAAAAGAGGGGTGATTTTTTCCGGATTGCTTAAACCTGCAGAAGAGAGTGTAAAGAAAAGTAATCTTCCACCGTCTTGAACCTGGGAGCAGGGTGTCAGGACAGACGTTTTTGGGAAGTTCATTGACTATAGAAAAATGTTTTTGACAGACAGTTAAAAGAAGAGAAACATAGTGATTCCATTGTTCTCTTTCGCATTTTAAAGGAACAAATATTGACAAAATATCTGAAAAAGGAAACTTTGTTGTTAGATCTGCTGTTAAAAAGAAAGAAAGAAAAGAGATTGTTACAAATAGAAGTTCTTCCCCTAGAGGGGGCTTGTGAAACTGTTATTAAATTTGAACTGGGGAGCTTCGCAGCTGCAAACAGATTAAGATCGTGGGAACAGACTTCTGACCTTGCATAACAATGTATTCAGAGGCTCTGGTGCGTGCTTTCTGCAAGACAAGTGTTTTATTGGAACAGTTACATGAGAAGACGGATTTGATGACTTGCGATTAGAAATTTTGGACATCTATATCTATATAGAGCCCACCCAGGAATCAACTCAGGAGTGTGCTCTGACAGATCAGATGAGGGAGGAGGTTGTTGCTGGACCTCGGGTGGCAGAGATGGAGGAAGCTGTGGCCCAGCAGAAACATGAGTTGTTGGATCTGACAAATGAACTTGGAAAAAGTCAGATTTGGAGAGATAGAGTTTTGTTTGGCTTGGAGATGGGGGGGCTGGATAGACGCCCCCCCCCCCATGCAGGGATGTCTTGACTTTCCAAGTCTGGCAATGGGCCGTGAGGAGTTTGGGGTTGTGGGGGTCCTCAACTCTGGAGGGACCTTGAAACACGCTTTTAAATACCACATGGAGTTCAGTGTGGACTATGGAAAAGGGGCTGATCTGTCAAGAAGGGACAAAAATACTGTCAAGTTGGAGTTTCCACGAGTGAAAGGACCAGGAGACAAAGTAAAGTACAGGTATAAATATGAAGAAGATCTGTGGAAGGGACATGGAAGAGACTTAAGGGCCTCGGACATAAGATTACCAGGTTAATGAACTAGATGGATGGGATAGAAAGGACTGACAAAACCCAGGACCAGGAGGAAGAGACGTTGGATGAAGATTGGAAGAAAGTTTTAAAAAATTTCTATTTAGGATTGTTTTGTAATTAATGAGTATTAGAAAAATGTTGGAACGAAATTATTTGGCTTTAGCAGAAATGTTAAAAAGAACTATGCAAGAATATGTTATGGTTATGAGAAATTGGTATAAATAAGATTTAAGCTTTAAGTTTTAGGGTTTTTTATAGTAAGATAAGGTTAAAATAGATTAAGGTAATTTAATGACAGAATATTATGAAAAATGAGAAGGATTTGCTGTAATAATTAATAACTAGAATACAAAAAAGGGAGGTGTGAGGAGGTCAATGAAATAAGGTAATGACAGTTAAGAATTTGAGAATATTGGATCTGTTTTTAAATTTTTGCGGTTTATTTTTGTTTTTTGATTTTGATGTGTTATATGTTTTGCTTTTGCTTTTTGCTTTTGATTTTTATCGATTTGTACTGTTTGATTGCTGTTTGTTTTTTCCCTGTTTTTTCTTCTTCTTTGTCTCTTTGTTTTCTTCTGTAATTTTAAAATGCTTAATAAATATCATTAAAAAAAAAGAATCATGCACCTCACAGCCCTAGCCACCGTGTTCCACAAAGCAATACTGAATGAACTGGTGGGGTGGCTAGGAGTGGAATCAGCACTAAATATCCTTCCAAACAATGCAAGGCTACTCACAGTAGTTAGAAAACCACACACTTACGATAGAAAAAGAGACATTTCTTCTTGACTGTAAAATTGTTCTGTGGAACTCTCTGCCACCAGAACCGAGATCATACAGGGCTATGAATGCTTTCAGAGACAGGATAGTGGGTCACATAAAATATCCACCTGTCTAGCTCCTTTATCAAATTCTGTAAAATTACTTAGGCTTCCCACATTTATTTTTGTGGGTGGGAGGAATAATAGGAGACACAGGGAGGCAGTTCTGAAGCATTTTAATTTATGCACTAAGCTTTTTAACCCACTCCTGCCCGTCCCCAAAAAATCTACAAGCTGGAAGAAAAGGACACACCGACAATGTCAATCCCTATTTATGTGATGGGATAAAAGCTAATGATCCCAGACAGCTATGCAATAGGATAATAAATCCTTCATATCTCCATCTCTCTCTTTTCTAAAATAAAACCCAGTACAGAGCAGCTTTGCTTTGCTGGCCATCATTATCTGAGCAGGAACAAAACAGCAAGGGCCCCACTGGCTTGTAAAATCCCCTCTTCCCCCCCCCCCCAAAAAAGCCAAGATGGGTTAATTGAAGGATGCTTTCTGCAGGGCTTTCTGCAAGGCTTATATAGCAAGGTGTTGCTGTGCTTTGCGGAACCCTCTTTCCTCCCCTTTGTGTATGGTTGTGAGGGACATAAGGGGACTTGAACCCGAGAAGTCTGCAGAGAAGTCTGGGAACTTGCTGTGCCAGAGTCATCACCAGCTGTGCTGAAAAGGTTTGAAAAAGGGCAACCAGAATTATCAAGGGGGTAGAATGATTCCCCTGTGAGGAAATGTAACAGAGTTTGGGACCTTTAGTTTAGAGAAAATGCAGGTGACATGATAGAAGTTTACAAAATTATGCCTGGCATGGAGAAAGTGGATACAGAAAAGTTTTTCTTCCTCTCTCATAACACTAGGACCTGTAGACATCTGATGAAGCTGAATGTTGGACAATACAGGACAGATGAAAGAAACGGCTTCTTCATGTAGCGCATGGTTAAGCTATGGAACTCACTCACCCACAGGAGGCAGTGATGGCCCCAACCTAGATAGCTTCCAAAGGGGATTAGACAAATCCATGGAGGAGAAGGCTATCAATGGCTGCTGGATACAATGGCTAATGCATCCATGGATGGAGGCAGCAATGCTTCTCAACACCAGTTGCTGGAAACCACAGGAGGGGAAAGTGCTCTTGCGTGCAGGTTTTGCTTGCAGGTTTCCCACTGGCACCTGGTTGGCCACTGCGAGAACAGAATGCTTGAGTTGATGCCTATTGGCCTGACTCTGCAACCAGACTTTTCTTATGTTCTTATATGCAACTGGGACTAATAGAACGTATGCACTGCGGAATCGGCGATATACTTTCAAAGCATTATTATTATGCTACTTTAGTCATGCCCTTCAGCAAAGAGTCTAGGGAACTGTAGATGGGTGCTGGGAGTTGTCAAGAGGTTCCTATTCCCTTCCAAGAGCTACAATTCCCAGAGTGGTTTAGCAATCAATATCTGTTCCTGAAGAAGGATGGAATTGTAGGTTTTGGGAATAGGGGTTTCCTAACAACTCTTAGCACCCTTAACAAACTACAGTGGTACCTCTGGATGTGAACGGGATCTTTTCCAGAGCCCCGTTCACATCCAGAACAGAACACAACCCACATCTGAGCATGCGCAGGGCGCGATTCGCCACTTCTGCACATGCGCGAGCAGCAAAACCCGGAAGTAACGCATTCCGTTACTTCCAGGTCGCCATGTAGCGCAATCCAAAAATGCTCAACCCGAAGCTACTTCAACCTGAGGTATGACTGTACAGCTCCCAGGAATCCATGTGGCGTGATAGTGCTTTAACTTTATAGGACAGATAGGTTTGTGTTATGTGCGGATGCAGAGAGATATGCCAGGTGTGTGTCCACATTGTTTCAAGTTCACTGCCCTCCATGCTGGGAGCAGTGTTGTTGGCAGTGTCCTTAACTGGTGTGCACTGGTGACATTTTCAGAACTTTGTCAATTTTGTACATATTTTTAAAAATAAGAAACCTGGTTGTATATTCTTTTCCTTGATCCTGGCAAAAGATAGAGCAGCCACTGTTCCTCCAGTGACAGCTTTTCTCCATTCCTAGGATAATGTGAGTTAATACATGCAAGATGCAGCAGACTCTCGGTCTTAATAAAGTAACATTTTAATTAAAGCAAGTTAAAGCCTGCCTCCACTGTTAGGAAATCCAAGGCCTAAAATGGATTTGGGGTCATCTCTTTTTAAAAACATTTAAAACTTCATGGATGAGAACAGCACAAGTGTAGTAGTTCAGGGATGCCGTGGGGCAGGGAGTCAAAGACCCATAACAATTTCTCCAGCAGGGTTCCCGTCTCCAGCATCCTAGAACCACCCAGCATGAAAAGAGGAACTTTTTAACCACCGAGAATAAGCCTTCTGGCCCTTAGCGATGCTTGGAGCCAGTCAGAGTGAAAGGAGGTGAGTCAGTCCCTGAGGACGGGCTCCCAGGGTCACTCCGGAGGAGGTGCATCAGAAGACACTGAGGAGGAGTTGTTCTCTATGCTCCAGAGCTGTGATTAGCATGAAGAGACCCTGCCATTACACTAGAGGAAAGCGGTAAAAGAAAGGGAGGTAGATTTCCCACCTTGATGCAACTAAGTGAGATTAAGACCTAGAACAGCCTTTCTCAACTTGGTATGGTGTACCAGTTAGAGGACAACTGAACTCTGTGCCTTTCAGGGAAGTTTTTAACGTTTGATGTTGTATTGTGTTTTAATATTCTGTTAGGAGCCACCCAGAGTGGCTGGGAAACCCCGCCAGATGGGCAGGGTATAAATTATTATTATTGTTATATTATTATTATTACTATTACTACGACGACGACTATTTCAGGTGCTGCTGCATTCCAGCTCCCAACAACCACAACCACATAAGCCATTGGTCAGGGATGATGAGAGCTGCATTCCAGCAGCTACTGGGGAGAGCTGGTTGGAGGAAGCTGACCTGGAACATCCTTGCAAGTTTGTGTCCTCACCTTAACGCAATCCCTGGCTCTGCCTTGCATCTCATTAAACTGCAGGATGCTGTAGCAGAAGTCCTTAATCTGCAGACAAAGATATCAAGGGTGACACAGGCATTTGGCTTCTCCTTTCTGAATCAACGTCAGAAGCTGCTTCAGCGGGGACTGTGGCATCTTTGTAACTGAGTGATGGACCAGCTGGGGATGTCTGGCATTGGCTGAACAGCCAAGAGGGAAATTAAGCTTATTGTGTTGTAAACCAAAGCTGGGTGCAGGTAGGCACAACTCTGGAGGTTTCTAAAAAGGGGGAATAAGGGTGAGGAATTTGGTTTTGATTTGTAAGCCACGGACAAGATCCCTAGAAGTGTTGAGGGGAGTATCTCCTTCCTTAGTGGGCTTTGAGGTAAGGCTGAGTAAGGCATCGCCACAAGACTGCACTTTTCACAGCAGGGTGTGTTAGAAGAAGAGGTCCTAAATCAAACGGCTTTCAACCTCATTCAGTTCTAGAGAGCCAGTGTGGTGCAGAGGTTAGAGTCCTGGACTAGGAACTAGGAGACCAGAGTTCAAATCCCCACTCAGCCATGAAGCTCATTGGGTGACCCTAGGCCAGTCACAGTTTCCCAGCCTAAATTAGCTCCCAGAGTTGTTGTGAGGATAAAATGGAGAGGAAGAAAAGCATGTATGTCACTTGGAGAAAAAGAGGAGATGGAAACTGAATAAATCAATTAATCCAGTGCTTTAAAATGTAGCAAAGGCCATGTCCTAAGGAACATACATTATACATTTAAAAAGCAGGGAGGGGAGAGGGAAGGAAAGTAGCATGTGAGCAAATGCAGTTGCATGTGCAGAGATTTTGCTTCTACTTGTGAAAGAGACTGAGGCAAAAGAACCAGGGAAAAGAAAAGTGTTTTAAAAGAGGAAATTGATGGATGTTTCTCTCTCTATTTCTCTCACTCACTTTCTCTCTGTGTGAAATGCTTTGTCCAGGCACTTTCCCCAGGAAAATCGACATTTCACCATTGAATTGGAGCAAGCATAAATCCATGGAAAACCCAAATGACATTTGCTCTGATTCAGTGGTGAAATGAGAGAATGAGAGAGAGGGAGAGAGGGAGAGAGGAAGGAAGGAAGTGTTGTGTGTGGAACCTCTGGGTGTTTTCAACAATGGCAACAAGAAAAAAATAAAACTGAGTTGTTTGATGGACTTTCAGGCATAAAGCATCTGTAGAAAAATGGGTATGCAATATGTTGTGGCACCTGGCATATAAAGAAGAGAAACAGAGGCAGAAATATTTCCCTCCAAAAACAACTAAGTATTGGGGTCATCCTCTGGTTCACCATATTCACAGGCTTAAAGAGTGGACTCTTTCCAGCAGGGATGAGGCTTCAGCCCTCCAGCTGCTCCTGGACTGCAGCTCCTATCAAAAGATCCCTGCCTTATCAAAGGCCCTTTTAGTCCAGCATTCTGTTTTCAGTGTCCAACCAGATGCTTCAGGAAAGCCCCCAAGCTGGGTATGTAATGAGAACTGCAGCCCAACAACAGCAGGAAGGCCAAAGATTCCCTACCCTGTTCCAGCAATATCTTGAAAATGGGCAGCATTCACACTAAACAGGAGGTTTGTCTGCCATTGTTGGCTCGTGAGCTTCCTGGGAGCATCTGGTTGAGAAGCAGGAAGTTGGTCAAAATCAGGGGTGGAGAACCTGCAGTCCTCCAGATACTTCTGGAATACAATTCCCATCATTCCCGACAACTGACCATGCTGGCTGGGGATGATGGGAATTTGAGTCCATCAGAGAGTCACAAGCTCCTTATCTCAGGTCTAGATGGATCTACTTTAGCCTGATCAGCAGAACTCTTCTTACATTCATTACAAGGAAAAGTTAATAAATTGGATTGTGTCTATCCTGCACTTAACTATGCACACCCAGGCAACTGAAATTCTGCTCCCCAGAAGCCTGTAAATTATGCAGCATGATTAAGCAGATTTGCATATGCTTCCTTATATTGCCCAATTGATTCTGCCTATGTTAGTAGTCCTCAGGAGATGGGATACAGTTGCTTGCTTTGCATACAGGAGCTACCGGTAGTTGGGGCTGGGAATGTTCCCCAGTCTGAAATCCTAGTGAGCTGCTCCAAGTCAATGTAGTCAACAGTGAGTTAGATGAACCAGTGGCTTGACTCAGTGGGAGGGAACTTCTTGTTTCCTAAGGTCACTGAAAGGTCAATCGCAGGAAGCCCTGCTCAGTCTCCACCCCCTTTACACACACACACACACACACACACACACACACACACACACACACACACTTTTCTTCAAATACAGTGGTACCTTGGGTTAAGTACTTAATTCGTTCCGGAGGTCCGTACTTAACCTGAAACTGTTCTTAACCTGAAGCACCACTTTAGCTAATGGGGCCTCCTGCTGCCACCGGAGCACAATTTCTGTTCTCATGCTGAAGCAAAGTTCATAACCTGAAACACTATTTCTGGGTTAGCAGAGTCTGTAACCTGAAGCGTATGTAACCCGAGGTACCACTATACATGAAAGGTTGCTGCATATAAATTGGCAAAGACTTCTTTTCCATTGCTTCAGAGGGCAGGATGAGGTGAAGCAGACTCACAATATAAAGGGCATACTTCAGCTGAACACTAGTAAAAAGTAGCAGTTGGTCTCCTGGATTTTAGACAGGGATTCTTTCCCAGCTCTACCTGGAGATGCTGGGGATCAAACCTGGAACATTCTGCATGCAAAGCAGGTGCTCTACCACTGAGCTGCAGCCATTCCCCCAAGAACCAATGAATTAGACTGAAACTGATGGAACCAACAGCCCAGAGGAGTGATGGACTCTCCCTGGTCTTCAAGCAGAGGCTATGTTTGACAGCAGTGTTCCGGGGATGCTCTTACTGTCTGGATTTCCTGCATCAAGTAGGGGGTTGGTTTAGACAAGTTTACTTCCAACTCTTATCTTTCTATGATTCATTAAGCATTGCCCACACACTTGTAAGATTATTGTTATAAGCTTGGGAGTTTGACAGGAGAGAATTAATGTGACCAGAACAACTACAGAAACAAATGGTAGACTGCAGGTGCCTTAGACAAACTATGTGCACCCATAATCTTACATTCAGACATTACCAAACCCAAGTGGCCTGTTTACTGAACATTCATTCTGATTTGTTTGCAAAAAGGTTGCAGGGAGGTTATAAACTGTCCACTGTTTGTAGAGCATTCTAATTTGTTTGTGAGGAAGCTTACACACCATCACATCAAGTAATAGTAATCCCACACATTCCTCTGCATTTCCTTACTGGAGAAAGTCCAATTACTAAACTCAAATATTACAAAAAGCATTTGTAATATTCATGAAGGACAAGGCTATCAGTGGCTGCTCGCCATGATGGCTACACTCTGCCTCCAAAGGCAGAGGCAGTAATGCTTCTGAATTCCAGTTGATGGAAACCACAACAGGGGAGACAGCTGTTGTGCTCATGTCCTGTTTGCAGGGTTCCCATTGCAGCATCTGGCTGGTCACTGTGAGAACAGGATGCTTAGCTATAGGAGCTATTGGCCTGATCCAGCAGGACCTTATGTTTTTAAGGCTCCAGTGACCTTCCAAAGAAAATCAAGCCTGGGTAAGTACGGCACCGCATGAAATTCCCTGGCAGGACAAACAGGGTAATCATAACATGACGTTAGAGTCTTAAGGGTTACTAAGGAGCTTAAGTGGAGAAATTGTGGTATCATTATATGATCTGCAACCTACAGCTCTGAAATGATGCAGTGATTGGGATGCGACAATTTCAGAGTCTACATATCAACTCTAATTATTTTGGAATTGCTCATAAAAGCCACAGAAACCAACAGACAGCAAGTACCAAACTCTGCATTTCCAGTGATGTGGGGGCTATAATTAGATTTGGGGGACCTAATTTGAAGCTGTCCAGCCGGTCAACAAGAAGCCATCTAGCCATCCAGAATGCATCAGCTGGCTTTGAAATCTGTCCATGAAAATAATAGAATCCTGAAAATAAATCTGTAATTTTGTATAATTTCCTCAGGATGCGTGCTGACGACCGCAACAGAATTTATGGCACTGTGAGTCATACCCATCTCCTTCAGAGATGTGTATGGGATGCTAATATCCTTAAGCTATTTTAAAAAATGATCCAGGAGCCCTTATGCAACAAACTCATAAGAGAAAAAAACCCTGCCTCAAAGATCAAAGCTAACTTGCGTAAAAGAAGTCCACTGAACTTCAGGACTGTAAGGACAGCTAAATATATTCTGATGCTATTGTCAGAGATGCTATCAATGGCAAAAAATAAAATGAATAAACAACTGTACCACTCATTTGGGGCATCAAGCAGGGATCTAGGCTGATGTCTTCTTCATTCAATCCTTAAAAACTGCATAGAATGAAGGAACTGCAGAGTTACAAGGGACCCTAAGGGAGCTCCCTGATAGATGGCCATCCAACCTCTGTTTGAATGCCTCCAATGAAGTCCACCAACTTATGAGTTAGTCTGTTCCGCTGTCAAAAAGTACTTCCTGATGTTTAGTCAGAATCAGGTCCCACCCTCTGGAGCAGCAGAAAACAAGCTTGCTCCAACTTCCATGGGACAACCTTTCAAGCATTTGGAGCTGGCTATCATATCACCTCTTTAGATGCTGCCAATACGGCCAACTATTGTCCAGTTTCAAATCTACCATTCTTAGGCAAGGTGATTGAGCGGGTGGTTGCTGAACAACTCCAGGCACGCCTGGAAGAAGCGGACCATTTGGATCCCTTCCAAATTCAGGCCTCATCATGGGACTGAAACTGCCTTGGTCGCACTGGTCAATGATCTCCAGCAGGCTAGGGACAAAGGTGAGAGCTGTTTCCTAGTTCTGCTGGATCTCTCAGTGGCTTTTGACACCTTCGACCAGAACATCCTTCTGAACCGTCTAGAGGAGCTGGGAGCTGGGGGCACTGTCATACAGTGGTTCCGCTCCTTCCTCCTGGGCCATGTCCAGAAAGTGGTGGTGGGGGATGAGTGTTCAGACCCCTGGGCTCTCACCTGTGGGGTGCCTCAGGGTTCTGTCCCCCATGCTTTTCAACATCTACATGCAGCCCCTGGGAGAGATCATCAGGGGGTTTGGGCTGGGTGTTCATCAGTATGCAGATGATACCCAGCTCTACCTCTCTTTCAAATCAGAACCAGTGAGGACGGTGAAGGTCCTGTGTGAGTGTCTGGAGGCATGGGAGGATGGATGGCAGCTAACAGATTGAGGTTGAATCCTGACAAGACAAAAGTACTGTTTTGGGGGGACAGGAAGCAGGCGGGTGTGGGGGACTCCCTGGTCCTGAACGGTGTCCCTGAAGGACCAGGTGTGCAGCCTGTGCGTTATTCTGGACTCACAGCTGTCCATGGAGGTGCAGGTCAATTCTGTGTCCAGGGCAGCTGTTTATCAGCTCCATCTGGTACGCAGGCTGAGACCCTACCTGCCTGCAGACTGTCTCGCCAGAGTGGTGCATGCTCTAGTTATCTCTCATTTGGACAACTGCAATGCACTCGATGTGGGGCTACCTTTGAAAGTGACCCAGAAACTACAACTAATCCAGAATGCAGCAGCTAGATTGGTGACTGTGAGCAGCCACCAAGACCATATAACAGTAGTCCTGAAAGACCTACACTGGCTCCCAGTACATTTCCGAGCACAATTCAAAGTGTTGGTGCTGACCTTGAAAGCCCTAAACAGCCTCTGTCCAGTATACATGAAGGAGCGTCTCCACCCCCGTCGTTCTACCCGGACACTGAGGTCCAGCTCCGAGGGCCTTCTGGTAGTTCCCTCACTGCAAGAAGCCAAGTTACAGGGAGCCAGGCAGAGGGCCTTCACGGTATTGGTGCCTGCCCTGTGGAACGCCCTCCCACCAGATGTCAAAGAGAAAAACAACTACCAGACTTTTAGAAGACATCTGAAGGCAGCCCTGTTTAGGGAAGCTTTTAATGTTTAATAAGTTATTGTATTTTAATATTCTGTTGGAAGCCGCCCATGCCCAGGGGCACACGGATGAGGCAGAGCTCACAGGCAGCCACTGCTGTCAGGGTTCCTGTGACTACCAGCAGGCTGCAGAGGCAAAATGTGCTACCCTGAAAATCAGGGTGCAACAACACTAGGGGCTTGGTCTTTTGGCCAAACCTTGGAGAAGGGTGATACCTCGGTGGCATATAGAAGGACCCAGGTTCAGTTCTCTGTATCTCCAAGGAGGGTGGGACCTCCTACAGGAAAATGTATTGGGACAACTCTAGTTGCAGGAGTCTGTGAGTGGGGATTAAGAGGATCTGCTATGCAAGCAGACTCTCTAAAGTGCTGGCAGGATAGCCATATGTGGTAACATTGGGGAAGCACTGCAGAACAAACTAAAGCTTCGGTCCATCTGTTGACACTGTAGCCTCAGCTCTCCAGTCTGCCACACCAGAGTCTTTTTCAGTCCTGCCTGCAGGTGCCAGGGATTGACTCTTTTGCATGCAAAGCATGTGCTCTGCTCCCTTCCCCAATGCATTCTCTATGCAAGGTATAATTACTTTCTTTTTGTCTGTCCTGATCTATTACTGATTGATTCCATTGGGCAACTCAGAGTTTTAGTATTGCTATAGAGGGAGGGAAACCTCTCTCTCCACTCTCGTATAGCTTTATAAAAGCTCAGTCTCCTCCTCCACCCACTGAACTGATTCTTCTCCTATAACAGACATAGGCAAACTCAGCCCTCCGGATGTTTTGGGACTACAACTCCCATCATCCCTGACCACTGGTCCTGTTAGCTAGGGATCATGGGAGTTGTAGTCCCAAAACAGCTGGAGGGCCGAGTTTGCCTATGCCTGTCCTATAGCAATATTGCTACTGTCTCAGTATAAGGCAGCCTCCAATGTTCCTATTTAAAACCGAATTGTTCTTTCAAATCAAGAGGACTAGAATCCTGCTTTCCTTTCTTTAATGGAAATGGACTACAGCTCGGTGGGAGAGCGCCAGCTTTGCAAGTAGGAGATCCCCAGGTTCAATCCTGGCACCCACAGGTAGGGCTAGGGAAGACCGCTGTTTGAAACCCTGGAAGGTAGCTGCCAGTCAGTGTGGACAATACTGAACTAATGGACTGAGAGTCTGACTCAGTAATGAGGCAGCTTCCTATGTTCCTTCTTCCAGCAGATCTGCAATGGTGCTCTTCCTGAAGGCAGTGTTCTCCACAGCATGCTCTGTCACGCACTGGCAGAGGAAGAGGAGTGCGGGGGGAGCACACCACCCCAGCAGCATGATCCTGGTGGGGTGCCATAATGGCTGCCCCCCCCGCACACGCACTGGACCTCACGCCCCCACAGGCGGTGCGCCATGCCCCCAGGATGCACGTCACGCCCCTGCGGGCGGTGCGCCACCCCCTGGGACACACGCCAGTCCGCTCACGCCTGCTCTCTACCCCCTCCCATGCAGTAGCATGGAGCTCCACCACTGCTGTCAGGGTGCAGAAGGGAGAGAGACCAGGGCGGAGGGAAGATTTCTCCTGGAGGAACCGTTTAACAGGTGAGGAGACAGAAAAGAAAACAGCCCTCTTGATCCAGCCCCTTGGGAAAGTTGCCACACACACACACAGACACACACACACACACACACACACACACACACACACACACACACACACAGCTGGGGGGTGGGGTGGAATCTGGGCCCCACATCCCTTCCAGAAGCAGAAGCAAAACCATACCAAGCCATCCAACGTTGCACAACCTGCCTTCATGAGCACTGCAGGGTGATGCTGCCTCCTTGGCCACTGCAACTCAGCCATGTTCTACCTGCAGGCAGGCTGTGCTTTGCTAGCCCTGCACCTGCTTTGGGAGGGAGGAAGCTAAAGTGCAAGAAAGAAAGATTGCAGGCGCACCCTGCCAAGACACTGCAAAGCGAAACAAGGCAGCCCTTCCTCCTTCCAAAGTCAGGCCGAAGAAAGATACAGCCAGAGAGGGAACCATTCTTAGTGCTGCAGCATGAAGCAAGGGGTATGGCTCCAGTTAACAGTCTCCACTGGATGGAACCCAGCAGGGCCACCCTGTCCATGAGTGCAAACACAAACCTCTTCCCTGACTATGGCTAAGTACCCCCACCACCCAAAATCTACAGAGCCCAAAGTGAAGAGCAGCAAAATATTGAAACCACAATCAAGGCTCACCTGCTCCTGCTGGTGCTTTAACTATTCCATGTTGTGCTAAACCAAGGTTTAAGTAAGCGATCAGCTGCCAGGCATGCCAGCTTCAATTACAGTTAACATTTACAGTGGTACCTCGGGTTACAGATGCTTCAGGTTACAGACTCCGCTAACCCAGAAATAGTGCTTCAGGTTAAGAACTTTGCTTCAGGATGAGAACAGAAATCGTGCAGCAGCGGTGCAGCAGCAGGAGGAGGCCCCATTAGCTAAAGTGGTGCTTCAGGTTAAGAACAGACCTCCAGAACGAATTAAGTTCTTAATCCGAGGTACACTCTATAGGCTTCTTAGGCAGTCATCGATCCCAGATGAAGCTGACTGAGGGGCTGATAAGGGGCAATGAAAAAGGCACACGGTGTAACTGATTTGGTCAACAGCTCACATATCCCACACAAAGAAAAGGAGTGTGATTTTTGTGTTAAGGCTGGACTCCTGCTCGGTGCCAACTGCAATCCTCTGCACACCCACTTGGGACTTACTCCCAAGTAAGCATGCTTAGAATCAGGCTCCAATTTCTCGGCTGACGTGGAAATGACAGGGCCCACATTTCTTGCATTTCCTTGAATGGAAAAATTATTCCACCTTGAATTCTTGCCCCTGGTGCTCCAATTTCTTTCCCTTCTTCTGTTGTCTTCTTTATCCCTTTTTCTAGATTGTATTTGAAGTTTTTGTACAACTCAGCTTGCAGATGAGGGTTTAATGCAGGAAAGAGTAAGCAACCTCCAGATTCCCAGACTATCCCTGTATCTTTGACCCCTTAGCTTGCCTCCCTATCTCTTTGATGTTTAGACAGATATGTCTTTGGGTTGCATCCTGTCTACAACTTCCTCCTCCTCACATTTCTCTCCTGTGCTTCAAAATGAGAGATCATCTTAAATCTATCCTCTGAGAACATAGAAGCAGGCATGTCTGCGTATGTCTTCTCTAGATTAGTTAGTTAGCTTAGAACCAAAAACCTTTTATATCTAAGATATATATTTTCTGCAATAAACTCCTGTATTATTTTCTTACTCTACAAGTGTAGCCTTATCTGTTTTTCTGTGATTTCAACAAGTTTATTCTCTAATGTAATCAAAATTCACAAGCCAGACGCTGCTTACTCTGCGTACCAAAGAGCTCCAACAGGTAATTCAGTCCAGTAGGAAGACCCTTGGGGAAGTCAGCTGTCTGTCATGCATGGGTCGTTCCAAGCCCTGCTCCCAGTTATCCTTAGAAATGCTGTGGGGCAAAACAGGGACCTTCTGCATGCAAGGCAACGCCTGTCAAGCTATGGCTCTTCTCTCAGGCATGCAACAAAAGGAATTCCTCAGCCATTCTTGCATAAACAGGAGTCATAGCACAGGCTCCCAAATGGAATGCACATTTCCAAGCCATGCCACATTGATCCAAAGCAACCATGGTGGTGCAGCTCATTCCATCAGAATGACACCACCACAAAAAGCACTGCTGGGCACTTGTGTGCATGTGCCATCCAAACTCTGCAGTGTATAAGCCACAGCCTTCCAGGCATGCCAATGGCCAAAATGCTGGGGCAGGGATTTGTGAGCCCCTCATTAACAGCCAAATAAGCCACTTGCCATTTTAGGAAAACAGACAGTAACAGCTGCCATTATATCAGGGAGGTTAACTGAACACCTTACACTGCCAATTTTGCCCCTTCACTGCATCAGTCCAAGCTCACGCATGCACAGTCTCACTCTGCTCTGAATAGGCTTTTCTCTCTCTATTTTTTCCCCAGCTGATTAAATCTTGGCCACTCCATTTTGACTCCGATTGCCTTAATGATGAATCATTATCAGGCTCTGGCCCTGTAGGAAAGCAATTTCAGTGACTACTTTCTTCCCATTTGCAACTACATGTGTTTCACCAGTGCTGCCCTTTAAATTCACCTTTCAAGTCAGACTCCATTCTTGTGAGTAACAAGAGAACATTCCCTCAATTACCTTCCACAGGTAAGCAAAACAAGGAAAGGGCTCCTGCTCCAGTGTAAACAAAGTCAAGTATTTCTCCAGAAAAGGGCTTGCTGTTGTCACCTGTGCTGTGAACATGTGTTTTGTTTATTCGTTTATTTACAGTCTCTGCTAAGCCTATTCCAGCTGCCCCTTTTAACACCAATGCAGACACACGTCCCAAAAGACGGCTACAGGCTCCAGATTCATAGAAAGCATTTAGCTGCCTTCCTCTGATACTTGCCTCATCCCCAAGACAGACACACATGCAAAATTCTGCTGGAAGTTAATTGGTGAGCGATTTCATTTCCTATGTTGTGTGCACCAGCTCTGGGGGACAAATGTGAGCAGATTCCCATTGCTCACAAGGATGGGCTTTTTTTATAAGCAGATATAAAGATACCCATAAACGATATATCTGTATCATCTTACCGGCTGCAGATCACCCGTGAGGCATTCAACAGGAGAATATGAGGTTACAATCTGCTGTTGTAACCACTGCCAGATAGGTGGTCAGGGCTCTTTATTCCCCAGATTGTGCTTCAAGAACCCAGGACCTCTCTTGCCTCTCCTACATACCAAACTTTGATTGCTGCCTGCATTCACCTAAAGACCCACACTTTCCCATTGCTAGAGAAACCCCATGTGAATGAAGGACTGAAGCTGTGAACACCTTGCCATCTTAAAATGCAGTGCGGTCATTGCTCTTCCTCCCTCCCTCCCCCTCTCCACCCAACACACACACTGTGTTTCCAAGTCACCCTCTGTAGACTGAGAGGGGGCATAGATGCCTTTGGAAATAGCTTAGTCTGTAGAGAGCATGAGATGCTTGGTCTCAGGGTCATGGGTTGTGCCCCACGTTGGGCAAAAGATTCCTTCATTGCAGGGCTTGGACTAGATGACCCTTGTTTTTCCTTCCAACTTTATGATTCTACATGGCTTACATTTTCAATTCAGATCAAACATGGTTTGGGAGGAAACCACATCAAAACACAGTATTTCTCAAGAAGCTGCAGGATAAATATGGGTTGTGGCTAGTGGTGTGTGTGCAAACCAGTGGTGGGAATGCAGTGGCTGCAGGAGTGTATACAAAGCCTAGGTCAGCCTTCTGTAACCCAACATCCTCCACCAGCAGGTCCCTAGGTGGGCTGCAGCAATTTAAAACTCAGTATTAAAAACTAATTACATTCACAGGAATAGTGTGGGCCATGAAAACACACATCTCAGGTGTTGAGGTTCATTACAGCAACATTCCCTTTGCCTCATCATTTGCAAGGGACCATGCCCCCTCCCTCTCTCTATCCTCATTTTCTTTCTTTCCTTTTTCCTTGTTTTAGAACAAGCCAGGCTTCCTTAACCTGGTGCCCTCCAGGCATTTTGGACAACAACACACACCTTCAGCCCCAGGGTTACATGAGAGAAGGATATTACAGCTCCAGCTTCTCACAACACAGCTTCTCACAGTTCTGTCTCGGGACAGAATAATCTGTTGGTTTTAGTTCTCTCAGTTTCTCATTTTTCCAATCTTAAATTCAGTTCCACACATTTCTGCAGCAATTGCATTTTTAAAAAATAATGAATTGGACTGTGAATTTCTCCTAAAACCCATTTTTGTATGCAGTTTGACTAATATAGACATTTTTGCCAGCCATCTCCCCCAGTATAATGAATTCACCAATATCAGCATTTTATGCACACTTTCCCTAATCTATGCATTTTTGTAAACGTTTAGACAGAGAACTGTTTCCAGAATTTAGATAACTGTGGATTTCAAAGGATGGCTATGTATTGGTTAAGTGATCATTTCGTAAGATTCAGCTTCAAATGCAGGCTGAATCAGATTTCTTCCGTAGTCCTAATAGAGACACATCAATGGGGGAAAGCAGGACATCAAGCTGATTGGCAGTAGGTTGAGAACAGTGAGTGAGGAAACATTCATTCTCAGTGCATGTCCTTAACTTGTGGAACTCACTGAAACAAAGTATAGTGATGGGTAGAAGCTTAGGCTGATTTCTTTAGATAGGCATATCAATTAGCCATGATAACTAAACAGAGCTTTCACATTCAGAGACGGTATACTTTCATTTACCATGTCCCAGAGCTGTGTCCAAACAAGAGAGCTGGAAGAAACTCTTCTTGGAAGAAAGGAGAGGGGTTGCAAAAGCAGTGGATCCTTTCTGCTTCTTGATGAAGTTTCTGATGGGCAATGATTATATATAGCTGCCCAGAGTGGCTGGGGAAACTCATAAATTATTATTATTATTATTATTATTATTATTATTATTATTATTATTATTATTATTATTATTGCAGGGCTTGGGGACCCCGCAGTCCTCCAGTTGTTGCACTACAACTCCCATCGCCCTTTCACTAAGGTTAAGGCAGGTTGGAGACCAACATCTAGAGGACCACAGGTTTCCTATCCCTGATATAAGGGATATTCCCAGTGCTCTTCCTCCAGCATTCAGAGCCCTTTGTCAATATTATCTGAATAATCCCTCCAACCCAGTTTATAAAACAGAAGCATCAGTTGCACTGGTAGGACAGCAGGGTACGGAGTCCAACAGTAGGTGGCACTAGAACAAATGGCAGCCAGAGACACCCACTGGACTAGTTCTAAGAAAGAAGGTGAGCAGGTGGAGACTGGCTGAGGGCAGTCCCCCTTTGCCATAATAGACCAGCCTCCATTGCTGTCACACAGAACAGAATAATTTTCCCTATACTGGAGACTGAGGCTGAAGAAGCGCTTAAGGGCTTGCTTAAGGGCACCCAATGAGCTCTTGGCTAGAGTGCAATTTGAATTCAAAGTAAGGAACTATGATGCTTGGAAGGTGCCCCACATGAGTGCCTGAAGATGGGCAAGTGGTCTGACTCAGCACACAAGCAAACTGTTTCTATTTTCTGGTGGATTCAATCACATGCTGCAAGTTTCATGTTGTGCAATGCTTAGAAGGTCTTGCACAGCAAACCCGCTTCCCCAGAAGACTCAACTTTTTGCAGTAAGGAAAGTGATGAGGAACTGCACTAGAAAGTGTGGGTTAACATTTGCTTTGACACAATGTCATCTGATGTATCCCACAAACAAATCAGAAGGAAAGCTCATAAATATTCTAATCTCCCTGCGAATGTATTGGGATGAATGTTCAACAAATGGGTTGTCTGAGAGCTGCATGCTAAGGCAGATTCTTATGCTCTCTCCCAGATAGTAAGCTTTGCCACTGAAAGATGAGAAATTGTGTGTCTTGTTCTGTGTACACACCAAACATTTAAAGCACATTTCTCCACCTTACAAAGAATCCTGGGAACTGCAGTTTGTTAAAGGTGCTGGGAGTTGCAGCGCTGTGAGAACTAAACTACAATTCTCAGGATTGGGGGGGTTGCTTTAAATGCATGGAGTGTGCGCAGCCATCAGAAGCCAAGCACATGTATACTCACACCCTTTACACATCCCTGTGATAATTATTTCTTCCACATCACCAGTGTGTCAGCTACTGCCTGCCTGAAGCACCCACCCTGTTTCAGTACAATTTGAGAAAACATGCTTATTCCACCCCTCAACATATGCCCTTCACTGAAAACAATTCTGCAGCTGGCACTTATCCCTTGAAGAGACAGAGAGAGAGAGAGAGAGAGAGAGAGAGAGAGAGAGAGAGAAAGGGTGGCAAATGACAAAAAGCTCTCTCCATTTCTGCCTGGGAGGAAGAGTTCCATTGTGGCGTCCCTCCCGGCAGTTAGAAAAATCACTCTACGCCTGTGGTCACTCAGCAACAACTAAACTGGATTCTAAACGTTCAGCTATTCTAAACGTTCAGCTCCCCTCCGAGAGAAGGGAAAAAGCACCAGCCACACAGAAACTGAATCCGTTCCAGTACCGATTCAAGTAGTAACGTGCCAGCAGAGGCTCGCACATTCCGACACCACTTCTAACTCCCAACCCAATTAAAGAAAATCAGTCGCTTGCATCGCTTAGTAACCGAGATCAACACAGGGTCAACGTTCTATTGGAAAATCAGAGATGTTGCTGTTCCGTGGTCCCCTCCTCCTCCTCCTCCTCCTCCTCCTCCTCCTCCTCCTGCTGCTGCTCCATACCTGCGAGTCAACCGGGGAGAACAGCTAGTCCTAATCTACTTCTAGGCGCTCTTGGTGTTCTTCACTGGTGCCAAACTGCGCAAGGCCCTCTGGGTTAAGCTCCGCATTTGGCACCTCCGAGGAAGCACCAGGAATGCTGCTGCGCTCCATAGGTGCATGGCAGCACGGCAGAATGTGCCCTGGCTGATTCCCAGGCTGTTGTTCTTAGGTGCTCACAGCACAAGGAAGGCGCTTCCAAGAGAAAAGGCAGGTTTTGTGGGGGAGGGAAGAGAACAGGGGTCGGAAGAGATTGTTGCTCTGTAGCAGAGCAACTTCTGTGGATGCATAAAGTCCTCGATGCAACTCTCCCCCTGCCACTCGCGGGCAGCATTGCCCGGGGGAGGATATTGGGCAGCTGGGGAAAAACCCCGCCCCCCTCTGCCTAAAACCTTGCAGAGCTGTTGCCTGTCCTGGATTAACAAACCGATCAGCCTGACTCCATAAAGCAACTTCTTTTCATAGAATCATAGAGTTGGAAGAGACCCCAAGGGCCATCGAGTCCAACCCCCTGCCAAGCAGGAAACACCATCAGAGCACTCCTGACATATGGTTGTCAAGCCTCTGCTTAAAGACCTCCAGAGAAGGAGACTCCATCACACTCCTTGGCAGCAAATTCCACTGTCGAACAGCTCTCACTGTCAGGAAGTTCTTCCTAATGTTTAGGTGGAATCTTCTTTCTTGTAGTTTGGATCCATTGCTCCGTGTCCGCTTCTCTGGAGCAGCAGAAAAACAACCTTTCTCCCTCCTCTATGTGACATCCTTTTATATATTTGAACATGGCTATCATATCACCCCTTAACCTCCTCTTCTCCAGGTTAAACATGCCCAGCTCCCTTAGCCGTTCCTCATAAGGCATCGTTTCCAGACCTTTGTGACCTTTTTTGTGTGCATGCTGCTGAGCACCGAGGCACCTGCCCCACGGAAGCCTTTGCACTCTGTCTCAGCACCGCCAACATCTGCCAAAGGCCATCCGTCTCTGTGAAAACGCCCCTCGAGGCTGGCCAAGGGTCAGAGGCTCGCTGAGGGCTGCTGGGATGATTTTTTCTATGTTATTGCTCCGGCGTCAAAGATGTTTTTACTGTTGTTACGCTCAAGGCTCGTTTGCAGGTCCCGGGGGGAGGTCGAAAAGTGGGTTTAAAAGAAAAAGCCTTTAATTAAATAGCAGTTTTGGCCTGCAGTGCTTTTGCCTTGAACACATACACACGAACACAGGCAGCACTCAGGTACACGCTTGCTGGAGAAAGGTAGGGCCTTAAGCGTTTAAAAAGTTGCAAATACTCAAAACCACAAAGCGATCTTAGCTCCGCCAGGCGGCCGAGGCAAAGACACAAGATTTCATTGACAATCCAGCTAACTCCCGGGTCTACTGCCCCACTCCTGTATATGCTGTCCTCCTCGCTCCCCATTTAATCCCAGCAACAACCCTGTGAGTTGGGTTACATTAGTCCTACGGTGCGGCACCAGGAGGTTGTCAAGCACTCTCCCTGCTCCCTCTCTTTTCATGGGGTGCCTGGATGCCTGGGAAACCTAGGCAAGGCTTCTTGGAGAGGAAAGGATTCACTTTCCTAGGAATCAGCTGACGCGGTAACTCTTTGGTAGGTCTGGGCGGTGGGATTCCTTTGGATGTCAACAACAGGAGAAGAGCCACAGGTCTGCAGAGACGGTGGGCGCTTAACCCTCCTGCGGAAGCCCCAGCGCTCTGCTCCGCACGCCCCCGCACTCTTGCGCATCAGCCCCCGTTCACTGCGACGGGTCTAGCGCAGGTGGGCTTCTCCGGGTGGATCGTACCCCACAGGGTCAGCAGGCGATGCGCTGCAAGGAACAGCTCCTGTGGCCGCCCCTCGCGCCGCGCACCCCATGGCTCACCCCAGCACCCACAGGTGACGTGACCTTGTCCAATTTTCCCGGAGGGAAGAATGCTACCCAGGATAATGTGCAGAGCTACAGACTCGTTTGTAAAGGGGGCAGGAAGGACGATAGCCTCTGAGCGATACCCTCCGGAGGCAATGAAGCGTAACTTCACAAGGCGAGGAGAGCGTTACAAAGGCACATTACCACCGAAAACCTGGTTCGCAGCGCTATCCTACGCGGGTTTTATAGTCTGATGTCCCGTCGGCTCCTCTATCCTAGCGCATTCCTAGCACGGGAAGGGAGGGGAATCGCCGCATTTCATCCAGCGCGCAAATCCCGCGCACGCTTCCTCGCCAAGTAAAAAGCGTGCACGGGATCGTGGCCAAAAAAAAAATCTCTTCGCAGCGGGTCCCTGCCTCCCCCAAAGCGTGACTGCCTCTGGGGTGAAAAGAGCCCACGAGATATAAAACATAAGCCACGTCCTGGCTGGGCTGTCCCGAGAGAAATTTGCCCTCTCGCTCCCCCTTCCCCGCGTCCGGAGAGGCAGACTAAAAGCAGCAGGGATAGCAAGGGGCAAGCCTTTCGGAGGCGCAGACTGTGAGAGGCGCGCGCTTCGCTAGGGGCAGCCTACCTGGCAGGCGCGGTGTCCGGCCGCGAGCGAGCGCCGCCCGGAGCTGCTGCTGCTATTCCTCCTCGTCCGGATCCCCGCTCCCCTTCGCGCGGGTCTGCATGCCATTGCTGTGCGGCGACGCCCGGGCTCAGGCTGCCAGCCTCCTTCCAGTTAGCAGCCGTGGCCGCCGCTGCCGCCGGTCCCGGCGCGCGCTCGCTCGCTCGCTCAATCAACCCTGGCGGCGTCGAGGGCGCCTCCGCTGCAGGGGCATCTCCAGAGGCGCGGTGCGGCTTCGCGGCGGCAGGAGCAGCGCCTCCGCCGGCCGCTGCAAGGCTAGGCTGTTGGTCAAGGCTACTGTTACACCCCAGCGCCGCTTGCCAAGAGAAGGAGCCGGCGTAGCAGGAGCAGCCACCGCAACTCCGCCAGCCGCCAGCACCGCCTACCGTCCGCCATCCCGCCGCCGCCGCCGCCTGGCCTCCCCGCTAATCGGATCCGCTGCCGCTGCACGCCTCTGTGGGTGACGGGGAGGGAGGGGAGAGGAAAACGAAAGACCCCGACGTCTTAGTGCTGCTGCTGCTGCTGCTGCTGCTGCTCTTAAAGGAGCCTGGGCCACCAAAGCGCCTGCCCCAAGAAGCCTGCGAACGGTGCCGCCTCTCTCCAAAGACAGAGCGAGAAAGCGGCCTTCAGGGCCCCAGAGAACCCCCCCTCCTCCTTAAGGAAGGCAGTCATTGTACCGTTGTGGTCCCGCTATTGTACCGCATAAAGGTGCAACAGGTGAAGTGACAGGAGAGAAAGGGGCCACCTGTTGACGTGCAAAGGACAGCGTCTCCTAGGGGCGCGCCTGCCCTCTGTAGGTGCGGTTGCCAACTGACCAGAAGTCACACCCCACGCTGTTCCTTTCCCTTTAAGAACAGCTGGGTGGATAGAGGTCGGCAGCTGAAGCTGTATGCCACATGGCCATTAAAAGCACAGCTGCAGGGCCCACTTTTTAAATCTGCCAACGCTGTGGATAAGAAGATAAAAGGTTACTCTTCCCTTTCTAGCTATGCTTTTCATTGGTAAGTTTTCAAGGCTGGCAGAATATCACAGCTTCCCCATCATCACAGCATTTCTAGGCACTTCTGCCTGTCAGGCACTGGTTAAAATCACACACACTGTACAAGCCCAGCTGACTTCTACCAAGTCAGACCACTGCACCATCATCTAGCTCTGTACTGTTTACACTGACTGGCAGCTGCTCCCCAAGTTTTCAGGCAAGGATTTTCCCATGCCAACCCCTACCCAGAGATGAGAGGGGTTGAACCATGGGCCTTCTGTGTGCAAAACAGATGCTCTACCACCGAGCTGCAGCCAACAGACAAACAACTGTGCATGATCAGAGGAACCAGGGGCCCCCCACCCGCACAGGCAGCAACTCCAGGGGGCCCTGGGTGCTTTGACATCCACAAATTTTTCACTGTGGGTGCCCGGCCTCCACTGCTACCACCCACTGCCTTACCTCCAACTCTCCTACAACAGAGGCCCCATGGCAGAGGTGGAGGCCCCAGCCCAGTCGCTGCAGTGGCACTGGAAAGCAGTGGTGGTGGGTGGATATCAAGCAGCATGTGCACGCAACATGATGTCATGTCATGTCATGTCGCAATGTCATGTCACCATGTCATGTCACATGCACCATTGGGCACCCACAGCCTGGGGCCCAAGTTGGCCCCTCTGCTTGCCTGTTCTTTTAACAGTACCCCATTCCAAGTCGTTGGGGGCTGCAAGTGAGAAGAGTTGCTAGTGTGCACAGCTCCTGCTTGCCGGCTTCCCAAGAGGGCATCTGGCTGGCCATTGTGAGAACTGAATGCTGGACTAGATGGGCCTTGGCCTGACCCAGAAACCAGGCTCTTCTTACGTCCTTAGGAATGGGCCCCAGTCTCTGCGGTTTCTCAAACTGCTCCTTCCTTGTGGCAGCCTCAGTAACCATTTCTGCTCCACTCTCAGTTTTTTAAAATTATTTACTGACACTTGATTAAATTATTTAAAGGCCTGTAATAACTTAATATCTTTATTGGTAAATAATTTACAGTTGAGAAGAGCTTGTTTGCTGCCTTTATGGTCTAATAAATTATCCCCGTCTTTCTTGTGAAAAGCTAATACTTCCTGGCAGTGGCGGAGCTTCAATGTAACTGGTGTGAGATTGATATTGTGTGCTATCCTTGGTGATCTCTTTATGTTTCTGTAGCTCAGTGGCAGAGGATATGCTTTGCTCATAAAAGGTCCACCCACAGTAACTCAGAGCAGGGCTTTCAGTGTGGCTGCTCCTGTTCTGTGGAATAGCATTCCTGTTGAGAAGTGACAAGTGCCACTATCTGCACTTTCTGGAAATCATAGAATTGTAGAGTTGGAAGGGGCCACTAGGGTCATAATTAAAGACATTTCATTTTTGTTCCAATGTCTTATTCAACATCTTTATCAACGACTTGGATGATGGACTCAAGGGCATCCTGATCAAATTTGCAGATGACACCAAATTGGGAGGGGTGGCTAACACCCCAGAGGACAGGATCACACTTCAAAATGACCTTGACAGATTAGAGAACTGGGCAAAAGCAAACAAGATGAATTTTAACAGGGAGAAATGTAAAGTATTGCACTTGGGCAAAAAAAATGAGAGGCACAAATACAAGATGGGTGACACCTGGCTTGAGAGCAGTACATGTGAAAAGGATCTAGGAGTCTTGGTTGACCACAAACTTGACATGAGCCAACAGTGTGACGCGGCAGCTAAAAAAGCCAATGCAATTCTGGGCTGCATCAATAGGAGCATAGCATCTAGATCAAGGGAAGTAATAGTGCCACTGTATTCTGCTCTGGTCAGACCTCACCTGGAGTACTGTGTCCAGTTCTGGGCACCACAATTCAAGAAGGACACTGACAAACTGGAACGTGTCCAGAGGAGGGCAACCAAAATGGTCAAAGGCCTGGAAACAATGCCTTATGAGGAACGGCTAAGGGAGCTGGGCATGTTTAGCCTGGAGAAGAGGAGGTTAAGGAGTGATATGATAGCCATGTTCAAATATATAAAAGGATGTCACATAGAGGAGGGAGAAAGGTTGTTTTCTGCTGCTCCAGACAAGCGTACACGGAGCAATGGATCCAAACTACAAGAAAGAAGATTCCACCTAAACATTAGGAAGAACTTCCTGACAGTAAGAGCTGTTGGACAGTGGAATTTGCTGCCCAGGAGTGTGGTGGAGTCTCCTTCTTTGGAGGTCTTTAAGCAGAGGCTTGACAACCATATGTCAGGAGTGCTCTGATGGTGTTTCCTGCTTGGCAGGGGGTTGGACTCGATGGCCCTTGTGGTCTCTTCCAACTCTATGATTCTATGATTCTATGATTCTATGATTCTATGACCTTTCCCAGCTCAGTGGTCTCTGCCATGGGAATCTATTTTGCATTGTTTAGCATCTCCTGCACTACAAAGCCAGATCAACAAATGGTGAAGAAGTGTAGATATATTCAGCCTCAAAATATGTGTGGTTGTTTTGTTTTGTTTTGTTTTGTTTTATTGCTACACGTTGTTCAGGAAAAGAAAATGGTGCATCAACTCTACAAGAAACAGATTCAAAAGACTGGAAGAACACTGGAGCAATTATCTCTTCATATGAGATGATTACTGACCATGTAGAAAACTATCAGACCTGGAGAGAACTTGAGTTGTGTTTATCTAATATTTATTAGCAGAAAATTGAGAGAACAATACTGGTGACAAATCTTGGACTTCAATTGTCTTATCAGAGTTCTTGGCATGCAAAACTTGGCATTCTGTGGCATAATTTGCCCTTATAGAAGGGAAATTTTATTTGTAAAAATGTGTATTTTAGGCAAAATTGCATAATTTCACTTTAAAATGTCAGTGAACTTTCACAAGCACTTGTTTTAAAAAAATCACAAACTGATGTGGAATCTTAAGGGGAGGAAATGATAAATTTGCAGACTCACCCATCACTGACTCCGTATGCTGGAGTAAAAGTTGCAAGACTCTCATTTTCATTGCTTTCCTGGGCTCCTTAAGAGAAGCCTGACCTGCAGGCATTTCATAAATAAAGCTTTCCCCAACATATTATACTGGGGGGAGGGAGATGTGTTTAGCTAGAGCTAGGGACCTGAAACAATCTAGGCATGGCTGTAGCGTAAAAAAAAAAACATTCCTGTCTCTAATGTGCATACAGACTGACTAGGCCCAAAGGCAAAATCCAGTTCTCTATATGGGCCATTGCAAATATAAACAAGCAAAATTTCAACCTTGCATATACTTGTCTACATATACACAGTGAGTCTGACATCTGAGCAAACATGCATAGGATCAGGCAACAGGTCATTTTTGTGCCTAGAGGTAAGACCTGTCATTAGCTTTGATGGGCATAATTGATCTCAGATACATTCAGCGTCTGCAGGCTTTTGGGGAAATGTCACACAAGCTGCCTCTGGCACAAGTAATGATTCAATGAGACCTGGAAACTCACCAAAGTGAAAACCATTTGCAGGTGTTTTAAGAACTGGAGTGTTTTTGTTTTCTCTTACTGGATTAAAAAAGAGTATTGTACCTACCCTGGTATTGGTGCAGGTTGAACGGTAGTTTATACATTTTATGAATAAAAGAAATGAAACAAAATGGCTTGTGCAAACTGCCTACGTGACTGATTGGCTGCTTTGCAGTTTTGTCATGTGTAAACTCAGGGCTGCACTTTTGTTTTAATTGATAATTTGAAAAGCCAGGAAGAAAGTGAAGCAGAGCTTTTTGTAGAGGCCCTCCCACTTGGTCACAAGGAAATATAGATTTTTTAAAAGTAGGATTCCCTGGGTGCCCAGATCCAAGTTTGGGGCAAGTACCATTTGGTGAGCGAACACCAACAGAGATTTATGTAGCAAAATATAGTAAGTAAATATAGGCTGATAGACCTTTAAAATATACCCTTCTTTCCAAAGTTCCCCTCTGCTGCCATCATAGAAAAATACCACACATTTGGTAAGTGCCAAACAGGAAGGTGGGGTGGAAACAATCCCAGCCGGGCACACCCTGCTGCCTTTAACAGCAGCCTAATGTGCAGCCATCAGCTGCTGAGGCATTTCAGGGCATAGAGATAAATATTGACACCAGCCAATGCCTGCACAGTGAGCTCTGATAAAGCTAGTTAAAACCAAGGTGTCTAGCCAGAAGAAGAAACCAGCCAATCCAAAATGGCAATTCCCTGATAACACAGTCTAGCTTGGAGAGTGTAGTGCCTTGGCTGAGGAGCTTGCACTGACATTCATGAATGGCGTCCCACCCCTTGTTTAGCAGAACAATGTCATCTCTGCTGCACAGGCTTGGCACAGCCTCCTGTGTGTGCCCATATGTGCAGGCGGCACCATGCCAGCTGAGGAGCATGGAAGGCAAGGAGGCTGAGCCAAGCTTGACACAGATGGGGTGGTTGGTTCCTGGAACAATGCAAAGTTTAGCACCAAGAACCCCTCTTCTCTGGCTGGTATTTGCAGGGTCATGCTTTCCAAACATCATGTCTGAAAAGAGCTCAAGGAGGTCCAGATGTCTCTGCAGGAATGCAGGAAAGCTGGCCAAGGAGAAGAGAGCCAAGGGGGAGAGTGCCAATGTGCAGTTCATCTCTGTGGGAGCATTGCAAAATAGTGGCCATCCAGATGTCTGTGGGAAAGCCACAAGTAGGACTCAAACACAAGTGCACTCTCCCATCACATGGTATTCCAGCAAATGGTATTCAGAATCACTACCACCTTGAATGTTGAGGCAGTGCATAGCCATTGTGGGTAGCAGCCACTGATAGCCTTCTCCACCATCAATTTGTCCAATCCTTTTTTAAAACCATCCAAGTTGGTGACCATCACTGTCTCTTGTGGGAATAAGTTCCACAGTATAACTTTGCACTGAGTAAAGAAGAGCTTTCCTTCATATATCCTGAATCTTCCAACCTTCAGTGTTATTGGATATCCACAAGTTGCAGTGCTATGACAGAGGGAGAAAAATTCTCCATCCACTTTCACCGTGCCATGCATATTTTTACAAATTCATCTCTTGCCTACGTTTTTACTTGCTGCAACCTTTCCTCATAGGGGAGATTCTCCAGTCCCTTGATCACTTATCTTGCCCTATTTAGATGCAGCAGCAACCAGAAGTATACACAGTACTCCATTGCTCACACCATAGATTGTTCAAAGGCACAGTGGTAGCAAGTGAAATGTTTTCCAGCTTGGAGATAAAGCAATGGAAAAAGCTTCACCAGCATAACTTAGCATGAATGGTCTTATATTAGCCATGGTGTCCAGGGACTCCAGGTCCCATCAGCCCAGCCACCATGGCCAATGGGAGGCCAGAGACTGCCCCCTCTGTACTCTTATTGTCTAATTGGCATTGACTCTGGAGTTTCAGGCAAAAGAGAATTGCTTCCCAGCTATGCCAGCTGAGCATCTCTGAGGGATTATAAATACTATTTAGAAGTATTTGCATTTGTATATAATACTGTTGAGTGTTCCAAGCACTTCACATTCATTACATATCTGGTGCATAGCATTTATTTATTTCATTTAGCAAAATTTATATAACACTTAGCTGTAAATAAAGCCTATAAGCAGTTCACAAAAATGTAAACATACATTTCAAATGTCGGGGGAAGGGAAGCAAAATGAATAAAACCAACAGTTAAAAATATATATTCAAAGTTAAACTACAGATTAAAAAACAAACCAACTTTACATGTCTGGAAACAGAAAAGTTTTTAGCTGGTACCAAAAAGTATATTTTTGCTCTGTAGATGCAGCATAGCACGCTCTCCGTTCCCTAAAGAAGACTCATGGAGCCCAGTGTCATTGAAGATCCATGACAGCCTTTCTCAATCTGCCTCCCACCATCTGGGGCAGAAGAGAGGTTGTATTGCAAAACATCTGGTGGGCACTGTTTTTCTGGAAAGGCCATTGCAAAAATCCAGAATTCAAATGGAATCTGCCCTTCACAGCCATATAAGCAGATACATCTGGAGAGACCCTGCTCCTCCCCCTGTTTCCCACAGCCTGGTGTAATTACTTTTGGGCTCAGTTCTCTGCACAAGCTAGCTATTGGCAAGACCATACAGTCTCATACTGCGAACCCTGCCTCCATGAAATTAAAGTCATACACATGCGGAACCCTGCTCCTCCTGGCGACTCATTAGATGACCTTGTCGAGGACTGGAATAACCAGCTCTTGACAGCCATCGATGAGATCGTGCCTAAGCGCCCTCTGCGACCCCATTGAAACCGGGCCCCTTGGTTTACTGAGGAGCTCCAGAAAATGAAGCGGGATCACAGACGGCTAGAGCGAGTATGGCGACGGACTCGTGACGGAGCCTCAAAAACATCTTATAGGACGCTTATGGAAGCCTATGAGATGGCTATGAAAGCTGCTAAGAAATCTTACTTTGCAGCTTCCATTGCATCCACTAGCTCTCGCCCGGCAGAACTTTTTAGAATAATTAGGTCAATAACGTCCTTAGGAGGACAACCAAATTTAAGCACAAATTCGACCCACAGCTGTGAGGCATTTGCGAGTTTTTTTGCAGAGAAAGTCCTGTTGCTCCGCCGTGACCTCCCTGCCAATTTAGATACAGTGACTGAACTGGAGGCCCCTTGACTGTCTTCAGGTCCAGTGTTAGAACATTTTGATCGGATACTCCCTGCTGATGTGGATAGATTCCTCCAAGTTGGTAGGCCCACCACCTGCCTCCTTGATCCGTGCCCGTCTTGGCTGATTAGGGAGTGTCCAGATGTTGTGCGGACCCCCCTGGTTGAAATTATCAATTTGTCCCTTGACAAAGGGACATTCCCAGGGGAACTGAAGGAAGCAGTGGTGTGTCCACTCTTTAAAAAAATTTCATTAGATCCCTTAGACCTATCCAATTACCACCCAGTTTCAAATCTTCCATACCTGGGTAAGGTAATTGAGAGAGTGGTTGCTGAACAGCTTGGTAGGTTTCTGGAGGAAACATTGGCATTAGATCCATTTCAGTCCGGTTTCCGTCCTGGTTTTGGGACGGAGACAGCTCTGGTTGCCCTAACAGATGATCTCCATAGACAACTGGATCGAGGAGGGTCAGGACTGCTGATCCTTTTAGATTTGTCAGCAGCCTTTGACAAGGTCGATCATGATCTTCTGAACCACAGCCTCGCAGATGTGGGGATACAGGGCATAGCCCGTAACTGGTTGTGCTCTTTTATCTCTGGTCGGGGACAGAGGGTGACACTAGGGAGGGAAATGTCGTCGCGCCACTCCTTGGTGTGTGGAGTACCGCAGGGCGCAATTCTCTCCCCGATGCTTTTTAACATCTTTATGCGCCCCCTTGCCCAGATTATCCGGAGCTTTGGGCTGGGCTGTCACCAATATGCTGACGACACTCAGCTCTATCTGCTGATGGATGACCACACCGACTCGGCCCCGAACACACTGACCAGATGCTTGGAAGCTGTGGCTGGATGGTTTTGTGGGAGCCGATTGAAACTAAATCCTTCAAAGACAGAGGTCCTATGGCTGGGTCTGGATGGCATGGGGATGAGGGACCAACTCCCTTCTCTTGTGGGGGCCCAATTAGTGCCATTGCCTTCCGTTAAGAGTTTGGGTGTAATCCTTGATGCCTCCCTTTCCATGGAGGCGCAAGTTTCAGCAACAGCCAAGGCGACATTTTTCCACCTTCGCCGCATCAAGCAGTTGGTCCCTTACCTTTCCCGCCCTGACCTGGCCACAGTGATCCATGCGACGGTCATCTCCAGGCTTGACTACTGTAATTCGCTCTACACGGGGCTGCCCTTGAAGCTGTCCCAGAAACTCCAGCGGGTACAGAATGCTGCAGCGAGGCTCCTCATGGGGTCTCTGCCATGGAAGCATATTCACCCAGTGCTTTTCTAGCTGCACTGGCTCCCGGAGGAGTACAGGGTCAGATTTAAGGTGCTGCTTTTGACCTTTAAAGCCCTTCACAGCCTAGGACCCTCGTACCTACTGGACCGCCTCTCCTGGTATGCCCCACGGAGAGCCTCAAGGTCCATAAATAACAACACCCTAGTGGTCTCAGGCCCTAAGGAAGTTAGATTGGCTTCAACCAGAGCCAGGGCCTTTTCAACTCTGGCTCCGGCCTGGTGGAACGCTCTGCCTCATGAGACCAGGGCCCTGCAGGATCTGATCTCTTTCTGCAGGGCCTGTAAGACAGAGTTGTTCTGCCTGGCCTTTGGCTTGGAGCCAATTTGATTCCCTCCCTCCCTCTCTTTCTTTTTTCTTTTCCTTCTCCTCCTGCGATGAGGCTACATTTTAATATTTTAATGTTCCATTATTTTAATGTTGTATTTTATTTTTGTTTTTAAGTTGTAATCATTCATCTTGTTTTTATTATTGCTTGTAAGCTGCTCTGAGCCCAGCCTTGGCTGGGGAGGGTGGGGTATAAATAAAAAATTATTATTATTATTATTATTATTATTATTATTATTATTATTATGCAGAGCCTTGTCACAGGCTGGGGAGGCTGTTGTTTTAAAGAGACATGCATTGGAATGGCAGGTCTGTGTCTCAGCTTCAAACCCTCCAGCACATCTCATCACTGACCACTCGTGGTGTCACAGGAATGCAGAGACACTCAACTTCTGTAGCTGTATTAATTATATTAATCCCTACAGCATCCCTACTGTATTAATCCCTACAGCATGTAACTATGTCATCAGCTGATTGTCTGATAGTGCGCTTCTGTACCTCAGGTGTAGGGAACATTTGCCAGTCCCATGGCCACATTTTCCCATGGTAAGCTTTCTGGGGGCCACTTGCCAGAAGTGGGCAGGGCCAGAGGCAAAAGTGGGTGGAGCAGCAGATGCGACTCTTACCTTTGTACAGTAGGCAGCATTTCAGCCACACAAAAGTCTTAGATTTCTACACAGACATCTCTCCATCCTTCAGCCTGCAAGCAAGTGGCATTATGAGAACATGCTGCAAATGTGGGCTTGGGAGGGCACATCTTGTTTGAGACTCTGTCCTGCCATGCGATGCCCAAAATCTTCCTGATGTAATGCATGTGGATGGCATTGAGGCATTGCTCCTGGCAGTTGCAAGTTGTCCACAACTCACTTCCATAAAGCAACATGTTCAACACGCAAGCCAGGTAGAGCTTCATCTTGGTATTAGCATCACATTGCCCCATACCCTTTTGGTGAGATGAGCTATTGCCATAGCTGCCTTGACAATATGCTTGTCCAGCACAGCACTGATGGAGAGGTTGCTGGTTATGGTGGAACCCAGGTAGACCATAAATAAATAAGTGAATTCACTCTAATCTCCGAAATTTGGGGGAGGGACATTGAAGTAAATGAGCAGATTTATTCTGCCCATGGTTCATCAGTCTCCTCTGAGTTTTGCACCAGGAACAGTGTGTATGCAGTGGATGTGGACTGTTAGGGTGACCAGTTTCTTTCCCAGTTAGTCTTTCCCCCAGTCTGGTGCAGAACTATGTGTTCTACTGCTCAGTTAGCAAGAGTACAGTTGGAGCTATCCACGGTCCTGATCGCTGCTTGCTGGGATCTGCTGTGACTAAGTCAGCAGCAAACTGATTTAACTTGACTTGTTATACCTGGACCGAGCTCTGACTGACTGACTTTGACCTGTTCTACTTGGATGGACCTGCTGTGTTGTAATCTGACCTATTTACCTAGATCTGCCTTTCTGCTTGCATCAACCCAGTTCAGCCTCCCTCTCCCTGTGCAGGCCCCAAGCCTCAACAAAAAACGACCGCCACATTCTCAGCATAACCTAGGAGCATAGCAGGCCGCCTTATTCCTAGTCAGAGCTTTGGCCCATCTTGCTCAGTGTTCTCCACACTGATTGGCAGCAGCTCTCCAGGGTTTCAGAGAAAGATCTTTCTCAGCCAAACCTGGCGTTGTCAGGCAAAGCAGATGCTCTGTCATTGAGCCACAGGTAAGGGAGATATGCAAGCTTCCCAGAGCTCCTTGGTGGAATGAAGAGCAACATTCAAATGTAATGTTGGAAAGTAAAACAACTGCTGTGCCTTGGTGGGCACCTCTGTGAAATGTTAAGCTTACTCTGCTCTGTCTTACCTCCCACATATTTCATGAATCAATGCAGCTGTTTTAGAGGGTCAGCTGCAAAGCTTCCCTACCTGGCCTTTTCCATGAAACCAAGAGCAGAAAGGCAGTGGCAATTTCCTAAGTTCATTTGATTGACAAACGCCCAAGGCTTTCTACTGATCTTTAAATATACTTGGAGCCAAATAAATCCTCAGATACCATGACCGGAATATGTAATGCATCACTGCTCTATCCCCTTCTCCTATTTCCATGATTCCAGCTGAGCCGCAGGACTAGGAGATACCTGTGCAAGTTAATCGATGCGCCCTGGAGCTTGATTGGAGGGGATAGCTCTGACCGCAGGAGCGTCTGTCAGCTTGAATGTAGCTAAAGCTGATGATTTCATACACTAGCTAAAGCAGGGAGAGGCAAGATAGTAGGGCCTTTCCATCAACTCAGCTGAGACAGGCCAGCAGTTCTCTGCTCCTCCCCTCCTTCGCTCTTTCTATTCCAGAGGGTCATTACTAGAACTCTGTAACTAAAGAACTAGTGTAACCAAAGAACTAGTGTTACCTCCCTCCCCTACCAACTCTCGTTCCTTGGATGCTTTAGTTGAGATTCCTGCATTGCAGGAGGTTGGACTAGATGACCCTTGGGGTCCCTTCCAGTGCTACAATTCTATGATTCTATTATTCCTTTCAGGTTGGAGCCTCAGCACAGGGTCTGTCTTTTGGTTGATGTTCATAAGCCATTCCTGCAGCCTTTTTGTCAGCTGAAACACAGGGCAAAAATATTTTAAATAAATAATATAAAATATTGGATCAGGAACACACACAGGATTTGTTTGAGCAAGAAGCTGTGAGGGGAAGAAGGGGTGTGGTGAGTAGAGTGTTGGGCTCTGACCTGGGAGACCTGGGTTCAAATCCCTGCTCAGCCATGAAGCTCACTGGGTAACTTTGAGCCATTCCCTACCCCTCAGCCTAACCTGCCTCACAGGGTTGTTGTCAGGATAAAACGGAAAGGAAGAAAGCCATGTGTGCCACCTTGAACTCACAGGAGGAAAGAAAAGCTATAAATATGAAAAAGGAGCTTAAGGATGCCTTGATGTGCCAGCCATGTAGCTTAAAAAACAACAACCCCGAATGGCTGGATGAATCTGAGCACAGCTTTTGAAAGCGATCCTAAGAATGCCATTCTATTGAATGACTTCTGCAGACCTGTGATATTGTGGGTGGCAATGTATGTAACGTGGAAAAGGACAAACATTTTCAAGTCAGTTTATATCCCCAGAGTAAATTAAGTACAAAGTTTGGGTCTATGTGTGGTCCTCATTTTAATCTAAGAGGGTGAGTCCAAGACATTGTGACTTCCTAGGCTGTGATTTTGTGCCTACACACACCTGCACACACACAGCCTCCAGTTCCTCCTGTTCTCTGACCTCCCTGTCACAATATTACAAGGTGCCATTTTTCTCACACAGAGCAAGGCTTAGCTGCCTCCTGCTGCTGCCATGCTGCCAGCGCGCAATTTCTGTTCTCACCTTGGGGCAAAGTTCTTAACCCGAAGTACTACTTCTGGGTTAGCAGAGGGTGTAAGCTGAAGTGTTTGTAAGCCGAGGTGTTTGTAAACTGAGGTACCACTGTATAAAATTATGCAAGGTATGCAGGAAACGACAGTTCTGGTCACCTCACCTCAGAAAGGATATTGTAGAGTTGGAAACAGTTCGGGAAAAGGGCAACCAAATGATCAAGGGACTGAAACAACGTTTCATCGTAGAAAAAGGCTGCTGAGAGATGACATGACCGCAGTTAATAATATTATGCATGTGTGGAGAAAGTGGATAGAGGAAAATAATTCTCTCTCTCTGTACACTAGAACTTGTGGACTCTCAACGAAGTTGAATGCTGGAAGATTCAGGACGGAAAAAAGAAAGTACTTCTTCATGCAGTACATAGATAAACTATGGAACTCCCTCCCACTGGAGACAGTGATGGCAACCAGCCTTGATAGCTTTAAGAGAAGATTAGACAAATTCAGTGGCTGCTAGCCATGATGGCTATGTTCTGCCTCCATGGTCAGAAACCACAGAGAAGAGGATGTGGGTGGCCACTGGGAAAACAGTGGACTAGATGGGCCATTGGCATGATCCAGCAGTCTATTCTTATGCTATTAAGTTATACTCAGAGGAGACCTCTTTAAACTGACAGCCTCTCAAGTCATAGGCTTCATATATGCCATACATTTCAAGCACATGGCTGTCCCCTAATTAACCTGGGAGTTGTCACTGAGCTACAGTTCCCAGAACCCTTAACGAACCAAAGACACCCTTTCAGATTTAACACGGTCCTTGGTAAAGTAAGCAAAACTGAGATGCAGAATGGAGAATTCAGACTTGCAAGTAGGAGGCAGTATTTTCAGTCATATATTTCAGCTTTGATTTGTGATGCTTTGTGATACAGATAACTTGCAACTTATGTGCATTTAACGTGTGCATTCAGCTTTATGTGCTTGGGGGAATTAAAAAATTAAAGGGTACATAAAGAGGATGGGTGTCCAGGGGATAAAACCCTTGCAAATACCACCCACCTTAGAAACCAATGTTTTGACAATACATGATTTTGTCCTTAGGTGCTATCCCCAAAATGAAACTCCAGCGCAAGTTGAGAGCTGTCAGTATTTTGTAAACCACTTAGAGATTTTGACAAAAATGTTAAGCAGTACAGAAACAACCCAAAGCTGCCATCCTATGCACAACTACTGAGGAATCAGTCCCATTGAGTTCAGTTACATTTAGAGCAGTTTGCATTTAAATTCTGCTATCTATTCATCCATCCATCCATCTATAAATGAATATTACTTCTCAAAAACTAAATTGCTTCCTTTTGATTTTGATTGTCAGAGCACCATAACTCAACAAACATTGCAGTCCAAAGTAACTCCCCCCAAAAATTATGTGTTCTAGCTAAGTTATTATCAGAGCGGACCAACTAAAATTAATGGACCTAAGTAAGCCATGTCCATGATTTTCAATGGATCTACTTTGAATTGGACTATTATTTGAATCAGCCTTTCATGATCCTCCTGCAAATACCATCATCATCTCATGTCCTTTTCTTACATGCACACCACCCCAGTGCCCCCAGATCTGAGCATATTCCCTCTCCTGCTGGAAGCTTGATATTCTGTTCTGTCTTCATGCATTTGATGATGAGCTACAAGAAACTGTCAGACTGCATTACCCTGGACATCCCATGAGTGGACATTGAGGGATGCCCATCTGCTTTGATGTAAGGCATCCAGACAGGTCAGGTTTGCATGCCCCCAACTCATGCCTCTTCTTTTGTCTCCAAAGAGGCTTTTCATGTTAGTTGTTGAAGCATTGTCCACAACTTGCTTATTAAAATGGGGCTGGGAGGGGGGGGAATATGTGTGTGCATATATAGGTAAAAGGCAAAGGTACAGGTAAGAAATTCCACCAGGAAATATGAGGAGGAGGTGCTGGTAAGGGACCATAAGGTAGGGCATATGTTTTCCCTCCACTACAGTGAAGTGTCACCTGCCATCCTTGAAAATTGGAACAAAATTACTTTGGAACATATGGGACAAATATTCAAACAAATAGACCCTCTTTAATTGAGCAGGTGGGACTCTGCTGTCATCAAACAGAAAGGCATGGTAGATGCCAATATTAATCCAGAGACACCACCCCCACCCCAAAATATTAATTAACTGTAGCAACAATTAAAGGTTTGTTAGCAAGATTTCCTGGATGCCTGAGATGTCTCATGTCTCATGCAATTATAAATAAATTAAAGGGAAGGTCAGGTTTCATCGTAACCTCCATTGTGAAGACTTCTGTATAGAGGCAGTTTGCCCAAGCAGGGGCATAAACATTTGTAAGATGCTTACTACATGGGCAGATGATGTGGGTGCTATGCAAGGAAAAAATAGGTAAATGAAAGGAGAAATCCTGGATACCAAAATCCAGGATTGGGGAAAGTACTCTTTGGTGAGAGAATCCCAGTGGAGATTCAAAATCACAAAATATGCAGCAAAGCAAAGGGTGGGAATATTGGCTGCTAGACCTTTAAAGTATGCCCCTGTTAGTTCCTTCCAAAGTTTACCCCTAGTATAGAAAAAGACCACATTTTTGGTAAGTTAAAAATGGTGTGATCCAAAGGAAAGCAGAGCAATATGTTTGGTACCCGTTTGGCTGCAGGAGCTGCTGGAAGGAGGCATACAAGACACCACCCAACTTCCTTAGGGATTCCACTCCTAATCTGTGTAGTGTTTGCTCCTCAGTCTTTTCTTCTTCTGAAGATGTCCCCAAAGGAAGTGGGTATGAACTTTTTCTCAGGGTTTACTCCCCAAAGGCTTCCCCACAGGGCAGTAGAGGTATATCTTATCTTGGGTTCTATACATTTTCACAAGTTTGGTCGGCATCAAATGCCACCTATACATCATCTTCATTAGGTTTTCTTTAAGTGCCATTTGTTGTTGTTGTTGAGTCGTTTAGTCGTGTCCGACTCTTCATGATCCCATGGACCAGAGCACGCCAGGCACTCCTGTCTTCCACTGCCTCCTGCAGTTTGGTCAAACTCATGCTGGTAGCTTCAAGAACACTATCCAACCATCTCGTCCTCTGTCTTCCCCTTCTCCTTGTGCCCTCCATCTTTCCTAACATCAGGGTCTTTTCCAGGGAGTCTTCTCTTCTCATGAGGTGGCCAAAGTATTGGAGCCTCAGCTTCAGGATCTGTCCTTCCAATGAACATTCAGGGTTGATTTCCTTAAGAATGGATAGGTTTGATTTTCTTGCAGTCCATGGGACTCTCAAGAGTCTCCTCCAGCACCATAATTCAAAAGCATCAATTCTTTGGCGATCAGCCTTCTTTATGGTCCAGCTCTCACTTCCATACATCACTACTGGGAAAATCATAGCTTTAACTATATGGACCTTTGTTGGCAAGGTGATGTCTCTGCTTTTTTTTTTTAAAAAAAATCTTTTTATTAATTTTCATTTGAACAACCAAAAGTAAACAAATCAATAGTATCAGAAACATCTATAAACAACAAAAAAGTAACATAAATTTCCATTACAATACTTCATCGCCTTCCTTAAGTCTTTCCTCTATGTACCCATTGACCTCCTTCCCACCCGATTTCGGACTTCTTAATAAAACTTCTCCTCCCCCCCCCCTGCAGTTTCGTTGTTAATAATTTACACATCGTAAGATTTGTATCAAACCTGCTGTGGTTTTTAAATTTCTATAATTCCCTTCAATGTATGTTATTAATTTGTTCCAATCTCTAGTAAACTTTGTATCTTTTTGGTGTCTGATTTTTTGCATCATTTTTGCTAGTTCCACATATTCAAATAATTTTGTTTGCCAGTCTTTAACAGTTGGGATGTTTGGGCTTTTCCAATTTTGTGCTATAAGTATTCTAGCAGCCACTGTCGCATATTGGTCCTCTTTTTTTATTTCATCACCAATTATTGCGTGGACAGGCGGAGTCCCCAGATCCTGCACGGTCCCCCCGTCATGTGGAATAATGACTCAAGACAACGTGCTATGGGATTAAATTGGCCACAACTTTATTAAATTTCAAATGTGGGTAGATCTTGGCTCAGGCATTGGGCGTTCTCCCTCCCCGGTCCCCAGCCGGGGACCTAGGGAGCATCAGGGTTATCCAGTGTGTGTGGGGGGGGGGCGGCTCTGGAGAACATATGTTCAAGCAGAGATGGCCGCCCCCATAACGCCGCCGCCGCAGGAGAGAGCAATGACGACCTTTCGGTGTACGGCCAAAGCCTCCCTTCAGAAAACCCCTTTAACGGGGAATCCTGGTATCACTGCCACAAGAGGAAGATGGACAAAAGGATTCCGCCCAAGGCCTAATACCACCAAAGTTGTGACGTTTTGCTACGGGAAAGGCGAAACCTGCCAATGCAGGGAAATTCCTTTCCGGCCCTTTAACAGCGACCTTAATGTAGCAGCGCCCGCATACCTGTGAAGAAAAGTTAACCTGCAAAACCTGTGAAGAAAAGTTAACCTGCAAAATAAGATATTAACTGAGGGTGGGTAGGGTGGGAGAAGCTCTGGAGCCAAGTGAGGATTCCTAGGTAAGATCCTCCCTCTATTGTGTGGGCAGGTAATCCCTCCCCTACCTGGCCTGGTCGCCTTGGCAACGCTTCCCCCAGGTGGGATTGGACAACTGACTGAGGTAGGCGGGGACCTCCAGGTATCCCACCTGAGGGAAGGCAAAGCCAAGCCTATGCTGATGGAGCCGCTCCAGATCCAGGGGCTGCGCGCGTCCACACAAAGGGCGCCCCCCGTTTTAAGCGGGGAGCGGTCATTCCTAATAGGAAGGCTTCCGTTTTTTTAGGAAAAGTGTATCTGATTTTTTTTTTATTCATTATATAGAAGTTTATGTTTTAAGTTCCTTAAAAAGTCTCTGCTTTTTAAGATGCTGTCTAGGTTGGTCATTGCTTTTCTCCCAAGAAGCAGGCGTCTTTTAATTTCGTGGCTGCTGTCACCATCTGCAGTGATCATGGAGCCCAAGAAAGTAAAATCTCTCACTGCTATAGAAGAAATCTCTCACTGCCATAGTGCCATAGAAGCAGTAAATTTAATTGTTTTTGTCCATAGTTTTTCCCACATATTAAAATCAATATTGTGGCCCAGATATTGAGCCCATTTGTCTTTACTTCTTCATCTTTTGTATGCCATTCTAATAATAGCTTATATACATTTTAGACAATGTATTCTAGCAACTCTGCCTCTTAATTTTGATTTAATATTGCCAAAACCATTCTTCTTCTTATCTTCCTTAAATACATCCTGCAATTGATGATACTGCAACCAATCTGTTAATTTTCCTCTTAACTCTTCAAATGATTTAAGTTTTAATTTGTTGTCAACTTCCAATAAATCTTTATACGTAGCCCAATCACTCACCATATTTTTCCTTTTCACCACAAAGGCTTCCAATGGTGAGATCCACCATGGAGTTTTGTGTTCTAATAATGTTTTATTTCTATTTTCTCCTTCTTCTAGATGGGCTAGATGAGTTTTCCTTCTTCTAGATGGGCTGACAAGCCCCACCTGCCCCTCTTAGCTGCTTCTGTAAATTTCAGGTGAACAAAGGTTCATTTTATCAGTTCTGCTGACTGACCTGCTCTGTTGGATCTCCTCACCTTCAACTGTCCCCTGGGACGAGAAGCAGGGCTCATTCCTTTTTTGACAAAAGGCCACCTACTACCCCTGAACTGTTTCTATGCCAGCTGGTCATTATAAGAACTACTATTTAAGAATTGGTACATGAGTTTACTTTTGTCCTCTTCCCTCCCTGTCCCCTTTCCTTTGTGTGCTGCATTTTCTTTAGATTGTAAGCCAGTAAGGAGGGACTGTCTTGTTTTAACTGGCTGTATGTGAACCAACTTGGGAGCCTCTTTGTCTGAAGAGTAGGAAACAATTTCTCTAATTAAATTATTTTTTAAAAAATCACAGGGTAAGCAAACTTGCAGGTTAATGCAACAACTCCTAGGGCCACATTCCTGACTGCTGGTATTTTGTGTGTGATGTTTTCTTTGGTCCCAAGGGCCTATTCTGGGACTAGTTCAAAGGTGCTAGTTCAAGGCCTCCTTGAGCTTAAAGGGCCTGCCTGGAAAAAAGAAGCAAGGGAGAAGCCACAGACCCACAGTCTTCCACTCAGGGCAGGCAGAAACATCAGAAGAGCCCTGCAGCTAAATGAGGCCAGTAGCCCATCTAATCCAGCATCTTGTTCTCCCAAATGGATGCACTAATGGGAAGCCTGCAAGCTGGACCTGAGCACCAGAGAATTCTCTCCTCCTGTGGTTCCCAGCAACTGGTATGCAGAAGCTTTGCTGCCTCGAGTCATGGCAGCTCACTTAAAAAAAAAAACCCTCAGCAACAATCCAGCAATAGGTTTTCAACTCCTTAAAGACATACCTTGGGCTGGATTAACTTCCAGATGGCCAGTTTATTGTGGTGGAACTTTTTCAGCCAAAGGGATGCAGCCAAGGAAGTTGGTAGGCTGGGAAGAAACCTGGGGGCCAGGCTGAGCAGCCGTGTTGTCCACATTTGACCCCGGGGGCTGAGATGCCCCATCCCTGGCCAAACCAAACACATATTGCAGTTATCCATGTGAATTCCGAGCCTCGAGAATGGAGGAGTCTCTGAATACGCTGCATGGCAAGGAAAGGTAGGAGAGGATTGTGGGTTAGCTCTGCCTGCTTCCCCCTTCTATTAATTAAAGCAGGAATTCGCCATCAGTCGGTGCCCACATTGACAGCTGGGGCACTCTTCGATCTGAAACTTCTCCAGGAACCTATTTGTCTTTGCAATTCAAGGGCTCTGCAGCTTTGGCAATGAGTCACCCAGCCTCTCAATGTCACCCCCTCCAGCCCAGAGCACATGCTTCCCATTCAGCCGCAACCTGCTGGTGTTCCACCTTGTACCCACTGCCCATGCACAAAGAATGTGGCTCAGGCAAGGGAGCAGGATCTCAGCTGCTTGGCTTTCTCCTGCCCTTACAGCCAGAAGCAGTTTCTCAGGCCTAGATTGTCACAGCTGTGGAAGTAACGAGGGAGGGCTCCAATCTTGGCAGCCCCCCTCCATGTTTCTCGCTTGAGAAAGCCTTGCGCCACTGTGTGGATTTGAAAACCCAATGCTCCATGCAAAAAGCAGGCTTTACATCTGTTATATTAGGCAAACCACTACAGGAGTGTGGGGGATTTCAAAGACCTCTCTTATTCCTCTGCCACTGAGAGGATGGGATTGTTCCGTGTTGCTAGTGCAGAACAGCTCCATCGGGCATGGAAAATGCCTTTGCTGTGAAGCGGATGCCATTTTAAAGATTCAGGAGATCTGATTGCTTGGGGGGGGGCGGTTCCCCTCCAGCACAAATCATTTTGATCCACTATAAGCTGACTGTATCCAATCCTGGAAAGCAAACCTGCAGTGATAAGTCAGGTGACACCACCCAACCCCTAGAAAAGTTTTTGGGGCCAACTCCAGGTGCATAACTCCTCCTCAGCTCCCGGCTACACTGGGTCTGGGTCTGACCAAAGGATTCCTTTGCCACCCCACTGACTTGGCATGTCTACTGGCCTTTTTTCCTAAGCCAAAAAGCCCCCAGTGTTTCAGACTGTTTTTTGTTTCTTTGAGCCTTAAAAAAAACACAAAACAACAAAGTGACTAACAAATGTAAAAAATAATAACAAATAATAATGTTGTAACCTTTCTTCATAAGGGAGCAGCTCCACTCCTTGATAATTATAGCTGCCTTTTCCAACACATATACAAAACATAAATATTATTATCAATTGTTTATCAAATTTATATCCTGCCTTTCCTCCTAGGAACAGCCCAAGGTGGCAAACAGATATACAATCTAAAAACAGAGCAAAAACATTCTAAAACTGTTTGAAACGTTCTAAAAGCAATTACAATTTATAACACACTTTCTTGCAAGGTACTCAAGGTTCCCATACACAGTATTCTTCACATAGCAAATGCCTGGGTAAATGGTTGAGGGAGCTGGGTATGTTTAGCCTGGAGAAGAGAAGGCTAAGAGGTGATATAATAGAAATCTTCAAATATCTTAATAACTGTGACATGGAAGATGGATCAAGTTTGTTTTCTGCTGCCTCAGAGGGTAGGACAAAAACCAATCGATTCAAATCACATGAAAGGAGATTCCAACTAAACTTTAGGAAGAACTTTCATGAGGGGAAGAGCTGTTAGACAGTGGAATGGACTGCCTAGGAAGATGTTGGGCTTGCCTTCACTGGCGGTTTTTAAAGAGAGGTTGGATGGTCGGATGTCAGGGATTCTTCAGTTGTGATTCCTCTGTTGCAGGCAGGGGGTTGGGCTAGATGGCCCTTGGTTTCCCTTCCAACTCTACAATTCTATGATTCTGTGATCCACTGGTATTAAATATGGCGATCAGGAAGCCAATTTATGTCACACCACAATTGCGATCAGGGAGCCATTACCTAAATCTAGGCTACTTTCCAAGAAATAAATATCATCTTTAAAACTGCAATGGTTTGACTTCCCTGCTTACCTCTGGCGCTGGGATTCTGCCAATGAAAGAGCAGCAAAGGAAAAGAAAGGAAAAGCCAATGTTTTCATCAGTGCACAGGTATTATAATCTTGATAATGAATCAGGGAGCTGCAGAGAGCTGTTGGGTAAGGGGAGGTTCATTTCTACAGACACTCAGAGGCCACAAAGTGACTCTGGATTGCCAAAGCTATTCTAGGTCTGCAAAGACATCTGCAGCTGAGACAAAATGATTCATAAAGTCAGGGGCAATTAAAACAGCCTATTCCTGAAACCTTAAGTGGACCAATAGAGCTTTAGAATTTCCTAAGAGCCCAGCTATGCTCTTCCATGAAACATGGCCCCATTTCATTCTGAAAGCATCTGAGCCTCTTGCAACTTCCTTGGTAGTCTCCTGGGGGCCCCCCACCCATCCTGTCCATCATTATAACTTCAAACGTATAAACTGGGCCAGCCAGAAATGTAAAGAGGAGTGTGTGGCTGCAGCCATTCACTCCCTGGTTCCCTCCAACAGTAGCACCAGTATGTATTCGCAGAAGCTGCTGAATGTCACTAAACTAGCACCATGCACTCCACTGTTCTGACAAAGGTTCTCGGGGGAACAAGCCTGCTTTGATCTCTTTATGAATCTTCACCCCCTGCCCAGAATCCCACAAGGTAGAGGTAGCCAACCTGTTGCCTCCCAGACGTTGTTAGATTCCAGCTCCCATCAGCCCCCTGGCCATCATGGCCAATGATCAAGGATGATGGGCATTGAAGTGCAGCAGTATTTGGAGGACATCAGAGTTGCTTTTATCAGTTTAGCAGAGTCAATGAGTGTCCTGGCTCCCAAGCCAAGTACAATGACAGAGCCTCATGTGTGTGAGCATGTGTAGGAAAGAAAGCTTTATTCAAGGCTTGCAATGGTGCAGGTCAGGTACAGGTCACCAAAGACACAACCAGAGAGTTCAAGAACTAAACTAAAATGTGTGGTTTATTCTTAGCAATGGACAGATATGGGAAAGGTCAGCAAATCACAAATAAATAGGAATTAAAAGGCAAATTGCCTAATTCCTAGTTTCCAGATGACACAGTGATATCTGTAGAAGAACTAATAGAGTCAATCCCCAAAGTATTTCAAGAGATAAAAAAATTTTAGTGAGGTAACAGATCTTAAGATTAATAAAGATAAAACCAAACTCTTAGTTAAAAATATAAATGATGAGAGTAAAAAAAATTACAAGATGTGTCCGGAATAAAGATTGAAAGGAAGGTTAAGTATTTAGGTGTATGGGTAAAAGCAAATAATATAAATCTGTATAAAGATAATTATTTTAAAACCTGGGAACATATTAAAAGAAATTTGCAAATTTGGAACAGAATGAATCTTTCACTATTAGGCAGAGTGTCAACTATAAAAATGAATGTATTACCTAGAATGTAATTTTTGTTTCTATCAATTCCGGTGATTGGCAAAACAGATTGTTTCAACGCATGGCAAAAAGATATTTCTAAATATATTTGGCAAGAGAAAAAAACTGAGAATGAAATATAAAATATTGATAGATGCAAAAGAGAGAGGAGGTTTCTCCCTGCCAGATATGAGATTATACTATGAAGCATCTTGTCTTTGTTGGTTGAAGGAATGGATGACATTCCTGACACAAAGGATTGGAGAATTTGCATATTCTAGACTTAGAAGGTCATGATAATATTTTTGGTTGGCATGCTTATTTATGCTATGAAAAGATGAAATTACATAAAGGATTCCCAAATCATATAATCAGGAAAAATTTGTATAAAGTATGGGATAAATACCAAAATCTGTTAGAGGCAAAATCAGCACTTTGGTTTTTTCACTGTTGACTATAGCGGTAAAGAAAAAGAATATGATAGAAGGGTGGACAACTTATAGAAATTTATTAAAAAAGAGAGAGGAGAGCATCAATTTAAAGAATTTAAGGAATTATCAGGAAAGTTGACAACATAGATATAATATCATCATTTGAACGAAGTATTTAAGAAAGATAGGATATGAGGGTTTGGGAAACAGATATCACAACTGGAGAGAAATTTGTTGGAATGTAATTTAAAAGTGCTGTCTAAAATAGATAAGATATTATTGGAATGGGAGACAAAAATGAGCAAGTAAAATCCTTAGTAATACACTGGGCAATAGATATTGGTCATAATATAGATATGGAAGCATGGGAATGACTAGAATGTAGATATACAATTTACAGCATGTTATGGTCTAAGAGAAAATTATATGAAAATGATATATCAATGGTACCTAACACCAAGTAATTTGGCAAAAAAATATAAATCCAGTTCAAATAAGTGTTGGAAATGTAAAGAGAAAGAAGGTTCTTTTTATCATATGTGGTGGTCTTGTAAGGTTAAAGCTTACTGGGAAATGATATATAGTGAATTGGAAAATATGTTTAAAATAGCATTTGTAAAAAAAACGCCAGAAGCCTTCCTTTGGAGAATAATAGGGACAGAACTACCCAAACTGTATGGAAATTTATTCATGTATGCAATTACAGCAGCAAGAATGTTACTTGCCCAAAAATGGAAAGAAGAAGAAGTCCCAGCAAAAGAAGAATGGATACAAAAAAATTTGGAATATGCAGAAATGGCAAAACATATGGAAAAATATGAAATCAAGGTAGTAAATGAATAAATAAGAAAATTAAGTTAATTTGGATATCCAGAAAATATTTAAAATAAATTTAAGGAACTACAGAAAGAAGGGAAAGGAAGTCGAGTTTTGAAATGCTATAATGATTGTAAAATTATTGAAATGTATAAAACCGAAAATAATAATAGTAATAATAATTTCCTACCTTCCAGTAAGCTGAAAAAGCGCATAAGTGTTTTTACTCTGCTAAAAGGGACTTCACAATCTGTTTACTCTCATATTTCTCCCACACTCATGGGACAGGAGGCTTTAATTTTGATTTAAAGATTTAATTCTCAATCCATTGCTATCGCTCCAGCGGTGCTCTTCTTAAATTTTTAGGCAAAGCATGTTATCATCTACTGAGCTACAGCCTCTCCCAAACATTTAGTCATTCATTTTATCAGCAGCAGCTGGTAGCCTCGTAACTGCCATCACTTCCTGCTCTCTGCAAATCTTTCCCGAACCTTTTCTCCCTCTTTCTTGAATCAACCCCATGTCCAGGCTGAGACTGATTCCTGGATACCATTGAACCTGTCCTAGGGGAGACAATTCCAGCATAGTGCTCCTCCAGCTCTGCCTTCCAGAGGCTGATGTGCTGGGAATAATAAGTGCGCCTTCCACACAGCTCTTGCCAATTGCATTTTCCAGCCTCCTCTGCTTTGGTACATACTAGCCATCAGTGGTTTGTGTCACAAACATTTTCTGCAAAAAAAAAAAAAAAAGTAGCACACCATCTGAATGCAATCATGTCCTATCTTTTATGATCCCATTGCCCAATGAGGTCAACACCACATGCCAGCTCCAAAGCCTGCGGCTGGAAGTAAATGGGCATATAGCATGTTCTCTTTTAGGGAAGCTGCTGCTCCCACAATCCATTCATTGATAAGAAACATCACCCCAGATCTGTATCTCCTTGTCATTCATCAGAATGTGCCCCAATGTGCCACAGAGAACCAGGCACATAAAACCAGCATTGGAAAATGTAAGGTTGCCCCTTGGTTGGAATGGGTGAGTCTGTCAATGATAGTTTTCCTCTGTTTCTTATTTTTGTAATCTTAGATTCAGTTCTCCACATTTCCACATCATGGTGCTCTCCCTCCCTTTTAAAAGTCCGTGTGAAAATTCGCCAGCATTTCTCCCAACATTGCAGGACAGCCTAGATGTTGCTGGACTGCAACTTCCATCAGCCTCAGTCAGAGCAGTAATTAGGGATGGAGGGAGTTGTAGTCCAATGACATCAGCAGGGCACCAGGTTGGAGAAGGTGGGTGAAGAGTTTCTCTGTTCATAGATTGAGCCAGTAAAACGGGGGGGGGGGGACTTTTTCATCCCAGGGACTCATTCCCTTCCAGACAAATGTCTGGGGGGGGGGCAGTGTCATGGTGTATAGAGCTATGAACTTAGATTTTACCTTTGTACAATAGAGTAGTTTCCACTCTCATACACACACCTCCCTGTCACCATCCAATAAAGCCAGAGGTATGATCAGAGTTCAAGGACACATTCCAGGCAGTCTAGCATGGTCTATTTGGGCATATGGGACACTACCTTCTTGGGTTATAAAATATAAATTGGTTTAGTTTATAGTAAAGTTTATACAGCTTGGACCTGGATCTCCCCAGTTCCACTGCCCCCTGTTCTGTCTCATTCGCACATCATGGAATTGTAGGGCTGGAAGGGACCCCAACACAGCAATTTTCACCCACACAAGAAACACAGCTAGAAACAACAACAACCCATTGCAAACAATATTGTAATTATTCACTCAGAGGTTTCACAGCAGCAATAAGCACTGTTTTCATTAGAAAAGAAAATCAATTATTTCTAGGAATCTCAAATGTCTGTCCTTTTTCTTGAGTGATGGTGTTGTTTTCATTTTTCAGGTGCAAAGCTAACATTTTTTTTCTTGCAGCTTTACCAAAAAGGGCTCACACTTCATATGCTGAACAGCTCTAGCCACCATTAAGTTCGTCCTCGTGGTTAGTCAGAATTTGTCCATCTTTAAGATGCCCTGAGATTCTCTGTTGTTGTTTACTCCACAACAAGTGTTGCAGATGCTTCCTAGAAAAGTCCCACAGACAAGGGAAATATATCAAAGCCACAGAAGCTCATGCTGAGGATGGCCAAACAGCCCCATGCATCTTCCCCTTTTTCTGTGGAACTGCTAAGCAATAGAAATGAAACTGATTGACCTCATCTGTTATAAGTGATGCTTCAATTTCCCCCTCTTCCTCTTCCACAGGAAGAGAGAACCTGGAGATAACCACTCCACAAGATTTATCAGGGGATTAAACTGTCCAGTGCCCTAAACCAGATAATTTCCTCCTTCTGCCACTCTGATATCATGTTGAGTCTAAGGATTGGTGAAGAAGTTCAGCTTGCATTTTAACATACTCCTGTCTAATTCACACTTCTTCAACAATATACAACCTGGAACACAACTACCCATTGAAATTCACACTTCTCTGGATTCTGCAAATGGGATTTTTCAATACTGAACTGCTGCAATGTGCTTTATGTGGGCTTCCCTTGTGCTTGATCTGGAAGCTGCAATTAGTGCAGAATTCTGCAGCATGATTGCTGACAGGAGTGAGACCCTATTTACATATAACATGTGTGCTTGGAGACCTGCACCTGGTGCCAATTTGCTACCTTGGCTGAGTCCAAGATGTTAAGATATTAACAATTTGGGACCAGTTTACCTGTAAGATTGACCTACCCACGTATATACCCTCTCAACCACTTCAGTCTACAGAACTGGCACTGCCAAACGCACCACATAATATTCATTCCACATTAGTAAGGAATCAGTCTTAGTGCAGAATTCAACAACAACAACAACTGCCTATTGACATCAGCCAGGTACCTTCACTGCACTCTCTTGTTGTTGTTGTGGTTGTTGTTGTTGTTGTTGTTTAGTCGTTTATTTGTGTCCGCCTCTTCGTGACCCCCTGGACCAGAGCACGCCAGGCACTTCTGTCTTCCACTGTCTCCCGCAGTTTGGTCAGACTCATGTTGGTAGCTTCGAGAACACTGTCCAACCATCTCGTCCTCTGTCATCCCCTTCTCCTTGTGCCCTCCATCTTTCCCAACATCAGGGTCTTTTCCAGGGAGACTTCTCTTCTCATGAGGTGGCCAAAGTATTGGAGCCTCAGCTTCACGATCTGTCCTTCCAGTCAGCACTCAGGGCTAATTTCCTTAAGAATGGATGTGTTTGATCTTCTTGCAGTCCATGGGACTCTCAAGAGTCTCCTCCAGCACCATAATTCAAAAGCATCAATTTTTTGGCGATCAGCCTTCTTTATGGTCCAGCTCTCACTTCCATACATCACTACTGGGAAAACCATGGCTTTTACTATACGGACCTTTGTTGGCAAGGTGATGTCTCTGCTTTTTAAGATGCTGTCCAGGTTTGCCATCGCCTTTCTCCCAAGGAGCAGGCGTCTTTTAATTTCGTGACTGCTGTCACCATCTGCACTGATCATGGAGCCCAAGAAAGTAAAATCTCTCACTGCCTCCATTTCTTCCCCTTCTATTTGCCAGGAGGTGATGGGACCAGTGGCCATGATCTTCGTTTTTTTGATGTTGAGCTTCAGACCATATTTTGCGCTCTCCTCTTTCACCCTCATTAAAAGGTTCTTTAATTCCTTCTCACTTTCTGCCATCAAGGTTGTGTCATCTGCATATCGGAGGTTGTTGATATTTCTTCTGGCAATCTTAATTCCGGTTTGGGATTCATCCGGCCCAGCCTTTCGCATGATGAATTCTGCATATAAGTTAAATAAGCAGGGAGACAATATACAGCCTTGTCGTACTCCTTTTCCAATTTTGAACCAATCAGTTGTTCCATATCCAGTTCTAACTGTAGCTTCTTGTCCCACATAGAGATTTCTCAGGAGACAAATGAGGTGATCAGGCACTCCCATTTCTTTAATAACTTGCCATAGTTTGCTGTGGTCGACACAATCAAAGGCTTTTGCATAGTCAATGAAGCAGAAGTAGATGTCTTTCTGGAACTCTCTAGCTTTCTCCATAATCCAGCGCATGTTTGCAATTTGGTCTCTGGTTCCTCTGCATCTTCCAAATCCAGCTTGCACTTCTGGGAGTTCACGGTCCATATACTGCTTGAGCCTGCACTCTCTTAGGCACTCTCTTAGGCACCAGCTAAAAATGTTTTTGTTTAGGCAATCCTGCCCACTATTTTAATCAGGTTTTTAGCTTAGTGTTGATTTACATTATCAAAAATTAATTATTTTTAAGTGGTTGTTTTTACTGATTATTTCATTGTTTTGTTCTTTTTGCAAACCAAGTGGAGTTTGTTTGTTTGTTTCACAATCAAGCAGTATATAAATTGTATAAAATAAATAAATAAATTTCCAATGCCCTCTTCCCAAAATGCATATATTAGGATAAGTGTGCATAAACTTTCATGTATGGGTGAAAATAATGTACAAAAATGTATTGTGTTGGAAGACAATGCTTTTTTTAAAAAGTGTGTGTCACCCAAAATTGCATAGATTAGGTTCTGTACAACTAAGTCCTGTTCAGAATAAACCCACTGAACTTATTGGACCCAAGTCAACCACATCCATCAGTTTCATTGGGTTTACTCTGAGTATGACTAACACTGGATACAACCCAATGTTTTACAGAGAGAGAGAGAGAGAGAGAGAGAGAGAGCCATACACTAAAATGCTGGTGAATGGAAGCAAGCGCTATTGATGGCCACTTGTCATGTTCTGCCTCTACACTTGGAGGCTTCTGAATCCCCGTTGCCAGGAGCTACAGGAGGGGGGGAGAAGAGGGCTCTTGTGCTCAGGTCCTGCTTGGATCATCTGTTTGGCCACTATGAGAAAGAGATGCTGGACTAGATGGGCCCCATTGAGATGATCCAGCAGGCGGCTCTTACATCCTAATGTTATGTGTAGTTTTTCTTTTTGAAAGAAAAACACACAAACCGATGGCAGAAATGTGGACAAGTGGAACAATTAGAAACTGACAAAAAAATTATAATTGACAGATACGTCCCTCCATACAAGAACTAAGCGCTGAAGACTGGAGAAATTGTGCGTAAAAATGAAAGTAGCATGCAAAAATGCATTAAATTAGGGGGAAATGTTTGCAAAAATTTGTAGACTGGGCAAAATTGTATACAAACATTAGGAGAAAAGCACTTATTTTGTACATTTTCAATTTGTTGCAAGGTGTATAGCTGCTGTCAGTATTAGGGCAACTAGCAAATTAAATAAAAAAATAAAATGCTGGCACATTTTTTTAATGAGCTGCTTTTTAGAAAGAAAATATATGTGAACTGTGGAAATGTGGCAAACCCGGAGGTAAGATTAAGATGGGGGGGGGGATGAGACATTGAGAGAAATCAAAATTGGCAGATCCATCCATCCCTAGCTGAGTATTGGAAGATGAACATTGGGTGATTTAAGGACAGACGTAGAAAAGTCCTTCTTCATACAGTTCATAATTATTATTATTTTTTAATAAAATATTTATTGAAATTTCACAAATTATATAAACAGACACAGTAATACAAACAAACACAGACAAAAAAAAGAAAAAAAATACAAGTATAATTTCAAATCCTTATTTTCTTAAAACTTACTTCACCGACCTCCTCATACCTCCCCTTTCTGCATTCCAATTTCAAATATTAGTTCAGCAAATCCTCACCCTTAATTTTATCTAATTGTTAACCTTTCTTTTCTTTTGACTTCATACAGTTCATAATTAAACTATGGAATTCGTTATCGCTAGATGGCCACCAACCTGGATGGCTTTCAAAGAGAATTAAACAAATTCATGGAGGCCAAGTCTCTCAGTGGCTGTTGGGAATCTTAAGCGGTGAGAATGCTGTTGCCCTCAGGTCCTGCTTTCAACCTTCCCAATAGGACACCTGGTCAACCATTGTGACAACAGGATGCTGGACTAAATGGGCCACTGGTCTGATCCAGCAGGGCTCTTCTTATGTTCCTAGTTCCAGCTCCTTGGTGCTTTTATTTTTCCATGTTTATGGATTTGAAATTTCTGCTACCCACTTCAGCAACTCTTATTAGAAGAAAAGGAGCATCTTTCCTGTCAGCAAAAAAGCTGGAAAAGGTTCATCATAGCTTTATTGCTGACAACCTTCTGTCTTGGGAGACAATGGAGGAGTCAGTCCTCCTCTGGTCACTGCTGCAGATACATGACCTGTCTGCCTGTCTCTAGGCACTGTGATTGTCACAGCAGAAGCTGCATAAAAGAAGCCATGGCTGTTTTACTTTAGAAAGCTTTCCACAGTTCCTCCTTGGATTCAGAACTAAGCCAGATTGTGGGGCATTACAGAAATACCTCATTACACAGCATGAGTGGGCAATGAAGTGGCAGATAAAATTCAGTGTTGATAAGTGCAAAATGAGGCATGGTGAGCGTCAAACACCCCAAATTCACTTACACCACACTGAATTCAGAATCAGCCACTGATGCATCCCAGGAAGGTGCCCGTCCCTGCACTAAGTTCTCCTGGTTCAGCCAAGATCAGTTTTCCTATCACAATGAGAATAGCAATTTTCCCACATCAGGAGTTGTGGGGGTAGAGTGGGAGTTTTCACCTCCATCCATTCCTGATCCAGTCACTACCTCTTCAGCCTGCTAATACCGGGGCCAGAGGACAGCCATCTTCTCCCTGTGTGTATATCCTTTGCTTTCTCCCTCCCTCCTTTCAAATCCAGCCAATGTCACTGCCCTCTCACGCTACTGATATGTGATGGCCTGGGATTCGGACTTGGATGCTGAACCTGAGGAATCCCAGCCTGCACAGGAAGAAGAAGAGTTTGGATTTGATATCCCGCCTTTCACTCCCCTTCAGGAGTCTCAAAGCGGCTAACAATCTCCTTTCCCTTCCTCCCCCACAACAAACACTCTGTGAGGTGAGTGGGGCTGAGAGACTTCAGAGAAGTGTGACTAGCCCAAGGTCACCCAGCAGCTGCAGGTGGAGGAGCGGGGAAGCGAACCCGGTTCACCAGATTATGAGTCCACCGCTCTTTACCACTACACCACACTGGCTCTCCCACACTGGAGACAGGATTCCCTGCCTCCAGAACCAGCTGAGCCGGGGCTGGAGCTTGAGCCTGAAGGGTTCTCACCTGTGCTGGATCCTCACGTGCAGGCATCAGCTGAGTCTGTTCTGGCTCCTGAGGTGATGGAGGACCCATTGCCTGCAGGTGCTCCACTCTCAGCCCCGTCAGAGGAAGCTGAGGTTGCCTCTGGGTCCGATAACCCTCCAGCCTCTCCTGAGCTGCAGAGGCTCAGGGCAGAGAGGCAGAGGGAACTAAGTTTCCACAGGAGGAGTGCTTGCCTTCAAGCCAGGAGAGGTGAGTCACAAGAGGATCGGGGCCGCCCTAAGCCTCAGGGCAGATAAACACCAAACAGCCCCAGTCCCAAGTTGCAGGAGCAACATTGTTGGTTGCTAGTTCCTGCCTGAACCCTGTCCTGCTTTCCTGCCTGAGCTCCTGACCTGCCCTGGCTGCCTGCTTGCAAGCCTGTTCCTGACTTCACCCAACTCCCTGCCTTGCACCCAGCTTCAGCTACTACGGACTGCCTCCACGTTGCACCTCTGACCATGGACCGAACTCATGGGGGGGGCCAAAGGGACCTGGGCCCCTAGGAGTTGGCTCCTATGCAATATGGCAAGGAGTTGCATTATCAGCTCCACGCAAGCAACTTTCCCCAACAAAGGTTGAGAGCAGACATGGGTCACATTCACACTACACATTCCCAGAGTTTCTCGTGACTGTTAACCACTCTGGAAATTGTAGCTTTGTGAGAGGAGAAAATGGGCCTCCTAACAACTCTCCACACCTTAACGGACTACATGTCCAGGCTTCTTTCAGGAAGCCATGACTGTTTAAAGTTCCCCTTGCAGAGCAGCTCGATCTGGGTAAATAACACCACCTCTGGTGAGAGAAGTCTCCAGATAATCAGGGCCTAAACTTGCTTCAACAGATGCTATCTAAGGTGCAGATGGACAACAGGGGCATAGCAACTGCTTATATACATTTCTGAAGGCCTGGGCCACTCCCACTCTCAATGTGATTGGCTATCTAAATTCCCAAGACGCAAATCATAACTCAAAGGGCCAATGGCAGTGGCCCAAATCCTGAAATGTTTTGTGATTGGATATCATGTATCAAATCAGAACACAGGGGTTAAGATTCCCTAGTCCAGACTCAAGCTCAGCCAAACTCAGACCACTGAATACATAACACCGCCTATGGCAGTGGGAGTGTGTGGGTCTCCATTGGGGCTTCTGGGTTGGGGTCCTCACAGTCAGAGGAGGACAATGCTGTTATGAATTGATTATTCAGCAAAGCAGCTGTTGTTTATTGGGCCTTGTTAAACATGAGCACATGACTGGGTTGGCAGGTTGCCTGATGCTATAAGTATTTTGCTAGTTTGGCCTTCCAGGGAACATGAAATCCAGGGCCTGCTGTTTGACTCTTTGATATGCACTTTTGTACGTTACCTGCATGGAGAATAAAAGTTTGGAGAACTGTTCGTGTGATACTTAAGTGGCTTCATGACAAATGCCACCTCCATAGGCTTCTGCTGTTGTGGGCATATCTGGAACTGGCTGAGTGAAAAAAGAGATTGCAAAGTGTTTTGCAAGTTAGGCAGCTTGGTATAAATGGACACTAGCAGTGGTAGATTTGGGAAGTTGCTCACAGAAGAAAAGGGGGTCCTTTCTGCACTGTGACAAAGGAAATAATTTATTTAGGAAATTTATAAGCCACTTGCTAAAAATGTAAAGTATTTAATTAGGGTACAAGTCCAATTACATGTAATACATGACTAAAATAGACAAACCAATTTAAAACAGACATACATAGAACCATCATTAAAAATAAAGATAAAATCGATGAAACGTTTAAAGCAAATGTAACTGAAATGTGCATCTGGAGAGGCTTACTGACACTGAAAAGTTTTCAGCAGAAATCTCATAGACAATAATGAATGTACCTCCTTGTTGTCAATAGGTGTCCAGGTTCCAGGAGAACCAATGGCACTGGTCCATGTTCTATTTGCAAGAAAATCCAAAGAGGTCTGGTCAGAATCTAAGGTCAGAGGCTAGCGCAAGGGTAGGGAACCTTTGGCCCTCCAACTGTTGCACAACTACAACTCCCATCATCCCTAGCAATTGGCCATGTTTGCTAGGTCTGATGGGAGTTGTAGTTCAGCAACATCTGGAGGGTCACAAGTTCCCCACCCTTGATCTATAGAAAAAAGATACTGGGTTGGTCAACAAACAGGGTTCAGAGCAGCACAATAGAGGATAGGTCAGGTCACAAGTGGCTCCAACAGCTCTCCAGCTGAGACCCAGGGCTTTCATCCAGGATCCTCCTGAGCCCCACAACTGAAGGTTTTGGGTTATTCATGAAGAGAAGCTCTCCTCATAAGCAGTCCTTTCTTTCTGAGGACAGCGGCATTTAGCCACTGCACTATGGTGCAACTTGGTGAGCAGGCACTCTCTGGGGCTCTTGAGATGGTTCATCCTCCATCTCTGAGTTTTGGCCTTTGTAGGAAGTGGAGGGGGGTCACCAATGCTGGAAGATAGGCTGGGCTTCACTGTCTTCCTCCTGCCCTCCCACTCCCCAATGCCACTTGTTCCTTTGCAGTATTCTTCATGGGCCTCTTCTGAGGAAACTCTTTCTACAGAGCCATATGACAAAAGTCTAGGAGTCTCAGGGCACATGTATTGCAACACCCAATGAAATGCCTGGACCCTTGTAAAACTGTGGGTTCCACAGCTTTAAGTGATCCAATAGGCATATGTCATCCATCATCCATAGTCATGATACAGAACCATCATGTTCTTTCTCCTTTTCCCTCTGCTTGACCACCCAAGAGGGAAAATGATCCAGAGTCATAATAGCATAGCTCACATTTATCTACCATTTAAAATAATAGCCCTCTTCCTGCAAAGCAAGCAATTTATTCACACTTCTGCTCACAGGATTAAGTAATCTGCTGTTCTTATCAAAACACCTTTTGGGGGAAGCCGAAAACATTTCTCTTTAATTAGCTCAATACTTCAAGCTTAGCTGGGTTGTGATTACACACATCTCTGCCTTGGTGCTGAGCTTTTTGGGAACGTCCAGGATTCACAGGTAAGGAAAAACTAGAGTAGGATTCTCTAACTAGATATTAAAGAAAAGCATCACAGATTAAAGAGGGACTCTGGGAGGCATCATGGTGGATTGGGGATGGGCAGAACAGCCCCAAGACAGGTGTCGGGGGGAGTGAGTGTGGGTGCCCATGACACTCACTCAAAAATCCAGGTGTGGTCCATTCTATCACTTCTGCTTTCTACTGCCTGATTTTCCTGCGTGTATAGACTAGACCAGGGGTAGGTAAGCTTTATGTGGGTTGTAAGGAGGGGAAATCAGGAGGAAATGGGGTGGCAGAGAGAGAAAGGGGGGAGAGAGAGAGAGAAGCAGAGAGTAGGGGAGAAGGATGGCCCTGTCCACGTTTGACTTTAACTCTGCCAACCATTTGTTTCAGTCCCACCCACCACTGCCTCCAGGCTCCACACACCCAACAGATTATTAAAAATAAAAAACATCCCAATTTCCCAGCAGTGCAAGATTCCATGGGTTCAAGGTGCTTACTCAGGGTTCAGTTTTCTTGGAACAAGGGACTGCAGAGACTGTGGTGTCTTTATGATATATGGTTTATTTACACATCTATACAACTTGAGCCTACAGTGGAGGGGTTCACAGCATAAACGCCCCAGAACATCTTGCTTCTCCCATTGCAACAGCCTTGGAATCAAGAAGAAATTAGACATGGCTCATACTCTCTGGCTTCTGCCTACTTCTAACCCATCTCTCACACATAGCTCCAGCCAGGGGAGAAGGGAGCCCACCCCTATTTATCCTCTGGCACAGAGCAACCTCCTTTGTTACACTATGTACTTAAGGCACCTTATCTTACCCTTGCCTGAAGAGGTCAGCAATGAAATCCTCCATTAGATTTTAACGCTTGATGGATTCAGGCAGTGGCGTAGCGTGGGGGTGCAGGGGGGGCCGGCCGCACCGGGCGCAACATCTGGGGGTTAGGGTTAGGGGGCGCAAATCCACGGGTTGGGGGCGCAAATTACTTGCCTTGCCCCGGGTGCTGACAACCCACACTACGCCACTGGATTCAGGACCCCAGGAATTAGAAGGGATTGAGGCATCATGCAGACTAACCCCACTTGAACAGTATTCTACTGCAAGAGACCAGAGGCTGTGCCCCACAGGACTAGTTCTGAATTTTACGGTGGCTATGACAAGCCGAAATAGCAACAAGATCCAAATTCATGCCTGGATTCATGGTGGATTTAATGCTTCGTACTGAAATAGAAACAAGTTGCCCATTTACTGGGAGTGCTGAAAAGAAATACTAGATCTATTAACTTTTTAATTGGTAGTAAATGGAAGCTAACGGGGGGACTGCACCTGCACTATTAATTGAAAGCAACCTCATTAAACACACACTAGATATGATTCCTGCAACTCTGAGGAGACACTTTAGATAGCAAAACAATATAATGTGTGATTTGGTGTCTGTTCAGAGAACTGGAATCTGCATTGGCCTAAGAGAGAGTTGGCAGGTGGGTTGGCCAGGGGAAATCAAAAAGAGAGCAAACACCTTGAGATCTTCTGTTGAGATTGGCATGTGTTCATTTACCTCTCCAGAAAAAAAGCACAGGATTCCAGCCGCCAAAGCCAGGAGGAATTAAGCACTGCCAGACTCTAAAATAGAACAGATTGCTTCCCTTATGTCTGAAAACAGTCTGATTGGTAAAACATTTCCTCTTCAGCATATAAAGTAGATTGATCAGAAACCTTTTATTGCCTTGCCGTGAGGAAAACAATGGTATGAAGATCATGAATGGGGGGTTGTAGGGAGTCATAACCAGCTGTTGGGCTCCAGAGCATCATTGCTTTTTATTGTGTCTTCAGCACGGAAATCAGGTCTCAAAATATCCACCTCATTTGTTGCAAGGCAATAAAAGCCGCTCCATCAGTTGTGATTTGCTGGAGAGCCCACAGGCTGTGGAGTCTCGTGCTTGTTTTACATATTAGTAAGCAAACGAAAGGATATGATTAGAATTCAGCAACCAGCAGCATCAAGATCAGAAATGCTTGGAAAAGAGCAGGGTGTATGGCAGCAAAATCCTTCCCTATAGTTCAATCTCACTGAACCACACAATTGTGGATGAATGTCTTTCAGGGCTTGGAAGGGGAGGAGGCCACCTCTCCTGTCACACCACCACGGATGAACCTTCCACTCCTCCCTTACAAGGTCACAGTCAGTGCCCAAAGCATGAGGCATCACAAGGGATGGTGCATCATATGACAACTGGAGCAGATCCCATCTCAGTGGACGGATTCCAACCAACCCTTCAGGGTTTAGAAGAAAAGGGGACCCAGTTTCCACACATACCACGCAGGAGGAAGCTCAGCAACAAAGGAAGCTGCCTTGGGGCTCATCCATGCTTCTTTTTGTGCTGCGTTTCTAGGCACATGTCAGAGCTTTAAATTGCCATGTCCAAACACTTTTTTCTTTTTTAGACTTGACACTTTCCCCATGAAAACCCACTTTATGACTAAATTGGAGCAAATCAAGTGCAGCCCTGTGCCTTAAAAGTGCAGAGCAGAAGATAAGTGTGCATGAGCCCTTATACTGAGTCAGAGCTTTGGCACATCCAGCTCAGTCTGATTGGGAGCAACAACCTCTCCAAGGTTTCAGACAAGGAATGCTCCCAGCCCTACCTTGAGAGACCAGGGGTTGAACCTAAGACCTTCGGTATGCAAGGCAGATGCTCTACCATGGAGCTTTTCCCCTTCTGCTTCTTTCCTTATAAGACTACAGTGAGCAGTCCGGAAAGCAGTGAAGGACAACCACTAAGGGCACTTTTAGTATCTGTCCTTGGAGCAGGACAGAAGAGCAAGCCGTGTAACTGAGAATGTTAACTCAATTGCAATCAATTAGATGAACACAGCCTCTGGTACAGGGCTTTGATTAAAGTTGGTTGGGAAGGGCCAGGTCAGCCTTTGAATTCAATTATTAACTGATTATTATCACTGAACTTGAACTATTGACTAAAACACTCTGGGTCTCCCTGCATTCATTTTCTTATTATTTAAGAGTCCTTCTTGCAATCACCTTTAACAAATAATTCGATCTCTGCTGCATGGACTGGCACGGCAAACTTCAATCAGAGCTTTAAAGGCATAAGGTATCTAACCCATTTTCAGTGATCTGGGGACTCTAATAAACTTCATTTTAAATTCTTTATGCGTCTTTTACAGATATTATACAGAACAGATTCACACATGAGATGTTAAGAAATTACAGTTATGAGATCACTTTTTTAAAAAGGATCTAAACAAAGGTATCTGTTCACAGTCTGCCTTGTGTTGCTGGCAACCAGTAGCCATGTTCCTTTGTGTACGCATATGGAATAAAGTCAAACCATATTTTCTGGAAATTGTCCCTTTGTTTAGTTATTATTTATTCTCTTAGTTTTCCAGTCAATTTGTCCATTAATGCTGTCCCACATTTGTTTTAGCCACATGTCATGTAGGTCTGCATTTAAAGTTCTCCATTTCCTGGCAGTAGTAAAGTGGGCAGCTCTTATTAATTGTAGAATGAGTTTTTTCAAGGATAAATCCTTAGTTTCCTCCTCAAATATAGATAGCAAAGCAATTTTGGGATTGAGATTCATTGGTTGTTTGGTTATAGTGCTTATTTCACTAAAGACACCCATCCCAAAACAAACCTACCCTAGGGCAGGTCCACCATATATGGAAGAATGAAGCCGCATTTATACAGTTTCTCCAGTAAGTTGTTGAGAGAGTCTTCATTGGGGGGCTTTTATGCAGAGGTTGGATGGCCACCTGTCATGGATGCTTGAGTTGAGATTCCTGCACTGCAGTGGGTTGGACTAGATGACCCTTGGGTCCCTTCCAACTCTACAATTCTAATGATTCACTTTATTAACTAGCACAGGGTGCATACACCATCTATAAAGTATTTTCAGCATATTCTCTCTGGCTCTAACTGATGAGAATCCAAAAGGGAACTTCCCCCAAACTTTATTCCAGGAAGCCTCATTGGTAGTATTGTTCAGATCTGCCTCCCACCAGTGTCTACTGTAAACTGTAAAGGTTTGCAAGAATGAACTGTAAGTTAAAGAGATTATGCTATTTGCCCAAAGGGTCAGCAGTGTATATTATATTTTCAAAAGGGGTCAATGACCGAGTTGCTTGGAAAGTGATAGATGGTTAAGAGGTAAAGTGTAGGACCTGATGTATGTGACTTCTTTTTCTTCTTGAGGAAGTCTCTAAGAAGCACTTCAAATGACTAATCAGTTTGAAAGACCCTTTGTCTTCTTGGCTCCGTTGAAGGATTAATTCATTCCACTTCTTTTGGATGCATTGGATGTAGCTCTTCCCTATGTACAGTGGTACCTCGGATTAAGAACTTAAACTCATTCCAGAGGTCTGTTCTTAACCTGAAACTGTTCTTAACCTGAGGTACCACGTTAGCTAACGGGGCTTCCTGCTGCCGCCACACCACTGGCACATGATTTCTGAAGCGTCTGTAACCCGAGGTACCACTGTATATTGAAATTTTTTGAATTAATGTCTGGTGAGTGTACCAATAAGTTTTATTTTGATTGCATTTGAATTATTGATGTATGTTAATCTTCTAAATGAATGTGTGATTGTGGTAATCAATGAAGGGCAGGTTAATGGATAGAAGATTGACTGGTCAGAATATATTACTCTGTGGTCTTTAGTTCCATGAGTGAACTTTGAGAATAACTTTGTATTAATTAGTATTTACATGAATAACTGGTTTTATTGATGTTCTTTGATTATCTTAAGACAAAATAAAGAGTTACTTTATGCGGGGCAAAAAGGGATACTAAAAGCAAAAGTGCTGCAGAAGAATTATTCCAATCAGCTATTCTATTAAAATCCCTCAAACATGCTTAACTAATCTAAGTTTAGCTCCCCACCTAGAGTAAAAGATGCTGGCAGTGCTTACTTCTAAGAAAGATGAGAGGTCTACCAGGAACCCTCTGTTCCCAAATACCTCAGTCTCCTTTTTCACAGTTTTCCCCCTTGGGATAGCAGCATAGGGTAGCAGTTAACGGGGAGAACTGAATCATGCTAAGGGTCCCCACTGATGCCAGGTGCGGATCCCAGCTCTGATCCTGCCACAAAAGAATATCTCTACCTGCTTTTGTTTTGGTTAACCATTACTTAGAGAAAACAGCCGTTGAAGCTGAATATTTTCACCAGTGCTATGGAAAGCAGTCCCTGCTAGAATATGAAAGGCCCCATCTGCATAGGCATCCCATTGGCTTTTGAAGACCACCTGTTTACAAAGGCATTCCCTCAGTCTCTCACACAGTCTCCTATTTTTGATTTAATGGGAGTGTTTTATTGCATATTTAAATTATGCATGTTTATATGTTGATATTTTAGTGGCATGGCTTAATAGTGTGTTTAAACTGTGTGTTTTAGAAGCTTATATTTCAGTGATTGAATGATTGGTGCTTATACTTGTAAACCACTTGAATGCCTATTTTGACATTAAGTGACATATCAATTACATTATTATTGTTTAATGACCATTTTACTTTTATTTTCAGACCATTTTTAGCTTCAAGATATTGGGTTCAAGATATTGGACTGGAAGCTTGGCCAAAGTGGTGAGGCAAACTTGTAGATCACCCTCCCTTGAATTTTATCCTTACCACTAGAGTTTGAAGCTGGGCAACTTGTGTTCCAATGCAACAGAAACTGACAGAGTTGGCTAACAAAAGACTGACCTTTCAAAACAAAGATCCAGTCTATCCCTCAGGAGGCAGCACAAAACCCACCTATAATGCAACTAAGCCCTTGGACAAACTCCCCTCCCCCCCAAAAAAACCCACACCCAATGCTGGGAAACAAAGGATCAGCATGTGTTCACACACACACACACACACAGAGAGAGAGAGAGAGAGAGAGAGAGAGAGAGAGAGAGAGAGAGAGAGTAATCTAACTCCACCAAAACTAATTCAGAGAAGGTCTTGTCCTTATTCCTTCCCCTATAAGGAAGATTCTACTCTTAGAAAAGTAGCAAGCTTCACCCACACATGTTCTCTCTGCTGGATTCTTTGCACATGCATCATATACATCATCATCTTCACAAGGACACCAGACCTGGAAGCTCTCCGGTAAGGAATTTTATTGCCTTGCTGTGGTCTTGACTCAGAACAACTGCAACACGAAGCTTGTGAGTTCCAAAAGGGCTGAAAATAACACACACCAAATCCTTAAGGCACATAGTTCCTCGTGCAGATATTTCTCAACCTCAAGGACCACAAGGATGGAGCAGCTTTTATGACCTTTTGGAGTGGGCTGCCAGGATGGCCATGGGGATGCAGAAACAGTATGAGCCAGTAGCCAATACTATTGATATAAGTTCTTTGTCTAAATCCTTAGCGCATGCTTGAGGCCTTACAATTTTACTGCTGCCAGCTTTAGCAATACAGGGCTATCTTAGTCAGGTGGTGGGTGGTTGTCAGGGAGGTTTAGTGTGCAAGTGGTATTGTTAAGCACAGTTAACATAGCTTTCAAGAGGAAACAACAGGGCCCATCCTCTGCCCCTCCCTCAAAACACCCTAGTTCTAGCGGGTCTCAGGTTTGAGACAGTTCAAATAGGCCTGGTGCTTCATGCAACCCTAAGGCCTTGTCTCAATTTTTCTCTGCTTTCAAAAATTTGTTTTGAAATCCCCCCCCCCATGATATTCCTGATTGCATTCCAGATACTGCATCTAAGAGTGATGAGCTTCCGTGCTCCTCTGCCTCCTTGTTTAGCGATTCTCAGTCAGGCAACAATTCCTCTCTGTGTCCCTGCACACGGTTGCGCCGCGTCCTCGCACAACCAGCCCTCAACCCACAGGGGGAGTCCTGCTGATGCAAAGTTAAGGATGCCAGGTTATTCCTGTTTCTAGGCCACAGGTAGCCCGACTGGTGGCTAGCCCTTCCCAGACTCCATGCAGAGTCAGATATAGTCAGGTCCAATGCCAAAGCCAATACCGTTCACAATCTGTAACCAATAAAGTCGTGGCCTTTTCCTAAAATACCTAACCTAAAATACTGATGTCAAGTGTCTTTATTCAACCTTGGGGGGGGGGGGACCTTGCCACGCAAGTTTGTGCCCAATAACAGAACCACTGGGAGTTCAGCTAATCTTAGAAATGCTCACATTCAACTCATACAAGCCTGTATCTGCTCTCAAAGCATCACCAGTACTTTCAAGACCAGACTGCAGGCAACAGCTAGCATCCCAGCAGTTCTCCTGAATCAGGGGGAGGACAATAAAGACGTTGCACATGTATGAGGATAATTTGCACCCCACTTAGACAGCCTTGGCTCTTGGTTATGTTGGAATTTAGGGGAGGGGAGGGGTGGAGCTGTGATAAAAATGTATAATGAAAAAGCACATGTTGCAGGAAGTCCGCTCACCCTTTCAGTGCAGCAGCGTTGCAGGACGGCAAAGGCTCCTCCAAGGCCCCGACGAGGGAATCGCAGCATCAGCATCCCTTCCAGATAGGGGGTGGGAGCATAAGCCCACACCGCCTATCAGAAGTCGGATCCTTGCCTGCATCTCGGACTGGCCAATGGGGATGCAGGCTAGGACACAGGCTGGGCCGGGGGGGGGGAGACCCGATGGAGCAGGAAGGCTTCCCTCGGGTCCACTCCCTGGCCATTTAGACAGCCCACAACAGGGAGCCTACCTGCTTTTTCCTCGTTGGGTTCCCCACCCATCCTCCCTTGGTTCAAGTTGATGGTTAAGGACTTCACTGTAGCTACAGTGGTCGCCATTTTATGGGGCCAGGTAGGAATTTTTCCACTGCGTCAATTGGCTCTGACCCAGTGGTTTTGCCTGCCCCATAGCAATTGTCATAACTGGGTTGGACATTTGGGCCATCCATTGTCTTGGATGAAGGGGAGGTTGTGGTCTGCGCCTGCCCCTCCAAATGCTGGGGTATCCCGTTAAAGGGATCTGGGGGAAATGGTCATATCCACATGCCCAGGCAGGGCCAGGGCTCAGGGTGCTCCTCCAGATGGTAGTCCCTGCAGGAGTCACCCTATTTGATGCAATTCTTAGGAACCCCCTGCTTAGTTTGACCTACGCATCATTTCCGGTGGGTGGGCCCCATGGCCAAGCCAAACCTCTTTCATCTGTATTCAATAAAGTTGTGGCCTGTTTCAATCCAAACCAGTCTCTGTGGTCCTTCCTTTAGTTGCCTGCAGGTTGGGGACTGGGGAGCACAACGCCTGGACCCGCAAATGCAACATCGAAATCCTTCATATTCCAGAAGTACTAGGATTCCAGTGGTATCTCTGTGCCAAGATATTATGTTCTTGGGCGGATCCCCAGTGGTGCCCTTGAAGATGAAGAATCCTTGGCCCAGGTCCCTAGGGCTACTAGCATCAACACACACTCAATTGTAGCTCTGTGAAGGGAATAGAGGATTTCCTAACAACTCTAACCTCCCTTAATGAACTACAGCTCCCTGAAAGCTGTGACTGTTCGGAGGCACATCATGCTGCTTTAAAAGAATGGTGTGAATGTAGCCTTTCTCTCTTCTCTAGTAACTGCAGTAGGGTATTGACTGAGAGACACAAGTGGGTATGTGTCTTTCCATATTGTACCAGATAGTAGTACAGTGTGTAATTGGATTTCCCCTTCCCACTTCAATAAACCTGGTGCTTCAGCATTCAATTCAGCTAGTTATGGGTGTCAATTCCTGGATCCTTAACTCCACATAGACATATGCCCAGGAAGGTGCAAAGCCGACCCACATAAAAGATTTGCCCTCTCACAAATCATGTTTAAGGGACATGTACACAGTTCACAAGCATGCAGATTCTCAGAGAGACATGTAACTATTAAAAGACGCTGGATAAGGTAATGGATTGTGCTATTAGTTTTAGTTACATTTCAGGTTCTATCCCATTTTATCTATCATGCTGTTGTATGATTTGGTGGTGGGTCTTTGGAAAAGTGGTCAAGATCTGAGGCAGAACAGTCCTGTCATCACAGCAGGTCACAGGTGCCCTGCTGATATGCCAGCATTAAGTGCTATTCCACCAGAATAGATCCATCTCTTCTGGCAAAGTGGCACTCAAGTGTCTTCCAAAGCAGCAAATTCTGAGCATCTTCACAGAATTGTCAGGATTTTGATGGGGGAAGAAGCCATCGCAACAGTTTAAAAAGCTGTTCAGCAAATTTTGAAATTGAGGGGCACAGAGAGTTCTCTGGATGCTGTGGTTACAAAGTAGGGTTCTGTCTCTCTTGGATGGATCATTAACAAAGGTGACCTAATGAGGAAGACATGAATGTGGTGTTTAATGGAGGGATGCAAGAGGCACTCCAAACATACTCGTTTTTCAGTTTCATTAAAAACCTGATGTTCTGGTGGTTCAGAAACAACTCAAATTGTTGCTGCCACAATTCTGAATCCTGTATGAGGATAAGACAAAGAAATTGTTAACATTATTCTAGTGTTATTATATGAAAAGTCACATACCTTTAAATCTCATTCTCTCTTTTCCAGTATTGTCTTCATGAAAAGGTCACCCTCTAGGTGAAAAATACAGCTGCAATTACAGAAAGTGTCAAAAATAAGCTGTTTGCTTTCAAGGGGGGCGGAGTTTGGACTTGATATCCCGCCTTTCACTCCCCTTCAGGAGTCTCAAAGCGGCTAACATTCTCCTTTCCCTTCCTCCCCCACAACAAACACTCTGTGAGGTGAGTGGGGCTGAGAGACTTCAGAGAAGTGTGACTGGCCCAAGGTCACCCAGCAGCTGCAGGTGGAGGAGCGGAGACGAGAACCCGGTTCCCCAGATTACGAGTCCACTGCTCTTAACCACTACACCACACTGGTCACACTCCAGAAAAAGTGCTAATTAGGGGGTTGGGGAGTTTAATAGGAACTGTATTTTTGAGGGGAGGGGAGGGTTTTTTTAAAAAAGCAAATGCTTATTACATTCTTCATGGGAACGATGAGATCAATAGAAACCCAATGAAGTCTGGAGCTTCTATTTATGGAAACACCATAAAGCAATCTGGAGTTTAAATTGCATTCATTTCAACTTAGTGTGACCTTTGGAAATGCAATAAAAGAAATAAATCAGCATTAAATAAAACCATAGCTTTAAAACTGATTACTTCCTGAAGTCCAAAGTGCATATGGTTGTATCCAGAGTAGTGCCATCCTGCAGGAAAGGAGGGGGCTGTTGCTCTCAAGTACTACTTGTGGGCTTCCCACATGGGAATCCAGCTGGTCACTGTAAGAAGAGGATGGTGGACTAGATGGTGGACTGATCCAGAAGTCTCTTCTTATATTATTAAAGGGGTAAGAGGCAAGAGGAGCAAATGAAGCTGTGAGCAAATACAGCTATGTATCATTATTATTGTATTTGTTTATTTATATGCCAAATAATGCCAAAATAGGCATTACAAACCTATCACACGAGCATTAAAATATAAAAAATCCATAATTAAAATATACACTAAAGCAATTCCATCACAATATTAAAATATAAACATCCAAAATTATTGCATTGAAATACACAGTAATTACAATAACATATACTATGATTGATTATGTAAGGACCACAAAGTTGTGGCCCTTCTCCTTATTGCCATTTTCACAGGCTTAAAGTAGAATTTCCAAATTCTGTGTCCTCCAAACAGTGGAACAGTCTCCCTTGGGAGGTTGTGGACTCTCCTTCCCTGGAGGTTTTTAAGCAGAGGTTGGGTGGCCACCTGTCATGGCTGCTTGAGCTGAGATTCCTGCATTGAAGGGCTGGACTAGACGACCCTCGGGGTCCCTTCCAACTCCAGAAGTCTATGATTCTTGTTTTGCAGTCCAAAACATCAGGAGGGCAGCAAGTTGGGCAAGGCTGGGTTAATGCACGGAGTGTCTTAGGTTTTATACATTTCTTGACAATTAAAAGGGATTTATGATCCAAGTTGTTCCTTCTGCAAGCAAAATGGGAAGGTTTTATTCACCATGTGATAAAGCTCTATTTCAAGAATGCATCTTTATTCTCTCCAGATTCTATCAAGACACTGCTTGCAACTAAGCGAGGAGGAGACCACAGAACTGTAGACTTGGAAGGGACCCCAACAATCATCTAGTCATTTAGGTATAGATATGTGCTTTCCCTAACAGGCATTTTGCTTCTGAGGCCCACAAGGACACATGTGGGCTACTGAAAGGTCTGGTTCTCATAAAGAAGTGGGTGACAGTCTCCTGGTTCTTCAAACCAATGGTTGAGGCTGATACATGTTGCAGTCCGATACTATCTTGTGGGCAATCCTTGCTTCGGTCACATTTTACAGATGACTGAAACTCTAAAGCAGTTCAAAATGGTCATGCTCTCTGGCACTAGTGGGAACTGTAGATGGAGCAGCCCTGTCTTGTTTTGCTGCCTGAGGTGAAACAGGAAGGTGCCATCCCTCCTGTCCCATCTCCCCCCCCCCCCCCGTGCCCAACTGCCCCCCCCCCAGCCTCACTTACTGGAGTTGCACAGCAGCAGCATCTTTTCACAAAATCTCATGAGATCTTGCCAAAAGCCACCCATCCCGCTTCTCCTCCAGCAGCACCAGGGGTGGGAAGGACTCCCAGGGGGTACCACCCTGTAGGATTCTGCTGCCTGAGGCAGCTGCTTCAGTCCACCTCACGGTCAGGCAGGTCCTCGTTGTAGTGCAAAGCATCTGGTAAACCAACCATCATTCAAATATACACATATGCTGCACAGGATGTAAATGTGCACTTTGGTCCTTGGTTTAGTCCAGTGAAAGGGAACATCTATGGCCTTCCAGATATTCTTGGACTCCATCTCCCATTAGCCACAGCCAGCAAGGCCAACAGTCAGGGATAAGAGAGTTGGGAGCCCAGCAGCCACCGGTCCTCTTCCGTCCCTGGTTGACTCAGATCCTGTTAGGTTGTTCTTGTACCGGATGAGGAATGTGATGCCTCTCACCCTCACTGACACACAGAGAGTCATTACTCCAGGGATTCAGCAGAGAAAAACCTGAACTGACACGTTTATATCACATTGCCTGTTATCTAGCTGTACCAGGCGCATCTTTGTCACCCAGTAGACTGCATTTTAGCTGTACTTGTTCAGTAATTATTTATTTCACAGCACTCAGACATGTGCCTTAAACACTGAGATTCATTCTCTCTGTGTAATTTCACACACACACGATGTAGAAAACTGCTCTTGCTAAAAATATGCATAAGAAACAATGACCTGTTAGCAAAGAGTTCAAGAGAAAATGAAAGACTCCAAAGAGGAGCAGATGGGAGATGCTTTGGGTAAATTTGGAATGTTCCAGTTGAAGAGGATGACAAGCCGTCACTGATGTCACTGAAGGCAGGTCAGGATTTTGCCCCTTTGCATTTTTAAGTGGGTGCCATGTCTGCCTACATAGCCCCGGCCTGAGGGAGTTCTCAGATTTCACTGCCACAAAGAAAATTTGAGAGTACTTGTTTAAGAAAGGGGGGAAGGAGAAGAAACTGAGAGTACAATTTTATATCCACATACCTAGAAGTAAGTCCTATTGAACTCAAGTTGGTCTTACATTTACTTTTGTCTACTCAAAAGGAACTGCAGTCTCACAGTGCACATTTACTTAGAAGTATGTTTCTCTGAAGAAGGTATTTTTTTACTCCTGAGTAAACATACAAAAGATTGGATGGAGAGTTGGAGACATGTACCTGGTCAGTTATAGGGACGTGGGTGGCGCTATGGTCTAAACCACAGAGCCTAGGGCTTGCCAATCAGAAGGTCAGCGGTTGGAATCCCCATGACGGGGTGAGCTCCCGTTGCTCGGTCCCAGCTCCTGCCAACCTAGCAGTTCAAAAGCACGTTAAAGTGCAAGTAGATAAATAGGTACCGCTCCGGCGGGAAGGTAAACGGTGTTCCCATGCACTGCTCTGGTTTGTCAGAAGCAGCTTAGTCATGCTGGCCACATGACCCAGAAAAGCTGTCTGCAGACAAACGTCGGCTCCCTCGGCCAGTAAAGCGAGATGAGCACCGCAACCCCAGAGTCGTTCACGACTGGACTTAAGTGTCAGGGGTCCTTTACCTTTACCTTTTACCTGGTCAGTTTACTTCCCAGCCCTTCTCTATTTGTTGGTTTGTTTATAAAAGTATTTATATACCACTAAATCACGAAACATATCACAGTGGTTTGCAACAATAAAAAGACAAAAGGCATTAAAAATTAAAATTAGTTAAAAGCCAAAAAAAGTTAAAGACATGCATCAACAAACCATTGCGGAAGATGGATTTTCAACTGCCTGCATATGCATCCCAATGCAGCCCAAACAGCTGCATGGGTCAAATGGACAGCCCTGGTGGAATAAAAAAAAAATTCAGCAGGCATTTGAAAATTGGTACAGAAGGCGCCAGCTGAATCTCCAGAACTGGACCAATGACACTTAAGGCTTGGTTTCTTGTTATTGTCTCCCACCATGGTTGAACTTTAATTTTGGCAACCACTATGGGGAAGAAACTGGCCATTTCTGCTTATACTGGCCAGCAAAATACCATACACACCAGTGGCCCCCCACCAGCAGGGACTCTCCAGCCAGTGGGTGTAATTAAGCCCATCATGCCTGCCCATTTGACCCATGCAGCTATTTTGGCTGAGTGATGCCCTACACCTAACTGGGCCCAAGGGGACATTGGGCCCAGGGGACATTCTCCCTGTCTCATAACACTAGAACTCATGGCCATCCAGTGAAGCCGAATGTTGGAAGATTCAAGACAGATTTTTGCAAAAATAATTTATTCACACTGCTCAAAGTTGAACTATGGAACTCACTCCCACATGAGGCAATGCCAGCCACCAACCCCAACGGCTTTTAACAGAGGAATAGACAAATTCATTGAGAAGAGGGTTCCCAACAGCTACTAGCCATGATGGCTATGCTCTGCTTCCACTGTCAAAAGCAGAATATGAATAGCAGTGGCTGGGAACCTCAGGAGGTGGGCTATCCTGCTTGTGTGTTTCCCAGAGGCATCTAGTTGGCCACTGTGAGAACAGCATGCTGGACCAAATGGGCCACTGGCCTGATGCACTAGGCTCTTCTTTTGTTCTTGCACAGCCTCAGAGAGGAGACCACATTTTGTTAAGGTGCTTCCATCTTTCGAGAACAGTTGCTTCTAATTCCAAGAATTACAGTTTAGAAAAACATCCCAAAGATAAACATAAAAAGCAGCCAGGAAGGAAGTGCAACAAGCCAATATTTACTGCTACAGCATAAACAAAAAAGAAACCCTCTCTCAAGGTGCTCCCCAGAAAACAAGATGCTGACAGAATCGTTTGTCTCCTCGCATCTGTTCCGGCAGTCTGGTTTTTACCAAAAGCAAATTTAATTCTCTGCTGTTGCCCATCTTTGCATCACAGCCTCTCGGCTCACCCACACAGATCTTAAAAATAGTTCCCACAGGCAATGTTTACTGCCTCCTGGTGAAAAGTGGGCTGCACTACTGTCTTCACTTCCTCCCAACTCACCCTCTTTAAGTGAAATTTAAAGAGAGCAGAAACATGTGGGGCACTTTCTGCTCTTCATTAAAAGCTGCCATAATATAAGCCCAATTCTGCACTAAGGAAAGGCCTGTTCTGTAAGCTGAAAACATGGAGGGAAATTAGGGTCGGGGAACCCAAGCTGCTTCCACATTGGCTCTTTATTCTGCAGTTGCTATGCTTTGCTCACTCACTTTGGCTGGAGTATCTTGAGAATGCCCAGTTGGCAGAGTAGCTAAACTGCAGCTAGGAAGCCAAATCATGTGCAATACGGACTCTTTTCTTGAAACTAAAATGTTAAAATATTCAAAACCTTTTACATGCAGAACATATAGCTAAAGAAGGATATATGCAAAGTATTTACATTCACATGTTAATCCAAGCATGGGCTTAGTTTTTCCTTAGGTGAAGATTACAGCGTCTTCCTTAAAAATTCAAACAAATGTCTCTGTCTCTCTTTCCAGTCCTTGAACTCCACCTTCTGTCTGTGACCCAGCCAGGCCACACATATCCTTCTTGACAGGTTTCCACTTTCTCCTTCCAGCAGATTTCTCCTTCCTGCTTCTTTGGGAGAACATAAACTTCTGCACTTCTTTCTTCTTTCTGTCATATACATTCACACAGAAACACTAGCACTCCTCTCCTCTGTTGCATTTAGAGAGAGTGTGTGTGTGTTATCTAACACGGTCTCTTCTTCAGTGTTCACAGACATGTAGCTATTAGAGTCAAGTCACTCACACACACACAAAACAATGCAATGGAGAATACAATAAGATACCTCCCATGTGACCAGAGTTAGCCAATCGCACGAGAGTTACTGGGGAACGCATTTAAGCATTCCCAATTTCAATAAATTAAATCATTATAGTTAACATGCCCTTGCCAGTTCATTGCATTCTCAAAGCTCAATAACTTTCAGGGTGTTACTACTTTTTGAAATATGGCAACCCTGCTCTTGGGCCCTTTATTTGAAACTTCCTCCTTTCACATAGCTGTCAACTTACAGATTTGAAAATAAGGGACCAGCAGCCTTGAAAATAAGGGACCAGCAGCCAAAATAAGGGACCTGCAGCCTCACCTGTCCCAGGCACTCCAGTCTTCCTGTCCTTCTGCAGTCTGGTCAAACTCATGCTGGTAGCTTCGAAAACACTGTCCAACAAACTTTGTAACCAGAGGTTCAACTGAATAGAATCTGAATCACATGCACCACAAGGTCTATGCAGCCTCAACTTAAGATGGCTCCCCAGCCTGGCTTTGCACTGCAAAGTTTGCAGCAGCACGTGCAACAAAATGGTGCCCAGCATTCAAAAACCTCCTCAGCTTGCATTAACTAGCCACACACACACAGCCTCCCACGAGATCTCCTTTCCTTTCCCCCCACCATGTGCCCCCGCTCCAGACAGATCTTTTCACCGGCAAGGGTGAGTGGGCTTTCAATGACGTATCCATCCGGTTCCGATCCGAGCACTCGGATCCGGTTCTGATCTGAGCACAGGTATGTTCAACTTCTGAGCCCCTCTGAGCCAAAGGCAGAAAGCCCAGCCAGCAGCCAAACGAAGCTTCAAGGAAAACCACCGTCACCTCTCCGCTGGGAAGCACTTAGCAAAGGCGAGTCCCCAGGGAACACAGCTGATTTGATCAGCACAAGGCATGCAAGCTCCACCCCCCAGTCGTTCTTAGATTTCTTATTGGGTGAGCAACACAGCCAAGCAACACAGTTGGAGCCTCCCTCCTCCCTGGCCGGTAGGAAGGGAGGGAGAGGAGCTGCTTCCTTTGAAATTTAAGGGACATCATTTAAGGGACATCCATCAATAAGGGACAGCAGCGGGACATGGCGCTGGAATAAGGGACTGTCCCTTCAAATAAGGGACACTTGACAGCTATGTCCTTTTATGCCTTATGTTGCTTCCTGCTTAGTGCAGCATATGTGACTACAATTGCTCCTTCAGTTAAAAAGTCCCTGTTTCATGACTTAAGTAAAATGGAAGTGACTATTTAAGGGGCAGTTGTGGCAAATGAGTGCACTTCTGCACTCATTTCTGCATCCACTTTGGATGGTTCCAGAGACATTAGAACAGGGCCTACAGCTGATCTTCCTTACCACAATGGAACACAATTAAACTTGTTAAAGTTGTGAACAAAAGGCATCTCTCTGTTTTAGTACCATCCTTCGGAGAAGAGCCAGATCTGCATACCTGACTAGTATATCGCTCTTTCTCATCGTGTAACAAAAAAGCCTTGAACTGGCCTCACTTAATCAACTTGCCTTCTAGGATTACATAAACAGGTTGCATTCCCAGTGAATGCTGTTTTTAACACTGATACTCTTAGCATGCTTGAATGTGAGCCAAATACACTTTCTGCATAATTTAGGTCTATCTAACAAATTTAGGTCTATGTAACCAACCCAGATGACGGATGTGAGTGGCGCTGTGGGTTAAGCCACAGAGCCCAGGACTTGCCGATCAGAAGGTCAGCGGTTCGAATCCCCACAATGGGGTGAGCTCCCGTTGCTCGGTCCCTGATCCTGCCAACCTAGCAGCTTGAAAGCACATCAAATTCAAGTAGATAAATAGGTACCACTCTGGCGGGAAGGTAAACGGCGTTTCTGTGCACTGCTCTGGTTCGCCAGAAGCGGCTTAGTCATGCTGGCCACATGACCCAGAAGCTGTACGCCGGCTCCCTTGGCCAATAAAGTGAGATGAGCGCCGCAACCCCAGAGTCGGCCACGACTGGACCTAATGGTCAGGGGTCCCTTTACCTTTAACCAACCCAGATATACTTTTTTTAAAAAAAAATAGCAGTTGTTTCTATTTGAAGCTGTTGATAAATTTATTTTGCTTTGATGATAGTAAAGTATGCTTAATCAAAATTATTGCAGAAGTTACAATGTACAGTATATACTTTTAGCATATGAATGATCAACTCATGAAGTTGGGTATTTTGTGGAATGCCATCTACTGTCAATCACTGAGAAAGGTTAGGGGGAGAATATCCTTTGTTAAGTTGTGGGTGAACACATCAAACGACACAGCGATTGTTCAAACACCTCTTGTTTATTCACAGGCCAGAACACAACTGGGCTGAAGGGTTCAGCCAACCTGCTTATATAGAGCTCAACTACAAAACAACAGTAACAACTTTCTGTACATATCCAATCACGGAATGTCACTTCCAATTCCTTATTTGCATATGCAGACCTGAGTGAAAACTATCTACAGTATTCCCCCTGCTGGCCCAGGGTGAGAACTTCAGTACATAACATCCTTCAAATGAAAAAAAATTAATGTATAAATATTCCTTCCTTTAAGCATCTCACACCCCTCTCATTTTATATCACCTTTTGTTTGCTGCCCAGTTTCAGCCTTTCTGATCCAGGTAATTGTGTTTTAATTAGGGTTCCTCAGATCTGCATCAATAGTCAACAATTTAGGTTTGCAATGCTAGTATTTTATAACATTTTCCTGCTATTAACCTCGTTAATCTTGTTTTCTGTAATGCTGGATTACGTTTTGTTTAGCAAATATGTTTGCTGTGTGCCTGAAGACTCATCCTTCAACATTAAATGTCCTCTGTGCTGATATGAAGTGGGGTTTACACACATCCCAACATGGCAGTTGTTCCAGTGGAAACTATGGCAAAAAACCCCAACAACCCTTAAGTGTCAGATTTTATTTCTGCTACACAGAAATCATGCTTAGATTTGTCAGCTGTAGAGAGCAAAATTACCACACAGTGAAGGGGCTGTTAGCAGCTTTCTGATGTTGTATCGGTTGCTATGTTTTTATTTCATTTCAAATAGCTTAGCATGTAGATGTTGATGCTTTAGACATACAAGTTCACCACTTTCTGTTTTATATAGGAAAAGAAATAGATTGGAGGAGGGAGCAGCAATCAACCTGCCTTGTCTCCTCAGAGGGAGGGAGGAAAGACTTAGAGGAGTCCCCTTCATTACACCTTCAACAAGAGGATTCCTGGATGCACAGTGCTCATTTTGTGAGCTGTTTGTTTTGAAAAATGTCAAGGTTCTTAACATCCTTATTTATGGTGTTACCTTGTAGTGATGATGGCACCTCATTTATACAAAGCTCCGCTTCAGCACTCATAAACAGCAGTCTCAGCTGATCACTGGCTCCTTGATGACATCCCCGAAGGATGATAACTGCCACAAGCCCATACACCAAAGCTGCAGCAGCAAATACAAAAACACAAAGCATAAATAGCCAGAATTGGGAGGTGGGCACTGCAAAAGTGTAACTGCACTGATGAAGGACACCCCGTGGCTATCTTGAAAGAAATCGATTAAAAAGACCCTACTGGCATCCTTATACTTGTAAGCCTTCTCCCATATAAATCTCAGCTCTCCCATTCCTCTCCATGCCCCTGATTCATTTATCACTGTCTTCTTCACATGAGCTATCAGCAAAAGGGAGAGCTCAGATGATGTCTTATGAGCCCAGTTTGTTTTAGAAGACTGAGGTAGTGTTGATATTATCTGCATATACAAATTAACATAATTACTCATTTGCCATCTTAATTAGATGATTTGAATGTGAACACTCTGTTGTAATTGCCATCCTGACTTGGGAATAAAGGATCATTAAGTTGTCACCCAGGCATGACCTGTCAGAGGCGGAGGAGGAGGACTCTGAGGCTGGGAATTCTGGTAGTGATGGAGAAGAAGGTCCCATGTCACTGTTGCCAGGTGCTTCTGTAAGGGAGGGGCAGTTCCTACTCCGCCTCCTGAGCTTCCAGGGTAACCAAAGAGGCAGCTGGCCAATTGACAAAGCTGACCAAGGTGGAGGTGGAGGGAGAGTCTGAGGGTTGGATTTGGTTCCTGTCACCATGTGCGCTGCCATCTGTGTGGGCACAAAAAGACCCAGCTGGCCCCTTCTGTAGGAGCATTTGTCTGGAAGCATAGTCTTCCTACTTGAACAAGAACAGTGTAACTGAAGACTGGTCCAGCCCTCAAGTGCTGGGGAAGTAGTTGGCACCCATCTGTCAATGGAAGAGTGTGCCTTTGGGGGTAAAGTCAAACCGTGGGAGAGTTATGGCTCCTGCTGTGGCTATAGAGATTGATACAGGAGAGACAAATGAAGGCATCCAGTTTTGCTGCTGCAGATGCCGCATGACACTCCTTGCAGTGGTAATTCCTCCCCTGGTCAGTGCTGTGGATATACAACCTGTCTGTTTCCAAGCATTGTCATCATCTGCAAAGGATTCCCACATGACAGGGTTATTGTTGCCAGCCTTCATGTCTCATTTGCAGACATCTTTCTAATGCAGTGCTGATCTGCCAACGGGCCTCGTGCCTGAAGCCAGCTCCCTGTAGAGCGCATCCTTGGGGATCCTGCCATCTTCCATTCTGTGAACCCAACCAAGCCAGCATAGATATCACTGAGATAGGCATGCAAACATCCTGGGAATGCGGGCTTGTCTTTGGTTGAGACTTCTGCCTTGTCATGTGATGCCCAAAATCTTCCTGTTGTTGGCATCCATCTGTCTTGAGAGATAATGGAGTGTGCCTTCAGAAGCAAAGTCAAAGCTGTGACTGCAAAGACTGGTAACTCATAACTGCTGCCTCCCATGCTGTTTTTGCAGCATTAGCAGCACTGAAGTGACCGCTTCAAGCATGGTAGTGTGTCTGGAGATCCTGGGCTGCCCAGACAACGACCCCCCTCTCAGCCTCACTGATGTGGTCCAAAGGAAAGCAGAGCAATACCAGCTTGGCTTCAGGAGTTGCTGGAAGGAGGTGTACAAGACACCACCCAACCTGCTCAGTCATGTTTTTTACTGACATATTAGTCTTATTTTTATTTAACTTGAATCCATCTACTTTGCCAAATTCCAGTATTCTTCCAGTTATTTGTGGTACACTTTCTTCAGGATTCTCAATAGTCAAAATCAGGTCATCAGCAAATGCTTTGATCATATGTTCTTTTTTCCCTACTGAGATACCTTTATTTTCTTATCGTTTCATAAGGCATTCATTAATAATTCCAATACCATAATAAATAATAATGGTGATAAGGGGCAGCCTTGCCTTGTTCCCTTTTCTATGCTAAATTCTTCTGTTATCTCATTGTTAAGGATGATTTTAGCTTTTTGTTTCCTGTATATTGCTTCAATCGCTTTAATATAATCTTCTCCCAGTTTCATTTCTCTTATGACCCTTTTCATGAAGTCCCAAGACACCTGGTCAAACTCCTTTTCCATAGAATCATAGAATCATAGAGTTGGAATAGACCACAAGGGCCATCGAGTCCAACCCCCTGCCAAGCAGGAAACACCATCAGAGCACTCCTGACATATGGTTGTCAAGCCTCTGCTTAAAGACCTCCAAAGTAGGAGACTCCACCACACTCCTGGGCAGCAAATTCCACTGTCAAACAGCTCTTACTGTCAGGAAGTTCTTCCTAATGTTTAGGTGGAATCTTCTTTCTTGTAGTTTGGATCCATTGCTCCGTGTCTGCTTCTCTGGAGCAGCAGAAAACAACCTTTCTCCCTCCTCTATGTGACATCCTTTTATATATTTAAACATGGCTATCATATCACCCCTTAACCTCCTCTTCTCCAGGCTAAACATGCCCAGCTCCCTTAGCCATTCCTCATAAGGCATCGTTTCCAGGCCTTTGACCATTTTGGTTGCCCTCCTCTGGACACGTTCCAGTTTGTCAGTGTCCTTCTTGAACTGTGGTGCCCAGAACTGGACACAGTACTCCAGGTGAGGTCTGACCAGAGCAGAATACAGTGGCACTATTACTTCCCTTGATCTAGATGCTATACTCCTATTGATGCAGCCCAGAATTGCATTGGCTTTTTTAGCTGCCGCGTCACACTGTTGGCTCATGTCAAGTTTGTGGTCAAACAAGACTCCTAGATCCTTTTCACATGTACTGCTCTCAAGCCAGGTGTCACCCATCTTGTATTTGTGCCTCTCATTTTTTTTTGCCCAAGTGCAATACTTTACATTTCTCCCTGTTAAAGTTCCTCTTGTTTGTTTTGGCCCAGTTCTCTAATCTGTCAAGGTCATTTTGAAGTGTGATCCTGTCCTCTGGGGTGTTAGCCACCCCTCCCAGTTTGGTGTCATCTGCAAATTTGAACAGGATGCCCTTGAGTCCATCATCCAAGTCATTGATAAAGATGTTGAATAAGACCGGGCCCAAGACAGAACCCTGTGGCACCCCACTAGTCATTCTTCTCCAGCATGAAGAGGAACCATTGATGAGCACCCTTTGGGTTCGGTCAGTCAGCCAGTTACAAATCCACTGAGTGGTAGCATAGTCAAGACCACATTTTACCAGCTTCTTTACACGAATATCATGGGGCACCTTGTTGAATGCCTTGCTAAAATCAAGGTAGGCTACATCCACATCGTTCCCTTCATCTACCAGGCTTGTAATTCTGTCAAAAAACGAGATCAGGTTAGTCTGACATGACTTATTTTTCAGAAATCCATGCTGACTATTGGTGATCGCAGCATTCCTTTCTAGGTGCTCACAGACTGTTTGCTTAATGATCTGCTCCAGAATCTTCCCTGGTATTGATGTCAGACTGACTGGGCGGTAATTCTTGGGTCCTCTCTTTTCCCCTTTTTGAAAATAGGGACAACATTTGCCCTCCTCCAGTCTGCCGGGACTTCGCCTGTTCTCCAGGAATTCTCAAAGATGACTGCCAGTGGTTCTGAGATCACACCTGCCAGTTCTTTTAATACTCTTGGATGCAGTTCATCTGGCCCTGGAGACTTGAATACATCTAAACTAGCCAAGTATTCTTGTACTATCTCCTTAGTTATTCTGGGCTGTGTTTCCTTTGCTGAATCATTTGCTCCAAATTCTTCAGGTCGGGCATTGTTTTCTTTATCGGAGAAGACTGAGGCAAAGAAGGCATTGAGGAGTTCAGCCCTTTCTGTGTCCCCTGTTTGCATTTCACCATCTTCTCCTCTGAGTGACCCCACTGTTTCTTTGTTCTTCCTTTTGCTACGAACATACCCATAAGAGCCTTTTTTGTTGCTTTTAACCTCTCTAGCAAGCCTGAGTTCATTCTGTGCTTTAGCTTTTCTGACTTTGTGTCTACATGTGCTGGCTATTTGTTTGAATTCCTCTTTGGTGGTTTCCCTCCTTTTCCATTTTTTGTACACATCCTTTTTTAATCTTAACTCAGTTAAAAGTTCTTTAGATAGCCACCCTGGCTTCTTTAGGCACCTTCCATGTTTCCGTCTCATTGGTATTGCCTGAAGTTGTGCTTTTACTATCTCCCTCTTAACAAACTCCCAGCCATCATGAACTCCCTTTCCTTTTAGTATTACTGTCCATGGGATCTCCCCCAGCACTTCCCTAAATTTTATGAAGTCAGCTTTCTTAAAGTCAAGAAATTGAGTCCTAGTATGCTTGGCTGCTCCTTTCCGCTGTATAGTAAACTTCAGAAGAGCATGATCACTCATGCCTAATGATCCTTCCACTTCTACCCCACTAACCAGGTCATCAACATTGGTTAGGAGCAGATCTAAAATGGCTGTTCCTCTTGTTGCTTCTCCCACTTTCTGGACAATGAAGTTGTCTGCAAGGCCAGTGAGGAATCTGTTTGACCTTATGCTCTTGGCTATTCTATTAAGTCTATTACATTCCTCATATTATTTTGTGTGTATCTGCCTGGCAGGAAACCAACTTGGTCTTTGTGTACGATTTCATTTAATATCTTTTTAAATAGATTGGCTAGTATGTCGGCCAAGATTTTATAGTCACTATTTAGCAGTGATATGGGTCTATAATTTTTAATTAACGCCGGATCTTGTCCTTGTTTGGGTATCAATACAACAAAGACTTCTTCCCATGACCTTGGTATTACTCCCTGTTTTAGGATTCTATTCATTAATGATTTCATTGGTGTTATTAGAATTTCCTCTAATTTTTTATACTATGTTGCCGTCAAGAGGTGCTTTCCCTGCTTTTGCTTTCATGATTGCATGGTGTACTTCAAATGTTGTGATTGGCTGATTTAGTTGTTTCATTTTCTCTTCTCCTATTTTCAGAAGTTTATTCTGTATTAAATATTCCTCAGTTTCCTCATGATTCCCTTTTATTGCTTCATATTATTTACTATAATAATTTTTGAATTTTGCTTTAATTTCTTTCGCATCTTCTATTGTTTTTTCTATTATTTTTTCCTTTTGTCTCTTCTTCAACTGCCACGCTAAAAGTCTACCTGGCTTATTGGCAAATTCAAAAGAGTTTTGCCTGATATTCTTATTTTTTTTGTTATACTTCATAGTTCAAAATCATAGAGAGTTGTGTCTGAAGTGTTTTGGTATTATTTTTTTATACTTCATTTTTGGATTTTTTTTGCCAATTCTTCTTCATGTTCTCTTATTTCTTTTAGAAGCTTTTTCCAACCCCCAACCCCCTTTCTTTCCTTTGAGTTATAAGGAAGAACTGCAAAAGATATCAGGGTTAACAATAGTTAACAAGACCAAGTGTTTAGGAATTTGGCTGACTAATAACAATAGTAATCTATTTATAGATAATTATATAAAAACCTGGAAACAAAATGAAAAAAATTAGAAATCTAGGATAGATTAAGATTATCACTTAGTGGAAGAATATTGGTGGTTAAAATGAATGTGTTGCCTAAAATGATGTATTTATTTCAAATGATTCTGATAATTGGAGGAATGGGAAGTCTTAGATCATGGCAAAAAGATTTATAAAAATTCATTTGGCAGTATAAAAAACCAAGAATCAAACACAAACCCCTAATTGATAAAAAAGATAAAGGTGGACTGGCATTACCTGACTTAAATTTATACTATGATGCAGTAGTGTGGTTGCTGACACTGAGCCAGACATCCTGGAGAGTGAAGTCAAATGGGCCATAGAAAGCACTGCTAATAACAAGGCCAGTGGAAGTGGTGGTATTCCAGCTGAACTATTTAAAATTTTAAAAGATGATGCAGTTAAGGTGCTACACTCAATATGCCAGCAACAGTGGCCAGAGGATTGGAGAAGATCAGTCTACATCCCAATCCCAAAGAAGGGCAGTGCCAAAGAATGCTCCAACTATCGCACTCATTTCACACGCTAGCAAGGTTATGCTTAAAATTCCACAAGGTAGGCTCAAGCAGTATGTGGACCAAGAACTCCCAGAAGTGCAAGCTGGATTTTGAAGAGGCAGAGGAACCAGAGACCAAATTGCAATCATGTGCTGGATTATGGAGAAAGCTAGAGAGTTCCAGAAAGACATCTACTTCTGCTTCATTGACTATGCAAAAGCCTTTGACTGTGTCGACCACAGCAAACTATGGCAAGTTCCTAAAGAAATGAGAGTGCCTGATCACCTCATCTGTCTCCTGAGAAATCTCTATGTGGGACAAGAAGCTACAGTTAGAACTGGATATGGAACAACTGATTGGTTCAAAACTGGAAAAGGAGTACAACAAGGCTGTATGTTGTCTCCCTGCTTATTTAACTTATATGCAGAATTCATCATGCGAAAGGCAGGGCTGGATGAATCCCTAGCCGGAATTAAGATTGCCAGAAGAAATATCAACAACCTGAGATATGCAGATGACACAATCTTGATGGCAGAAAGTGAGGGGGAATTAAAGAAGCTTTTAATGAGGGTGAAAGAGGAGAGCGCAAAACATGGTCTGAAGCTCAACATCAAAAAAACGAAGATTATGGCCACTGGGCCCATCACCTCCTGGCAAATAGAAGGGGAAGAAATGGAGGCAGTGAGAGATTTTACTTTCTTGGGCTCCATGATCACTGCAGATGGTGACAGCAGCCACAAAATTAAAAGACCCCTGCTTCTTGGGAGAAAGGCGATGGTTAACCTAGACAGCATCTTAAAAAGCAAAGATATCACCTTGCCAACAAAGGTCCGTATAGTTAAAGCTATGGTTTTCCCTGTAGTGATGTATGGAAGTGAGAGCTGGACCATAAAGAAGGCTGATCGCCGAAGAATTGATGCTTTTGAATTATGGTGCTGGAGGAGACTCTTGAGAGTCCCATGGACTGCAAGAAGATCAAACGTATCCATTCTTAAGGAAATCAGCCCTGAGTGCTCACTGGAAAGACAGATCGTGAAGCTGAGGCTCCAATATTTTGGCCACCTCATGAGAAGAGAAGTCTCCCTGGAAAAGACCCTGATGTTGGGAAAGATGGAGGGCACAAGGAGAAGAGGATGACAGAGGACGAGATATTTGGACAGTGTTCTCGAAGCTACAAACATGAGTCTGACCAAACTGGGGGAGGCAGTGGAAGACAGGAGTGCCTGGCGTGCTCTGGTCCAGGGAGTCACGAAGAGTCGGACACGACTAAACGACACAACAACAACAACAACAACAACAACAACAACAACAACAACAACAACATGATGTGGTCTGCCTAAACTGACTAAAAGAATGGATTGTGCTAAAAGATGGAAATTTGCTGGACTTAGAAGGATTTAATAATCGCTATGGATGGCATGCTTATTTGGTTATGAAAAAAGGAAAGTACATTGGGGGTTTATGAATCATGTTATAAGAAAATCACTATACAAAATATGGGTAAAATATAAGAATCTTCTGGAACTGAAAACACCATGGTGGGTTTCTCCCTTAGAAGCAATTGCAATAAAAAAGAAAAATATGGAATTAGGTTGGGCCACATACAAGGATTTGATAAAGGAAAAAGATAACAAATTGATATTAAAAGACTATGAGGAAATCAAGCAACACCTAACAGGCTGGATCCAGTATCACCAACTGTTCAGGGCAAAAAAAGAACCTTCATTATTAGATAAAGCATTGTTACAGAATAACATCAAAGTAATATCTAAAACGTACAATACATTATTGGAGTGGGAGGTTAAAGATGAACAGGTCAAGGAGGTAATGACCGGGTGGGCTTTAGATATAGGGAAAACCATCAATTTATCAGCATGGGAATAATTATGGGGAAAGAATTGGAAATTTACAGCCTGCAAAGCGCTAAGGGAAAATTTAATCAAGATGTTTTATAGATGGTGCTTAATGCCTGCCAAAATAGCTAAAATGTATAAAACAAAAGCAAACCTGTGTTGGAGGTGCGGTAAAGCAGAAGGGACACTTATACATATCTGGTGGACCTGTGAAAAAATCAAAAGCTTCTGGAATATAATATAGGATAAACTTTTTAAAAAATGTTTAAATATAACTTTGTGAAAAATATAGAATCTTTCCTATTAGGAATAACAGACACAGGTATAGCAAAAGAGGATCGGAAAATATTCCTTTATGTCACAGGTGCGGTGAGGACCTTAATTGCCAGAAATTGGAAAAAAGAATTTGTGCCAACAAAAATGGAATGGCAGGATAAATTAGATTATACTGAATTGGCCAGATTAACAGAGACAATTAGGGGACAACCTAGACAAGAATTTCAAAAGGAAGGGGGGAAATGCAGAGAATACTTTACCAAACAGTGCCCCAAAATATACACCTGGACTTGTTTCGATTAATTTCTACAGGAGACTTTGCGGTTTTTTAAGTCATAATTGTAATAATCACATATAAAAAACCAGTATACAAGAAGTAAATAAGGAGGCCATTTACAGGATAAAGGAAGTCTTTTATTTTTAGGTTATGATTTCTTTGTGTAATGGGATAGGAGTTTAATTTTGATAATTAGTCAATGGTGGTGGGTTTGTTTGTATGTATGAGTTGTTGTGGACTATGTTGTAAATAAAGTAAAATAAAAAATAAAAAATAAGACAGCATCCAACCATCTTAGGGACTCCACTCCAGATTTGTGTAGGCTTTACTCTTCAGCATTTTCTTTTCCTGAAGATGTCCAACAAGGCTGCGGATATGAAGCACATATGGAAGGCATTGAGGCGCCACTCCTGGCAGGTGTAATTTGCCCATGACTCACTTCCATAAAGCAGTGTTGCCTGCACACAAGACCTGAGTGCAAGAGCACTCTCCCCTCATGTGGTTTCCAGCAACTGGTATTCAAAAGCATACTGCCTACAACAGTTATGGTAGGCAGTAGCAATCAGGGTTAGTCACCACTGACAGCCTTATTCTCCCATGATCCAGTTGGGCTCTTCTTATGTTATTAGGCTGTTCCTTCAGGCAGAGGAGATAACTTGATGGATGTAGAGCAGAGCAGTAGGAATAAGAACCAGGGTGAAGACCATGGAAATGAATGTAAGCAAAGGGTCATTGCTCAATGGTGGAGCATCCTCCTTGCATGCAAAAGGTCCCAGGTTCAATCCTGGGCATCTCCAGGTAGGGCTGGGAAAGACCCCTGCCCTGAAACCCTGGGAAACCACTGCCAGTCAGTGTGGACAATACTGAGTTAGATTGACCAAGGACATGGCTCTGAACAAGACAGCTTTCAATGTTCCTAGAAAGATACAGACTACGTTAAGCATTAGAACAGGCACCGGCAAACTCGGCCCTCCAGATGTTTTGGGACTACAACTCCCATCATCCCTAGCTAACAGGACCAGTGGTCAGGGATGGTGGGAATTGCAGTCCCAAAACATCTGGAGGGTTGAGTTTGCCTATGCTTGCATAAGAAGGTTGACACTGGTGCAGAACGCACTAGGAAGCTGGTGCAAGCTTATCTCACTGCAGAAGGCCGTAGCCTCAAAGGTAATTCACTCAGGAGAAGTTTCCCTTTCAAACAAAAGCAAGAGAAAACCAGGGGCTACATTTTTAAAAACTGACAAGAGGAAGTAAATTAATATCTGTGGCTGACAACCTGTCACTAGCTTATCACTCTGATTAAATATATTGCTGGGATCTCCAGACTGGGTTTTATGTTTAGCAGCACCAAAGTTGCAATACTTAAATATAATTGCATGGATGTGTTGTGGCAGTTTTAGGCGAGGTACACGGGATAGATCTCCTAATTACTAGGGTGGCCTGGGGACAGCTTTATGTTCTCATCCTGTGACAGACTTAATTAATAGGCTTGAATGCTGCTGCATACGATCCTTCTACTCTTCCTGATAGTCCACAGATAGCCAGTCTTCCTTGGGAAAACTAACTTTTAGAGGGGAGGGGGGGTTCTGAAATAAGAGAGAAGAAAACAACACTGTGTATTTGAGCATGCACATATTGATGTGGACATGTAAACAAAAACTGCCACTGAATTTGAGCCAAGAGTAGTTCAGCAGCTAGAGTCTGTGACTCTCCAGATGTCATTGGACTCCAAGGACTCAACTATATAGCTATAATATAACGTTTTAAGTGTGTTTTAAATCCATTATACAAATGTGACACTAGATGGCGATGGTGAGCTTGTGGCAAATTCAATATATTTTTCAGAACATTTTTTAAAAAGCATTTTCACAGCGTTTTGGATATGTTTCTAGGTTATGTATGCTCTAGCTCTGGAAATGAAGAGCACACAGCCATTTTTTAAAAGGAAAAATGAAAACAAAATTATGGGAAATGACTTGGTGGTGGGGAGAGTAGTAGTAATGGTGGTGCTTTATTAGAGTTTAATAAGGAGCACTGCTAGGTACTAATAGGATTTCAGGACACAGGCTAAAGGCAGACAATTGCACAAATATATAGGGTGCCTCTAGACAAACTGAGATGGTTGGTTACACTGGTGCTGCACTTTGCAACGTGCTCAACCACCCTGTGAGAGGAGTTTTTAAATGTGTTTTTTTTAGTGGAAGCGGCAGGAGATGTGGGGAGCAGCCCAAGGTTCAGGACTCAAAATACTCCTGATGGGAGCCAGTGGCGTAGCGTGGGGGGTGCAGGGGGGGCCGGCCGCACCTGGCGCAACATCTGGGGGTTAGGGTTAGGGGGCGCAAATCCACGGGTTAGGGGGCGCAAATTACTTGCCTTGCCCCGGGTGCTGACAACCCACGCTACGCCACTGATGGGAGCCCCTGTCCCTACCCCTGTGATAGCTATACTAAGCCTCCATGTTCAAAGGCAGTATACCCTTGAATAACTTTGATATCTTAGTGTTGTTATATAAACCTATGGTGTGGCTGCATTTGGAATACGGTGTCCTGTTCTGGTCTCCTCATCTCAAAAAGGATACTGTAGAGGTGGGAAAAGGTCAGATAAACACAAGCAAAATGACCAAGTGGGTGCAAAGACTCTAACCTACGAGGGAGACTCTTTCCCATATGAGGAAAGGTTGCAGCGTTTAGGGCATTTTAGTTCAAAGAAAAGGCAAATAAGAGGTGACATGATAAAAAATGTTTAAAATCATGCATGGCATGTGGAGGGAGTGGAGAAATAAATAAAAAATCTCCCTTTCTCATAACACTACAACTTGTGGTCTTCCAGTGAAACTAAATGCTTGAAGATTCAGGGCAGGTTTTGAAAAGGACATCTTCACACAGCGCATAGTTAAAACTATGGCTGGCTGTGGTGAGAACAAGATGCTGGACTACCTTGGGTGTCCATCACGGTGTTCCTTTTTAGCTTCTAAGCTTCTAGGAGACATTTCACCACTGGTGTAAGGAAGATGCTGGAATAGATGGGCCTTTGATCTGATCTGATTGAGCTCTCTTTATGCAAAGTTTGTGAGTTTATATGCTGGGCTAGTAAACAGAGTAGAACTGCCTTTCCTTCCCACTCTGTTGAGTCAGTTACTCTCTATTTTGGAGCAGCTCCAATTACATTTAATTAACCTGTAGAAAGCAATTCTCCATCCATTGCAGTAGTTCTGATGTACCAATGATTAAGTCCTCAGGTTTTTTTAGCATGAAGCATACAACAGCTGTTGCATAGGAAGAAGGGGAGCCATGCAATTACGCTGTACCCTTGCAGTCAATTAATTATGATGTCTATATAATTTGGAGTCTGTTGTGTGTGGGGGTTCTTTTTGAAGAAAGATGCTGGGGCAAAAAAAGAGAAGTCTCTGGTAGATGAAACAAGGAATAAATTATCAGATCCTAATAAGTGGGGAAAGAACACACTTAAACTAAAAGGTGCCCTTGGGGACTATTTAGTTTGGAGAAAAGACAAGCAAGAGATGGTATGACAGAAGTTTGTAAAATTATGCATTTCATGGAGAATGTGGAAAGAGAAATATTTTCCTCCCTCGTAACACTGGAACTCATGGGCATCCAGTGAGATTGAATGTTGGAAGGTGCAGGACAGATAAAGGAAAGTACTTCTTCATGCAGTGTGTAGTTAAACTATGGAACTCCCTCCCACAAGAGGCAGCGATGGCCACCAACTCTTGAGCACAAGAGTGTGCTTGAGCCCTGCTTGCTGCTTTCCCACAGGCATCTGATTGGCCTCTGAGAACAAGGTGTTCAATTAGATGAGCCATTGGCCTGATCTAGAAGGCTCTTCTTGCATTCTTGCGTCCTTTTTGTCTTCAAACAAAAACATCTTGGAGGTCCCAGGCCACAGGGAGGTTAGGCTGGCCTCAACCAGTGCCAGGGCTTTTTCGGCTGTGGCTCCAATCTGGTGGAACACTCTGTCCCAAGACACTAGGGCCCTGCGGGACTCGACATCTTTCCACAGGGCCTGCAAGACAGAGATGTTCCACCAGGCCTTTGGCCAAGGCACAGCCTGACTCCCTCCTTTTTGTAATCCTCACAGAACTCTAGCCTAATGGTTGCCATTAATTTGATTTGAACTAATCTTATAATGAAATGATTTTAGAATGCTGTATTATTTTACTGTTGTTAGCTGCTCTGAGCCCGGCTTTGGCTGGGGAGTGTGGGATATAAATTATTATTATTATTATTATTATTATTATTATTATTAGGCAAATTCATGGAGGATAACATTACCCATGGGCAGTAGTCACGATGGCTTTGCTCTGCCTCTACAGTCAAAGGCAGTAATGTTTCTGAGTGCTGCTGGGAATTGCAGAAGGTGAGAGTGTTCTCGTGTTCAGATCCTGCTTGTGGGATTCTCACAGACATCTGGTTGGCCCCTGTGAGAACAGCATGCCTGACGATGGGCCATTGGCCTGATCCAGCAGGCTCTTCATGTGCTTTAAGATGAGTTTGCTGGAGATAGTTCATGCTAAAGTTCACTCAAAGCAGTGAAACAAGTGGAACTAGTCACATAAAAGCCAAAGGGAGAACAGCTAGGTCCCCTGGCAGCAGGGAGTACCAAACCTAACTTGTAAAAAGGAGCTTAGGAAGCTGCCTTCTACCGAGTCAGACCTTCTAGCTCAGAATCAGCTACACTGACTGGCTTCAACTATCCAGGGTTTCAGACAGCAAGGAAGGATCATAGTTCAGTGGTGGAACATCTGCTTTCTGTGCAGAAGGCCCTAGATTCAGTCCTCTTCATCTCCTGGTTGGACAGAGAGGAAACCCCCTGCCTGAAATCCTAGAGATGATACTGAGTCATGTGGGACATTGGCCTGATTCAACATAAGGCACTTGTGGAAAGCTCAGTTGGTTAGAGCATGGTGTTGATAGCATCAAGGTCACAGGTTCAATCCCTTTATGGGACAGTTGCCTATTCCTGCATTGCTGGGGCTTGTACTCGTTGATCCTCAGGGTCCCTTCCAACTCTACAGTTCTATGATTTTATGATTCTATGAGCTTCCTGGGTTCCTATTAAACCTGAGACCTTCTGCATGGTAAGCATTGAGTTATGGCCCATCTGTACAGAGAAGCATGTGACTAAAAGGGTGAAGCCTAGAAGACAATAGGATAAACAACCCCACAGCAGGTGTTTCCACTAGAAGCACGTTTTCAGAAGAATTCATTATCACAGTCACAATCACAGTAACTCTCAAGTCACTTCATTGGTTGAACCACTGCATTCCAAAGAGGCTGTAATTATCAAACCACTGCAACTGAATCATAATGATTTCAACCATGACACAAAAGAAGCAGGAAACCTTGTCAGAGAAGCCATGCAGCCTTTTTTTTTTTTTTTTTTTAGTCAATGGTAGCTCATAATCAAGAGAGCTTATTTTAGCCCTGCCAGTTGCAGTCCATGCATGAACTCAGGCCCCATGGAGAGGAATTTAATTCCAATATTTAATTATTTATTCATTCATATATTTTTTACTAAGATTTAATTATGGGTTTCTTTGGGCCAGGTAAGAGCCTCACGTTGCCCCAAGCAGCTTCTCCTTTTGATAGCTGCCTCTTCTGCCTTTCTGCCTATGGGCAAATCTTCTCATTCACCTCCTGCTCATTGCCTTTTGCGCTCTCTCTCTCTCTCTCTCTCTCTCTCTCTCTCTCTCTCACACACACACACACACACACAAACACATACACTTTTATATAATATTCCTGCAGTGCTTTTTAAATACTGTGATTCTTCCTCCATGCTCCGGGTAGTACAGATTTATAAACATTAAGAGGCAGCATTTATACGCTAATTGGCTAGCTGTTGCAGCAGGCAAAGATCAAGGTCCTTCTGGTGTTGCATCAAAAACCTGGAGCAAATCTGGTAGTGATGCTCAGGGAAGTGGGTTTTTTTTATCAGCAAGCCTAGCACTGGCTATAGGGCTCCTCAAAATTAGTAAATAAAAATACACATTGTTCTGTTGCTGCAGACAAAATATATGTTGTGCTGCAAACAAAGGCTGTTGTGCTAAATGGTCTAGATGTCGCTCCCACTTTCAGCTGAAGTTAACTGCTATATTCACTATCTAGGCAGAAACGCTGCTGCAAGCCTGCAAGGCCCTTTCCCATTAGGCACTGAAAAGTGTCAGCAGCCTTTTGCAATCCAAAGGGTACACAACATGAAATGGCATCGGCTGGAGGACCCAATCAAGGTACCTGCTCTGCTTCTTTTGACGATCTTGCCACGTGGGACATAGTCACATGAGAAACTGCCTTGTATCAGGTCAGGCCATTTAACCAGCCAGCCCAATATTGTCCACCCTGATTGGCCATGGCATCTTAAGGGTCTCTGGCAGAGAAGGCTCATTTGGTAGCTAGATCTCCCAGGGGCCAAGCCTTACGATGTTCTGCATTCAGGGCATGTGCTTTTCTGGCATCTCCCACCAGAGCAGGTGTGGGGAAAACCTTTGGCCCTCCAAATGTTGCTGCACTACAACTCCCATTAGCCACAGCAAGCATGGCCTATGGCCCAGGATGATGGGAGTTATAGTTAAACAACATTGGAGGGCCAAACGTTCCCCCCACACTTGCATCAGAACAGATGGCATCCAGAGCAGAATCTCTCTGTAGGCGTTAATGCAGTGGCAAGATGCTCTTATGGCAAGATACCCTGGGACCAGACCTTACCATTAAAGGTCTGAAGACACATGAGACCACCACCTTGCTAAAGCTAAATAGGTCTGGGTAGCTGCCTGGGAATGAGATGTATGCTGTCTTGTGTTTCTGATGCAAGTAAGATGGGCTATAAATACTACAGGAATAAATAAATAAAAAATGCAACTTCCAGCAACCTTGACCTTCTCTCTCATTCAAGAGATGAGCTGTTTTGAAATAGCTGCTTTTTCCACCTAGAGGGCACATGAAGGGCATCTTTGACCTACCTTCATCCCAACAAACATAAACTTAATGTCTGCTGAGCACAGGTGTGTGCTTTTCCATAGATTTGGTTACTGCCATGGGCTCAGCATTTCACTCTGTGATGGCCAAGCAAGCCTATCCGAGTTTCTCAGGCACAAATCTGACAGATGTCTGAAGGCATGATTCCCATCAGAGAAGCTGTCTGGCACCAGGACAGCACAGCACAGTGGCTTCATTCTGTTGTCAGTCTTTGCATACACCCTCACATTCTCCTCCTCCTGAACTTGTTTCCCCCACTAATTATAAGTTAGGATTACACCATGAGATAGCCTAACTTAAGGCTCGCTCTCTTCTCTGCACAAAGTGTTTCTCCCAAACCTTACAGATTTCATAAGCAATTATTTTAATTGGAGGGCAGCATCAGAAGCCAAGTCTCTTTCTTAAAACAGGATGGCACTGTGTTGAAAATAATAATTTCCACAAGGCAGCTCAAAAAACTGCCAGCTCAAAATCCACAACATTCACCACCTAGTGGGCAGTTTCATTCTACACACACACACACCTTCCATGCCCCTCAACTGGCATCAGTCAAGTGAGAGCCAAACTTGCACATGAAATCTTTCTTTGCATCGTACATGGTTCTTCTTGTTTTTTAACACAAATTGCATAAGAATGTAAGAAGATCCTGCTGGATCAGACCAGTGGCCCATCCTGTCCACTGTTCCCAGTGGCCAAACAGATGGCTCTGGGAAGCCCACAAGCAGGACCTGAGCACAAGAGAAGACCCCCTTCTTCCAGCAACTGGCATGCAGAAGCATTATGGTCTCTGACTGTGGACCAGAGCCATCAGGACTAGTAGCCACTGATAGCTTTGTCCTCCGTGCATTTGTCTAATCCCTGACATGACTGTGTGTCAGGAGCAGATCAGCAATAAATCACACGGAATAAGTGAAGTCAACTGTTAGAAGAAACAAGGTCTGCTCAGGAGTACCAGACTCAGACAAGCAACCAAACCCTAGGCTACCCCCAACCTTTCTCACCACCAAGGAAATACAACAAGTGAATAGTAAGAGAACTCATAGAAGTGATGCTGACACAAAACCCCACACATACACATACAAAACAAGCATTACCACCTGACCCCACCCCTCTCACCGTTCCCCCTCCCCCTCTTTCTACCTTCTTTTCTTTCTAACCTAATACTGCATGCAACACTAATGCCTCACAACAAATGAAACTGATCTGTAGAAAACACAACTTGAAAAAAGAGACAATGCATGTATTTTTGTAAATGACGAAATCATTCATATATATATATATATATATATATATATATATATATATATATATTCATATATCCACAGAAATGAGGAAGTGAGGGAGGGAATACAGCAAATGCCTACAGGATTTCTGTGTGCAGACACAGCTGGAACTGAAACTCAGAGCAGAACATTCTCTACATCAAATCTACATCTGCTTGAAATGGATACGAAAGGCTGATAAGATACCTTAAAGCCAGATCAAGGCAGGTTTACTGTTGCTACTCATGGACCAGCTAGCAAGTGTTAAGACTGGCACCACAATTTGACCTTGACATTTGCAGTATCCAACCCATATAAAGCTGTCATACTAAATTCTTCCTTCCCCAGAACTCAGGAGCACTTTGTAGCCAGTGAAGGATAGCTCAGAACCCTCAGAGAGAAGAACTGGCAAGATGGTTTCACAGATGTCATCTAAAGGCTGTGCCTCCTACTCCTAAAGTTTTTTAAAATGTATATAATTTTTATTAAGTTTTCTGTTTTACAACTTAAAATACTCATTTTACATCCTGAAGATATCAATGACTTCCCTTCTTCTCTTTCCATGGTTCATTTTACATATCATAAATCCCTGCATATTTTACAAAAACTATACCATACAGTATTCCATTATTGCATCCATCAAAACTTGTTTACACTGTTGAATTTGTCTTAATGCTGCCAGAGTTTTCAGCTGTACACAATTATTTCCCACATATTCAATAAATGTTTTCCAATCTTCTTTAAACATATGTTCTTCCAGTTCTCTTATTCTGTATGTTAAGTCTGCGAGTTGTGCATATTCTGTCAACTTAAGTTGCCATTCTTCTTTAGTTGGGACCTCACTCATTTTACATTTTGGGGCTAACAAAACATGGACCGCAGTAATAGCATACATAAATAACCTTTCTTTACACTTGGGAATTTCAGTCTGAATTATCTCCAACAGAAAGGACTCGGGGGGGGTTGGGGGGAGTAGTTTTAAACATTTTAAAATTCATTATGGATCATTTGCCAATAAATACTCTTTTACCCTTTTACAAGTCTACCACATGTGAAAGAATGTTCTCTCCACCTCTTTGCATCTCCCGCACTTATGTGATTCAGTCTTATACATCTTAGCAAGCCTACTTGGGGTTAAATACCATCTGTGAATCATTTTCAGGTAGTTTTCCTTCAAAGAATAACATGCTGTAAATATCAAGTCACTTTTCCAGAGTTTTTCTTCCTCACTAATAATGATGTTGGAAAGTCATAGGTGAGGCCCCATTAATGCCACACATTGGCTATAACATTACTGCTCCTTAATTATAATAATTCATGAAGGCTTTTTTCTCATGAACTTCAATAAAGTCACCAGCACTGGACACCTCCCTGCAAAGATTTTTGTCCCAGAAGTCAGACCCCCAAATACAAATTTATAATGTGTAAGTCATTATGTTGGCGAAAGGGAGGTTCCCTTTTACTTCTGTATCTCAAATAATCCTTTACTACATGACCAGCTGTTTCCTCCATCTCACAAACTTCAGAAAGAGCAGTATTTCCAACTTTGAGCAAATCACTCTGAAGAGCACAGGGTTCTTTCCAAATCCTAAACAGAGTTACTTATGCCATCTATTACTATGGCTTTAACAGCCCCAAATCTTCTATAAGAAGCCCTTCTGCACAGAAGTGCCTTGCCAGGCGGGGCAGTGCTACTAGTGTATCCCTGGCAGGTGGGTCACTGCTACTTCCCAGCAGGGAGGGGAAGGTGGCAGGGAGGTCAGCATGGGACAAAAGCACTGGTGGAATCAACCCAGCAGTGCTGCCAGTGTATTTGCAGCATGCTGACTTCCTCACCACTTCACCCCTCTCTTTCCTAGTACTGCAGTGATCCACCTGCTGGGAAGCTAGTCTAGTGGCTCCACCCCACCTTGTGAACCACTTCTGCCCTGCCTCCTTCCTGGAGAGCAGTGATCTTAAAGGGCAGTCTTCTGGTATGGAGCCAAGCCTTCCCAGGCCCTGGGTTCCTGCCCTGTTCCTTGCTCCGTACTGCTGCCCACTGCCCGCCTCTACCAACAGCCTACAGTTCCTGCCTCAGTTTCCCTAATTGCTGCCACAAATCTCACTGGCTTTTTCTTAAAGCTCCCCTTGGATTGATGTCATTTATCAATTCACAGTGTGTGTATAGTGTTCTCCATTCTGTTTCAGATTGCTAGTTTTTAGTATCACCCACATGTTTGTTTCTCTATTTCAATGGTGTATGCACCACTTTCTGCACATGCCTCAAAGCGGCTTACAAAGAGGAAAAAATAAAATAGCCCATGCACAAAATTTAAAACACCAGAAAAGAAGAACATCAAAGCAGTATTCATGGTGCAAAGGCCTCTTGGAATAAAATCATCTTGAATTGGCATCTGAGACTTTGCAGCAAAGGGGCCTGTTCACTAAAGCTTCTCCTCTTGCTGGAGGTGAGGTATTGTGAGCAGGAATCGCTTCCCATGTCCACAGGGGGGGGCATGGCCAGCCCCACTGCGTCACTGGAGTCCTGGGCCTGCATCACGCACTCCAGCCAGCCAATCCAGGGGGGCCTTGGTGGGTGTGATTTAGCCGTTTAAAACAGCCGCGGGCCCTACAAGCTCCTCCTTCTTGTTCCCAGCTTCCTCAGATCACCCTCCCACCCTCCCTTTGGGCTTTGCCTCAGCACCTGGCCTTGCTATGGACCTCAGTTGGTCACCTTGGTTGCCCAAGGGGCCTGGTAGGATTTTTTTTTCCACTTCGCAGATTGGCTCCAGCCACTTGGTTTTTTGCCTACCTCATAGCAAATCATCAAAACTTGTAAGGTTTGGTGGTTAGGCACTGGAAATGCATTGTGTGTTGGAGGGGAGGTATTGGCCATCACCCCCCCTCCCCTTGAAGGGTATTCCCTTAAAGGAATCCAGCAGTTGTGGTTCCTGTCTGATGCCCAGGTGGTGGCTAGGGCCATGGCACAACCCTCTGGTGACTCTAGAGGAAAGCTTCCAGTTGATTCGCATCAACAATCTCCCCCTACAGGCTGTTAACCCTTGTGTGACTCCCTGCAAAGCGGGCAGGAGTCAAGTATAGTCTGTTTGGATCCAATGCCTAAGCCAATACCACTCACATTCTGTAATCAATAAAGTTGTGGCCTTTTTTAGCCCATTAACCTAAAATACTTGTGTCCATGTGTCTTATTTCATCACAAAGCGGGGAGCAGGGCCTCAGCTCACAATAACTCATCCACAGCAGCAAAGTGGCTTGATGTGTGTCAGGCTTTCAAGTTTTGGAAGATGAGGAGAGAGAAGATGGAAAGAATATAAGAAGATAAGAGTAAGTTGCTCTCCTGGCCCCACTGCATCTGCTCAAAAGGTTGTACCCTCTAGCTAATACCCACAACACTGAATGCATCTCTTGACTGACTTCAAACAACACTGAAGCAAAGCCGCAGGCCATCCTTGGAAGCTGTGAGCTCTTGTCCTCCTCTTGAGAGAGTCCTGCTCCCAGGCACCCCCCAGGAGAGCTTTTTATGCGACAGTGCCAGCCTTCAAAGCATTGCTTCACTTGCTGTTCCCCTGGGACAGGAGGTTTGTCACAGAGCTCTGCCTTCACTATCTATAGCAGCTTTGTATTTTCCTTTAGGGCCTCCCTGCCACCACCCACACAAAGGAAAACACAAAGGTGGCAGAGCTTTTTGCGTTGACTTTTTCCAGAGTCCCTGGGTTTTTGAGCTAAGCTGTGAACAACAGTGGACGCAGTAGAAACTAACTATGTCAAATTCAGTTCAGGTAGCACTTGGCCAAGTGTCTTCACTGTTCCACAACTCCAGTGAATACATGAAGATAACTCTGAAGGACATTATTAATGGGATGGGCCATAGCTCAGTGGTAGAGCATCAGCTTTGCAAACAGAAGGTCCCAGGTTGCATAGACAATACTCAGCTGGTTGGACCCATGGTCTGACTCAGTATAAGCATCCAGAAGGTTGGCGACAGCATGTCTCTCTCTTAAAACAATTAAAAACCTTTTAAACAATTAGGGAAGGTCATCCCCCAGAGATGGTGTTATTGAGGTGGCCCTTGCCCTTGCCTTCCCTTGAAACTGCTCCAAAGGAGTACTACCTGTCAGCCCAGATCTTGTTATATCCCTCACTCCCTTAGTAGATTGAGCCCAGGTGGATTCTCAACCAGTCATTAGGCATTAGGTGGGATGGGGAAGGCTTCCCTCTGCCTGCCAAAGGTGGAAAAATGCTAGCTTCCTCAAGAGGAGGAGGAATTGCAGCAGCTGTTGAGAAAGGCCAGATGAACAGCTCACAGCCTCCATGCTGCAGCTAATGCCAGTCAGTTATCCAGTCAATAAACACATAATCATAGATGATAGATAGATAGATGATAGATAGATAGATAGATAGATAGATAGATAGATAGATAGATGATAGATAGATAGATAGATAGATGATAGATAGATAGATAGATAGATAGATAGATAGATAGATAGATATAGATAGATAGATAGATAGATAGATAGATAGATAGATAGATAGATAGATGATAGATAGATAGATAGATAGATGATAGATAGAGAGAGAGAGATATGGATAGATGATAGATAGATGATAGATAGATAGATAGATAGATAGATAGATAGATAGATGATAGATAGATAGATAGATAGATAGATAGATAGATAGATAGATAGATAGATGATAGATAGATAGAGATAGATAGATAGATAGATAGATAGATAGATAGATAGATAGATAGATAGATAGATAGATATAGATAGATAGATGATAGATAGATAGATAGATGATAGATAGAGAGAGAGAGATATGGATAGATGATAGATAGATAGATAGATAGATAGATAGATAGATAGATAGATAGATAGATAGATAGATAGATTGATAGATGATAGATAGATATAGATGATAGACAAGCAACCCAACTTGACAGCATCTTCAGTAGGAATCGATTTACACTGCAGATCATTGCTACATTCTCCCTATAAAAGTCAAATATATTTAAAGGGATGTGGCATCATTTGGCAATAAGCTGCAACAGCAACACATGGGAGATACTAATCCTTTTCATAGGTGCCCTCCAACATGGTGTCTTAGTTTTACTAGAATCAAGCAGGATATAAATTTTGTTCAACAAAGTCTTTTAATCATTTTGCATTGTTTTTATGGTGTTCTACATGTTGTTGTATATACTGCTGTACTCTGCCATGGCATATTATATGAATTGGAGACATATAATTGCATATATCTTGTTTTCCCAGAAGCGCTTCTGCATCATAAGGATATAAGAGGAGCTTGCTGTATCAGGCCCAAGGGAAGCCCACATGCAGGACCAAAGCAGAAGAGCATTCTCCCCTTTTGTGGTCCCCACCAACAGCTGTTGAGAAGCATTGCTTCCTTTGATCATGAAGGCAGAGCAAAACCATCGTGCAGCCATTGACTGCTGTCTCCATGAATCTGTCCAATCCTCTTTTAAAGCTATGCAAGTTGGTGGCCATCACTGCCTCTGGTGGAAGCAAGTTCCATAGCCATCTTGCTACCACCTCTAGAGGCTGAGGAGCTTGTGCTACTGTCCTTTAAGTGCTAGGGTTCTTATCTGGAAGCCACAGTCGGACCACAGCCCCATCCATATTGAAGGAGGAAATTGCTACTGAAGCAGTCAGATCTTCTTTAACTAGAAAATGCTGCTTCCAGAAGAGGCAGAGCTAGCCACTCAGTCTGGGCTTGTCTGCTGCTATTGCTCGGTTGATAGACCATGCAAATCTTAATCTCTTTTTATTTTAAATGATATTTATTGAGAATTTAAAATTAGAGAAAAGAAAAAGAAAAGGGAAAAAAAGAAATTAGACAATACAAGTCAATAATCAAATCTTAATCTCAGGGTTGTGGGTTCAAGACCCATGTTGAACAAAATATTCCTGCACTGCAGTGAGTTGAACTAGATAATCCTTGGGGCCCCTTCCAGTTTTACAATTCTATGATTCTATGTTTATCTCCAGCTCAGCAGAACCTGGAGCTATCCAAGGTACTTGTAGGTTGCCTTGCCTTACTGTAGACTGAAAATTTGCCTTGTTGGCTTGCCTGGATCTCCCCTCACTTTGGCTAAGAGCATAGGTGACTGAGATCACCATCTGGGAAACAACACAGAAGGCAGATGATCCTAACACACTCTAAACACTGTAAATACTGTAAGATATGTCCAAACTGTGAATGACAAGGATCTGTTCATCTGAGTGTGGATTCAGAGCAGGGAGTATGTATGTTTGGCTGTGGCATAAACAACATATGAGCATGCAGTGAGAAAGGGGTGTTTGGCTGCATCAGACTTAAGGCTGTACATCCTGCGCAGTCACCCCATAATCTTTGAAGGATCCCAGAATTCACAGTTGTAGCATGGTTTGAATCCAAGTCTGTATTCGGCTTAAGCACACTGCCACCAAAATGTTTGTTCTTGGCTTGGAAATCTGATTAGGCATTGCCTTCTTCAGCACAGGAAGCTGTTATGCCATCTAGCTCAGAATGTTCTGCACCAGGAGTAGCTGAGGTGGAGTTCTCCACCATATTGGACCTCACCATTGACCATGCTGGGTGGGGCTGATGGGAGTTGAAGCCCAACAACATCTGGAGGGCATGGCAAAGATATTTCCCAGCCCTACCTAGAGATGCCAGAGATGGAGTCTGGGGCATTCTGCATTCAAAGTAGATGATGATGATGATGATGATGATGATGATGATGATGAACCTTCCCTTCACTCCAAGATCCCAGGATGGCTTCCAACATTAAAGCAAAATTAAAACACAACAAGGCAGAGGGCCTTCTTGGTAGTGGCACCCTATCTATGGAACACCCTCCCTTCAGATGTCAATGATGATGATAATAATAATAATAATAATAATAATAATAATAATAATAATAATAATAATAATAATAATAATAATTATTATTATTATTATTATTATTGTTGTTGTTGTTGTTGTTGTTGTTGTTGTTGTTGTTGTTACCCCACCCATCTCTGGGCAGCTCCCAGCAGAATATAAAAGCACGATAAGACATCAAATATTAAAAACTTCCCTAAAGAACTATAAAACTTTTAGAAGACATCTGAAGGCAACCCAGTATTGGGAAGTTTTTAATGTTTGATGCTTTATTATGTTTTATATAGTTGTAAGCCACCCAGAGCGGTTGGGGCAACCCAGCCAGATGGGTGGGGTATAAATAATAAAATTATTGCAATAATTATTATTACAATAATAAAAACAATTTAAAACAACGTACAATCACAGAAATAAGGTGGGTACTAAAAACATACACCTCAAGTATCAAAAGCCAGAGTAAACAGGTGCAGCTTCAGCATTCACTTGAACCTGTACAATGAAGGTGTCTGATGTACCACTACGGGGAAGGAGTTCCACAATTTAGGAGCTGCCATAGAGAATGCCCTCTCCCGGGCCACCCTGCCCTGAGTCTCTGAGGATAGAGGAGCTACCAAGAGCTGATTTTAGCACTCAATAATGTCTGTAGGGACGGAGGCAGTCTTCCAGGTATTTGGGGCCTGAGTCATCTAGGGCTTTAAACACTAACATGAGCACCTTGGGCTCAGAAATGAACTGGCAACCAGTGCAGCTATTTTAAAAGGGGGGCCATGTGAGTTGTGGCTGCTGTGTTTTGGAGCAATTGAAATTTCTAAGTTGTCTTCAATGGCAGCCGCACCTAGAGGACATTGCAATGATCCAATCTGGAACTTAAAAGAGCATGGAGCACAGTGGCCACATCATCTCTGACTGACAGGTGCCATAGCCAAGGCTTGAAAAAGCCACTGCCTGCCTTCCCAATAGCCTCTCAGAGAGATGTTCTCTCATGCCAGATGATGATATTAAAGTCCTAAAGCAAATATCTTCCTATCTGAAAGCACCTCACGTCTAAGACCTATGAAACAATGCTCTAGGAAATGGGACTATGGGTATGCAGAAGTCTGGAAAAGTAAACTTTCACACACAATGGTGTCTGTATGCTCAATTTCAGGGTTTTGGGTGGTTGTCCCCCCCCCCCTCCTTTCCTTTCCTTTCCTTTCCTTTCCTTGATGGTCTTTCCTAGAGACAATAGCCAAAAGGAGGGGGGAATTAGCTCTGGTACCAACTGAGACAGAAAGGAACCAACAAGTGTTCATGCGAATAAAAGCAATTAGAAATTAATTGCTGTGACCAAACAATACCTGTCAATGCACAGAGAAAGAAAAGAGCTAATTGTAAAACATTTCATATCCACCCCCCAAAATTATTCAAGGAAGAAAAGCACTGGCTATGCTTTTTAGCATGTATTCAAAACAGAACACTCTTAATGAGGGATCAGCAACCAGCATGGAGCTTTCCAGTATCTCCTATAGATATCATGAAGATTCTCAGTAAATATCCCATCAAATATCCACAATCCAAAGGATGAGGGGGAGGCTGCTCACAGCATTTTGTATCCCTCCATCTTTTCCCATTCCTTTAGCTGTGGCAGCCATTTTGTGCTATGCCACACCCCCACACCCCCACAGCAGCCATTTTGTGACTGGCACCCATGGGACTTCCTCAAAATTCTGAATGGACATTTCGGCTTTTCCTTTTATGTCCCTCCACTCCACTACTCAGAGGACTTATCCCCAGCACAGAATTAGCCCAATACATTTTGGCACCTGAGGTGAACCTCAAAATGGATTATTTGTGGGGCATAGGAATTCGTTCCTTTCCCCCCCAAAATATAGTCTGGCCCACCACATGGTCTGAGGTATGGTGGACCGGCCCACGGCTGAAAAAGGTTGCTGACCCCTGTCCTAGACAAACTTCGGTGTGAATCTACCTCTTTGTAAATCATGTAAATGGTCCTGCAGTAATTTTAACTCAATCGGGTTAAATTATTATCCTAATAAAAAAAATCCTCTGTGGCAGTTTGGTATATATACTTTGCTTTCTACACTCCTAACTGGGTTCAGACTATTTCTGGAGAAATGTTTCAGCACATTTCCTTGTCAGATTGCCTTCCATTCTGCTTGACCTTATATTATAACCGACTGGAACAATGAGCTAACCATGGTCCTGATTACTAAAACCTTGCCTGGACTCATTCCATGCTTGGCTAAGTACATCCTCATGGGCTCCAGCTTGAAACAGTTGTCTGGTGGTGGCCTTAAACCATCTTTCCGCAGGGCCTGCAAGACAGAGCTGTTCCACCAGGCCTTTGGTCAGGGCACAGCCTGACTCCCTCCTTTGGCAATCTTCACAGAACTTTAGCCTAATGGTTGCCATCAATTTGATTTAAATTAATTTTATAATGAAATGATTTTAGAATATTGTACTATTTTATTGTTGTTAGCTGCCCTGAGCCCGGCTTCGGCTGGGGAGGGCAGGATATAAATAAAATTATTTATCATTATCATTAGACAGTGTTCTCAGAGCTACCAACATGAGTTTGACCAAGCTGCGGGAGGCAGTGGAAGACAGGTGTGCCTGGCGTCCAGGGGGTCACAAAGAGGAGGACACGTCTAAACCACAACAACGTGTCTAAAGTCACCCCACCGCGCAACCTGCTCTCCCAACTTCCTCTCACAATAGGAGAAGGAATTGCTTTACTAGTTATAAAGGTGCTTGCTGAAACTGTGATTGTCTATTAAATTTGAAAGGGGAGGAGAGCAAGGCTAAGATGGATGGACAACCCTTTGGATTGTTCTGCCTCCCTGTTCATTATAAGGCTCCAATGTGACAAATGGGCTGGCACAACAGAATGCCATACATTTAAGGGAGAAGAAGATAATTATTTTTTTTTTCCACTTCACCAATCAAACACATAACAGCAGAAGGGCCCTTGTCAATTCCCTCTTGATTTATGGAACGGCCCTCTATGGGTACCTGTGACCCTGCCTAGCCAATCAGCAGGAGTAGCAGCAGGAAATGACCCAGCTTGGAACATGTTGTCCTCCTGCTGGGTGGATAGGAAAGCTGTCTTCTAGCCGGGGTATTCAAGCCTCTTTTTTTGTACCCTTGATGGAGACAATATCTCTGTAATCTCAGGCCAGAAACTGCCATGTGCCTTTTCTCTAGCTCTGGTGATCAAACAATTGGGAAAAGAAGGAGATGGTTTCACTCTTGCATGAAAAAGCTGCCTCTGTAAATTTTCTTTCCCTCAGTCTTCAGTGCTTTATCTCTTAGCTCACTGTCGTGCTCTCTGTGTGAGGCTGCCCTTGAGCCAGGTCGAAAAGCTGCAGCCACTGAAGCATGTGGCAGTCAAAATGCCAGAGAGGCCTGATAGCCAACAACATGTAACACCATAATTAAAGCAGCTGCACTGATTGCCCATCTTCTGCTGAGCTAGGTTTGAGGTCCTTGTGTCGATTTGCAAAGCCCTTGATAACCTAGGCCCAGGATACTTAAGGGCCACTTAAACCCCAGATCATTCACTGAGAACTACTAGAGGAATCCTCAGTAGCAGGCAGTGCATGTGGCACAAGGGTACCATTGCTCTTAGAATCATAGAATCATAGAATCATAGAATCATAGAATCATAGAATCATAGAATCATAGAGTTGGAATAGACCACAAGGGCCATCGAGTCCAACCCCCTGCCAAGCAGGAAACACCATCAGAGCACTCCTGACATATGGTTGTCAAGCCTCTGCTTAAAGACCTCCAAAGTAGGAGACTCCACCACACTCCTGGGCAGCAAATTCCACTGTCAAACAGCTCTTACTGTCAGGAAGTTCTTCCTAATGTTTAGGTGGAATCTTCTTTCTTGTAGTTTGGATCCATTGCTCCGTGTCCGCTTCTCTGGAGCAGCAGAAAACAACCTTTCTCCCTCCTCTATGTGACATCCTTTTATATATTTGAACATGGCTATGGCTATTTGAACACGTTCCAGTTTGTCAGTGTCCTTCTTGAATTGTGGTGCCCAGAATTGGACACAGTACTCCAGGTGTGGTCTGACCAGAGCAGAATACAGTGGCACTATTACTTCCCTTGATCTAGATGCTATAATCCTATTGATGCAGCCCAGAATTGCATTGGCTTTTTTAGCTGCCGCGTCACACTGTTGGCTCATGTCAAGTTTGTGGTCAACCAAGACTCCTAGATCCTTTTCACATGTACTGCTCTCAAGCCAGGTGTCACCCATCTTGTATTTGTGCCACTCATTTTTTTTGCCCAAGTGCAATACTTTACATTTCTCCCTGTTAAAATTCATCTTGTTTGTTTTTGCCCAGTTCTCTAATCTGTCAAGGTCGTTTTGAAGTGTGATCCTGTCCTCTGGGGTGTTAGCCACCCCTCCCAGTTTGGTGTCATCTGCAAATTTGATCAGGATGCCCTTGAGTCCATCATCCAAGTCGTTGATAAAGATGTTGAATAAGACCGGGCCCAAGACAGAACCCTGTGGCACCCCACTAGTCACTCTTCTCCAGGATGAAGAGGAACCATTGATGAGCACCCTTTGGGTTCGGTCAGTCAGCCAGTTACAAATCCACTGAGTGGTAGCATAGTCAAGACCGCATTTTACCAGCTTCTTTACAAGAATATCATGGGGCACCTTGTCAAATGCCTTGCTGAAATCAAGGTAGGCTACATCCACTGCGTTCCCTTCATCTACCAGGCTTGTAATTCTGTCAAAAAACGAGATCAGGTTAGTCTGACACGACTTATTTTTCAGAAATCCATGCTGACTATTGGTGATCACAGCATTCCTTTCTAGGTGCTCACAGACTGTTTGCTTAATGATCTGCTCCAGAATCTTCCCTGGTATTGATGTCAGACTGACTGGGCGGTAATTATTTGGGTCCTCTCTTTTCCCCTTTTTGAAAATAGGGACAACATTTGCCCTCCTCCAGTCTGCCGGGACTTCGCCTGTTCTCCAGGAATTCTCAAAGATGACTGCCAGTGGTTCTGAGATCACATCTGCCAGTTCTTTTAATACTCTTGGATGCAGTTCATCTGGCCCTGGAGACTTGAATATATCTAAACTAGCCAAATATTCTTGTACTATCTCCTTAGTTATTCTGGGCTGTGTTTCCTTTGCTGAATCATTTGCTCCAATTCTTCAGGTCGGGCATTGTTTTCTTTATCGGAGAAGACTGAGGCAAAGAAGGCATTGAGGAGTTCAGCCCTTTCTGTGTCCCCTGTTTGCATTTCACCATCTTCTCCTCTGAGTGACCCAACTGTTTCTTTGTTCTTCCTTTTGCTACGAACATACCCATAAAAGCCTTTTTTGTTGCTTTTAACCTCTCTAGCAAGCCTGAGTTCATTCTGTGCTTTAGCTTTTCTGACTTTGTGTCTACACGTGCTGGCTATTTGTTTGAATTCCTCTTTGGTGGTTTCCCCCCTTTTCCATTTTTTGTACACATCCTTTTTTAATCTTAATTCAGTTAAAAGTTCTTTAGATAGCCACCCTGGCTTCTTTAGGCACCTTCCATGTTTTCGTCTCATTGGTATTGCCTGACGTTGTGCTTTTACTATCTCCCTCTTAACAAACTCCCAGCCATCATGAACTCCCTTTCCTTTTAGTATTCCTGTCCATGGGATCTCACCCAGCACTTCCCTAAGTTTTATGAAGTCGGCTTCCTTAAAGTCAAGAAATTGAGTCCTAGTATGCTTGGCTGCTCCTTTCCGCTGTATAGTAAACTTCAGAAGAGCATGATCACTCGCGCCTAATGATCCTTCCACATCTACCCCACTAACCAGGTCATCAACATTGGTTAGGACCAGATCTAAAATGGCTGTTCCTCTTGTTGCTTCTCCCACTTTCTGGACAATGAAGTTGTCTGCAAGACCAGTGAGGAATCTGTTTGACCTTATGCTCTTGGCTGAGTTTGACATCCAACAACTATCCGGGTAATTGAAGTCCCCCATTACTACTATCTCCCTTCCTTTTGCATGCTTGGCCATCTGTTTCAGGAAGGCATCATCTATGTCCTCCGTTTGGCTTGGGGATCTATAGTAAACTCCCACAATGAGGTCTCTGTTATTCTTCTCTCCCTTAATTTTGACCCAAATGTTCTCACTTTGGCTTTGAGGTTCTAAATCTTGGATCTCTTCACAGGTATACACATCCCTGACATATAACGCCACTCCTCCTCCTTTCTTGTCTGGTCTGTTTCTCTGAAATAGATTGTATCCCCCCATTATGACATTCCAATCGTGGGACTTATCCCACCAGGTTTCAGTGATGCCTATTATGTCATATTTAGTTTGCTGTACCAAGAGCTCAAGCTCATCTTGTTTATTTCCCATGCTTTGCGCATTAGTGTACAGACATTGAAGTCCATTCATCATTCCCCCGTGTCTCTTATTTAAGGATTTTTTCCTCCCACCACTAGGTCCACGTGCTGTTTGCTCCATTTGGTCTATGACATTTGGATGATCATCTTCATTAATTGATAGACTCCTACCTTCAGGAGCACTGTCTCCCTCCCCCACATTAGTCAGTTTAAAGCCCTCCTGATGAGGTTTCTGAGATTTTTGGCAAAAACATTTCTCCCAACCGTTGTGAGGTGCAGCCCATCACTTGCCAGAAGTCCATCTTCAAGAAACTGCAGTCCGTGATCTAAGAATCCAAACCGTTCCTGTTTACACCATTTGCGAAGCTTCCTCTCTTCTGGCTTCTCAACACAGTAGATCACTGTCACTTACTAAGAGGAAGAGAGGAAGGGTGACACATGGGGAGCTTGATGTACTTCAGCCCATGGAGGTAGATGAGCATTGGATTCACTCCACCACCATGCGCCATGCCAGGTTCTCCATGTCTCACCCCTCCCTCCTCACTTAGCCAGCAACCTGGTGTGTTGAGAAGTGCAGAGACCAATGGTGCGCCACCCATTTTCTCTGAAGGAAAGGCACTCCAGATTTCATCACAGCTTTTTCTTTACCTTTTAAAAATATATCTCCAGGAGAGATTTATTTGGAAGGTTTCTGAATGACTTTTCTGGTAGAGCCAATATGACAAAGACTCCAAAGCTCAGCACTGCCATGGATCAATAGTGATACATTATGACTCCTGTCTGGGATTCTGGATGCTCTATAACATTTCTGGGGCTGCTTGTTGCAGCTTTGACTTTTCCCATGAAGCTTATTTGAAATCTCACTCTCAAACAGTTCTATTTTTCAAGTGACAAATGACCACAAACTGAAGGGACTAGGAATTAGGTTTTAAAACAAATTGACATGCTGGAATCATAATAAGTCACATAGCCCACAGAATATTCAGCTAGAAGTTCAAAAGCAGAACATTTTTGAAACAACAGCAACAAATTATCAAGAGAGACTTGAAACTGTCACAGCCTCCCACATAAGAAGCGGGGAACCTTATCTTAGCCCTGGGGTCACTCCTGAGCAAATTTCCTGGGGCTTCATGCCAGTGGTGGTCATGGACAACAAGTGTGAATCTTGCCTTTCTTCAGTAGGCTGCCCCATGTAGATCTCACAGACGGGATGAAGAAATCCCAAAGAGAGGGGAGAAGAGACCAGTGAATTGGAGCTAGATGCCCCAGTGGAGGAGGATGGCATGTGCAGGATGAAGGGGGTGAAACTGGGGCCTCACGAAATGTTTGATCTGGAGGGAGGAGAGGGCCAGTGACCAAGGGAGTCAGGAGCTGGAACCTGAGGAAAGTTCAAGCAGATTGTCAGAGAGGGATCCCACCCCTATTTGGTTGCCTATAGTCAGGCACCTCCTATAGAGTCACTGCTTCCAGTCCCTCCTGTCCCTCCTGCAAGTAAGGAGTCAGATACTGAGCCAGAATGTCCATCAAAAAGGACATGGAGGTGCCATTTTTGGTGTGAACAAACCACACAGGCCCAGCCCACTCATAGAAGAGCCCATTTGCTTGCCTGGAGATGCCCCTCATCTGCCACACTAAGACTTGTGCTTACCCCACGCTTGAACAGGAAGAGGTAGGGGCCATGGAGATTGTTGGGTCAAGGCCTTAGCTCATGCTTAGCCATGAAAATCACCTGCTGCACCTTCAACCTTTGTCTATGTATCACTTAGATTTATGCATTAAAGAATCTGGCAGAAACAGAAGCCTGAGTTTGAGTTCTTCAACCAGCAGCGAGGCCCAGAATGTATTTTAGCATTGCAAGTGTTAGAGGTTTCTACATGCAGTTTTCTCTATCCAGGCAAACTATTCTAGTTAAAAGGGCGAGGAAGGCTGCATTTGACCCAAGGTTCTGCATCCCCCATCACACTTCCTTAGTAGTCAGGGTTTGTTGCGGAAGTGCCTTAATCAATTTAATTCCATGTCCCCAGCCAGTGAGTGAGTGAGACTGAGCACCTGCTTTTATTAGGTTTAGCAAAAGTACTTGCTTTGGTGTTTTTGGCTTTTTGCAACCTACAATTTAATTCCCAGCTTGAAAGGAGTTCCTGCCAGCTTTGTTTTCTCCAAGGGAGTAACAAGCAAAGCTGTTTCATAATTCATGGGCATGTCAAAGAAACAAAAGCAGAGTCTGTTGAAATGCCACAGCCACCTTGCAATGTGTCTTTTGCAGATTAGAAGCCAGAACTGAAATGTGCTACAGAGGGGTGGCCAAGGACCCTGTGTTAGGAATTCTGATTCCAGAAATTTTGAAAGGAAGGTGACTTCTTTCCAAAGGCTGCATGAACTCATGGACACACATACACACACATTCCTCAAATATTACCTTTATGTGCTACCTAAACCACAGAGGTCCTTGGATGGGGCACTTTTGGTGGTCCAACATGCCCCTGACATTGGGCTGGGTTTTACCTTTAGCAAGGCAAGCCTTGCCCTGTGGAACTCTTTGCCAATGGAAGTTTCGCAGGAGCCATCCCTACGCATTTTTACATATCTTCTGAAAACAGTTTTATTCAGACAGGCGTTATAATCTTGAGATTCTTTGCCAAGCAGCTTTTCCCGATGCGTTTGAAATTTTCAGTTGCTTTTACTATAATATTGTGTTTTTAGTTTTAATTCCACCTTGTGATTTTTATATATGAAAGTTCAGTAAGTAAGCAAGCAAGCAAAAATTTAAAAAACTCAACATCTCACCACTTGAAAGTAAAGGACAAGGGATGTAGCTCAGCGATAGAGCACCTGATTTGCATGCAGAAAGAACCAGGTTCAATCCCCAAAAGGGCTGAGAGAGACCCCTGATCTGAGGCCCTGGAGAGCTGCTGCACCTTATGCCATAGCTCAGTGATAGAACACCTGCTTTGCATGCAGAATGTCCTAGGTTCAGTTCCCAACTCTGCTGTGCTGTTTCTGAAACCCAGGAGAGTTGCTGCCAGTCAGTGTAGACAATCCTGAAATAGATGTAGTGAAGATATGACTTGGTGGAAGGTAGCTTCCTGTGGTCCTATGATTGCAGCCCAATTAAGCCAAATGAAAAGCACCTGGGGGCCCATGAGCCAAAATTGACACAAAAACCCAATTTTGTATGCCCCCTCCAATGACCACACAAAATCTTCACTCAGACGTGATCTAAATTCTTCCTGATGTTCCACTCAAAAGCATTTTCACAGGAAGCTGTCTTCTTCCAAGACAGACCATCAGTCCATCTACCCTAGCATTGCCTACCTGGACTTCAACCCACCTCCAGCTTCAACAGTCCTGCTGTGGGCGGGTGTCCATTTCCCACCTGGACATCCTTCTCATTGGTGTTCTTTCTCATATTATGTTGCATGGAACATATGCTGCCGAATGGCTTTAAGAATCAAGCAGGATTATGCACAATCAGCCTAGTCATTGAGACATTGGAAGCAAACTCATTAACCTGAGCCAGCCAGTAATTGTCAGTTTGGGAAATGTCCCTTGAATACCCTGATGGCTCATACATGAAAGAACGACTGGCTCAGCAACTTTACTAAAATGGAGCCTGCTTTTGTGCAAAATACACTTTCAATTGGCTCAGGAAACCAAATATTTCACAGCAGCTCATGGACGCCGATTGCAAGTCATCCCTGCCTGAAGCTATAGAAAGGAACTGCACTAAACACAACTAACTTCTCTGTGCTGTTATACCCACTGCAATTTTAAACAAAGGAGAGTGTACAGCAAGGGTCGCCTTTTTAGTCCTAAGGCAAGTTTGGAATTTCTGAGCAAATGCTGTGAGAGCCACCCAGACTGCCCACTTCTCTCCTGGAGCTGTGCATGCACACATGTAATATTTTTTTAAAGGGATCTGGATAAACGTCTGTCCTGCCCCACAGTGCAGTGAAGCAAGAAAAAGACTGACTGAGGTATAAGACTGGGACAGTGTTCAGACTGGACACAGGGCACCAGACTGAAACTAGCAAAATTAATTTCAACAGGGACAAATGTAAGGTTCTGCACTAACAAAGGAAGTGCCGGCAGCACAAATATAAAATGGGAAGTACTTGGATTGCCATGAGTGCACATGAAAAGGATCTAGGAGGTCTTAGCAGTCCACAAATTTAACATTTCAACAGTGTGGTGCAGCAGCAAAAACAGCTAATGCTGTTCTAGGCTGCATCAACAGAAATATAGTGTCCATGTCAAGGGAAGTAATAGTCCTGCTTTATTCTGTCTTGGTCAGACCCCACCTGGAGTCCTGTGTCCAGTTCTGGGAACCACAATTTAAGAAGACTGTTGACAAGCTGGAACATATACAGAGAGTAACCAGAATGAGCAAGGGTCTGGAAACCAAACTTTATGAGGAAAGGCTGAGGGAGTTGGGTATGCTTAGCCTGGAAAAGAGTAGACTGAGAGGAGGCATGATAGCTATCTTCAGATATTGGAAGATGGAGCAAGCTTGTTTTCTGAAGCTTCAGAGCATATGAACCAATGGCTTCAATTTACACGAAAGGAGATTCCAACTAAACATCAGGAAGAACTTTCTGACAGCAAGAGCTGTTCAACAGCGGAATGGTCTCCCTCAAGAGGTTGTGGACTCTCCTTCACTGGAGGTTTTCAAGCAGAAATTGCCCAGCCATCTGCCATGTATGTATGAGATTCCTGCTTTGGAGGTAGTTGGACTAGATAACCCTCGGAGTCCCAGCTCTAAAACTTTAGTATTCTGTGATTCTATGTGACCTCTTGAATTGCTCCATAAGGGAATAAGCTGGAACTGAGACCTTATATCACAGGTGGGGAGCCTCTGGCCTTCCAGATGTTGCTGAATTACAACCCCCATCAGCCACAGCAAGCATGGCCAATGGTCAAGGATGATGGATGTTTTAGTTCAACAACATCTGGTAGGCCAAATGTTCCCCACACCTGCTTTATATGGTAGTAGCAGCCTGTTTGTTGGCACCACCTGTGTGTAAGCTGCTGCTTGACTTGAAAGGCCCAGATTTCTCTAGTAGTATTTGACTGTGATGGAACAAGAGTCTCAGGTTTATCTAGGTCTTCTTCAGTGGAGGCCTCTGAGTCACATCCTGTGCCACATCCTGAGGTTGAGAGGGGAGCACTGGCTCAGGAGTTTTATCTGACAACACAGCACATCTGGGGGGGGCACCTACATGCACATAATGCATGTAGTCCCTGCCTCTATCACCCAATGAAGAAAAATCTGACTCCTGGTCTCTGACAAAGTCAGAGCCAGTCGAATTAATGTGAGCCTTTGAAAGCACATAGAGCTGAAAGAGGAAGTGAGGAAGAGAGCCATTATGTGCTATTTGTTGGCTGCCCAGATAGCACAGATAAATTTGTAAACATGGCGGAAAACAATGGCTCTCAAAGTGTCAAACAGGGTTGTGTTATTGCCCCAACTCTATTCATTATTTTCATTGCCATGATCATTGCCATGACTTTGTTGAAGGGAAATTACCCACCAAAGTAGAAATCATATATTGAACAGATGGAAAGCTCTTCAGTCTGAGCAGGCTGAAAGCAAAGAGTAAGGTTACCGTAACTTCCGTCATAGAGCTTCAGTATGCTGATGACAACTTAGTGTGTGCACGCTCAGAGGATGACCTCCAAGCCATCCTAAATATCCTAAATATCTTTGCAGAAGCTTACGAAAAGCTTGGCCTATCACTCAACATCCAAAAAACCAAAGTGCTGCACCAACAAGTACAAAATCACCCCTCTGCAGCACCACAAATCCAACTCAATGGTGTAACATTGGAAAATGTCGATCACTTCTCCTACCTAGGCAGTTATCTTTCCACAAGGGCCAACATTGATGTTGAAATCCAGCATCGCCTGAGCTCTGAAAGTGTGGCTTTCTCCCAATTGAAGTGCAGGGTGTTTGAGGACCGGGACATTCTCAGGGAAACCAAAATGCTTGTTTACAAAGCTATTGTACTACCAACCTTACTGTATGCTTGTGAAACATGGACCACTTATAAACGCCATCTCCAACTCCTCGAAAGATTCCATCAACGGTGTCTCCGAAAAATTTTACACATCACTTGGGAAGACAGGCGAACTAATATCAGTGTACTGGAAGAAGCAAAGATCACCACTGTTGAAGCAATGATTCTTCAACATCAACTTCATTGGACTGGTGATGTTGTGCGGATGCCTGATGATCCTCTTCCAAAGCAACTACTCTATTCCAAACTTAAAAATGGAAAGCGTAATGCTGGTGGTCAACAAAAGAAGTTTAAAGACTGTCTCAAGGCAAATCTTTAAAAATGTAGTATAAACACCGACAATTGGGAAACACTGGCCTGTGAGTGCTCCAGCTGGAGAACAGCCTTTACCAAAGGTGTCATGGGCTTTGAAGACACTCAAACTCAGGACGCAAGGGAGAAACATGCCAAGAGGAAGGCACGCTTTGCAAATCCACACCGTGATCAACTCCCACTCAGAAACCCATGGCCCCACTATAGAAGGATGTGTGGATCCAGAATTGGCCTCCACAGTCACTTACCAACTTATTGTTAAAACTGTGTTTATGGAAGACAATCTTACTCGGCTACGAGTGATTGCCAAAGAAGAAGATGCTTCAGTCTAATCAGTGCATGAAGGCTTTAAAACCATAAAGTGTGTTGTCCTGCCATACTTAGCTTATGTCTCTTTCTCTCACCTTGGAAGGAAATGGGTAACCAAGTCTTGTTATTTTCTCTCTACATGTGGACTTCAACATTTGAGGAGGTCTGAGCTGGTTGCTCCAGCCAGCCTCATGGCTTTAACTTGCTTCTTTTGTTTCAGACCCGAATGGAATCTGAAACCAGCATTTTTCTCTACTAATAGTTTAGAAACTTTTACATTTTGTAACTAAGCAACGTTTTGACTGCCTGTGCACCTTTTCTGGCTGCTTTATGGAAAAGCACATGAATCAAATCTTTGCAAGGTTTTGTAAGTTAACCATTTTATGACTTACTAACTGTGTGGTCTGTCTCTCTTCTGGGGAAATGTGATAGTTTGGAAATAACTTTTAAAAGGGGATGTTTTAGGGACTCACTGAAAAGGCACATTAAAAAAGTTTTAGAGCCTTTCCCCATACTTTTCCTAGCTGTACATTTTGTGGTTTTAAATCTGCTGCTGGGGTTCTCCCACCAAAGAGAACTTGCCTGAAACTTGGGTCTTGGCTTCCAGGATTTCAACACTTTTCAAGGGAGAAAAAGGTAACCACTCTCACCATCTCATGACTGTGAGGTGCCATAAATGAAGCAGGACTCGTAGGCTTGGTAGGCAGCAGCAAGATAGCTCCAGGGCCCCATTGAGCCCACAGCTATCATGTTGTTGATCCCAGATGTACAAGACACATACCACCTTTCCTGAGTGGGTTCATAGAACAAAGCAATTTACTCCCCATCAAATGAGCCAGTGGCTAAAAATAGGCCTGGAAGAGGGTTCACAGCTATCAATTAAGGCAGATCTAGAGAACTGATGTGAGCCTCGGTTGCAAAGGTGAGATCTTTGCTATGGTTGAATGGGGCTTACAGCAAGCAAGTCTTTAAAAGATTCCATAATATAAAGTGGGAGAGTTAGCAAAGGTGGGGGCACTGAAGGCAATTAAAAGCAGAATCTAATGTATCCAGCTGGGATTGTGTGCTCTGAGAGGATCTCTCTAGGGTCTCAGGTGGCAGGGGGGAGGGGGTGTTCCTCCAGCCTTGTTAACCAAAGCTGCTTTTAGCCTGAGATTGCCAGGGATTGGATCCAGTATATATTGCATGCATGCATGCAGAAGGTAATTGTTAGCAAATAGTTAAAAGTTTTAAGGGAGAGAGAAACCCACATAAACCCAAGAAATCAAAGACTGTCAGACTCTAGCTAATATCTGGGGTATGGAAGGAGAAAGTACAGTCTGCAGCATTTCTCCTGGATGTAGCCTGTGCAAACAACCCTGACGGTACTAGTTTAATATAAGTTATGAAACAATAGACAGTTGCTATCACCTCAAGAGGAATCTCCCAGGTGTATGCATAACAGAGGTTACCAAGCTGATGAGGAGAAGTGTGAGGTGATGGAAAGGAAGCTTGGGTTTCTGGTGAAGGGTTTTCTGGGAAGAAGAAATGTACTAAACTTGAATCCTAGAACAATAGGCAGGTAGGATCCTAGAATGCAACGACTGATTGGCCTGCAGTAGCAGTCCAATCAGGCTCCAGGAGGGAAGCAGAATCAGCCAGTCAGACGGGACCTATTGTATAAATAATGTATATAAAGCCTGAGGTTTGGGGGGAAATTCATTCATTGTTTTACGAGCTGCAATAAAGATCATGAAATCACTACTCAACTCTGAGTATATTTCAAGAAAGGAAATGGATAGAACTCCGTGTGGGAGGAGCTGAAGGGTAGAACCATCTTAGGAGGCTGGGAGAGAGGCATAGGAATGCCATGCAGAATGCCTTGGGCTGTAATGCTGCACTGCTATGAGAAACAATCCCAGCTTGTGAAGCAATGCTGTGAACTCTCTCTCTCAATGGAAGACTCTAGATGTATATAGGCTCAAAATAAACCGTGTATCTTAAAATGCTACAGCCTCTGCCATGTCTGGACTCCCAAAGGAAACACAACCCTGGGTGAGGGCCAGGAACCACTAGAATCTTGCTACCACTCAGCAGGGATTGGGGTGGCATGTAGCAATATCATATTGGAAGGTGAGCAGGTGAACAAGCCTAGATGGCTGTGGGTGCTGCCAGAGAAACATGGGAGTTAGTATTGGCCTATGGGTTAACCTCAGGGGATGTGGCTTGTTCCTGAACTATATACTTCTGGAGGGTGGAAAAACAATGCAATTTTCCATTTTGCTCAGATGAGAAAGGGGGGTGGATCTAAGAAGCTTTGGGGGCTAGGTTAGGATTCCAACAAGCCAGAAACATTTAATGTTGAGTGCTGATAATCCACTTCTGAGAGCATTCAACCAAAACAGGCCAAGCACAAAGGAGGTATGAACAATCCATCCCCACAATCTCTTAGGAACAAATAGATCCCAAACCCTTACACTGGATTCTTTCCATCCTTTAATTATCCTTGGAAAAGATAGCTGCAGAAATAAATTTGCATGCAATTTTACCACCTCCCAAGAGTTCCAGCAGATGGGTGTATTTGCACTAATAATGAAAGGAACAAGACGTACAAAATACAGGCATCTTCAAAGCCCAACTGTTAACTTGTACACCATACACTTGGTTGGTCGGTTAGCACTTTTAGACAGAGAATAAGTTATTGATTCATCACCAGTTGAAATGTTTATGAACATTCTAGAATATGCTCCACCAATGAACATGTAGCTTACATACCGTAATATATAAAAAAACTATTAGACTAAGGTTACCAGATGTCCCCGTTTCCCGGGGCAGTCCCTGGACTTACAAATTAGTCCCCATACAAAATCCATTGAAGTTGTGTTCCCGGATTCATTGAAAAAAATCTGATAACCTTATATTAGTCTATTTCATGGCCTATGATATAAAACCCTGTAAATTGTACCAAGGGCATTGAATCCTGCCAGAAATGTTTAATTACCAAGAACTAATTTTTCACTAGCAAGAGCAGAGCAAGCATGGTTAATTTTTGATTACTAATATCCTAGGAGGAACACTTCAGGGTATTTGTTTGTCATTTCCCAGCTGGTTTTAAAACTGGATATTAATTTATAATTTCTAGTGACTGCCTGGGGGGGGGTCTGTCTCAGCCAGCCTTGTTGGTTGTTGTTTTTTTAAAAAAAAGAAAGTACTTATTTAATACATTTTTATCCTGTCTTTCCAATTAGTTGTTCAAGGCAGTTAACACTAGAAATGCAAACACAAAAATATAAATAGCAATAAATAGTAAAAGTACAGGTCAGTTGGAGGGAGGCATCAAATAATAAAACAATTTTGACCTGACACCTAAAGAAGAGAAGTATGAGCAGCTGGAAAGCCCATATGGGAAAGCCTCCATTGCTGGTAGCACCCTTCCACTCCAATAATGGAAGCATCCAGAGGAGGGGGTCCAGACTATTTTCAGGTGGGGTTGGGTTGCACCCAAGTCAACCAGCTATAAATCCACCTAACAGTTACCTTGTTTTTAAACAGGGTATGTGTAAATGCAACTGTAGGAAAGTTGGAAACTGCCTTAGACTGAGTCAGACCATTGGTCCAACTAGCTGAGCATTGTCTACACTGATTCTCCAGTGGCTCCCCAAGATTTAAGGTATGGGAAATTCTCAATCATACCTGGAGATGCCATTGGAGATTGAAGCGGAGGCCTTCTGGTTGCAAAGCAGATGTTTTATCACTGTGTTATGACCCTTCCCTACATACTCACTGGATGATTCATTTGGAGACTACCATGTTGACAACCTCAACCATCAAATCTTCTCCAGAGGTCAACAGTTGGCCCGAGGGAGCAGGCATCTCTTGATCTCACACCATTAGTGAAGACATCCATGCTTAAAGTGATCGTTTTTGATCAGGTAAGGAACAAGTGTTCCCAACAGCAATGCCAAGGCTGCTTGCCAAGCTCATTCTCTGTATGGGAGGATAAGCTAAGTACAAGTGGCAGCAAGAGCATTCTGGCTTATCTTAACTTCATGTCTTGATTGTCTGGGGCCATTTGAATCAAGGCAGCTGATACGTTTCCCCCCACTGGTAGCAGCATTAAGGAAACTAAAAGTGATAAATGCATGGTTTCTTAATTGTTCCAGCTCTAGAAAGGGTGCGATCCTGTACGGGTGTTAATGGAGAAAGCCATTGTGCTTCTATAATAAACATGCATTATAACTGATGTGGGTAGACAAGGGAGAGATTTGAGATGCATCTCACAGTGATGTCAGAAGCACTGTCTGATTAGCAGCTGACCACAGCCCACCTTACTCAACTGGCACCCCCATTGCAAGAGAGAGAGAGAGAGAGAGAGAGAGAGAGGGAGAGGGAGATTTGCTAACTGAATGAATAATTAATTTAGATCTCTTTTTTCTTTTTTTTAATATTTCAAGAAAACACCCTTTATTTTTATGTTTCTGAAAATACTTGCAGTGAACAATCCTCATATACCACCACCTCAAAAAATCCATGCGTATCCAATGTGAATAATACTGTATATCAAACATTAATCAGGTTTGTGTAATATATTAGAGTTGATTACAGCAGTTAAGTTTCTTCTATGCTCTGTTTTAACAGATTGTCCCAGAGTGATCCATGGGTAGCTGGTGGTAAGGAGACAACATTGTCCTTTCCAGTGTATTGAATAAACATGTATTTCAAAATCATATTTAATCTTCATGTTCCTTAGTGCTCTATGACACTTCACTGGTTTCTAAATAAGAGCCATGTTTCAGTTTATCCCACCATACCTCTAGAGTAATGTTGTTAGCTGTTTTCCAATAGTGTATTAATAGATTCCTAGCTGCAGACATGAAAAGGATTAGTATACATAATTCTTATGGTCATCTGTAAACAGATTACAAACTAAGTGCTGGTAAAACTGACCCACTGCAACATAGGAAAATACACTGAGTCACACCATTGGTGCAGCTAACTCAGTACTACCTCTGCTGACTGGCTGCAGGTCTTCAAGGTTCTAGAGAGAAGAACTCAGCCCTAGGCCAGCTGGAGATGCATGCAAAGCAATTGCTCAGCCATTGAGCTACAGTCTCTCTCTCTCTCTCTCTCTCTCTCTCTCTCTCTCTCTCTGTCACACACACACACACACACACACACACACACACACACACACCCTCCCAGTGAATCCAAGTGGCAATCTAGGAAGGCTCCAAGCCAAAAACAGCAACCATTGACAAGCAAAGACAACCCACATGAATAAATATGTTCATTATCCTCTATGAAGCATAGACAATATTGAGCTAGCTGGACCAATGGTTTGACTCCTATAAAGCAACTTCCCATACTGTTCTGTAACTCTAGGCCAGGCATAGCCAAACTTTGCCCTCCAGATGTTTTGGGACTACAATTCCCATCATCCCTGACTACTGGTCCTGTTAGCTAAGGATGATGGGAGTTGTAGTCCCAAAACAGCTGGAGGGCTGAGTTTGCTGATGCCTGTTCTAATGCTTAAAGTAGTCTGTATATGAAGCTGCATTGTACCAAGCCAAACCATTGGCCCGCCTAGCTCAATAGCATCTGCACTGGCTGGCTGCATCTCTCTGGAGCAAAGTTAAGGGACCACCTTCAGTCCAAGGGCAACATTCCATTTTGAGGGCCACATGCCCGTGATGGGCAGGACCAGATGCAAATGCAGGTGGAGCAATGAATGTAAATCTAACCTTTGTACAGAGTGGCTGTTTTCTACACACACATACTCACAAACCGTTCTCTGCCCTCCCTCCAGACAAGCAAGAGGCATTCTGATATTCCAAAGACATAGCCCAGCCTGACAAAAACATCAGAGAAGGGGTGCATGGAGCATGGCTAGGGAGAGCGTGGCTAGGCAGAAAGTCTGAGGGCCAGATAGAGAGGCTCAGAGGGCTGCATTCAGTCCAAGTCTAAGGCGCCCCTCTTCTGCTTGAGAGTTTCAGAAAGTCTCCCTCAGCCCTATCTGGAGATGCTGGATAGCTCAGTGGGTCAGAGTGTGGTGTTGATAATGCCAAGGTTGCAGGTTTGATCCCTATACAGTACAGCAGCATATTCCTGCATTGCAGGGAGTTGGACTAGATGGCCCTCAGGGTCCCTTCCAACTCTACAGTTGATACTATGAACCTGAGACTTTCTGCATTCAAAGCAGATGTGCTACCACCGAGCTATATCCCTTCCCCTTCATCTAGGCCCAGCTCAGAGGACCTTCTTTGACACACACTGCTTGCCACACTTCTAATCAGAGTCTCTTGCTTCGAAGTCCTCCTGCTGTATCTTCCACTCTTCAAGGTGTCAATTCTGTTCTGATTTACAAGCTCCAAGAACCAGTCCTTGCCACCACAGTGCCACTCCACACTGAATTAAGCAAGAGAACCCACATCCTCCCTCTGTTGAACATGCAAAGGAAGGAGCGGGGGTGGAGAGAAGGCAATTCATTAATTTCATGCTGAACGCCAAACTCAATTTTTCTTCCCCAGTCAAAGGCTGTTAGAAGCTCAAAAAAACAAAGTGGCAGAACACAAAGAGGCAGCTGCAGTGAAAACGGTTTAATGTGCATGATATGCATGTCTTGCTCTAATGCAGTGTGACATTCTTCTTGCACCAAGGCATGTGTAAGCCAAATGGGCTGGTGAAAGCAAATACTCCTTTGCACCATGCAAACGTAACTTGTGAAGTTTTTTGCCCAGTGTTTGGGGGTGGCTGTGGTTCTCACCAGCTTCAAAAGGGGATCAGATTTCTCTATCAGTGGCTGTTAGCTAAATAAAGCCTCCACTGTCAGAGGCAGTAAATCTCTGAATATTAGATAACAACAAAAAGAGCCCTGCAGGAGCAGGCCAGTGGCCCCTCTAGTCCAGCATCCTGTTTTCACAGTGGCCAACCAGATGCCTGTGGGGAGTTGGCAAGCAGGACCTGAGCACAAGAGCAACTGGTGAGCACAAGAGAGAGAGGAAAACTTTCCTCTGTGCACTTTCTCTGTGCCTAAGGACATACTTTACCTATCCTAAGGCCAAACAGCAGGGGGAGGCTTTGTTTTCATGCAAAGAAATCTTACACTAGCAAGAAAGATGCTGGAAGGGCCGCATTCTGTCCCAATCAGCCTTGGGGACCATGTGCCAGTGGTGAGAAGGGAGAAAGGGAGAAATGGGAGAAGCAAAGGAAATATCACATTTTACCCTTGTACAGTAGCCAGGTTTTCACAAACATCTGCCTATCCTCAGTTGAGGCAAGGAAGAGGCTTATCAGAGTTCAAAGACACATTTGATCCAGCAGGTTGAGATTCTCCACATTTGAGCCTTAGACAAACCTTTGGATTGATCCAGCAGGCTTCTTATTTGCTTTTTTGTAATGATTAGGAGATGCTTGCCCCACTGCCCCACCATAATCTCAATGCAATATAGAATTCCCCTTATGTTCTTATGCTCTGCAGTGGGTAAGCAGAGACTGTTATCCTTGGGGCAACCTGTCAAAGAACCTATAATTTGTATTGTGCTCATACTGGGCAAAAGATTTCTCCCTCTTTCCAGGGTTCAGTGAAGTTTCTGGGTACAACTCAAATGCATTTGTGGCCAGAGGTTTCCCAGACTTGAATAACCTACCAGTTATGTACTACAGATCAAACCATCCTTGCAAATACAGTATTCCAGAGGCTAAATTCTTAGTAACCAGATGCATGCATAAGAGTGCTACAAATTATTCTGGGATTTGATTACAGACACAACCAAATGCAGCTGCAGATTAATCTTGTCTTTGCCCTGGTAAGGATTTTGTTTGTAAAGTATGAGGCGCTGAATAGCATCACTGGATTGCTTTCCTTTCCAAAGATAGTCCAGAGAATATTGGTAAACAATAAAAACTCATTTTCTCCCAGCCAGAAGTGTATTGTCACAGCTGCCACCTCTGGCAGCTATAGCATTAAGCTGTTTCAGTAGCCCAGTTGAAGATTTAGCCAGTCAAAGAGGGATCTCATTCCGATCTCAGCTGTAAATTGAAATAAATTCCACAAAAAACACTGTAGTGTTGCAGATGACACCCTGAAAGTGGCAATGGACCAGTATAAACTGAGTCTTAGAAATCCTTACTTAATAATAATTTTTTTAAAAGCCTGAAATGATTACAAAGGGACACTTTTTTTTTTTTACATCAGTAAAAGATGTTGATGCAGACACACAAAAGAAGAAAATGCATTATCTTTCCAAAAGTAGCTATCTAATTTCGACAGCTGTACTGTTTCAAAATAAATGAGATGGGTTTGTGTTTTTTCCTTTTAGGTCAGTGCACAACACGAGGGATAATTCAATGTCTTGGGCAGTGGAATTATGATTTATTTCTGCTGAACCACTGGTGCCAATGCCTCACCACAGTCCACAACACACAGCAGTGATCTGAAACATGCAGACCATCAAAGCTTCCCTGTTTGCAGGATGTCCTTTGCACCAAAGTTGTTGGGTGTGCGTAAAAATCAGGTTAGATGAATTACCCTCAGTGATGCTGCAAACCACTGAAAAATAATATGAAATAATAGGTGTACTTTTGCTCTTGATTGCCCATTTTCAGAGCAAGCAAAAGGAGAAAGGAGTTACTATAGAAATCACAGACAAGTCTCTAGTCCTTTGCATTTCTCTCCACTGCAAAAATCCCAGCTGAGCTTCATAATGGCATGTGCTCCTTGTCTCTTGACCTCTAACACCCCGCTGAGGAAAATAGATATACATGAGCTACATTAAATGGCCAAGGAGTATGCTTGTGTCACACTCTGGGAATTAGCAAAGCAGATGACTGAGCCTCGTTCAGCAGTGGCATACTCTACCCAACTTTTCAATTCCCATTTCTGTACAATCTCTCTCTCTCTCTCTCTCTCTCTCTCTCTCTCTCTCTCTCTCTCATACACACACACACTCAAATGTTGCTATTAGCTGCAGTGGAGCAGTCACACACCAGGGTTGCAGTGCCCCAGGAATTATACACTCCTTGTATAATTCTAGTTACAGGTAGGTAGCCGTGTTGGTCTGCCGTAGTCGAAACAAAATTTTAAAAATTCCTTCCAGTAGAGACCAACTAAGTTAGTTATTGGTATGAGCTTTCGTCTGCATGCACACTTCTTCGGGTACTTCAGATACCTTGTATAATTGTTTGCTTTCCTGACCACTGAACTGGTGTGTGTGCATATGTGGGGAGGTGTCCCTCTGTGAGTCAAAGGAGGCATTGGTGTCTATGGTCTCAAACAAGACTTGGCCTCAGGAAAATCTCCTCTTGACATCTGTGCAAGATCCAGTGTCAGTTCTTCTAAATGAAAGTGCCCTCCAAAGCAAAAGTGGCATGCCTTCTTTAGCATCACCATTCAAATAGCACTGTCCATCTGAGAAGGGCTGTAGCTCACAGTTTACAGCCTCTGCTTTGCACCCAGTTGGCTCCAAGTTGAATCCTCCAGAATTTCCAGGTAGAACTGGGAAAAGATTCCTGTTCAAAATAACAATCACACACATTGTTTTGAGAAGAAGTAAAAGTAGCATTTACTTATATAATCTATGTCTTGAAGCAGCAGTTACAGCAGCAAAATGAAGGCAAAGTGAAGGCAGGTTTATAACTACTATCTAAGCCACAAAAGTACAAAATCTAAGTGTCTAAGCTGCAGAGCTCAGACATACATATGTGGTCAACTTGAAGGCATAATGAACACACAGAGAGAGGCAGGAAGGAAGTATGTAGTGTTACAGGTTCCTGTAGACAAAGAATTTACAGAGTCCTCTCTAGCAAATTTTACAGGTTGGTTCAAATATAAGACGTACCTGCAAATAAGCCGCACCTTTAAAATTGGAAGCTTATTTGTGGGTGTCGCCCGGCTCTACTGCCCTGAATGGGGAGAGGGGTTGGAATTGTTGATCTGACTTCAGTAATGTTTCAGAAGCTGCACAGGAGTCAAAGGTTGCACAAGAAGCAGCTCCTCTGGGGTTTCAAGGCTTTCTGCACTAAAAGTCCATTCAACATATATAAGGTTCCAGTTGTATCTACTTGCTTATGGAATTGGCAGTTTGCATAGATCCAAATTTCTAAGGAATCAATCTTGTAATGTGGCAATATCTACACTTTGGAACTCCCTGTGTATTGACATCAGACAGGCACATTGGCTGTACTCTTTTTGGTACCTGCTAAAAACATTACTTTGATGAAGCCTCCTCAGATACTTAGAATGTTGTGTTTTTGATTTATTACTAGTTTAAATTTGTTTGAAAATTTTGTTTTTACTAGTAATCTTATTGTTTTATTCTTTTGGTAAACTGCTTTGATGTTTTCTGCAATCATGCAGTACGGTGGTACCTTGGGTTAAGAACTTAATTCTTTCTGGAGGTCCATTCTTAACCTGAGACTGTTCTTAACCTGAGGTACCACTTTAGCTAATGGGGCCTCCCGTTGCTGCTGCGCTGCCAGAGCACGATTTCTGTTCTCATCCTGAAGCAAAGTTCTTAACCCGAAGAACTATTTCTGGGTTAGCAGAGTCTGTAATGTAAACTGAAGCGTCTGTAACCTGAGGTACCACTGTATATAAATTTTTGTGAAATAAATCTGAAATACTGTAAATAGATGCCTCGGCTAGACCCTGGGAGCTTGCCAAAATCCCAAGGGTGGTGTGAATTCCTTCCTCATGGTCCTGACTCAAGACTGTTGACTCAAACAATAGACTTGGCCTCTTGGTGAGCCTGCAGCCTTGTTGAACTTCCCCTGTGAATGTCAAGCCCTCACAGAACTGAGCAATCAGACCTTAAGATATCACTGATCCAAACTGTTAGAGCTTTAAATGTTAGAATCAGCACTTTGGATTGGACCTGGAAGAAAACTGACAGCCCCCCAAAACTGGAATGAAACCAGAGGGACTGATACATAGCAATACCACTTTTAGCTTTTAACCTGCACTTGGCCTCTGCCATTTTCTGTTGGCATTGGTATGTCTTTATTGAAACCAACAGTTTTTTATATCAGGACCATGGTCAGCTCCCCCTTCATGGATCAAATTCCTTGCCGTGGCGAAGGGGCTTGAATAATTCAGAGAAGCTATGAGCTATGCCGGGCAGGGCCACCCAAGATGGACAGGTCATAGTGGAGAGTTTTGACCAAACGTGATCCACCTGGAGCAGGAACCGGCAAGCTGTCCTCATCTGTCCTCCCAGTTGAACGACGTGGCCCAGGGAGAGAGGGAAAAATAGTGGAAGTGAACAGCTGGCTTCGCAAATGGTGTAAACAGAAACGGTTTGGATTCTCATCAGGAGGGCTTTAAACTGACTGATGTGGGGGAGGGAGACAGTGCTTCTGAAGGTAGGAGTCTATTAATTGATGAAGATGATCATCCAAATGTCATAGACCAAATGGAGCAAACAGCACGCAGACCTAGTGGTGGGAGGGAAAAATCCTTAAATAAGAGACACGGGGGAATGATTAATGGACTTCAGTGTCTGTACACTAATGCGCAAAGCATGGGAAATAAACAAGATGAGCTTGAGCTCTTGGTACAGCAAACTAAATATGACATAATAGGCATCACTGAAACCTGGTGGGATAAGCCCCACGATTGGAATGTAATAATGGGGGGATACAATCTATTTCAGAGAAACAGACCAGACAAGAAAGGAGGAGGAGTAGCGTTATATGTCAGGGATGTGTATACCTGTGAAGAGATCCAAGATTTAGAACCTCAAAGCCAAAGTGAGAGCATGTGGGTCAAAATTAAGGGAGAGAAGAATAACAGTGACCTCATTGTGGGAGTTTACTATAGATCCCCAAGCCAAACGGAGGACATGGATGATGCCTTCCTGGAACAGATGGCCAGGCAATCAAAAGGAAGGGAGATAGTAGTAATGGGGGACTTCAATTACCCGGATATTTGTTGGATGTCAAACTCAGCCAAGAGCATAAGGTCAAACAGATTCCTCACTGGCCTTGCAGACAACTTCATTGTCCAGAAAGTGGGAGAAGCAACAAGAGGAACAGCCATTTTAGATCTGCTCCTAACCAATGTTGATGACCTGGTTAGTGGGGTAGAAGTGGAAGGATCATTAGGCGTGAGTGATCATGCTCTTCTGAAGTTTACTATACAGCGGAAAGGAGCAGCCAAGCATACTAGGACTCAATTTCTTGACTTTAAGAAAGCCGACTTCATAAAACTTAGGGAAGTGCTGGGTGAGATTCCATGGACAGTAATACTAAAAGGAAAGGGAGTTCATGATGGCTGGGAGTTTGTTAAGAGGGAGATACTAAAAGCACAATGTCAGGCAATACCAATGAGACGGAAACATGGAAGGTGCCTAAAGAAGCCAGGGTGGCTATCTAAAGAACTTTGGACCTCAGAGCCAACTACGGAGACCTGGTGAACTTGTTAAGAAGAAACAGCATCATCTTCAGGTGGGAATTTCCCCAGGGGCTGTCATTTACTTACAGAGGGGAAAAGGTGAAGATAAGATCAGAGGAGGACAAAGTGAGATTCCTGAAGGATCACAAGGAGGATCTACAAAAAGAGGCAGAGGGGAAAGAACCAAAACTAAAACCAGGAGTTTTGGACCTGGCAAAGCTATTATTGGAACTGGATAAACCAGAAGTGATACCACCAACAGACCAAGAACAAGAATTGGGAGCAGTTGGAGGAGAAGCATAATAACCTTACAATGTCTCTGCAGGTACTAAGTTGGAATATTCGAGGCTTGAACTCCCCCGATAAGAGGGGGGGAAATTTTCATTTATTGAAAAAGGAAAAATTGGACTTGATATGTTTGCAAGAAACCCATGTGATCAGAACACATAGGAAAGTTTTAATCAACAAAAGATTAGGACAAGAATTCATTTCATCAGACAAAGTAAAAAAGAGAGGAGTGGTGATTTACGCAAAAGAAAGTTTATCACCTAAATTTGTTTTTAAGGATGACCAAGGAAGATTTGTGGCTATTGAAATACAATATCAAGGTGAGAAATTCTTGATAGTAGGGATATATGCACCAAATGAGGGGAAATCAGAATTTTACAAGAAACTGCATGAGACACTGTTGGACTTTAACATCATTATGCTTGGAGATATGAATGGAGTGGTATCAACAAATATGGATAAGTCGGAAAGACAAGTGGTGACAAAAGACGGAAGACTACCAAAGACCTTTTTTGAAATGACAGACAATATGGACTTAATTGATATTTGGAGAACCACGAACCCCCTAGGCAGAGAGGGGACTTTTTATTCTGAAGCCCAAAAGACTTGGACAAGGATTGACCAAATCTGGATAACTAGAGGAATGGCTCCCAAGATTTGAAAAGTGGAAATTTGCCCAAAAACTTGCTCCGACCATAACCCTGTGAAAATGGAAATGAAACCAACATTGACTGGTTCCTTCAGATGGAGGATGAATGACGCCTTGTTTAGAGATCCAGAAATTACCAAGAAGGCCCCAAAAATTATAAAAGACTACTCTGAGATAAATTTGAAGACCACAGTGGAAAAAAGAACAATCTGGGATGCAAGTAAAGCCGTGATGAGAGGGTTTTTGATTCAGCAAAATGCAATAAAAAGGAGAATTCAAAATGAGAAAAAAGTGAAGATTTTGGAAAAAATAAGAGAAGGAGAGAAAAAACTTAGAGCTAAACCAAAATCACAAGAGATTTTGAGAGAAATTAAGTTATATCAAGTACAATATATGAAAATGATAAATCAGGACACTGAATGGAAAATTAAACAGATGAGACAAAAGACCTTCGAATCAGCTAACAAATGTGGAAAGTTGCTAGCATGGCAGTTGAAGAAGAGACAAAAACTAAATACGGTCACCAATCTTGAAGTGGATGGAACGAATATTCAGAATCCTCAGGAGATCAGGATTTGCTTCCAGAGATATTTTAAACAACTCTACACACAAGGGCCGCAGTTCGAGTCGAAAATTGACCAATTTCTGAAGATAAATGGATTACAAAAAATTTCTCAAGAAAATAAAATATTATTGAACTACAAAATAACTGAACAAGAGGTGGAAGGCGCCATTCAGAATATGCAACTGGGCAAATCTCCAGGGCCTGATGGATTGACCTCCAAGTACTACAGAACTTTGAAAGACTATTTAATTCAACCACTAAAGGAGGTTTGTAATGAAAATATGGAGGGGAAAAAGGCACCAGAGACGTGGAAAGAAGCTTATATCACACTTATACCGAAGATTGAGTCTGAAAAGACACAACTTAAGAATTACCGCCCCATATCCCTACTCAGTGTGGATTACAAAATCTTTGCAGATATATTGGCTAGAAGATTGAAAAAAGTTTTGGCAGAGGTGATTCACAAAGACCAGGCTGGCTTTCTCCCTGGAAGACATCTATCGGATAATATGAGGAATATAATTAACATTTTGGAAAAGTTGCAGGTGAATATTAATACAAAAGCAGTTTTGATCTTTATAGATGCGGAGAAGGCCTTTGACAATATTTAAGTTTTATGAAGAAAGTTTTATGAAGAGTTTTATGAAGAAAAATCTTCAGGGGATGGGGGCGGGACAAAACTTTGATTTCAGCAAGGCATTTGACAAGGTGCCCCATGATATTCGTGTAAAGAAGCTGGTAAAATGTGGTCTTGACTATGCTACCACTCAGTGGATTTGTAACTGGCTGACTGACCGAACCCAAAGGGTGCTCATCAATGGTTCCTCTTCATGCTGGAGAAGAATGACTAGTGGGGTGCCACAGGGTTCTGTCTTGGGCCCGGTCTTATTCAATATCTTTATCAACGACTTGGATGATGAACTCAAGGGCATCCTGATCAAATTTGCAGATGACACCAAACTGGGAGGGGTGGCTAACACCCCAGAGGACAGGATCACACTTCAAAACGACCTTGACAGATTAGAGAACTGGGCCAAAACAAACAAGATGAACTTTCACAGGGAGAAATATAAAGTATTGCACTTGGGCAAAAAAAATGAGAGGCACAAATACAAGATGGGTGACACCTGGCTTGAGAGCAGTACATGTGAAAAGGGTCTAGGAGTCTTGGTTGACCACAGACTTGACATGAGCCAACAGTGTGACGCGGCAGCTAAAAAAGCCAATGCAATTCTGGGCTGCATCAATAGGAGTATAGCATCTAGATCAAGGGAAGTAATAGTGCCACTGTATACTGCTCTGGTCAGACCTGACCTGGAGTACTGTGTCCAGTTCTGGGCACCACAGTTCAAGAAGGACACTGACAAACTGGAACGTGTCCAGAGGAGGGCAACCAAAATGGTCAAAGGCCTAGAAACGATGCCTTATGAGGAATGGCTAAGGGAGCTGGGCATGTTTAGCCTGGAGAAGAAGAGGTTAAGGGGTGATATGATAGCCATGTTTAAATATATAAAAGGATGTCGCATAGAGGAGGGAGAAAGGTTGTTTTCTGCTGCTCCAGAGAAGTGGACACGGAGCAATGGATCCAAACTACAAGAAAGAAGATTCCACCTAAACATTAGGAAGAACTTCCTGACAGTAAGAGCTGTTCGACAGTGGAATTTGCTGCCAAGGAGTGTGGTGGAGTCTCCTTCTTTGGAGGTCTTTAAGCAGAGGCTTGACAACCATATGTCAGGAGTGCTCTGATGGTGTTTCCTGCTTGGCAGGGGGTTGGACTCGATGGCCCTTGTGGTCTGTTCCAACTCTATGATTCTATGATTCTATGAACAGGCATATAAAAGTTATGACGCTGGAAGATGAGCCCCTCAGGTCGGAAGGCATCCAACATGCTACTGAGGAAGAGCGGAGGACAAGTAGATTCAGAGCTGATGAAGCGGCTGGGCCAAAGCCGAAAGTTCGCTCAGTTGCGGATATGTCTGGAAGCGAAAGGAAACTCCAATGATGTAAAGAAAAATATTGCATAGGAACCTGGAATGTAAGAACCATGAACCTTGGTAAGTTGGATGTGGTCAAAATTGAGATGGCAAGAATAAATATTGACATCCTGGGCATCAGTGAACTAAAATGGGCAGGAATGGGCAGATTCAGTTCGGATGACCATCATATCTACTACTGTGGACAAGAATCCCTTAAAAGAAATGGAGTAGCCCTCGTAGTCAACAAAAGAGTGGAGAGAGCTATACTGGGATGCAATCTCAAAAATGATAGAATGATCTCGATACGAATTCAAGGCAGCCCTTTTAACATCACAGTAATCCAAGTTTATGCACCAACTACTGGTGCTGAAGAAACAGAAACTGACCAATTCTATGAAGACTTACAACACCTTCTAGAAATGACACGAAAGAAGGATGTTCTTCTCATTATAGGGGATTGGAATGCTAAAGTAGGGAATCAAGAGATAAAAGGAACAACTGGCAAGTTTGTTTGTTTGTTTTTAATAGATATTTATTGAAGTTTCAGAAATTATATACAAAAGAAAAACAAACAAAACACAGACAAAAAAGAACAAGTATAATTTCAATTCCTTATTTTCTTATGCCTTACTTCGCTGACCTCCTCCTACCTCCCCTTTCTGTATTCCAATTTCAAAATATTTATTCAGCAAGTCCTCTCCCTTAATTTCATTTAGTTTTACCATTCTTTTCTTTTAACTTAGACATTACTACTATAAATCACTTAGCTTCTAAACCATCATCATTCTAACATTTATTAATTTTGCCGTGTTTCTTAACCCTTTCTTCAGTTTATTTTTGATAACCTTATTTTCATTTAGTTTAGTTCATTTAAAAAAAGAGAAATCCAATTTTATCTTATCCATACTTAATCATTGAGCTTATACCTCAGTTCATATTCTTAAAGCATTTTTTCTAAGGTTGACCAAGATTCCCTTCCACGAATTTCCCAGTTTACATAGCAATAATAAAAAAATAAAAACAACAAAATAAATTGTAATTATGAACCCTTTGGATTCCCAAACTCCACCCTCCCCTTCCCGGTTTCAGTCCCCAAAAGTGTCCATCAGTCTTAATCTACTATCAGCCTGGAGATCTCACGTCCGAGGCACTTAATTGTCTTTCAGTTCCTCTCTGCTGGTCTTTTTGATAGACCTTGATATTAAACACCAAATCTTGGAGAGGCTCCGGCCCAACAGGATCCATGTTTTTTTCCAGCTAGGCCTCCATACTTAAAAGTAGAGCCCATGGGGTGTTCCATTTCTTGTTTCTTGCTCCTTTCCAGTCCAAAAATCCCCAAAGCTCTAACCTCCACCTTAATCACATTTGTAATCCTTAGGTCTTCTGATCTCCACATAAGAAGATCTCTCCATTTCTCAATCTCCAATTCAGGCCAAGCTTTCCACATCAAATTTTTATTTTTCTTCATTGCCATCATGTCAGGCCTCAAAGTAGAATTCTCTTTTAGCATCTGCACACCGACTCCTCCTTCCTTTTCTTCAGGGGCAACATATGTCTCCTTATCCATATTCTCAAAACTCTCAGATGTCTCTATTTGTCCAGTTAAATGGGCTCCTTGTTTCCAATCCTTATCCAATCCAAGAATGTTATTTACTGTTAAATCCAGAGTTGAAACATTAGAGTCCAGAGTTGAAACATTTGTAGCCATAACATCAAATTGACCTTGTAACTTTCCCAAGAGAACAAATGCTCTATCCAATTCATCCTGGAATTTCCCTCCTCCAGCCATTTCTGTAATGTCACCAAGTCCCTCTAAGGGGATTTTAGTTCCTTAATATTCTTTTCAGCTCGAGTCCAGAAATCCAGTTATTTTGTAACAGCCCTTCCTTATTGTCAACAAATTATAACAGATTGTAACCAATGTAACCGGCAGAAACAACAATAACAGTGTTCTCTTTTTCCGTCTTGACAGCCGACTTACAGCTGTCAAGCTCTTCAATACTTCATCATCAGGCTCTCTCTCGGGGCGATCCCGGGTCCGGGGGGATGGAACTTCAGCTCTCAAAATCAGTTCTTAATCCTCCAGTAAAGATTTTGTAATATCAAACCGTGAAATTAAAGTCGTTTACAAGAGAAAAGAGAAAATTTCTTACGACCTTAGGTAGCAGGTCCTTTGCTTTATGATGTTTACAAAGGGGGGGGCGGACTTCCTTTTTAACCCTTCCCCGCTCGTTCCTAATTCAAAGAAATTCTTCCTTTAGAGCCCAAATTTCTATGTTACTCACAGGTTGTTACTTTGAAATCCGATTATTCAAAAGAAGAAGTCAGCGCTCTCCGACAATGGCTTGTGGCTTCACTCCACAGAAGAAGAGGAACTACTCTCAGCACCGTGCCACACCCCGACCCTGTTCCGGAGCCTTTAAAAAGGCTCCTTCGCAGATCGGGGGGCGCAAATGGTGCCTGCCGAGTCACCACATTCACAGGCTTCTCCACCTGTGATTTTTTAGGAGCTCGGAGGGAATCCGCCATTAGTCACTGGCGCTAACCGGAAGTCGGAACAACTGGCAAGTTTGGCCTTGGAGTTCAAAGCAGGGCAAAGGCTAATAGAGTTCTGTCAAGAGAAGAAGCTGGTCATCACAAACACTCTTTTCCAACAACACAAGAGACGACTCTACACATGGACATCACCAGATGGGCAGCATCGAAATCAGATTGATTATATTTTCTGCAGCCAGAGATGGAGAAGCTCTATACAGTCAGCAAAAACAAGACCTGGAGCTGACTGTGGCTCAGATCATCAGCTTCTTATAGCAAAATTCAAGCTTAAACCGAAGAAAGTAGGAAAAACCACTGGGCTGGGAATATACAATCTAAATCAAATCCCTTATGAATACACAGTGGAAGTGAGGAACAGGTTTAAGGATTTAGATTTGGTGGACAGAGTGCCTGAAGAACTATGGATGGAGGCTTGCAACATTATACAGGAGGCAGCAACGAAAACCATCCCAATGAAAAGGAAATGCAAGAAAGCAAAGTGACTGTCCAATGAGGCCTTATAAATAGCGGGGGAGAGAAGGCAAGCAAAATGCGAGGGAGATAGTGAAAGATACAGGAAATTGAATGCAGATTTCCAAAAAATAGCAAAGAGAGACAAGAAGGCCTTCTTAAACAAGCAATGCAAAGAAATAGAGGAAAACAATAGAATGGGAAAAACCAGGATCTGTTCAAGAAAATAGGAGGTATGAAAGGAACATTTCGTACAAAGATTACCATAATAAAGGACAAAAGTAGTAAGGACCTAACAGAAGCAGAAGACATCAAGAAGAGGTGGCAAGAATACACAGAGGAATTATACCAGATAGATATGGATGTCTCGTACACCCCAGGTAGTGTGGTTGCTGACCTTGAGCCAGACATCCTGGAGACTGAAGTCAAATGGGCCATAGAAAGCACTGCTAATAACAAGGCCAGTGGAAGTGATGATATTCCAGCTGAACTATTTAAAATTTTAAAAGATGATGCTGTTAAGGTGCTACACTCAATATGCCAGCAAGTTTGGAAAACTCAGCAGTGGCCAGAGGATTGGAGAAGATCAGTCTACATCCCAATCCCAAAGAAGGGCAGTGCCAAAGAATGTTCCAACTACTGCACAATTGCACTCATTTCACACGCCAGCAAGGTTATGCTTAAAATTCTACAAGGTAGGCTCAAGCAGTATGTGGACTGAGAACTCCCAGAAGTGCAAGCTGGATTTAGAAGAGGCAGAGGAACCAGAGACCAAATTGCAAACATGCGCTGGATTATGGAGAAAGCTAGAGAGTTCCAGAAAGGCATCTACTTCTGCTTCATTGACTGTGCAAAAGCCTTTGACTGTGCTGACCACAGCAAACTATGGCAAGTTCTTAAAGAAATGGGAGTGCCTGATCACCTCATCCGTCTCCTGAGAAATCTCTATGTGAGACAAGAAGCTACAGTTAGAACTGGATATGGAACAACTGATTGGTTCAAAATTGGGAAAGGAGTACGACAAGGCTGTATATTGTCTCCCTGCTTATTTAACTTATATGCAGAATTCATCATGCGAAAGGCTGGGCTGGATGAATCCCTAGCTGGAATTAAGATTGCTGGAAGAAATATCAACAACCTCAGATATACAGATGACACAACCTTGATGGCAGAAAGTGAGAAGGAATTAAAGAACCTTTCAATGAGGGTGAAAGAGGAGAGAACAAAATATGGTCTGAAGCTCAACATCAAAAAACCAAAGATCATGTCCACTGGGCCCATCACCTCCTGGCAAACAGAAGGGGAAGAAATGGAGGCAGTGAGAGATTTTACTTTCTTGGGCTCCATGATCAGTGCAGATGGTGACAGCAGTCACAAAATTAAAAGACGCCTGCTTCTTGGGAGAAAAGCAATGACAAACCTAGACAGCATCTTAAAAAGCAGAGACATCACCTTGCCAACAAAGGTCGGTATAGTAAAAGCTATGGTTTTCCCAGTAGTGATGTATGCAAGTGAGAGCTGGACCATAAAGAAGGCTGATCGCCGAAGAATTGATGCTTTTGAATTATGGGTGCTGAGACTCTTGAGAGTCCCATGGAATGCAAGAAGATCAAACCTCTCCATTCTGAAGGAAATCAGCCCTGAGTGCTCACCGGAAGGACAGATCCTGAAGCTGAGGCTCCAATACTTTGGCCACCTCATGAGAAGAGAAGACTCCCTGGAAAAGGCCCTGATGTTGGGAAAGATTGAGGACACAAGGAGAAGAGGATGACAGAGGACGAGATGGTTGGACAGTGTTCTCGAAGCTACCAACATGAGTTTGACCAAACTGTGGGAGGCAGAGGAAGACAGGAGTGCCTGGCGTGCTCTGGTCCAAGGAGTCACGAAGAGTCGGACACGACTAAACGACTCAACAACAACAACAACATGGTCATCTCCTTTCAGGTGCTATCATAGTTGTGAAAGGAGCATCTTCAGCATCAGACCAACCACTGCCAAGTTCACAAAGACGGGTGAAACAAAGGGGCTGCTTCACCTTAGGAGCTACTTCATAGTTACCAAGCTGCAAAAACATCCAGGGCTGTAATGTGCAGCTTCTTAAAACTGTAAAAAGTGTGCTCAAAAGATGCTAAGTTCAAGTAGAGAATGTTGGCACACAGTTACTTTCAGAGGTGGCCCTGCTGAGATAAAGGAGGCAATCTTCGCTTTCAGATTTCCAGCTAGAAAGCTTCGCAAGCATGGAGCATAAGCTTAAAAGTGTTTAGTCAAACAAGATAAGCTACAGCATCAAAGATTCCCAGATGAGTCAGACCTGTTGCTTGGTACATAAATTTTCCTCACACCATAGGACCACCTAACTGGAGTGGGGGATTGGTGGTGAGGGGAGGAGATAGTTGTTCCTGTTTGTTCTGCAGACTGGAGGATCCTTTGCAGAAGAAAACATTCCTGTCCCACCCACCCCCAACCTTAAAAGATTAGGTTATCAAAGGCATGTGAAGCTACTTCAAACAGCTTCTTTGTTTATTAGACGAGTAAGGAAAGAAAAACAGATGTTCAGAGCAAACCTCCCCATCTGTACTATCACAAAACACATATTTCAAGTTAGGCTCCTGTAGGACCTTGAAGAATTAAAAAATCACGGTGGGAAGCTGCAGCACTCTTTAAAATATCCATTTCCTCACGGTGTTGTAAATAAAAATATGCCCTTTTCCCTTATGGGGTATCCAAGAGCCCATATAGAGTCCTTACATAGGTTCCCTATTGGTAGGAGAAAATAACAGAGGTCAACCAGAGAATATTGAGAAGCAAAGCAGCTAGTAAGCTTGATCTTTATTGATCTGTTGCAACAGGGTACTCTCCTCACACGCAGGAGAGGAAGAGGACCCACAACAATGGCCTGCAAGGCCTTATAAAGACTTTTGAAATTCCCCTTCTCTAGATCAGGACCACCCCCAGAAACATTATGCATACATCACAGAAGGGGTGTAACCTAAGACCACCCCTCAGATACATCCCACCTACATCACAGAAATTTAAATGTTGTTTTTCTCTTCTCCTTGTTTATCTCCTGTCTAGCAGGTTGCTTGATTGGATTTCTGGGGAGCCTGGCCATTCTTTTGTAGTGCTAAAATACTTATTTCCTGGGCCAGGTCACAGGCTCACACCTTATTCATATCTTTGAGACAGGATTTGTGAGGAAACAGACAATGGGGAGGCTTTTCCAGTTTAACCTTGCAGAGAAACATTTGCTCAGTTTAGGAATCAAAATGGTTCCAGGATGGCTTTCCTGTGTTGATCTATGTATGTGCAGTTATGAACATTACTATATATTTAAGACCATAAAATTCCTATCACATTATTCCCCCCTTTGGGGCTAGAATTTTTCTTAAAAAATTTTGCCCCACAAATAATAACATCGTATGTTGAAAATGGATGTCTTTGTATAAATATATCATATAAAAATAACACATGTTGCGTTTTGCTACTAAATTACTTGTGGCATTCTAACACTTTGGGAGAGACCATTTACTCAATAGTGTTCTATGCTTTACACCTAGCAGGAAGGTAAGGTCCACTAATGACTGAAAAGTGCAGTTTGCTTCCCCCCCGCCATTTTTGTGTTCTCAGGTGTCAAGGTAGCTCTTCTGTGGTCTCACACTGACATAGTGCTACAGCAACACATCCTGTCTGTTGAATCCCCTCAGGGCTTTCATTTAACCATGTCGCCTGGCATTCACCATAGCTGGCACAGGTTTGGGCATCTCGTGAGGGAGAGGTCTTCGCCTTGGCCTTTAGCTATGGGATTTTATTATAGGCTGTGGTCTTGTACTCATGGAAGTTGCTCACTTGCACTTAAAGGACCAAAAAGCTAATTGCAGCCTGGATACACTTGCCCAATTCAAACTGAGTCCAATTTGAATTTATCTTGCCCCATGGTTCTCAACTCTTCAAACCAATCTGTTAAAAGAAAACCATTCTTAACAAGGGCAGTTGTCCAAATAAGTCAATTTAAGTCTATAAGGGATCATTCCTGCTAAACCAAAGCATATCCACCTTCATGTTTCTTAGAAGCTTCTCCTTGGTAAAGCAAGTTTAGGGAAAGTTGGCAGAGTGCCAGGTGGAACAATGAAATGTGGTTATAAATTGAGCTAAACATTGGACTACACAATAGTGTGAGCTATTAGAAAGTATAAAATGCATGAGAATTCTCCATTGGTGTGTAAGCAATAAGACATTAAATATAAAAACAGTTACACACAATAAATTGCCCCCCTTTGTGGAAATCACACTGTCAGACACATTTCAACATTCTTACATAATAACACATAATACAAAACAAAATAATTAAATATCTGTTGCATATCTTGACACAATTGTGATCTTTTACGTATGTATCTTTTGAATCCTGGAGCAGAGGCTTGAGGTTCAAGTGAAAAAATGTCCTTGCAATTCAACTCCTCCCCCCTTTGTCAGTTCAACCCCTCCCCCCTTTGTCAGCCCGTGGGCACTTTGAAAACTCTGGTGTTGCAGGTCTTGTGAGTTGAGGGGTTGTTGCTGCTTTTCATCATTGCACATCTGTAGAAGTGATATCCTGTAAGGGGGCAGGGTTTTGGGGAGACTTAAACACAGTTAGACAAGGAAGGGGGAAAAGGCAAAAAGGATGTCCTCCAGTTTCCATGGGAAGCTGCAAATAATAACAATCTTAGTGGATTAAACATTTTATTCATTATCACATTTCCATATAATTACTGTTATTATCTGCTAAGTTTGTTTGCTTTCCTTCACTTAATTTTTGTTGTTGTTGTTCTTTTCATATTATAAAATAAAAAATTACTCCACATGTATAGAAAGAGAACTGTAAAAAATACAAAGGTTAAAAAATAAAAAGAAAGCAAAAAATTAGATTACCAGTTAGATGAAAATGGACTTGACACAAAGACATCAGATTCAGAAAATAACTATTATTAAATAGTACAAAGATATTATCAAAACCACACATATTACTACTGGACTGGAAAAAAATGGGAAAACAATGGGGAAAACTTAAAATTCACCATGTGCTATCCAATAAAAGAACTTCATGAGACTGACTTTCAACATGTGATGAACATGTCCCCAAAGTAAAACACAAACACACAAAATGAGCTATGAGGAACCAAAAATAAATAAATGCTAAGACACACAATTAATAAGTAACCTGAAGTAATCTGTTTTGGCATTCTAACATCCCAAATGAAAATAAAAGTGTTTCTTGATGTGACATCATCAGCTGTAATGTTAATACTGGGAAATGAGTTAATACGAAGAAAAAATGAATGGCAATTTTAAAGTTGTGCAAGTAACTTGCACTAGCCAAAATGACAGAATTAATAAGAAATGCTCAGGCAAAAAGGTAAACAAAAAAGGTAAACAAATACCATTCCACAAACAATGTTTGATTGTGCTTTGATTAATTTCTCATATATATAATGGAAGAACTGATAAAACGAACTTAATAAACGAAAACAGATTATTTGTAACCTAAAAAAAAATGTCAAAGCCACAAAGAGATAGAAGGAAATCAACTAATGTAGCAGGGATTCAGACTTGTTTTGCTGAACAGAAAGAAAGTGACTGTTTGGCTTTAAGTGAAGAAAGACAAAAGGAAAACAAATGCAATTACTTTTTATAGAGTATTTAAATCACTGTTTGCATCCCCTCATTATCATTTGTGCTGTGGGAGAAAAGAAAGGACACTCTGTTAAAAGGGAAAATTATTTCATGTGAGAGGTCTGTCAGGAAATGCTGTTCCTAAAATGCATAGGCATATACACACCTGTTGAAAGGGAAAATTATTTCATGTGAGAGGTTTGTCAGGAAATGCTGTTCCTAAAATGCATAGGCATATACACATACACACAAAAAAACTGTTATAAAATTTAAATCCCATGGGGGGGGGGAGAAACTACTCAAGAGAGGAACTCACAGTGGGAGTGCTTTGATATTTACCTGTGAAAAGAATTTGGCATGTCCAGTACTTAACTATTGTCTTAAGTAGCCCTGGAGCAAAACACATTAAGGGTGATTTCCCTGATGGTTCCAAGTTTTCTTTTACATTTGGAAGAAACCTCCTCTTCCCCCCTTACAGTTCCCCCCTTCCCCTCTCTCTCTTCTTTAGCTGATCTAGCCTCTGTGCATGTGCAGAGTTCATGTCTCAGCAAACCTTTTATACCATTGAAAATGTTGCATCTTTTGGCTCAATTAGAATAAGGAAGGGAAAGGTAAGGAGTAGATTTTAAAAATAGGGTTAGATTTTAAAACAAAAAAGAAAAACTCAGCAATTCAAGTATTCACAATTCAGCCCAAGCAAACGTGACTGCTTCCTTTATGTACAGGAAAGGGCTAATATCCCTCTGGCCATTCGCGGAACAATCAACCGCTCTCTTATTTATGAGTAAAAATGGCCAGAGAGTTAGAATTCATAGGATTTTATTTTATTTTTTTTAACATTCTCAGCCTTACCATCTGCAGACAAAATTTTCTGCCCTTTATTTACAGGATGGATGGTCAAGGCTAATTCTACTTGATTATTCATTTGTATGTGCTTAAACTTTGAGTAGACTTTTAAGTCTGATTTTTGTAAATAATAGACAAAATGATAAACATTGTAATCACTTAAATGCCTGATATCACCAGTTCTGCTTCAAACATCATGGCTTCACCTCACAGCTTTTAAAAAACAAAGAGCAAATCTGGGCTGAATTTCAACTCATCAGCCACAAATTGGGAAAGTTGAAAGAGACCTGGGGTCATCTAGTCCAACCCTAAAATACAGGGTTCATAGCAAGATTTGAGCAAATCTGGGCTGAATTTCAACACATCAGCTACAAATTGGGAAAGTTGAAAGGGACCTGGGGTCATCTAGTCCAACCCTAAAATACAGGGTTCATAGCAAGATTTGTACTACCAGAAACACACATACTTATGTACACAGACACAACTGGGGAAGAGATCACAAGCCATGCGCCTATCATGTACTAAGGAAGAGGAAAATAAAAGTACCCAATTCTATACAGAACCCTTTTAGCAGATCTTGAAGCTAGTTTGAGTGAGAGTTTACTTCCTTAGACTAAAGAGTGAAAGTTCCTAGATAAATTATCTTTAAAGACTGAAGTGAACATTTTTCCTAAGATAGGGAGAGGATCTCTTATAAAGCATAGTTTAAACAGCCATAGATTTGATTTAAAAGGAATACAAAAGTAAACAATTTTTCCTGAACTTGCAGAGGAATAGTAAGCCTAATCTATGCCCCCCCTTTGCAGTTTCCTTTAAAGGAAGCTTACTCGGGAGTAAATTTACCTGGCACAGAATAAGAAGGAGAAGGGGAAAAAAAAACCTGAAAAAGACAGAATGAAACAAGGGGGGGCATATTCTAAGAAAAGAGGCCAGGACGTCTTATAGAGACTGATATCAGGAGCCTTACAATAACTCTTCTGTCCAACCAGATCAAAGTTAAAACTGGACTCATATATTTTTCTTAGAAGGAACACCATACTTTCATAGGCATATGCTTAATGAAATACATACACTGCATTTTAGCTTGAGAGAGCAGTTGGCTCAACTAGGCTTTTGCAGCAGAAACATTAGGTTAACTTAGACTGGAACACAGGTGTACTCACAAACTCAAAACTTACAACACAACATCATTTACAATTAGACTTAAAATCACCCTCCCCACTGAAACTAGAGAAAGGAGGTGGGGTAATCCTCCTTTCAGAACACAAGTAGCACATATACAGGATTTTACCACTTGGGAGAAAAACTCTCTTTTAGAGCCTCTCTCAAATAACAAACATTTGCACACTTCATTCTCCATTTTGTCTTGTTTTAAGACTGATAAGGTTCAACATGGCTTCCTTAGATTTAGAACTTGGAGCAAGCTTGCATTTTTATTTTAGATGGCACATTTAAGATAAGCAGCTGCTGGATGTTACCTAGGTACAATTTAAACACAGGAAAAACGTTTCTTAAACACAAATTGAAGGGGACTGTCAGAGTCCAGGCGGGAAGTAAGCACCAATTGGGCTTCTTTCACGCCAGGGGTCTGAGGACTATTTTTCTTTTGACTGAGGTGCACCCATTTTCAATTAAAAGGGTTTTGGACCTGGGCAAAACTCCGAAGGGTCCGGAAAAGGGGAAACCTGGACAAAAAAAAACTTGGGGATACCTGGACAAATCTCCGATGGGAAAAACCTGGGGATACCTGGACAAATCTCCGAGGGGAAAAACCTGGGGATACCTGGACAAATCTCCGAGGGGAAAAACTTGGGGATACCTGGACAATCTCCGAGGGGAAAAACCTGGGGATACCTGGACAAATCTCCGAGGGGAAAAACTTGGGGATACCTCACTTAATCTCTATTCTACAACCCACAGCAACCTCCCTGCCTTTTACAATCTAACTCAGAGTCCCTACTGAACGCTTGCACACTTGCAATGCCAGATTGAGACTCTGGAATACAAAAGATGGAAAGGAATTCAGCGCCCTTGCGTTCTCTGTTCACAGGTCATTTCTAACAAAGATCGCCATGGCAGAGGTGCGGCTGCGCTGGGAGTTATAGTCTTGGGAATTATAGTTTTCAGTGCAGAAGAAATTGCACGACCTTTCTGGGCAAAACTCCGAAGGAATAGGTCGGCATAAAGAATTAAGTGGAAGAAATCACACACAACCTTTGCCTGGGCATACTCCGAAGGGCTAGGGCTGGTGTTGAGATCAAGAGGACAGAAAGGAGGAGCAGGCAATTTTTTTTTCAAGAGTTAAAGTGAGGAAAGAAGTAAGGATTTGAGAAGTATAGGTTTGCTGTGGTTTGCAGAATCCCACCCCACTACCCATTTTTCCTACTCATACTCACTTCGCAAGCGCTGTCCTGGTGATCCCGGGATCTCTTGACTGGTTGTTTAAGGCCGGCCTGATCAAGATTTGCTTCCTCTGGTTAGCCCCGCTGAAACTCCAAGTTATTTCCAGACCCTGGGACCGATGGAAGACTGGTTATTCCTCCTGGCAAACTGCCTGGTGCGCGCTGGATAACCAGTCCTTCCTCGTTTCCAGAATCCGGGTAACCAAAAGTCCCTTCGTGGTCGCCATCTGTTGTAAATAAAAATATGCCCTTTTCCCTTATGGGGTATCCAAGAGCCCATATAGAGTCCTTACATAGGTTCCCTATTGGTAGGAGAAAATAACAGAGGTCAACCAGAGAATATTGAGAAGCAAAGCAGCTAGTAAGCTTGATCTTTATTGATCTGTTGCAACAGGGTACTCTCCTCACACGCAGGAGAGGAAGAGGACCCACAACAATGGCCTGCAAGGCCTTATAAAGACTTTTGAAATTCCCCTTCTCTAGATCAGGACCACCCCCAGAAACATTATGCATACATCACAGAAGGGGTGTAACCTAAGACCACCCCTCAGATACATCCCACCTACATCACAGAAATTTAAATGTTGTTTTTCTCTTCTCCTTGTTTATCTCCTGTCTAGCAGGTTGCTTGATTGGATTTCTGGGGAGCCTGGCCATTCTTTTGTAGTGCTAAAATACTTATTTCCTGGGCCAGGTCACAGGCTCACACCTTATTCATATCTTTGAGACAGGATTTGTGAGGAAACAGACAATGGGGAGGCTTTTCCAGTTTAACCTTGCAGAGAAACATTTGCTCAGTTTAGGAATCAAAATGGTTCCAGGATGGCTTTCCTGTGTTGATCTATGTATGTGCAGTTATGAACATTACTATATATTTAAGACCATAAAATTCCTATCACAACGGCTAGGCATAAAAGCATAAAGGTATATGAAAGGAGTGGGTCATGGCATAGTGGTAAAGCACCTGCTTTGCATGCAGAAGGTCCCAGGTTCAATCTCTGGCAACTCCAAGTTGGGCTAGGAAAGAGTCTTGTCTGAAACTCCAGAGAGCTGCTGCCAGTCAGTGTCAACAATACTAAGCTAGATGGGCCATTGGTCTGATTCAGTATAAGGTTGTTTCCTGTGTTTCCAGGACGAGCCTTGCAGCTGCATCAGACCCAAAAGCCATCTTGTCCAGCCTCCTTTTTCTCACAGTGGCTAACCAAGATACTACTGGAAGTCCACAAGCAGAACACAAAGACAATAGCCCTCTTGTGCTGCTGCCTCCCAGCACCTGGTATTCAGAGACAGACTGCCTCTGAACTTTCAGGTTCCATCTAGCTGCCATGGTTAGCACCCATCATTGGTCCTCTCTTCCATGGATTCTTCCAATCCTCTCTTAAAATCATGTAAACCAGTGTTTCCCAACCAGGGGCCATATGGCCCCCTGGGGTCCCCAAGATATTCCAAGGGGGCCACAGGTAAAAAATGCATGAAAGGAGGGCTACAGCATGAGGCTAGGGGACCACAGAGGGAAGTGAGAAGTGAAGAGAAAAAAAGCATTTTTAAAAATCATTTTTTAAAAATCTTGATTGGCTGGCTATCCTCTTGGCCAATTATAAGTGGGTAAGGGGCCAGTCCACTAGGGCCTAACACTCCTTTTTGCCACATGAGTTTTCCTCAAGCAATCCTGGTTTGTTTCCAGCAGGAGGCTCCTGTTTTCACCAATAGAGCCCACGATCCAAAGCCCCCAGGTCAGGTTGAGTGCGGTGGTGAGACAGCAATGGGTAGGGCTGGGTGAGCCGTAGCTGCTTGTTGCTGCTGCCAGTGCTGGGCCCAGTGGCAGCCTGGCCCTCACTCTGCAAGGTGCAGCATGGTGCAATCCACCCCAGCAGCTAGCGGATCAGGGATTTCAGGTGTTGCTGAGGGGTGCAGGGTCCATTGGCAGCGCCAGCCCAGCTCTGCAAGGCACGGGGTGAAATCCACTCTAGCATTTAGCTGAGTGGGGTCATCTGGTGCTGCTGACAAAACACTAATATAAAAAGGTAGTGGATCAAAAGAAAGAAAGTCCCCCTTCCCCAAATGCCTGGCCAAGTGCTTCATCTTGCAAACAAAACAACTCCTTACTCAAGTTCAGCGGCACGCTGCCTCCAACGACCACGACCTTTCTCTCCCCTTTGAAAAGGCGTTGTAAGAAAGACTGTACAACCTGAAGAGACAGGCATGTACTTTTGTAAACCAAGAAAATCATATTCATATATATACGGCTGCTGGTCTACTTGACTAGCCTGGAGTGTGAATCAGCCAGCTTGGGGGGGGGGGCAGGCTAAACTCCCCAAGCACCTAGCATGTTTCGTTGCATGAGACAAGCAAGTTAGGAGGAGCACACAAATGCCTTTTCTTTAAGACTTCAAAAATGGGACAAATTGGGGGCCAAATGGGGCTGAGGAACCTGTGCCCCCAAAACAGGACCATCCCATTTTTTAAGGGACGGGCGGCAACCCCACATGAGCACATCACACATCATGTGGGCACAGCATGTCCACATTGATGCAGGATATTTCAAGGAGGCCTCCTCCTTGAAAATTTCAGGAGGGGCAAGGCCTCTCACACACCCAGATCATAATGCATGCGTAAAAATGAAGCTGTGCCTCTGGGAAAAGGCAGGACATATCTCATAAGACCTGTTTCAGCTCCCAGCACAGTTATCCCTGTCAGCACGATAAAGATGCAAGGGAGCAGCATGAGGTCAAGGAGTCCCCTACAAAAAAAGTACAGAAATGATGGTTTGGATGCCACCACGCACCACATGAGCACCTCCAACCTCCAGAATAAGCCTTGTGTCCTCATTTGCACACTCACACAATGTATCTTGGCTCACTTCTTATCGGATATTTACTTTTAGATTACTGCTTAATCCCATAAATGCCCAGGCTGTATTTAACAAACAGCCTTAAAAGAGCCTGCAGACTGCATAGCATGGAGAGAATGGACGAAGAAAGCTTCTTCTTTTTTCTTCCTCTCTCTCATAACACTGGACACCCAATAGAGCTGAAAGTGGGAACTTTCAGGACAGATGAAATAAAAGTATTTCTTCATGCAGAGCTTGGTTCAGCTATGGAACTCGCTGCCACAGGAGGCAGTGGTGACCACCAACCTAGCTGGCTTTAAAAGTGGGTTAGACAAATTCATGAAGGAGATGAATGACTGTTAGGCACATTGGTTATCCTCTGCCTCCACTGTTGGAGGCAGCAATGCTTCTGAATGCCAATTACTAGAAACCCCAGGAGGGGAGATTGTTGCTCTTGTACTCAAATCCTGCTTGCTGGTTTCCCACAGGCATTTGGTTGGCTACTGTGAGAGCAGGTGCTATATTGGATAAGTCATTGGCCTGATCCAGCAGGTTCTTCTTATGTTCTTAGGGATGACATGGACAACTTTGAGGACTGACAGAGAAGCACTTTAGACCATTACAGATGTGCTTTGACACTAGCAAGCCCCAGGGACTGCACCTGCCTTAATTATTCATGTCTCCATTAAAAATGACTGAGCAAAGTTCTCATTCACCACATATAGCCATTGCCTTCCTTCCCTGAAGACATTAGCCTTTCGATATTTGATGCTACTTTGGTCATTACACCCCTTTACATTGTTGAAAGGGCAGTGACTAAGGGCATTTGCGCATTACTCCAACTGAATATAATACACGTGCTCTTCCAGAACTATCTAACCTCACAATCCAGACATGTGAGTTTCTTTTATGCTACTGATGCTCCCTGCATTTCCCACAAAGCTAGCAGAAAAAGGTGGGTGTGCATTTAATGTTGTTTTATTGCATTTATTGACTTTCTATCCCACCCTCCCTTCCCAAGGAACCCAGGATGATAAACAAATACAAAATTTTCTAATAAAAAAGTGAAAACATTCAAAAACAGATAAAAACATTCAAAAACAATTATAATTAAAGACACCCAAAAGCTGTTTCAGTTAAAGACATACTCTAACGATCTCAAGGTTGCAAGGCACAGTATTCTTCGGCTACCAAATGCTTGAGTAAAGATGGAAAACTGTGAAAAACAGTTTTTGTTCATTAAACAAATTAATAACTGACTCGAATGGATATAAATGGCTTGGTTTAAGGAAATGAGATGCTGTTAATCAAATTTGCAGATGACAGCAAACTGGGAGAGGTACTTAATACCTCAAAAGATAGAATCTGGATTCAAGATGACCATTAACAGATTGAAGAACTGGGACAAAACCAATGAAATGGATGTCGATGGGGACAAATGTAAGGATCTACATTTAGGCTGGAATAATCAGATGCACAAATAAGATGGGGCGCACCTGGCACCTGGCTTGACAGCACCACATGTGAAAAGGATCTAAGGGTCTTACTAGACCACAAGCTTAACATGAGTCAACAGTGTGATGCAGCAGCAAAAGAATGTAAGTGCTCTGGAAGCTAGGACCCAAACCAATGGGTTCAAATTACAAGAAAGGCATTTCTGATTAAACATTAGGAAGAATGTTCTGATTGTAAGAGCTGTCTGACAGTGGAAGGGACTACCTCAAAAAGTGGTGGGCTCTCCTTCATTGGAGGCTTTTAAACAGGTTGGGTGACCATCTGTCAGGGATTATTTAGCTCTGGTTCCAGCATTGTCAGGGGGTTGGATTAGATGGCCCTTGGGGTCCCTTCCGACTCTTCAATTCTGTGATTCAATGGCTGCTTCACAACAGAAAGGCATTGGAGTGGTGTTAAATTGTACAGGCAGACTAAAACACAGCAACTCAAGCTCTAAAAATAATGAAATCAATTTAACAAACTCTAAAACAACAAAACCTATGGATCCTGCAAATCTTGGGCTGTCCTGCTCCATTTCTGACCCCCAGAAGGGCCTGGATGGGCAGAGTCTCTTCCACATCTGCAGGTGCATTAATCAGTGAAACTCCCTGCTCTCTTTACTCATTAATGCTGCCTGCTTAGCTACTTATTAAACATACAGCTATCCTTTGTACTTGTAATGTGTTTGTAAGTATCTCATTACACATTATTATTGTCCATGTGTAATCATAATAACTCTGAGTTAGGTGTCTGGATTTAGATATTGTGTGGCAGTTAAAACAGGATTCTTCCTGAACAATTTGATGGAGGCTTAATCTTTTATTTTCCAGGTTTTTAAAACATAACTCAGGTTTTTAAAACATGTAATAGATGCATTTATGTAAAAAATAAATAAAAAATGGACATGTCTCCAGTTTCACTCACTGCTGACTCCCCTGATTTCCCGTGTGCTGTGACCAACCCATTAATCAAGGGTGAGAGCCATTGAAAGAAACTGACCCTTTTAGCAAAGCAAGTTACACAAGTTGTAGGGGGAGGGCTGTGGCTTAGGACCACAGATCCCATACTTGGGTTCTCAGCATAATTTTTCCCAAAGGCTTTATTCAAAAAGTCAGTGCATGGTATAAACATAAATCAGCTCATAGGCTACACTATTCATAAATCCAAAAGCAGAACTCTAAGATACATGGCTCCATGCAAGCTAAGGTGTCTCAACTGCGGCTGGAATACTGGGTACAGGTTTGGTCACCTCACCTAAGTATGGACATTGTGTAGTTGGAAAGGGGATAGAAAAGGGCATCCCAAATGACCAAGAGGATGAATCAAGTACCCTATGAGGAATGGCTGCAGCATTTAGTTTATAAGGTATAATGGTATAAGGTATAATGGTGCTAGTTCATAAAATCATGCCTGGCATGGAGAAAGTGGATAGAGAAAGGTTTTCCTCCCTCTTCCATAACATGAGAATTCATGGAAATTTGATGAAGCTGAATGCTGAAAAAGTTGGGAAAGATAAAAGAAGGCACTTCTTGATGCAGTGGATAGTTAAACTATGGAACTCTCTTCCACAGGAGGCAGTGATGGCCGCCAATCTGGATGGCTCTGAAAGTGAATTAGACAAATTCTAGAAGAAGAAGGCTCTCAATGACTACTAGTTGTGATAGCTTTGCTCTGCCTCCCTAGCTGGAGGCAGCAATGCTTCTGAATACCACTTGCTGGGAGCCACAGGAGGACAAGGTGCTCTTGCATTCAAATCATGATTCAGGGTTTCCATCTGGTTGGCTACTGTGAGAACAGGATGTTTGGCATCAGATTATGTGATCTCATCCCACTTCTCCTCTTCCAACCAATCCTGCCAGAATATTCCCACAGGTCTTATAAGAATATCAGCACAGCCTGCTGGATCAGGCCAATGGACCATCTAGTTCAGTGGTTAACCAGATGCCAGGCTCATGACACCTATGCCCAATGTCTGGTCACAATCCAGTGGTCACAGCACCTGGGCTTGTATGCTATGCTTGTCCGACTCAAAGGAGACCCATTGAAACTAATGACCATTACTAAGTTAGGTCCATTAATTTCAGTGGGTGTGCTTTGAGTAAAACCTAGTTGGGTGCAATCCATTGCTGGCATACAGCCCCTGACCACCATAACCATCACCACCCAGAATCTGACCATTGAAATGTTCAGGCTTCCCACGACTTGCCAGGACCAGCCAAAATGCCGCAAGTTTCGCAAGCCAGTCAGTAAATCAAACAGCTCAAAGCTGGAGTTAACTCTTTGTTAGCAAAGCATGATCTTCACAAACTTGGCAGAGTTTCGGGCATAATGACCACAGCAGCCCTGCAGGTCATGCCCATGTTAATAAAATCAGTTGCCATGACTAAAAGACCCCACCCCGCCCCCAACCCATCTACGTCTACTCCTCTCTAGGGTTTCTTGCAAGCAATTGGAAACTGCACCTGTATGCAGACTGCCCTTGCTCCTCCAGTTTCATGCCTCTCCTGGTTCTGGGAATCACTGGAGGAGGGGAACTTATCACAGCAGGAATAGGAGACACCTGTGATTCTTCAACAGCCAGACTCATCTCTGCCTCTTGATCTCCCTACTCTCCTTTTCCTGCTTCTGCCTCTGATTCTGGACCTGCTGTCTGCCACAGACTCTCCCTGCTCACTAAACACTGTTATCTCTTCAACTTCCATTGCCGCTTTTTCCCAGTCTTCTCCCTCTGACCATTCACCATTGTCCCACCACCACTCCCCAGGCTCTGAGCCTGGTTCTCTTGGGGGTTCCCCAACTGGTTCCTCCCACCAGTCTTCTGTGTCCAACTGGTCCATGACAACTGCATGGGCAGTTCCAAAGTGCCCCCAACCTTAAGGAACTCAGCCACATCTGCTCCCGGTTAGACTCAATTGAGAAAGAAAGGAAAGGGAAATGAGCAAGCCACACTTCACCCTGATGGCATAAACATTCAGTCAACAAAGCACTGCAGGCAGATCAGCCGGCCAACTGGCCAGCTTCCTCTCTGGCTGCTGCAGCTCCACGTTGTTCCCCCTTGTCATAATTTATACGCATCCCTCCGTGCCACAAGCAGCTTGATGCCAGACAATTAAGCCACAGCAGCCTGTAAAGGACATCAACAGGCCTCAATGAGCTCCTTGGGAAGCCACTGGCGGAAGCTATTGTTTCCCAAATGTTCAAGCTTTAAAGAAAAAGCACCAGAAAGGGGCATAAATACTGGCAAAGGACACCTTGTTTTGTTTTGTTTCCAACAAAAAGCTTTTTTCAAAAGGGGAAAGGGGAAAAAAACCACAAACCTCACCTGCTACAGAAGATGAAAGGTGAGTCATCCCTTTAAACTCTCCTGTTCCTTATTTAGATCCCTGTTTTTTTTAGCAGAAACATTGATTGTTTAAAATTCCCCAGCACCGCTTCCTGAGCATTAATTCCCCTCAACTTTCAAACAGGCCCTTCATTTATTCTTTATGCTTCTCTCAGTGACATAAATAGATGTACGTTAAATGCTGCCACAGCACTCTCCCAAATTGCCTGGCTGTCTCCACAGACACAGCAGCAAAGTTTATAGCATCCTTTCAGATGCACCTGAAGGGTCTGGTGGCTTGAGGAAGGGAGGGAGGGAGGGAAGGTGTTGGGAAGGAGGGTATCTTTTAGCCACCATAGCTGAAGGGAAGAAACATAAGAACAGGCTGCTGTACTGACATTGGTCACTCAGATGCCCTAATGGGAAACCCTTAAGCAGGACCCAAGCGCAAGAGCCCTCTCCTCTCGCAGGAACGGGCCAGGATATTTTGCCACTTGAGGCAAAACAGAAAATACTGGTGGGGGCTCTCTACCACCCCCACCTCTTCCTTCATCGCTGCCACCTGAGGTGGCCGGAGGTGGCCCAGGGAAGCGTCAGCACATTGAAGGTGGAGAAAAAAGGAGGCTGGAAAGGAGCATGAGGCAGTGGGGTGGGGGGAAGCAGTGGGGCACAGAGGCATATCTAGGGTCCCTTGCACCCTTGACAAAGAGATTCTTTATTGGATGGATTTTGGTAGTAGGAGAGGATATATTAAGCTTAATTTATTTCCCCAGTCCAGTATCACATGAGTGAGGTTTAGACCCTTCGTTTTAGTTAAAATTTTACCATCCTTTTGCAGAGTAAGAATGGAAACTTGAGAGTATGCTGCTTAGCCTTAACTATGTTTATCCAGCCAGGCCCAGCAGTCTGGGTTCACCCTCTTTCCCACCTACAAAAATAATCAGGTGATGGACTGTGTAGTAAGCATGAGAAAATACAATGCTTATTCACATTTAAATATTGCCAAGATACAACAGAGAGCAGTGAAGAATATGAGGCAGGCAATGATAAGTTACTTTCTGCATCCTGAAAGTACTTAGATTTAAAAATTTATTTTGAAGCAGCAGCGCTCTGCTGGATTAAAGAGTGGATGCAATTAGAAGATACAGACGCACTAGATTTGGAGGGGTTCGACAATGTATTTGGTTGGCATGCATATTTATGGTATGACAAGGTAAAGGTTCATAAAGCTTTTAAAAATCATGCAATTAGAAAACCATTGTATAATGTATGGATAAAATATAAAGACCTTTTAGAAAGAAAGGCGCCCAGATGGCTATCACCAATGGAAGCAAAGGCCCAGAAAAAATTAAATATGGATACCAAATGGTTGAGATACTCTGATTTATTACTGGAAGATAATGAAGGATATAAATTAAAATCATTTGATCAAGTTAAGGATAAATTAAATTGGCTACACTATCACCAGATTAATGAATTATACAAACTGGATAAGAAAAATGGTTTTGCCTCTGAAAAATCTAAGTTGGAGATGGAGTTGTTGGATACTAAAGGTAAAAAATTGTCTCAAATGTGTAAGTTATTGTTGGAGTAGCATACAAAAGATGAACAAGTTAAATGTGTGATGATAGATTGGGCAAGAGATGTAATATAATGTTTGAGGATTGGGAAAGACTGTGGAAGAAAGGGGTAAAGTTCACTGCATGTACTGTGCTAATGGAAAATATAATAAAAATGATGTACAGATGGTATTTGACTCCTGTTAAATTAGCAAAGATATATCATAACTGTGATAATCTATGTTGGAAATGTAAAGAAAAGGAAGGAACTTTTTATCACATGTGGTGGACCTTCCCCAAGGTGAAAGACTTCTAGGGAAAGATTTATAATGAATTGGAAAAAATGTTGAAATATACACTTATAAAGAAACCAGAGGCCTTTCTTCTTGGAATAACAGGTTTGGAACTGCCCAATAAAGATGTTAAATTATTTTTGTATGCCACAACTGCTGCTCGAATTTTACTAGCTAAAAAGTGGAAAACACAAGAATTACCAATGGTGGAAGAATGGCAAGTGAAGGTGATGGATTTTTCGGAGCTAGCCAACCTAACCGGAAGAGTCCGCGACCAGAAGGAGGAGGAGTATCAGGAAGAATGGAAAAAATTTAATGATTATTTAGTTAAATAGGTTAAGTTAAATTAATGGGCTTGCAGATACTTAATTGGCTAAGGACTATATGTAAATTAAGTGATGAATTAATATGTTTAATTCCAAAATGAAAAGATTTAAGGATGTTAATGTTCAACTTAAATTTTGTAAGAACTGTGACTTGGAAAACCGTTAAAAGGATATGCATTGAAATTCAACCAAGGGGAAGCGAGGAAGTCACTTAACAAGGTTAATAAGAATAATTTTTAATAAGGTTATGATTTATATTTGTTTGTTTTTCTTTGTTTGTTTGTTTATCTTTTTGTGAAAATTAATTTAAAAAATTGGGGGGGGGGGTACTTAGATGGTGTTTGCTCTCAGGAGAGAGCAAACAACATTTCCATCCCCATCAGCAGATAAATGGAAAATGAAAAAGAACAGTGTCTGGGCAATAAGCATAGGAGGCAAGAAGTGGTGCACTGCTGGGGTCCCAGATCTGCCCCCCCCCCCAGCTATCCTCAGTCTGCCACTTGAGGCAACTGCCTCACCAAGCCAGTCCTGCTTCCTTGTCAGGATTGAGAAGTCTGTTTGCAGAAACCTCATGGAACTCACATGGTGGGAATGTGATCTCCTATACAAAGAAAAGAGTCCTGTCCTTTATTCCAGCCGTTTTCCCCATCTGGTGCAACTGGACTTCTCCGCGACCCTTCCCCTCTGCAGGGAGGTGGGACCGATTCAGATGGTCCGCCCCCACCACTTAATGGATCCAATTGGCTTCCAGAGAGTGGTAGGGGATGCTTTATCCCGTGTTGATGGCCTTTCAGCTGATTCCCTGGTGGCACGCTGGAATGTGGAGTTAACCAGGGCTATTGACTGTCTGGCTCCAAAGCGCCCTCTCCGATTGCATGGAGCCCGGACAGCCCCGTGGTTTTCCCCGGAGCTGAGGGCGATGAAACAATCGTTGAGACGGCTAGAGCGCCGGTGGTGGAAAACTCATTCTGAATCAGACCTGACACGAGCTAGAGCTCAACGTCGAGCCTACCAAGTGGCAATGACGATGGCGAAGAGGGCCTTCTTCACCGCCTCTATTGCATTTGCAGAAAACAGCAGCAGGAGACTCTTCCAGGTGGTTCGCAATCTATCGGAACCACCTTCATCACCGGGGCCTGGTAGGGACCCCAAGATCTCCTGCAATGCTTTTACAAAGTTTTTTGCAGATAAAATCACTCAGATTCAGAAGGAGGTAGACTCCACCGTGGGAGCAGAGCCAGGACAGGAGAGTGCTAGAGTCCTGTCTAGTCTTGTTACATGGGATCAATTCCAATCTGTTACCTCCGAGGATGTGGACAGGCTGCTTGGACGAGTGAAATCGACCACCTGTCTCCTTAATCCTTGCCCATCCTGGCTGATAAAAGCAAGCCGGGAAGGGCTGGGCGATGGGCTCTGCGTGGTAGTGAATGCTTCCCTCTGTGAGGGAGCCTTCCCTGGCCCCCTGAAAGAGGTGGTCATTAAACCACTTCTTAAAAAAACATATTTATGGCCAAAACCAATATGGCCAAAAATCGCCCCGTCTCAAATCTACCATTCTTGGGCAAGGTGATTGAGCGAGTGGTTGCTGAATAACTCCAAGCACGCCTGGAGGATGCGGACCATTTGGATCCCTTCCAATCGGGATTCAGGCCTCACCATGGGACCGAAACTGCCTTGGTATCACTGGTCAATGATCTCTGGCGGGCTAGGAACAAAGGTGAGAGCTCTCTCGGCGGCCTTTGACACCATCAACCATAACATCCTTCTGGACCGTCTAGAGGGGCTGGGAGCTGGGGGCACTGTTATACGGTGGTTCTGCTCCTTTCTCCTGGGCCGTGTCCAGAAAGTGGTGTTGGGGGATGAGTGTTCAGACCCCTGGGCTCTCACTTGTGGGGTGCCTCAGGGTTCCGTCCTCTCCCCCATGCTTTTTAATATCTATATGAAGCCGCTGGGAGAGATCATCAGGGGGTTTGGGCTGGGTGTTCATCAGTATGCAGATGATACCCAGCTCTACCTCTCTTTTAAATCAGAACCAGTGAAGGTGGTGAAGGTCCTATGTGAGTGCCTGGAGGCGGTTGGAGGATAGATGGCAGCTAACAGATTGAGGTTGAATCCTGACAAGACAGAAGTACTGTTTTGGGGGGACAGGGAACGGGCGGGTGTGGAGGATTCCCTGGTCCTGAATGGGGTAACTGTGCCCCTGAAGGACCAGGTGCGCAGCCTGGGAGTCATTTTGGACTCACAGCTGCCCATGGAGGTGCAGATTAATTCTGTGTCCAGGGCGGCTGTCTACCAGCTCCACCTGGTACGCAGGCTGAGACCCTACCTGCCTGCGGACTGTCTTGCCAGAGTGGTACATGCTCTAGTTATCTCCTGATTGGACTACTGCAATGCGCTCTACGTGGGGCTACCTTTGAAGGTGACCCGGAAACTGCAATTAATCCAGAATGCGGCAGTTAGACTGGTGACTGGGAGTGGCTGCTGGGATCACATAACACCGGTTCTGAGAGATCTGCATTGGCTCCCAGTACATTTCCAAGCACAATTCAAAGTGTTGGTGCTGACCTTTAAAGCCCTAAACGGCCTCGGTCCTGTATACCTGAAGGAGCGTCTCCACCCCCATCGTTCAGCCCGGACACTGAGATCCAGCTCCGAGGGCCTTCTGGCGGTTCCCTCATTGCAAGAAATGAGGTTACAGGGAACCTGGCAGAGGGCCTTCTTGGTAGTGGCGCCCGCCCTGTGGAACGCCCTCCCTTCAGATGTGAAGGAAATAAGCAGCTATCCTATCTTTAAAAGACATCTGAAGGCAGCCGTGTTTAGGGAAGTTTTTAATAGTTAATGCTGTACAGTGGTGCCCCGCAAGACGGAAAACCCACTAGACGAAAGGGTTTTCCGTTTTTGAGCTGCTTCGCAAGACGAATTTCCCTATGGGCTTGCTAATAGCCTTTTAGCCGCTAAACCGCTAAGCCTTTAATAGCCGCTAAGCCGCTAAGCCGCTAATAGCACTAATCCGCTAAGCCGCTAATAGGGTTGCTTCGCAAGACGAAAAAACCGCTAGACGAAGAGACTCGCGGAACGGATTATTTTCGTCTTGTGAGGCACCACTGTATTGTTTTTAACACTTGATTGGGAGCCACCCTGAGTGGCTGGGGAAACTCAGCCAAATGGGTGGGGTATAAATAATAAATTATTTATTATTATTATTATTATTATTATTATTATTATTATTATTATCTGGCAGGCAGACTCTGAAAAGTTGTCCAGGGAGCAATGCAGTCCTCTGAATGCAATCTGTGCAAAAGGCCACGCAATGGGGAGATGAAGGACTCAGCTACATTACAGTGGTACCTCAGGTTACATATGCTTCAAGTTACATACACTTTAGGTTACAGACTCCACTAACCCAGAAATAATGCTTCAGGTTAAGAACTTTGCTTCAGGATAAGAACAGAAATCGTGCTCCGGCGGCACGGCGGCAGCAGGAGGCCCCATTAGCTAAAGTGGTGCTTCAGGTTAAGAACAGTTTCAGGTTAAGAACGGACCTCCAGAACGAATTAAGTACTTAACCCGAGGTACCACTGTAGTTAAAAAAAACCCTGTGTTTTGAATGTGTTATAAACAAGCAACATCAGATAGCACTGGAGAGTAAAAAAAAAAAATTCCACATGATTTTCCACAGAATTTTTGTTTTGCTTTGTTACAACAATTTAGTTTCTGACTTATTTATAGTGGGGTTTTTCCTGTGTTTAGATTCACCCGGAAGAGGGAGCCATGTGTCAGTTAAAGAGACGCTGCTAGAGTGGGGCTAGAAGAAGGATGCTGGAAGCGAAAGGAGCAAAGTTGAGAAGAAGCTGAAAAGAGGCTTGAGGAAGAAGATCAGGGAAGGAAGGGAAGGAAGTGGATTGATGAGGGAGCAGAAGGGAGAGCGGACTCCGACAGACAACCTGCCACTCAGCTAGCAACAACTAAGTGACATTGTTTATTTGTTAATTCAACAAATCCGCTGTTGCCAAGGAACCAGCACTGGTTTGAGCTGGGTCATTGTGGGGTGTTTTGTTTTGTTTTGTCTGTTTATTGTTATAATTGTTCCCTAATTGGCTGCACTAACTGCTCTCCCACTTAAGAGATGAAAGAAGCATTGCTATATTCATTAGACTTCTGGCATGATTGCCAGCACACCCATTCTCACCCTAATTATGGGACCCCAAGGCACTGCACATCAACTTCATAGCTCAGAGGATGATGCCCTGTGGCTTAGCAGGATGCAGGCAAGTTCCACATCTGGGCACCTGGACCACAGGACAAGCAATTGGCACCTTTCTCCCACCCTCCACAAAGCAACTCCCTATCTGCCTTTTGCCAATTCTTGCAGGGAAGGAAGCCTATTGTGGTTGCTTAGGGATGCTTAATGCCCAGGTGACCTACTTTTACTGTTGGAGGCAACGTGCCTCTGAAGACAAGTTCTTGGGGAGCACAGGTGGGGAGAGTGGCTGTTGAACCTCAGCCCTGCTTGCAGAATTCCCACCAGAGCATCCAGTTAGCCACTGTGAGAACAGAATAGTGGACTAGATGGGACTTCAGCCTGATCCAGCAGCACTTTTCTTATGTACTTACTTGAACTGTGGGCTGCAGCCCAGTCCTGGGTCCTGAACCAAACTGGGCCAAGGGGATTTGTCCAGAGCAGGTTGAGGTGTCCCCGGATCACCCTGAATCTGTCTGGGTACACTCAGAGTGATCTGTAGTTGTCAAAAGTGGGAGGATCAGCTGGCAAAGAGAGTGGGAAGCAGCCTTCTTTCTCCTTCACTCCCCCTGCCCCACACAACTGCATGTTTAATTGGGTTTTTAAACCCAAACATAAGACTGTCCAAGGGCCCCAATGTGGTTCAGGATCCAGAGCCTGGTTAGATCAGCCCCAGATCATTGCAGGTCTAACTGGGGCTATCTCAAAATGCTAGACTGGGCAGGAGGAGGCCGTGCACAGCTTCACTTACGTACTGCTGACTGAGTTCCAACAAATACAGATTCAGAATTGAACTCTCATTTGCAATGCAGGTTGTAAGATACTTGGGGCAGGGACCTTGCTGCTCTTGCCTACAAACAGGGCTGGACCATTCACAAGGCAAGCTGAGGCAGCAGGATCCACAGGGCAGGAGCCTTCTGCATCCCCTGTAGATCTGCATCCCCCACCCCACCCCCTTGTTCCTGGTGTAGATCTTTGCTCACCCCTTCTTCCCTGCTGGAGAGGAATGTACCTTTTGTGGTTCTCCTCAGGAAACAAAATGTCCTGGCCAGCACTGCCTATGAAATGCTTACATTTTTTCCTGCAATGCCATCAGTGAATAACCCATCATTACTAGAAGTACCGGTAATAACCATGCGTGACTGTTGTGACTCTAGGTAGCCATGCCTCTTTAATCTTCCTTTTCTGCTTTTTATTCAGGGATTTGTGACACAACATCTCTGCCCTTTGGATTTCAAAGGCTGGGACCAGGGGAAAAAATACATTCTGGTAAAAGGTGTCTTCACAATGTGCCTATCCCCAGAGATTCGCTGCTGCCCCCCACCCACCCTGCCAAAATGCAAATGAGCTGCTTTGATTCCCCCCCCCCCCCCAATTCTAAGTGTGGAGAAAGTCATGCATTGTTACATACAAAGCTAGGCTTAATTTCAGAGCATATGGACCACGCCGTGTGTGTGTGTGTGTGTTTACTTCAATTGGAAGGCTTTAATTTGTCTTGGCAGCGGCTTCTGTTTGGGATAAGAGAGAGATGTATGGACACAGTGTAGGCTATGATGGAACATAATTAGGCAGCGCAAGCTCTTAACCAAAGAAAAGAAAGAAAACCCAAACCCTCCTTTCATCTAAAACAGTTGCGCACATTATGTAGTGCTGCAATCTGTAATAATACACTTCCCCTGCAGCTTAGCACACAGAGTCTTGGAGCTGTAGGCCACCTTATAATGCCTGTTTTTCAAAGAGATCTTCAGCATGCAAAAAGAGAGAGCACTGGTGGTGCAAAACCCAAATTAGAAAAAGATTAGGTGGGGAGAGCGGTAGCCCAGGAGTTGTAGAGTACCTGCTTTGCATGAAAAAGGCTCCAGGCCTCAATCCACAGCAACAAATTAGAGCTGAGAGTATCTCCAGCCTGAAAACCCAGGAGAGCAGCTGCCAGTCAGTGCAGACAATACAGATCTGAATCAGCCACTGGGCTGACTCTATGAAGCAGCTTCCAATTTTCCTCTGTCTTGTGCATTAAAAGTCCATTGAACAGTCCACAAAAGCCTTACTCGGTCAGCCCCAAAGTTCTCCCTTAGCTAATCTTCCTCCTGCCCTAGCCTCATGAACTCAGCCCGCATTGGGAGGGCCAGCCAAGATTTAAGTTAAATTAAAACTCAGCACCCAGCCCCATGCACCACTGAGTCTTCTTGTGTGCTGAGCAGCATGGCATTAGCACATCAAATTAGCCAGAGTTGGCTGGGGTACTGTTTGCTTTTTTTCTTTTCTTTTTTCATTCTTTCCCTTTTAGTGTCTGTTGCTTGATTATTCCCTCCTCTCTACATCTGTGTTTGTGGCTTGGGCAACTGGTGGAGAATCAGAAAGATAGGATTCCCTGGAACAGGAAGGAGATCATCCTGCCAGCAAGCTGCATGGAGCTGTTTCTGTGCACTTTATCCAAAAAAACTGAAGACAGCACCTCTCCCTTCCTCTCCAAAGCATTTGGATGAGCAAGGCAGACACCCCTGGAACTTTGACACCCTGAGCAGCTGCCAGATTTGCTTCTGTGACCAGGCCAGCCCCGGGACAAAGTTTCAGCCAGTTGGCAGGGTAAAGCTGAAAGCAAAATGAAATTAGGCACAGCATATCGCCAGTGGGCATCCAACACCAGAGAGTAGGGAAGGGAAGACTCAGAACCAGTGTGCCCTCCTCGCTGCCAGAAGAAGAACTCAAAAGTGGGTTTCTGTCAAATTCTTTATGCCTATGTCGGAGGGCTCAGCCGCACTTCTACTTGTGCCATGCCTAGAAACCAAGCGGTTTCCCCTTTGTCCGGCACTGACTATGTGTTGGGATGGATATGGAAGGTAGGAAAGGATATATTATTTATTAATTATCCTTCCTCTTGTTCACTTCAGTAATATTAGTGTCTAATTTAGCAGAGTTAAAAATATGCCATACTCTGCAGCATTAACACGGAAACTTGGGACAAAGCTGTGCAGCTTTCTATAATTATGCAAGATGCCTTTGGCAGACAGGATCTTCCCCTTTATTTATCCCTCCAAACAAAATAAGAACACAGAAGTCTGCAGTGTAAGAGTATAAAAATATTGTTTGCTTACATAAAGTTGCAGACTCGACTCAGGCAGAAAATAGCAGCGAAATAAGTCGGGCAAAATATCTTTCTGGATTACAAAATAGATGATTTAGAGCAGTGTTTCTAAAACATGGATCTCAGCTGGTTTTGGACTACAACTCCCATCACCCCTAGCTATCAGGACTAATGGTCAGGGATGATGGTCAGGGATGTTGTTAGGGGCCTCCTAACAACTCTCTGTGCCCTTGATGAACTACAGCTCCCAGAATTCTTTTGGAGAAGCCAAGGCTGTTTAAAGTAGCATCATGGTGCTTTAAAATATGGGGTGGATGTGACTGGTGCCAGCTGTTTCAAGTCTGGTCCTGATGAAACAGCTGGTAGGAAGGAGTCCAATTTGAGGAGAATTTTAACTGATTACTTTATTGCTTGTCTTGTGGCCAGAAACAAAGCCCATCCTACAACAGGGTAAGTGTGACTCTGGACCACCCACCCACTCATCCATGATGCTTGAGATCCTTGAATGCCCTTTCCCAGGGCTTTTTTTCATGGGGGAAGTCACAGGAACTCAGTTCCGGCACCTCTCAGGTGGGCACCATTGCCATTATAAGAGAACAAGAGAGGCGTTCATGGTGAGTTCCGGCACCTCTTTCTAGAAAAATAGCACTGTCCTTTTCCCTCTGCTGCCCACCTCCCTCTTTTCAGCAAGCAAGTGTGCACCATGCAACTAATGTCTGCAACTTCCTGCACAGTGAGAGATGGTCCAAAAGGGTCAGGTGGATCTTGCTCAGGAGAAAGGAGTGTTGGCGGTGGAGAAGCCCAGTTCTTGTATTCCAGCAGGAAGACCGGCTGTAAGTCAACAATAAAGAGGTGTAATTATCATGACACTAAGTAAGAGCTCCAGTGATTTAAACTTTAGAGCAAAGCTTTGCCAGTCATTGCAGCGATTACCTAGTGTCATTAAACTTTAACATCTAAAGCAGCAAGAAGCATCTGGGCTCAGGAACAATTTTCACCTCCTCCAGCACTGACAAGATTTGCAAATGCTAAAATATGGAAAGGGATATCACTGTGCTCCCCTAGAAGGCATCAAGTTTGGCCTTGCTTCTCCCCCTACCCACTCCCCCACTGTGCAACAAGGCAGTGTGCAGCCCACGGGTTCCATGTCAAAGTACTCTTACGAACCACTTGGTATGAAAGGGGGGCTGCTAAGAGGCAAAGAGGCAGCAGAGGGAGCTGGAGGTTTAAATGACTATGAGGCTTAGAAAAACGGGTATCCCTGGATAAAGTTCATTGATTGGGTTCAATTAATTAAACTAAATAGTTTTTAATTGGATTTTGAATAAATGCGCTATTAATTTTTTACTGTTTTTAATTTTATTGTATTACTAACTTTCTTAGTGGGTCATGCAAACCGCTATCCTTAATAATGCTTTTTATACTGCAAAAGGAAGTTCACTCTGTGTGCAGGATTCCAAAATAACACAGAAGCCCATGAATATCCTTCTTTTTTGCTGTAAGCATCCACACATCCTGAAACAACAAGTGTGGGACAACATAATCTCCTGCAAAAACAATTTTTACATCAAGATTCTCTGTGCCACACAAATTACTACAAACCCTCAATTTTTTTTAGCTTAGCCATTTTTAATTGAAAGCCTTTGGAAGCTCAGACCCTCAAAATTAGCAAGCAAAAGGGAAAGTGGGATGTGGAGGAGGACAGGCAGGCATAATCCAAAGTGGCAACCTGTAGTAAGCATATAGTAAATCTGGAGGCAAACTCAGCTTGCATGCCCAAGCTCTGCACTCCCCCAGCTCTCCAACTGGATAGTAAAGAAGGACACAACACTGCTGCAAAGGGATCAAATCAGACCACAGCTTTATTGACAACAGATGCGGGAGGTTTGGCATAGGCATTGTGCAACCAGTTACTTCAAGGATTAACCCAACAGTGGGGAATTCCTAAGACTTACATCAAATATGGGACCCCTGCTGGGATCGTTGGCTCTGGCTCAGTCACCACTGGCTCTGGTGCCACCTTCTGTTGGGTTCCCTTGCCTCCTGCCCTGTTAGTTTCAGTGGGCACCATCCATCATTGGTTGTAGTGCTTTACAAAGTGACGGGGGGTCCCTTCTGCAGATGGGAAACAAGACAGGAAGGGGGTGGAGGCTGAGGGGGGAAAGTGCAATTATCTCAGTTATGCATACTTCAGCTTCGTTACAGACTCTGTCTGTTAGGGCAGTGGGTGCATCTCTTTAACCTTGTGCAGTCGTTGTTGTTGTTTAGTCGTTTAGTCATGTCTGACCCCATGGACCAGAGCACGCCAGGCACTCCTGTCTTCCACTGCCTCCCGCAGTTTGGTCAAACTCATGCTGGTAGCTTCGAGAACACTGTCCCACCATCTTGTCCTCTGCCGTCCCCTTCTCCTTGTGCCCTCCATCTTCCCCAACATCAGGGCCTTTTCCAGGGAGTCTTCTCTTCTCAGGAGGTGGCCAAAGTCTTGGAGCCTCAGCTTCACGATCTGTCCTTCCAGTGAGCACTCAGGGCTGATTTCCTTCAGAATGGAGATGTTTGATCTTCTTGCAGTCCATGGGACTCTCAAGAGTCTCCTCCAACACCATAATTCAAAAGCATCAGTTCTTCAGTGATCAGCCTTCTTTATGGTCCAGCTCTCACTTCCATACATCACTACTGGGAAAACCATGGCTTTAACTATACGGACCTTTGTTGGCAAGGTGATGTCTCTGCTTTTTAAGATGCTGTCTAGGTTTGTCATTGCTTTTCTCCCAAGAAGCAGGAGTCTTTTGATTTTGTGACTGCTGTCACCATCTGCAGTGATCATGGAGCCCAAGAAAGTAAAATCTATCACTGCCTCCATTTCTTCCCCTACTATTTGCCAGGAGGTGATGGGCCCAGTGGCCATGATCTTCGTTTTTTTGATGTTGAGCTTCAGACCATATTTTGCGCTCTCCTCTTTCACCCTCATTAAAAGGTTCTTTAATTCCTCCTCACTTTCTGCCATCAAGGTTGTGTCATCTGCATATCTGAGGTTGTTGATATTTCTTCCAGCAATCTTAATTCCGTCTTGGGATTCATCCAGCCCAGCCTTAGGAAGGGAAAAAGAACTGGGTTCCTGTGGCCCCAAACATAGCCATAGCCTGCTATATTATGGAAATAATAATCAACGCCAACAGCTTTTGCATAGATTCCTAGGGTCCTTGGGATATGCAGCTCAGTTTGCCACAAGTAGTTATTTATTAACTTGTGCCTCACTTAAACAACAGCAATTATTCATTGAGCAGGATATCCATGCAAGGAGGCACAAGGAGGAAATGCATGAGGGAAGACAGAAGTCATTCCCTGCTCTTGTTATCCATGAATGAACACATGAGACTGCTGTGCTCAAGTCAGAGCATGAGCTCAGTACCGTCTTCTCCAGCTGGGCTCTCCCCAAGGTCCTTCTCAGCCCTTCTATCTGACATCGCTCGAGGGAATGAACCTGGAACATTCTGTTTGTTTGTTTTTTGTTTGTTTTTTGAAAATAATATTTATTACTTTTCCAACAATTTAAACACTAAAAAAACACACAATACAATACAAAAACACTACATAACACTAACACATTAAACTAACAAAACCAAACAAAAACAGTTTAAGACACATCAAACAATTTCAGTATCTTATCTTTCATTCACTTATTTCAACGACCTCCTCACACCTCCCTCTTTGTATTCCACTTCTGTTAATTGTTTCAGCAATTCCTTTCCATCTTCCTCTGTTTTCTATCCTATAATTATCTTAACACATTCTAACCTTATTTTTCCTTTAATATTTTATTAAGCTATTTATACTTAATTCCTTATAACATCTCTACTAAAACCATATAACTTCATTCCAACATTCTTCTAACATTCATTAATTTTACAGTATTTCTGTAAATAGTCTTTAAACTTTTTCCAGTCTTCTTCCACCGACTCTTCTCCCTGGTCTCGGATTCTGCCATCCATTTCCGCCAGTTCCATGTAGTCCATCAACTTCATCTGCCATTCTTCCCGGGTGGGTAAATCTTGTGACTTCCAATACTTCGCGATGAGTATTCTTGCTGCTGTTGTTGCATACATAAAAAAAGTTCTATCCTTCTTTAGCACCAATTGGCCGACCATGCCCAGGAGAAAGGCCTCTGGTTTCTTCAGGAAGGTATATTTGAATACCTTTTTCATTTCATTATAAATCATCTCCCAGAATGTCTTAATCCTTGGGCATGTCCACCAAAGGTGAAAGAATGTACCTTCAGTACGAGAGACTCAGAAGGTGACAATGCAAGAGCGGACCTTTTCTGCAGTGGCTCCCCATTTGTGGAATGTTCTCCCCATATTTCTTCTATATTTTTAGGCACCAGGTGATAACATTCCTCTTCAACCAGGCCTTTGGCCAATTAATATTCTACAGACTTTAAAATGTGTTTGTGCGAGTGGGAATTTTTGTTTTGTTCTGTTTAAACTATTTCTTTTTGTTTTTATTTTGCATTTTTGTCTTGTGAACTGCCCTGAGATCTTTTGATGAAGGGTAATATATAAATCTGATAAGCAAATTGAACCCAGGACCTTCTGCATCCAAAGCAAGTACTCTACCCACTGAGTTAGGGCCTGATCCATTAACTGCTAGAAACATGGGAACTTTCCTTTAGCAAGCCAGACATGGCTACATTTATTTATTTTTCAGTTTAATGGATTTTGCCCAGAAAGGGAAAATCTGGATTAAACTGGGAAGGGGGAGTTTGTAGCCATGCGTTTTGATGTCATGTGGATGCTGCAAAAGGTATGCATGCATGAGGATAAAACAACTGTTAGGAAGCATCTTGAGTAGGGGTAGGTGGAATCCAGTTACTTTTCCCAGGAGGGGAACTGTCTTTTGAGAAATTTCTGCCCTGTTCCAAAAAGCACGGGTGGTTCCTACCTGGTATATTTAGAGATTAAAGGTAAAGGGATGCGGATTAGGGATGTGGGTGGCACTGTGGTCTAAAGGACTGAGCCTCTTGGGCTTGCCGATCAGAAGGTCGGCGGTTCAAATCCCCGCGACAGGGTGAGCTCCTGCTGCTCGCTCCCAGCTCCTGCCAACCTAGCAGTTCGAAAGCACGCCAGTGCAAGTAAGATAAATAGGTACTGCTGTGGCGGGAAGGTAAACGGCATTTCCGTGCGTTCTGGTTTCTGTCATGGTGTTCCAGTGTTCTGTTGTGCCAGAAGCAGTTTAGTCCTGCTAGCCACATGACTCGGAAAGCTGTCTGTGGACAAACACCGGCTCCCTTGGCCTGAAAGCGAGATGCACCGCAACCCCATAGTCGCGTTTGACTAGATTTAACCATCCAGAGGTCCTTTACCTTTTTTATTTCGAGATTAGCAGATTGCTGCCCTCTAGTGGCAAACATGAGTGAGAGCTGCCCTCGCTGCATTACTAGAAAGGAATACAATCATGCATCCTGTAGCTTCGCTTTGTTTTTTTAAACAGGCATTTGAATTGGGATGTGCGCACGAAGCTACTGTTGCTTCGTCTCTGGCAACGGAGTCCTGGAAAGTGTTCTGCAGCACTTGAATCAAAAAGCTTGCAGTCCCTTAAAGAGCTGCCTTTACTTATCCTCAAGCAGGATAAGTGGGTTTTGTTTTGTTTGTTATTTAACTACCTTAGAACAGAGAACCATCGGCATTCAGAAATGCCTAAACCAGAGATTTTCAATTTTTTTGAGTCCCACAGCTTCCTGCATTCTCACCTGTGGCTGCAACTACATTGCCACCACAATGCAGCAGTGAGGGTGCAATATTAGTGGTGACAGCAAGGGTGCTGTGGGAGCAGCAGTGGGGCCACAGGCAGGGGCACAGCAGTGGTGGAGTGGGTAGAGGATTGGGTCAGATCTGCTGCCCGTGGCAAATTGCTTCACCTCACCTCACAGAAAGGCTGGCCTTGCAATGGAGGTAGAATGCAGCCATCATGGTGAGCAGCCATTAATAGTCTCATCCTCTCTAAATCTTTGTACTTCTCTGTTTATGATTCTTTAGCTTTTAGTGGGAGTTGGGTGACTGCTACTGGGGTGAGCTTGCTGAACTGCAAACAGAACCTTTTGTACAGATGGTTTTAGTACTATTGTCAGCCACCCCAAGAATCTTTGAAATCGAGTCGAGGAAGGTGTATATCAGGGGTCAGCAAACTTTTTCAGCAGGGGGCCAGGCCACTGTCCCTCAGACCTTGTGGGGGGCCAGACTATTTTTTGGGTGGGGGGATTAATTAATTCCTATGCTCCACAAATAACCCAGAGATGCATTTTAAATAAAAACACACATTCTACTCATGTAAAAACACCAGGCAGGCCCCAAAATTACCCAGAGAGGCACTTTAAATAAAAACACATATTCTACTCATGTAAAAACATACTGATTCCTGGACCATCCACAGGCCGGCTTTAGAGGGCAATTGGGCCAGATCCAGCCCCAGGCCTTTGTTTGCCTACCCATGGTGTATATGTTTTAAAACTGCCTTTCTCAACTTTGTGCCCTCGAGATGTTTTGGAATACAGCTCCTATCTGTCCCAACCAGTACAGAATGCTCCATCTGATACATTATACGTTTCATTTACTTAGTCATAGTTCAACATAAATCTCTAAGCAGTTTGAAGATCCTAACAAAAAGAAGTGTGTGTGTGTGTGTGTGAGAGAGAGAGAGAGAGAGAGAGAGAGAGAGAGAGAGAGAGAGAGAGAGAGAATCATAGAATCATAGAATCATAGAGTTGGAATAGACCACAAGGGCCATCGAGTCCAACCCCCTGCCAAGCAGGAAAGAGAGAGAGAGAGACTGTATAAAAGCAACCATGTTCAAAATCAAGTTAAAAAACAAAAACTGGGAAGAGGACTGGAAGAAATTTAAAGACTATTTACAAAAGCATTGTAAATTGTATGAATGTTAGAATGATGCAGGATTGAAAGATAATTTGGCATTAGTAAATTTAGTGGAAAGAAATATGAAAATAACTGAATTATTGGAACAAAGATGAAAATTTGATTAACATTATGTCCAACTTAAATATTTAAGTATCTGACAACATAGTGTGAAATTGGAGACATAATATCTGAAAGGTACAAAAATAAGATTTGAGAGAAGGTGAAGTACTGCTGAATATGACCTTTTAAACGGGAACGCAGGAAAGGGAGATGCGAGGGAGTCCGAAACTAAGGTTATTGAAACTTGCTTTTTGAAGTTAGTATACTGTATTTCCTTTGTATTGTGTGTTTTTTCTTTTTATCTTGGTGATGGTGTTTTATTCGTCGGGTGCTGTATTGCTTAAAAACTTTAATAAATATTTTATATAAAAAAAAAACTGGCCGGCAGGCAAGGACTCCTCAAGAGTCAAGGTCTCCTCAGGAGTAAGATCCTCCTCTGGAGGGGGACTGCTGATACCAGTCAGACAAGAGGTCGTGGTATGTTTCTAGAAGCTCCAACTAAAAAACTCCAGTGCTAGGCTAGAAGAGCTGCTAGAACTCCGTCTATGGCTTCAGACCTTGACTAAATTGCACCTATTGGACATGTCCTTTGACTCCACTGAGTTAACCTCAACTCTCAACTGTGCCCTGTTTCCTGACCTTGACCGTACCCCTTTCCTTATTACCTCGACATTGACCCGGATGGGCCTTGGACGTCACTTTTGCATTTGTCAATGCTGGTGTTGTTTCCAGAGAGTACTTTGATCACTCAAGACCCTGTACAGAGCTGGGGAAAATATTTTGATGCACTTTTCCGTAAAATATGCACTTTTAAGCACAACATTTCTACTTCTGCACACTGAAACTGCATTGCAGAGAAGTACATCATCCAATCAGGACTTATGTTCTGATCTGCAAACACATCTGGGACCATCAAATCAGGCACTGAGGAAAGCAGATGGAGCCAGTTCCTCCCCGTTTGCGACATCTCTCTAGCCTCTGAGCATCCATTACTACTGAGTCTGTGCCTTCTCCTGTCAAGCTCTCCATGCCTGCAATAAACCCTGCCACTAGGACAGGTTTGGGGAGCCTGCGTTGCATTTAGATAAATGGCAGTGAAGCAGAGAGCACATCCGTTTCCCCCTCCCATTGTGTGCAAGGCTGCATTGTTTATATTTCCTTTGCATTGATGGATCAGTGCCTCCAATTCAAGCTCAGGGCCCATCAACACAACAGCTGGAGAATTAAAAGATTAAGCTCCCCTCTCTGATTACTAATTATTTCCTTCTATTTTCAGTTATGAATAGAGGGCTGTCAGGGATAGAAACGATCTGCGCATCTCACAGTTGATTGCCTTCATGCATACCCTCGTTTCTATGAGGATAACATAGATGACAAATCTCCCAGTGCAAAATAAAAATAAAAAATCTGTCTTTCTTTCCACCATTTGCAAGCTTCTCCAAGGCCTCTGTGAAAGGCTTTCAGGCAGACACATTCCAACTTTTTCGGAGTCTGTGGTGTTCTGTCTGCTAGGAGGCCTTGTGTTCTGTAGCGCAAGTTTCAGAGCAAGTTTCAGGATGAGTGCTTGGATTACTCTGGAATGTAGGAAGCTGCCTTATACAGAGCTGGGTCATTGGTGCATCTAGCTCAGTATTGTCTACACTGACTGGCAGCAGCTGCCCATGCACTGAAAGAGGAGACCTTCCCTGCTATAACTGGATATGCTAGGGATTGACATTGGACCTTGAACTGCATGCAAAGCAGTTGCTCTATCACTGAGCTATGGTCCTGGGGGGTGAAGGGCAGTGTCATCCTACCCACAGAAGTATCCATGCTGGAGTGTTACGCTTCCAGGTGATGTCAAGGACCTTGAAGGCAAAAGGTGCTTTGATTTTGGTGCTCTGCCCTCAGTCTGGGCAGACTTCACCTTTGAGGCTAAATGCCATGTGAAGGGACACAGTTCAGTGGCAAAGCAACTGCTTTGTCCTGGGTTCAGTCCTCAGTGGCATCACCAGGTAGGACTGAGACAGACTTCCAGGCAACTGCTACTGCCAGACAGAGTCAACAATACTGAGCTAGATGCTCCCATGTTCCTAAAGCAATGAACTGGAAAGCTACAATTCAGTAGGATTTGGCTAAAGAAGGCCAGTTACAATATGCCAGGCAATGAACCACACAGTTGTAAAGTTGAAAGGGACCCCAAGGGTCATCCAGCCCAACCCTCTGCAATGCAGGAATCACAGCTAAAGAATCCCTGGCAGGTGGCCAGCCAACCTCTGTTTAAATACATCCAGTGAAGGAGAGTCCCACCACCTTCTAGGGTAGTCTGTTTCACTGTCAAACCAGAGGCTTTCCCCATCCTAGTTGGAGATACTGGGAATTAAAGCTGAGAGCTTTTGCAAACGAAGTGAATGTTCTAACTTGAGTTATGTACGGCTCCTCACAGGCAAATCAACAGGCCCATCCAGTTTAGCCTTCTGCTTTCTACAGTGGCCAACCAGATGCCTCTAAGAAGTCAATGGCCAAGGCAAGAAGGTAATGAGTTCTCACCGGCTGTTTCAACCTAGCAGCTGTTATTCAGAGATCCATTGGCTTTGAACAGGGAGGCTCCATACACGTGAATCACTTCTTGTTTTGTACTAAGCTTGAATCCTAGAACAATAGGCAAGTAGGATCCTAGAATGCAACAACTGATTGGCTTGCAGCAGCAGCCCAATCAGACCCCAGGAGAAAGCTAATCAGCCTATTAGGCTGGTGGGATCGTAGAATGCAACCCCCTGAGGTTTGGGGAGAAATTCAATCACTGTTCTACAAGCTGCAATAAAGAGCATGAAATCACTGCAGGACTCTGAGTATATGTCACTTCTACTCCCCCTGTGTTCAACGGGACAATAAGATTATATTTTTTTCTAAATAAAAGAGCTGGGAGCTAATGAGAAGAGTTCATTATTTCTCTGAACATGCCCCACATCCAGCAAACCAGATGGATAAATGACCTTGCAATGTAAGGAATACACATTTTGATTTTTCTTTTTAAAAAATGCATTTTCAAAAACAAGAACATAGAGCATATTTAACCCCCTCCCCTGCCCCTCCCTCACTTACAACTTTGTACCAAATACAGCATGTATACATATACCATATGACTTCCCTTTTCACCCTTTTCCTGGTTCCTTTGCTTTTCCACTACTCTGCGTAATCCACTTCTTTTTAATCATCCAGTTTGTTATCTATTAAATACTATTTCAAATATTGAATACTATTAAAAATCTATTTCAACTCTGCTGGATTTACTCAAGACCTGCTAAGCCATGTATTTGTCTTTTTTTATATATATAAAATATTTATTAAGGGTTTTAAACAACATAACACCATACACATACACAGTCCAAGAACAATAAAGAACACCATCACCAAAAAGAAAAAATACACACAAAACAAAAAGAAAAGATCATATAAAAGACATACAACATAATTAGACCATATTTCCATAGTCTTCCTTTCGGACTCCCTCACATCTCCCTTTCCTGTGTTCCCGTTTAAAAAATCATGTTCAGCAGTACTTCATCCTCTCTTTAAATTTGTTTTAATTTGTACCCTTCAATTATTATGTCTCCAATTTACCCCTTTGTTATCAAATATTTAAATATTTAAACTTGACATAATATTATTCAAATTTCATTTTCATTCTTGTAATTCAGTTATTTTCATACTCCTTTCCACTATGTTACTAATGCCATATTGTCTTTATATCCTGCATCACTAAGCCATGTATTTGTCTATATGGTTCTTGAAATAGTCAATAAACCTTGTCCATTCTTCATCTTCGTTGTCTCTTATCCTGTTCGTCAGACCAGCCAGATCAACATACTCAAACATTTTACACTGCCATTCTTCCTTAGTGGGTACTAGACTTGTTCTCCACCTCCTCCAACTTTTATTTATTGAATTTTCAAATTTTAGCCTTTTTTTCTACAGAACTCCTCTTGTGACCTCCCATCAACTGTTCCATGATGTCCTATGTTTTCCCTTAAATGCTGCATATCTTTGGCTCTTAGTCTCTATTCATCTTAATATTTCTAAGCTGTTACTGATATTTCAAATCCTGCTTGCATTTTCATTTCAATTTTCCAACGGAAGATGCTAAGATGATAAGGAGGGTGGGTGGGAAGCTGCAGAAAATGTCCTGTGCTGCTGCAGCACATACAAGTTTCCACGAGTATTTATTACAAAAGATATTTTCAATTAGCACTGAAGTGCTTCTAATAGAGCAGGCTGGTATGTAAGAAATTGCTTTTCTAGGAACCAAAATAGGTTCTAATTGCCTGAAACATTTGCCAGGGAACTGGAATAGCTCCAACGCTCTGCAGATAATTGATTCTCACCTCAGAGTGCCCCCGTATTTTTTGTAAAGGGAAAGCACAGCTAAGCCATGTGCCCCAGAAGTGGAGTCCTCCTGCCACCACAGAGACACCCTTCACACACACAACACTGCCTGTCCTCAGTTCCCCTTCCAAGACTGCCAGGGCTGGCCCAAGATATTCTGGCACCTGAGGAGAACTACAAAATGGTGCCTCTGCCCAAGAAGAAAGGGCTAGGGAAGACCTCAAAAGGTCCCTCTAGCCCAGCAGCCTGCTTTCCACAGTGGCCATAGCTCAGTGGTAGAGCATCTGCCTTGCATGCAGAAGGCCCAGGGTTCAATCCCCAGCCTCTCCAGGTATGGCTGGGAGACACCCCGGGCATGAAACACCAGAGAGCCACTGCCAGTCAGGGCCGGTCCACCCATGAGGCAATGTGAGGTAGCCACCTCAGGCAGCAGGATCCACAAGGGTGGCAGATATGGCCCTGCAGTTCCCAAGCTCTGCATCTGCCCAGCGTGATTCAGAGCAGACACCTTTCCCCCTACAATGGACTTTGATTCCAACTTCAGCCATCGGGTAAGACAGATTTGATTCCCCGCCCCCTTTGTTCCCAATGTAGATCTTCACTCCCTGCTTCTTCCCTGCTGGTGGTGCCATTTTATGGTTTGCCTCAGGTGGCAACATGGACCAAGGGTCTGAGGAAATTTCTTATTTAAATCGGCCCTTTATGCAGAGCCATGAAAACTAGAAATCTTACTTTATTTTTAAGGGAAGGGACATAGGTCAGTGGTTGAACATCTGCTTTGCCTGCAGAAGTTCCTGGGTCCAATTCCCAGCATTTCCAGGAAGGGTTGACAGAAATCCCGTGCCTGAAACCCTGGAGAGTCACTGCCAATCAGTGCAGACAGTCCTTAGCCAGATGGACCAAGGATCTGAATCAGTATTTAAGGCAGCCTCCCATATTTATAATTTGCCTCCACTCATGGTCCCAGCCTTGAACTCAGAGCTGGTGGAGGAACCAAGCCTGGGCTTGTTGCTACTGTTTTTCTAGAAAAAGAGGGGCTGGAACTCACCATGACCACCTCCCTTGTTCTCTTAGAATGAAAAAGATGCCCACCTGGGAGGTGCCAGAACTGGGTTCCCACAAATTCCAGCTGAAAAAAAGCCCTGCCTCCAACATTCCTCAGATGAAAATAGGAACTTTTCTCACTCACCCCCGACTGACCCTCCTCGACCCCCACATTTTTTGTGTGTTCCCACCCCACCCCCCTCAGAGCATTTCCTATCAGAAGAAGGGCGAGCGCTTCCACCACGACACCAACAGGACACAGCAGACATACCCGTGCCATACTGAGAAAACTCATTAATCCCAGTTTTGTTTTGTTTTATTCTTTGGTAGGTTTGCTAAAAGAAAAACACACACCAATAAATACATTGCAAAATGGGCAAGATTAGATGTGGGCACACAAAGCATTTTTAAAGGGGAGGGAAATCAAGGCTCTTTGAGCCCCACTTCGCTCCCCCTTTCTTCCGGCCCAGGGTGGCCCTGCCCTCTGCCTGCCCCTCAGATCCAGCACAACGCTTCCTCCGGCCTCTCCTCTTCTTCACCTGCTCTCCAGCAGCCACTATGTGCTGCCCTAGGGAGGAAGCTGGAAGTGGCGGCCATAGCAAGGCAACAGGATGCTCCCGTGCGCTGCTGCCATTGCTCAGGACAAGCTCAGTGGGGGCAGCTCTGGTGGGGGAAATAGGGGCATTCCAGGATCAAATCAGAAACCGGCATGGCTTTGTAGTTCCATGAGTGTCCCTGGAAAATTGGGACTCTTGGAGGGTATGGAACTGGATCAGGCTCCTGATGTTGCTTGGGGCTGATGGGAATCATAGTTCCAAATGTATGGAGAGTATTGGGTTGGCAAAGCTTGACCAAGCAAGGCCTTCCTCCCAGAGCCTGAGCTTCCAAAGGCAGAGGAGGCAACCTTTGTGGAACTGCAATTATGGAGGCACATTAGTCAAGGAGCTGTTCTAAGTAAAACAAATTAAAATGGCCCTTGCAAGGGCAAGCTTCATTTCGCTTTAAATCCCGGAACCATGAAGGAGAAAAGGCTTCCATTGCCCGAGAAATGGAGCTTAATTGCAGCAGGAAGAGTCTTGGAAGCAGCAGACCCACAGTTATCCGAAAACATAATATTGTAAATAGGCAGCGCTGTTATTTAAAATACTTTAAATAAATGCACACTGAAAGCAGCTTAGGACAGAAGATAAAAATAGCATGAAATTTTAAAAGTTTTAAAAATCAGAAAACCAGCTGTGTTTCGTGACAATTTAAAAACGGGTGGGATATGGGCATCACTGCCAACACTCGTAAAAGCAAGCCTGAAGCAAACATTATCAAAAACCAGAATCTCTTTGTTAATCATTGGAATGTAAAATCCCAGTTCAATATCCAAGCTTATATATTATTATTTTCCCTCCTGTAATCTGACGCACAGCTAAAAATATAATGGTTACTAAGGGCACCCAAGAAGTGTATACAACACTTCTGAAGCTGTAATTGGCTTTTTGCATAAGAATACATGATATTATGAAATCATGCACATTAAATATATTCTTTGCAATTATCTTTTTTTTTTACAATCTTTTTCTTAACACTACACATTTTTAATGGAACCAGAGAGAACATAATTGAGACGGATTGTCAACCAGTTAATGATCTTCACGGCTGGAAGGGCAGTTGCCTGCTCTGGATTCATTTCAGTCAATCTGACCACACTCTTGTCTACTTAGGGCAGGCAGGCATGTCCAAAGTCTGTTCCAGGGGCCCTGTGGCAGTTTACCTGGGGTAAAATCCTAAAAAACCTTAACAACTTCAACCCTAAAAGGTTATCAGTTTTGGTCGGCCCTTTGGTCACCCCTCATGACCCTTCACTTCATCGGAACTGGCCCTTTTTGAAAAAAGTTTGGACACCACTGTCTTAGGGAGGTGCTCTGATCACATAGAAAGGCCGCTGTGACAAGAGCAGAGTCAAGGCAAAAATGTGCCCAGCCTGGTACAGTGTCAGTAATGGTAGAGGAAGTGGGGGGGGGTCATGCTCTTGGTCCCAGAGTCCCTGAGCAACAGAAGTTCCAAGGAGGTGGGAATGTTGAGCAGTAGGGCGTCCATGTTTGCTGATGGCATCAACAGAAGACTGACAACTGTGAGCAGGAAAGAGAAGTCCTGTGTCACTTTGGGGGAGCTGCTCAGGTCCAGCTTGCAGGATCCCCACAGGCATCTGCTTGGCCTCATTAGAACAGGATGCTGGACTAGACAGCAGAATCATCTTAGGTTCTTTCAACAGGTGTAGCCAGAACCAGTGACAGGAAGAGCCAACTAAATCTCGTTTTGTCCCCTCCTTCCTCCCTGAAGAGTTCTACGGTATAGGGGTAACACGGATACTGAGGTGAAGCAAGCTAGCAGCAGTTGCCATCTGGACTGGTTGCAAACAGCAAGGCAGCTAAGGGGTGATAACACTGAAGGCAGAGTAGAATGGGCAGTGCCCCATTCATCCTAAGGAACCATTAAGGTGTTGGGTTTTCTTATTATTGATGTGGTCAATGGTGCTACTCAGAGGTGAGTGTTTGTAATTATAACCTGCATGGCAGAACATCTGTGAGTTCTTGACAATGCAACACGTCTGTAGTATCTTAACAATTTAACTAATTAGCAGGGGGGAGTTTACCTGCTGCACCAAATGCAGCGATGTGGTAGGGTAATTGATTATTTTGAAAACTGTATTAAAGTTGACCAAATGCTTTGTATGGTACTGGTAGGTGTAGAGTGGTGAGTTGCAGCTGTTTGATTATTATTTAAAAATAAAAGATAAGCAAAGATATTGCGGGCAAGTTTTTATTCCATCGCCCCAGTCACTGCACAAACTCGGTTGGTGAAGAAAGTCCAACATAGGGCTGCTAGCCCTGCCCTCCCACCCCCTGCAATCACCAGCTCCTTGCACCCCAATTTCCTGCAAGTTAGCCTGCAGAAAAGCCTATGTTCTGGAGAGCGCAAAAAGCCTTTGGGAGAGCCTAGCTCTGCGACTTTTCCAGAGAGTCAGTGCTGAGCAGATGCCCAACACTTGGCTGATCTCCAGCCACAGGATAAATACGGTAATCAGGTAAGAGGTTGTGGCCTCCCTTTGCTAGCAGGTGGGACATAATTTCCCGCAGTCCGCTGGTCTGTTTACAAGAAAGGCAGCAGGTGCTTGATGGCCTCACTCAGTGGAGCAGCTCATAGGTGAACTGGACTCTCTGCATCACTGAAGAATGCTCGATGCTTGGCCAGCGCGCCAGCTCTATGCCTAGTGTGGATGGGTCAGAGAGGCAAGGTTGTGTCTGTCTGACCAGCAAAGTGAAAAGTCAGAAGGTTTGGATTGAAATGCCTGTTTCACCCATTTTCAAGTTTCCATGTAGAAGAGCATAGCTCAGAATGTGTGTGTGTTGGGTTGAATACAGCCTTTGCTTCATCAAGCATGGGTTTTTTTGTTCGTATTTTGCTCCAGAGCTCATTATGGGGTGCAGCCCTCTTGTGAGTGTCTCCCCTCCCATCTTTAGCATGCCGAGCCCTACACAAAAGTAGGGATGGGGGAGAGGTTTGGTTTGGTTTGCATTTTAATGCAAAACTACCTAATTTGCACTTGCCAAAACAATGCACAAACCAAAAGGCAGCTGTCAGGGGTACAGGGACAGAGGCACAGGGAAGGCAGGAAATGGAGAGCGATGGAGAGGAATCCCAGGATAGCGAGGAAGAGGATAGCGATGACGCAGGGGATTCCATGAGCCTCTCCAGCGAATCAGAGGATTCCCAGAAGGGGGCGCCTGTGGTAAGGGCAAGGGGAGCCCCAGGGGGAAAGTGTCAGGAGCGGGGGGCCAGCAGGGGACCCCAAAGCGGCAGCTGGGAATCAGGGCCAGCCTCCCCACCAGAGCGTAGCGACGGAGGAGGAGGTTCCAGTGTGTCAGAGGGAGCAGCTCCGGCGACAGAGAAAGGGGAGGGATCAGAGCAAGCCGTTCTCCCGGAAGGGGAGGAGGGCAGTGAGGGGAGTAGCATAACTGTCAAAAGGAAGGTCAGAGGTTGGGCGCGCGCGCCAAGTTCAAATGAGGAGGCGCGCGGAAGAACAGGGAGCCCGGAGGAGGAGCCAGGTCCCAAAGCCCGCAGGAGGGGGGAGGAGCAGTCTGGAGACTCCGCTTCAGGAGAATCCAGGAGGGGAGGAACCCCGGCGGGCAGAAAGACCCTGCGGAAAAGGAAAGAGAGAAAGAGGTGGAGCAGCGTTAGCTTATTAAACTGGTGTAGGGGAGGGACCGACTCAGAGGGGACTTCTAACGTCTAAGGCTAAGAGACACGGGGCTGCGCGCCTTGGTTGTGGAACTAATAATGAACTGCAATAAACATCCTTGTATATAAGAAGAACTTGGCGTTGGTCTTTTGTGAGCTGAGACCTGAGGCAGCCCTGACAGCAGCCATCCTTTGAAATATGCAATTCTGAATTTTATGATGCAATTCTCCATATGGACAGAAATGCATGTATTAGGGTAAAGCGTGCATTAAAAAATAAATGTGTGAGTGAACATAACACGCAAAATTGCATTCTGTTAACAGAAATTGCTTACAAAGGCACGTACTATATGGGGAATGTGCACTAAAACACTGACAAATTTTCTACTAGCTGCAGCAAGGTTGGAACAATTCACTTATTTGCCAATAGTGCATATCTATGCTGTGACCACATTTGGAATACTGTATCGAGTTCTGGTCTCCTCACCTCAGAAAGTATACTGTAGCAGCAATGTAGCAAAGGTTGCTGGGGCCCGGGATGAGCAAGCCACCAACACTTCCAGAGTCAGTCCCGTCCCCCCCTTGAGCCAAGTAGGGCCGTGCCCCCTAGCCTGCCTGCCTGGGCAGGGGGAGGCTGGGTCAGCTGAAGCGACGCTTAGCAAACAAATCCTATCAATGGCATTTTCATCTTAAGAGAATCTGCAGCTTTAAAGTTCCCCCTTAAGGAACAGAAGTCCTAGACATGTTATAGTGTACAGAACAGCATTCTTGTTGCTTTAGTTTTAGGTTTATTAAATTTGTCTATCTCTTCCTGCTAAGGAAGCCCCAAAGTGGTTTACAATCGAATCAACAATTCAAGAACAAAATTGCATAAACATTATTAACATTACAATCATATAATTTATCCCCCTGGAGTAATTTTTCTGATATAAATTCCAAGAGACACAAATCGTTAACTATTATCTATGTTGGTCCTAGGAGACTTCTCCCCACCCTCCAAAAAAATTGCATTTGAAGCCCTTCTGAGGTTGATTCAAAGCATAACCTTCCCCCTCCCCCAATTAAATAACTGTCTTCATTATCAATTGTGCAAGTCTCGTCATCAGCATAGAAAACTCTAAAATGATGTTTGGCATTTTTAATTTCTTGAAGAGTGCAATCAAGTGATAATGGAAAGTGCCTTGTTAAATGCACTGAAAACTTCTCTAAGAAATTCTCAGTTCATCATTAAGCAAAAATGTTTTCTCACATTCAAGCAGGGGGAGGAAGGAGTCAAATTAATCTTCCTTCAGATCATAGAAACACAGAATTATAGAGTTGGAAGGGATACCAATGGCCATCTAGCCCAACCCCCTGCAATGTGGGAATTGCAACTAAAGTATTTGTGACAGGTGGCCATCCAACCTCATTAAAACCTCCAAAAAGGAGAATCCACCACCTTCCCATTCTTCCTGATGTTTAGTCAGATTCTCCATTCTTGACTGAAGCAATTGTTTTGAGATTAGCCATGGCTGAAAGGAGTAAGCAGGAACCATCAACTGCAACAAGGCAGAAAGCAGCAGAAGTGGGAAGAAGGGCCTCTCTGCTCAAGAAGAAACTGAAAAAATGGCCAAAGCAGATTTTTCAGAACTCACGGTATTACACTTTGCAGAATTCAAAAAGGGAATGGACCAGTCAGTGGAAAGATTAACTAGGGAAGTAAAAGCGGCTATTGAGAATAGTACTGAGGTACTTTCTCAGGAATTTGATAAATTAGATGAAACAGTGAATACCATAGAATCAAAAACTGAGAAATTGGGAAGGTCTGCTGGGGAGGTGGAAGATCTTAAGGAGGAACAATGTGCTGTGGCGGGGGCTATAGGGGGTCTCTCTAACAGGCAGAATGAGCTGGAAGAACAGATTCTTCTTCTTCAGTTAAAACAGAATGCTAATATGGTTCAAATAAGGGGATTGCCAGAATCTGAAAAAGAGCAAGGCTTGGCCACGTATTTAAGTAAAATTTTGGCAGACTGGATTGGGGAAGGGCAAGCAGGGATGGAAGAATTAATTGAAAATTCTTACAGAATCAGGACAAGAGTGTCCAGAGAAAGAAAACAGCCTCCAGACGTCTTGGTAACTTTTTTTACAAAAAGAGTGAAGGATGCAATCCTTCAAAAAAATTATGAAGAGGGTCTGCAGGTTGAGGGTAAAAGGGTGGATATATTCTGGGAAATTTCCTTTAAATTAAGAATTAGGAGACAGAAGTATAAGATTTAGAAAAGCGGATATAAAATACAAATGGGAATTTCCAGAAGGAGTTTTCTTTACTTACAAAAAGAAGAGATACAGACTGCTAACAGAAAGTCAGTCCCATGAATTTCTGGAAAAACAAGGCAGAGACTTTGAGTTTAGAAAAGGGGCAAAAGAGTTGAAAAGTCCCTTAAAACAGCAAAGGGAGGCACTGGAACAACTGGAGGGAGCAGTTGGTGGAGAAACAGATTTTTTAAAGACAAAACTGACAAGGGCAAACCTTAAAGTACTGTATTAAGCTGAATGTGAATGGGCTGAATAACCAAGTAAAAGAAATAGGATTGAACATGTAATTCTCAAACAGAACCTTGACATAATTTGCCTTCAGGAAACACATGCAGCAAAGAAACACAAAAGAATTCTGATTAATAAAAAATTAGGGATGGGTTTTATTTCAACAGACAATGCTAAAAGTGGTGGTGTAGTATTTTATATCAAATCTGCACTTGAACCCAAACTAATCCAAAAAGATGACAAAGGGAGAATTCTAATGGTACAAATTAAAGTCCAGGGAGAAAAAATAATGTTGATACAATAGGTATTTATGCACCAAATGAAAACAAATCAAAATTCTTTCAAAAATTGGAAACAGATCTCTTGGAGTTTGCCAACGAGAAGGTATTATTAATGTGAGACTTAATCAGAGTACTATCATTAGAGATGGATAGAACAATTAGGAAAAAAGATACTAAAGAAGGCAGGCTCCCGAAAACCTTTTTCGACATGACAGAGACGTTGAATTTAATAGATATTTGGAGAGTAAAACCACCTATACATCATTTTCATGTAATTCTCTTACAACAATATGCAATCTGTAAATTTCAAATTCACTTTCCAAAGCCTTATCCAATCCTCAAATTGTATATTATAACATAAATCCTGTGCCCATTTAATCATTACTGATTTGACTTCTTCATCTTTAGCTTCCCATTCCAACAATGGGAACTATTCCTTTATTGCCTCGCTGACCATTTCTTTTCCCAGAAGGTGGAAGAAGCAACAAGGCGGTCGTCTCTCTTGAACCTGGTCCTTGCTAACAGGAAGAAACTGATTGATGAAGTAGAAGAACTGGGAACCTTGGGCGGAAGTGACCATATCATCTGGTGTATCATTAAACATGGGCAAGGAGAAGTTGAGTGTAGCCAGACATGCACTCTGGACTTTAAGAAGGATGATTTCTTAAAAACTTCAGGAACTACTGTGTGAAATCCCATGGTCAGAAATGCTCAAAGAGCAGAAGATGGATGGGAATTTCTTAATGGTGGTATGCTAAAGGCAGAAAGGTGGACAATTCCAACAAGAAGCACCTAAAGAAACAAGTGTGAATACATAAGGAGCTTACAGATGAGCTAAAATGTAAGAAGGGCATGTATAAGAAATGGAAGGAAGGAGACACCACAAAGGAAGAGTATACACAAGTAGCCAACAGTTGCAGGGAGAGGTTCAGGTGGGCTAAAGCTCAGAATAAGCTCAGGCTTGCAAGAGAGATTGAAAATAATAGAGAGGGTTTCTTCAGCTATGTTCAAAGCAAGTAGCAGGTCCCTTGCATGGAGAAGATGAAGAAATGCTACTGAAGGACAGAGAGAAGACGGAACTGCTAAATGCCTACTTTGCCTCTGTCTTCACCCAAAAGAAAAGCATTGCCCAACCTATTGATAACAGACTAAATAATGAAAGGAAGAATCTGCAACCCGATATAGGAAAATAGGTGGTAAGGGAACACCTGTCTATGTTAAATGAATTCAGATCTCCAGAGCCTAATGAGCTGCACCCAAGCGTACTAAAGGAGCTTTCGGATGTAATCTCAGGGCCTCTCTGTCTTTGGGGATGATTAGAGAACAGGTGTGCCAGGCAGCAGTGTCAGGAGAGGGTGCATCTGATTGTGTGGGCTTTCCTTCCTTTGATCTCTGTAGGTTAAGGGACTGCCAACATCACAAAGCAATTTACATCCCCCTGTAGTCTCTCCTCTTTCCTCATTCTCAGGCTTCTATCCATGGGGCAGGCATAAGTCACGCTCCTTTTGAACAAGGCCTTGAATTATTATGGTTGTTTAATGATAAATTGAAAAGCTAAACACTCTCAGACAGGGGTTTCTATCAAGCTGTGAGATCTTCTGCCTCCCTCTTGAGCAGATGATAGATTAACTTGGGATTTGGAATTGCCCAAAAGTCTTGTTACTGCTTAATGAATATTTCTTCCTTTTGTTGACTCTCTTTCTATATTAAGGCTAACATTACTCCTTCCTGCTTGTGTTTATATGAGCTTGTCTGGTGCTGTTTATCTGGCAGTCTTAAAACACTTCCACACTTCCCTTGAAAATCACCTGGGGCGACCTTACATATGCACACACACACACACACACACACACACACACACTGGTACCTCTAGTTGCGGACTCAATCCGTTCCGGGGTGCCGTTCACACCCCGAAAAGTTCACAGCTAGAACGCCGCTTCTGCACACAAACATGGCATGATAATGCGCTTCTGCACATGCGCAAAGCATGCAGGTCGCTTCTGCGCATGAGCACGTGGCGAACCCGGAAGTAAACACTTCCAGGTTTGCCACATTCGTAACCCAAAAAGACGCAACATGAAGCGAATGCAACACAAGGTATGACTGTATCATTCAGAAGTGATAGTTTCTCCCACTTCAGAAAAAAAAGTCTTGTGGCTCCTTAAAGACAGGCAAATGCCTGTTACCTTAACCAGTGTGACGCAGTTGTTAGCCTGTCAGACTAGGGCCTGGGAAGCTAGGGTTCAAATTCCAACATGGTCATGAAGCTCATTGGGTGACGTTGGGCTCGTCCTTGTCTCTCAGTCCAACCTTCCTCACAGGGTTGCTGTGAGGATGAAAGAGAGAGCATTACACACTACTTTGAGCTCCCTGGAGGGAAAGTGGGATAGAACAACAACAATAGGAAGAAGAGCAGGAGCAATTCAACGCAGTGCCAAGTTTTGGTCCCTTAATGGTGTATTTCTCATGCTAGTGGAATGGCTTGCACGAGAGAAGGGGAAGGATGTCAGCTTGGTTCTCAATGTGGGATTTCCAGTCAAAATCACGAATGCATGATTGCCAGACAGGCACATGAGGGGCAGACACTCACAGAGTTCCAGAATCAATATAGAAGGGACTATATGGGGTCACTTCCTTAATACTTTGGCAGGAATTTCTAACAAAGAAGATAATCTTATGTATTTTCTTCTTGCCTGAGCTCTCTCTCTCTTTCTTTCAACCCAACAATGTGAGCAGACATACCTGCCTGGGCTCTGGTCAGAGCCCAGACTCCATTTTGGAAACTAATTTTGTATTTCATAACTAAGAAGCATTCTTATTTAGAAGTAATGGCTTCCTGCCATTGAATGTAAGCAAACCTTTTTATTTTTATAAATCTTTATTTTTATAAACCTTTTCTATTTTATAAACATGTGGGGGGGTTTCTTAGTAGCAGGGACAAACAGCAGACAACAAATAAACATGGATTAAAAGGTGCAGTTGCCTAATTCCCAGTTTCCAGGAACCTGCAAAAAGCACCTATGTGTTTTTACTCTGCTAAAAAATGACTTCACAGCCAAATTACTCTCATATTTCTCCTGCATACATGGGACAAGAGGTTTAAATTTTAATTTAAAGATTTAATCCTCAGTCCATCTCCATCACTTACGGCTGGTTGCACAACAGATTGCTGTAACCCTGGATACACCATTACACAACCTGTTGCACCACAAATCTCCATTAGTGCAAGCTCTGCACTGGATTTCATATTATGCAACCATTATTCCAATGATGGTGCAACAGCTCTTGTACCAGTGGTCAGATAATGTTGGATCTGGAATCATAATCATAATATGCAGAAGGTCTTGAGTTCAATCCCTGGCATTTCCAGGTACCGCTGGTAATGTACCCTTGCCTGAAATCCTGGACAGCAGTGGCCTGTTATAGAATTGTAGAGTTGGAAGGGCTCCCAAGGGTCATCCACTCCAAACCACTGCAGTGCAGAAATTGCAACTAAAGCACCCATGCCAAGTGGCCAGTATAACCCAGGGGTCACCAATCTTTTGGGGAAGGGCAACAGCTGAGCAGCAGAGTATCTGCTTGCCATGCTGAAGGCCCCTGTGCTTTTTAAGTGCACCCCCAAAACATCCTCCACAATTCTATGAAATATGTTCTAGTTCTTCGGCAAGGGTGTATGGGTTTCTCAGCTGACAAGTGCATTTGGCAAAGTGTTCTGTCTGGAAAACACCCTCCTAAAGGTGTTTTCCTTTTCCTTCAGAAATGCTCTCGGTGGCAGTCACCAGCTCTGCTCTGAGCAGGAAAACTACTCTTCCTTGACAACACTCTGCAAGACTGCCAGGGATGTTTGTGCTAATGTTAATTAATCCCTGTCATTATCAGAGAAGAAGCGGTGGTAATTACAATCCCCAAATAAATGAGGGATCACAGGTAGCCCAACAGATGAGTCAAGCAAAATGAAATGGCATGGAGAAATCGGGGAGAGAAAATGGTTCTTTCTCCCTCTTGCATAACACTAGAACACATGGGCATCCACTGAAGCTGAATCCTGGAAGATTTGGGGCAGGTAAAAGAAAGAGCTTCTTCATGCAGTGCATAGTCAGACGAATGGAACTTGTGGCTTTCCCCAAAGAATCCTGGGCACTGCAATTCACCCCTTACAGAGCTGCTATTCCCAGCACAAACTACAGTTACCAGGATTATTTAGGGGAAAGTAGTGTGATTTGAATGCAAGGTGTGTTTGCATCCTTAAGCCCACTATTCCTATCACAGACACCTGAGGAAGCAGAGAACAAATCTTTGCCCTATGAGATAGGCTTCAGATATTGGAATTACCCCCACACCACAGCCATCACTCCTAGGCATACCCATTTTGTTCAGTCTCTCCTCACAGGACTTGTTTTCCACATTCACTGGTCCTGTTCCAATTTGTCCACCACAGATCCTTCTTAAAAGTGCAGCACCTGGAAACAGACACACTTCTCCAGACAAGACCCGACTACTACAGAATAAAATGGAACAAATTGCTTTTCATGACTGATTATATTAATGCGGCTTAAAAACACATTAGCCTTTTTTGCTGCAATATCACACTACGGGCTCATGCTCAACAGCGAACTTGAAATCCTCTTTACTTGGCTGATTGGAGACTTTCTGAACCTTGGTCTCCCAGGTTCTAGCAGAGCATACAAACCAAGAGAAGGGAAACATGATGCCCTCCAGATTTTGCTGTACTACTCTTCCTATCATGCTTGATCTTTGCCCATACTAGCTGGGGCTGATGGGAACTGGAGTGAAACTACATTGGGAGGGCTCTTGGTTCCCCATGCCTGCAGTAACCAATACAGTGCTGAACAAAGACTTTCTGTTTGTCCAGACATTTCAGCATTTTGAATACTTGTTGGTTGCTGCTGTTCCAGGGTTTCATGTTGCTTTACAATTAATGATTTGTTGTTATTATTTTATAGCTTTCTTCCTTCCTTTCTTTTCTCCTCTTAAAAGTCTGTTGCCCTGAGAGCTCCCTCTGAAGGACAGCTTATAAATTTCCTTAATAAATTCAATTTAATTTAATAAGAGAGTCAGGCACGACCATCAAATCATCCCCTTACAGTAACAGCTTTCATCTCCGGGCATATGCTGCCCCATTGAGAGGAAGGCCAGTTGGCGTTTATTAAGCCTCTGGCCACGAAGCCTTCATTTGCTAAATGTAACAGTGTCTACCTTGCAAGACACAACTGTTCTCACCCAACTCCATGCTCTAGGTCTGTATTCTCCCTGGGGCCAAGTCCTATGCAGCAGCAATAGAAATCATTTCATGCCAAATCAAATGATGCTGTTTGAATATGGAGATTCACCCGGTCCCTGCTCTTTGATGTCGGTGTTATCAACTCCTGTCAGAATCCCTTCCTTGCCAGAGGGAATATGGTGCCAGAACCCTGGAATAGGAGGCACTAGTGAAGAAATTAGATTTTGTAGCATTTTGAAAAGGAACTACTTAATCCAGTGGTTTTCAACCAGTGTGCAACCCTGGCCACTGTCCCTCTTTCTTTCGTTCCCTCCCTCCTCTGATGCCCTCTCTCAAGCCTACTGGAGGCTTGCCCAGCTGTTTGTTGCAGCAGCCCTGGCTATAAACTCCGCAGGCCAATGGTCCTCTGGGGCTGGCCAGGGGGTGCCGGTTGCCAGGAGCTGAGGCGGCCTCAGAATAAGCAAGCAAGCGGGCAAGGGAGCCAAGCCAGTCAGTCCACCAGGCCTTGCTGATGAGAATGGAGAGACAAGTCCCAGGGCCCTGTGGGGCAGTGTGAGGAGGCACCTCTCTTTGGGGCAGGGGGCAGCTCAGAGACTGGGGTGGCAGCAGTGGCTGCCTGGAGGACTCCTAAGGAGAGGGGAGAGGAGACAAGGCCGAGGGAACATTCCACCAGGTAGGGTGTTCGATAAAGTGTGAGAGGCTGCCAGCTCTTCAGGCAAGGGGGAACAGAACTGGGCTCCTAAGCCGCAGAAATAATGTAGTTGGTCAAAGGGGTTGAAAATCTCTGACTTAATCCAATGCATGAAACAAAACATGGCTGGCTAGCCTTCAAATTTTGCACCTATCTGGATTCTGAGGCGTAGTTATTTAACAGAAAATGCTTACAATGTGGGAAAGTGTGCATATAAATAGAAATATTTCAATGGAAATAATTCACAAAAATGCATTATATATGGAGGAATTGTATGTTGGAAACACCCCCAGAGTGGCCGGCCCAGTCAGATGGGCAGGGTACAAATAAAACAATAACAATAACTTGCAAAAAAACAACAACCATGCATTAGTCAAAAATACATACAAAAATGTGTTTATTAAGAGAAAATTGCACTAAAATACTGGTGAATTTTTGCAAGATTGATTTTTAAGAAACAAAAGCAAATTGCTGCAGAAATCTGGGGAACTGAATTGAAAATGAGAATCATAAGAGAATCAACACTAGCAGATTCTTTTGTCCCTACCCAGTAGCAACATACCTGCTTTGTGTGTTTTCCTTCTGAAGACAAGGATAAACTGCAGGCTGACAGGGGAACAGGGTCTCCATTTCAGTCTCCGAGTACAATATATGAAGGCGAAATGCTCAGCCAGTAAGATTTACTGTGCCAACTAACACATTCATAATCCCACAGTTCTGCTTTCCCTGGGCTGATTCTGATAGATGCTTCCAGGCAGCTTTAGGCATCTATTTATAGTTAAAACATGTCAAAAGTGGAATTTGACCAGAATAGGTTTGTGGTGGCACTGGGACTACTCTTAGGGAGAGGTGAGGAAACCTCTTTGGGTCCAAAGGGCCACATCATTCCCCTTGGGGCCACAACTTCTGAGTCACAGGGCAGTGGTGCCTTGTTTTTCAAGTCGGTATACAGGTGGCTAGTCTCCTTGCAAGAGACCCACAATCGAGATACAGCAGCCAAGAGCTTGGCCCTTTAGTTGCTCTCTAAAAAGGGGGCAGGCAACCTGTGGCTCAATGTTGTTGAACTCCAACTCCCATCAGCTCCAGCTGTCAGAGATGGGGTGTGTTGTGTACAGCGGTGACACAAGACAAAGGAGTCTTGGTGGTGGCCCACCCTTAAAAGAATTTCCTCTTGGGGGTGTTTTATTTTCTGAGGCCTTCGGGAGATAGAAAGTAATATCACTGACTCTTATCGTTGACTGTTCTATGTTTGAAAAATGGGTGGCAATGTTGCTTTCTTTAGATACTGTTTTATGACAGTATTTGTGTTGCTTTGTGTGTATTTATGTTGTTAGTTGTCCTCTGTGTTAAAGCTGTAAGTTTAATGTACATAAAATGTTGTGTTTGAAAGCATTGCGTTTGACATGTTGTAAAGGGAAGCTTACCTTAGGCAAGAGGTTCCACTCTGGCGAAAGCATCAGAGAAGGCAGGTATTTTTCCATTTCCGATAGATAAGCTACCTAGTGAGTGACTAGAAGAGTGACTAGTGGGGTGCCACAGGGTTCTGTCTTGGGCCCGGTCTTATTTAACATCTTTATCAACGACTTGGATGATGGACTCAAGGGCATCCTGATCAAATTTGCAGATGACACCAAACTGGGAGGGGTGGCTAACACCCCAGAGGACAGGATCACACTTCAAAACGACCTGGACAGATTAGAAAACTGGGCAAAAACAAACAAGATGAATTTTAACAGGGAGAAATGTAAAGTATTGCACTTGGGCAAAAAAAATGAGAGGTACAAATACAAGATGGGTGACACCTGGCTTGAGAGCAGTACATGTGAAAAGGATCTAGGAGTCTTGGTTGACCACAAACTTGACATGAGCCAACAGTGTGACGCGGCAGCTAAAAAAGCCAATGCAATTCTGGGCTGCATCAATAGGAGTATAGCATCTAGATCAGGGAAGTAATAGTGCCACTGTATTCTGCTCTGGTCAGACCACACCTGGAGTACTGTGTCCAGTTCTGGGCACCACAGTTCAAGAAGGACACTGACAAACTGTAACGTGTCCAGAGGAGGGCAACCAAAATGGTCAAAGGCCTGGAAACGATGCCTTATGAGGAAGGGCTAAGGGAGCTGGGCATGTTTAGCCTGGAGAAGAGGAGGTTAAGGGGTGATATGATAGCCATGTTCAAATATATAAAAGGATGTCACATAGAGGAGGGAGAAAGGTTGTTTTCTGCTGCTCCAGAGAAGCGGACACGGAGCAATGGATCCAAACTACAAGAAAGAAGATTCCACCTAAACATTAGGAAGAACTTCCTGACAGTAAGAGCTGTTTGACAGTGGAATTTGCTGCCAAGGAGTGTGATGGAGTCTCCTACTTTGGAGGTCTTTAAGCAGAGGCTTGACAACCATATGTCAGGAGTGCTCTGATGGTGTTTCCTGCTTGGCAGGGGGTTGGACTCGATGGCCCTTGGGGTCTCTTCCAACTCTATGATTCTATGATTCTAGTGACTCATCACAGGAAACACATGCTAAAGAGCTCTCATAGCAGGAAGCTGAAACTTGCACCTGTTTGTGCTTACTGGACTGGAGATGGCTAGTAGCAGCAGCAGCTGTTGCAGAGAAGCTCAGCAGTGATGAACAAGCTTAGGATCTGAGACCAGAGAAGGGAACATTAACTGAACTACAAAAACCTCCTTTCTTGTCTGCAATGTGTTTCTTGTTGTTTTGTTTGTTTGTCTTATTGTAACTAGTATTTAAGACTGTCCTGCTGTAAAGCTGTGAAACTCATTCTTGTTGGTGGAGAGAATTAATTTCTACACAAGGTCCAGATTAGAGGTTCTGCTGATCAACTCTGATGCTCTAGTCTTTCGGCAGGAAGGGTGGGAAATAAAACGGATGTGTTTCCCCCCCCCAAAAAAAATATATATATATAATCAAATAAATAATGGTGAATAATTATAATTATAATCAAATAATAATTCAGAAGCTTCTGGAGGGCAACAGCTTTTCCACTGCCCCCCCCAAATTCCACAGATGTTGAGGTTGCTACATAAACGATGAATAGTATTCCTTTCAATTTTTCTGGCTTCTTTGGGAAATTATGAACACAGCAAGCATCTCTCCAACTGCAAAAATATCTGAAACCCCTTGGAACATAGGAAGCTGCCTGATACCAAGGAAAACCCTTAGTCCATCTAGTAGCTGCTGCTGCTGCCATTATTATTATTATTATTATTATTATTATTATTATTATTATCATCATTTCTATACTGCCCTTCATCTGAAGATCACAGGGCATTTGCAATATTAAAGGGTTTGATATAATGTGTAGTCCTGTTTCTACCTGGAGATGCTGGGGGTTGAGTCTGAGGTCTTCTGCATGCAAAACAGGTGCTCTACCCCAGCAGCAGCCATCCCCCAATTAATCCTTCCAGCAGGGAGCCTTGTAGAAACACAGCTTCCAGCAGTACAGCAGCAGCAGCAGCAGCAAATATTCTGGCATAAAACCAAGATCCCCCTGAGAAAGGTTTCAAGGCGACAGCCAGAGATATGCTTGACATGAAAAGCAGGACCAGAGTTGGCCCTCGGGCAACACCAGATGCCAAGAAACTGAAAGCACATTACGATGCTCAAGGGGCCTGCGCATGCGCACTGGATGTTTTGCAGAAGCTGCACATTCCCCATAACCCTGTCCAAAGAAGCATCGCTCAGGCAAGATACAAGGAGAAACAAGGGATGTCAAGGCATGTGAGATGCCACTTTCATGGGTTTGCCAATTTGACCATCTGAATGTGTTTGATATTTTCTGCTACAAAAGCCATTTATAATTTCTACTGCAATCTCAAACCAGTGGGATGCTTTCGCTTCTAGAATGACCTCCTGCAACTCAGTGACTTCCAGATGTTTTGGACAACAACTCCCATCAGCCCCTGCTAGGAGTTGCAGTCCAAAACATCTGGAAGTCACCTGTCTAGAGGAGGCTGCTGAGAGGAACAGCTTCATGCCATTTGAATTCTGCACCAGGCTGCCACACGTGTGTGTTATTCTGCAGGAATTAGGCAGTCTTCAGCGCCACCTGCTGGATTTTGTAGATCAGCTGTTGCCAAAGCATCACTCATCTTCCACACACAAAAAAGATGGATCAGGAAGAACATTAAGCAGACCTTGCAAGGCAGCATTTCTAATGGGCATAAAAATCAAGCATTTTCCATATAGGGCACTTCATCACTACCCCAGCACCTCGTAGAGTTTAATCAAGATCCTCCACGAAAAAGAAGGGGCTGGGAATTAAAATGTCAGCACATTTATGGTTTTGTGACCTGAATAAGAATACAGGTAAGATCGCAGTTGCATAAATGTAGTAGTAATTCAGACTTCACAAGACCCTGCCCATGGCAAGTGCCTGTGTTATGTAGTCACCCAGGATCGGCAGCCTAAAGCTCAGTGACTGCTTCATTCAAGCCCAGTCATGGCTGCTGACTGATTTCTTATTGTCCATAAATGAAAAGATCTTATTTGTTCTCACAGGAGCCCCCCCCCCCGCCCCCCCTTCCTACGCCTCTGAACTGCTATACTTGAGGCCTGAAAGAATTAGGATGTAGGAAAGCTTTGCAGGTCAGGCCTCACTGAATCCTATTTGGCTGCTGAGACTGAGGTTTCCCACACTTACTGGGCTGCCCAGGCAAAAAGACCCACCCCCTCGGCCTCACTGATGTGGCACAAAGGAAAGGAGAGCAAGTTGTTTGGCACCAGCTTGGCTGCAGGACTTGCCGTGAGGAGGCATAGAAAATGCCATCCAACCTGGACCTCCATACTCAGTGCCTAAGCTTGTTGCCCAGGAAGGTTGCCTCTCAAGATAGATGGATGCCAACAATGACTCTAAGAGCAAATGCACACCTTCCAACTTTGTTCCAATGCAAATCCAGAACACATGTATTCTGGGATAGTCACATGACCTGTGCCTCGCTCTCACCCCGAAAAAGTGCTTCTTGTGGGGCAAGAGCATGCAAAATTGTGGCAACCAAAATGGTCCTCAAGATATGAAAACAAATGGGATGTCCCTTTTTTCTAGGGCACTTGGAAGGTATGCGACAGCCTGTATGTGAAGAGATGTTTTTAAAAAGCATGCGGCAGGATGTTGTTAGGAGAGTCTGCTTACCTAGAGATTATTGAGAAAATGTCAAGGACGTTTGTGCTGGAAAAACTCGGCCTTGTACTTCTGCCTGACAATTATTCAGCTCTGATAATGCAGGCTGGCTTTTCCTCTGATAATGTGAGTTACTTTCTACACATGTGTAAAGCTAAGGTGAGGGAACGTCTGTGTAATGTTTAGGCCTGTGAATCCCACTTTTGTGGGCTCCCCAGTGGCTGTTGTTGAGACCAAATAAAGCAGTCTCAAACATCACAACTGGTGTGGCTGATTGAAGAAAACCCAACCTGGGAAAAAGCCCAATTGAACACAGTGGGCTTACTTCTGAGTAGACATTTAGAGGTTCAGCAGAGATTGGGGGTGGTGCACAGCCTTCATAACAATATGTCCTGGCTGCCACTTTCAAGCTGCCCAGAGTTTCTGGGATGGGATAATTTCATAATCTCAGTTTGTTAGGAACTTGTGCACCAACAGATCTCACAGTGGCTTGACACTTCTAACATCCTGAGAATAGTCACTGCCTACAGATCAAAGTTCTCCTCCAAGTTTTTGTTGCATTTCCCAGCATGCCATGGAAAAGAGGAGTGGAGGCTAAGCTTTTCCATTCGGCCCAAATGCTATGAATTGTTTTGCCAGCACATACTGCTTCTCTGCTTAGCGGCTGTCTTCAGAAGATGACATTGTGTCAAAGCAAGTGTTTGTCCCACATTTCCAGGACATTTCCCCCTCACTTTCCTTATCATCAAAAGTCCAATTTGGGGGGCAAAGCGGGTTTGTTGCATAAGACCTCCAAAACAACTGTAATTGCACAAGCTGGATTAGCCAGCACATTACTGAATCCCATGTGAAAATAGAGATGGCCTGGCAGTGCCCTTCAATCTGGCTTTTTTAATTTTCCTAGAAAAGGGAAGGCTTTGGGTTCACTGTGTAGCCAAGAAATATAGTATTTCTTGCCTTTGTGTGTTGTTTTCTCTCATGAAACAAGAGCCAGCAGCCCTAATGCAATTCCCTCTTACAGACTGGATGGGAAACGTCTGCTTTTCCAAAAATTTTGAAAGGAACAATAGCTCTTAATCTTGCACATTTAGTTGTGTTTGTGTGAATCGTAGCACTGTGTGTGTGGTTTATAAATGCAATTTGCCACTTTAATCAATTCTCAGGCTCAAGCCTTCTTTTCTTCTTTAATGGAGAAAGCCCACTTTCAATGAAGAGGTGGCTATTACCATATGAATAGGTGTCTAATTGTCCCCTCTTCTAATTCTGGGAAGGAATTGGCAAGCAGTTTGAGTGGCAGGAAGGTTAAGGAATGTGCCCCATTTGCATTTATGATGTGAAATTGTTCCATCTTCTAAATTGCTCTTACCTCACCATTGTCTTCACTGAACAAAGTAAGAACTTGTCATTGCCAAAAGTAACAATAGCCAGAAAGCTTCTCTTAAAAGAATTCAAGTACAGGCTCCAGGTACATACTGCAATTAATGAAACTGTAGATGGGGCACTTAATTGAATTGGTCTGAATCCACAGAGGATACCGTAAGTCCCTGACGGCTCTCCTATCTGGAAAAGGAGGGATCATTACACCCATTCAACAGGAGATGGTGTTGAAGTCTCACTGCAGCAGTTTCCATAGACCAGTGGAAATCTCCAAAGGCCAAGGAAGAAGAATGCCACTCTTACTTTGGCTTCATATCTTTGCTCTCCATGTTCTCCTTTCAGATTTGTAAGCTTTATTTCTCATCTTACAGATAGCACAGCAGAGCTTTTAACCTAATTAAGCATTTATTTTGCAAAAATTTGTTCATTTCCTTCACATATATTGCTTGAAATATGTAGTAAAAAGAAATTCCCTGTCCATTTCCTAGTCCAATATGCAGCATGTTTTGGTTATAAACATATGCCTATAAAAGATGATATACTTATTTGATTAGTGTGATTAGTGAATATATTTACAGTTCTTGTTCGATATTATATTGTGAACCACCCTGAGATCTTTTGATGAAGGGCAGTATATACCGTATTTTTTGCCCTATAGGACGCACTTTTTCCCCTCCAAAAATGAAGGGGAAATGTGTGTGCGTCCTATGGGGCGAATACAGGCTTTCGCTGAAGCCTGGAGAGCGAGAAGGGTCGGTACGCACCAACCCCTCTCGCTCTCCAGGCTTCAGGAGAGCCCCACCGCCAGTCCCACAAGCTCGGGGGACAGCAGGGAGGCGCAGCGCACCTTTCCCGCTGTCCCCCGACTTGGTTAGAAGGCTGGCGGGGGGGAGAAGCCTGCTCCTCCCCGTCGCCAGCCCCACAAACTCGGGGGACAGCGGGAGAGGCGCAGCGCACTTCGGCATCACTCTGGGTCCTGTTCTGGGGGCTGGCGTCGGGGGAAGCCCAAGCTTCCCCCGCCCCAGCCCCGCGCCTGGTGGGGGAATAATTTTTTTCCCTTCCCCCCCCCCCCCAAATCTAGGTGCGTCCTATGGGTCGGTGTGTCCTATAGGGCGAAAAATACGGTAAATCTAATAGATAAAATAAATAAATAAAATAGAACTCTTGATGCAGGCATGCCACTAGACATTTTGTCTGAGAACCAGTGGGGTGTAGTGGTTCAAGTATCAGACTAAGACCTGGGACACCAGGGTTCTAGTCCCACTTGGCCATGAAGCTCACTTATTGCAAGGATACAAAAGAGGTGGGGAAGAACTATGTATGTGACCTTGAGCTCTTTTGAGGAAAGGTGGGGTATAAATGCATTCAATAAATTAAATTGATATATTTTCTTAAAACACAAGATTCACAATTGGAGAAAACCAGAATTCATTAGCAGACTTCTCATGGTTTCCAAAGTGGGTGGTACTGTCCTCTGGTGACACCTGGCTTGAGAGCAGTACATGTGAAAAGGATCTAGGAGACTTGTTTGAGCACAAACTTGACATGAGCCAACAGTGTGACGCGGCAGCTAAAAAAGCCAATGCAATTCTGGGCCGCATCAATAGGAGTATAGCATCTAGATCAAGGGAAGTAATAGTGCCACTGTATTCTGCTCTGGTCAGACCTCACCTGGAGTACTGTGTCCAGTTCTGGGCACCATAATTCAGGAAGGACACTGACAAACTGGAACGTGTCCAGAGGAGGGCAACCAAAATGGTCAAAGGCCTGGAAACGATGCTTTATGAGGAACGGCTAAGGGAGCTGGGCATGTTTAGCCTGGAGAAGAGGAGGTTAAGGGGTGATATGATAGCCATGTTCAAATATATAAAAGGATGTCACATAGAGGAGGGAGAAAGGTTGTTTTCTGCTGCTCCAGAGAAGCGGACACGGAGCAATGGATCCAAACTACAAGAAAGAAGATTCCACCTAAACATTAGGAAGAACTTCCTGACAGTAAGAGCTGTTTGACAGTGGAATTTGCTGCCAAGGAGTGTGGTGGAGTCTTCCTTCTTTGGAGGTCTTTAAGCAGAGGCTTGACAACCATATGTCAGGAGTGCTCTGATGGTGTTTCCTGCTTGGCAGGGGGTTGGACTCGATGGCCCTTGTGGTCTCTTCCAACTCTATGATTCTATGATTCTATGATTCTAAGATGCTCATCAAATTTGCAGGTTACACCAAACTAGGAGGGGTAACTAATGCCGCAGAAGACAGAATCAGAAATGAAAAGGACCTGAACAGATTGGAGAACTGGGTGCAAGCTAACAAAATGAATTTCTATAGGGACAACTGTAAGGTTCTGCACTTAGGCAGGAAGAACCAGATGCACAAATATAGGATGGGGGACACCTGGCTTACTAGCAGTACACATGAAAAGGATCTAGGAGTCTTGGTGGACCACAACCTTAATATGAGTCAACAGAGTGATGTAGCAGCAAAAAAAGCAACACTATTCTAGGTTGCATCAAGAGAATCAAGGAAAGTAATAGTGCCACTCTTTTCTGCCTTGGTCAGACCACACCTGGAATATTGTGTCCAATTCTGGGCACCACAGTTTAAAAAGGATGTTGACAAACTGGAACATGTGCTGAGGAGGGCAACAAAGATTACCAAGGGTTTGGAACCTAAACCTTACGAGAGGAGATATGGCAGCCATCTTCAAATATCTCAAGGGCCGTTACATGGAAGAAGGAGCGAGCTTGTTTTCTCCTGCTCTGGAGGGTAGGAGTCAAACCAATGGCTTCAAGTTGCAAGAAAAGAGATCCCGACTAAACATTCAGAAAAACTTTCTGACAGTAAAAGCTATTCAGTCGTGGGACAGACTCCCACGAGAAATGGTTGACTCTCCTTCCTTGGAGGTTTTTAAGCAGAGATTGGATGGCCATCTGTCATGGATGCTTTAGCTGAGATTCCTGCGTTGCAGGGGGTTGGGCTAAATGACCTGTGGGGTCACTTCCAACTCTAAGATTCTATGATTCTTTGATTCTACAAAGATTACCCGGGGGTACTAAGAGGCAATAGGGTTTTATGTGGGTGCTGGAAGTGTAGATTACTATCAATCAGACTTTGACAAACTGGTATCACTGGATCAAGTTCTTCAGTTTTGTTGAAACAATTAAACTAAATAGTTTTAATAGGATTTCGAATAAATGTTCAGTTAATTGTTACTGTTATGAATTTTATTGTGTTATTATTTCCCTTCGTGGGCCATGCAAACTACTCTTCTGAATAATGCTTTTCTATAAGGTGCGCTGGGGGCCTCTGGGGATGAGTTCATGGAAGCAAGGGGGCAGTGGCACAAGAGAAATTGGGAAACACTGGACTAGATGCTACACAAGGCAGAAGTAAGAGAAGGGGGATAGAATAGAAAAATTAGGCTGGGTATTGAAGCCCTGAGGCCTGCATGCAGTGGCGTAGCGTGGGTTGTCAGCACCCGGGGCAAGGCAAGTAATTTGCGCCCCCTAACCCATGGATTTGCGCCCCCTAACCCATGGATTTGCGCCCCCTAACCCATGGATTTGCGCCCCCTAACCCTAACCCCCAGGTGTTGCGCCCAGTGCGGCCGGCCCCGCCTGCACCCCCCACGCTACGCCACTGCCTGCATGTAGACTATCTAAAGATGGAGGCCAGATTACCATAATCTCTAGGAAGTGCATGAACGTGTCAAGTTAAACCCAGAATTCTGGGATGAAGAAGCAATGACTGATCCCCATTTCTGAAAGCATAAAATGCATATGTTATCCTGATCTCATGCCTTAGGCTTAATGGGAGGAAAACTGTGGCCCTCCAAATGCTTATTCGGCTCACAGATTGCCACTAGCCCCAGCAAGTACAGTTAATGGTCAGGAAAGTCAGAGTCCTCAATCAACAACATCTGGAGAACTGTAGGTGCCCCAACCATGCCTTAAAAGGGGGAGGAAAAATACTGTTATTTAATTAGATGCTGGCATCCATCTGCCTAGGATCCACTATCCAGCATGCTCTTGACCCAACATCTTGTGGAATTATTTCCTGTTATAGATGTGCTCCTAACTTTCTGTTTATAATTTGTCCCATAGGCAGACAGGCTTCATGGCAAGATTGCCACCAGCCCAGAGTAAAAGTGTCTGCGGCTCCAATATGCATGCAGCCTCCACCCCCAAATCTGGAGCCACGGTGTGAATGTTTCCTTCTGGTCTAGGAAGGAACATTGCTGGCAGAGGTGCAAGGCAGACAATTCCCTTCTCAAGCTCATGGGCCTACCTGCTCTTGTCCAAGGGGATCACAAGCACTGGTTGCTTCAACCTCATGCAGCACTCTTGCCACAGTTTAACTACCCACAATGCATCTTATCCACAAACCATCTTTTACACCAGCAGCATGGAACCATCCTGGATAGCCACTGCCCGTCCAAAGTAGAAATACTGTGCTTGCTGGACTAATAGTCTGGACTGGTATGGCAGTTTCCCATGTGCCACAGACTTTGCATGCAGAATGTCCCATCTGCAAGCTAAAAGTTCTAGGAAAAGCCCCCTTTCCTGAGATCTTGGAGAATGGCTGCCTGCCAGAACAGGCTACATGAATCGGCATATGCTTATGTGTGTAAACAGAACTTTGTGTGTCCGGCTGAGTGTACTAGCTCAGAGCCAATCTTCTCTTACTTACCACAACATATATAATATAATGTATATATATAATTTTTATTCATTTTCTCATCAAACAATAATTTCACTTTACATCGCCAATCCAATCTTTCCACGCTCTGCCGAGCTTGAGACTTCCCTCCCCCCTTCAACGAGCTTTCTATTACCAATCTATACATCACATTTATAACTTAAACTATAAAGTCCACGTCATAGGAATTATTTCAGTCCTGCTAGTGTCTTCAAACTTTTACAATGTAGTCAATAAATTTACTCCAGTCTCTCTGGAATTTTGTGTCCTCCTGGTTCCTGACTCTGCATGTCAGTTTTGCCAGTTCTGCATAGTCCATCATTTTCATTTGCCACTCCGCAATCGTTGGTATATCCTGTAATTTCCACTTTTGGGCTAATAAAGTTCTTGCCACAACTGTGGCATACAAAAATAGTCTTTGATCTGCTTTCACAATTTCTTCCCCCATCAACCCAAGCAGAAATGCTTCCGGTTTCTTGGGGAATGTATATTTGAACATCTTTTTAAGTTCATTATTATATCAGATCCCAAAAACATCTTATTTTGTCACATGTCCACCACATATGGTAAAAATCTCCATCCTACTCTTTACATTTCCAACACATTCTATTATTCATTCTATACATTTTAATAATAATAATAATAATAATAATTTTTATTTATACCCCGCCCTCCCCAGCCAAGGCTGGGCTCAGGGCAGCTAACAAGCAATAATAAAAATAAGTTGAATGAATACAACTTAAAAACAAGATTAAAATACAACATTAAAACATTGAAACAATAAAATATTAAAATACAGCCTCATCACAGGAGGAGAAAGGAAAAAGGAAAAAGAAAGAGGGGGAGGGAATCAAATTGGCTCCAAGCCAATTTAAGCCAATTTTACTGGTGTCAAATACCATCTGTACATCATTTTCATTACATTTTATTTAATACACGCAAGCTGTAAATTTTAAATTTTTATTCCACAGTTTTAACCATGCATCATATTCAATATGATGCCAAACTACAAGAAAGAAGATTCCACCTAAACATTAGGAAGAACTTCCTGACAGTAAGAGCTGTTCGACAGTGGAATTTGCTGCCCAGGAGTGTGGTGGAGTCTCCTTCTTTGGAGGTCTTTAAGCAGAGGCTTGACAACCATATGTCAGGAGTGCTCTGATGGTGTTTCCTGCTTGGCAGGGGGTTGGACTCCATGGCCCTTGTGGTCTCTTCCAACTCTATGATTCTATGATTCTATGATTCTAATATTATACCCAAAATCTATTGCCCATTTTATCATAACTTCTTTCGTCTGCTCATCCATTGTATACCATTCCAATAACAAATTATACATTTTTAATAACAATTTGCATCTGCCTTCCAACAGCTTGATTTGAAATCTAGATTTTTTATTCTCAAAACCAATTTTCTTATCTCCCATAAAAACATCATTCACTTGAAGATATTGCAACCATCCTGTAAAGTTCTCTTCTGTTTGGTCATATGGTTTCAGTTTCAAACCTGTATCAGTTTCCATCAATAGGTGGCCCACCTCCCTTCCTTATTTAGTTTTTTAACCATCAATACCTCTACCAGTGAAATCCACCAAGGGCCAGCACCACAACTTTAAACTTAAAAACATTGGGAAGGGAAAATGCAGAGCATTCCTAATCCAGGTCAGCACACAGAGCTAAGGTAGACTCGCCCCAGCTGCAGAATGGGAATGGCCTACTGCTGAAGTCACTCATATGGCGCCTCTAGTGCCCACGAAGACTCTGCACTCCCTCCCTACTAAATAACCCCTTTGTCATTCCATGGTGAGGGTGCTCGGCCTCCCACCCACCCGGAAAGAACATAGAGCTGAAGAAAGAATTTGAAAGAGTGGCATTCTTTCCCACCTCCTCTTTCACCTTATGTTTTTCAAGGCTCAGTTTGGCACCTGAGCAGCTGAAGAGCAAGCAGAGTGAGAACGAGCATAGAAGTGAAAGAGGAGGGGTAAAATGCCAGAAACCGAGCGAGAGAAGGCATGAAAGCTACAGATAATCCTTATGGATTCTATACACTAGCTATGGTGGGAGCAGCTATGACACTTTTATGCTGTATCAGATTGCATGCATATTTAAAGGTAAAAGTAAAGGGACCCCTGACCATTAGGTCCAGTCGCAGATGACTCTGGGGTTGCAGTGCTCATCTCACTTTGTTAGCCAAGGGAGCCAGCGTACAGCTTCCGGGTCATGTGGCCAGCATGACAAAGCCGCTTCTGGTGAACCAGAACAGCGCACGGAAATGCCATTTACCTTCCCGCCAGAGCAGTACCTATTTATATACTTGCACTTTGACGTGCTTTCGAACTGCTAGGTTGGCTGGAGCAGGGACCGAGCAATGGGAGCTCACCCCGTCGCGGGGATTCGAACCACTGACCTTCTGATCAGCAAGTCCTAGGCTCTGTGGTTTAACCCACAGCGCCACCCGCATGTTTACTTATTAGTAAATTCCAACAAGTTCAAGGGGATTTGTTTCCTTGTAAGTATGCTGAGGATTGTTGTTCTACATGACGACAATTGGCCATTTAACACGTCACAGAAAACCATAATGATTTACCATGAATGCACTGATCTCACCCACTGAATTCCTTCCTACTAACATGCATGGAAAACAAGCAACAATCTCCAGCCAAGCATTACATCAGGTATATACTGTGGGGGGTTTTGAGTGAAACAAACTCCGGAGCTCCGATGCAACGCGAAGCCAGTGACAGTGTGGGTGAAAGTGGACTCAGAACCAAGTTTTCCTCCCTCCCTCCTTTGTAACACTAGAACTTGTGGAGGAGCAAAGTGGGTGAGATCCATGCATACACAGTATACCATTGAGTATCATGGCATGTGAACTGGACCAGGATCTTTCCTTAGGCAATCTGCCTGTACAGACTGCTCAGAAGCTTAGGCAACCAACTATTAAAAGTGTCATTTATTAGGGCACCACAAACATTTCAGAAATGAAAGTACCAAATCACAAGTCAGAACTGAATGGGGGGAAACAATAGCCTTGCTCAGGTGTGATAGTCAGAATGTCACCAGACCCAAGGCATCAGCTCCATAAAACCCACTTGCATTTTTAATCAGTGCTGCTTCTTTTTCCAAAAAAAAATTAGGTGCTAAAATTCCAAGCATTTCCAGGGGAATGCCATTTTCTGATTCGCCTCAGTGGCAAAAAATCTTGGGCCATCAACACAGGCCACACTACAATCTCCTTGATAGTCGCTTTTGCAAACTCAGCTCAAGCAATGTCACCTCAGTTTACCAGAGGCCCATGGTCCACAGTCTCTTGCATAATTAGCTTCATCATTTTTGGTTCTATATTCTTTAACCATTCATCTGTTGGACAAGGCAGCTCTGTAGATCCAGCCACATAAAGTTTACACAGTGTTCCGAAATTTCCATTTCCCTCTTCTTTTGACAAAGGAGGAACGAACTTTCCAAATAAGCACTGAGAGCTTCCAAGCCCCAGGCTGGGGCTGAATTGGGTAATTCTGCTTATCCACTCACAGCTGTTCTTTTGCTGTTTTGAAACCTGATGCTCAACTCTCACTGTTTTTGCTTTCACTCCCTGAAAAGTTATTTCCTTCTCATTAGGATCAAAGGCAGAAACGGCATTACTACTTTCCTCACTGAATACACAACACACTTTCCTTTTCCTACGTGGCTTATCGCTGTGGGAAAAGCTGATTAATTGGAAGATGGTGAATTCTGCCCTAAACCAGAGTTTCTCATGGGTGTCAGAGAACTATTCAATGTTTATTCGCTATTTACAAAGGAAAAGGTTGCATGAATGGTAACATCACACACTTTACTTCTAGGCATAGGTGACAAAGAAGGTGCAGCTCCTATCTTCATTGAAGAAAGTATCCCCCCAGTTTGATGACTTCTTAAAGCTGGTAGGATCCCAAGGATATTTGGTCCCCAATTTACACAATTTGATGACGCAGCGCCAAGCACAGTTCCCCCATCTCCCCCATTCCGTTATCAAAGCTGGCATCAGAAAGCTCTGGGACTTTTTGCAATCCTGCCTCAACTCTTGCACACACCTCAGTTCCATCACATTACTTGTTGTCAACCCAGACTGCCACTTGTCACTGTCATTTTGCTGACATCTTGCCAGAGTTGTAATGTCTTTAGCACAGTTATTCAAGCCAGTCATGGCACTGTCGCAGTCAATATCTGTCAAGTATTTTTCTGCATATATTTTTAACGGGTTCACAGCATGAACCTGGGAGATCTCTGATCTTGGCTACGTGTACTGAATGTGTAAAATCTGTGTATCATATGCATCTACCTTCTGTCCTTGTGTAGAGGAGCAAGAGATAACAACAAAGTGATTCTTTTGCCATTCATTCAGGTGTATGTCACTGAGACTATTGGTCTGCATTATCATTGGAGAAACAGTAAAAAATGTTATGATGAGCAGTGACGGATTTTCGTATAAGCTAAACAAGCTATAGCTTAGGGTCCCACTCTCTTGGGTGCCCCCCAAAAAATAAAAGGGAAAAAAACTGGATATACAGTTCCAAAATATAAGATAAAAATAAAATAAAATAAAACCTACATATAGTTAAGAGCTTAATAATTATGTCACTATTAATATACTTCTTAATTGTATTTCACTAGTAATATACTTCTTCTTAATTGTATTTCAGTTCAACAATTACTTTGATAAAATACATATTTTGTTATGTGCAAATGGCTTTAGATACCTATTAGGTCCATAAATTGCCATATAGCATTTATTCAACACAAAAAAAACAGTGACAATTTGTTGTTGGCAAAAGACAGCTGGACATATAAAGTAGCTTAGCACCTCATCAAACCTAAATCCGGCCCTGATGATGAGGAGCAGGGGTGGAATTTGCCTTTGACATTAGCTCTAGCTAAAGAAGAGGCAGTCAAACTACAGTCATTTCTGAAGGAATACCTCTATTTTAATCACCATGATGTTCTTAGCAAATATGTCACACAATCAAGGCAATCCAGCTCTGTATTACAGTGTTTCCAACCCTAACACGAGGACAAAGTCTTGAAAGTAGCATTCGGCTGGCCCTGGTTTCCAGGTGACTTGAATACAAGAGTACTTATTATCAGACTCTGGGTGATCCAAACGCAGCTGGAAGGATCCAATTATCTTACAGGCTCCAGATTTGTATAGGGTTTACTCTAGCTTTTTCTCACCCACAACTGTCCAAAGCTTCTCCCCTATCTGGGCCTAGAGCCAAGCATCCCAACATCAAAAGATAAGTGAGCCAATTAGCCGACATCAAATCAGGTGAGTACATAAACAAATATGAGCTCAGTCATACAGCTACTAATTAGTTTAGGGTTATCTTGACTGCCAAGATGGCACCTGCAGTCCTTCCAGATAACATCTTCACCTTTGGTTTAACACATTAAGTTCTTGCATTTTTCTCAGCTGGCATTTTGTACCCCTGAGATTGACATAATATTTTCTTCTGAGCTGGATTATCTTGTAAAATGGGAGGCATTGCCCTCCCATAATGAGGTAGTTGGCATCAGTCTGTTTCAAGACGCAATAGAATGCACCTCCAGGACTGAAGTCTATCCGCTGCATTAGCAGCACTAACGTAACCTCTCTGGGGTGCAAGCCTGGGCAGTGTGCATGGAGGCTGCCCAGATGACAAGACCCCCTCTTGGCCTCACTGATGTGCTCCAAAGCAATATATATGGCACTAGCTTGGCTGCAGGAGTTGCCATGAGAAATCACAGAATCATGGAATTGTAGAGTTGGAAGGGACCCCGAGGGACCCTTAGTCCAGTCCTCCGCAATGCAGGAATCTCAAAAGAGGCGTAAAAGAAGACATCCAACCACCTTACGGACTCCAGATTTGTGTATGGATTACTTCTTCTCCTGAAGATATCCTGCAAGGCAACAGAGGTTTAGGATCAGAGCTTTTCTTCTCCTAGATGAAATACCTTCTCAGGTTGATGAACTCAAATTGCCCCTCACTTCCCGCTGCAGCACATGCAAGGAACCAATCTCTTGACCATTGGACCCACTACTGGTTTCATCTACTCAGTCTACCAGAAGCCATCTTCACATGCAGGGGAAGTCCCTAACTCACCAAGGGTTTGAGAGCTACCCTCACTTGGGTTAACTGGCCAGTTGAAGCAGTTTCATGAGGCATGGCCGCTGTCTTATGCGGACAGCTTTTGGGAGCCCCAGCTGAGATCTGAGTGCAGGGTGGGGACCAAAAGTGGGCAAACCACCCCAGAAGGAGCATGATGTGTCCCCCACCTGAGGAACTACCCCTCCACTAGCACCTCATGCACACGTATATATAATTCTATCAATTTGTAGGTTTTTATAGTTTGATATTGTATATACAGTGGTACCTTGGGTTAAGAACTTAATTCGTTCTGGAGGTCTGTTCTTAACCTGAAGCACCACTTTAGCTAATGGGGCCTCCCGCTGCTGCGCGATTTTTGTTCTCATCCTGAAGCAAAGTTCTTAACCTGAGGTAATATTTCTGGGTTAGCGGAGTTGTAACCTGAAGCATATGTAACCTGAAGTGTATGTAACCTGAGGTACCACTGTATGAAGTTGGGGGTTTTTCAGCCAGAACTTCCCAGAACTCAGTTCCGGCGCCTCTCAAGTGGGCACCATAGCAGAGGTGTCCGACACCTCTCTTTCTTAAAAAATGTGTGTGTTACATTGTTTTTAATGAGACCTTTCCCCCCCTATGTTTTAAGCTGCTCTCATTTTTAGCTGTAAGAAGTCTGGAGTCGCTATTAGGGCAAAAGGCAGGGAATGAATGAATGTTAAAGTTAGGAGAAAGAATCCTGTAGTAGTAAGTAATATAGGACAAAGAGTCCTACGTAAGAATCATAGAATCCTAGAGTTGGAAGAGACCACAAGGGCCATTGAGTCCAACCCCCTGCCAAGCAGGAAACACCATCAGAGCACTCCTGACATATGGTTGTCAAGCCTCTGCTTAAAGACCTCCAAAGTAGGAGACTCCACCACACTCCTTGGCAGCAAATTCCACTGTCAAACAGCTCTTACTGTCAGGAAGCTCTTCCTAATGTTTAGGTGGAATCTTCTTTCTTCTAGTTTGGATCCATTGCTCCGTGTCCGCTTCTCTGGAGCAGCAGAAAACAACCTTTCTCCCTCCTCTATGTGACATCCTTTTCTATAAAGCCTTAAAGATAAACAACTGGCTGTGCACATGTTCTGGGAACCAGGGCGCTCCATGAAATTTACTCCCAATTAATACAGTACTTCAGTATTAAGAGTATGGCAGGTATGGAAAAACTACAATTCCCAGCACACCTTGCGCGGAGTTCCTGAGGCATAAGGCGGGATGTTGCTCTTTGCGCTTGAGGACTTTTTCTCTCCGCCACGGCTTCCTTTTTAAGACCCCGGCCAGGCCTTCTGAGAGGCCCAGCCACCTGCTCCCTTGACGGCAGGGACTACCAAAGCACAAGACGGCAGAAGGGCATCGCGGCTTGCAGTTCCCATGGCGATTAACGGTTCAGAAGGACTACAATACCCAGCGTGCCGCTGGAAGGGCTACTTCCGGCAGCCCTGTGTGGACTTCAAAGAGCTGCTATTAAGCGGACTGCGTTACCCAGCATGCGCAGCGGTACAAAAGGGAAGCTGGAGGCTCAATGGGCGCGCTGGGGGATGCTGGGAACTGTAGTCCTTGCGGCATGAGGGAACTTTTCAAACCCAAAAGTTGGCCTCAGGCCAATCACTGCCTCTCAGTGACTTGCGTGAGGATAAAAACAGTATAAAAACAAATGCACCCTAAAACAATTAAAGCAGTCTGAAGAAGATGACGTACTTCTAAAAGCAGCTGCCGTTGAAAAACATTCTTGGATTCAGTGATCTTTGGGGTGGCCAGGAATAGTGCAGGGATGTTGTTCTTTTAATTCCTGGAAGTTAATATTGATGGACACAGGTGCATGCACCTCAATAGGGAAGCCATTCCGCAAATGGGGAGCCACCACTGAAAAGTCCCTGTCATGTTTAAGATAACTTTTTCAAAACAAAAAACAAAAAAACCGGAGGCTTTTCTTTTGAGAATTATGAGAATTACCTAAACAATATGGAAATGTATTTATGTATGCGGCCATGGTCTCCTGGACGATCTTTGCCCAAAAATGGAAAGCAGAAAACGTCCCAACAAAAGAGGAATAGTTACAGAAACTATGCAGAAATGGCGAAAGTTACCAAAAGAATAAGAAATCAAAATGATCGCGTTTTTAAGAAAGAATGGAAATCATTTATAGAATACATACAAAATTATTATAAACAAATTAAGGCATTAGCAGGCTTAATATAAAAACGTGCAGCAGTTGTGGGGGGAAGTCTATGGAACACAGGGGGAAATGATAATTTGGTTTAATTTGGAAATGCAGTAAAATATTATAAAAACAAGGAACTGCAGAAAGAGGGGGGAGGACAGTTGAAATAAGAGATAGATGATAAACCTTTTGCTTTTAAAGTTGGGTTTTTCTGTATGTTGTAAAATAAATTATATAAATAAAATTATTATTTTTTACAAAAAGAAAAGTCCCCGTCATGGGCCAATGATGACAGTGGCGGACCAGGGAGAAAGCCCAGAGTCAGTGGCTACCAGATGGCTCTCTCACTAGGGGTCTACAGTACTTTGGAGGAAGGGTGTATTTTGGAGAAGGGAGAAGACCACCTGAAGGGAGAAAACACAATGTACAAGAAGTGACCCATGCTGTAAGCAATGAGCAAGGTAAGAATAATAGAATCATAGAATTGTAGAACTGGAAAAGACCCCGAGGGTCATCTAGTCCAACCTCTGCAGTGCAGGAATCTCAACACATACCGGTAGTTGCCCACCCCATTTGAAACCATTAGCTTTGCAAATGTGCTAGCAGCTTTATTGCTGCGCCACTAGGATGATGGCCCTATAACTAGATGAGCTTGGCTGCTACCGCCACCGGCCTTCTGCTCTTGGTCTTTCCTTCCTTAGGAATGACTTTCCAGCATTAATTCCAGGCTGGCCTTTGACTTTGTGGGTTACCCTGAAACCTTCCATCCTCAGCTCCTGCATCCAGCTTTGGCATCAACCTCAAGGCTCTGAACACGGCTTGCTTTACATATCATGTCTCCAGAGCTATCCCTAAGAGCAAGGGTCAGCAACCTAAGGCCCTTGGGCCGGAAGCGACCCGTGGAGGTCGTTTGACCGGCCCACAAGCCGCCCCTGAACCGAGTTGCCCACTCGCGCACTGCACTGAACCGACACAGCGTGGTTCCTCGGCACCAGAAATCGCGTCTGCACACGCGCAGATGCTGAAAATCACGGGCATGCTCGCTCGCTCGCACACGCACACACGCATGATCCAGCCCATGGAGGGATCTCTGCGGGACCGATCCAGCCCAGGCAAGATAAACCTTGCCAACTCCTGCCTAAGAGGGTGCAAGGCTAATCACACAGGGGGGGCCACCATTGCTTTCATCTCCCTCTGCCTCTGCCATCCTGCCTCCTCTCCATGCTGATAGTCCCTCCTCCACCAATTTAGTTTTTGGCTTTTTGCCTCTGCTTTAGCACTGGTGGCCAATATCTTCCCATTTTCCTTCCCCTGTCTTACATTGTGTCATTTTTTGCACCCGGTTTAACATTGTTGGGCTCCCTCTCCCTGTTCTCTCCTTGGCTTTTTTGTGTTGTTGTTTGCAGCTGCAAAAAGTGCCAGTGGCCTTCCTCTCAGTGTCCTTCACTTGCTAACTTGAAATTTCTTGTTTTTTGCAGCCACTTTAGCTCCGGTGGCCTATTCCCTCCTTTCTTAATCTCGTTTCTTTTGCTGTTGCTGCTGCTGCTGCTGCCTCTGCCCGACTTCTCTGCCTTGCTCTAACAAGTGAGGGGTTTGAGAGGTTATCCAGTTGGGTAGGAGACAGCAAGACCAGCCAGGAAGTTTGGCCACCAGTGATAAGCAGGGGCGTCCAAAGTGTGGGGCCTGGGACAGTCGCCCCTATTCACACCCACCTTCCCAGGGCAGTCCTGCACGCCCCTGCTAGAGTTGGTCATCTCAGCCTCCTGCCACCGCTCTCTCGGCTGGGACAGGGTAGAGGCATAGGAACCTGCCTTACACTAAGCTGGACTATTGGTCCTGCTCTAACCCAGAGCTGCCTGCACTCACCGGCAGAAGCTGCCCAGGGTTTCAGACAGAGGTGTCTCCCAGCCCAACCTGGAGATGCTGGGGACTGAACCGGGAGCCTTCTGCATGCAAAGCAGATGCTCTACTCTTGAGATGTGGCCCTTTGCCACTAATGCCCAATTAGTTAAGAGTTTCCGTTAAGAGTTAAGAGTTTGGTGTAATCCTTGACGCCTCCCTTTCCATGGAGGTGCAGGTTACAGCAACAGCCAAGGCGACATTTTTCCACCTTCGCCGCATCAAGCAGTTGGTCACTTACCTTTCCTGCCCCGATCTGGCCACAGTGATCCATGCGACGGTCACCTCCAGGCTTGACTACTGTAATTCGCTCTACACGGGGCTGCCCTTGAAGCTGTCCCAGAAACTCCAGCGGGTACAGAATGCTGCAGCGAGGCTCCTCATGGGGTCTCTGCCATGGAAGCATATTCACCCAGTGCTTTTCCAGCTGCACTGGCTCCCGGTGGAGTACAGGGTCAGATTTAAGGTGCTGGTTTTGACCTTTAAAGCCCTCCACGGCCTAGGACACTCGTACCTATGGGACCGCCTCTCCCGGTATGCCCCACAGAGAGCCTCAAGGTCCATAAATAGCAACACCCTGGTGGTCCCGGGCCCTAAGGAAGTTAGATTGGCTTCAACCAGAGCCAGGGCCTTTTCAACTCTGGCTCCAGCCTGGTGGAACGCTCTGCCTCATGAGACCAGGGCCCTGCAGGATCTGATCTCTTTCCGCAGGGCCTGTAAGACAGAGTTGTTCCGCCTGGCCTTTGGCTTGGAGCCAATTTGATTCCCTCCCTCTCTTTCTTTTTTCTTTTTCCTTTCTCCTCCTGTGATGAGGCTACATTTTAATCTTTTAATGTTTCAATATTTTAATGTATTTAATTTTGTTTTTAAGTTGTAATCATTCAACTTGTTTTTATTATTGCTTGTAAGCTGCTCTGAGCCCGGCCTTGGCTGGGGAAGGCAGAGTATAAATAAAAATTATTATTATTATTATTATTATTATTATTATTATTATTATTTGCCTACAGCTCAGCTGCTCGTATAGCCAGGGACTATGCTGTGGCCTTGAGCAGGGATACTTAATCCTTCCTGCAGCAGAGGCAGACATGAGGCAGCGCCACAGAGCCCTGCGACTATGACAGAATTGAGCAGAAGGTGAGAGGCATGAGCATGCTGAATTTTAACCTTGCACACGGCGCCACTGAAATTTGAAAAACCGAAGTCTGACAGCATATATGTCTCACCTCTTGAATTTTACTGGGTTAAGATACTCTTTTTTCGGTTCATTAATTCACACCTCTTCTTGGCTCCGTCAGTGGGCAATTTATAGTATAAAAACAGAATACTTGTGGACGGTCAGTTGTTATTCCATAGCACAGAAACTCCCAAACCTGCTTTATATATTTTGCCTAAATTGTTCTAAATCCTTGCCTAAGTAATCTGCATCTTATGAGCCCCAATCCCTGAGCAGTATAAGATTCTTGGAATTTCTAGTGCTTACCCAGGGTTCATATTTCCTTCAAGGATGAAGCTCAGCGAAGACTGTGGTGTCTTTAAGATATATGGTTTGTTCACATATATACAACCTGAGCCTATGATGGAGGGGCCCATAGCATTAACACCCCAAGAGGGACTTGTTTCTCCCATAGCCACAGTCTTGGATTCCAGCAGAAATCAGCTATGGCTGCCTCTCTTCCTTTCCAGCTTCTAGGTCACATAACTCAACTCTAAACTCTGTCTTTTGTCCTCACTTTTGCAAGTTGAGGGAGGGGCCCCACCCATTTTCTGCCTAGCATAGACCCCACTTTCCTTTGTTCTCTTAATGACCCATCACCCAGAAAAGCACCTCAACACAGGAAGCTAGCCTGTCTTATATTTTAATACTTGCTGGGTCCAGGGGTTTGAAAGATCTCAATTCCCTCCCCCCCCCCAAACCCAACTTCATAACAGTAGAATCATGAAATTGTAGAGTTGGAAAGGATCCCGAGAGTCATCTATTCCAACCCTCTGCAGTGCAGGAATCTCAACTAGATCATACATGACAGATGGCCATCCAACCCCTGCTTAAAAGCCTCCAAGGAACAAGAATCCAAAACTTTCTGAGGCAGTCAGTTCCACTGTGGAACAGCTCTTACTGTCAAAAAGTTCTTCCTGATGTTTGGTCAGAATCTCCTTTCTTGTAACTTGAAGCCATTGGTTGGAGTCCTACCCTTCAGAGCAGGAGAAAACAAGCTCGCTCCATCTTCCATGTGACAGGCCTTGAGATACTTGACAATGGCTATCATATCTCCTCTCAGTCTCCTCTTTTCCAACCTAAACATACCCAGCTCCCTCAACTGTTCCTCATAAGGCTTCTGTGTTAGGTTGACTGGTACCAGAGTCATGGCCTTCTCAGAGGTTGCCCCTTAGTTCTAGATGCTCTCCCCCATGGCACAAGCTGAGTTAGAAGAGAACATACATTTAATATGTTATTATTCCAATCTTTTAATTAAGTTACTTTTCTTGATGAAGTTTTACTGCTAATTTTAAAGGGTTATGCTGCCAGTTTTAATCTTAGTATATTGCTTTGTGTGTTGTGTGGTTATTCTCTATGATGCTGCTTTGTGTGAACAGTTGCCCTGAGCAGTGATATATAAACATCATTTTAATGCATAAATAAAAACTTAAGTTTCTCAGAAACTGTCCATACCCCCCAGGGGAGCTTTTATACCTATTAGGCAGGCAGAGGTTCTCCTTGAGGAGGAAGATGTGAAGGAGTATCATTAAAGGGCTACAAATGGTCAGACAATTAAGTTTTATGAATGTTTTACTACAAGAGAGGATATTGTTTGGGTTTCTTCTTGCCCTTGGTCCTGAAATAACTTGCGTATGCTTGTTAGAGCTCCTCTTGCTTGCTAGAGGAAGACAGAGTGGAATGAGCCGCCTGGGTGGTGCAGAGCTCCTTTTCTCTCCTTTTGGGGCAGCCCTCTCCTTTGTCTGGCTCCCTCCTCCGTCTCCTCCACTCGGAGCGTGGGCTGCCTGCAAACTTCAGGTCTGGGCTCTGAGTGAGTGGCTCCCCCCACCCTCCGCCCCCCACCTTGGGCCTCTCCAGCCAGCCACAGAACAAGCTCCCCTGGCCTGTGAACTGAGTGGCTGAAGAGTGTGGCACAAAAGCGGCACCTTCCTTGGCCTCCAGCTGCAGCCCTTCAGCCAGTTCAGGCGCTCTTGCCTCTCCCTAGTGCACCTAGCCTGCCTGGCCCTGCCCATAGGTGGCACACACACGGGTTTCATGCCAGCTACTGTGCAGGTGAGAGGAGACAGCCGGTGAGAGCAGAGCGAGGAGGAGGAGGAGAGGAGGAGGAGGAGGAGGAGGAGCATCCGCAGCAAAAGTTCAGCTTGGAAGAATAAAAGCAGCTGTCAGATAAAAGTGCCTCATCGGACTGCCTGCAAAAGAAGGGAGATCTGATCAGCCAGCTGTTTCTCAGCCTGTCCTCCAAGGGGACCTGGGCCTTAGTCAAGGTGAGTGAGGGGGCTGGGAGGAGCATCAGAGGTGCTGCAAACTGGGCAGTAGGCAAAGTGCCTTGAAGCAAAATAGGCTCTTTTCTGGGACATAGAAAAGAAGGGTCCCTCCTTTCTCCAGCCCACCCAGCAAAAACAGGGGATGGTAATAAAGTAGGAATTGGGTTGTTTTGGTGGGGATGGCAGGAAGGGGCTGGAGAAAGGAGCTATCTTGTCTTCTGAAAATACACATTTTAGTTTCACTTTCCAGCTTTAGATGGGGTAAATATTTGGTGTGGGATTCTGAAGGTGGGTCAAGAAGTTTCTCTCCAAGTTTTCCTTTTTTTTAAAAGAGCGAAACCATGATATCCCTCCCCCCCAATCATGGAAATGGGCACCACTGTATGGAGTTTTCCTTCATAATTATATGCAATTATTCCATGTGCATTCCTCCACTTTCTGAGCCACATAGGGATTGTGTGTGAAGTTGGGCTGGAGAGGGTGGGGGAGGGAGAGGATACAATTAAGACTAGTTTATTTCCCAGTTTGCTCTCCCCTTCCTCTGACTAATGTAATCTTGGTCATTCATACTTTAAATAATTTTGTACAGCCAAACTTTTATTCAGAAGGAAAATGAGTTTTTTTCTAAACACATGACTCCTCAAAATGTTGCAATGACTCCCCCCCCCCCCCCCCGGAAATAAGCTGGGGCCATGCCTGCCCGGTTTTGCAAGACTTGCAGAGTCACCCTACCCCTAGCAGCTCCTTCTGCCCCCCTCAGTGGGCGCCATGCTGTCCCCACCTGCAGTGGCAGAACTTGCAGTCTCAAATTTAAGCAGTGCCCAGTGCAACACCAAACCTCAGTGCCCCACTGCCTCTCACGCTCCATTCTAAATAAAAATTGTGGTGTCCCCCAGGCTCCATGCCTAGTGCAACCAAACCAGGGGTGGTCTCCGCATCGCCTCTGCCCACCTGCCCTTACCCTGGCACCCTCAGATAAGGTGGCCTAAGAAGGCTGGTGTTTTGAGCAAAGTAGCCAAATGGTCGTGTTTTCCCCTCCTGCACCCCCACCACTGCCCCACAGGCCCTGTGCACCAAGGCCTGAAGTCTCTCTGGTATCCATAGCAACACCTTCCCCATGCCTGAGGGGCCTTGGCAGGGCGGGAGTGCTCCTTCCCTCTCACAACTGCAGCGCCTTTGCATCTCTCAACTGCTCCACACATTACGTGATGCAGAGACCATCCCCGTGTAGAGAGAGAGAGCTGTATCGCCATGTGTGAAGAGGAAGATCGTATGCGTTTTTGTTGTTGCTTCTTCTGACATTGGTTATGGGTGACTGCGGTAAACACACTTGTGCGTATTAAGCCAGGCACTGGATACGTCTTTTCCCAAAGCAATTATCTTGACATGGGGAGAAACTTAACCCAATTAAAGAAGGCTTCTGATTTGTAAGAGCATTTTGGGGACTCATAGGTATTACTGGCATCATCATTATGAAATACCGTATACTGCCATTATGGTTTTTATTTGTGATTATTGTTACAGTGCCATTTGTGTACATTGTACTTTCCCAAGAGCAAGAATGCAGTTCCCTGCCCCAGTGGCCATACAGTCTGGGGGGGCGGGACAGAGGATGGGGAGAGGGACATGGAGACAGGGTTTAATGGGAAAAGAAGCAGGTCTGCATGTCTTCCTTGCCCTGTTTGTGTGGCTGGTGTTAGGTAGCTTGAGTTAGTGTGCTGGAATCTGGGTTTTAATTCAGCTGAGGACTTAAGAAGAGCCAGTGACCCATCTAGTCCAGCATCCTGCTCTCACAGCAGCTGGAGGAGGAGGAGCTGCAAGTAACAGGCTTCCACCCTTCATGTGCTTCACCTGTTCTGTAAACAGACCCTCCATAGGGGTTCCAAGTGCTCCACTCAGAGCTGCTTAACAGCAGGCCATTTGAGGGAATAGCCCTTGCTTGTACATGAAAGAAATGAATGAATGAGGCTAGTAAGTAGGGTTAAGTGAGTACGCAGCAAGCAGACTCTCCTCTCCAAAATGTGACTTCCGAGTATAAACCCTAACAACACCAGAAGCAGGGGAAGGAGGGGCTGTGTTTGTGGGTTTCCCCGCACCCTCCTGTCCCGTTGCTCTCGTGTGTTGTGTCTGCCTCTTTATCTTTCACTCTCTGGAGGAGAGAGGTACGATTAAGCTCCATACTAACCCAACTCCTTGCAACATGGGCCTGCCCCAGCTTGCAAATTAGGGGTGGGGTGCCTGGGGTGCAACTCACCAGGCAGGTTGAGTTCTCTCCCCCCCCCCCCCGCCGCCGCCGCCGCCACCACCGTGCGCAGGTTTCCGTTGGCCTGGTGCCTGATCTAGATTAGCCTCTTCTGGTATTGCACCCGCAACATTTGCGCTGGGTGATGACAGTGGGGGAACGGAGCTTGGGATCTCGTTGAACTTCACACACTTCCGCACTCCCTTTTGCAAACCGCAACTGTTCCTGGTGAGTGGAAAAGAGCAGGAGAGGCGGAAGGCTGAAGACCCATTCAAGCCAGCGTGGTTTCTTTCCTTCCTTATCTACCCCCCCCCCCTTGCCACACCTATTCCTGCATTATCTGCCTCCTCCCTGCAAACTCCACGTGCCCTACCATGCAGTACCAATAGGCTACATGTGTTCCCCCAGCAGGGCCTGGTGTCCTCCACTACTTGACGCACCATGGTGAAGGACGCAGGTTGCTGCAGCTGGTGTGCCACCTGCCTGCTGTGCCTCTACAGCTGCCGTTGGACGCGTAACAAGAAGGGTCTGGTAACCAGCAAGGTGAGTGGGCAACTCTTCTCCAGCATCTGTAGGGATGTGTTACTGGCTGGCCTGGCTCTGTGGCGTCGTGAGGCATGAGGAGAGCACTGGCATGTCCTGGAGAAGAGGGGCAGGGGGTGCCAGGCATGGACCCTTTTTCTGACAAGGGCTTTTTTAAAGTTCGTTTTTCACAGCATTTATTCCCTACCCCATCGCCAAAAGGGCTCCCAGAGAGACTTGCAAAAATCAAGACAGTCCCTGCCCTCAGGCTCAATCTAAAAAGGCATGACACACAAGGAAAAAGGAATAGGAGGGAGGAAAGAAACAGAAGCTCCAGCAAAAATTCAACAGAAGTCTTTGTCCTTAGGCAGCTGTGTTTTGACCTGTTTTCCCTAGTGTCCAATATGGCAGGATCCTCCAGCGCGCTCTCTCTCTCTCTCTCTCTCTCTCTCTCTCTCTCTCTCACCACCCTCTCCTAGCACCCTCAGTTTGGGTCCACTCAGTGCTGTGCTCTCAAAAGTTCCAGGAGACCTGGTGCTGGAATTGGTCGGTCTGCCTGACTCTCACAGAGAAAGATGGCTTGCCTGCCCTGACGTGTCAGAAATTCCCTCTTACTGACTAATCATGGCCCCCTTCTCTTTCTTGACAGCAAAAGACAAACTGGTTTCCCAGCACAGTGGGGGAATGTAGCCATGCCTGTAAAGTATCCTGGTCCTCATTGTATCATTATTATCATTTCATCTTCATCATTATTTAGTTCAACAATTTTTAATGTTGCTTAAAACCCTTTTTCTAAGCAATGTACAATGCGGTTACAAATATATATATAATACAGAGGGGGAAATCAGTTAAAATCAATAATAAAAAGCTCACTTAAAGTGTCTGCTGAATATTTCTTTTTTTTTTTAAAGAAGTCTTCATTGAGGGAGGGAGGGAGGGAGGGAGGGAGGGACTGCCTTGTAGGGCTGGCAGTTTCTGATTTTCATCACTGTGATATATCAGCAGCTAAACATTGTGATATACTGATATATCACAATATCTGAAATAAAGATGTAACTATGTAGAGGCAAATAGGGCAATGTCTTGGCAACTGCTACTACTTAGGGGTCTATAAAGGGTACATTTTTACTTACCTTTAGCATATCATTACAACTGTTATTTTATAGTACAGAGAGCAACAGGGGCAGCAGGAAACATGAGAGAAGCGATGACTGGCTTCACTGTTTTTCCCATTTCACAATTTTTTACATAGCACCCTCACAAATTGTGAATCATGATATGTCGCCATGTCAAATATTATAGAACTGTTCTCACAATGTGGACTTCGAACCAACTTCAGACGATGTATTGATACATCACCCAGCCCTGCTGTCTGGTCTCAGTCGGGAGAGAATTCCACAATACGGGAACGCTTGGCTCCTGGCAGATGCAGGCAGTGCCATTCGGGACCCCTAACTACGATTCCCCCAAATACATCAGAGATCAGGCAGGGATCAGGATCCAAGTACTTAAGGGCCTTGTGAATTAATGCAGGAACTTTGAACTTGACCCAGTAGCATATGGGCAGCCAGTGCAAGCTTTTGAAAACTGGAGTTATGTGCTGGTGATAATCCATCTCCATCAACAGCCTAACTGCAGTGTTTTGCACTAGATGGAGTTTCCAGACCAGGCCCATGGGCAACCCCACATGATAATTATCATTATGAATTTCTAAACCACCCTCTATTAATTAGAATCCCCGAATGGTTTGCAACAACTACATTAAAACCATAATTAAAAAACAAACATGGCAACACAACAGGGATGGGCAGAGGTGGGCAGGCGACGGGAGCTTAGAGGAAGTAGCAGCCATGGGCAGCCACAGAGTCTGTGGCTCCAGCTCCACCCCTTCGTATACTGGGTGACACAGGGGCGGAGGAAAGGGGTGTGGTGGGGCGGGCCACCCCAGGTGTAACCACTGAGACAAAATGCCAGGCGGCACTCACCATGGGGCTTGCACCGTGCCCAAGCCACACATCTCTCCTGGGAGAGAGGTGGTGGCTTGGGCGCCCTTAGCCTCCACACTGCCCCCAAAGGTCCGCCCGCCGCCTCCCCCTCAGTTGTAGGGCAGCTGAGTGGGAGGAGGCAGGCAGACTCCTCAGAGGCCCGGCGGGGCGTCCTGCCCCAGCTCGCCCTGCCCCACAGGTGGCTGGCCCCGCCCCTGGGCGCAGGGCATGCGCGCTGCCCCAGGCACCCGACTGGCTTGCTCCACCACTGGGGTGGCATGTTCAGCAAAAGTGAGAAGAGGCATTATCTGATCACGTGACAGAAAGTGAGTTCCTGAGAATGTGGGTGGGAGGAAGCCAGGGGGGATGGCCATGGGGGAAAGTGTTCTTTCTGCTTCCCACCCCTCCTGCAGTGTAGACCCTCTAAGCAGTGCAGGGCTGGAGACAGATGGCATGTTTTTCCCTCCAGAGAGTTGAAGGCCATTTGAAAGAGGAATTGCTGCTTACAATGCATATATTCTGCTCAGGTATGCCTCCATGTATAGGGCTTTATGTGCACTTGGCTGGCTTCAGTTTACCTGCATGTTGCCTTTCTGTGGTAAACCAGCTCCTAAAGCATCAGAATACCAGGCAATAACAGTGTAATATAACAACACCTAGTAAAATGTTTAGCATCTACTTTCCAAGGTAATCATTAACAATTCAAAACATATTGCCAAAATATAAACATAGAATCAACATTTCAAAAGGCCCACCGAAACACACCTAACAATCAGCTCAGTATTATACAACTGGGCCAACAATTAATCCTAAAGCTTGGGAATAAAACTACTAAAGACAAAATCCAAATTAACAGCAAAATAGTCTATCTACCCTTACTAAGAAGAAGCAAAAGCATGGAAGAAAATACAATATCTTATGTCCAACCTTTCATTTCAAGGCACATCAGCAAAATGATTTCAGAGCTAATGAAATATGTCTGTTCCCCAAGGGATGTAAAGCTCCTCAAATCACTTTCAAAATTATTATCTAATCTTCAGTCTAAGGCTAAGCTGTCCTCAGAGCTTGATTTAAGGTGGGCTATAAATCAGAATCTGCTGTCGGTGCCACAGCTCAGCCTTAGATCAAGCAAGGCAAAAGCATAATTTCATTCATTATTTTTAACCCACTTTTCGGTGTGGAGACACAAACTGGCTTACAAGATTAAAACATGTTGTGTACAAATTTTCAGGTTTAAATATACCGTAGCTATTTGAATCTTTTCTCTCTCGCTTTGGATCAAAGCTAGTTGGGAAGGGAAGACATACCAAAGTTCAGATTTTATAAGGAACGACAGGATTGATGCCGGATAGTCCTGTTTTAAATGTATTCGGAGCTGTCGTTTTTTATTTTAAAAACTGTTTTAAATTATTTTTTATGTAAATCGCCTTGAGATGGCAGTTTAGAAGGTGATTAATCTGTGATTATGGTGATAATAAGGAGAAGGACTAACATCATATGTACACTACTTCCCAAACAGTGGTGTGCTGCATCTAGAGCAAATGGGAGTGTGTGCACAGCCACAGCTTAATGGCACCAGATAAAAAACAAATGCAGCACCACAGGCACAGCAGATGGTAAGAAATAAAACCAAAAGCTTGCTGAAACAATTTTCAGCAAGTGTCTAAATCAGCCCTCAACAGCTTGGTCCCCTCCAGTTGTTTTGGTGGGAACCACTCTCATTATCCCTTAGTGGCTGGGGCTGATGCAAATTGTAGTCCAAAACATCTGGATTCACCAGGTTGATCCAGATACTAAAGGAGAAGGAGGCTGACAGTAGGAGGAAATTCCACAGCAATGTCACTGAAAAGGAACCTGTCATGGGTACTTTCCTGTCTGATCTCACAGATGACCACCTAAAGCATGTGCCTAGGGCATGCCCTCCACTGTGTAGCCACAGCCAGCCTTGCACATCTGGAGCTGCAAGTGGGGCTTCCAGGCCAGAGGGTGTGTCATCCAAGAGTCAAGAGCCACCTATTGAGGTGCATCTGCCGGTGGTTCATTTTCTAACCTGTTCCTCCTCTTCACAGTGCGACTGTGCCTGGTTCTTCTTCGTCTTCTGCGTGTGCCTTTTCGCCCTGGCCTGGTTCTACCTTGCCTTTGTCACCCTCAATGATTTCCACAATCTCAATGAGTGAGTAGAAGGCCCAGGGTGCCCCCCCCCCAAGATTCTCTCCAGCTACCTTTGTCATAACCCTTCCTCACCTTGGGTTTTTTCCCCTGCCTAACAGATTCATTTTCCGCAAGACAGGATGGTGGCTTGACTGGTCGATGGTGATGCTGTCTGGAACAACAACTCTGGTCACCTTCTCCTCACTGCTCCTGGTACACCCTTTTTATTTGGCTCTTTTCCCAGGACACTTGCACCGTACCTCCAGAATTCCCTGGTCTCGCTTTGGGGTGGTTGGGGGGTGGGGGGAAATCAACTTCTTAAAACCCATTTGGGAACATGCTGTTCTGTCTACTAAGGGCCGTTTCATATAACCTATTTGTAGAGCATTTATCCTGATTTGTTAGAGGAGAGGTTACATGATGTTGCATCAAAACAAGGGTTATCCCACACTTTCCAGCACATTTTCCTATCACTTTCCTTATTAGAAAAAGTCAGGTCTTTGGGAAAAGCGGGTTTGTCACACAAGACATACCTATCTATCTGAATATGTATGTGATTAAGTCTGGGAACTCCAGTTTTTTGAGAGAGCCAGCAATATCTAAGCCCAACATTTCATAAAACTTAATAGAGCTCCTTGGGAGAAAGTTAAATCAGCACATTGAGAATACCAGTGTACAGTGGTACCTCGGGTTAAGTACTTAATTCGTTCCAGAGGTCCGTACTTAACCTGAAACTGTTCTTAACCTGAAGCACCACTTTAGATAATGGGGCCTCCTGCTGCCGCCAGAGCACGATTTCTGTTCTCATCCTGAAGCAAAGTTCTTAACCTTTCTGGAAGCACTATTTCTGGGTTAGCGGAGTCTGTAACCTGAAGCATATGTAACCTGAAGCGTATGTAACCCAAGGTACCACTGTACTTTAAAACAGACACACACAAACTAGGAACATTAGTAGATACCTTCGGACTGAGTGAGACTGCTGGTCCATCTGGCTCAGTATTCTCTGCACTGATTGGCAGCAGTTCTCCAGGGCTTCAGAGAGGGTGCCTCTCCCAGCCCTGCCTGGAGAGATTCGGAATTGAACACAGGGCCTTTTGCATGCAAAGCAGATGCTCTACCACTGAGCCACAGCCCCTTCTCCATCAGCTGGATAAGATTAGCCTAAAACATATACAGTGGTACCTCGCGTTAAGTACTTAATTCGTTCTGGAGGTCCGTTCTTAACCTGAAACTGTTCTTAACCTGAAGCACCACTTTAGCTAATAGGGCCTCCTGCTGCTGCTGCGCCGCCGGACCACAATTTCTGTTCTCATCCTGAAGCAAAGTTCTTAACCCGAGGTACTATTTATGGGTTAGCGGAGTCTGTAACCTGAAGCATGTGTAACCTGAGGTACCACTGTATAAGTGAATATCTCAGAAGCCAGAAGGAAGGTTCTGAGAAGGGTGTCTAGTGGTTAGTGGCTGAGACTTTTGTGACAGTGGAATTTGTAATGCAAAAAGGAAAGTATCTGCCAACTTTCATAATACAGGTCTGAAGGCTTTGGGTATAGAAAGCAGGTTGCCTAACTGCAGAGTTATGGCTTTTCTTCATTTTTGAGTGGTGTGAGCACCATCATCTTCGTATGAGAATGTGGTCCTCCTGCAGTCCTTGTCCCAGAATCCAAAGTGGGCTCTTTGGTCCTAAGTGACATCACTCTCCCATTTTAATTATAGGTTCTGGCACTCTGCCTGCAGCTCTGGCACCAGCCCCTGAAGCTCCACTGGATACACAAGGTAAACCCCTGCCCCAAGCACAATTCCAACTTCTTACCGGTTTCCTTTGTGGAAGGCACAATCGTACACAAAGGTTTGTGCTGCTGCTGCATAATGTTGGTGCACACCAGATCACCACCATTAACTAGGTGGATTCCCAGTATCAAATGAGCATGCATTTATTTATTTTTGCACTTAGTCCTGAGATAAAGTACAACAGATCTCTTCTCCTGATGTCTTTTGATGTTAAGTGAATGACAGGTGGGTGTGGTTGGCCCAAAACGGCCTGGTGGTCCTCTCCTGTTACATTTTAGTCTGTAAGCTCCTTGGGACAGAGTTTCACTTTGCACAGTGCCTTGCACATTGATGGCACTATGTAAGTTTATTTTCCTTATTAAAATGTTTAGAAACTGTCTTCTATTATAAGATAACAAGGTAATTTACAGAATAAAAACCAAACAATTAAAACGATAAGGCACTGTAAGCAAAAATACCACAGATTTCCAGACTTTTCCAATAAAGCCAGTGCTATAAACTAACAAATATTTTTCCAATAAAGTCAGTAATGAGCTAATATAACAATACCATTGAAGGGGAGAGGACACTGGGGGCTTGCAATGTTTTGTAAGGATGGAGGAAAAAATTGATTCTCCTCACATTTAATAGAAACATGGCTACAATGTGGGAACCAAAATACTGCTGTGCTTTGAAATTTACATTTCTCTATTTTTTTCTGTGTAGTTCTCCAGCCAAGCAATATGTTCAAAAATGCATACAGTAAAGTGTGCATATAAATATGCACTAAAATGCTTAACGGCTTTTCACAAGGACTTGTAACTGATTTGGAAATGTAGGGAACTGGGCTTAAGACTAGAAAAATAGGAAACTAAAATAAACTGAAACTGACATATTCACCATTCCCTACAAACATGCAAGTAGAACACAGGTGGAAGTGAAAAGGATACACACATCAGCTTCCCCAGAGAGAAGCCTCACTGCACCCCAATGTATGCATTGCAGGGACGGCATGACCCTCGGGGTCCCTTCCAACTCTACCATTCTGTGATTCTATGTTCTGCTACTCACTTTCTCTCTCTCTCAAACACTCACAAGCAAAATGATTACTTTCCCATTCCAAATGCAAAACAATCTCTCTAAAGATGTTCAACAACACTAGGCCCAGAACAGAACCATGCAGCTCCAAACTTTTCACTCCCCCCCCCAATTTTTTTAATGTATGTGTTGCCAAAGCAAGCACACTTTTTTCCAGAATGGTGAGAAACCAATAGCTTTATTTAGTTGCAACAATGTACAAAATAATCAAATAACCCCCCCTTGCAGAAAGGTCTTGACAGTCTATACCAGGGGTTGGCAAACTACAGCCCACGGGCCGGATCAGGCCTGCAAGGGTTGTTAACCCGGCCCAGCCGCTTTCTGAGCTCCCTAGGGGAAAAGACAAAAAAGAGGGACGCTGCCGCATGTTCTTATGCAAAGTCCTCCTTCAGAATGAGGAAAAGCGGGGGGGGGGGGGAGGTGCCGCTGGCAGGAAAAGAGGCACTACCCAGGGAGAGGGAGGGGGCAAGAGATTTATGGGGGGAGGGAAAAGAGAGAGGGTGGGGCCCCCACCCCCGAAGCGCAGAAGAGGTGCCAGCAGCAGGAGGCCCAGCAGGCCGCGACGCAGCACCAAACCCAGGCAAGGACCCCCCCCCCATCCAAACAATGACTATCATCAGTGCAGGCAAGAAAAAAATTTAATTTTTATATTTATCATCCAGAATGCTGTCTGGCCTGCATGGTGCTCTGGCGTGGAATGTGTCCTTTTAAAATGCATCTGTGGGTTACTTGTGGAGCCTGCCTGGTGTGCATAGGAATTCGTTCATTTTTTCACCCAAAATATAGTCTGGCCCCCCGCAAGGTCTGAGGGACAATGGACTGGCCCCTTGCTGAAAAGGTTTGCCGATCCCTGGTCTATACATACTGCCTCCTTTTCAAAATAAAGCTCTTAAAGTGGCTTGAATACAATTGTCCCCGCCCCCAGGCACTTGATGCTGTCTTCTCTTCCTTCCAGCTTCTTCTGATCCTGACGGCACTTGTGGTGGCTTCTGCTTTTGTGGGGGTGGAGGTTCAGTGGGAAGAGCAGTGGGAAAGTGCCCGCATCTCCCTGCAGGTAAGAATCCACAGCTGATGGCATGATCTCAGAGAATATGAGCCATGGCACAGTTGCCACATGAACGCTGCCCAAAAATGAATTGAATGGTGAGCTTTTGGGATATAACAAGTGTTTGCCATGTGATTTTGGCACAGGTTGTGTTTTTTTCCTTGCCTTCCCTTCTTGCTGAGCTGCTGCGCATGGCGTCGCTTGCAGCAGCAACTGAAACATGGAATGATTCATAGCAGCTTCTACACAGCAGTTAACTTGTGAACCAACCCAGTGGGTACATTCAGCAACAGTTGCTTGTGCACCTGTTGGACCTTGTTGGCCAGACAACTGACAGCACAGGTAGACCCCCAGGAAAAGTCTGATACCCCCTGCCCTCTAGCATCCTACCCAGTACAGGTAGTACGAAGCAAGTCAGGCAATCTGCCGGTGGTGGGGTGGTTCTTATGGCTGATGAAGACCAGACAGGAGGAGGCAAAGTTGATTGGAACACAGAACACCCTTGCACATTTTGACCAAGTTTTATATCACAAAATAAAGGGGCTACAAAAATAAATAATAGATATATAATGTCTTAATATCATGTATATACAAAATGTCAGTTATGGTTTAAGGAGCATTATATAATGAGGCATCCTTGCTCATTATTATATTTTAAGCAAAATGTCAAATTATAAGACTGAGAATACTAGATAAGGTTGAACATTGTTTTGGAATGTTCAACCTTATCTAGTACTCCATTTTTCAATAAAATTGGTTTTATGCACATCCTTCAGCATCTCTTTTATAACATGCAAGTTTTGTCAACAGTGCTATATATTCCATATGTTTTATTACCATTGCAAGATGTCAGCTGGTTTATCTGATTTCCAGTTCCTTGCTGTGGCTACTCTGGCTGCAGTGTTGCAAGTTCCAAACCTTCCACATTTGCTATGCATTTCAGACACTCCAGTAAAACATATTTGGTGGTTAAGATTATATCGCCATAAAGAAGTTCATTTATAAACCTCAACGCCTCTTGCCAAAAGCTTATAATCTTAGTACAGTTTAATTTCCAGATCACTTATTTAATTTATGAGTCATTCCTTGTGAAAGCATCTTGCAGCAATTAACACTAACTGTGGCTTTTCCTTCTGGGTGGGGACTCCAGCCCTTGATGCCCTCTGCCATTATCCTGCAGGGAACTCTGGGTTAAAAGCTTAGCTTCAGGACCAGCCTATTCCCTGGCATTGCCCCTTCATTCTACCTGCTCTATTTGTTCCATGTTGCTGCAGCCTGATATGACTCTCTTGGAAACTCCAAACCAATGGCTAACTCTTGTTTCTGCCCTGCCAGGCAACAGGTCCCTTCCTGCACATTGGAGCTGTGGTGGGCATGACACTGCTTGCCTGGCCAGTGGCTGACTGCTTTTACCGTACATCCTGCTCAGGTACCAGGGAGGCCAAAGCTATTCTTGTTCTCTCCCAGTACAGGCCCCTACATCAGGCATTTCGGAGTCTTCCTTAGGTGTTGGACAATGTTTCAAGGCCACACGGGGTCCCTCCTAGGACTAATCTACCCTCATCATTTAAAACATTAGAAATGTGTTATTAAAATGTGACACCGGATAGCGCTGTAGAGCAGCGAAATGTTGCCAATGAGAACTTGCATTGGGAAATATATAGTTTTCCAGATCAGTGTCGATCCAGCCCTAGTGTCTTTTTTTTACCACTCATTCATGATTATTTGTGCTTGTGATGAGGCTACTCGGACAATTACACACAATCTCACTTCAAATACTGTTTGCACCTGCAAATGTTTGGGGCAGTCATACTGCTTCATTTCCAGCCAGTGCATATCCTGTTGAAATCCTATTTATTTGTACCAAAACTGGGAGAGTGAGGGGAAAGTTGTCCCACTTTTGTTGTTTTATAGCCCCTCCAGACAACAATGACATAGCAGCGGTGGGGAAGCATCACAACTAGCAAAGCAGACTAAATTCACCACTAATGCACCACTATTGTGCCAAGAGCATGTTGCAGACTACACTCTGAATAAAATGTCAGTATGGAGGGGCCCTACGCCTTGTTTATTGGCAGCACTGCATGGTGCAGTGTGTTGCTCAGATATTTCTTTAGGGCTCTAGCAGGTGGCACCATTGCATTATTAGAGTTCCACTCTGAAGAAACAAGTAGCCTCACTGGTGGGAAGAGACTAGGATGATCCCAAAGAGCTGGGGCCCCAGTTCTGATATCTTACCTGGAATGTTTTCTCAATGCTAGTAATGAAGGTCTAGCTTGCTATTATCTTCTTCCAAGACTGCCGTTGCATTTTACCTGCATTTTCCACCTGTCTGTTTCTCCACAGTCCTCAGAACTCTTCTGTTGCTGTTGTATCTGGGTGCAGTGTTTGCTCTGTACTTAGCCCCACTGGGTATTGATTCCCCCTGTCTTTTGGAGTACAGCCAGCTGCCCCCCAAGCCAGCTCTGTTCGGGCACCGTGGAGCTCCCATGGTGAGTAGCCAGCACCTCCTTTGCACAGCAAGAAGCAGGATAATAGGTGGCACATCCAACTGGGGACAGGGAGACTGACTAAAGGGATCCAGAGGTGCCTTATCTCTTCTTCCTCCACCACCACTCCTCCTCCTCTTCTTCTTCTTAGATTTATATTCTACTTTTCCCCCCAAAAGGACTCAAAGTAGCCTACAGATAAAAACAAGAAAAGACATAGAAAAATCCATCATTAATATACGATTTAGCATTGGTAGAATTAAAATTATACAAAAATATATGCAGATAATTACAATGAAAGCAGCACAGCACCAGCCCTTTCATTAAAAGCAGTCAGTTCCCAAAGGCCTGTTGGAACAAGAAAGTCTTCACTGGCTAGCAGAAAGACAGCAGTTTAGCTTCTCTAGGGAGGGACTTCCAAAGCTTGGAGGCAGCCACCAAGAAGGCCCTCTACCATGTCCCCACTAAGCATTACTTGCCATCCAGCACCAACCTTACTACCTTTGTCCTTCAAATGCACCTGTCATTTTATGTCCATTTTTAATCTCCATCCAGCTTGCACCTGAGAATACTCTGATGTCCTTCCAGAAGGCAGTTGACTATGGAGTGAGCGTCTTGGAGACAGATGTCCTGGTGAGGTAAGGGGAGCGGAGGTGGCAGATCAGCTGTCTGTGGGAGATGAGGAGGCCCCAAGGCAACTTCTCCCTCCGGCAGTAGAGATGAATCCATTCCCCAGACCAAGCTCTTTTCCTCTTACTCGCCTGGCAGTGCCGATGGGGTCCCTTTCATCATGCATGACGAGAAGCTCATCCGGACCACAAATGTGCAAGAGGTTTTCCCTGCTCAAGCCCAGTCCAATGCCAGCTCCTTCAACTGGACACAGCTGCAGCAACTTGATGCTGGCAGCTGGTTTCTGCAGGTGAGAGCTGTGTGGTGGGTCCAAGTCAAGCCCTGTGCAAGCTTGGTGGAGTGAAATGGGTGCTGCTGGGCTGACTTACATGAGTGGAATAGCATTGGTTGCTCCCTGTGCATTTGCTCTCTGAAGGGATACAATACGGTGGGAAATGATTTCCTGTTGCGTGGGATGGAGAACAGACAAGAAGGTGCTGTATATCTGGCTATAATTCTTACTACCAGAATACACAGACCTGGGTTTGCCAGTGTGGGCTTCTTCATTGTGCCCATCTGTACCTTTACGGCACCCGCAAAGATCTCAGTATATATCTGCTCAAAAATCCACAATACATGGGAGACGTTTAGCTCTTCCTGCTCAGCCCCTGTTTTCACCAGTTCAGCCTCTCCTACATGGGACATACCCTCCAGAATTGGACACCCACCCTCTTTTCCATTCTGAACAGAGGAGAGGTGCAAAGGGCTTCTCTCTGTCAAGATGCCTCCCCCCCCCTTCCCAGTGATGCTGGAGGGGGCTTGCCTTCAGCTTTCTCTGCTCTTTTAGGTGTGGCAGCCAATTTGCATTATGCCATGCTTCCCTGCAACTCACACATACCAACGTTTTGTGACTGGTGCGCATGGTACTTTCTCAAAATTCCAAATGTTCCTGTGGGCCCAGAAAGGTGATTGGCGCCTGGCTTAGTCCCTCAATAGGACCAGATCTAATGAATCCGATAGGGGCATGTGGGCTGTGGTATTTGCTGATGATGATCTGATCCCTATTGAGCCCGTGTGCTCAATAGGCTGTGCAGATGACTGCTCTGAGGTAGCAGAGCTCCATGGGCTGCATGCTAATTGGGTAAATCCTTTGATATCCTGATATGGTCCTGCTCCAAATTCTGTCTTACTGTGAAGGTAAGTATCCTTCACAAAAGACCAGGGCTTTCTTTGAGCAGCCCTGATACTTCAGAACTCTCTCCCAAGGGAGGCTTATTCAAACACTTTCAAAACACTGTTCTTTTTCAAGAGGCCTCTGATTTGGTTTGGTTCTTGTTTTGTATCACATAGCCTTGCTTTGCAACTGCTTGTCAAAATGGTTATCATCAATAAACTGTTTCTATGTTTACATTTTGGTTTGTTGAGCAATGCTGAATACCATTAAATATTTTGTTGAATGAATATTATTGTGATTACCAGTCCCAGACCATGGAAACAGCATTCTCTCAAGTGCAATTGCCCTCTTACTTTCTCTTGTCCCATAGGAGTGAATGGTACAGTGTTCATTATGCTCCCTTGTAGTGAGCAAGATCCTTAGATCTGACTGGGGAAGCCCTTGCATGCAGCAAAAATGGATGGGTGGTGATTGCCTATTTGCCCTCAATGGGGAACTAAGCCTGGGTTGGAAACGCCTGGAGCTGCAGGGCTCTATGATGTCCTCTCTCACTGACTCCCTTCTTGCCCCCTACCAGAAGCCGCCCTTCCCCACAGCACGAAGCCTCTCAAAGGCAGAACGAGCTTTGGCACAGGCACAGCGTGTTCTGTCTCTGAAGCAGCTGCTGGTTGAGGCCAAGAGGCACAACGTGTCCGTCATGTTTGACTTGCGTCCCGAGGAGGATCCCCACTATGAGGTCCTCGTCAATGTCACTGTGGAGACTATCCTCCATTCAGACATCCCCCCGGAGCTGGTGAGTTGTCCTCACTGCTTGACAGTGGGCTTCCCCTTGGAGTTGGTGGGGAAAGTGGGTGGACAGGGATGAGGCTGGCATGCTTGCCTTGAGAAATTCTGCCTGAATGCAAACAACAAGGAAGGCAAGATCAAGCCAGCAGTAAATCACACTGAGCAAATAGAGCAAGTAGCTGTTTATTAACAAAAACGGGGTCTACACAGGAGTGTCTGGCCTAATGAGCACAGCAAGTCCTTTCTTGTAGGTCTTGCCCCCCATGAAGCAGTGGGAGTGAGGAGGGATCTCTTGCTTACCATTTCCCTCCTTCCCAGATCCTGTGGCTCCCTGACGAGTTTCGAGACTGGGTGAAGCAGCGGGCGCCCAGGTTCCAGCAGGTCTATGGCCGGAAGAAGCTGAGCAATGAAACAGAAGACCTTATGCATATTAACCTGCCCTACCAAAATCTGAGCAGCACTGAAATCCGGTTAGTTGGGGGAGGCGATGCGCAGGAGGGAGAGCGGTGACAGTGGGGCAGGTTGGTGTCTGTCCCAGGCATAGGTCAAGGAAAGAGAATTGGCTAGCAAAGATAGTTTGAGCATCCTGAGACAACGTCTTTTCTTTTTGAAAAAAAAGTCTCAAGTTTTTGTTACTCCATGAATAAGTTTGGAAATACAGAGTAGGCTCATTGAAATCAATGGACCCAAGTTAATCACGTCCACAAATTTCAGTTGGATCACTTTGAGTGGAACTAACTTTGGACAGAATCCTACATAAAGGAGAACAATTTAGAACAGCACATGCACAAATTCAATGCAGATCCAAGCCAGATAATCGCCAGGATAAAGATTTCCACTTAGAAAGCTTGTTGAAAGAGGAATGTCTTTAGCAGGTTCCGAAAAGGCAATAGAGAAAGTGCCCCTCTGATATGCAGTGGGAGGGAGTTCCAGAGGGGAGATACTTCCAAACTAAAGGCCCAATTCCAACATGGTGCAGAATGGACCTCCTGATAGAATGGTATCTGCAGCAGAAGTGGATTTAGGGGAGCACAAACAGTTCAGTTACACCGGACGTGGAGCCTCGGTGGCACTGCAACCATTATTTAGAATGCAGGCCAGGGTGTGTGCGTGCCAAATGTTGGTGTCACACAGGGTGCCGCTGAAACTTGAGAGCCCAAAGTCCACCACTGTCTGCTGGATGCTCTCGCACAGGGCATGCGGGGGATCTGGCACCCTTTTGGGGTGAGCAATGGATACATGGTACCTCGGGTTACATACGCTTCAGGTTACATACGCTTCAGGTTACGGACTCCGCTAACCCAGAAATAGTGCTTCAGGTTAAGAACTTTGCTTCAGGGTGAGAACAGAAATCGTGGTCTGGCAGCGCGGCGGCAGCGGGAGGCCCCATTAGCTAAAGTGGTGCTTCAGGTTAAGAACAGTTTCAGGTTAAGAACGGACCTCTGGAACGAATTAAGTACTTTACCTGAGGTACCCAGTGTATATCTAACCCCAGATGATAAGCCCTGAACATCGTCCCAGAACATGGCAGCAAACTCTGTGGGTGGAAACTGTGGGGCTTACGCTCAGTCTCCCTCTCTGCCTTTGCCTCTGGGAGCCTGTCGTTTCCCTTCAGCGTATCTTAGGCACTAGGGTTTCTCGGCTTCACGGGAGTTTCCCTATTCTGCTTTGGTGCCATGAATCCCACCTTCTTCCCTAGGGAGTATCGCCGTGACAACATCTCTGTGAACCTGTACGTGGTGAACGCCCCGTGGCTCTTCTCGATCCTGTGGTGCGCAGGAGCCAACTCTGTCACCACTAACGCTTGCCAGGTGCTGCAGGGAATGGAGCGCCCCCTCTGGCTACTGGTAAGACTGGCAGTGGCAGGGAAGGACTAGACTTGTATCACCACCACCCCACCCCCCCCCCCTGTGTAGGCAGCTTCCCGGGGAAACTGGCAGCTGCCCGTTTGCCCTTTCTCCCACCCCTATGACCTCCATTCCCCATGTTCCCTTCTCCACAGCCTCGTGCCACATACCAAATGATCTGGATTGTGACAGACTGTGTCTCCTTTCTGCTGATTGTCTGGGCCTTCTTCTTGCTGAAGTGAGTAGAGTGTGAGGAGCTCCCTTCTGCATGGGCAGGGCGTCCTGCAGCTGCCAACCCCTAACATAGCAGGGCTGGGGAAACCTGTGGCACTCCTGTGATTCATTGACCATTAGCCATTCTGCCTCGGGCTGATGGGAGTTGTGGGGGCCACTGATGATCGCCTTCCCTGCTATATAGCCATGTCTTCACAGCATGGGCTGGGCTCTGCCTACCAAGGGGGCATTTAGGAAAACCAATGCACAAGTGTATTCACTTGGGCGCCACCCACCTGTCAGTCACCTGATGTCATGGACTAATCTGCCAGTCTTGCTGGTGTGTCCTTGCAGCCCTGACCTCACCTCTGCCCTGCTCTTCCCTGATCCAAACATGGCCTCAACACTGAGTGACACTGTTGACCTACCTAAAATATTTTTTCAGGTTCCTGAGCTCCATTGGATGGTTGCTCTCCTCTTTTTCTTGGAATTGTTGGTAATAAGTTGTGGGTAAAATAATCCCCCTGTATTTGCAACATGGCTAATGGCTGGTGTGATATATCCTAGCTTCCTCTATTCCACCAAGATCAAAATACTTCCCTTGTCTCTGGCAGAACAACTAGCAATGAAGCTGAGGGTGGGAGGGCACACCTGTCTCTGAGCTAACTTATTCCCCCTCTTCCCCTTACAGAAAATGGTCCCGAAGAAAAGAGCCACAAGGTAAAGGGAGACGTTGGGCCTTCAGATTGGTGTGATATTTCTGCTATATTTTGTGTGTTGTGCTGTACAAAAACAAGCGATCCACTTTCCACCATCGTTTGGGATACCTGCAAACTGACAGGGGTGACTTGAACTCTATTCAACAACTCCATCAGTGGGCAGAGGCTGCAGTTATTTCTATTGCACCTTTCTTCGAAGGAGCTTAAGGGTAGCGTACATGGTTCTCACCCACAATGACCCTGCAGGTGGAGCCTGACTGTTTAAAACACACAAACACCTTGGCCCACAGTGAATAGACCATAAAGCTAGTAGTCCCCTACCCAGGATCTCCTCTGTTGACATTCTTCTTTTTCCTTTCTGCTCTTCCAGGTTATGACTCAGATGTGCTCCTGACAAAGATCCACAGCCTGTTGTCTGAGTGACATATCAGCACAAACAGAGCAGAGGCCCTGTCCTTCCCATTGGTGAATGGGCAGGGCAGTTTTCACCTTTCAAAATGTCTTTTCTGGGGATGGCTTCTGGCTGTTGCTGAGACCTGATTGTGGGGGCCTCTGCCCCCGGGAGCCAAGAGGCACAGCCGCCACATAGCCTCTGGGGAGCACAGCAGGACTTCTGCAATTATCCTGCAATCATCTCTCTCAGCATGGCCTAGATCCTGAAACTGCCGGGAAAGGACTGTACCAGTTGTGGCAAAGAACTGGAGATCACATCTGAAGGTTTAAGTGTTGTCCCTGGTCTGGGAGGTGATAGAAATTTTCTTTTTTCTTACATGCTTCTGAAACTGTTATCAATAAAAGACCCTGCATGATTTGAGAAAGCTGAGTCAGGCTGCAATTCTTGTTCCAGGGGTGTGGAGGACAAGGACGAAGAGAAATAATAATAATAATAATAATAATAATAATAATAATAATAATAATAATAATAATAATAATTTATTATTTGTACCCCGCCCATCTGGCTGGGTTTCCCCAGCCACTCTGGGTGGCTTCCATAGAAACCAAAAAAACACTAAAATATCATACATTAAAAACTTCCCTGAACAGGGCTGCCTTAAGATGTCTTCTGAATGTCAGGTAGTTGTTTATCGTTTTGACATCTGATGGGAGGGCGTTCCACAGGGCGGGCGCCACTACCGAGAAGGCCCTCTGCCTGGTTCCCTGTAGCTTTGCTTCTCGCAATGAGGGAACCGCCAGAAGGCCCTCGGCGCTGGACCTCAGCGTCCGGGCAGAACGATGGGGGTGGAGACGCTCCTTCAGGTATACTGGGCCGAGGCCGTTTAGGGCTTTAAAGGTCAACACCAGCACTTTGAATTGTGCTCGGAAACGTACTGGGAGCCAATGTAGGTCTTTCAAGACCGGTGTTATGTGGTATCGGCGGCTGCCCCCAGTCACCAGTCTAGCTGCCGCATTCTGGATTAGCTGTAGTTTCCGAGTCACCTTCAAAGGTAGCCCCACGTAGAGCGCATTGCAGTAGTCCAAGCAGGAGATAACCAGAGCATGCACCACTCTGGCGAGACAGTCCACGGGCAGGTAGGGTCTCAGCCTGCGTACCAGGTGGAGTTGGTATACAGCTGCCCTGAATACAGAATTAACCTGTGCCTCCATGGACAGCTGGGAGTCCAAAATGACTCCCAGGCTGCGCACCTGGTCCTTCAGGGGCACAGTTACCCCATTCAGGACCAGGGAGTCCTCCACACCAGCCCGCCCCCTGTCCCCCGAGAACAGTACTTCTGTCTTGTCAGGATTCAACTTCAATCCATACATGCTTTCCTGCAGCTAGGCACTTTGCATCTCAAACATGGCTCTCATTCAGCCTTTGCCAGCCTGGTGCCCTCCAGCAATTTGGGACTGCACTTCCTATTAGCCCCAGCCAGATGGGAGTTGTAATCCAAAACAGCTGGAAGGCACCACTTTGGTGAAGGCTGCTATAGGCTGTGATCTAGCATAGAGCTACACTAAACCATTGCTTAACATTACATATACAAGAGTTGATCAGCCCAGCGCCAGCCTCTCCACAAGAGTGACGCCATCCCTTCCAAAGCCCAGCCTGCTTTGTCTGTGTCAAAAGTGCCAACCTGTTGTATCTCATTGTGCAACAGTGTGTTGTAGGGAAGGGAGGCACCCCTCCCTCCCCATGAATCTGTTCTACCTGTGTTTCTAGCCAAACAGGCATACTTTTAAAGATACTTTGAGATCTTTCCCCTGCTCAAGAAGCCCTTGCAGAATTCTTCACAGAAAACTGTGTCTTTTAGTGGGAAGAGCAAACTTCTTAGTCTTTTGACATGTTGAATAAAAGAGGTTCCGGGTATAGCTCTGGTGGTAGCGGCACAGTAGTGTTTTGTTTGCTAACCAGAATTAACGACCACATTTTGAATAAACATCACTTAATTAAAGAAAAAAAAGCATTTACAAGTCTCAGGCTCATACACTTCCCCCATCCTCTCCAATCACCTTGTAGTTGTGCCAAGCGCCTGCTTCCACTTTAAACTGCAATTTTTCATTTTATACCTGAAGGTGGACAAACTGTGGTATTAACTGTGATGTATTGAGAGAAGCCAGCTTCAAGCTGTGGTTTGTGATCTTCACTCGTTTCAGTAAACCATGGGTACCACATAACCCCAAGGCTCTTCCCTGTGTGTTATGCTAAGGTAGAACCAAGCCAAAATATGCAGGGTGTGAAAAACTGCAGAATGCTTCCTGGAGGTTCAGTAAACTACCTCATACGTTGCCATGCTACACCCTCCTTTGCTGTGTCAGGGACCAACTTCTAAGGGCCCAGCACTCCCAATCTGGCAAGTGGCAAAGTTCCTTGTGCAGAACTCATTTGTGCCACCAATCCCCACAAAAAGGCAAGGCTAAAGTTGCTGCCCATCAGCTTACCTGGGCCTGAAACCAGTTTATAAGACCAAGGTTTGGCCGCAGAGCATGTGAAAAGATTGTTTCTCTGTAGGTACAGAGTGCTATAGATAGCTCCTACTTGTTCCTGAGACCAGGGGCTTGAAAGAGGTTCCTTTCTTGGCTGCAGATTTTCAGACAGCCTTGAGGGATGCTGCATCAAGCACAAGAAAGGATCTCTTATTGAAACTTCACCATGGTTCTTTTAATAAGCTGAAGGAGCTGCTGCTGTTTTGATAAAGATCAGAAGTTGCAAAAAATGTTGCAGCCCTAAGTCTCTGCTAATAGGACTTACACACCTGCATAACTGGGCAGTAGGCTTATTTTTATGAAAGAGCTTCCTGTGACAAAGCACCATCTTAAGAAGCAATTTCTCTTCTAGAGGGAAAGCACACTTATTGTTTTCAAAACACTTTTACTGGTGTGCAGATTTAGTTTGCTGATTAATTAACCTGCTTTGGAAGTGAGTTGGTTTAAATAAATTGTAATGAGGTTGCAGTCCAAGTTTTATTAAAAACATAGGCTTGCAAATGTTGCTTTGGTATGGGCAAAGATCTTGGGGTGAAGGAGAGGATGGCACAGCTTAAAGGAGGAAGCTATATACTAAATGCTTAGCATGGAATCTGAACCCGCTTAACAGGAAACTTTCCACAGTGCTTCTAGGAGGTATTTAAGTTCAGACAGCAGCAGCAGCAGACGTCTCACGGAAAGGGCACACAATTATCTGGCTGCCCTTAAGACCCATTTGAACTTTCAGCATAGCTGCTAAGGGCAAGGTGTCACGCAACTGACTTCAATGGCACAATGGGAATGAAGCAATAATGCAGCTCCAGAGGCAAACAAGGCTTGAAGTCAAAAGCTGTACGAGCTACAGCTCTGCCAAAATGTGCTACCACTTAACCTCAAGCAGAGATGGGCTACTGCTTAAGCAGCCAAAGCCCTAACTATAACAGACTGTACCAGTGCTCACATAAGTGAAAACATGTCCCTGGCCAGCCGGATGGAGAATGTCCTGCGTATTGTGTTTGAGTGGGAGTTGAAATCTCTCCTGGAATTCTTGACCACCAGGTGGCACCGCATCTCCAATAACTGCTGATTTGTTGGAAGCAGTGAAGATCTGGGCTGCTGCTGCTGCTGCTTGCCACCACCAATCATGGAACATTTGAGGAGAGAAAAACCTTATTCTCATCCAAGCACAGAGAACATAGCATGCTTCTTTATACCATGTCAGACTATTTATCCATCTAGCTTAGGACCTAACCCTTTTAACTAGAAATGACAGGGTTGCCATCTTGGGGCCTTTTGTACTCATGTGCAAAAGGGGCCTTTCCTCTGTATTTAACCAAGGATAGAATCACAGAACTGTAGGACTGGAAGGGATACAAAGGGTCACCTGGTCCAGCCCCCTGCAATGCAGGAATCACATCCCTGACAGATGGCCATCCAACCTGCTTAAAAGCCTCCAGTGGAGGAGAACCCACCATCTTCTTCTGAAGTAGTCCGTTCCAATATGGAACAGCTCTTACCATCGGAAAGTTCTTCCTAACATTTAGTCAGAATCTCCTTTCTTACAGTTTGGTTTGGGTCATATGCTCTGGAGCAGCAAAAAACAAGCTTGCTCAGTCTTCCATGTGACAGCCCTTAATTGATATTTGAAGACAGCTATCATATCACTTCTCGGACTTCTCTTCTCCAGGCTAAACATACCCAACATCCTCAACCATTCCTCATAAATTTTGATTTCCAGACCCTTTATCATCTTGGTCACCTTCCTCTGTTCATGTTCCAGCTTGTCAATGTCCTTAAAATGTAGCGCCCAGAACTGGACACAGTATTCCAGGTGTGGTTTGATCAAGGCAGAAGAGATTGGCACTATTACTTCTCTTGATCGGGACACTAGATTTCTCTTGATGCAACCTAGAATTGCATTGGCTCCCCCCCCCCCCGCTGCACCACACTGTTGACTCATGTTAAAATTGACGTCTACCAAGTTTAACCCCTAGATCCTTTTCACATGTGCTGCTGTCAAACCAGATGTCTTCATCCTATATTTGTGCATCTGATGATTCCTGCCTAAGTGCAGAACCCTGACTTTGTCCCCTGCTGAAATTCATGTTGGTTGGTTGTTTTGTCCAGTTCCCCAATCTGTGCAGGTCATCTTGAATCCCGATTCTATCTTCCTCTAACTCCCATCATTTCTGGGCAGCGGACAGGCTGGCTGGGGCAGATGGGAGCTGGGAGTCAAGCAGCAACTAAAAAGTCACATTCCCCATCCCTTCCATCAAGCTATTCCCCCAAACCCATCTGTCTCCTTTCCTGTGTCTACGGCCCGGATGAAGAACCTGTGTTCCTCCAGAGGTTTCCGAGTTCCTCCCTCCCACTATCCCTGACCACTGGCAGGAGTTACAGGGGCTGGTGGAAGTTGGAGGTCAGCATCTGGTTCCCCATCCTTGACCTAAACTGCAGAGTATAAGTAAAATAAGAGAAGAATGTATGCAAACTGTTAGTATTTCACTCCTCCCATTTTAAGGATCATCTGATCCTATTGTTTACTTTCTGTTCTGTGAGAAAGGAAGCCTGTCTGTGTGACTTCTGTCTCTGGTACTACAGTATTGTACTTTTTCTTTCTGCTCTGGCTCTGTCTTGCGACAAGACAGGATGTCTGTATGAGGGCTGCTCCTCTCATGTTTGTTATGTTCTTTAATCTGTAATTGGTAGAAATAAAGTAGGTATGCCCAGATACCTCCTCACCTCTGTCTGCGCTGCTTTACTCTGCCACCGGGTGCTCACAAGAGAGCAGCTCTGAGTCCCAGAACACCTTCCCAGGAATGCTGTGTAGCTGTTCCAGTTGCCGGAGGTGGCCATGGGGCCTGCAGGAGTATTCCATTACAAATACCCACTTTTAACTCTTTTCCCCCAGTAACATACGCAGCTCTTGGCCCCTTCCTTGGCTACACTGACACTTAACTGAGCCAAGTTTCTGTATTAGCATGATTTAGGATTATTTTTCTTTATGCAAAATGCTGAGGTTTAAAAGCAGCTCAGGATACAGCATGCAACTTTGCAGATAAGACATGGATTGGCTGACTCGAGTGATCAGACCAGTCTATAGAGCTCATGTTTTCCACAGACCTGCATAGGCTCCATTTGGCTATGTACAGCACCAGACAGTAGGTCACAGCTGGCTCGGCTTCCTGAGGGTGGAACAGGCAAATGCAGCTACCTACCTTGACTACCACAGGGAGCAGGCGGCTGTCTTGACAGAGGCAGCAGGCAGAGGCTGCTCCCAGTCCTGCTGGTGGGAGGAAGAAAATGGAATGTGCTGGCCTACAAAGAGAAGCTCTCTGTGCTGGAATGCAGCCTGCCCCAAGGAGTCATCGGCTGTTGGCTGAACCACAGCTGCTCACTCGTTTACTCCACAAAGCAGGAGGGGAGGCTTCTCTTCCTTGTTCCTGCTTGCACCCTCCCCTTTCCCAATTTGTCAAGAGAGAAATTACAGGCAGCAAAGCGAACCAACTCTGCTGTCACACTAGCCTAAATCATGCCGATGGCACAAGGCAGTCATTTCACTGCTTTTTAAAAAATGAAAAGGCTTGCTGGGTAGCTTTTGGGGGCTTGCAAAATGGTTTTTCACTATACAGTGGTACCTCAGGTTACATACGCTTCAGGTTACAGATGCTACAGGTTACAGACTCCGCTAACCCAGAAATAGTGCTTCAGGTTAAGAACTGCTTCAGGATGAGAACAGAAATCATGCTCCGGTGGCGCAGCAGCAGCAGGAGGCCCCATGAGCTAAAGTGGTACTTCAGGTTAAGAACAGTTTCAGGTTAAGTACGCACCTCTGGAACGAATTAAGTACTTAACCCGAGGTACCACTGTATATCCAAGGAATGGAATCACTGCTGCCAACACTTTTGGGAGCTTGGCCACTGGCAAAGTCACTCAATGTGTTGATAATTCCGCCCTCCACCTTTAATAAGTGGGGTTTTCTGTCTTCCAAAAATACATCAACTGTTCACTTCAGTGCCCCCAGAAGTGGCTAATCTGTTGGATTTCCTTGCTGCACTTGGCTTTCAGCTCCTTCTCAAGCCAAGCAACAAGCCCATCTCAGAAGCAGCTCTCTCTCAGCTGCTCCTGGGTGAAGCTGGAGCTGGAGCTGGAGCAGGTCCCACCTCCTTTCCCAGGTGGAAGTGGAGAGTGCCAGATGCAACACGCACAAACTATTCCCTTGAGGAATAGGTTTAGTAACAGCTATTAGGCAGACTACCAAAGAACAGAACTTCCACCATCAGAACAGACAGAGCTGGTTCTCCCTGTACAATGAGAGCACTTGGGTGGTGGCTCCTTTTGGGAGGCAAGTCCTGAACTAAATAGATGTGTCCTTCTGCAGGCCAACTTATGATCCTTACTCACATAACAGAACCGTTTATTTTTTTTGCAGCTCCCACCTCCAACTTAACACCTGTGGTGAGGGGAAGACTCACTGCATGGACTGACTGGTGTGGCGAATGCAGTCCACACTGTGCTCAGACACAGTCACTGTGCCATAACTTGCCCCAGGCTTAAGCTTTGCAACCAGCATGTGTTGAACCATGGACTTTTATCTCCAATACTAGGCCCAGACCAGCAGGCAAGATGACCGCACCCAGCACAGCAACCTTTGCCACGGGGTCAAAGCTTCTCCCATACTCAGTTGGCAGACACATTCACCAGAATCCCCGTTTCCAGACTATTACAGGGATAGGAAGCAATAAATGCTATGACACTGGCAGATAATAGAGATTATAGATATTTATTTGTCACATTTTGACCTCCAGCACATTCCACACAGTTTGGGGGGGGGGTCGCTGGTAGAGACTGTATTGCTACAATTTATTTATTATTTATTTCATAAAATTTATATACCGCTTGATTGTAGAAAAAACCTCAAAGCGGGTTACAAAAGGGACAAAAGCAAAATAGAGCATTAGCATGAGGGATCACTTCCTCAGGAGAAACAGGGAAAAGCCTGTTTTGAACCAGCTTCTCCCCAAGCCATCAACTGTATCCGGGCCGGGCAGCAGTCCAAGGAGAACAGGCACACAGCATGGACCTCTTTGCCCATGGAGTCCACAGGTCCGTCCTGGAAAGAGGCCAGCCGAAGGTCACCTGCTGTGTCTAGAAATTACTTCTGGGGAGAAGAGGCCTCAGCAGCCCACCCTGAGAGACACACAAATACCCAGCACGTAGCTTCCACCCTGTTGCTCCCAAATCGCCAAAGCTTCCCCCGCCAACTGTTTGACAAGCTAACTTAGCAGGAGACCAAGATCACCAAAGAGGAGTGCATTCTACCACTGCACCACACTCTGCTGCCTTCATTTTTAATTATTCTCAGGCACCAAAACCAGCCCCACCTTCCTACTCAGAGTCCTCTGAAGCAGCTGGGGAGGAAAAGGCAACAAGAAGCAAGGGGTTCTGGGAGGCTGCTCACAATTGCTTAATGCAGATCAGTTCATCCTTCGTGTACTTTAGATCACCAACTGACCCCTTTTTTAGTGTGAACGGCCCTAAGGCTTTGATGTAGCCCACCTTAGGCATAGAAGTGAAGCAGAGCAGTGGCGGTTCTTACACAATTAACCAACTCTAAGTTAGAGGATGTAGTTCTTCATGTTACTTATGCTTCTTCCCCGAGCCCAACCTGGCTGAGGCCTGCCATGCAAAGTGAGGCAGGGGACTTCCCTGAGCAACCCTGGCTCAGAAGCAGGTTAGTTCCTGCCACTGCGTAGCACTTGCTGCTCAACTCTGCTGGCTTCCCTCATTTTTAAAGGTAGGCTTACTACTACAGCAATGGCTGTCAGGCAACATGTGTGCTGGGAGAGGACAGCAGTGCCATTCTAAGCTAGGGGAGGTGACAGGGCCTGGGCTGAACCTGCAAACACCTAGTGTGACTCGCTTGGAGGTCACAGCAGGAAACAGCAAGAGCGTGCTACCAAGGACCAGGGCTGCTGCTGCTGCTGCTGCAAGCAGGGGGAGCCTGGGTGCTTCCTCAAGTCATGCCTCCCTAGCTGACATATTCTGCACATGTGCTTCAGAACACACCCTTTGCCCTGTGCTAACCACAAAGGACCTTTGTTAACCTAAGGAAGGCTCTGAGGAAAGTTTTTTAGAAAGTAAGTGGCTGAAGAGAAGGCTTGTGCTGTTTGCCCTTCCTGAGAGTGCTTCAGGGGGCTGAAGCCTCACCTGCTCCCACCCGGCTACAGTAGCTCAAGTGAGACTCCAAACATAACATCCCCAGGACAGAAAGAATAGCCTGCAAATATCGCCCCTTTCCTGAGCAGGCCCATACCAGACAGGAATCCACCCACAGTCCCCATTTCTGACACCCTTAATTCTCCCATCTATCCAAGGAGCTACCAGATCTCCTCTAGAGTTTCCCTGGTTCCTCAAGGTACTTTTCTCATGGCAATAAAGTGGTCCCCCAACCCTCAGAATCCTAGATATTATTTTATTTGTTCTGTCTCCCAAGTTTAACAGCGAAAGCTCACAGCAGGCAACCCACCCAAGGCCGTCACAGTTGCTCAGCAGAGGTGGGCCTGAGCCAGCCACCACTCTGCCAGGGCTCTGCACAAAGTGGGCAAGGGCTCAAAAGGCATCCACAGTGGCAGCTGTGACCCAGCTATTCTAAGGCTTAGAGGACCCCAACATGTCCTGCTGGCAATTCATAATTAGCTACTGAAAAGCACAAGGTTGAAAGGAGGACCCCTCCCCATCCTCCCCCCAGCAGGGTAGCTGTCCCATAATCCCATCTTCAGACCCATCCCTGGGCCTCGTGTGCTTTAGTGTTTTGTCTGGTATCAAAAGGTGTAAAGCTGCAAGAAAACAGGCTGCACTTTTAGCCAATAACGTCATAGGATTCTGCATTAAAATATAGACAGTTCTTCCCAACCCCGCGCCAAGGTTTACAAAAGCTTCTATTTAATCTGCTGCTAGCTTTGCAGGTAATTATCTATAACGTGCAACTCCACCACCTGCCCCAGTTCCAAAGAACAAAGCTGCTTCCATGCCCTTCTCTCCCCATTCCCATCCCCACCCCCCAGCAAATGCACCCAAGGAGTTGCCACATTGTTCTTGATGCAGTTTTGAAAAGCAACAGCTACTGCCAGTAGCGCCATCTCTGAGGGAAGGAAAGGCACTCATAATACAGAGACACAAATAATACAGTTTGAAGGCTGCCACAGAAAGCCCTGCCTTCTGCCCATGTCAGGGGGAAGAGAAGAAAAAGCAACCTCCAAAATAGTTCATCTGTAGAAAAATGCCCTTCTGGACTAGAAAAAGGGAAAATGCAGATCAGGGCTCTGGTTAAGGCCAGATATGGGTTTTCCATTTCTCAGCTGCAACACAAAACAGCCCAGAAACGAACCCAAAGAGAAGTCATTTTGGTTTCTTAGCAACAGCTTTTAGCACCTGCTTGCCTGCTTTGGGGGAGCCATTGTTTCAGGGAAGTGCTGCCCAAGAACACATAGGTGAGGGTTTCACAAGGTCAGACCGGGCCTTAACTTCCAGAAGGCACCTGTAGGCCAGGTGCACAGTCAATAATGAGTTCTACAGCTTCCCACCACCACCACCCCAAACAGGGCAACTTTACTTCCCTCAGCCGCCACCTCCTCCTCCTCCTCCTCCAGCACCACCACCTGCACCCATCAGAAAAGGAACAAGGGAAGTGCTCAAGAGGGGAGGGACTTCTCAACTCAGACAGCCACATGATTCACAGACCATCTTCTCACCCCATCCACAGGGTGTCAAGTCAAAGGGGAGTTGAGGCTGAGATCAGCTGGAGGGGTGATGCCAGCTCAATGCCCTCCCCCTTCAGACAGCTCTCTGACCTATCGCGGCCAGGCCAAAACCCCATCAATCCGGAGAATGCTTATGAAGGGCAGGAAGTGTCTTTGGCCATGGGTGGAGCACTTCCTGGGCCTCTTCTCAGGCTCCTGGATGGGGCTTGCAGGGCTTAACGGTAGGCTCAGGAAAAGATGTGGCACTTAACAGGATCTCTCTCTCTTCCAGTTGCCGTTTGCTTCGCCCTTGCTTCCAGCTGGTTTGCAGAACAGTAAGACGGACACCAGGTGTTCCTTGCATTCCAGACTCCTCTGGGAGTGCAATAACTCCAGGACCAGAAGGGCACTGTGGGGGGAGGGGGAGAGAGAGAAGATACTTAGTGCACTACTGAGCATGGATGTACAACAGAAAATACACACAACAGAGTAAGACACATCCAGCCTTGAGGGAACTCCGGTTTCCAGATATTTAGTATCACTGTTCCTTGAGCACCTCCATTTCTGAAGGTCTGATTCCCAGTTTAGAGCCAAAGCCTGAATCCACAGAGGTTTGCAAGCTTCAAGACTCCCACACCAGGCAAATGTAGGTTAATCTGCCCCCAACAGAGGCTCCATATTAATCCACAACTGTCAGATTGCTTCTAGCCCCAAAGCCCCAGGGATTGTGCATTGTGTAATTACTACAACCTCTTGGAAGCCCAGACTCTTTTCACCTCTTGGTTCAAGGCCTCAAATGCATCCTATTACGTAGGCTCATTTCTGCTCCAACTTCCCTGAAGTCTCCTTCTTCCATATATGCACCCTCCTGCCCATCAGCACCTTCCATCCAAAGCAACCCTTATCTGCACATGGCAATAGAAATCAGAGTTCAGCAGAACTCAAGGAAGGGATGAGGGATGGTGTGAGACAGAGCGACAGCTCACAGCTGCCCATCACATCTGTCATATGGCCACAAGTATCGTACACTTCTGGTTACCCTAGTTTTGGGCCAGGAGGGAGGGGGAGAGGATTAACTCATCTTCTCTGCCATGTCCTGGTCATCCTCAAAAATAAGTATGAAACAGAATCAAACATGTGAAATGGTTTGCTAGCAATACTGTCTTGAAGACCGAAGCAGGCACTAAATCTATGAAAGCAATGCTACAGAGAAGTTACTGTTCTGAGTCTACAAACAGCCTGTCAGTCACCTTACTGCCTGTGGTAGTAACTGCATCCAGGTGATCAGGCAGAGAAGTATGGAAAGGGGCCCTTGCGAAATGATAGCTCACTGAATGCATGGAATGCATTAGACCCTGGCTCATTCCCCAGGACCTCCAGGTAAAGAATTCTCAGGCAGCACAGCTGGGAAAGAGTTCTATCTGATCCTGGAAAACTGCAGCCATTCTGAGTAGAAAATAGTGGATTTTCTCCAATGAATCTGAAAAGACAGCTTCACAAGTTCTTTACAAAAGTTGACTCCTTTTTTATTTTAGGCCACACATGGCACACTTTTGAAAGCAAAGTATTTTTTATGTGCTTGTCCACAATTGGCTGACCCTTAAATAAAAGCATCTCTTAATTGGTCAATTTCCATCTTTGCCACAGTTGGTGATGTCCAGCCTGCATGAATAATTAGGATTGCCAGACCATTGAATTTGGCCCACAAGGCCCTTTTGGGCAAATGTTGCCCAGCTGGCAGTCACTTTACATGCATAGTGGAGATTTATTATCTGATCTACATCCTAAGTGTCAAGAGTGGAGATACGGGACACAGGTGGCACTGTGGGTTAAACCACTGAGCCTAGGACTTGCCGATCAGAAGGTCTGCGGTTCGAATCCCCGTGACGGGGTGAGCTCCTGTTGCTCAGTCCCTGCTCCTGCCAACCTAGCAGTTCAAAAGCATGTCAAAGTGCAAGTAGATAAATAGGTACCGCTCCAGCGGGAAGGTAAACAGCGTTTCCGTGCGCTGTTCTGGTTTGCCAGAAGCGGCTTAGTCATGCTGGCCACATGACCCGGAAGCTGTACGCCGGCTCCCTCAGCCAATAAAGCGAGATGAGCGCCGCAACCCCAGAGTTGTCCGTGACTGGACCTAATGGTCAGGGGTCCCTTTACCTTTTACCTACAAGGGCCAAGAGTGGAGATAAGGGAGCTCTTGAATCTTAGCACGTAGCATCACAGTGCGGAGATCCAATAAGGTTATCTCCAGTCTTAGGTCTGTGGTGCTAAGATTGGATATAAGCCTTAGCAGCAGCTTTTTGTCACTGAAAAGCTAGCAGAAACGCTTCTCCCAATCATAGCACTGTGGGACTACAGTACTAAGATTGGCAATAAGCCAGTGTCTGCTCCTGTGGCTGTAACTTCGAATTGTCTGATGCCATATGACAGGTGGGTGGCCTTGGAACTCCCTGCCTACAGACATCAGGGAGCTTTTTTCAGCACCTGCTTAAAGCATTTTTGTTAGGTAATGCAAGCCTACCCAGACATGCATAATGCTTTATTCTGTTTTCTTTTTATTGTTTATGTCAATGGTGTTTGAATGTTTTAAATATTTGTTGCTAACAGCTTTTACTGATAACTTTATTGGTCTGCTCTTTTTCTAAATAAAACACCAAAAAAAAAGTGCTGTGGGGTGCCCACACAAAGTGGCTGCCATGGGCAGCAAAAGAAGAGGTGCCAGCACTCCATACTGGTAAGAAGAATGGGGCCAGCAATAACTTACAAGGCATAAGGAAAATAGCCAGCAGGGAAGAACTCCATAACACCCATATATCGCCCTCCTTTTGAGGAAGAAGCAGGATTTCTTGTGCTGTACAGAGGGCATAAGCATTTTAGGAAATCCTGCTCCCAACACCTGCCATACACAATTCGGCTCAGTTTTGCCAACATGATTAGGAACTCATTCTTAGGCAAAGACTCCTGTCTATAACTGAGAAGGAAAGGAGAGTTTGGGGCACATTTCTACTCTATGTCAGGAGTGTGGAACCTGTGGCTCTCCAGATGTCATTGGGCTACAACTCTCATCATATCTAACCCATGGGCCATGTTGGATGGTATTGATGGGCAGTGGAATCATCATCACCTGGAGGGCCACAGGTTCCCCACACCTGCTCTACAACCTCATTGTGTCTCAGGATGGAGGACAATTGCACCTTTGACACAACCATCTGGGTGCCTGTTGCTGCTGTTTATGCTGTAGCCCCAGTGACATTAAAACAGGTTTAGAGCTAGGCACAATAAACCACCATCTAACAGGTCACAACCCTGTCTAAAGACATTTGCATGAGGTGGTGGCAAAGGAAGGTGACCTCAGAAGTTGGTGGAGGGCAACACAGGAAAGGGCAACTGTGGCAACCCCTAAGCTGTGAAATACCCTCCTCACAGAAGTGTGTCTGGCACATTCATTATGTACTTTTTGTCAGATCCTAAATACACTCCACACTACCCTGGCCTTTGACACCTAAGATATATATTTTAGGGCCACCTTATTCCCATGATTGTAATCCATCTGAAGTGGTTTCAATGTCATATTTTAAAATTGTTGTGACTCTGGCAGATGAAAGTGATGGACTATATGACATTGGCTGAGATGACTGGCAGAATCCGGGACCAGAGGAAAGAGACGACGGAAGAGGACTGGAAGAAATTTAAAATTTACCTTAAGGACTATTATAAACTTGATGAATGCTAAAATGCCGAGGTGTAGAGAGAAAAAGGGACACAGCGTTATATGATTAAGTTAAAGGAAAGATTAAGAGAACATATATTTGACAAAAACTATTTAGAAGCTGCTGAAATAATTTAGTAAATTGGGATGCAGAAAGGGGAGGTATGGGGAAGTCCGAGAGATGAGGGTTATGAAAAAAAGGTCATGAAATTATACTTGTTTGTTTGTCTTTTTATTTGTTTGTATTGTTTAAAAAATGTTGTAAAACCAATAAAAAATTTATTTTAAAAAAATTGTTGTGACTCACCCTGGCACCTCATGGTGAAGGGTGGGTAAGAAATCCAATAAAATAATAATTTGCCCACTCTCAACCCTCCCAGAATCTGAATCACACATTTACAAAGGGACAACTTGCTTCCATAATACTGGACAAGCTTTCACTTCACAAAATCTAGGGCAAATACTTGGGGGAGAAGGGGGCCAAAGAGCTGATTTTAAATGAATTACAGTAATGTGTTTAGTATTCATTTATTAAATTTATTTTGAAAAATATGAATAGTTGCTGTGTGGGTCCCCCTGCACTGGGGGGGGGTTAAGCCTCCCCACTGCTATGAACCTAAGAACTCCCCTCTGCTGCCTTTTGATTTTGCAGGAAAAGTCTCGTTGGATCCATTCCAGGCCCCCACCCTCTAGACTAGGGGTTGTCAACCTGATCCCTACCGCCCACTAGTGGGCATTTCAGGATTCTAGGTGGGTAGTAGGGGGTTCTATGGCACAAACTGAATCCTCCTTCCATCGAGGACTGGTGGGTGGTAGGGAAATTTTACCATCAAGAAAGATGCATTAGTGGGTCGCAGGTTGACTATCCCTGCGTTAAAAGGTAAAGGGACCCCTGACCATTAGGTCCAGTCGCAGATGACTCCGGGGTTGCGGTGCTCATCTCGCTTTACAGGCCGAAGGAGCCGGCGTTTGTCCATAGACAGTTTTTCTGGGTCAGGTGGCCAGCATGCCTCAGCTGCTTCTGGCGAAACCAGAGCAGTGCATGGAAATGCCATCTGCCTTCCCGCCGGAGTGGTACCTATTTATCTACTTGCCCTTTTTGACGTGCTTTTGAACTGCTAGGTTGGCAGAAGCTGGGACCGAGCAACAGGAGCTCACCCTGTCATGGGGATTCAAACTGCCAACCTTCTGATCAGCAAGCCCAAGAGACTCTGTGGTTTAGACCAGAGTGCCACCCGCGTCCCCACCCCTGCTCTAGTCTAGACCAAATTCTTCTCATGGGTCCCTCAATGGCTATTTAGGTTTTATGTATTTAAAGAATGCACACATTCAATGTAATAAATTAATTTAATGTCATAGCTAGTGCTGCCCATATTAACAGCAGCACCAAGATCAAAAAGATGCTGAGATGGATGGAATGGAGAATTATTATATCATACTCCTTGTGTTCCTCACACTTTCTAAGGTATTAAGCACTCACGGTTTGTTAGCTTGACCATGCAATCACTTTATGGCAGAACAGCTGGTGGGATTAAACCAAAGCTGGAGATTCTGATTCAGCACCTCAATACCTGAATTATTTTTCAGCCCTGTGTAGGTGTCAGGAACTGATTGGATGCAGAGGAATGGTGGACAGAACCAGCCGGAGAACTTCCAATGGTAAAAGCCTCAGAGCCAGGAATTGGTGTGGGATGGCGATGAGAGGGAGAAGATGGGGAAAAGGAGGTGCTGGAAGCTGAAGAGGTAACAGGGCTTAGAGAACTGGGAGAGTCTGTGGCAGAGAGCAGTCCAGACTCAGAGGCAGAAGCTGAAACTGAAGCAGGAGAGTGGGTTGAGGGAAGCCAAGAGGCAGAGATGAGTCAGGCTGGTGAAGAGTCACAGGTGTCTGTTTCCTTTTCTTGCTGTGGCAACCTCCCCCCGCCCCAGTCTCCCAGAACCAGGAGAGGCATGAAGAGGGTGGAGGAGAAATATTTTTTTAATAATAATAAAATTATTATTATTATTATTATTATTATTATTATTATTATTATTATTATTATTATTTTATTTGTAACCCCCACCCATCTGGCTGAGTTTACCCAGTCACTCTGGGAGGCTTACAACATATATAAAGGTAAAGGTAATAGTCACGGACGACTCTGGGGTTGCGGTGCTCATCTCGCTCTATAGGCCAAGGGAGCCGGCGTTTGTCCACAAACAGCTTCCGGGTCATGTGGCCAGCATGACTAAGCTGCTTCTGGCAAACCAGAGCAGCGCACGGAAACGCCGTTGACCTTCCCGCTGGAGCGGTACCTATTTATCTACTTGCACTTTGACGTGCTTTCGAACTGCTAGGTTGGCAGGAGCAGGGACTGAGCAACGGGAGCTCACCCCGTTGCTGGGATTTGAACCGCCGACCTTCTGATCGGCAAGTCCTAGGCTCTGTGGTTTAGACCACAGCACCACCCGTGTCCCTACAACATATATAAAACATAGTAAAATATCAAAACTTCCCTATACAGGGCTGCCTTCAGAGGTCTTCTAAAAGTTATGTAGTTCTTTATCTCCTTGACATCTGCCTGGTTCCCTGTAACTTCACTTCTCACAGTAAGGGAACCAACAGAAGACTGTTGGAGGAGGCACCTCAGTGTCCAGGCTGATCAATGGGGGTGGAGATGCTCCTTCAGGTATAATGGGCCGAGGCAGTAAATTAGTGCCATGCAGGTGCAGGCTGATTGCTTGGGGAAACCTGGGCGACGAGAGGAATTAGGCAGCTGCTAGGAAGGAGGGACCTTCAGAGTCTGCAACCAAAGAAAACTTGCTAATGCTCATTAGGCCTGACACCCCTGTGCAGATCCTGTTGTTGTTTTTCTAATAAAGAGTTAACTTCACTTATTTCATGTGATTTACTACTCCTAATAGTAGGGGTAACCCTCACCACTGTGACTTTTCAGAACCTGTGACAATCTGAAATAGGAAAGTGCAGGGATTGGAGTTTTAGTGCAAAACATCTGGAGGGCACCAGGCTGGAGAAGTGTGGGTTGCATACATCCACCTACCTTTGTCAATCCTGAAGTTAACTGGGTACCCAGGTATGGTTGGAGGCCTGTGATGTGTTGGGATAGCTGGGAGCAGATGGAATGGGTTCAAAATTGAAGTCCAGTCCTTCTCCATCCATGAGGTCAGTGTTGATTATGTAATCCACATCACATTCAAGGTTTTCCATGTACATATCGTCCAAATCATTGGGCAATCTGTCCTGATTGCCTCCACAGGGGGCAAATGTAGCTGCAGACAGAAATGGCTGGGTGCCCAGCTGGACCGCCTGGGCAGGCTGTGTGGAGCCCGGTGCCTTCAAAGCTGACAGGCTGACTGTATTCTGAGCAGATGCCATTGAAAATGCAGTCGGCAAGGAAGCAGTGCCAACCGACTCCAGCTGCTGCTCCGGAGGCTTTCTTAATGGGTTAACTGGCCTCATCCTGTTTTTGGAGGACTGCTCCCCCAGAAGCAGAAATGTCTGGCTGTTCAACCTGCCTCCGCTCTGTGGGAGGATCGGATCTACCTGTGTCATCATCACATCACTGGGTGGTGGTGAGTTGGATGTCAGGAGGGCTTCCAGGGTCTGTGGGCTAGAGAAGTGGCTGGCAGAGCTGTGCAGAGAGATATCAACAGGGTTGAAGAGGGAGCTGCCAAATGACGACGCCTGAGCAGCTGAGCTCTGGCTTCGCAAGGAGAAACTGGGATTCCTCTGTGCCAGACCGCCTGGAGAAGGCTGCTGAGTTGACAGCAAGGATGAGCTTGATGACATCAGATTCAGGCCGTCAATGAGTTCCAGCTCCTCTGTCACTGTGGGTGGGACACTGCTAGATGCGCTGGAGTAGACAAGGGATGGAAGGAGCGCCTCGTCTCCAAGGTCATCTGGCTCAGTTAGGATGGGGGAAAGCCTTGCACTGATGGTGCTGGCATTGGAGCTGGTCCGAGGCCGGATGCTGGTCCACACATCAGAGTCCTCGTTGCTTCTGGAAGAAGGGCTGCCAGGCCACTTGGAGTACTGGGAGCCTGGGCTGTCGGCAGTAGATTCCGGGGCCACTGGCATGACTGCCTTCTTCCTGGGAGCTTTTCCTCTGGGCTTGACCAGCTTGCTGCTGTTGTCCATGGAGGCCGCTCTCCTCCGTGGGGCCTTTCCACTCTTGCCGCCTTCTGGATTCAGCATCCACCAAGAGCTCTTCCCTGTAGCCTCGTTGTGCACTTTAATGAACTTGCTATGCAGGGAGAGGTTGTGTCGGATGGAGTTCTGGAAGGAAGTGGGAAAGGGCAGTGTGTTAGCATCATTCCCATACAGCCCATTAGACCAGGGCTTCCCAAACTTGGGTCTCCAGCTGCTTTAGGACTCCAACTCCCATCATCCCTGACCACTGGTCCTGCTAGCTAGGGATAATGGGAGCTATAGTCAAAAAACAACTGGAGATCCAAGTTTGGGAAACCCTGCATTAGACCATTCTCCTCTCTCAAGCAGATATGGACAATCTTTTACTCTCACCCCCATATTTAATTTATGTACTTAAACTATGTTTAGCCCACTCTTATTTTTTTAAAAAAAATGTGCATCCCAGAGAGTTACATTAAGCACCATAACACACGAATGAATGAATGAATGAATGAATGAATGAATAATGAAAAGAGTTAACATTCAGAGCAAATCAGTAGCAATAATTAATCCAAAGGCCTGGGTAAACTCACAAAATGCATAATAGTGGGTGCCAGCCTTGTTTGGGGGGGGGGCAGATTCTATAATAGAGGAGCCTGGACTGAGAATGCCCTCTCTCATGAAGCCCCACACTGAATTTCAGGTCTGTAACTCCCATCACCCTTGGCCACTGGTCATGTTGGTTTATGAGTGATGGACATTCAAGAGCAACAAGATCTGGGGGAGGGGGAAGTTGTCACAGGTTCTGTGTCCTTGCTCAACATAGACTTTAGCAAAAAACAAAAAGGAAGAGGCATTGCTTGGCATAGAAGTCCATGAACATGCCTTTTTTTTTCTATACCAATCTAGAAAAAAAACTGCACCCAGCATTTTAAGACTGACATCAGAGACTAAGGTGACAGAAAAGGCAATTTGCCTTTCCCACTGTAAGCAAAGATGTTTGGTAACTTCTGCTTGGGAAGTTCAAACCAACATAAATATGAAGGAATATCCAGGAAGCAGTGTACAGCAGTGAGCCAACAGTCATGCAGTGAGTTGTCCTTTCACAGCTGCCCTCATGGAAAAACTATCTAAACAAATGAGACAGAGATGTAATCCAACCAACAAAAAAGGCACTTTCCAGGAAAGTTGCTTTTCCTTCCTTTCTTATGTGCTGCAAATGTAACATGATTGAAGGCTACCATTGACCTGAGCATCGTTACTGAGGGATACTTTAGGATAATTTCTAATGTCTTTACAAATTCATTGAAATGAAACTGTAATCATTTACTTGAGTGCAAAGAACATTTGAGAACATGAATATGCATTTTATGTTTGTATGCTCCTTATTCTTTTTTTCCCCTTCCCTTTTTATTTCCTTCTTTTATATTTTATCCTATTTTCTTCAAACAATTTGAATGTTTTCCTTTATTATAAAAATTGCAATAAGACATTTATGTAAAAAGTTGTTCTTTCAATCCTCTGCATGTAAGTCCCCCTCTACATCCTTTGCCTTCCCACCAGTGTTCAAAACTAGCCAGGCGCCAGGTGCATTTTGCATCTGGCTTCCAACCACTTGTGACCAAGTGAAGATGCCTGGGCACCAGGATGGCACCTCCACCATCTGGGGATCATTGGATCTGGACTGCTTTCACACCCTAATACCCCATCCTGTTGAATTATGCCAGTTATATTTTATCTGCACTATCAGAATAAATTTCTAGAACCAAAATGCTTTTTCTGTGCAGCCTGAGCAGGAGCAGTTACCATTAAAAAAAGAGAGGTTGGAATAGGCCAATATATATGTGGACTGTGCCCGAATCAAGTGACATTTCTTCTTTAAGTTCTCAAAGCTCAAACATCTGAACCAGCCAGATGTTTAACTGAGAATCAATCACAGTCAGTCCATCATTTGAAAAAATTTACTTTAGAGCCATCTGGCCCCAATATGGTAACTAGACATTCCATTCTGGCGATTGCAACCTTGGTTTAAGAAGCCATTTGGCACCTAGTTTATTTACCTGAGTTTCTAACACTGTTTACTACTCCCAACTGATTTGCAATCACCAGCTTTTTTTAAAAAAAAAGAAAGATATTTATTAAAGTTTTTTAAATATAACAGTAAAAAAATAAAAAGAAAAAGAAAACAAAATACAACATAGAAACAATTAAAAAAACCAAATAATTTTCCATAACATATCTTCCTTACGCTTATTTCCTCGGACCTCCTCATACCTCCCTTCTTTGTATTCCACTTCAATTTGTTAGTTCAGCAAATCCTTACCATTAAGCTTTTACCCATTTGTAAACCTTTTTTCATGTCTCCTAAAGCATTACAGCTGGAAACCACTTAGTTTCTATCCAACATCCTTCTAACATTCATTAATTTTACAATATTTCTTTAAATAGTCTTTAAATTTCTTCCAGTCTTCTTTCACCAACTCTTCTCCCTGGTCTCGGATTCTGCCAGTCATTTCTGCCAATTCTATGTAGTCGATCACCTTCATCTGCCATTCTTCCAGAGTGGGTAGATCTTGTGTCTTCCAATGCTTTGCAATAAATATTCTTGCTGCTGTTGTAGTGTACATAAAAAAAGTTCTATCCTTCTTTGGCACCAATTGGCCGACAATGCCCAGGAGAAAGGCCTCTGGTTTCTTCAGGAAGGTATATTTAAATATCTTTTTCAGTTCATTATATATCATTTCCCAGAAAGCCTTAATCTTTGGGCACGTCCACCAAAGGTGAAAGAATGTACCTTCCGTTTCTTTACATTTCCAACATTTATTATCGGGCAAATGATAGATTTTTGCTAGCTTGACTGGGGTCATGTACCACCTGTATATCATTTTCATAATATTCTCTCTTAAGGCATTACATGCCATAAACTTCCTACCTGTGGCCCATAACTGTTCCCAGTCAGCAAACATAATATTATGTCCAACATCTTGTGCCCATTTAATCATAAGAGATTTCACCATTTCATCCTGAGTATTCCATTTCAACAGCAGGTTATACATTCTTGGCAGATTCTTAATTTTGGGTTCTAACAGTTCTGTTTCTAGTTTTGACTTTTCCACCTGGAAGCCGATTTTCTTATCCAAATTATATGCCTCCATTATCTGATAATAATGAAACCAATCTCTCAGTTTGTTTTTTAATTTTTCAAAACTCTGCAATTTCAATTTGTCTCCTTCTTGTTCCAAAATTTCCCAATATTTCGGCCATTTGGCCTCCATATTGAGCTTTTTCTGAGCCTTCGCTTCCATCGGTGACAACCACCTTGGGGTTTTATTTTCCAATAAGCCTTTATATCTTACCCAGACATTAAACAATGCTTTCCTGACAATATGATTTTTGAATGCTTTATGTGCTTTGACTTTATCATACCATAAATATGCATGCCATCCAAATACATTGTTAAAACCTTCTAAGTCTAAAATGTCTATGTTTTCAAGAAGTAGCCATTCTTTCAAAGAGCAAAAAGCTGCTGATTCATAGTAAAGCTTAAGGTCTGGTGCAATCACCAGCTTTTGACTGCCAAGGGAATCAGCTGCAAACCCAATCACTGTGTTGTGCCACATTCCCGTCTCTTCTGGGTGGCCATCTCAGCTGATATCAGATCAAATTCCAAGAAGGCATTAACAATGGAAGATTCCAACTCCAGTTGTGTGGAATATTCAGAGAACTATTCCCATAGCTTACTTTTCCCATCAAGCCCAAGTGAAATAGAAGGTAGCCCAGCTGGGGCCATTAAAACACAAGTCCTCAATTTCAACTGACCTAGGCCTCTTTTGGCACATGGGTGGACCCTGAAAATGCTGGTTTCTCTTCCAAACTAGGAAGCATGCTGGATCAGTGACTTAGTGACAAAATAAGCAATTTCATGAACTGGTCATTAACCTCAACTGTGCCTACACCACCAGAAGTTTGTGTATTCCAATACACAATGCTGTTTTCAAAGCCTTTGCAAACAGCTACACCAGCCTGGAGCATAGCTGTCAACGTTTCCCTTTTTTAAAGGGAAATTCCCTTATTCCGAACAGGATTCCTCACAAGAAAAGGGAAAAGTTGACAACTATGGCCTGGAGGTCTCTGGCTTCCAAATATCTCTTCTGCAGCTTTTGCAAATAAGAAAAAACCCACCACCACCCCATACTCGTGCCATAGCTGCCCTTGATTTAGAATGGAATAATTATTTTCCCTCCCAGTGGTTTACAAGCTACAAGTGGCCGCACAGCCCCGCCCCACAGGGAGTGAGTCTAGCAGCTGACCAACAGGAGCCACCCTCCCTCCCCAAAAGGAATGACTGCAGTTTAATTGCATAACCACAAGACTTTGGCTCCACACACTTCAGAGTGACTTGAAACCAAGAGGTTTAGAACAGCATGTAACTTCCTAGGAATAGTAGTAAGGTTTTGTTTCTGGGTAACGGGCCTCCTCAGACAGAACCACAGTGTGCTAAGCCTTGCGTCAAGAGATGTCCTCGGCCCAACAGCAGAACTGTTCTGGATGAAACTATCAGACTTTAGCTCAGGAGTCAGCAAACTTTTTCAGCAGAGGGCCGGTCCACTGTCCCTCAGAACTTGTGGGGGGCCAGACTATATTTGGGGGGGGGGAATTGAACGAATTCCTATGCCCCACAAATAACCCAGAGATGCATTTTAAATATAAGCGCACATTCTACTCATGTAAAAACACGCTGATTCCTGGACTGTCCACGGGCTGGATTTAGAAGGCGATTGGGCCGGATCTGGCCCCTGGGGCTTAGTTTGCCTACCCATACCTTAGCTCTGGGTTATCTGCGGGGCCTGCCTGGTGTTTTTATATGAGTAGAATGTGTCCTTTTATTTAAAATGTGCCTCTGGGTTATTTGTGGGGCATAGGAATTCATTCGCTATTTTTTTCCAAAATATAGTCAGGCTCCCCACAAGGTCTGAGGGACAGTGGACTAGCCCCCTGCTGAAAAAGTTTGCTGACCCCTGCCTTAGCTTCTCTGATGAAGATAATACTGCACAGTATTTTTTAGTGGTTTGGTTTTAATAAGTTCAGAAACCAAGGCATGACAGCACAGACAGCTAGAACATGGAAAACTACCCTTGGGTTCATCTAACTCATTACTGTCTATACTGATTGGCAACAACTTTCTGGGGTTTCAGACAACAGTCATTTCCTGTTCTATCTGGAGACTGGTCCTGGGGGTTTCTGCATGCAAAGAAATGTTCTGCCACCAAGCAATGTCCCTTCAGCACTAGACTGTGGCTCAGGCAACCCAGTGACTTAGCCACAGTCACCCCAGAAAGAATACCCAGGAGGTAGTTAAGGTAGAACCCCAACACAACGTTCTCTAAAAACCCAGAGTTCAAGGGTTGCCCAGTTTAGAATTACCATACTAGTTCTGAAACTACAGATGAAATAAAGGATTATTATTACAGTCACACCTCGGGTTAAATATGCTTCAGCTTGAGCGTTTTCAGGTTATGCTCTGCGGTGACCCGGAAGTAACGGAATGCACATGCGTGGAAGTGGCATATCGCGACTCGCGCAGAAGCAGGTTGTGTTCGCTTTAGGATGCGAACGGGGCTCCGGAACAGATCCCGTTTGCATCCAGAGGTAACACTGTATTATTATTATTATTATTATTATTATTATTATTATTATTATTATTATCTCATTATTATGGAGCAAGCAATCTTTGGAGCATCCAAAGCAAACTTGGCGAAAAGATAAAAAGCTTGGAACTACCACATGACTAGACTCAACTATGTTTCTAGCTAAATGGTATTTAACGCAAATTGAGGGTTTGCAGGCTCCCAGTTAGTGAACATGTTTCCAACACTCACTTTCCCCCTACTCTATTGCTCTGTGACAAAGTGATTCCAACAGCACTTTCAACCACACACAAAGGCTGTCTGAACATTCACAAAAACAAGCCACCACAGGGCGTTCCTAGGTAGGCTTGGTTTTTCTACATTTTGCTGAGAATACTAGTGAGAAGTGCTTTCTATTACACGTATCTAGATTTACAGTCCAAGCACTCCACTACACCTCCAAGGCTCTGTGTGGCGGAGCAGATAATCCACTTGTTTTTGAAAGAGATAAAATACATCAGAGTGACACAATCAATTTAAATACCTTCCTACTGGTAATCCCAGGCTACCCATATATCCTCTTTGCAAAACAAAAAAGCCCATGTTTCGGAGAGAGTTCAGAGGGAAGAACAGCCACCTTGAATGTCTCTTGCTATACCCTCGCCATTTGGACATAGTACATGTGTGTTTCATGAACCTACTAATAGGGCAATCCAATTTCATTCTAATTGCTGGTTGTCATGGAATACATGGAAGGAGACTGTCTGTAAAATTATAGTGAGCTGGAGCTACTTATGGTTTTATAGGGTTTTAAAAAAACCAGTTTCAGCACAGTGCTCTTCTGGTACAACAGACTTATCATACTTGGCTTCTACAATAATAGCTAAATCTAGTCATTAAGAGACATCAGGACCCAAAGTTGAAGAAAACAAAAGCCAGCAAGTAAAACACAAGAGGAGTCCTGAGGGGGACAAACAAAAAAATCTGGGCAGAGTTGCGCAAAATCTATATACCCCATATATGTGAGTGTGTGTGTGTTCAAAAACAAATACAGCAATATAACTGATCGATTAGGAAATCAGATACCATACCAACCTCAAAGCCTTCCTGATCATTTATACTAAGTCAGGGGTCGGCAAACTATGGCCCGGGGGCCGGATGCAGCCCACCAGACTCGTAAATCCAGCCTGTGGACCCTGCTGCCCGCTCAGTCAGTCCCCACACTGAGCTAAACTGGCACAGCACAGCATTTCCTTGAAAAGAAGCCGCAGATGCCTCGCCGCGAAGGGACTGACTTCTGTGACGCTGGCATGGCTTTGGATTGGCTGCAGGAAGTTTGCTGAGGTAAACCAGCGCAGCCATGGATGCAGAGGCCGACGGGCAGGTGGCAGGTCTGGGCCATGCCATGGGCATCGTGACGGGCACGTCGCAGGGCTTCAGCCAGAGCTTGGTTCGCCTGCTGGCCCCATGCCTGGTGTCCGGCTTGGCGCTGCTGCAGGCGGCACACTCAGCAGCCGCACTGGAGCAGCTGGAGGGCGCGCTGCCTGCCCAGCCTACCACCCCCCGGCCTTGGATGACGGGCTGCAGCACGTGGTGCACGCCACCTGGGAGCTCCAAGGCCAATGGAGCAGCTGCTCCTCATCAACAACAGCGGGGGCGGGCGGCGCGAGACACACTTCTGAGCGCATGCAGAGTGCGTTCCTCCTCCAGGTCCAGAGCCAGATGTGGGACCGGCTTGCAGGGTATTTATTTTTCAAAATATAGTCCGGCCCCCCACAAAGTCTGAGTGACAGTGGGCCAGCCCCCTCATGAAAAAGTTTGCTGACCCCTGTGGTAAGTGGTTGTTTGAGTGTGGGAAGGGGGGAGGCAACAGTATCTCAGATACTTGACCAAGCACCAAATTTGAAAATACTTTCCCCACCCTTTGTTCTAATTTGAAAATGCTGTATTGTTTTTAACACTCGATTGGAAGCCGCCCAGAGTGGCTGGGGAAACTCAGCCAGATGGGTGGGGTATAAATAAATAAATAAATACTATTTGTATCAAAATGTAGTTAATAGATAGTACAGCTTTAATGGGGTAACAGTCTTGAACAGGCTCTTATTATTAATGCTCAGTCTCTGCTGACCCTCAACTCTCCCCTCACCCAACCCTAATTCAAACTTCTGAATTATAAATATATTTTATGACATCAACCTGGATAGCTCAGCTGCTTAGAGCCTGGTGCTGATAATGCCAAGGTTGCAGGTTCGATCCCCATAGGGGACAGCTGCACATTCCTGCACTGCAGGGGGTTGGACTAGATGATCCTCAGGGTCTCTTCCAGCTCTACAATTCTGCGATTCTAAGTTCTGTGATGATGAGGGGCAGAGGAAAAACCAATAAAGGCCTCACACACCAACCATCTTAAAGCAAATACTATTTTGACAGCACATATTGACTGTTTTTCAGGAACCTCTGGTGTGGTTCTTAAATGCCAGGGTGCTAGTACCTGTTTGGAACTCCTCAAATGTGTGAGGAATTTGGCAGCAAGCTGGGGGCAAATTGTCCTCACCAGGACAGACACAAAATGATGTTTTCAAATAAAGTTTGATGTGCCAAATACTCATCGACTTTCCTGGGAGGAATGAAAGGCACCTCCCATATCAAATGGCAAGCCCTACCTCCATGCCAAAGCAGCAGCTTGCACTCTCTCCAATGCAGCTGGAAGAATTTCAGCCTTAGAAAGCATCCCCTCCCTCACAGCTACCTACCTTTTAACAGAGTGCTAATGTAGGCACTGACAGAGGAAGAGGAGTGCGGGGGGAGCGCACCACCCCGGCAGCATGATCCCGGTGGGGTGCCATCGCAACTGCCCCCTGCCCTGTGCTGGGCACCACGCCCCCGCAAGTAGTGTGCCATGCCCCCGGGATGCACGCCAGTCCCATCCCGCCTGCTCTCCACTCCCCCCCCCCCGGTGGAGCATGAAGCTCCGCCACTGAATGTAGGTGATGTTTGATAGCAAATGAGATCCTTACAATCTAAAGTCTAACACAGAAAGGGGAGCAGTGGAAGAAGGCAAGGGCAGCAGATGACAACGGGTAAGTGCTATTAGCTAGCTTTGCAGTTGTTAGAAAAGACTTGGGGGGGAAAGCTTCACAGAAAAAAGTGAAGCTTGAGGAAGAACTTGACAAAAAAGTTGTTACCACAGTAACAGTAGGTTATTTCCCTCAAAGCTGTCATGGTCAGAATGCCTCTGAATGCCACTTGCTAGGGAATATACGGGGAGAGTGGCTGTTGCACTCAGGTGTTGCTTGTGGGTTCCCCAAAGGAATCTGGTTGGTCACTACAAGAACAGGATGCTGGACTACATTGGCCTTAGGCCTGATCTAGCAGACACCTTCTTCCTTTATCTGTAAGTATAGTACACAAGCCTGCAACTGAAATTTCTCCAACCCACAACATCGCAGAGCACAAGCCTCCCTCCCTCAAGTGATTATTCTACCTTACAGTGGGATTCTAACCTCCATACTACTGAGGTCTGCAAAGAAGGAGGTCATCAAAAGTTATGCAAACTAAATTCCTAGTATTTCCGTACTAGGACAAGCTTAACCTGCTGACATTCTGCCTGCCACAACTGCTAAAAGCACAAGAACACTGCTCTTCCTCCCTTCCTCCAACACTAACCCTAAATAATGCAAAGCACTAAAGGTTCCCAAGTTGCAAATAAGTTAGTTTACCTAAACCTAGGACACACCACACACAGCTCATAGGCAAATCTACTATCTTTTCATACAAAGATCCTAGTGCCAGTTACCATATTTTTTGCACCATAGGACGCACCGGACAATAGGACACACTTTGTTTTAGAGGGGGGAGAACAAGAAAAAAAAATTCTCCCCCTCTCTGCCCAGCGCCCCTTCAGTGAAGCGGCAGGAGGCGCTGCACAGAGAGGGGGAGAACTTTCCCCCTCTTGTTTTCCCGCTCTAAAACAAGGTGCCGTTTAAGGTGCGTTCAGGCGGCTACCTTGGAAGCCTGGAGAGCGAGAGGGGTCGGTGTGCACTGACCCCTCTCACTCTCCAGGCTTCAGGTTCCTTTCGACCTGCTCTTTGGGGCTGGCGGGGGGAAGCCCACCACCAGCCCCAAAGAGCAGGTCAGGGAGCAGCGGAAAGGCGCAGTGGAGAGGCTCCTGCCATAGCCGCGCGTCACCTCTACAGCCGGGAGAGGGTTGCGGGGTGCTTCTTTAGCCCCGCGCGTGCTCTCCCGGCTGGAGAGGTGACGCGGGGCTGTAGAGGCTCCTGCCATAGCTGCGCGTCACCTCTCCAGCCGGGAGAGCGCGCGAGAGGCTAAAGCAGCCCCCCGCGACCCTCTCCCGGCTGGAGAGGTGACACGCGGCTATAGAGGCTCCTGCCATAGCCATGCGTCACCTCTCCAGCCGGGAGAGGGTCGCGGGGAGCTGCTTTAGCCCCACACGCGCGCTCTCCCTGCTGGAGAGGTGACACGGGGCTGTAGAGGTTCCTGCCATAGCCGCACGTCACCTCTCCAGCCGGGAGAGGGTCGCGGGGCTATGGCGTCTTCGCTCCATAGGACGCACACACATTTCCCCTTCATTGTTGAAGGGGAAAAAGTGTGTCCTATAGAGCGAAAAATACGGTAAGTTCTCCTTTCACAGCCAGGAAGGGAGTAAAAAGTTGGGGCTGTGCACAACATGTTCTGTAGAATGTTTAACCCAAAATCAAGTCTTATGGACAAGAGGCACAAAAGCCAAAAGATAGTGGGTAGTCACTTCATATGGACAACTGGTGGCACAGTATAAGCGCCTGGAAGCAGTTATTCTGGGGCTCAGTACAGCTGCAGGCCAACCTGTACACATGCTCTCTTCAGGGGAAACAGCTTCTTTCAAAAACTGGCAGAAACAGCACCAAGGTTTTCCAAGACAATTCAGCTTGAGTTATGAAGAGCAAGCAATGTGATGAGGGAGTGGGAAAGTGCCCTCTGGGACTCTGCACCCAAATGGCTCTGGGGTGGGGCATGTTTGTCCTGTTCCGTCCTTGTTCAGTTAAGCACACCCTGCTTTTAATCTAGAGTTCACTCAGGAATAGGCATGGCTGACAACACCTCAGAGCAGATACTCTCTGTGGGTTCCCTAGCAAAGATGCCCAAAGATATTACTGGGATAGGATTGTGCTACTGTGCTTGCCACCTCATCTTTTTCTAATACATTGTATTTCCATTCATCACCCATCTCATCTGCCAGCTGGCAGGCACTGTAAGTGAGATGCTTGTAGGCTGGGCCCACCAATATGCATGTAACTTGCATATCAAAAACATAACTTTTGCAAAGCTTCAACAGAACTGTTTGAGTCAGACAAGCCCAGGTGTTGCTGGAGAACCCTTTCCAATGTACCACACCTACTCCTGAACATCAACATTTATTATGAAGCAGTGCTCAAAGTATAGTTTACCTCTTTGGTTCTTACCTACCCAAGAGAATTATGTCCAAATCTTCTACTTAAATCATCTTGTTTTGGGAATGATACAAGTCATAAAATTCCATACACAGAAAGAAGCCAAGCAAACAGCTATCCATACCAGCATAAAGCAGCACACAAGAACAGCCTCTGATCAATGAAAAATTGGAAGTGCCTTTCTTGGCATTTCCCAATATGTACCTTGCAAATGAAGAAACACACTGGGTTTACAAGGAGGATGTCCAAGCTAAGTAGAGGAAATCAACTTTGATGATTTCTTGTGTATGGTGATTCTCACATACCATTTTTTCAGAGTACAGTGGTACCTCTGGATACGAACGGAATCCGTTCCAGAGCCCCGTTCGCATCCAGCACAGAACGCAACCCACGTCTGCACGTGTTGTGATTCGCCGCTTCTGCGCATGACATCATTTTGACCATCTGCACATGCACGAGCAGCGAAACCCAGAAGTAACACGTTCCGTTACTTCCGGGTTGCCGCAGAGCACAACCTGAAAACACTCAACCTGAAGCAACTTCAACCCGAGGTATGACTGTACTGTTCTCTTTGCTACATCTGTGGGTTTCCATTCTAAAAGAAAGCCACTTTCCCCTGTAAGCTTATAAGCTTGCACTCTGATAGAGGCAGGTGACTCTACAAGAGTGAAGACAGCCACAGTGAGTGGGGATAACCAATAAATCATTACCCTGAAATTTATGCAGCCTAACTACTTAGTAATTTCCCCCTTGTCCCTATTAATTTGGACTTGCCAATCCCATCTTGCCTGAGCTCAGCCAGTCAAGTGTAGGGATCCTTAAGGCAGTTTCCTGAAAGAGACGTATGAAAGTTTCTATAAGATTGGGGCAGAACCTGGTATCTTATGCCAATCTTTTAACAGTCCTACTATGAAACCAATAGAAATGTTTTGCTTCCATTTAACAGATACAAAGTATAGCTTTACCCAAGCAGCATTCAAAGCCGAAAAGATTTAAAATGCTTCATGATTCATCAAGAAAATTGCAGAAGAGTCTACAGACATACACGAATGCTATAACATCCTTCCCTTTAAAAAAAAAAATATTGAAGATTTTAGTTTAAAAAATATGTGCATTGTCTCTTTTCTCAAGTTGCATTTTCTACAGATCAGTTACATTTGTTGTGAGACATGAGTGTTGCATGCAGTATAAGGTCGGTAAGAAAACAAGGGGAAAGAGGGAGGGGATGGTGAGAGGGGTGGGGTCAGGTGGTAAAGCTTATTTTCTTTACTTAGTGTATGTGCGGGGTTTTGTGTCAGCGTCACTTGTATGGGTTCTCTTTCTGTTCACTTATGTTTCCTTGGTGGTGAGAGAGGTTGGGGGTAGCCTAGAGTTTGGTTGGTTCTTTGGTTGGCTGTAGTGAGAGTTGTTCATGTGTGTGAGAGGGTGGATTTTTTGGTCGCTAGCCAGAATGATTTGTACACTGTTGGTAGATTCTTGTTGGGCTGTGTATGTGATGAAGAGGAACCATACTGGAGTGAGAACATCTTCTTCTATTTATCCCCGTGTCAGTTTCAGTTTATTGGTTAGCTTTTCTAGTGAAGCCGTTTCCCATACTGTTTGATACCATTTGCCCATGTTTACTCCTGACAAGTCTCTCCAGTGTCTGGCTATGAGGCTTCTGGCTGCTGAGATTAGGTGGGTTATGAGCTCTGCATAACGTGAGTGGGCATTATTAACTTGGATGATGTTCTGGGGTGACTTCTAATACCTACTTATTTATTTTGCATATTTCTTGTATGACTGGTGTTCTTGTATGACAGGTTGGATTTTGGGACATTCCCACCACATGTGAAGGTATGTGCCTATGGAGGTGCAGCCTCTCCAGCATTTTGGTGAGGATCCTGGGCGCCTCAGCCCTAGTTTACCTTGTGTTAGGTACCATTGGTAAGTGAGTTTCAGGGTGAGTTACCATAGATTCTGGCGCATAAGATGACTTTTTAACCCTGGAAAAGAGGTTTAAAAGTCGGGGGTCATCTTATACACCGGGTATGGCTGCAGTGGGTGGCAGGCTCCGCACCGGGAGGAAGCTGCCCAGTCGCCTAATACCCCAGAATCTTCGGTATTTTCTTTTAGTTGAGATGGATTTAAGGGGGGGGGGGGGTTAGACCACATTCTAGTCGATTGGGTGGGATTAATTTTATAGTCTATGTTGTTCAGGCCTAACTACAGTGCTCAGATTCACTGGCATGATACAGAATGCTTCTCTAAAGATAGAAAATAAATAAATATTAAGGCACAATATTGTTGGCAAATCCTTGTGCTTCCCGTGCTAAAAGCACAAGCACTGGGAAAGGAACTTTAACCATATTCCTGACACCTGTATGGGAGATGCCTGGCATAAGTGACAGCTCAAAACAGTTCTCACTGCCAAAACATGTGTTTCAACTGCTTTAGAACAAAACCTTTCATTAAGTGTCTATCCATACAAGGGAATCCTGCAGAATAAAGGACAGGAAGAAACTGTTCAGTGTCTGCTTGTAGGACTGTTGTTAATTCATCCTTCACTAACAGAATATCTTCATTTACTTGGCAGACGGGGTTTGAGGGGGGTGGAGGACAATGAGAAATGACTAAAGAAACAAAAGGCAGCCAGTGTGATAGATTTGAACACAGGTAACCAAGTTCAAGTTCTGCTGAGCCTTGAAGCCTATGGGACATCCTCAGGCAAGCTTCTGCACCACAGAATAAACTACAGGGTAGTTGTCTGTATTTGCAAAAGAGGGGAAATTAACTCCAAAATCAAAGCAAGTCCATGTGCTTCAAAAGCAAAAGAGTATTTTTTTGTTACTACAGTGGTACCTCGGGTTAAGTACTTAATTTGTTCCGGAGATCCGTACTTAACCTGAAACTGTTCTTAACCTGAAGCACCACTTTAGCTAATGGGGCCTCCTGCTGCTGCCACTGTGCCGCCGGAGCACGATTTCTGTTCTTATCATGAAGCAAAGTTCTTAACCTGAAGCACTATTTCTGGGTTAGCGGAGTGTGTAACCTGAAGCGTATGTAACCTGAAGTGTATGTAACCTGAAGCGTATGTAACCTGAGGTACCACTGTACTTTAAATGCGAGCTTGCAAGGAGTAGATCATTCTGACATGTGGTGCTATTCTGGGATTCTGAATAGGCCTGCGAGAGCGGGACAGCTACCTCATATGAAGCCGCTGAAGGAGCCAACTCCCTTTAATACAGGCATTTCCCATTTTTAGGACAAATAAGGCTCATATCTGAAAGAAAGAGTGATCGTTCTAAGTGCCTTTTCAGCCTTACTGAACTTCCTCAGCACAGAGCATGCATGTTCCCTCTCTGCCCAGAGTTCTTGTTCTGAAGGACGGGTTGTGTGAGCCAGGAATGCATGCTATGAAGGAGTTATTTATACTGAGTATCAACGCAGCTGGGTGACAAAGAACTGAAGCCCAGTATTGAAAACTATTCAAGTGACACTTGGTCTTCCACAGCAGCTTGGCCTAGAGTTCCAGATCGAGCTCGTGCCTTTCCAAGAAATTTCTGAGAACATTTACAAAGGGGGCAGGGAGTGGCCTTTCTTGGAAGTGCTGAAACAAAGTGAACTTAAGGGTCACACTGGAGGGAAGAAGGAAAAGACACACATGGGGTGGGGAAGTAGTCAGCTGTGAAACCCCCCAAGTCCATCTCCTAATACTTGCTCACTACCCTTTATTAGATACTATCAGAGGCACTGCTGGCCCAGATAAATACTTAGGCTGATCCAAGGTAAGGTTTGCCTAGGTAAAAAGAGTCATTCTAGACCACCTTTGCCCAACCTGCTGCCCTCTGGGTACAACTTTCATCTGCCTCAGGAACCATGGTCAGGCTGATGGGAAACATAACCCAAAACATCTGGAGGGCACCAGGCTGAAGAAGGCATGTCTGAACTAAGAGATTATTTAAAGAAATTCATACAAGAGAAAATTGTATGGAACAGAACAAAGCTGGAATTTCTTCTCCCCATCTCCCCAAATTCCTGTCTAAAACTATGTTTTTAGAAGACATCAGCTACCATATTTACTCAAGTCTAATGCAGCATTGAATCTAATGTGCACCTCAATTTTCAGGACCTTGAAACAAAAAAAGGATTTGCTGGAGAACGTAAATGTGCCATCGAATCTAATGTACACTGTATTTTTTGCATTGTAATTTGGCAAAAAAAGGTGAGCATTAGATTTGAGTAAATACAGTATGTGCAAGAAGGAGGTGGGGGGAGGATGAGAGAACATTTCCAGAATATTTTCAGTCCCTAAAGACAGCGTTTTTACTATCATCCTCCCAATTTCTGGCAACAAGATTTCCCTAATCCAGCACAGATGACAGCTTCAGAAAGGGCTATCCTCTGTTAACTGTTTGCCCTTGGAATTTAGCTAAACTATGGGTATCTGGGACATCACACAGTAATCAGGCCAGTGTTGTGACACAGGAAAAAGGAGACTGAACCAATCCACCCCTTTGTTCAGAGAGCCACCCTGCAGAAGTCAACATTACTAGCACATGTAGAAATACACCAAGTCAAATCCAGCAGCCTCTCCGTGTGGATCAAAAACTGTAGAAGAGTTAAAATCTAGGAGCTCCAAAGTCCCTACCACAATCGGTCACAAGAGGAAGCAGACTCCTTTGTACGGACAAGGCTTATTTACTATCCTCTCTCTCCAACACTCCGCATTCATGTTCTGTGCAAGAGATGAATGCTTTTCCCATGCCTCCCTAGCTGGCACTGGAAATTGGCTTGCAGGCTGACTAATAATCCCAGTGCCAGCGCAATACTATATACCTGTGGTTCTCAACCAGTGTACCGTGGCCCCCTGGGGTGCCTTGAATGATAGCCAGGGTGCCACAGGCAACACTGGCCTCTATCCCTCTTTTCTTCTCTCCCTCCTCTGATGCCCTCTTGCGTCTCAACCTTCCAAAGGCTTGTGTGGCTGTTTGTTGCAGCAGCCCTGGCTACAAGCTCCAGAGGTGAATGGGGCTTCTGGGGCAGGCCAGGGAGCAGGCACCTTTGTTTGGGGGGGGGGAGCTCAGAGACCAGGGGTGGAGGCGGTGGCTGCCCCGAGAACTCCTAGGGAGAGGGGAGAGGAGAGGAGGCTGAGGGAACACTCTACGAGGGAGGGTGTGACATAACTGGGCTTCTGAGACCCAGAACGTGTTTCCCCAGAGGGGAGCCGTAGAAAGAATGTAGCTGGTCAAGGGAGCCATGGACTCAAAAAGGTTGAAAATCTCTGCTATACACGGTTCCATGTAAAAATCTGACAGTGCCCAATCCCCTGATGTCTCCACCTTTTAATTCTTTCAAGTGCCTTTAACACTGGCACAGCAGCTCTGTCAAGAAAAAGTGTCACCTGTTGAGGTCTTTGGTCTCAAAAAAATTCTAAAAGCAAAGGGGCAGTATCCTAAAACTTTTATTATGAAAAGCCATGAAGTCAAGATGTTGCTGGTAAAGCAAGGTGGAAGCATAATCTGCCAAGCATTAAAATGTTGGTTCAGGATGATACAGAAACCCTGCCAAGAAAAGGTATTCTTTTCTCCTCCTGTATTTGCATTCTGTATTTGTCTTTTAGACCACATGCCACTATATGCCTTTGGGTGCCCTGGCAGAAAAATGGCTTGGAAATGTAGTATATAAGAATAAACACAGGGATGTTGGGGGATGTGGAAAGAGAGATAAGGAAGAAAAGGTAGAGGTGTCATAGCTCCATGTAGCTTAGCAACAAACAATCAGGAAGCAGTCAGCTTCAATCTCCCTTTCACCATACTCAGCGGTCAACAACACTCACTCAATCTTCCAACTCTGCAAGACAGGAAAGATAATACTAGCCTACCTTACAGGAATGTTGCAATGGCTCCTGAAACAAGAGCACAGGAGGCAGCACTCAAGCACACCACAGGAACACTATCATCCATGTGCATAAAATGTAGCCACAATGGACCAGAAGAAAAGTATCCAAAATCCAAATTTGAACCATTTGCTATTATTTGGAATGGCAAAAACATCACATAGGCACTGGAGCTCCTCAGAATTGTTCAGCAAGCAGGCTAGATCATGGGTAGGCAAACTAAGGCAAATTGCCTTCACAATCCGGCTGGCAGCCGGAGTACAATGTGTTCTTTTATTTAAAATGCATCTCTAGGTTATTTGCGGGGCATAGGAATTTTCTCATTCCCCCCCCCAAAAAAAATATAGTCCGGGCCCCCACAAGGTGTGAGGGACAGTGGACCGGCTCCCTGCTGGAAAAGTTTGAGGACCCCTGGGCTAGATGGTGAACAGAGCAAACTGGAGAAGGAAGGTGGCAGATGCTTTGTTCACCACCTCACTGGATGGGTTCCGGAGAAAACTTAAGATCCTGCACACTCTCTTGTGGCCTTACTAAGCAGAAGAACTGCCCAAATTACAGGATCACATCCAATATGCCAGCTCCACTCCAGTTCAGACCCACCGAAATAACTGGGCACGACTCAATTTCGGCCCGCTGATTCTGATGGGTTTATATCAAGTGCAGTAACTTAGTGGGGCACATTATGCTGTTGTTGTTTTCTCTTTGCTAGCCACTTTGCAATTCATGCGAATGGAAAGCGGCGTGGATATAGGCTTGCATCTAATATGCCACCCCCACTCCCGATCAGCCCCACCGAAATAACTGGGTACGGCTCAATTTGGGTTAGGTGATTCCGATGGGTCTACTCCGAGTGCAGTAACTTAGGCGGGCACATTGTGCTGTTGCTGTCTTCTGTTTGTACGCTGCTTTACGAATGTAAAGCGGCGTAGGTGGATAACAAACCGAATCAACCCCGCGGCGTGTTCTCTTGCTTTGTTGTTGTCGGCTGGTTTTCTGCTGTCTCCCTTTCCCCACGAAGCCACTTCTTGCCCCCTCGCCACCCCCGGGGACTCACCTTCCATCCGGCGGAGCTGTTGCTGTCGCCCTTGTCGCGGAAGTAAGGCACGGAGCGGACCATCCACTCGTAGATCTGCGCCAGCGTCAGGCGCTTGTCCGGGGCGCTCTCGATGGCTTGGCTGATGAGGTCCGCGTAAGACTGGCTGCCCCAGGCGTTGCGACGCGCCCCGCCGCCGGACCCGCCGCCGCCGCCGCCGCTCTTCCGCGCTCCGCCGCCGGACCCGGCGCCGCCTCCCGGCGCCGCGGCCGCCGCTGCCCCGGTCGCCGCCACCCCGGCTGGCTCCTCGGGGCTCCCCAGCCCGCTGCCGGGCGCTGCCCCGGGCTCCGTGTCGGCCGCCGCCAGCTCCGGCCGGGGCAGCGGCCAAGTGCAAGAGCGCGGCCGGCTCTGAGGGGGGAACTCCGGGTCCAAAGCCGCCGCCACCGAGGGAGACTCCGCCGCTGAGGGGCTCTCCGCCGGCTCCGCCATGATGGCGACGCTCCGGGTCTCCGGCCGCCCTCAGCGCCGCCACATCACCCGCCGGCGATCGGACCCGCGCGGCGATCTCCCCGGTCCTCGGCCGAAGGTGGCGCGACCCGAGCGGCGGCTTTGCCCGCGCCTCGATCTCGCTCTCTCGGTGGTACCGCCCGCCCTGAGGGCCCTCCCGCTCGCCGCCGATTCTTGCTCAGAACTGAGCGCTCCGCCACGAGAGCAGGCGCCTCGGCGGCACTGTTTATCACAGACGGGGAGAGGGGCGGGGGAGTTGGAAATGAGCCCGCGCGTGCGCACGCGGTGCACCTTGGGAGCCGTAGTCCCCCAAGCGAGGCGACGGCGGGCGGGGGGGAAGGGTCTCGAAGCTGGACGCGGTTTCCCGTCAGGCCAAGCGCGAGACTTTCTTTCGAGGAAGGAGGGAGATCATGCGGACTACAAACCCCAGAGTTCCAGCTTCTCGCTTACCCTCTGTCTCCCTCCTCCTCCTCCCCCCCGCCCCACCGTGCCGGCGTTACATAAGCAGCCAACCAATCCGCTTCATCCAAAACAAGTGCGCCGTGCTAGGCGGCGCTGCGCTCCCACTCCTTTGGCTGGTGTGTCCAGCGGCTGCTACTCCCCCCTTTGCCCGCCACGGCGAAGCTCTGCCGGGGCTGTTCTGCCTAATCGCCCCCCTCCCGCGCGTGGATGATGCAGCCAGATTAAAGGCGTCTTCAATGATTGATTAGACGACAGCTAGCCAACTGATTTATTAATCGATTAAACCTACACAAATTCTCTCGCTTGTGTGTGTGTACTTACTACTATTCTACACAAAGTCTCTGCGTGTGGTTTTTCTCTGTCCATATGAGATAGACATTTAGAAATTGAAAAATACATTTGCAGTTTTTCACATGTGAATAAAACTGCTTCTGTGGAGGGGGGCGAGGGCGGGAGGTCAGCTTCGCTCAAGTTGAGAAGATGCTGCAAGATTCAGCTTGTCTCTGGAGAGGATGAGCTTCCTCGGTTGGAGGAACTCAGGACAGATGCTGCCCTGCGGTATAAGGTGAGCAAAGGTCAGATCTTCAGCCATGAAACTGGCTGAAGAGGGGAAGGGGCACCTGAAGTGTACATTTTAAACCAGCATCATACCAGTTTAATAATAATGTTATTATTTATATCCCACCCATCTCACTAGGTTCCCTGAGCCACTGTGGGTGGCCTCCAGCAAAATACAAAAACACAATAAAACATCAAAAACTTCTGTATGCCCGGCTGCTTTCATATGTCTTCAAGAAGACATATGGTTATCTCCTTGACAACTAATGGGAGGGCATTCTGCAGGGCAGGCACCACTACCAAGAATGCCCTCTGCTGGTTCCCTGTAACTTCACTTCTCCCATATCTGAAGAGGTATCTGAAGAAGTGTGCATGCACACGAAAGCTCATACCAAGAACTAACTTAGTTGGTCTTTAAGGTGCTACTGGAAGGAATTTTTTTATTTTGACTATGGCAGACCAACACGGCTACCTATCTACTACTTCACTTCTCCCAGTGAGGGATCTGCCAGAAGGCTCTCGGAGCTGGAACTCAGTGCCTGGACTTTAAACAGTCATGCCTTCCTCAAAAAGATCCTGGGAAGGGTAGTTTCCTTAAGAGTGATTAAAGTTGTTAGGAGGCCCCTTTCCCCCTCACTGTGATACAATTCCTAGAGTGTTCTAGGATTCAGAATGTCCTAAAGACTGCTGATTCACCTGCTGAAAATACCTTTCTTGTGTTGGCACACACCACCTTTCCCTAGGGGGGTACAAGAAGAAAGGCCTCTGATGATGAAAGTAGGGTCCAGGTGGGTTCATGTGGGGAGCTGCCCCAGAAATTACTCAAATGGGACTTGAGCACAAGAGCATTCTCCCTGTTTGTGATTCCCAGCAACTGGTAATCAGAAGTATACTGCACAACACTGCTTCGATAGCTAAGCTGTGTCCATTTTGTGTTTGCACAGATCTTTGTGGCTCAGGACCCCAATATCTCCTGGAATGTCTCTCCCAAAATGAAAGCCTCTGGCCACTTAGATCTTCATCTAAGCCCTTCTCCAGGTCCCTCCTTCGAGGGAGGCTCAGAAGATGGTGACAAAGGAGAAGGCCTTTCCACTGGCAACTTCTCATCTGTGGAGCCAAATCTTCTGGCTGCAAATTTCGTACTTTTAACATTAAAGCTCTTTCACCTCCACCCCCCAGTTGTTGTGTCACTTCCAAATTATATAGAACACCACAGAAAGCCAAAACTATAGAAAGTTTGAAATCTAGTTTGCACACTAGCCAGTGTAATTATTTCATTCTAATTGTGAGCATCCATCTGCCTCGGGAGACAATGGAGGAGTGTGCTTTTGGGGCTGAAATCAAATTGTTGGAAGGTTGCAGCGCCTGCTGTGGTTGTAGAGACTGGCATGGGAGAGACATGTTTTGTTGCAGCTGGGGCAGATGAAGGGATCCAATTGTGTTACTGCAGATGCATCATGGTGTTTCTGCGCTTCTCCCAGAGGTCATTCATTCTTTGGTCACTGCTATAGCCTGTCTCCAAGCACTGTGGTCATCTGCAAGCGATTCCCACATAGCAGAGTTGATGTTGCCAGCCTTCATGTCTTGTTTGCAGACATCTTTGTAACACAGAATTGGTCTACCAATGGGCCTGGTGCCTGAAGCCAGGTCACCACAGAGCACCCCTTTGGGGATCCTGCAGTCTTACAATTTTTGGATGGTGTGTGGGATCATGACCTTCTAATACAAATTATATTCTCATACAAATACAGGAAAAGCCCATTATGCATCCCTTATGAAAATAGCCCAAACTTGTTTACTGGGTACTGTCTACACATCTCTCCAGGGTATCTGGCTGGGGACATTCCCAACCCTACCTGAAGATTTTGGGCATTGACTCTGGGGCCTTCTGCATGTGAAACAAGCACCTCACCACTGAGCTAATAAAATAAGAAACTGCCACATACAGAGTCAGCCCACAGGCCCATCTGGCTCAACACTGTCTATATACTGACTAGTGCAAACTTTCCAGTGTTACAGTCAGGGGACATAAGCTACCTTCCCTGAAGATGTGGAGGACTGAACCTGGGACCTTCTGCACAAAGCACATGCTATACCAAGCTACAGCTACTGAATGCTTCTTGCACTGTGATATGTTGGTTTTATTGAAAAATATTTGGATAACGATGTGTCACAAATAATTTTTTGTTGTTGTTTAGTCATTTAGTTGTGTCTGACCCCATGAACCAGAGCACACCAGGCCTCCCGCAGTTTGGTCAGATTCATGTTGATAGCTTCAAGAACACTGTCCAACCATTTCGTCCTCTGTCATCCCCTTCTCCTTGTGCCCTCCATCTTTCCCAACATCAGGGTCTTTTCCTTTTTTTTTAAAATGATATTTATTGAGAATTTAAAGTTACAGAGATAAAAAAGGAAAAGGAAAAAAATAAACAAAAAAGAAAAGGAATTAAACAATACAAGTCAGTAAAAAGAAAAAAGAAGAAAAAAAGAAAACACACAATACATCAAAACCAAAAACAAAAGCAAACAAAAAATTTAAAAACAAATCCAATATTCCCAAATCTTTATCTTTCGTTAACTTGTTTCATCGACCTCCCCACACCTCCCTTTTTTGTATTCTAGTTATTAATTATCTCAGCAAATCCTTTCCATCTTTCACTATATTCTGTCATTAAATTACCTTAATTTATTTTAACCTTATCTTACCATAAAAATCCCTAAAGCTTAAAACTTATTTATACATAATTCCTTATAGCATTTCTACTAAAGCCAAATAGTTTTATTCCAGCATTTTTTCTAACACTCATTAATTTTACAATAATTCTCTAAATGAATTTTTAAACTTTCTTCCAATCTTCATCCATCGTCTCTTCTTCCTGGTCTCGGGTTTTGTCAGTCCTTTCTATCCCTTCCATCTAGTCCATCAACCTGGTGACCTTCTATCCGAGGCTCTTAAGTCTCTTCCATGTCCCTTCTGCAGGTCTTCTTCATGTTTATACCTGCACTTTACTTTGTCTTCTGCTGATCTTATTCTTGATTTCCTTCCTTTCTCACTGAGGGGTAGATCTCGGGGAGACTCCAACTTGACAATATCTTTATCCCTTCTCGAGAGGTCAGCCCATTCTCCATAGTCAGCACTGAAATCCAAAAAATATTTGAAGGCATGTTTCAAAGTCCCTCCCAGGTTAAGGGCCCCCACAACTCCAAACTCCTCCTGGCCCAAAACTAGATCCCAAAAGTCAAAGCATCCCTGCATAGGGGGATCTATCCAACTTCCCATCTCCAAACCAAACAGTATTCCATCTCTCCAAATCTGACTTTCTCCAGGTTCAGTCGTCAGAAACAGCAACTTATGTTCCTGCAAGGCCGCAGCTCTCTCCATTTCTATTACTTGAGGTTCAGCAGCAACCTCCTCCTTTGTCTTCTGCACAACTTGCCCTGTGAAAGCAAATTCCTGGGTTGGTTCCTGAGTGGTTTCTATATAGGTGTTCACTGTTTGCCCAAAATTGCTAACTGCAACAGTCATCAAATCCATCTTCTCATGTAGCTGTTCCAGTAAAGCGCTTGTCTTGCAAAAAGCAAGCACTAAGGCTTCTTCTGGGCACATTCTTGTTCAAGGTCAATGTCTGGTTCCCACGATCTTTAATCTCTACAGCTGTAGAATTCCCCAGATCGACTCCAGCAACAGTTTCACAAGCTCCCTCTGGAGGAAACAATTTCTGTTTGTATCCGTCTTTTTGAAAGCAGATCCCGCAACAAAATTACTTTTGTTTTTCAGATATTTTGTTCCTTTTAAATGCAAAAGGAAACATTGGAATCAATATGTTTCTCTTTTTTAACTATCTGTCAAAAAAACGTTTTATTCACAATCAATGAACTTCCCCAAAGCGTCTGTCTCTGATACCCCGTTCCCAGGTTCAAGACGGTGGAAATTTATCTTTCCTTACTCTCTCTCCTGCAGGTTTAAACAATCTAAGATTTCCCCCCTCTTCTCCTGCTTCCAAGGGGGGTTTGGTAGTTTTAACTGATGGAAATTTAGTCCTTTACAAACGACTTTCCAGACTTTAGCTTGCAATGTCTTTGCTTCAATCTATTTACAAAAGCGGAAGGCGGACTTCCTGTTTAGACCTTCCCGCTTCAATGCCAAATTAAGATGTTTCATAGTCCAATTTTCCGTTCTACTCATGGGTACTTGTTTAGAGTCCAATTGTCCACAGGAAAAAGTCAGCGCTCTCCGGCAACAGCAATGCGGCTTCACTCCGTGAAAAGAGCAGTCGATTCGAAGCACCGTGCCGCTCACCCCACGTTGCTCCGGATCCCCGAAACCGGGTTTCCCCACAAGTAGGGGAGGCGCAAAAGGTGCCAGCCGAAACCCACATCCACAGGCTTCTCCCGCCTGTGGTTTTTAGTGGGTCTCCACCTTGCCATGGCAGTCCAGACCCTAATTTCCACGAAGCGGATTCCTCCCGGTCAGAGGAAATCCGCCATTACCGGAGGTGCTAACCCGGAAGTCCATCAGGGTCTTTTCCAAGGAGTCTTCTCTTCTCATGAGGTGGACAACGTATTGGAGCCTCAGTTTCACGATCTGTCCTTCCAGTGAGCACTCAGGGCTGATTTCCTTCAGAATGGATAGGTTTGATCTTCTTGCAATCCATGGGACTCTCCAGAGTCTCCTCCAGCACCATAATTCAAAAGCATCAATTCTTCGGTGATCAGCCTTCTTTATGGTCCAGCTCTCACTTCCATACATCACTACTGGGAAAACCATAGCTTGAACTATATGGACCTTTGTTGGCAAGGTGATGTCTCTGCTTTTTAAGATGCTGCCTAGGTTTGTCATCGCTTTTCTCCCAAGAAGCAGGCGTCTTTTAATTTTGTGACTTCTGTCACCATCTGCAATAAATACTGTAAATCAAATGAAGAGCGGTGATAAAAACATAAGAAAGACCTGCTGCCACTGAAACCTGTTTTGTTTTATTCATATATGTGCTGCTGATACATTTCGCGCAGCGTTTTGTAACGTTTGTTTGTGTTATGGATTTCGGACTGCGAGGCACTTTGAGTTCATCCTTAGCGGGTTTGGGGGCGTTAATACAAGTTAAAATGCTTAATAATAATAACTGTGATCGAACCGGGGGCTAACAACAAAACGCTCCCCACCGGTTCCACCATCAGCGCCAGCGCCGCATGCGCAGGGGTGCAGCGCCCAGGAGCCTCCCCGCGCCATGGATGATTCTGCCAGTTATGCAAGGCACTTCACGGCGCAGAGCTCGGAGTAGGACACCTAGCGGCGGCCCCGCACCATAAACTGACCACTGCTGCGCCATACAGGTTCCAGGGCTCGGTGGCGCGCAGCCACGCGCCGAAGATAACTCATAAACTCCGCGGCTTAACCAATATGCCCGTTATTGCTTATGCGCGTTGCGGGGCTGGCGCGGCTTGTCAGAGGGAGGAGGCGGGCCCCGGAACATGAATCCCCACCGGAGTTATGCAGGGCGGGCACGGCGCGGCGCCTCCCGACGCAGGTTCCGGGGCGGCGCCATGGTATTGCGGCGCCGCGGCTGTGAGGAGAAGCTGGCGGCAGCGGCGGCAGGGCGCGTTCCGCTGAGGCGGCTCTGACCACCAGAATCTCCCCTCCTTCCCTCTCCGCTATGTCCGAGGCGGCCGTGGCCGACACGCGGCGCCTCAACTCGAAGCCGCAGGACCTGACGGACGCCTACGGGCCGCCCAGCAACTTCCTGGAGATCGACATCTTCAACCCGCAGACCGTGGGCGTCGGGCGGGCCAGATACACCAGCTACGAGCTCCGCATGAGGGTGCGTAAGGGAGGGGGCGAGGGCGGGGGCGGGGTGAGGGAGGAGGGGGCGGGGCCTCGGGGGGGTCTTCTAGTGGGCGGGGTGTCAGTGGGAGGGAACGGAATAGGGCGCCCTCGTGCCACGCCCAATACCTGCCTTATTTGAGGGGGGGGGGAATTCCGACCCTCATTTCAATTCATTTAAAAAAATCATTTATATTTATTTCTAATTACCCTGTTCCTGTAAGCAGGATAGGCAGGAATGTTATAGTTACATGGAGGCCATGGGGTAGGTGCAGTATAAAGGGGTGGTGTGGCATAGTGGTTAGATCGTTCTGTGGATAAAGAGGTGGCCCTGGGTTGGGAGAGGCTGCCCACTCTGCTACAAAGCACACATGGGCTTGAGGATAGATCTGCTTGCTCAAGCTGATCCCGCCTCACAGAATGTTGCAAGTAGTGAATGGGCTTGTAAGTCAGCGTGAATCTGCTAAGCCAGGGGTCGGCAACCTAAGACCCATGGGCCGGTAGCAGCCCACAAGGCTTGTCTAACTGGCACATGGCGACCCCTGGCACACACACCCTGCTCTTACCGGCGCATCGTGGGGATCGACTTCCGGGTTGATGGCACCTGTGCGAATGTGCACAGGCGCTCCTCCAACCCAGATGTGTGCCGAAAATAGTGTGTGCACGTGCACAGGCACTTCTTCATCCTGCACGCATGTGCACACACTATTTCCGGCGCATTTCTGGATCAGAGGAGCGTTGGAAAAATAGCGTGTGCGCACGGGCGCTCCTCTGACCCGGAAGAGCGCGCATGCACACATGCTCTGGCCCATCCTTTGATAAGGTTGCTGATCTCTCAGCTAAGCCTTTAGCACAGGCTTGGTTTCTTTTTTGATTTGGGGTAGTATCTGGTGCATCCTTGGTGCACACCTGCCTGATGTCACCGTGGATCCCGATTGTGACATCAGTTGGAGAAGAATCAACTTAAGCAGAGACTGAGCGGTGTGGGGGGGTTAATGTTTTTCCCGCCTTTCCCCTCCCTATGCCTTTATTTTATGTGCATTCCAAGATATGTGCTGAGAAGCCACACTGAGTTCAGGGAAACTTGCTCCCTGGTAATCATGTAAAGCAGGGGCTCAAAAGCCAAGCCATTGACCTCCTGCCTTTGTAAATTTTGATACCTCTATGGTAGTTTTTAATATGTGAATGGTGCTACGTAACCCCTGGGTGGATCACACAGACCACCAGTTGGGAACCACTGATGTAATGGATTGCAACTATAACATTACATATGCAGAGAAAAGAAACACAAGGGTGCATCTGTAAGAGTGAAACCACATGCCCTCATCTGCCCCAGCTACAACAAAACATGTCTCTCCCTTATCAGTCTCTGCAGCCACAGCAGGCGCTGTAACTCTCCCCGTGATTTACCCCCGATGATGCACTCTTCTATTGTCTCTCGAGGCAGACAGAGGCCAACAACAATACAGTGGCCTACATCATGGTGTGGAACCTATGGACCCCCATATGTTGCTGCACTCCAACTTCTATCAATCCCAGCCAGCATGGCCATGGTCAGGGATAACGGGGTCCAATAAACACCTGGGAGGGCCACAGGTTCTTCATCCCTTTACAGTGAGATTAGCAAAGCATTTGTTGCTGCCCTTAGGATCTTACAATCTAAAATACTAGTTGGATTGGAATAGGGGGGACCAGTCAACTCAACATAACAAAAGTAATTTTAGTTACTGGTATGGAACAGATGACAATTCTACAGAATGGGTATTTGTGACCTACATGTCCTTCTCAAGCAATTAGTTGCATTTTAAGTTCCTTCCCTAGAAAGGAGCTCTTGAAACACCCTCTTGACTAGTGGAAAAGATTTTTGAGTCTGCAAGGGGCAGGATTTTGCTGTATTGTAGAATAGCTAGAAGGGGTGAGTATCTAGAAGTGGTTGTCCTGGGCCTTGCCATTAAAGCAGTTGTGCCACTGCACTATAATAGTGCCTGCTACCTAGCTGAAGCGGTTGCTTCTGAAGAGTAAAGGTAAAGGGACCCCTGACCATTAGGTCCAGTCACGGACGACTCTAGGGTTGCGGCGCTCATCTCGCTTTACTGGCCGAGGGAGCCGGTGTACAGCTTCCGGGTTATGTGGCCAGCATGACTAAGCCGCTTCTGGCAATCCAGAGCACTGCACGGAAATGCCGTTTACCTTCCCGCCAGAATGGTACCTATTTATCTACTTGCACTTTGTGCTTTTGAACTGCTACTGAAGAGTAGATTACTGCAATGTGCTCTACGTGGCGCTGCCCTTTAGGCCAAACTGAAAGCTGTAGCTTGTGCAGAATGCAGGGGCTTGACGCTCAGTGGGCCGAAATATTGCCATTTTATTATGCTGTTGCTGAAATAATTGCAGTTAGACTGCCAGTTGGGCTAGGTTCGTGATGCTAGTTATGGTATAGAAAGTTGTACAGTTTGGGATCAAGATTACTAAAAGATTGTATCATCCCAACATACATACCCAACCAATCACTGTCCCATGTGAGTGAGCATCCTGCAGATATAGTTCTATCAGGAGGTCTATTCCACACAATGTTGGAATTGGGTCTAAGCTGTGGTAGTACCTACCCTTTTAAAACTCCCTCTAGTTGCATGTTGGACTGGTGTTTTCTCTGTTGCTTTTCACCTGCTAGAAGTATTCCTCTTGCAGCAAGCCTTCTAAGTAGCTTAGGGTTAGAGCTCAACATTGAGCCTACCAAGTGGCGATGGCGACGGCGAAGAGGACCTTCTTCACTGCCTCTATTGCATCTGCAGGAAACAGCAACAGGAGACTATTTCAGGTGCTTAGCAATCTATCGGAACCACCTTCGTCACCGGGGCCTGGTAGGGACCCCAAGATCTCCTGCAATGCTTTTGCAAAGTTTTTGCAGATAAAGTCACTCAGATTCAGAAGGAGGTAGACTTCACCGTGGGAGCAGGGCCAGGGTGGAAGAGTGCTGGAGTCCTGTCTAGTCATGTTATATGGAATCAATTCCAATCTGTTACCTCCGAGGATGTGGACAGGCTGCTTGGACGAGTGAAACCGACCACCTGTCTCCTTGATCCTTGTCCATCCTGGCTAATAAAAGTGAGCCGGGAAGGGCTAGGTGATGGGCTCTGCAGGGTGATGAATGCTTCCCTCTCCAAGGGAGCCTTCCCTGGCCCCCTGAAAGAGGCGGTCATTAAAGTGCTTCTTTAAAAAACACCTTTAGACCCAGCCAACATGGTCAACTATCGCCCAGACTCAAATCTTCCATTCTTGGGCAAGGTGGTTGAGCGGGTGGTTGCTGAACAACTCCAAGCATGCCTGGAGGATTAAGACCACTTGGATCCCTTCCAATCGGGATTCAAGCCTCGCCATGGGACTGAAACTGCCTTGGTCGTGCTGATCAATGCTCTCTGGTGGGCTAGGAACAAAAGTACGAGCTGTTTCCTAGTTCTGCTGGATCTCTCAGTGGCATTTGATACCATCGACCATGCCATCCTTCTGGACCGTCAGGAGGGGCTGGGAGCTGGGGGCACTGTTATACAGTGGTTCCGCTCCTTTCTCCTGGGCCGTATCCAGAAAGTGGTGTTGGGGGATGTGTTCAGACCCCTGGGCTCTCACTTGTGCGTCAGGGTTCCGTCCTCTCCTCCATGATTTTTAATATCTATATGAAGCCACTGGGAAGGATTATCGGGGGGTTGGGCTTGGTGTTCATCAGTATGTAGATGATACCCAGCTCTACCTCTCTTTTAAATCAGAACCAGTGAAGGCGGTAAAGGTCCTGTGTGAGTGCCTGGAGGCAGTTGGAGGATGGATGGCAGCTAACAGATTGAGGTTGAATCCTGTCAAGACAGAAGTACTGTTTTGGGGGGACAGGGGGCAGGCAGGTGTGGGGGACTCCCTGTTCCTGAATGGGGTAACTGTGCCCCTGAAGGACCAGGTGTGCAGCCTGGGAGTCATTTTGGACTCACAGCTGTCCATGGAGGCGCAGGTCAATTCTGTGTCCAGGTCTACCAGCTCCATCTGGTACACAGACTGAGACCCTACCTGCCCACAGACTGTCTCGCCAGAGTGGTGCATGCTCTAGTTATCTCCCGCTTGGACTGCTGCAATGCGCTCTATGTGGGGCTACCTTTGAAGGTGACTTGGAAACTGCAATTAATCCAGAATGCGGGAGCTAGACTGATGACTGGGAGTGGCCGCTGGGACCATATAACACCAGTACTGAGAGACCTGCATTAGTTCCCGGTACGTTTCCGAGGATAATTCAAAGTGTTGGTGCTAAACTGCCTCGGTCCTGTATACCTGAAGGAGCATCTCCACCCTGATCATTCAGCCCGGACACTGAGATCCAGTGCCGAGGGCCTTCTGGTGGTTCCCTCACTGGAGAAGTAAGGTTACAGGGAACCAGGCAGAGGGCCTTCTCAGTAGTGACGCCTGCCCTGTGGAACGCCCTCCCATCAAGGAAATAAGCAACTATCCTACTTTTAAAAGATACCTGTTAATGCTGTATTGTGTTTTTAATATTCGATTGGGAGCCGCCCAGAGTGGCTGGGGAAACCCAGCCAGATGGGCTGGGTATAAATAAATTATTATAAATTATTATTATAATGTCTATCTCAGTTGATACCTGTACAGTGGTACCTCTGGTTACATACGCTTCAGGTTACACACTCCGCTAACCCAGAAATAGTGCTTCAGGTTAAGAACTTTGCTTCAGGATAAGAACAGAAATTGTGTTCCGGCAGCGCGGCGGCAGCAGGAGGCCCCATTAGCTAAAGTGGTGCTTCAGGTTAAGAACAGTTTCAGGTTAAGTACAGACCTCCAGAACGAATTAAGTACTTAACCCGAGGTACCACTGTATTTGATTTGAATTGATTTTATGTATCTGCAGTTGTTACATTAAACTGTTAGTTAAAACAATTGCACATTGTTTTGTGTTTTTCATAAGTTTTTGTTATATTGCAAATTGCTTTGGTATGACTAATGGGGAATGATTCATAAATCAATAATAATAAAGCAGTTGTCAATTAGAACTTTCTCTTGCCTCCTTTCAGACAAATCTGCCGATCTTCAAACTGAAAGAGTCCTGTGTGAGGCGACGGTATAGTGACTTTGAATGGCTGAAAAATGAGCTAGAGCGTGACAGTAAGGTGGGTACAGGAAATCCACTCTGTATGCATAATAGATAGATCAATAGATAACTTTCTTCTTCATTCCTGTGGCAGAGAGCTCTCCTACTCTTCCCTGTTGGATCTAGTGGTGACCCTAACAGATCAAGCAGCAGAAGGAGAGTGGTTCTGCTCCCCTCTTAAGTCATGCTCTCAATGTTTCTAGATTGTAGTGCCTCCACTGCCTGGCAAAGCCTTGAAGCGCCAGCTTCCTTTCCGAGGAGATGAGGGCATCTTTGAGGAGTCCTTCATAGAAGAAAGAAGACAGGGCTTAGAACAGTTCATAAACAAGTAAGAGTGACACCTGGGTCTTCAATACTTGGGGAAGTGAAAGACTCTGGGAGAGGAGGATGTGTCATTGCACAGTGTAGTGACTAGATTGCATATCGTGGTTGCCAGTAACTCTAGGCATCATCTTAAGCTTACCATTGGTCTTCTCTTCATGTGGAATCCTAAGAACTGTAGTTCTCTAAAGAGTGCCTAAGAACTGTAGTTCTCTAAAGAGTGCTTTTATGGTACTCTGCAGCAACCTAATGCTTTTCAGATGTTTTATACTACAATTTACCATCTGTCCCAGCCAGCAGGGCTGTAGGATGCTGGGCCTGCTGGGAGTGTGGCTGTGATGGCCAGGGCTGATGCAAGTTTTTGTCCAGAACATCTGGAGGGCACTGGGTTGGCAAAAGCTCCCTTAAGTGGTGAAGAGCCTGCAGTTATGCTGCCTCAAGTCTGCTAGAAATGCTAAAATGAGAAAGCTGGTTTATTGTTAAATTATTATTTTTTAAATTTATAGTCATGACAGAAACAGTTATTAGCCAGAGACTATCAACTTATATCTTCCCATTATCTGACTTTATCCCAACCCCTTGTAATAAGGCTCCACCACTCTCCAGCTGCTTCTTTCAGGGAGGAAGTAGGGAGCCATGCCCACTTCCTAAACCACATACAGCCGTGATTCAGCAGCTGGGCCATTTGTGCCTGGTAAAATACTAGGATGAGCACTATCACACAAACTTATCAGACTACAGTTCTGAAAATCTGCTTGTGGGGAAAGAGAGACACGATGGCTATTCTGATACAAAACCGAAATGTTTGTAGCGCAGACAAAACTGAAGGGTCTACAATCCAGTTGTCAAGGAAACTACACTTCATACACAGAATCTGGCAGTTGTCCCTGGATGCTGAACTTTAGAAGCACAACCTTCTACATCCCTGTACAAATTCAGAGATGAAAAGCCCTCCTGGGCCTGTTTCTTGGGGAGGATGCATGCTGGGGGTGCTGAGTGCCTCCAAAGACTGGAGAGATGGGATTGGTGGCAAATGAAAATAACAGAGGCCAGCCAAAATAGATGGACAATGCTGCAAGTGTCCTGGGTGCTTGTGTGTGCTGCTGCTGCACAATATGATCTTTCCTTGCCTTGTACAGAATTGGGTAGCTGATTGCTAATCTAACACTTCTTCTTGTTCTTGGCAGAATTGCTGGACACCCGCTGGCACAGAACGAGCGCTGCTTACACATGTTCCTGCAGGAGGAGACTATCGATAGAAATTACATCCCAGGGAAAGTCCGTCAGTAGAGGAGTCTGGCATTCTCCATTTTCTCTCCCCGTGCAAAAATGACATTTATTTTTACACTGCCCCTCTTCCGAACCAGCTTTTTTCTCTTTAAACCTCCTCACTTGTCTAGTGTGCCCACCACGCCATCCCACCCCATCCCACCCCTTGTTAGGCAGCAGTGTTGGGTTCTGTTGGTCTTTGGTCTCTGCATAAAAAGGTGAGAACCTGGGAAGAGCTTGTGCCTATTGGTGGATAGGTAAAGCTTGCTGAAAATGAACTGGAGACTAGTGTAAGGTATTGCAGCGTATATCAGAGCTGCTTTTCTTCCTTTGTGTAAGAATATGGAGGATTATCCAGCATGTGTAAGTGTGCTCCTTGCTACAGGTTTCCTAGGGCAGTCATGGTACTGAGGCTCCTTTTCTTGGCTACTGCAGAGATGTTTCAGGGGTTTTTTGTTAGCATCTGTGCCCATCACCCCAGAATGATTAAAAGTGGGAAGCAAAAAATGTTTTCCCCTTAACTTGCTAGGAGGGTACTGTAGACCAAAAGCAGTTTGGAAGCTCCCTTTATTGAGCAGAAAGGCCTTCTGAGGGACTTCAAGTGACCCCTTCAGTATGCCTTGAGGTTTTAGCTGCTAATCCTACCCCAATAACCTTTGGGCTTTGTAGAGTTAGAGGCAGACTTGCAACCCAAAGAACAAGGCACCCTTTGGGAGCCACAACTTCTGGTAGCAGAATGGCTTCTTGAGAATGCATGGGCAAAGCAAACAGTGGCGTCTCAGAAGCAGGGTTCATGTTGAGGACTGGGCAGGAAAGGTTTGGTGGCTGGCTTTTCATGGTGAAATCTGTAGAGCAGTGTTTTCTCTGAGGATTGCACCTTGTCAAGTTAAAAGATGGAGCAAGTGGAACCTAAACTAAGGGATGTTTCGCATGCCGCTTCTGTGTTCAGTGGATAGCTTCATCTGGCCTCTTGTCTGTGTCCATTTGGGGTTATGGTGCAAAGTTCCCTACTGTTTGTTTAATATTTAATCTATTGGGAGGTCTTGACCATGGTATCTGTACAGCCTCTTTGTTTGACCTGAACAAGAAACTTTGTGATCCCTCCAAAACTCTGGCCTGCAAGAGGTGGGGGCAGGAAGAGAGTCGTATCAACCTAAGTAATAAAGTGACCGTAATCACAAAGTTCCCTGTTCTGAAGTTTGCACTATTTGGAGTGAGCAGTACAAGTGTGTCTTGGAGGGGAGAAAGAACTGGTATATACAATTCTGCATGTTTCAGGCAAGAGGTTGTGGATATACACCACCCACCTATGGGGTAACTGGATAGCAGAAAACTCTTCTCTGGGCTCCCAAAGCAATAGCTATGCAGAAACTGTCTCTGCACGGACCACTCTCATCTGCTGCTGGAGAGGTGCTAACATTCCTGTTGGAAGCGGCCTGCTGCTGCCTCGTGGATCTGCATTAGCTATGAGTTCTTCAAATTCCTTCCTTCATTTGGTGCACAAGTCTGGAGATCAGAGGCTCTTGCTGCTGTATGTGTGTGTTTTTGTGTGTGTGTCTATATTTATAGACACACACACATACATATCCATACTGATGTGGGGCTTGTAATTCAGCAAACTATGTCTTCAGTTTACTGTTTTATGTAATGTCCAAGACTTGTTCATATTAAACCACTGTGAAGCCAATATGTCTGTGTCCTCTATCAGTCACCGGCTTTTCTAAGTACTTTTGGGTAAAGCTTTGGAAAGGAGTTATTACTCTCTTACATGTCAAACGTGTCATTTGTGTGATGATTGAGTCTGAGGATTTATTGTTTATTTGCACTTGGGTCTTCTCAGGCAGTAGTCTCTGGTGCCTCTTGGGACTCACAGCCAGCACAAGGCAGAGAGACCAGCAGGAGCAACAGGCAAAGGCAACTGGTACTAGTTTGTCCCCCATCCTCCATGCTGAGTTCTACAAGGGCAACATTCAAGCCATGGTCTTCTGGGTTGTTGCCTCTGCACCACACTGGCTTTAAATGACATTCTTTTAGAATCATAGAATTGTAGAGTTGGAAGGGATCTTGAGGGTCATCTAGTCCAACCCCTTGCAGTGCAGAAATCTCAACATAGTATTCTGGGCACTGCATTTGGCTAGGTGTTGCTAGGAATTTTGACACTAAACTACAGTGCCTATAATTCTTTGGGGGAAAGAATTTGCTTTAAAGATATAGTGTGTATGTAACCTGAGAGTAAGATGAAGGGAGCTGACAGCAGCACCCCATGGGCTAGCGACAAGTAAAAAGGCAGGGTGGGTGGTGGACGGGGCACTGTCTGAAGTTGGTGGGGCAGTTACCCATTTGCCCAGCTGGGCTAGTCTCTGCTGCAGCCAAGCCTAGATCCATGGACACTGCAACCATTTCCCCACATTTCTTCCAAACTTTGCAAAGCTTCCTAGCACTTTTCTCTCAGCTCCTTCAGCAGGCATTGCAACACACTTTGGCTTGCATGCACACTGTACCTTTAAAATACATTCAGAGTACACTTCCACCCTCAAAGAATTCTGGGCACTGCAGCTTGTTAAGGGTTGCTGGGAATTAATAATTCCAGCAGCGGTGAATTACAGTACCCAGAATTATTTGAGGAAGGGAATGTGTTTAAAATGTGCCTTAAAGGTATACTGTGTGCATAGCCTCTACTTTTTTGCATTCTGCCATTTGTCCAAGGAGCTTAAGGAGATGAACATGGTTCCCCCTGGTTGTATCCTCACAACTACCCTGTGAAGCAGGCTAAGCTTTTGGTAAGGTACTGGAGAGCAGCATCCCAGGAGCTGGCAGAGGCTGTGGAGGAGCAGTCAGCTAAGTTTGCAAAAAGGCAGCTGAGACCTGTGCCAGCCTTGCCCTTGCTTTCTAATCACCCCACCTGCAGAGCTGAGGTTTTGGAGGGCACACAGCCACTGTTTCTCTTCAGCAGGGCTCAAGGAAGTTGTAGAATGTCTACCCAACCATGGCTTCCTTGTGAACATGGAAGACTTGCACATGATGCCTTCTTAGAGGCTGCTGTATCTGGGGGCCATGCAAGACATGAGATTAGGCCTAGTCTCCCTGTTACAGGAGCGATTGCAAAAAATAAACAGAGGATCAAGCAGTCCTGAGGTCACCTTGTCCAGGTATTCAACATCTGACCCAACTGAAGGGGAGCATAGTCTCATGCATGGACATTGTACCATGGTCTCGTCATCACTCCTGCAGTGGCAGGTTCTTCTGTTCCAGGAAGAGATTACATATTGGTTGCATTGAAGAACAAGGCATTCTGCCATTACCAGGTAATCCCTCCAATGGTGGCTCTCTTCAGCCCTCCTACAGGGATGGCAGATGTGGGATCCATCCAGGGTCCTGATAACTGGGTGCCAGCCTACAGGGCATGGGAACCCACAAGGGGAGCTTCATGCCTTGGGGCTCTGGGCATAGGATGAAAGGATACAGAGTGTGAATCTGCTGGAACTGAGGGCAATCTGACTAGTTCTCTTGGCCTTCCACCATCACCTGGAAGGGATGGGTGTCCTGATACACGCAGGCAGTGTTTGTGCAAAAGCTCATATTTTTCATCAGGGCAGATCCCTGACACCACTGCAGGAGGCAACATGTCTGCTCAACTGGTTGGAGAACCACCTCACATCTATCACTACAGAACACGTATTGGGTGTGTCCAGTATCAAGGTGGATTGGCTGAGTTGCCAGGACGAGTTCCAAGCAGAATGGAGTATTTTGCCCTTGGTGTTTGAACAGATAGTGGCACGCTTTGGTCAGCCCTGTGGGGACCTGTGTGCAACTGAGCAAAACAAGGTGAGCAGCTTATTTTAAAGTTCCAGTGTCCAACAGCAAAAGGCATAGGCTCCCTCATGAGCACTTGTGACAAGGGTCTCTTGTATGTTTTCCCCTTAATGGTAGTGATTCAGCACACATTCCAGAAAGTAAGGCACTGGAGGGCGGAGATCATTCTCATAGCTTCCTTTTGGCCCAGGAAAGAGTGGTTATTGGGTTGCCTTGGGCTCTTCTAGGTTGGTCAGATATTCCCTTCCACTACAGCAAGTGGCTTACCAATGGGGTAGGGTCAGAAGCTATTCCCACACATCTGAATAGCTGACAAATCCCATCTGATGATCCCCTCTTCCCTACAGGAAAATGTGACATTGGACCTCCCGTGAAGGTCCCTTTTCTGCTGGGGATTGAGGGGATCCATCCTCCCTAGGCTAGTTTTGGCTATGGGGTGGGCAAATTGGCGCATATGATTTTTTAAAATTTATTTTTGGGTATTCTCTTTAATTGCAATTATTCTTGCTCGGTGTTGAAATACTCCTAATTTCAGTTCAAATTTTTACTTCTTTTATTTTTTACTGAACATTCCTCTTCCTCAAGGGTTGAAGTGCCCTGATCTACTGGCTCAAAGGATGGCTTATGGGAGTGGTTGGGTGCAGGGATGCCAAAAAATGATGCCCCAAATGCCAAATTGAACAGTTCTAGTGCTTTATTAAAAGAAGGTGTAGATTTACAGCAAATCAGCCTGCCAGGACTCCCATCCTTTCCAGATGCAGGACATACAATGCAGCAAGGAGATGGCTTGTCTGTACCCACACAATTATGCATATTTTAATCACAAAGCAGCATACATCAATATACCCTAAACCTCCCCTCACACCTGGCTGGTGAGGCCATAGGTGGCAACTGCCCAAAGTTTTCCCCCTCTCTGGGCCTAGAGCCCAGCATCCCAAGGTCCACAGATAAGCGCAGCATCAAAGCAAGCTTATTAGCATACATCAAACCAAAGAAACATATATGAGTTTAGTCACACCACAACTACCAATTAGTTTTGGGGTTTTCTTGACCGCCAAGATAGCACCTGCAGACCTTCCAGAGAATATCTTCACCTTTGGCTCAACGCATTAGGTTCTTGCATTTTTCTCATTTTTCTGGTGCTTTGTACCCATGGGATGCAATGCTTTCCCCTGAGATTAGCATTATTATTATTATATTTTATTCTGAGCTGGATTGCATTGTTAGCTGGGGGTGCATTGCCCTCCCATTGTGAGGTTGTTGGCTGTTGGCAACTGCCTGTCTCAAGAGTCAAGGGAGTGTGCCTCCAGGATTGAAGTCAGACCGCAGCATTTGCAGCACTGAAGTGACCTCCCTGGGGCTCAAATCTAAAGCAGTGTGCATGGAGGTCCTGGGCTGCCAGGCGACAAGACCTCCCTCTTGGCCTCACGGATGTGGTTCAAAGGAAAGCAGAGCAAGATATTTGGCACCAGCTTGGCTGCAGAAGTTGCTGGAAGGAGGTGTATAAGGTGCCACCCAATCATCTTAGGGTCTCCACTCCGGATTTGTATAGGGTCCTGAAGCTTTTCTAACAAATGAGTATAGCCACAAGACAGTGAGGGCTTAGGATCTGAGTTTTCTTTCTCCTAGATAGGCTCTCTTGCCAGGTTGATGAGCCTCATCTGCCCTTCATTTCCCTCTGCAGCACATGCAGTTACCACCTTCTTAACCGTCAAACCCACAATTGGTCTTGTCTGCTCAATCCACTGGAGCCTGTCTTTGCATGCAAGGGAAGTCCCTGAGGTACTGGACGGTAAGATCTGCCTAATTTGCATATTCCTGCCTATGGAGCAAGTGGGAACAACAACCCATCAAAGGGATCCCCTCCACCCTGTGCAGAAAATGAACCTTCACAGGAGATCCAATGTCACACTATCACTTCTCATTGGTGGGCCTCTGGTAGATGATCTTCACCCTTTCATCATGGCTCAGCTGATTGGGGAAAGCAGCCTACTACCTGAGACAGGAAGATGCCTACTGGTGGGAGCATGGACCAATCTGGAAGGGCATGTAGGGTCCAAAACCGAGGCTGCTGCAGAGGAACTGCCCCTAGAAATTGCCTCCATAGGAAGGAGTGGAAGAGTTCTCCCAAGAACTATGCAGAGACCATGACAGAGGCAAACCATCACCCAGTCTTGTAGGATGGAGAGGGTTAGTTTGCCATAGACCACAGCCTGATTCCTGCCCTGCAGTGCCATCTTAGCACCTGGCACTGTGATGCCCTGGACACGCCACCACCCTCCTCCACATCCACGTCCTGTACCACAGCAACTTCACCGGGGAGTGTGCAGCCACTGCATTCTTGCAGCCACCTCTCCATGTCAAGGGTGGGAGGCTGAAACCTTCTGGGCACTCCTCAGAAAGTCGCAGTGAGGGAGCCTTAGGAAAGCAGGCCTTCAGAAAGTATCTGCCATCTCCTGTTTGATTGTCTCTAACAGTTTCAGCAGACTGTTGGGAAGAGTTTGGGGGCTCTGTGGAAGTGTTGCCAATACAGATTCAATAAACAGGTCTATTTGGTGCACTTTAGCTTCATATTCACTATTTTCCAGTTCTGTCCTTTTGTCCGCATCTGTTCCTGAAGTTCTTGGGTTCATTATTCTTTCCTAATTTGGCTGCTTTGTGCAGGCTGAAGTACTGCATGTTTCTTAGAAGCTTCTGTTAAACTGCTTAGCTCCTCAGAAATACATTGTAGTTCTTCACAAATAAGCTCTTTCTCGATTTTCTTAGCATCTTGTACTCTCTCCAAGGCCTCTCTCAACTTTTCAATTTGCCTCTCCTGACCTCCTATAATTGTTTTGCTTTCCTCTTTTGCAGCCAAAGCAAATTATACTTATATGTCCTGCAGCTCCCTTGTGAGCCCTTCTATGCACTCTGTCTTTTGGCTAGTTGACATCCTCATCCCCTGGATGTGGTTCATCAGGCCTGACACAACTTCCTTACCAGCAGCATTTGTTCAACTTAGTGAGCACATCTCCATTTCAATTTTTGCTCTCTCTTCATCTGTTTCCTCCAGTTTTGCTCTTGTGTCTTCTTGCTCATGAAAGGCCTTCAAAGCTCTTGTTCATTCTGCCTCTTGAAGCATTTTCTGAAAGGCAGTCTCTTTGCTTCTATGGTCACTCAGGACTTTTTCTAACTCTTATTTAACTAATAATAATAATAATAATAATAATAATAATAATAATAATAATAATTTATTTATATCCCACCCTCCCCAGCCGAAGCCGGGCTCAGGGCGGCTAACAACAATAAAACAGTACACAAACAACACTCTAAAATCATTCATTATGAAATTAATTAATTCAAGCCACTGGCAACCATTGGGCCAGAGCTCCGCGAAAATTGCCGAGGGAGGGAGTCAGGCTGTGCCCTGGCCAAAGGCCTGGTGGAACAGCTCTCTCTTGCAGGCCCTGCGGAAATATGTCAAGTCCCGCAGTATGTCTTCTTATGCTTTACCCATTGCAGCATGGATGAATTATATTGAAGTAATCACTTACAGTTTCTGGTGTTTGAAGGCATTATTCAAGCAGGGACTTTTAACAGGATGAGCAGAAATGAGAGAGAGAAAGTAGCCAGCATCTTGTCTGGAGAGAAGAAGAAACAGAGTGGTTCAGCTTTTACAAACATTGCCACACAAACTCAAGAGAAGGAAATGTATTTGCTTTTCTCCCAACAAGTTTTAATTCAGAAATTTCCTTCTCTTTCTCCTTTAATATCTGGATACATTTTGGCACTGATATTTCTTCCTGTCTTTACTTCTTCAAGTTGGTTTTGTTGTTTTCCATTAATACCTGGATCTGGTTCATCATGTCTGATACAATTTCCTTATCAGCACAATTGTTTTCTGTAGAGAAGCAACAACTTCTTCAGAAGCGCTTAAATTTTGCTCCAGCTTCTTCTCACATCTTGATGCAATTTAAGAATACTGTTTCTCTAAGTCCACGATTTGAAGAATTTTCAGATGTTCCTTGGAATTATGCTCTTTATCTTCTTGCAATTTCTGATTATGTTCTTTTTCACTTTCCAATATTCACAATAATAATAATAATAATAATAATAATAATAATAATAATAATAATAATAATAATAATTTATTATTTATACCCCGCCCATCTGGCTGGGCCTCCCCAGCCACTCTGGGCGGCTTCCATAGAACCCAAAAATACAGTAAAATACCACATGTTAAAAATTTCCCTGAACAGGGCTGCCTTAAGATGTCTTCTGAATGTCAGGTAGTTGTTTATTGCTTTGACATCTGCTGAAAGGGCGTTCCACAGGGGGGGCGGCACTACCGAGAAGGCCCTCTGCCTGGTTCCCTGTAGCTTTGCTTCTCGCAATGAGGGAACCGCCAGAAGGCCCTCGGTGCTGGACCTCAGCGTCCGGGCAGAATGATGGGGGTGGAGACGCTCCTTCAGGTATACTGGACCGAGGCCGTTTAGGGCTTTCAAGGTCAGCACCAACACTTTGAATTGTGCTCGGAAACGTACTGGGAGCCAATGTAGGTCTTTCAAGACCGGTGTTATGTGGTCTCGGCGGCCGCCCCCAGTCACCAGTCTAGCTGCCGCATTCTGGATTAGTTGTAGTCACCTTCAAAGGTAGCCCCACATAGAGTGCATTGCAGTAGTCCAAGCGGGAGATAACCAGAGCATGCACCACTCTGGCGAGACAGTCTGCAGGCAGATAGGGTCTCAGCCTACGTACCAGATGGAGCTGGTAAACAGCTGCCCTGGACACCGATTTGACCTGTGCCTCCATGGACAGCTGTGAGTCCAAAATGACTCCCAGGCTGCGCACCTGGTCCTTCAGGGGCACAGTTACCCCATTCAGGACCAGGGAATCCTCCATACCTGCACGCCTCCTGTCCCCCCAAAACAGTACTTCTGTCTTGTCAGGATTCAACCTCAATCTGTTAGCCGCCATCCATCCTCCATCCTCCAACCGCCTCCAGACACTCACGGAGGACCTTCACCGCCTTCACTGGTTCTGATTTAAAAGAGAGGTAGAGCTGGGTGTCATCTGCATACTGATGAACACCCAGCCCAAACCTCCTGATGATCTCTCCCAGCGGCTGCATGTAAATGTTGAAAAGCATGGGGGAGAGGACAGAACCCTGAGGCACCCCACAAGTGAGTGCCCAGGGGTCTGAACACTCATCCCCCACCACCACTTTCTGGATACGGCCCAGGAGGAAGGAGCGGAACCACTGTATAACAGTGCCCCCAGCTCCCAGCCCCTCAAGACGGTCCAGAAGGATGCTATGGTCGATGGTATCAAACGCCGCTGAGAGATCCAGCAGAACTAGGAAACAGCTTTCACCTTTGTCCCTAGCCTGCCGGAGATCATCAACCAGTGCGACCAAGGCAGTTTCAGTCCCATGGTGAGGCCTGAATCCCGACTGGAAGGGATCCCAAAGCTCAGTTTGGGATGTGCTTCACATTCCTGCTTCTTATTGGTGAGCTGCTGTGTTAACTGATAAGTCTCAAATTTTAATATTTCCTTCAGAATGCCATAGTCACATTGCAGGTTTGTCTTTCTTTCAAGTATTTCATATTCAAACCTGAAACCATCAAGTTGCAGTTGCACAATCATATGTCTGACAGAAAGTTCAGAAATTGCTTTTTCTTGGATTCTTCTGAAATTTTCTCCATTTTTACAGCAGACAGCTCTGTGTATGCAGGCTGAATAGCATGATGCCTTTATTAATGACCTCAGGAGAGCCACTTCTCTCTGTGGTGCAGAAGATTCAGGGTTGCAACTCCAGGCTGCCTCCACTCCTGGTGAATTTACTTCCTTCCTTACTCACCTGACTTTTGAGGAAGAGCTTCCTGGGGATGTACTGACACCCTTAGTCAACTTTACCCCACAGTCTGAGGCTATAAAGTGAGAAAAGTCTTTCCAGCGCCAAGGGTGCTCCCTGAAATCATTTCAGGGGATTTCTTCCCTGTGGAGGGAGCTTCCTGTTGCTGCTCCTACTGGGCTTCCCAAGCAGGGTCTCCCTGTCAGAAGGAACCAGTCTGTAGGCAGAGCTGCTCAGGCTAAAGGCCAGGTACTGGCCAAGGTAAATGCAGAAAGAGAAGTGGGGAAAGGGCTTTGAGGCTGTAATGCCAGCCTTGAGTTTCACCAGCTGGTTGGACAACTGCTCCCACCCCAAACCCTGGGCGTGCTGCCTGGGTCTGATGAGAATGGAGCCCAGGAACACCTGGAAAGTACCAGGTTGGGGAAGGATGTCATGAGGTGGAAGGCAGACAGTGAATCCCGAGGTCCGTCCTTCTCCTGCATGCCACATTTCCAGAAGGCAGCTTCTAGCTTAAGGCTCACCTGAGCCTCCATGCTTTAAACTGAGGAAGCAGCAGTGGCTCAACAGAACTCACAAGTTAAGAAGTTATAGTTATAGTCCCCATCCTATTCGGTTTGTGGGAAGAATAGTGCAGTTTCCCTGTGGGTAGGTAGCCTGCAGCAGGGTGACATGTGGGCCCAGGAAAATGGCTTTGTTGGGGGAGCCTCAGAACTCATCATCAGCATGTTTGTTCCCTGTTACACCAAAGTGGGAACTGTTTTACAATTCAGGCTTGTGGCACACAGGTAGAGGTGAGTCCTTTGTGTCTTAAAATGCCTGGGAGAAGAGAGCAGTGGGTGGGGTCAGCTTCTCTTCCTTTTCAGTCTCCTCTGATATTTGGGCCATGTGACTTCCTGTCAAAGCAAAGGATTTGGCCAGGAGCAAAGAGTCTCCTAACCAACCCCTCATTAAATTTGGCAAAGTATTTTCAGGAACACAACTCGCAGCTTTGGGCAGTGAATTGGCTTGGTTTATGGGTCCAAGGGTGACTACTGCATGGGATTGGTCTGCTTATGCTAATTTCTAATGGGTGCTTGTGCTAATTAGGTTGGGGTGTGCATCCTCTGGACCGCAAAATATCTGACTGGTCATATTCTTTTCCTGCAAGGCTGCAGTTAGGTTAGTGAGTGGCAGGCTATTGCCTCTCTGGTGTATCAGCAGTACTGTAGAGTTAGGCGCCTAAACTTCGTCAGATCGCAAATCCTGATAGTTGGGTCAGGATGCATATGGAATGGGTTGGGGAAAGAGGGAACTCATTTATAAACTCAAGAGCTGGTTATATGTTGGGATAGGGGAGGAAGAGGGCTGGGTAGACTCTTACGGTTTGTGTAGCAGGCTGTGAGAGCTTTTGGCATTTTCCTCAACAACTGTGACACTGCATGCTAGTATGAAGGTGGAAACCAGCAACTTTCCATTGTGTTTGGGGTGTTGACCACGGCACTTTCATCAGGCTGTGGTCTGAATGGAGATACATTGCAGCCTTAGGACTCAACTCGATGCCTTTCCTAAATTGGTGTTTGTGGTTTTTGCAGCTGGGAATAAGAAGAAAGCATTAGGTGAAGGATCCCACCAGAGTGCTCTGATGGTGTTTCCTGCTTGGCAGGGGGTTGGACTCGATGGCCCTTGTGGTCTCTTCCAACTCTATGATTCTATGATTCTATGATTCTATGATTCTAGGTCATCTCGGTCAGACAAAAGTAAGTGTGCAAGGAAAGCAGTCTCAGCAGTGGTAGTGGATCTTAACACTTCTCCTAGAAAGATAGGAAATAGGTGCTAGACTGAAGCTGTGTGCGTTTGGAAGAGGAACTATGTTGACCAGCCAGGGGAAACTGTAACTGCCTGGTGAGGCAGCTCTTTGGCTGCATGGCCTTGTGTGGGATAGTTGAATTCGAGAGACAGGGCTTCCCCAAGCAGAATGCTGGCCATCCAGAGCCACAGCACAGATGCTCTTTTCCTGAGTTATAGCAGCTCTTTTGGCTGAGGTGTGGCATGCATGCTTGCCTAGAGAATTCGGGGATGGCCACTTCCAATCTACCAGGAAGCCTTTTTTCTGCTGGAGAAACAGCTTGCACCAGCAGAGGGAGGCAGCACTCCACAGAAAAAAACTGTCATACAAGCCGTCCTCTACGGCTGAAAAACATGAGGTATCCTAGCACTGCATGACAGAGGGGGAAACTGCTTGGCTGGGAGGGGTCTGGAAGTGACCATATCATAGCTGTCAACTTTTCCATTTTCTTGTGAGGAATCCTATTCAGAATAAGGAAATTTCACTTTAAAAAAGGGAAACGTTGACAGCTATGGACCATATTCCAGATGAGGGGGAGAATAAAGCTCTAGGCTTTAGTTTTATGTTGGAATGGAGATGTAAAATAACTTGCTTTGTATTCATGTCAGGCCAAGACATCCACACTTGGAAGCTTGATGGTGGCTGAAGAGATCCCCAGTGATTTGGGATCTGTTGCCAGCTGGGTGTGTGGAGGATTGATTTAATCAAGTCCACTTTAACTATTTAAATTGCCAAAAAAGAACCAATTTAAAACAGTGGCTTTTCTATTTCGCATAATCCAAAACTTTAGGTAGTGCAATTTATATAAGCAATTGCGAAACCCAGATTTCCATTTTATGCTTCTATATTTGTTTGAGTGTTAGGTAAGACTGTTTACTTGAAAGCGACGTGTCCAGCAGTTCTCAGAATCAAGGCTGGTTACATTAACCGAGCAAAGCGGGGATTTGTCTCCATAACATGAAACTGAATGCCGTGTTGACAGTCTAAGTCAGGATGACTAACCCGGCGATACATACATATTTCACTAAATGGATTAATGAATAGCCATTGGTGGATGGGGTCAGGGCAACCTCTCCTTTGCCTTGAAGCTCGCTCTGAGAGGCAGGGGGAATGGCTTCTCGCCAATGTCAGAAGCTTGTATGTTTCCTTTCTCTCCAGTCCTAGCAATTAGTTTAGACATTGTATTATGTTAAATTACATTTTCAAGAGTGGTTTTGTGGGAGGGAGAGATTTCAGTAAATGGAATTTGCAGAGCTATCTAAGTGAAAACTGAAGGACTCTGCTTTAGGCAACACATTTTACAGCCCTTGCCTGGACTGAGTCCAGCCCTGTGGCTCGTACAGGCAGGCACAATCCACTCTTTCGCAAGAGGCTATCGGTCAAGCTGACTTTTCCTGCTGTAATGGACATGTCACAATGTTTGTTACAGATATATTTCTATGTATTTTATTAGGTCATTTAAAAAGATTGGCAACATTCTGCGTATTTGTATTGAATAGAGATTACATTCTGTGAATGAGCACATTCCGTGAATAGGTCTCCTTAATCATTTGAATGAGACATAGCAGAAGGAACATCAGCAGGGCTTGACTTTAACTTGCTTCTAAGAATCCACTGTTTGCTTTCCCCCCATCATACTTCACCTTTTTATTATAATCCTTGGCATAGCCACCCAGAGCAATATTCTTAGCATAAGTTTCTCTCCACCACCCCCATCACCCCGCACATGGAGGCACTTATCTTCCCAAGGTAAAATAGTATTTTACTACTGTGAAATTCAGTATAATTCTACAAAATTGTCCATAGGGATTCTTATGCCATCACATCAAGTGTTCCCATAAGTATGGACCTGCTTCTGTATGCTGGGTCTTCTACCTGTGAATTCTCTGCAGCTCTGAGAGAAAGATTTGAGTAAATTAAGCACAAGATGAGCACCAGGGCTGGGCGATATCTGGTTTTCAACTTCACGATATATCACAAGCTAAACATGATGTAATGACATATCATGAAGTCTGAAATAAGGATGGAGTTATGTAGAGGCATTGGCTAGCTTCACGGTTTTTCCCACATCATGGTTTTTGCAAACACACACATGGCCCAAAAAAAGTACTGTAGCAATTTTAAGATTCCACTGAGTAAAGTGAGGAAATTTTGTGCTAGCTGCTATCAAACTATTTGCTGCAAAACCTATGGCACAATTATTATATGGTACACAACTAGTCCCCCTCTCTAATTTGGACCCTTATGGAAAAATACAATCAGGATTCCTAAGGTCAATTCTCCAAATCCCTATAATGCAGCCCTGTGACTGGAGATGGGCCTATATAGGACTGAAGCCAAGTGTGCCTATTTACTCTGTACACATGGCTAAGACTTAATAAGACCCCAACTGGGCTGCTCCCCTTGATGCTGGTTGATAACTATCAAACAAAATGGTGGAAGAGCAGTTCAAGAAAACTGTTCTTTTACAGCCTTTCTCTTGAATATGTGGAAATGGGAAGGGCTAGAAATATAATCAAAGAACAAATATGGGACATAGAATTCCAAACTGAATTTACCCAATCTTCTAAAATCTATAAATCTCTACATGAACCCCAAAGATCCCATGCAGCAAATTACTTATGTGCACTGGATAACTCTAAGCATCACTGGCCATTTTCTAGAGCCCGTTTTAATGCTCTCCCTTCAGCACTACTAAAGGACAGATATCATGACATCCCAGTTGAACAAAGATTATGTCCAGGCAACTCTAAAGAGATTTAATCCATTGGGCACATTCTTCTATATTGCCTGCTGTATCGTGATACCTAAAGAGAGCTAATTTTACCATTATTAAGAAAATTACCTGGCTGTTCAGAGGAAATATGTTAAATACCTTCTTGCCGATAAAGATCTGGATATCATCAAGCCTGTTGCAAAATTCTGTTTTATAGCAATGAGGACAAGATAGGATTGCTGGTGAATAAGTACTGATTTTAATCTCCGGAATAGATTTTAGCTGAAGAAGTATTATTTTTAATGTAAATAAATTTATAGGAAATTTTTAATTATATCCACTTCTTTATACAGTTGTGGCATATTTTGTTTTTGTTAACTTTGCTGTCTGGTCTTTGACCTCAATAAAGATTGTTGATTGCAAACACATACACATCATGATTCGCAATATATTGCCAGATCAAAAATTATGAAACCAATATCACAATATAGACTTCAAACTGGTGTTGGATTATATATTGATATATCGCCCAGCCCTAGTCAGGACTAGAGCTATTAACAGGTTTATGCAGTACAATCTTTATATATCCCCTTCTACAGGCACATGCTGTGTTTGTGTATACACAAAAGAAAAGTGTAATTGTTGAGCTTTTGCTGGAATTCCAAGGATTATTTTTGCAGTCCAAAGAGGAGTAACCTGCTTCATATCAGAAAGCACCTGGCTTGTGCTTTAAATCATAGAATAGTATAATTGTGAAGTTGGGCCACATGGGTCATCTAGTCCAGCCCCCTGAAATGCAGGACTTTTTTTGCCCAAGGTGGTGCTTGAACCCACAACTCTGTGATTAAGAGTCTCATGCTCAAGCAGGAGAAACCAGGCTGTCCCAGAAGAAAAGGGAGCTGCTTCCATAGTTGTCAGTGTTGGTGTGCCTGCCTAATAATATAATCTATATTTTGTTTTCAGTAACAAATCATCCATAGTTTGGTCTTCAGATAATTCTGCAGAAGGGCCAAAATGAAGTTGGAGAGCATCTGCCTCCCATAAGAAGGTCCCAACTTCAGGCCATGGTGCCCCAAGTTAGAGCTTTCATATCAGCTGCCAGTCATTATAGAAATATGTCCCTAGTATTTTTATTTGTGAGAGCTAGAAAGAGGAATAGAGCACAAACACAAGAGTACTGCCAATAGGGACCAAAATGAAACCTGAGCTTATTGCACCTTATTTATAACCCGGGGGTAGGGGAAGAGGGTGAGCATGTGCCTTCCATTTTTAAAAAAAGAAATGCACCCCCAGCTTGGAGCCAGAGGCTCTTGATTAGCTTATTTTGCAGAGTGGGTTGACGGCAGATAAAGATCTGGCCTCCATCTCACCAATGCCCTGGCCTTTTGCCAGCTGCTGGCATGAGCCTCTTGGCAGAAGCCAACTTCTAAGAGCCATGGGGGCTTCAGACCCCACAATAAAACATTTAATTTTTTTTAATTTAAATTTTAAAAATCTTTATTTTTATTCCAACAACTTAAAACGTATATACATCATTCACAGAAACAAAATCAACAAAAGAGAAAAAAAAAAAAAAACGAAATCATATTCCATACTGTTTAACTACTAAATCATTATACAGGTCTGTTACATTATTCGACTTCCCACCACCACGACGTGAGCTGTAACTCAACAATATATTCAGCAGTGTCTTTTGCTAACCATTAGTTCTACTTCGCAGTTTTTATATTATACCTACTGTGATTTTGATGTTTCCTAAAATCGTCTCCATATATGAGAGGAATTTATTCCAGTCATTAATAAATTTAGTGTTTTTCTGATGCCTGATCTTCTGTGTCATCATTGCTAGGTCAATATATTCAATTAATTTGGTTTGCCAATCTCTGATTGTTGGGACATTGGATGTTTTCCAATTCTGCGCCAACAGTATTCTGGCGGCTACTATTGCATACTGAAATAAAGTTTGGTCGTCTTTCTTGATTTCATCCCCCACCATTCCTAACAGGAATGCCTCAGGCTTTTTAGGGAAGATGTACTTTAGAATCTTTTTTAATTCATCATAAACAGAGCCCCAGAACCTCTTTACCTCCTCGCAAGTCCACCACATGTGGAAGAAATCTCCCTCTTTCTTCTTGCACTTCCAACAGGTCTTGTCTCCGGTTTTATACATTTTAGCTAATTTTGTTGGAGTGATGTACCAACGGTACATCATCTTCTCCATATTTTCTCGGAGTCTGACACAGGCTGAAAATTTCATGTCCTTGTTCCATAGTTTTGTCCATCTTTCGTATTCTAGGGGGTATCCTAAATCTATGGCCCACTTAATCATAACCTCTTTGACCTCCTCGTCCATCGTGTCCCAGTCTAATAATTGTTTGTACATTTTGGATAAGAGTTTGGATTTCCCTTCTATTATTTCTAGCTGGAACTTAGATTTGTTCTTGCTCATTCCGACTTTTTTATGCTCATTCCATAGGGCATTGATTTGATGGAATTGAAACCATACCGTTAGTCTTTCTTTTAGTTCTTCGTAGGGCCTAATTTCCCATCCTTTATCAGACCTTCGTAGAAGATCAGCATATGTCCACCTTTTGCCTTCCATGTTTAATTTCTTAATTGCTAGGATGTCAATGGGTGACAGCCACCATGGGGTGTCCTTTTCTACTAGTCTCTTACATCTATTCCATACTTCCAGCAACGCCCCTCTTATAATGTGGTTGGAAAATCCTTTATGCACTCTCCCCTTATCGTGCCATAGGTATGCATGCCACCCAAACCGGACATCAAAGCCCTCCAGGTCCAATAAATCGGTGTTATCTAAGGCTATCCATTCTTTAGTCCAACAGAGGCACGAGGCCTCGTAGTACAGTTGCAAATTTGGGACCGCGAACCCTCCTCTATCTCTTCTGTCGGTGAGCAGCTTGTATTTAATTCTGGCCCTTTTACCCTGCCAGATGAACCTAGACAGGGTCCTCTGCCAGTCCTTGAACATTGTTGTGCCCCTGATTACTGGGATATTTTGGAATAAGAATATCATTTTTGGTAGGATACTCATTTTAATGGCAGCCATTCTCCCCTCCCAAGAGAGCTATAATCTACTCCAGCTGTCTAAATCTTTTTTACACTCTCTCCAGGTTCTGTTATAGTTGTCTTCCACCAGGTTTATGTTTTTTGTGGAAACCCAAATACCCAAATATTTAACTTTTTTTGATGTCTTTATCCCGGATTCCAACTCAATTTTGTTTTTTGATTGTTCATCTACATTTTTTATCAACATCTTTGTTTTAACTTTGTTTAATTTAAACCCAGATACCCTTCCAAATTCCTCCATTAATTCAATGACTGTGTTTATCCCTTTTGAGACCCCACAATAAAACATTTGAAGGAGCCAGGTCCCCCTAAAGTTGATGGGCATTCCCATTCCAATGGTGTGTGTGCACTGTGTCATGTGGGATGGGGCTTACGTCGGCCCCCGCAATATTTTATTCAAGGTGGCACCCCTGGGCTCCGGGCAACCACACCATATATGCTCCAGGGACCCTCTAAGCTGGCAGCTCTCTCTGGAGTTCGCCTCTTGCTTTCTTCCCAGCAGGATAAGGCTCCCAACTCTGGAAAGCAATACAGTGAAAGCTGAAGTTCACCAGGCGTCCTGAGTAGGGACCCCCTGTTGACAAGCCGCCGCCTCCTCCTTCTTCTTCTTCTTCTTCTTCTTCTTCTTCTTCTTCTTCTTCTTCTGCCTGAGCCTTCCCTCTCCATCCTAATATCGGTCAAGAGCATGGTTGTGAGCTCCCAAATTATTTCTGGGGTACGTAGTTGGCTAGCCAAACCCAGGTCCCGTCTTAATCTCTGCCTTTGCTGCATTGGGTGATATGAGAGAACCTTCTGCATCCCCAAACAACTAGAGAGCTCCAGCAAGGGATGGCACACACTCTCAAGGCTTCTTCGGTTCTCGGTAGGGAACTGGGTGCCCCTTTGCAGGGAAGAGGAGTGGAGAAAGAAGCAGCAGCAGCAGATTTGCAGAAGATCTTCCTCCTCCCCAAAGGCACCAGCAAATAAGGAAGGGAAGGGAAACTGCATCGCTTTGCAAGTCTGTGTCACATTATGCTCCTTTTCCCTGTCAAGATGGCCTTGAAGATGATCAATATATCTGTACGTACAACCATTCATGGGGGCTTGAGCTCTGTTTGCTTTCACCCTGCTGAGAATTTCTATTAGCTTTCTGTTTTGCTGGTGGCAGCATAGGCAGAATTACTCCACAAGGCGTCACACTCTGCTCATCCAATAATCTCATTTAAACTAATTATCCCTGAAATAGGCCAAGTCATCTCCATGGGCTCCTGTGACAGACAGCAGTCTGGCAATGCAGTGCCTCAGAATTCCACCAGATGGCAGGAGCCTCTCTCTGATTGGCTACAACAAGCCGCAGGGGGGGGGGAGAAGCACTTTTGGAGGGAAAATAAAAGCCGTTTCTGAGAATTTTTTGGACTGGGCTAGGGAAGGGAAAGAGCTGGAGTGAGACAGGGTTTTGTTTGAGAGCTAGAGCTAGATTTGAGGTGGGGGATAGGGATTAGGATAGGGTTTGTCCAAGAGAGTTGGTTCAAATTTGAGTTTAACACCTGCTCTGACTTGCAGGGTTTCCACCTGTCCTGTATGGCACAGAATTTGTTCGTATTTCAATGTAAAATGCTGTATCTCATATTGATACAGTTTTGCCCCATAATTTTAGGTCTCCTCTCTCCTCTCTCTCTCTCTCTCTTTCTCTCTCTGTGTGTGTGCGAAGTCCTCTCCAAATTCATGTGTTTGAAAGGGTGTGTGAAAGGTCATGCATTTAAGCCAAGCACAGACAGATTTACGAACTCATGGAGTGAGTGTGTGTGTGTGTGTGTGTGTGTGTGTGTGTGTGACAACTTCCATAGAGGGCCACACTGTTAGGCTGCAATAGATTGTAATGACATGCTTTGAAGTCACTTCAGCAACAGATGAAAAAAGTAATCTTCCACCATCCGCACTGCACTATCCTGTATTGCCACAACAAAGGTGGCAACCCCACCTCTGAGGAGACTATCTATCGCTAGAGGAAGAAGCTTCATAGCTTAGATAGCATCTTAGGAGAGTATTCAGACAGGAATTACCTGGAGGGCTGAGTCTGAGCCTGGGGAGGCAGGAGCTGGGGGAGCAGGGACTCCCTGGGGCTCATTGCAGTCAAGAGGGGGGGGGGGTTCTAGGAAAAGAAGCCTCCCAGGCCAGCAAAAAGGGTCTGTTATAGTAACTGGAATACCTCAGGAGTGGGAATGCTAAGAGGGGGTAACTGACAAAAATTGCCCTTCCCTCATGAAACAAAGAATTAAGCGGTGAAGGAAGCTGTGCTCTGCCAAAAGTATTAAACTATCTTAACTATGTGAAGAATCAAGAGGGAAATAACAGAAACTGAGTCATGGGTGTAGCCAGGATTTTCTTTGGAGGGGCAGGACTTTTGCGGGGGGGGGGGCAGAACTGAAGTGATTGGTCAGTTAGTTAAGTATTTCTACTGTTTTACTTGATTGGGGGCAGGGGGCAGCTGCCACCTTCCTCCCCTGGCTAGGCCCATGAACTGAGTTAAGCATTTTACCACCTATTCTAGAAACCTGAAAACCCATATAGCCCATATAGAGCCCATATAGAGCCCATAGAGCCCATATAGAGTCCTTATGTAGGTTCCCTATCGGTTGGAGAAAATAACAGAGGCCAACCAGATAATATTGAGAAGCAAAGCAGCTAGTAAGCCTGGTCTTTATTCAACTGGGTGCTCACCCCCCCCCCCAAACATTGGTGTGCAAGCTCTTATATAGATTTTGAAATTGCCACCCTGTAGCTCAAGACCACCCCCCAATACATTATATCACTGAAGGGCAGTCTACAGCAGAAATCCTTTCTGCCAGATACCTGATAATGGTTGCTGATTGCATTTACATGGGCAGTCTGGTCATTCTTTTGTGATGGTAAATACTCATTTCCTGAATCCAGGTCACAGGCTCACCCTATTCATACACAGATACACCCTTAAGATAGGATTTGTGATCAAAGAGACAACAGGAGGTTTTCCCCTTTCCTTCCCCCTTGCAGAGAAATGTTTGAGGTCAATTTGGGAGAGTAAAAATGGCTGCAGGATTGTTCTCCAGTTCTGTCTCAGGCACATGTGTAGCAATGGTGTAAAAGGCTATCTAAAGAACTTTTAACTGAGTTAAGATTAAAAAAGGATGTGTACAAAAAATGGAAAAGGGGGGAAACCACCAAACAGGAATTCAAACAAATTGCCAGCATGTGTAGACACAAAGTCAGAAAAGCTAAAGCACAGAATGAACTCAGGCTTGCTAGAGAGGTTAAAAGCAACAAAAAAGGCTTTTATGGGTATGTTCGTAGCAAAAGGAAGAACAAAGAAACAGTGGGGTCACTCAGAGGAGAAGATGGTGAAATGCAAACAGGGGACACAGAAAGGGCTGAACTCCTCAATGCCTTCTTTGCCTCAGTCTTCTCCGATAAAGAAAACAATGCCCGACCTGAAGAATTTGGAGCAAATGATTCAGCAAAGGAAACACAGCCCAGAATAACTAAGGAGATAGTACAAGAATACTTGGCTAGTTTAGATGTATTCAAGTCTCCAGGGCCAGATGAACTGCATCCAAGAGTATTAAAAGAACTGGCAGATGTGATCTCAGAACCACTGGCAGTCATCTTTGAGAATTCCTGGAGAACAGGCGAAGTCCCGGCAGACTGGAGGAGGGCAAATGTTGTCCCTATTTTCAAAAAGGGGAAAAGAGAGGACCCAAATAATTATCGCCCAGTCAGTCTGACATCAATACCAGGGAAGATTCTGGAGCAGATCATTAAGCAAACAGTCTGTGAGCACCTAGAAAGGAATGCTGTGATCACCAATAGTCAGCATGGATTTCTGAAAAATAAGTCATGTCAGACTAACCTGATCTCGTTTTTTGACAGAATTACAAGCCTTGTAGATGAAGGGAACGCAGTGGATGTAGCCTACCTTGATTTCAGCAAGGCATTTGACAAGGTGCCCCATGATATTCTTGTAAAGAAGCTGGTAAAATGTGGTCTTGACTATGCTACCACTCAGTGGATTTGTAACTGGCTGACTGACCGAACCCAAAGGGTGCTCATCAATGGTTCCTCTTCATCCTGGCGAAGAGTGACTAGTGGGGTGCCACAGGGTTCTGTCTTGGGCCCGGTCTTATTCAACATCTTTATCAACGACTTGGATGATGGACTCAAGGGCATCCTGATCAAATTTGCAGATGACACCAAACTGGGAGGGGTGGCTAACACCCCAGAGGACAGGATCACACTTCAAAACGACCTTGACAGATTAGAGAACTGGGCAAAAACAAACAAGATGAACTTTAACAGGGAGAAGTATAAAGTATTGCACTTGGGCAAAAAAAGAGAGAGGCACAAATACAAGATGGGGGACACCTGGCTTGAGAGCAGTACATGTGAAAAGGATCTAGGAGTATTGGTTGAGCACAAACTTGACATGAGCCAACAGTGTGACGCGGCAGCTAAAAAAGCCAATGCAATTCTGGGCTGCATCAATAGGAGTATAGCATCTAGATCAAGGGAAGTAATAGTGCCACTGTATTCTGCTCTGGTCAGACCTCACCTGGAGTACTGTGTCCAGTTCTGGGCACCACAGTTCAAGAAGGACACTGACAAACTGGAACGTGTCCAGAGGAGGGCAACCAAAATGGTCAAAGGCCTGGAAACGATGCCTTATGAGGAACGGCTAAGGGAGCTGGGTATGTTTAGCCTGGAGAAGAGGAGGTTAAGGGGTGATATGATAGCCATGTTCAAATATATAAAAGGATGTCACATAGAGGAGGGAGAAAGGTTGTTTTCTGCTGCTCCAGAGAAGCGGACACGGAGCAATGGATCCAAACTACAAGAAAGAAGATTCCACCTAAACATTAGGAAGAACTTCCTGACAGTAAGAGCTGTTCGACAGTGGAATTTGCTGCCAAGGAGTGTGGTGGAGTCTAAAGACCTTCTTTGGAGGTCTTTAAGCAGAGGCTTGACAACCATATGTCAGGAGTGCTCTGATGATGTTTCCTGCTTGGCAGGGGGTTAGACTCGATGGCCCTTGTGGTCTCTTCCAACTCTATGATTCTATGATTCTATGATTCTATGATTCTATGATTCTATGATTCTATGATTCAATCACATGCGCTATCCGCCCCCCCCCCAACCAGTCCTCCAAGCTCCGGCAAGACCTGGCAGAGAGGGGGGTAGGTGCACGAAGGGGTTGTGAGGCACAAGTCAAAACAGTAGTAAGCTGCCACCACTCCCTTATCTGGGTCAACCCTTGAAAGGAATCTAAGGAGAACTCCCCTTCAATATTCACTGGGTTGCCCAACTCTGTGTCACTTTACACAGACAGAAATCCAACAGGTAGTGTGTACCAAGTGGTCAGGCTCTGGTTTAGCTTCTCCGGAAAAATGCACAAAATACAAAAGGCAAAAGTCCTTTTCCAAATTTATTGAAAAAGCTACTCAAAGAATAAAAGCTTGCACATTTTTTAAAAGGTTACAAACAAGAAAAAAAAAGTTGCAAAATATCACTAACTACAAACATACATACAAAGGATCAACAGTTCAAAACTTAGTAAAAAATCACAAAATCCGTTCTTCTGGTCAAACACCCACAGGTGAACACCAGGGCAAGGTGGTCTGCATGGCAAGATGACTTGCATGGTAAGATGGTCTGCAATTAGCATCTGAATTCTCCAAACCTTTATCCTTGAGAACCCCACGTGGAATACAGGTTTAGAAACCAATCATTTCTTTGGGTTAATTACGAATTTGCCAATGGCTGTATGATGAGACAATAACTCCTGATTGTCAGAAGACCCACACAACTGAACTTTGTTTGCAGGCACACACGCTAAACCCTGTCTGTGGTACCTACCCCTTTACCCCAAATGGTGAGACAAGAGACCAGAGTATGGGTTCAAATTGGCCACAACTTTATTGAGCTTCAGAAGTGGGAAACTTGGCATAGGCCTTGGCAGGTAACCCTCTCAGTCCACCTGGCTGAGGATATGCAGGGAGATGAGGTCCAGTGAGAGGGGACTACAAAACGCAAACTTACACAGCATGCCCCTCTACTGACCTCATCCCAGGAGTCTGAACTACCGTATCTTTCGCTCTATAGGACGCACTGGACCATAGGACACACCTTGTTTTAGATGGGGAGAACAAGAAAAGAAAAATTCTCCCCCTCTCTGCGCAGTGCCCCTTCAAAGCGGCAGGAGAAACGGAGCCCCTTCCATTTCTCTTGCCACTTTGCTGAAGGGGCACTGCGCAGAGAGGGGGAGAAGTTTTTTTTCTTGTTCTCCCCCTCTAAAACAAGGTGCATCCTGCACATTCAAGGAGTGTTCACCCGAAGCCTCCGGAGTGCACTGACCCCTCTCGCTCTCCAGGCTTCAGTGAAGGCAACCAGAAGCCTCAGGAGCGCGGCAGGAGTTCCCGCTGGGCTCCAGAGGCTTCGGGTTCCTTTCAACCTGCTCTTTGGGGCTGGCGGGGGGGGGGCGCTGCTCAAAGACCGCCAGCCTCAAAGACCAGGTTGGGGAGCAGCGCAAAGGCTGCGCACCACCTTCCCACTGCCCCCCGAGCTTGTGGGGCTGGCGGTGGGGGGAAGCGCTGCTTTCTATGGTCATGAAGCAATGGGAGTGTTTAAATGATTAGTTACAAAACCAGGGCTCGGCTACTAAAATCTGATTTTGTTTAGAGTAATCTTGTGAGTAATATAAAAAATACAAAGCGAGACATTAAGGAGACCCAAAGGAAAAATATGAAGAACAGAGGTTTTGCTTATCTACTTTTAAAATTATCATTCTTGATCTTATTTCTTCCTTTTCTTTATCTTTATCTTTATCTTATTCTTGTTCTTTTCTTTTATATTTTACCTTTCATTTCTTTTCTTTATTGTGAATATTGCTTTGTAGAGATGTAAATACCGGTAATTGTAAATATGAGAAGAGGTAAAATGTTTTCTAATTTTTTATTGGTTACATGTAATTTCCTTTTTTTGTATATTTGTATTTTTTTCTAATTTGTCCTCAATAAAATAAATAAATAAATAAAGCTCATCACGTGTCCATCTCCCCGTCCCACTTGGCGGCGTCAGGCAACTTCATGTTTTGTCACATGAAATCAAGGAACATGGAGGCCTGCAGTAACCGGCCCAGCCTCTGGAAGTGCCGTGTATGGTAGGAGAGACTCCACAGCTGCTTTGATCCCTTTGTATTGCAAGAGGCTCTCTGGCGTCTCATGCTTGAGGAGGGTTTCCACCACTGCCTGAGCCTCGAGGTGCTTCCACGAGTTTGTGTTCCACGTGATGGAAAACTTCAGCACAGCCCCTGGAAGAAGGGGTTTGGGGAAGACACGTCAGGAAGGAGTGCAAGTTGCAGGCAGCGTGGCCACCTTGAACCAACACACCTCTCTTGCGAAGCGTGGCCAGGTCTGGGCACACATCTGACCTGCGCCTTTCTTCAAGGCAGGGAAGCAGATCCAACACCCCTCCCCACCTAGTAGAAACAATTAATGATGGGAGGGGTGACTGAGTTTATTCCAGACTACATGGCTTGCGGGAACGGGCTTTATAATATTTATAAAAGCACAACAACAACAACAATATGCATTATAATCTTTGCTCTAGTATTACAGAGCTGGTGGAGCTAATCTGAGGCTGTGTACACACCATACATTAAAAGCATTATCGCTTCTCCCCTGTAAGAATCCTGGGAACTGTAGATTACCCTTCTACCGCACAGGTACAATTTGTAGCATCCTTTACAAACTGCAGTTCCCAGGATTCTTTGGGAGAAATGTGCTTTTAATGCCTGTTTTTCCTGCAACAGGCATGCTCAGCTACCCCTCTGGAAGCTCAATCCCACAGAAAGCTGTGACGGCCACCAACTTGGATGGTTTTATGCAGGAAAGGCTATCAATGGCCACTAGGCACGATGGCTATGCTCTACCTCCACAGTCAGTGGCAGTAACGTTTGTGAATAGTAGTTGCTGGAAGATGCAGGAAGGGAATACAGAATGCTCTTGTTTCCACAGGCCTCTGGCTGGCCACTGTGAGAACAGGATGCTGGACTAGACAGGCCAATGTAGCCTCATCCAGCACGCACTTCTTATGTCCTTATGTGGTTCAAGGGTAGAGATTGTGAGAAGGCATCTTCCAAAGCAATCCCACCCTGCAAATAGCTTTGGAGCCTTCTTGCCTCTAGCCCTCACCCCTTTTCCTGTTCCTGCTGGAGTCTTCTTTTGCTTGCCACACCTGCAAGCTCTTCCGGCCAACGGTGCTAATGACAGATCTTAAAAACTTGGGGTCGGTGAGATTCGACAATCACAGCACCTTGTGCCTGCTGGACCTCCTGAGCGGAGTGGGTTGTGTCTTGCTCCTTGTGAAGTAGGGTGAAATGTGAGGAGTGTTGCAAGCCGGTGCAGAGGCAGAAGGTCTGGCCGAGATGGTGGAGCAGGGGCTTCTTCCTAACCCAGTGGAACACCATTATCATACACCTCTTAGATGGGTTGGACATGCTGAAGAAGGTGCTGGAGGCCCAAAGACCAGGGTGACTTCAAAGCGGAGGACACAGCAGGCAGTTCCCTATCAATGGTGCCAAATCCAAGCAAATGTTAGCTCCAGTCCTGTTAAATCGATCCAGCAATTATGAACGTTAAATAAGGGATTAATTCCTCAGGCAGTAGGAAAAGACTTTCTGTGGCTTTTCAATAGATGGGAGCCCCCCCCCCCCCAACTACTGCCACTGTTGACAGCCTGTTGCCCCTCGACTCTGCTTGAATGGGTTATGTCACAATGGTTCCTTCATCAGGTGTTTGTGAGCATGAAAATGCTGTTGGGAGTTTCAGCAATGAAGGCTCAGGCATAACATACTGTTTGAAAGCCTGAACATTTCCTCTTTTTTTATTTAACAAAAATTTATATACCACTTTTATAATTTATATACAAATTATTAAGAGAGTAAGTTAAAAATATACTGTAGTTTATTCACTTATAGGCTAGTTTCCATACTTTATTCCTTCTTATACTTCTATCCCACCTTTCCTCCACAGAGCATACACACTTCAGCCTCCTCCTTCTCCATTTTATCCTGACAGCAATATTGTGAGCTAGGGCCATAGCTCAGTGGTAGAACAACTGCTTAGCATGCAGAAGGCATCAGGTTCAGTCCCCAGCATCTCCTGGTGGGACTGGGAGCGCTCCATCTGCGCTTCGGAGGCTTCGCGTTGCTATCGCTGAAGCCAAGGAGCCTGCATTCGCTCCATAGGACGCACACAAAATATGGTATATCCCAAACCCATGTAAGGGTGTTAAAGAATACAAGACTAGGACAGATAACATAGCATCCTGCCTAGAGTCAGGAGGCAATTTGATTTACACTTCTAAGACAGAGTGTTTTACAATTAAAAAGCCAGATACACATTCCCCAGGATTCCACAGTTATTACTCTCCCACAATGCCTCACTCCTGCATGAACCAAAGTTTCAGCATACAAAGATTTCCCAACTTCACTACACATGGTTTATATACTTTTGTATTTGCTTGGTACATTTATGAACATTTATTTTATATCTTAGACTTTATAATTCTCATAACACCTACTGTACCTGAAGTGTACCAAGCGATTTTTTAGTAACTGAAGTGTAAGAAAAGCTGTGCATATACAACTGTGTTTAAGCCTGTGATATCCTTTATAGTGTGGTACCTTGGGTTACATCCGCTTCAGGTTACATCCGCTTCAGGTTACAGACTCCACTAACCCAAAAATATTATCTCGGGTTAAGAACTTTGCTTCAGGATGAGAACAGAAATTGTGACGCCGCAGCGCAGCGGGAGGCCCCATTAGCTATAGTGGTGCTTCAGGTTAAAAACAGTTTCGGGTTAAGAACGGACCTCCGGAACGAATGAAGTACTTAACCTGAGGTACCACTGTATTTAGTTTAGGTAATGTTAACTTCTTCCTGAAAGAACACATCTCCTGACCCAACTCCTGTTCGAGACTTCTTGACTAAGTTTTCCTCACCCCCACCCCCAAGATAGCCTATGGTAAATTGCAGAAATTCATTTAATTGGTGTACTGTGCGGTGGGTCCACTATATTTAATTGGGGGCAGTTAGCAGGGATAAATCCACAACAGCTCCCTTTTAGCCTTGCAAGCTCACACCCCATCAACAACCCCACAAGGGGAATAGAGGCTCCTGTAAGAGAAGCAAGATCTCTGGCTCCCAATCTCCCTTTGACCCTACTTATGTTCCAGGTGCAGATACAGGCATCTGCTTGCAGATTAACACGAGCCAGCCTGGGTCAGCCTATTAAGATGTTCCAGATGCTGTGGTGCCTTAGAGAACTCCAGTTTAGAGCTATACAGGCACGGAAATGGCGGGTGAGAGCACTGCTAGGCCTTACTGAAGTTGAAGGAAGTTCCGTGTGAGGTGTTCCCAAAGTAAAGGAAGGATTGGACTCTGATAATAAAATACAGACTGCTTGAAAAAAACAGCAATATCAAATTCAGTGTTAGGCAAATTAGAGTGCAGCCCCTCTAAAATCACTATTCTGTCAGCAGTGTCTGGGGGGAAAATGGAGTTCTGTAGGTAAAATATGTATTAAGGAAAATCATGCGTACGAGTGTCCCAAAATTCTACTACTGCTGTAAAGTAAATTCATTAGGAATTTTAAGTTCAGGGAGGAAAGGAGAAGAACAGTCTGCAATAAACGATGAAGAATGAGTCTCACTGTCTAAGGTGGAATCGGACCTGTATGCTATGGCTTCATTTTATAAACCACCATAGTGGCATGGTGCAGAGCTGCCACAGCAGACAGTGTGTTAAAAGCAACTGTCTTTGCTAATGTGGAAGACTGACAATCAGCTGGCACAACAGTCTTTGTTCTCCCATTTAACCCAGGCTGGAAGGCCACCTGTCAGCGGCATTGCCTGTCTTTAGCAGGATGAACTGAAGAGGGGAGATTTGTGAGTCTCAGTGTCAATATTCTGGCAAGGCTTAATCATTTGAGCAATCTCTGTATCTGGCTTCTGGTGCATCGCTTTAAGAGCAGTCTTGCAATCAGCATTTTCATTTTCATAAGCCAATTGTTTCATTAAGACTTCAGAGGCTTCAAGGTTTGGAATTAAAGTACTGGCTCCTCTTAGCCCATCAAGAATGCAATGCAAGCCATTTTCTGTCACACTTCGCTTCAGTTATTTAAAAACTGCGAAGGGCAATGATTCATGGGCTCTCTGTTCCTGTGCATTCTGAACAACAGGACAGACTGATAATAATGGTAAGGTATCTGCTATTTTTTCTTCACTGCTTCCTTCTGCCATATTTGGAATAATCAATGTTTGCACTGTGGTCTGAGCCCCTTGCGGAGGATTGCCCACTAAATAAGTAGGTGACATGGAATTTACATTCAACCCAGGCAATTTTTTGACAAAGGAATGTGCCAATGGAATTACCTTTGGCATAACTTCAGAGGAGAGAGGCTGGAAATCTAGAGGCTGAGGGGGGGGGGATACTATGGTATTTTTAAAGGCAGCTATGGGTTGCAACAATGTGGGAGCATTCACAGAGAGAGCTGGTAGTTGGAGCAAAGGGTTAGAGAGCTTTCCAACTGCATCTCTACACAAATGCCAGGTGTGCAAGACTTGTACAGATGCCTCAGAATGTCTATGGAGTGCATCTCCCAGCTCATTCCATTTCTTAAATGTCATAAGTACCCCCTCTGGAAACCGGAGGCACAGTCTAGCAATCTCTAACAACAATTTTTTCTACTAGGTATGCTAAATGCTTATCATGCCCTGCCTGAGCTAGCAAAAATAACAAATTATTCCTATGCTTTTCTTGCACATGTGAAAGCTTGCTTCCCATGATCTCACCTGAAGGGTAATAGACGCGTGTCTTTGGGGCTCATTCTGAGCGAATGAGATCCTAAGTTCGGGAATTGTTTTGCAGGAGATGATCCACTGCGACCAAGGGACAGCAGGTTGCTAGCTCTGAGGAGAGTCCAATCCTGGGGGCTTCCTTTTGCAGAGGTTTCCTTTTGCTGTGCCGCAGACGCTGAGGTTTTCTTTTAGCTTTGCCTCACATGCTGAGGTTTTCTTACAAGCCTCACACGGTTCCCTTTTAGATTTGCCTCACACACTGAAGTTTTCTTTTAGCTTTGCCTCACACGTAGCACCACTTGAGGCGTTCCCAAAGTAAAAGAAGGATTGGACTCTGATAATAAAATACACACAGAGGCTTGAACCAGCAAGACTCTGGGAAGAGTGCATATAATAAAAATTCCTGTCCACCCTCCGGCCCAGGTCGTTTTATTCACAAAAGAACTTTTTACCCAGTGTTCGTAAGAACCAATCAGATTTCCTCTGAGCATTTCAAAAAACCCCATGTGGGGACAAAGTTACACTACAAAATTAATTTAAGCATGCATACTTCTGGGGTAAATAAAACAGAACTAAAAAGGAAGAATGCATTCAGCAAACCCAGAGGTCATAAACAGCAATAAAGGAAGGAAGGAAGGATGGATAGTATTTACCATCTCTTTGTGAACACTCTTCCTGGCCCTTAAGATCTATCTAAAAATTAACAAACTACATAAAAGAAGCTACCTTTGGCTACATTCAGCAGTACAGCATGCTGTAGTTGAGCTGATAAATCGAATAATTTATCGCTCTGATAGAAACAGTGATTCTGGTAAAGCTAGGGGTGGAGGAGTCTGTATTTACATACACAAAGGTTGGTGCGTTAACAGCAAAGTAGCTTCCATGTATTGCTCCACAGATCTAGAATTGATGGCAGTTACATGTCGGCCATTTTATCTGCCTAGAGAAGTGACTGTCATAATTATTATAGCTGTTTATATTCCACCTGATGCTAATGTCAGTGCGGCACTTTCTAAGCTATATGACGTCATCTCCGAGCAGCAGCAAATCCACCCAGAGGGCGCCCTTGTTGTGGCAGGGGACTTCAGTCAAGCCTGCCTAAAGACGATTTTTCCTAAGTTTGAACAGTTTGTGAAATTTCCCACTAGAGGACAGAATATTCTAGATTTCGTGTATTCCAGTTTGAAACAGGCATACAGGGCAATCCCCTCCCCCCACTTAGGCTCATCTGACCATTCTTCAGTTTTTCTATGTCCGAAGTACATCCCTCTCAGGAGAAGAATTCAGTCATTATAAAAACAGTTAGAATTTGGCCAGAGGGTGCTCTTAGTCAGCTCCAGGATTGTTTTGAGAGCACTGATTGGAGTGTGATTGAACATCAAGATCTGCATAGATACACAGATGCCATACTCTCCTATATTAAAGTGTGCATCGATAATGTAACATCGCAGAGATGCATTCGACTCTATGGGAACAGAGTGCGGTTCGTTGGGTTTTATCTTCTAGGGATAATTTCCCTATCGAACTTTCACCTCTTCCCCATACCATTCTGACCCAAGAGTCCTGGCCCAGAGATGACTTGTTAGTGAGGAGATCTTGCCCCTCTATTGGGGAGGCTAGTATGGGGTCTGGGATTCCCACTATTGAAGGGCTAGGGAAGAATGGCGGTGGGGCTACATATCACTATCGGCGAAGGGTTTTGAGATGCAGTGATGCTCGAACCCCTTCCAATCTACGCCCCGTCCCAAGGGACAAGGGTAGGGCGAGCAGGGATTACCCACCTCTGTCATTGGTGTTGTGTTGCGCAATGCCAGGTCCATAGGCAATAAAACCGCCCCATGCGTGACTTTTTTGTGTCACAGGGGATTGACCTGGCTTGCGTGACAGAGACCTGGGTACGGGAAGGCGAAGTAATCTCCCTACATGAGATAACACCTCCAGGTTTCTCTGTCCTCCATCAATCGCGAACTGTGGGTCGGGGGGGAGGAGTAGCGTTGTTAATCCGGGAGGATTGCTTTTTCAGGGCTCTGCCACCACCGGCAATCTCCGGCATTGAATGTGTTGGTCTCGTGTGGGGCACCAAGGAGAACTTGGCTGTCTGGCTGGTGTACCGACCACCTAGCGCACCAGCAGCCACCCTGTCAGACCTGCTGGAGGTGGCGGCAGGCTGGGCCTTGGAGTTCCCAAACCTATTGGTTTTGGGAGACTTCAACGTCCATGCCGATGCCGCCCCCTCCTCACAGGCTCTGAACCTAGTGACTTTCATGGCAACACTGGGGCTCTCCCAGTTTGTTATGGGCCCGACCCATCAAGCAGGCCACACGCTGCATTTGATCTTTGGTGCTGGCATAGATGTGATCATGCTCCCCCCTGTGGAAGTGCCATGGTCTGATCACTACACTCTGAAAGCCAAGATCAACTTCCCGCTCCTCCCCTGCTCGGGTGGCGAGCCTATTTGGGCTCGCCCGCGAAGACTGATGGATCCTGATAGATTCTGTCTGGCCTTGAGGGACCCTGCTCCTCCTGGCGACTCATTAGATGACCTTGTCGAGGACTGGAATAACCGGTTCTTGGCAGCCATCAATGAGATTGCGCCTAAGCGCCCTCTGCGACCCCGTCGAAACCGGGCCCCTTGGTTTACTGAGGAGCTCTGGAAAATGAAGCGGGATCTCAGACGGCTAGAGCGAGTATGGCGACGGACTCGTGACGGAGCTTCAAGAACATCTTATAGGACGCTTATGAAAGCTTATGAGATGGCTATGAAAGCTGCTAAGAAATCTTACTTCGCAGCTTCCATTGCATCCGCTAGCTCTCGCCCAGCACAACTTTTTAGAATAATTAGGTCAATAACGTCCTTAGGAGGACAACCAAATTTAAGCACAAATTCGACCCACAGCTGTGAGGCATTTGCGAGCTTTTTTGTGGAGAAAGTCCTGTTGCTCTGCCACGACCTCCCTGCCAATTTAGATACAGTGACAGAACTGGAGGCCCCTTGACTGTCTTCAGGTCCAGTGTTAGAACATTTTGATCGGATACTCCCTGCTGATGTGGATAGACTCCTCCAAGCTGGTAGGCCCACCACCTGCTTCCTTGATCCATGCCCGTCTTGGCTGATTAGGGCATGCCCAGATATCGCGCGGACCCCCCGGTTGAAATTATCAATTTGTCCCTTGACACAGGGATATTCCCAGGGGAACTGAAGGAAGCAATGGTGTATCCGCTCTTAAAGAAAACTTCACTAGATCCTTTAGATCTATCCAATTACCACCCAGTTTCAAATCTCCCATATCTGGGTAAGGTAAATGAGAGAGCAGTTGCTGAACAGCTTGGTAGGTTTCTGGAGGAAACATCGGCTTTAGATCCATTTCAGTCTGGATTCCGTCCTGGTTTGGGGGCCAAGACGGCTCTGGTTGCCCTAACAGATGATCTCCGTAGACAACTGGATCGAGGTGGGTCAGGACTGCTGATCCTTTTAGATTTGTCAGCAGCCTTTGACATGGTTGATCAAGATCTTTTGGACCACCGCCTCGCCAACGTGGGAATACAGGGCATAGCCCATAAATGGCTGTGCTCTTTTATCTCTGGTCGGGGACAGAGGGTGACACTAGGGAGGGAGTTGTCGTCGCGCCACTCCTTGGTGTGTGGAGTGCCGCAGGGCGCAATTCTCTCCCCGATGCTTTTTAACATCTTTATGCGCCCCCTTGCCCAGATTATCCGGAGCTTTGGGCTGGGTTGTCACCAATATGCTGACGACACTCAGCTCTATCTGCTGATAGATGGCCATACCAACTTGATCCTGGACACACTGACCAGATGTTTGGAAGCTGTGGCTGGATGGTTTCGTGGGAACCAATTGAAACTAAATCCTTCAAAGACAGAGGTCCTCTGGCTGGGTTGGGATGGTATGGGGATGAGGGACTAACTCCCTTCTCTTGCGGGGGCCCAATTAGTGCCATTGCCTTCCGTTAAGAGTTTGGGTGTAATCCTTGACGCCTCCCTTTCCATGGAGGCGCAGGTTACAGCAACAGTCAAGGCGACATTTTTCCACCTTCACCGCATCAAGCAGTTGGTCCCTTACCTTTCCCGCCCCGACCTGGCCACAGTGATCCATGGAGGTCACCTCCAGGCTTGACTACTGTAATTCGCTCTACACGGGGCTGCCCTTGAAGCTGTCCCAGAAACTCCAGCAGGTACAGAATGCTGCAGCGTGGCTCCTCACGGGGTCTCTGCCATGGAAGCATATTTACCCAGTGCTTTTCAAGCTGCACTGGCTCCCGGTGGAGTACAGGGTCAGATTTAAGGTGCTGGTTTTGACTTTTAAAGCCCTTCACAGCCTAGGACCCTCGTATTTACGGGACCACCTCTCCCGGTATGCCCCACAGAGAGCCTCAAGGTCCATAAATAGCAACACTCTAGAGGTCCCGGGCCCTAAGTAAGTTAGATTAGCCTCAACCAGAGCCAGGGCCTTTTCAAGGCCAGAGCCAGGGCCTGCTCTGTCTCTTGAGACCAGGGCCCTGTGGGATATGATCTCTTTCTGCAGGACCTGTAAGACAGAGTTGTTCCACCTGGCCTTTGGCTCAGAATCAGTTTGATTCCCTCCCCCTTTTTCTTTTTCCTTTCTCCTCCTATGAAGAGATTGCTCCCTAATTGTTTTAATGTTGTATCTTAATCTTTTAACTTGTATTTTTATCAACTTGCCCACAAAACGAAAGAGTCTACCTTGGTCCAGCTGACGGAGACGAAGGCACATGAATGCAGGCTGAGCTACGCCACAGACCTGCACTAGTCTTCCATTCAGGCTCATCCTGAATCAGAGCACTTGCATCCTGATCCTTGCATTCGATTCAGCCTTTGAATCATTGGAATAGCTGGAGGGGGCAGGGGGAGCTGCTACCCCACAAAACAAGCTTGAAAGTGTTTGACAGTGCAAAGTGAGAGAGATTAGGAATCAGGCTTCATAAGGTGAACTTCAGTGCAGAAATGTTTCCCATCCTTATGACAAGTAGAATTATTCCAGCGCCCCCAATAAAATAGTAAATGCATACGGGTTGCAAAAATGTGAAAGTGCTGAGTGAAGAGCAGGGCCATTGCAGAAAAAGATTTCAATTATGCCTTGTTATTTGTAATCCCATGCAATGCACCATCATTTAAAAGTGCTATAGTATCAAGAAACAGGCCCTTGCCTCGTGCTGCAGAATGTTTGACTTGTGCTAGTGGAAGGGAGGGTGGTTTATTCTGCTTGTAAAGCAACACCAAGTTTGCTTTACCAGTGTGGCCTCTGGCTAAGAAGCAAGCCTGGGTAAAGCAGTTGGCAAAAGGAAAGATGTGCCTTTGCAGTGGAACAAAATCTATTCAAGTGCTTCTGCCGCACCATCACATTGGACTACTGAATGGCCCAAGACCAGATTGCAGGAAGCCCCAGAATAATTGTGTGTTTTATGGAGCCATGTATTTTAGCTTTTAGGTGTGTTGAAAGAGAGCTTAAGAAGAAAGTAAATTGACATAAAGTATGGCCAACATAACAAAAAAAAATTTAATTTTTTTAAAAAATGGTCCTTTGGAGTTTTAATCGTACAAAACATCAATGTTTTGACGTTATACAAACAATGAACAGGACAGCAACAAATACTTATAGCTTCAGGGTCTAGAGACATGTTTTTGGACTGCAGACAAGCTGACACTTTCACAAACATCTACATGTGAGAAAGGCAACCTCTTGCCAACACGGCCCAAAGAGAATAAACACAGACATGAAGGGAGGGGCAGCGTCTTTGCTCGAGGGTTGTCTTTCCCCCAAGAGCAGAAGAATCAGCTCTCCCTTGAGTCTGCCCCACTTCCTGCTGGTGCTTCCTCTCCCCACCTGCTCTACAGGATGACACGGTTGACTTGGATATACTACAGCATGCTGGAGAGACCATTTGCCCCAGAGCTTGTCATCTGCTTGTCCTAGGGTGGCATAGGAGGCAGGTAGAGCTCAAGGGGACCTGTGGTGGGTAGGAGGTGGGGACAAGGAAAGAACCAGATCCTCTTCTCAGATATCTCTATCTTGGCTCAGGTCGGAGGGTGCCCGCTGGAGAGGTTTGCTTGCCACTATCTGAGACTGTGGAGTGACTTGTCCTTGTACACTGTGGCGGATCCCATATCCAAAATAGATGGCAAAGCCTAGAAGAGAAATGGAGCCCAATGGTCACAAAGCATCCACAGCCAGCCTTCCCTAGCAACCAAGCAATGGACCACCAAGTGAGATTGGGACTGTTTCCTGTTATGGTAGCTTTCACAGACAGGGTGGCTCCTTACCTATTGCCATCCAGACAGCAAAACGGGCCCAGGTACCTGCATCCAGCTTCATCATGAGATAGATATTCACCAAGATACTGAAGAGGGGAAGCAGTGGCAGGCCAGGGACCTGTAAAAGACAAACAGGCCCAATGCAAGAGGATGCAAAACACCTTGCCTTTTGCAAAAAACTAGCTACCACCCACAATTTCCATTAGGATTAAAGCTTAGCCTGGTCTTCAATTGGGCCTTTCCAGGCAGTGGGGTGGGGGCCCTAAAAGCAGGGGCTGGTGAAGCACAGTCTTAGACCAACTCCTATATTGTGCCTCCAGTACAAATTTCCAGTCTCCAAGTAATTGTATTTAAGGGGAGGGGAGAAGCAGCATGGGGAAAGAATGGCTTTCTCAATATTTTCCAAAGATCCTCTCCTGAAAATCCTTTCCTCCCATCAGTTCCATCATGTTCCTGAAATAGTGAGGCTGTGCAGAAGGAGACTGTTGTCTTGCTCTTTTACAGAATGAAGCAGGAGGCTGGTGCTGCTTTTAAATTAACAGTGGCTGAGCACTCAACTGGAAGACTGCATCCAAGTAGATTGCATTGATGGGAGCTGTGGAAGTAGAAGAACGTTACTTGCAAAATTTCACTGGCAGAGAGGGGGCAGGTTGTGATGCTAAGTCATGAGCGATATCATAGATACAGGTCAACAGGTACCTACAACAAGCAGCAGTTATCCCTAGGGATAGTTGCAGTTGCTAGGGTAGGTTGGGGAAATAATTGCTTTTTACACAATTGGAAGAAGAGGACTCTCATAACAGATGCTATTGCAGAAGGGATGTCACTCAGTTCCCCTAGAGCAGATTGCAAATTCTTCATTTCCCCCTATACTACAGTACAATTGTGCCTTGTATGGGGTTTACGTTCTGGGGATGGCACATATCTGCAGAAACACATACAGCTGAACTGCCCCTGCATGACCATCCTTATCTTCTAAACAAGACAGAGCGTTTTTAAAGCTCTGGGCTGCTCTCACAAGACCTCACTGGACCGTCTAAGTTACCACGAGTTCTTTAAAGCCTCCCGGAGCCTGGTGAGCAAGTCTGGGAGCTTAAAAGCTCTTTTTGCATCAGAAAGCCCAGCGCAAAGGAGCGTTTAAACTGTCCAACTTGTGTGAAATTAATTTGTGAACTTCAACCACACAAGGTTGAAATCACACAAGTTAATTGCATGTAAGATGCAAATGTACTGTACTTGGGAATCCCCCCCCCCACTTCCCCCATCAGAGTTCAAGGTTTGAAGGGAACAAACAAAGGATCATCCAATGGATCTCTGTGACTGCCCTTCCATCTCCAGTAATTTAACAATGAACAGAAAGTCCTAGTCTATTCCTGCAGGCAGGAACATAACACTTCCTGAAGGAAGGGACATCTTGAGCCCTATCACCTTCCCCCTAACCCTAGCCAAAGGCCAGCAAGAACCAGAGGGGTCCTGTAAAGCAAGCTGAACTAAAGTCTTAAGTGCAGTGTAGTGGGCACAATACTCCCAAACTTTAGAGGGAGAGAGAGATAAACCATCAAGCAATCATGTCCAGGAGGGAAAGACGAAGTAAACACACACACAACTTCTGAAATGGGAGAAAGATGTGATGGCTTATCTCTCCCCCAAAAGATCCAGCAACGGCAGAAGATTGTTTGGCAAGCGCTGATGTGCCAGCTTGAGGTAATCCAGCTCTGCCACATGCAAGTGCCCCAAAATCCCACAAGCAAAGGCAGCCCTTTGGCCAGAACTCTTACTTTGAAAGTGAGGCGTGTCTTGCTCTCTGGCTGCCTCCAGATGATGATGGTGCCAACGAGTGAAACAACCAGGAGAACCACACAGGCAACGACCCAGCCAATGCTGCATTGCATGAGAGCTGCCGACTGCTGTGCCAAGATGCCACAGAGAGTGGTGATCATCAGAGCTGCAAGACAAGAGCACCCAAAGCCAGATTTATAGAGCTGAAAACTGCCCCATCGTTCCACCTGAGAATCTTTTACCTCAAAGCAGAGACCTCGAGAAGCTGGACACCAACTCACATCAGCCCCAAATCACATGGTTGGGGGCCAGAGAAGATGGAAGGCTTATTCATTCATTCATTCATTCATTCATTCATTCAATTTGTAGCCCACCTTTCCTCCAAGGAGCTCAAGGTGGCATGCATAGTTGTGCCCCCTCCATTTTACTCTCACCACAACCCAGGGCTGAGAGGCAGCGACTGGTCCCGGGTTACTGGGGATCTGCCCCCTGCTCTCTCTTGTCCTTGCCTAAACTCTAATCTACTGGTTCGCAAACCTTTTCCTCTGGGCCACAATTTCAGAATAAAAATTTGCTTGCATCACACTGAATTTTTTATTGATAAATTGGAAAACAAAAAGAAACAACTCCCAGCAGCACTTGATTTAGAACACAACTGCTTTATAATATGGGACATCCAGAAAGTAGAAAACAATTCAGCTACATAAGAACATATATCATTCCCAAAATATAATGTTGGTTGTCCTTGAATCTTCCCACCACACTTGCTATCCTCTCCTATCCCATCAGTGTGGCATACCACACCCTTTGAGAATCACAGCTCTAGCCACCAACAATAGGTGGGCCACAGGTTCCTCATTCCTGTTTTAACTGGAAATATCGGAGTCAGAACATGCAGCACTTACGCTTTGAGCTAACCCACCCACCCACATCCATCTCCACAGCCAAACCAGAGCTCTGCCTTGGGAAGCAGCAGGGGCTCAGCATCACCCCTGCGGTGCACTCCGGCTTTGCCCGTCCAGGTGCACAGTTTAGACCCCGCACATGCCAGCACTTACAGACAACTGTGCTGCTGATGTAGACAATGCGCCCCGAGATGGAAGTTGGAACATCTCCAGAAGGGCAGAAAAGGCGCCTCCAGGTGAACTTGTCTTTCAGGGCTACATGGCCATCACGGAGAGAGAGATTAATCACCACCTTCTCTTCTTCGCTTCCATTCATCTCAAGCATTTCCAAGTCTTTGGAGGGAGCGAACAGGTCAGGCTGGTATCTATCAGCAAGGGCAGAAGAGTTAAGTAAAAGGAAACTGTAATTCCCTGTCAGTCCTTCTGCAAAGGGGCATCCACCAGGCCTAGACATGGCTTGGAGAACTCTGTGTGGAGTGCTGCTCACTCCAAGAAGTACCCACCTGAGGATGAGAACACAAACAGCAACCAAGGAGTACGCCAGCAGAGTGCCAATGGACATGAGGTTAACCAGGTCCTTCAGCTCAAAGAGAAATGCCATTAGACCTGCAAGATAATAGCCCCACATGACTCATGGGCTGGCTTACTTATTTATTTACTACATTTATATACCACCTTCATATTCCAAGGATCTCAAGGTGGTGTACATGGTTCATGCTTCCTCCCCATTTCATCCTCACAACAAATCTTTGAGGTAGATTAGGCTAAGAGATGTTGACTGGCTCAAGGTCACCCAGGGAGCTTCATGGCTGGATGGCGATTCTAACCCTGCTCTTCCAGGTCATAGTCCAACATTCTAAACATTACGCCACACTGGATAGAATCATAGAGTTGTAAGGAACCCCAAGTGTCATGTAGTCCAATCCCCTGGACTACACTTAGTCCCCCATCCAACTTGAAACTATACTAGACTCTGCTTAGCTTTTCAAATTTGCTAGCAATTTATTGCTGCACCACTAGGAGTGGTAATGGAAGTGTAGAGGGCGAAAGGACAAAGACCCACTAAGATATCCATACCAGCAATGATGCCTGATACAACAGTAGCCACTAAGGGAGTCTTGGTTCGGCTGTGGACCCGGTACAGAAACCTGAAGAGTAGTCCATCTTCAGCCATGGCATAGATCACCCGTGGCATTGGGAATATGGAACCAAGCAAGCTGCATTGGGCAGGAAGAGACATAAAATCAAGACCTGGACATATCTGAGAACTTCCATATGAAGAGAACGCAGATGGCCAACAGCTCATGAACGGAGCCTGTGGCCACCTTAGCACAAGTCACCCTCATGGTCTGCTTCTGGCTTCAAATCAAGTTGATGGCCTGACTTAAGGAGCCAACAGTGAGGCCAGAAACTGGTGGTGGCATGATGGTGCTGGCCAGAGGGAAAAGAGGGAGCAGACTGGCAGAAGGAGGTGTCAGAAGCTGAAGGGTTAACAGAGTTTAGTGAGCAGGAACAGGCAGGGGGCAGTTCAGACTCTGAGGTGGAAGTGGAAGCTAGAGGGAGCAGTCCTGCTGCGACCAGCTCCTCTACCCTCTGGTCTCCTAGAACATGCAATGAAATGAAGAGGGCAAAGCAGAGGAGGGGTGTGCACAGGTGCAGTTTCCGATTGCTTTGGAAAGAACCTGGAGAGGAGGAGCCTTAGGAAGTGTTGGGAGATGGCGGGGACCTTCAGTCCTTGCAACTGCCTTGTTGGAGCAAGACCTACCAAGACCTACCAGGATCACTAGGTCTGCACCGTTTTCGTTTCTTGAATAAAGAGTTAACTTCACTGACACTGTGTTTTGCTTTGATTGCTGACCTGCGCTTGACAGGTAAGCAGCTACTGGGCCAAGGGCGTTCTCTGTAGTTGCGCCCATGCTCAGGGAACTCTATCCTAAGACACGTTTGCCTCACACTTTGGTACGACCCTTGAGGCTACTAGGCAAAGTGCGCCCACTTCACTTGAGTCTTTAATGGCATTTAATAGCCTTTTGACTCCTTGTTTTGCCTGCTTTAAAACCAGAGCTGGTCTTTTAAAGTATCACTGATGATTTGGTTTATCTTATCTGCTCTTTTATTTGTTTTATAGATTACAGCTCTTTGGCATTTTCTCCACTGGGCAAGCTTCTGTTTGTTAGCTACTCTTCCAACAGTAGGATAGTAGGATTTAAATGCTGAAACCAACTAAACTAAGAGGAAAACTGTGGCAGATGAAGGGAATAGGGATGCCACAGAGTACACAATTTGCATGAAGAAGGTCCTGGGTTCAGTCCCTGGGCTCTTCAGGTAGGGCTGGCAAAGGCTATTATTTGCAGGTGAGGCAGTGGAAGTGCTGGACCATTGTCTTGCCCTGATAACGGACTGGATGAGAGCCAATAAACTGAAGCTCAATCCAGATATGACTGAGATACTGTTAGTGGATAGTTCCCTAGACCAGATGGCTGGGATGCTGCCTGCTCTTGATGGGGTTACACTTCTTTTTAAGGAGTAGTTACACAGCTTGTGGGGTGCTTCTGGACCCATTGCTGTCCTTTGAGGCTCAGGTGGCCTTGGTGGTGCTGAGTGCCTTCCATCAGCTTCAGCTAGTGGCCCAGCTACACCCCTATCTGGACAAGGAGAGCCTAACGTCTGTTGTCTGTGCTCTGGTTACCTCTAAATTAGATTACTGAAACGCATTGTATGCAGAGCTGAATCTGAAGATGGTTTGGAAAATCAGCTGGTGCAGAATTTGGTAGCCAGGATTGCTCACCAGGGAAAGATGATTTGAGTATATTATGCTGATCCTGGCCCAACTGCACTGGCTGCCAATTAGCTTCTGGGCCCAATTCAAGTTTTGACCTGGAAAGTCTTAAATGACTCAGACTCGCAATACCTCAAGGACCGCCTCTCTTGTTACAAACCAACCCAGACCCTGAGAAGATCAGTTGACGCCTTTCCTCGTGTGCCTCTTCCACAAGAGGTCCAGAGGGTGGCAACTCAAGAACGGGCCTTTTCTGCAGTGGCTCCCCATCTGTGGAATGCTCTCCCCAGGGAGGTTCAGCTGGCACCTTCATTATACACCTTTAAGCGCCAGGCGAAAACGTTCCTCATTAAACAGGGCTTTGGCTGATTTGACATCTGATGCCCTTTTAAAATGTGTTGTGGGAGCGGGGATTCTTTGTTTGTTCGTTCTTATTTTTATTATGTATTTTTATGTCATGAACTGCCCTGAGATCTATGAATGAAGGGCAGTATACAAATTTAATTAATTCATTAATAATAATAATAATAATACTACTGGGTCCACATATGCAATACTATGAGGAGCTAAAACAGCTCATCACGTTTCCTATGTAACAGCAGTAGAAAATTCAGTGCATGCTGCTTTTCCTTATCCCTTACCTGGTGGAGAGGGCACAGAGTGAGCCAATAGCTACGACGTAGCGGGCTGGCTCCCACCCCACAGCCTTGAAGGCATCAGGCAGGGGGCTCTCCTTGTTCACCAAGTAGTAAGGCACCATCAAGGTCAAGGAAGCAGAAACCCCAAAGTAAGCCACAAAGCAGATCAGGAGTGAGGCAATGATGCCGATGGGCATGGCGCGCTGAGGGTTCCGAGCTTCCTCACCTGGAGAAGGGGGTCGAGACAGAAGAAAACTATCAACTTCAGTTTCTCTCACCTCTTAATCTTAAATTCAGTTTGTCCCATTTCCACATTATTTTGTGCTTGTTTCTTAAAGTCACCATGACATTTCTCATGTGCGTTCGTCCCCATATATATGTTTTTTGTGTGCACAGTTTTGCCCTGATGACTGCATCTCTGCAATTCCTCTTAATATGCACTCCCCCCTCTTTTTGCTAGAGAATTTTGCCACCAAAATTTAGAAAAGGCAGCTGTGTTTTGATTTATGTAACTTGTTTGAATGAGTTAGGCTCACATTAAAATGCAGACTGAACAGAACAACTCAGATGAGATTCCAGCAAATTCCTCTCTCATTTACCATACCCAAGACAGGCACAGCCTTGGACCCCCACCCTGCACACACAATTCACACCACACCACATTACTTCAAATATGTGTATCTGCACAGTGCAGGGGTTGTTTACTTGACCTGCAAATCTACTACTCAGGCAAAGAACATCTCTAGGCAGGAGAACTATCTCATGTGAAGTGGGTCTTGGGAACTTCCAGGTAAGGCAGTGTACTGTTGCACGGAGTTGCATTGCGAATGACTTATTTCCCCAGATCACAAGCAGAAACTTCCTGCTGAAAGCACAGTACGGAACAGCAGCTCAGCCTTGCCCTGGGAGAAGAGCAGAGATGCCAGAGGGCCCTGTTGATATGCACGCAGCTCATCCCCAGTTGCTGAGCGTGACATTTCCCTCTCTCTTGATTGCACACCTGCCTGTGCTCCAGGGTATGTGGAAATACAGAAGGGAATTTCTCACCTATTCGCCACACCCCTCAAATGCAGATACTCTACCTGTGGTTGCAATGCAGTCAAATCCAACAAAGGCATAGAAGCACGTGGCAGCCCCAGAGAGGACCCCCTCGAAGCCAAAGGGAAAGAAGCCACCACTGCCAAAGCGCCCAAAGCTGCAAGAGAAAGAAAGACGTACTTCAGCAACATTCAAGGAAGCCAAAACGTAGGAGAACAACCTCCTGACAGGCCACTCAGGAATATGTATATTTGATGAATTAAATCTCCCCCTAGAGCAGCTGATCCATGAACCATGAGGGCCTCTCCAAACTGGCTCCTCTCTGCTACTGCTTCCTTTCCTCTTCACCCCTGCTTTAGCCAGGGATGGACTTTGGTACTATGGTGCCCTGAGCTAGGCCAAAATTTGGTGCCCCCACTGTTGCACTGTCGGGTTTTAGGAAGAATGTGCAAGGGCTTTGACAGGGTCCTAAAGCCTTCCTACCTCCTTCCCAAAGCTGGAAAAAGCACTAACTAGGCTAAGGGAAGGAGGAAGGAGGACTCTAGGACCCTGTCAGAGACCTCAGGCCTCCTTCCTATAGTGGGACAAGTGCTTACTGGATGCCCTCTCCGCTTGGTGCCTGCTCAGTGCCCAGAGAGGGGAAACCATTCACATTGCCCTAAAACCATGTGCTGCACAGCACCATAATAAAAACTGGGAGCCACCTGCACCCAGATACTATTCTCCACAGAGCAGAACAGGCTGCTGCCTCCCATCCTAAACTTAACAGAAGCTTGGGGAGAAGGTCAGGCAGATGTTGTGCAAGGGGAGAAGGGCCCTTACCTGCTTCCATCCTCGTGTTTCCATGTGTGGTTCTGATAATCTTCCTTGGATAAGGTCCAGTTCTTGACATCTCCCTTCACAAAGCCAGCAATGATGACAAAGCTCAGGACCAGTAAGTTGATAGCTGTGAAGATTTTGTTCACTAGGGCAGATTCACTCACACCAAACGACAGCAAACCTGAAAGAGAGTGACAGAAGAGGGCACAGATTTATGCCAAGTCTCTTGGGAGCAGGCTTCCAGGCTTGCTGGGTTAACGATTATGATCACCTTCACAACATGTTCTAGGGCAGAAGAACCTATTCATGGGGCTCCGAACTACAGCGCTCCATAAACAGTCTGTCATTGGTATATTTCAGGAGAACCCTGATTCCACTTCTGCATTGATTTAAGATCTGTTGAGGCTCTCTCCCTCTTTCATTCTTCTTTGGAGGTAAGGCAAGTAAGCTACTTGAGGAGGGGGGCTGTAACCTGGAAGATGGAGCAAGTTTGTTTTCTCCTGCTCTGGTGGATAGCACTTGAACCAATGGCTTCAAGTTACAAGAAAAGAGATTCCGACTAAACATCAGGAAGAACCTGACAGCGAGAGTTGTTCAACAGTGTAACAGACTCCCTTGGGAGGTGGTGAACTCTCCTTCCTTAGAAGTTTATAAGCAGTCGAGGTTGGATGGCCATCTGTCATGTGTGATCTAGTTGAGATTCCCACACTGCAGAGGGTTGAGCTAGATGGTCCTCATGCCCCACCCAACTCTACAATTCTATGATTATTGCCAGGGAAGAAGAGCCTTACTGCTGTAGAGATTGCCTCACCTGTAAGCAGCAAAACCAGAAAGAGAGCAAAGAAGTCAGGATATTTAGCCAGCACATGCTCCACATGCAGGGCAGTATGATTGTGGAAGAAATTAGAGATGTGGCCGCCAATGATGTTGTCAAAGGTTGAGCTCCAGGCACGAGCGACGCTTGCTGTCCCTGGAAACCAAAAGGAGAGCCCTTCATTAACAAACACAACCTCAGCCGCTTCCAGCCACATACAGAGTGAATGGGCCTCAGCACACCACAGAGAGATGCCCAAGATGAATATGGGAGAACAACTCATATCATCAAGATGAGCCACTTGTTCCAGAAGAAAGCAAAATGCTACTTGTCCTCTCTGGGTAGAGATTGCCTGGCCACTGTTATTCTTGTTTGGTAAACTTCAGATTAGACTACTACAATACACTGTATTGCAGGGCTGCCTTTGAAGAAAGTTAAGTTGGTTCAGGAGGCTGCTGATAGTAACTGTTGGCCAGGAAGCAATGCCAACTGAGAAGGTTCTGTACCAGGTGTCTCTATTAGGTAAGGTAGTGACCGGACAGTGGTTTTTTTTTAATTGACGCTTCATTTGAGAATCACCCCTCTCTGAGTAGTAAAGGAGCCACAACATCATTAAGGAGGCAAATTAAACCTCCCGTCTGTTTAGTAGTTTTAATTCTGTGCTGCTGTTTTGATATTAATTCCTTCTGAACTGTGTCCCTCCTCTCTCTATTTTAGTAATTTTTAGTAAAATTCTTTTGGATATAGTTCAGTCGGGGGGAAACGGCCCCCAAAATATTTTAAATAAACTATGCATAAAATTATTTCTCAACCGTGACTGAACTGTTATGCTATTTGAATCTGTAAGTAATGAGTAATGTAAGTCTAGGTGGCCCCCTACTCCTGAGGGGTTTGGGCGCAGAGAAGGGTGATTCTTTGATGCATTGCTGCAGGCAAACCTGTTTTTTTGCACCTGATCTCAGGGTGAAATCATTCTTGTCTACTCATTCAAAGTCACCTCCTTTACTCTGAGCCGAACGGCACATACCTATCATATAGGAGAGAATGAGGTTCCATCCTGTGGTGAAGGCCCAGATCTCCCCAACTGTGACATAGCTGTAGAGGTAGGCAGAGCCAGCCTTGGGCACTCGGGCTCCAAACTCTGCGTAGCACAGACCAGCTAACACTGATGAGACAGCTGCTATGAAGAAGCAGAGCACGATGGAAGGGCCTGCGTCGTCCACGGCCACCTCCCCCGACAAAACGTAGACACCAGCCCCAAGGGTGCTGCCCACACCAAGAGCTATCAGGTCCAGGGTGGAGAGGCAACGAGCTAACTGGGTCTCATCAGAGCTGAGGTCCACTGTGCGCTGCCGGATCAGCTTCTTCCCGAAGCTTGCCATGGTTTTCTCCAGCATTCTGGACAATTGTGTAAAATGTCCAATGCTTCCCAAGGATCTAAGAGAAGAGAATGTTGCAGTGTTAGATCCAGCAATATGGGATGAACACCAGCAAGAATGTGGGTAAGGATTTTAAGATGTAACAGAACCATGCCAGTGGTAATGCAAAAATGTGGCTGAGGAAGCTGGAGCCCTATACCACTTGGAATAAGGCAATTCCTCAGCAGAACCCCATAATGGTGTTCCACTCCTCCTTCCCTTTGTGGTTAAGTTCAGCCATTCAGGGCCAGCACCTTGAGCATTTTTTAAAGCCAACCTATGTTTGTTTTAAGGCAGTGCTTATTTATTCATAAGCTGCAAGTAAGGCAGGAATTGTTACTGAAATAAAATAAAAATTGTTATGAGGGACAGAAGCAAGCAATCAGGGAGTGCCAGTTCCAAAGCACAATTTTTATCCCGGATCCCCAGAATCTAAGTAACCTGTAACCCAAGGACAGTTGAGGAATTTTCACTGGCCCTTTTTCAAATCAAGTAGGTTAGACTGTGTGGGACGCAGGTGATGCTGTGGGTTAAACCACAGAGCCTAGGACTTGCCAATCAGAAGGTCGGTGGTTTGAATCCCTGCGACGGGGTGAGCTCCCGTTGCTCGGTCCCTGCTCTTGCCACCCTAGCGGTTCAAAAGCACGTCAAAGTGCAAGTAGATAAATAGGTACCGCTCTGGCGGGAAGGTAAACAGCATTTCCATGCGTTGCTCTGGTTCACCAGAAGCGGCTTAGTCATGCTGGCCACATGACCTGGAAGCTGTACGCCGGCTCCCTCGGCCAATAAAGTGAGATGAGCGCTGCAACCCCAGAGTCATCCACGACTGGACCTAATGGTCAGGGGTCCCTTTGCCTTTACCTTAGATTAGACTGTAGCTTTCAAGTCTAGGGCAGCAGTGGCTAACTCTCAGTTCAGGGGCATGATCCAGCCCTCCAAGACCCTAGTGATTTTGGCATTAGCGTTAAACATGGGGAGGGATTAAATTAGGCATAGCACTGGATTGGGCAGAAGCCAGTGCCCTGATGGGGATACAAATTGCCTCCTATCCAGGCATCTGTTTTGTTGAGTGACATTATGGCAACCGGGGGGGGGGGGAGCACAGACAGGCAATGGTTGTGGTCAACCAAGTTCTATTCATGAGTAGACTCATTGGAATGAACGGGCCAACATTATTTGTGCCTTTAATTTATATGGGTCTACTCCAAGTAGGACTAACATTGGATGCAACCCCATTGGGTCTCAACCCAGAGTATTTAAGGTAAATGTTGCTGTTGGAAATGCCAGAGGCTAGCTTAGAAGCCAGAGGGATGGTGGTTACACATTAAATCCACATACCCTGCAGGTGTCCATGAAGGTTAACAAAAGGCAGCTCTTGGGATGAATAGTGTTTACACAAGATAAAAAGGCAGGAAGATATCTTCAGCTATTAACCAAAGTTTAAACCAACTTTGGTTAACAGACAACATAACAAACTTTAGTCCAGAACATCCAGCTATGGGCCAGGCGGAATGAGACCTTGGGGTCAGCGTTAAGTCTGGCACATGATGCACAGAACAAAACTTGCACCCCACATTCCTGAATTTGCTGTTAAAAGTCCTGTGTAGATGCAAAAGACAGCATTTTTTTTAAAAAAAGAGCTCTCAAAATTTTACAAATAAATGAAGGCAACTTAACAAGTACTGAAATCACAAGGTGGTTTCAATCCCACCTAACCAAGCACAGAGGGGGAAATAGCTCCATGTCAATGGAGCTTGGGCTAAGACAGTGATCCCATGGAGGCAAGGAATGAAGTTGTAGATGATGCTTATGGATTGATTGATTGATTGATTGATTGATGGCAAATTTAGTAAGAGTGAAAAAGAAGAAAAGGTGTTGGCTGTCACTGACAAAAATAATTTCATTGATCCTGATGTAATTGAATAAATTAATGTAAGCAATATCAACGAAATAATAGTGACTTATATATACAATACTTCTAACTTCGTATTAATTAATGTAACATTTTTATATCTACCTGTGCATTTTTGTAATATTTTGTTTAAGTTGTCTGTTGTTGCTTCAGTTTTCTGTGCACCGCTTAGAAATGTTTTTAACATATTAAGTGGAATAAGAAATTAAATAACCAATCAATCAGCCCATCTGTCCTATGTGGCACTTCTTGGTCTTCCCAGAATTGATGTAACCAAATCAGAAACAGTGTACGGAACTAAAAACACCAGCAGCATTCTGAACAGGGAGTTTCTGTATCAGATGCTTCTCTAGGACAGACAGACAGAGAACTTGAATTAAAGCTCTGGGGCACCCTCCATACTACAATTCCCACCACCCTCCATACTACAATTCCCATACTACAATGGGGCACCCTCCATACTGCAATTCCCCCCAGGAATCCAAAACAAAGAGACCCAGAAGAAATTGAAGGATACCAGCCAATCCTCTGCTTGCTCAACACAAACTAGGTTTTCCTTGTCTGTTTTTCAAAAGATAAAAAGGATTTCATCTGTGCTCTTTGTGAAAAGTTTGCACTAGGCTCAGACAAATCATAACAGTCTCATCGCAGGCAAACAGAAGAGTGGTTATTTTTACAAGGCTGGGCTAATGACATCCACACTGCCCAGTCTTAGTACCAGCACAAGTGAAACCCACAATTCTCAACTCACTCCATTCCCACGAAGCATTTCCACTCCATTTCCCAGTGTTTCTGCCATGGAAATGCAGCACACCTAAGTTGATTTGCTGTAAAGATCCAAACTGTGCTCCTCTTCAAAGGCTTCCCTGCCTGCTTGCCCAACAGCAATTCTTACCTATCACAGGCTACCAAGCAAGGGGTGCACAGTCTTAACATTTGTAGGAACATCAAAGTATGAATATACACCAACTGCTTCAGTCCCAAATAACTACCTTTATAGCAGGGGAAACATCTCCCTGTGATCCTTCTAACAGCAAACCTGTGGGAGATTTGCAGTAAAAACAAAACAAAAAACTAACAATGCATATTCTTATTACAGATAGGTAGCCGTGTTGGTCTGCCATAGTCAAAATAAAAAAATTCCTTCTAGGAGCACCTTAAAGACCAACTAAGTTAGTTCTTGGTATGAGCTTTCGTGTGCATGCACACTTCTTCAGATACACAGATACACACGTGTGTATCTGAAGAAGTGTGCATGCACACGAAAGCTCATACCAAGAACTAACTTAGTTGGTCTTTAAGGTGCTACTGGAAGGAATTTTTTTATAATGCATATTCTTGTTCATGGGAGCCAGCTCCTAGGGTCCCTTAAGTACCCTCCCCAATAAAATATTGGAGGAGGCTGCCCCCCCCCAAGTTGATGCACCACATCTTGTGATGGATTGTGTGGGGTGGGCTTACCTCCCCCCCCCCAATATTTATTCAAGTTGGCACCCCTGTTCTTGTAATTAGTAAGTCTAGGGGCTAATGACCACAGAGCTATACATTCCTAGATAGGCAGACTCAAACCATAGGAATGCATTTAGTGGAGAGAGAGCTCTGTGTGGTGTCATTTCCCCTGCTTCCAGTGGCAGGAAGAAATGAGAAATAAAAAACCTTCTCCTTCCTGTCAGTAACTCTCTCTTTGATGGAAAGATGGATATCTCCTTCACCATGTCTTCAACGGAGGTGGATATCTCCCTGAGTGTAGACTCTGTTTTAGAATTCAACTATGCATTTTCTAACCTAGAATTATTTTTGCCTGCTGTTTGCTGAAAACAAGGGCAAGACCTTTAAGGAAGTAAAAAATATCTTCAACTTACTTACTGTTTTGATTCTTTGTTAATAATAATAATAATAATAATAATTTATTATTTATACCCCGCCCATCTGGCTGGGCCTCCCCAGCCACTCTGGGCGGCTTCCATAGAAAACAGAAATACAGTAAAATATCACAGGTTAAAAACTTCCCTGAACAGGGCTGCCTTAAGATGTCTTCTGAATGTCAGGTAGTTGCTTATTGCTTTGACATCTGCTGAAAGGGCGTTCCACAGGGGGGGCGGCACTACCGAGAAGGCCCTCTGCCTGGTTCCCTGTAGCTTTGCTTCTCGCAATGAGGGAACCGCCAGAAGGCCCTCAGCGCTGGACCTCAGTGTCCGGGTAGAACGATGGGGGTGGAGACGCTCCTTCAGGTATATTGGGCCTTTGAGGCCGTTTAGGGCTTTCAAGGTCAGCACCAACACTTTGAATTGTGCTCAGAAACGTACTGGGAACCAATGTAGGTCTTTCAAGACCGGTGTTATGTGGTCTCGGCGGCTGCCCCCAGTCACCAGTCTAGCTGCCGCATTCTGGATTAGTTGTAGTTTCCGGGTCACCTTCAAAGGTAGCCCCACATAGAGCGCATTGCAGTAGTCCAAGCGGGAGATAACCAGAGCATGCACCACTCTGGCGAGACAGTCCGCAGGCAGATAGGGTCTCAGCCTACGTACCAGATGGAGCTGGTAAACAGCCGCCCTGGACACTGATTTGACCTGTGCCTCCATGGACAGCTGTGAGTCCAAAATGACTCCCAGGCTGCACACATGGTCCTTCAGGGGCACAGTTACCCCATTCAGGACCAGGGAATCCTCCACACCTGCCCGCCTCCTGTCCCCCAAAAACAGTACTTCTGTCTTTTCAGGATTCAACCTCAATCTGTTAGCTGCCATCCATCCTCCAACCGCCTCCAGACACTCACGCAGGACCTTCACCGCCTTCACTGGTTCTGATTTAAAAGAGAGGTAGAGCTGGGTATCATCCGCATACTGATGAACACCCAGCCCAAACCTCCTGATGATCTCTCCCAGCGGCTGCATGTAAATGTTGAAAAGCATGGGGGAGAGGACAGAACCCTGAGGCACCCCACAAGTGAGAGCCCAGGGGTCTGAACACTCATCCCCCACCACCACTTTCTGAACACAGCCCAGGAGGAAGGAGCGGAACCACTGTATGTGTGCCCCCAGCTCCCAGCCCCTCAAGACGGTCCAGAAGGATGCTATGGTCGATGGTATCAAACGCCGCTGAGAGATCCAGCAGAACTAGGAAACAGCTCTCACCTTTGTCCCTAGCCCGCCGGAGATCATCAACCAGTGCGACCAAGGCAGTTTCAGTCCCATGATGAGGCCTGAATCCCGACTGGAAGGGATCCAAATGGTCCGCTTCTTCCAGGCGTGCCTGGAGTTGCTCGGCAACCGCTCGCTCAATCACCTTGCCCAGGAATGGAAGATTTGAGACTGGGCGATAGTTAGCCATCGTGGCCGCATCTAAAGATGGTTTTTTAAGAAGCGGTTTAATAACCGCCTCTTTCAGCGGGTCTGGGAAGGCTCCCTCACAGAGGGAAGCATTCACCACCCCACGAAGCGCATCGCCCAGTCCTTCCCGGCTTGCTTTTATAAGCCAGGATGGGCAAGGATCCAGGAGACAGGTGGTTGGCCTCACTCGTCCAAGCAGCCTGTCCACATCCTCGGAGGTAACAGATTGGAATTGATCCCACTCAACTTGACTAGACAGAACTCTAGCACTCTCCCGCCCCGGCCCTGCTCCCACGGTGGAGTCTACTTCTTCCCGAATCTGAGCGATTTTATCTGCAAAAAACTTTGCAAAATCATTGCAGGAGAACATGTGGCCCATACTGGGCCCCGATGTTGCAGGTGGTTCCGCTAAATTGTGAACCACCTGAAAAAGTCTCCTGCTGCTGTTTTCTGCAGATGCAATAGAGGCGGTGAAGAAATTCTTCTTCGCCGTCGCTATCGCCACTTGGTAGGCTCGACGTTGAGCTCTAACCTGTGTCCGGTCAGGTTCGGAATGAGTTATCCGCCACCGGCGCTCTAGCCGTCTCAACGATTGTTTCATTGCCCTCAGATCCATGGAAAACCACGGGGCTGTCCAGGCTCCATGCAATCGGAGAGGGCGCTTCGGAGCCAAACAGTCAATAGCCCTGGTTAACTCCACATTCCAGCGGGCCACCAGGGAATCAGCTGAAAGGCCATCAACATGGGATAAAGCATCCCCTACCACTCTCTGGAAGCCAATTGGATCCATTAAGTGGCGGGGGCGGACCATCCGAATTGGTCCCACCTCCCTGCAGAGGGGATGGGTCGCAGAGAAGTCCAGTTGCACCAGGAAGTGATCTGACCATGGCACTTCTTTCGTTTCGCTTTTACTTAGTGTCAGATCACCAACATCCATAGAGGTAAACACCAGGTCCAAGGCATGTCCACGGCTATGGGTTGGGCCAGACTTATTTAGGGACAGCCCCATGGAGGCCATGCTTTCCACGAAGTCCCGAGCGGCCCCTTGTAAGGTCGTGTCGGCATGGATGTTAAAATCCCCTAGGACGACCAAGCTAGGTGTCTCCAGGAGGACATCTGCCACGACCTGAAGCAGCTCGGGCAGGGAATCCTTGGTGCAGCGGGGAGGTCGGTACACCAAAAGGAATCCTGTACTGCCCCTATTGCCCAACTTCCAGAACATGCACTCAGAAAACTGGGTCTTCCCAATAGGATGCCTGGTGCAAACTAATGACTTCCTAAAAATCACTGCAACCCCCCCTCCCCGCCCACATGACCTGGGTTGCTGTGCGTAAGAGAAACCTGGTGGACAAGCAGCGGCAAGGACAGGCCCATCTGCTTCATCCAACCAAGTCTCTGTTACACATGCCAGGTCAAATCCTCCATCCATGATCAAGTCATGGATGGCAGTGGTCTTATGAATCATTGACCTGGCATTGCACAGCAGCACCTTCAGGTCATGTGGGTATCCCTTGCTGATTCTAGTATCCATCCGGTCAGGACCAGACCCGGAGGCAGGAATAGTCCTCAGACAACGACTAAACCTGCCCCCTCTGTAATGACATGGTCTAGTCTTAGCGTAACTCCTCCTCCTACCCGTGATCACCGAGATCAGTTGTCCCAGTGCATCCCCCCCCTGTGGAACATGCCCCAGCCATTTTGTGGGCTGGGGCCCACTCCTCGGCAGCCCTGACCCCTCCCCCTAAGAACAAAATAACACCTTAAACAAACAAACAAAACCAATAAAACAATACAAACAAAAAAATGTAAAAATTACAAAAACATCAGAATTAAAAAAATAATAATAATTCCCCAAGCACAACCAAACATCCATCCCACCCCCACCCCCCACATACAAAAAATCCAAAGAAAAATTTTAAAAACATTTTTAAAACACTATGTGCCCCTCCGGCAGTAACAACTGTCCTAGTGAGGCCTGTCAGGCCCCGCCCCAGGCCAGGTGGTAAGTGGCAGGAAGGAGCAGGGCCCTCAGGGGAGTCTTCCTGGGCAGCAGGCAGCAAGCCGCACGCAGTCCTTATGAGGCTTCAGGCCCCGCCCCAGGCCAGATGGTAAGTGGCAAGAGCAGGGCCCTCAAGCACTCACTCAGGGGAGTCCTCCTGGGCAGCAGGCAGCAAGCCGCACGCAGTCCTTATGAGGCTTCAGGCCCCGCCCCAGGCCAGATGGTAAGTGGCAGGAAGGAGCAGGGCCCTCAAGCACTCACTCAGGGGAGTCCTCCTGGGCAGCAGGCAGCAAGCTGCATGCAGTCCTTATGAGGCTTCAGGCCCCGCCCCAGGCCAGATGGTAAGTGGCAGGAAGGAGCAGGGCCCTCAGGCACTCACTCAGGGGAGTCCTCCTGGGCAGCAGGCAGCAAGCCGCACACAGTCCTTATGAGGCTTCAGGCCCCGCCCCAGGCCAGATGGTAAGTGGCAAGAGCAGGGCCCTCAAGCACTCACTCAGGGGAGTCCTCCTGGGCAGCAGGCAGCAAGCCGCACGCAGTCCTTATGAGGCTTCAGGCCCCGCCCCAGGCCAGATGGTAAGTGGCAAGAGCAGGGCCCTCAGCACTCAAGGGAGTCCTCCTGGGCAGCAGGCAGCAAGCCGCACGCAGTCCTTATGAGGCTTCAGGCCCTGCCCCAGGCCAGATGGTAAGTGGCAGGAAGGAGCAGGGCCCTCAGGCACTCACTCAGGGGAGTCCTCCTGGGCAGAAGAAGCGGGAGAAGAAGGGGGAAGCCAGCTTACTGCGTTTGTTGGACTTGCTCAAAGCAAGGTTTTATAGCCTAATTCCTATGCTTTTAATTTTGCTGCCAATGGTGGGATTTCAAAACTCCATTCAACCCACACACGTGGGTACCTGGAGGGATAAATTGTAATTATGGTAATACATCCTCTCGTACATATTAGAACCCATCCTGCAAAACTCAATAGGCTGAGTATAAACAGAAGAAGAAAGAGGTAGGTCAGCAAGCCTCAAGGTATGTAGAGGTACAACACTTGGAAACAAAAGGGCCAACTCTCTACAACACCTGAAAAAGCCCAATGAGAATGAAGCATGTACAGTGTGGCTTCCAGGAGCAGTTAGAACACTGCGTATCAGTTGCAAATTAAGAATAGGAAAAGTAGGAGTGTGCAGGGGAGAAATGGAACTGGCTTGCTTGAACATAGTGCCAGCTCTGGATTTTGGAGACCCTTTAGGCAAGACACCCTTGACACCCCTCCCTCAATTGAGTTTACAACATTGCAGCAGGTCCAGGGTGCTCTTGCCAGTGGACCCCGTGCTGGGATGTGAGCCTCCAGTCTAGCAGATGCCTAACCATGCTGACATTTAACCAGCTCTGACCTAACGGCTTAGTGGGATGCAACTCAGCAACATTTTGTTGCAGGTCCTGCTTGTTGTCTATAACCAGCCAACTGCAGAATTTCCATCATCTGTGCTGCCCCAAGGAATCAATAAAGATGCCATCTACCCAGCCTGTCTATCAAGCTGACTGATTAAACTGTCGGGAGACAGAGCAAAGCAGAGGCCCTCTCATTTCCTCTTTCTGCAGCATTGATCTATGAAGACTAATGACCATCTCCATCTGCTAGCAGACCATCTGCTTTGTTTGCTAACAGGGAAAAGCGCTATTTATGAGCATCCTGGAGAACCCACAAGTGAAAGCATAGAAAAACCAGGATTTGGCAACATGTAACTAAAAGGAAAGTCCTGTGCCATTAACAGTTCTGTGGTTGGCAGAAGGAATCACAGGTGCAACACCAGCCAAAAACCAGCTATGAAAAAGATATTGACAACAGTGAAGCCAGTACTAATATTTTTGGATGTATCTCTGGTTTATTTCCTTCCCTTTCCTGCTCCTTTAGAGACACAGAAAATGTGCAAAATGTTTCCCAACCCAGAAATAGTTTTTTACATCAATGGAAGGAAACTGGCATGCAGAAGGTACAAAGAGAAGATCAACAAAGAGACGCCCTCTGCAGTTGGCCAGCTAACATCCCAGAACCCAGGAGCATCTTTTCAGAAGAAGAGGATTGGGGCCCCACAGAAAGCCCTAATACAGCTGTGGGTGTGAAGGAACCCACAACATGGTTGCTTCACTTCAGCCTCGTAGGAATCTCTCTGACCACATCCCAAGCCCTGCCTTGATGTAATTTGCCCCCCCAGGCCTCAGGAGTAAAGGCTACAGTGGACTTGGTTGAAGGGCCTGGCTGCTGGATCTGCCCAGTGGGCCATCTAGTCCAGCATCCCATTTTCAGAAAGGTCAACCAGATGCCTATGGGAAGCCCACAACTCCTTTATCCTCTGGAATGCTGGAGCCTCCATAGGAGCTGCCAGATGGCTCTGTCGCCAGAGGTCCCCTCATGAGGAATGGTCTACTCAGAAGAACAGAGGGGATCTAGCTGCAAAGGGGATCTAGCTGTTATACCAACCGCTCAATCTTCTCAGTGGAGAGGTTACGCTAAGTAATACATTTGACTATTATTGAATATGGAAGCTTATGTCTAAAGGCAATAGATAGAACAAACACCATTAGATGTACTGGTGGATAAGTGTTTAATGGTTCTAGTATTTATTTTAAAAACTAGTGAAAATTGTTTTAAACAAACAAACAAACAAACAAACATTGACCCAGCAAATGAGCAGCAGGAAGAGGTGCTGGCTATGAGGATATATGTGTAACTGTCTGCTATGAACCCTTGGTGGGTTAACAATTCCCTGTTGAGTTCCTTAACATCCGGATCATGGCCACAGACAGCACCATTGGGGACTGCAGGGTTCTTCTGATGGAACCCAGAGTTTACCCTTTGAAGCCAAAATGTTAAGGAAGCATATTGTTAGCGTGGGAGTTGCAATAACATTGCTTTGGTCCTTTGTGTCACCCTCCTGGCTCCTGACAAACAGGAGGGGAAGTGTCACCTTGATGGATGTTCGCCATCAGCCAAAGGAACGCAAACTTCCATTTCCAGCAGAACGGAATAAAAATGGAAAAAGTTATGTGAGGAAACACATTTTTCAAGCCTGGGTCTGTTGTGGGAACAGTGCCCAGAAATGATCTCAGCAGGTGGAAGTATTAAGATTTTGCCCCCTGGCTACCAGCGACCGCTTCTTCCCACAAACCAAAGTGCCTGTTCAGCCAAGGCCAGAAATTACTGTGCATGGGGAGGGGAAGAACTCCTGGACAAACACACACCAGGACAGCTTCGTCCTCCCATCCCCCTGCAACCAAGCCTAGCATAAACCTCCAGAATCACACACTCCGGTGCAACAGGAGACAGTCAAGTGCACACAGCTTACAAAAGCCAGCAGCTCTGGTTTGTTTTTCTTTACGTAACCGTTTGACTTCACACACACTCAGCAGTTCCAGGCTGCCGTGATCATGGCACCATTTCTAGAAAGACAAAAGCAAACTTGCCTGCTGTGCTCTGGTCTAGGAATCCTACTACCCTAGAAACAGTACAGTGCTGGTCAGCCAGGACCGGAGGCCACTACTTGCTGCCGTCATGAAGGATGGGAAGCTCTGCTTGACGGGGGGGGGGGGGGATCCAAGCAGGAGCTGACATGAGATGGCTGGACAACTACCAGACAAAACTGCCTAGCAGCATATTCCTCAGTAGAGATGTGGGAACAGGCTGGCTAAGCTGCTTAGGAAGCCTTTTAGTGTTCCTACATATTTTTTAGGATTTGTTTTAATATTAAATAAACGTGGGGGTGGATTATTCTTTTTTTAAGGAAGCCTTTTAGTTTGATTGAGAAAAAGCAGTTGATAATGCAAAACTCACTGGCTGGGTATGGAGTTTGGTGGGCGTGGAAGGAGAGCAGAAGGCCACAGAAGACTGCTGAGGAGCGGCAAGCTACTGCCTCTGACAGCAAGATCTGTTCAAGAGTGCAACAGACTCCCTCTGGAGGTTGTGGACTCTCCTTCCTTGGAGGCTTTTAAGCAGCTGGATGGCCCTCTGTCATGGGTGCTTTAGTGGAGATTCTTGCATTGCAGGGGGTTGGACTGGATGACCCTTGGAGGTACCTTGCAACTATTCAATCCTATTATTCTATTATTTTTATTTATTCAATTTATATACCACCCTTTATCAAAAGCTCCCAGGGTGCTGTACATCATTAAGAACACATTTTACAGAGCATAATAATTACATAATGCAAAGCATAATAATAAAATAGTCATACTAACAATCTCCTTCCCCGCCCCCCAACATTGAAGAGGCCATAAGTTATTTAATAGCCTAGGCTTGGGTAAAGAGGAACATTTTCACCTGCCATCTAAAGACATGTAATGATGGTGCCAGGCGAGCCTCTCTGGGAAGAGCATTCTCCAGTTGGGGAGCCACTGCAGAAAAGGCCTGTTCTTGTGTTCTCTCCGAACCTTTCAGGGACACACAGAAGTGCCTCACATGACAAGTGCAAGGTTTGGGTCAGTTCATATGGAGAGATGTCTCTAATTCATGGTGTTTCTAATTCAGTGGTTGTGCCTTGTGGATCCTTGGGGCAGGTGGAAGTGTGACAGAGAGCCCACTATGGATCGTTAGGGGGTCCTTCCCTACAAAGCAAAGGATTATAAACAACAAGCGTATTAAGAGTTAGCATCAAACCTTGGAGAGATGCAGCAGCCTGCTCACTTTAACCTGAATGGGCTTGCCTACAGAAGAGAGGGCGGGCTGCCATTTATCTCCCCACCTGCCCACAGCAAGCTGGGGTGGAAAGGACTCAGCTGGAGGAGCATCTCAAGGGGCAGGTTCTCCAGGTTCAATCTGGTCCTTGTTGCAAAGCAGTAGCACAGAGCTGGGCCAAGTCACCATCCAGAGAACGAGACCAAATGAAAATGAGGATGAAAGAAAGGGCTGTGAAGAAGAGAGTCGGAAAAGGGCAAAGATGGAAGAAAAGAGTCCTTAAGAAGTAGTGCCACTCATGAAAAGCGGCAACAGGAAATCATTCCATCTGCAGAATGCTCCACCTGCTTAGAAATTTCTGCCCGCAACACTTGGTTTCAAAGTGCAACATCTTTAAGTCATATTTTGTGACCATATTGCAGCACCATCATCTTCATTTCATTCACTGGTGAATTATTATTTTTTAATCACCACCTTTGCAAATTGCATTTCAATGCAAACTGCAATGCTGTTGGGGGGGGAAACCAAATTATGTTTAATGGAGCAAAGTTAATAAGCTATCTTTAACAACATTTAAAGATAGCATACAGGCAGCCTATTGGCAAAAACCTATTTGGTGTTTTGCAACTTTCCAACTAGTTGCAGGACCTTAGCAGAATACATGCAGAATCCCCGGAAGCAATTGGCGACTTGGCTGCAGACAGAATAGACGAAGCAGGAACTAGGAACTTGTAGTTAGGTGTTTATTATATACAGTGGACTATTTACAAGAACAGAACACAGATCTTTTGCTAGCTCTCTCTGACATGACTCACAACTCCTACACTCACTGACACACTGAACCACTGAACTACCAGTTAGTAGGTCATTAATTATCACTCCCTTGAGAGAGCTTGACCAGTCAGGGAGCGGTCTCCATGTCTCTGTTATCACCAGGCAGACTTACTCCTTCTGATTGCCTTCTGGCTGTCTGCCAAACCTTAATTGACTCTGTGTGAGTAGCTGCACGTACACAGTTTCCCAACACAGCCCCCAGTTTACGCGCATTCAATATGTGTGCGACTGTGTATATGTGCATCACACTGAACCCCAAAGTGACCTGTAGACATCATAAAAACATCACTGAAAAATCTCTAAAAAGGCAGAACAGGGGTGGAACAGGGTGTTTTCAGGCTTTTTCAATGGGTTTTGATTATGTAAGATTTCATCGATGCATGCTGGATGTTGGATCCAAGACAACTCACAGTGCTCTCTCATCCAAAGGAGAAGTAAACCCAGGAGCTTTGCCTCATAACTTCCCACCACTTTGAAAACATTAAACTACCAGCCTCCTACCCAGAGAAGCCTTGCTCACATCAAGGCACCACTGCAGCTTCTGTGATCATACAAGTTCTGGTTGAAGGGATGGAGTTGACAGAGCAGAACAAGAAAAGGTGCCAAAGCAAAATGCTGTCCCTCTGCAATCAGTGCCCAGAAGTGCCCTAGCTTATCTACGAGGATGGCAGTTGGGTTGGCAAAACACATAATTAAACGCTTCCTCCTCGGAAGAGCAACTGAACTCACATTTCACTGCCAGAGCAAGGAAGTTAATTGTGCCTTTCAATGCTCATCTGATCCTATTAATAGATAATAATTTTACTTGAGCAGAAGGAAGCACCAGAGAAGGTCATGGTTGCCTGGCCCCAGCTCCAGCTGAAAACTAGCGTAACCTAGGTTACTGCCGAAGAAAAGGAAGCCTGGGGTAAGAAAGCAAGAAAAGGCTGTGACTGGCAGGAGCCAGAAGCTGTGCCTCCCTTTCCCTGTTGGCATCAGATGCCCACTCTCTGGCTGTTAGGCTGCTCTGTTGGTCTAAATCTATTTCTGCGCTGTTATCACTTTAGATTGCTGGCAGATCCTCCCATATTTGAAGAAATCCCCTTATATCCTACTTTTCTATGTTCAGGGATTTTGATTTTTAATTTGGGTGGTGGTGACAGCACAGCACTCCACCCTGCAAGCCCATGCCCATGCACAGGGCGCCCTAGAAACAGGGTTGCCAAAATCTCCATACCAACTTAGATCTTTTCACTGGGCTACAAATAGGGAGCCATGCTCCAGAGAACAAGCTTGATTTAGTTCTGCAGCCAAAAAGCAAAGCTGCCAGCTACACAAACACAATATGCCATTCAAATTCTGGGTTCTTCACAAATCTATATGAAACATATAGATTGGATACCAGACCCATTCCTTAAGCAAAGCCTTTGCTGGCGGCTCTCTAGAATTACAGAGAGCTATTTGGAGGAAGTGGTCCTTGCATCATTACACACACACTAGATGACCACAACACATTCTATTCAAGTCTGCCTTGGACAGATGCTCTTTAAATCTACCTTGTGCAAAATACAGCTGCTCAGATGCTTGTTGGGCCACAACAGAACTACAACTAGGACTATAACTCTCCTTGGCCCAGACTCTCCAAGTGTCCCTATTTTTCAGGGACAGTCCTGGATTTACAGAAGCTGCCCTGGTTTCTCATTGAATGTCTTGCTTTTCCTTAGGACATCCCTATTTCAATTGAAGAAATGTTGGAGGGTATGGCTCAATTATGCACCTCCCAAGCCAAGGAGATAGATAAGTAACTATACAACTTTTAGAAGACATCTGAAGGCAGACCTGTGTAGGGAAGGTTTTTTTTAATGTTTAATGTTTTATGTTGTTATATGTGTTCGAAGCCTTCCAGAGTGGTTGGGGAAACCCAGTCAGATGGGCGAGGTATAACAACAACAACAACAACAGTTGTTGAATACAACAACAACAACAACAACAACAACAACAACAACAACAACAACAACAACAACAGTTGTTGAATAGGATGTCCTGATTTTCATCAGAGAAATGTTGGAGAGTATGTTAGCCCCAGCCACACCTGAAGTCCAAAACATCTGGAGGGCACCAGGCTGACAAAGACTGGACTAGCTATTCAAAGCACATAACACCTATTACACTGGCTTGCTGTTCATGTCCTGATTCTTGGCCCCTTTTAAAGTGCTGGTGTTCACCTTTAAGGGCTTGAGTGGTTTGGGACCAGGTTATTTGGATACTCACACCAGTTCAGGCCTTAAGGTTAACCTCAAAGGCCCTGCATGGGGGCCTGCCATGAAACTTGTGGCCACTAGAGACAGGTGCATATGGCTCTCCTTCACTAGCAAAGTACGCATGGCTTCTACGTTACAGTCAAACCTCGGTTGTTGAACGTAATCTGTTCCGGAAGAGTGTTCGACTTCCGAAATGTTCAACAACCGAGGCGTGGCTTCCAATTGGCTGCAAGAGCTTTTCACACTCAAGCGGAACTGTGTCGGACATTCAGGTTCCAAAAAACGTTTGAAAATCGGAAGATTTACTTCCAGGTTTTTGGCATTTGGGAGCCAAAACGCATGATAACGAAGGCGTTCAGAAACCAAGGTTTGACTCTAGTGACTTTTAAACAAGAGTCTGAACACTTCCTCCCTGCTAACACTGCTTTTTAATATGCAGTGTTCCTGTGTTGTTTTTAAGTGCTACTGTTTTACTGCCCCAATGCTTATACAATGTTTAATAATTATTTTTAATATTTCATAATTTTCTTGTTTCTACTTGTTAGTCGCTTTCAGACACCTTCGTGGAAAACCTGACAAATTATTAATAATGTAATAGCAATTATTTTTAGTTTTGGATTGTGGTTTTATTACAATCTATATGTCTTTGCTCTGCTATAAGCCGCATTGGGAGGATTTTGCCCAAATATTTTGAAATAAATGAAATATATACAAATGTCCTCCCATTTCTTATTTTCACTTTATATTGGTTGTTTCCCAGTATTTACATGTGGGATTTAAGGTTCGGGGAGCAAAAGCAGGCCAGAGGTAGGTAAGCCACCTGAGTGGCATGATGATGTCAGTAATACAGCATGGCAGGGGGTTGGACTCGATGGCCCTTGTGGTCTCTTCCAACTCTAGGATTCTATGATTCTACAAACCATCATTCCTTTAAAGAGAGGGAGAAATAGTTGGCAATTTTCACCTGAATGTGGGAGCTGCACTTTAATGAGCTATGGAGACAAAGACAATAATCTAGGCTTTGGCAAGCAAACACGATTCATGGGTTATCAGTTAAGGGGTGTCTTGCGGGTACCAAGAATTAATGGTTCGTTTCAGAGTTTTCTTCCCCTGAAGACAGGATGGGTTAAAATTAAAAGCTTAACTGAAAAGTTGGTTTATTGTGGAATTAGCATTTTCAGCTCTTAGATCTCCTCTTAGTTCCTCCTGATCAGGAGGACTTTTGAGACCGTAACTCAGTCCTGCGCAATAAAAAGATGTGTTGATTAAAAAAAATAACACAGGTGCAATAATGAAAGTTGCAAAATACAAGAAACAGGTCTTGGTTGTTTGCTTGTTTTTCAGTCCCTCCCCCCCCCCCACTTGCTCCTTTTCATTAAATCTGTTTGCTCCAGAGGGAAACGTAATTGCCAAGCCCAAGCAATGCCAGACCCCCTGAAGAGCTCCACCACCTGCTACTCCCATCGTGAGTCCCAACAGGGAAGCGCAGACACGGAGAGGTGGTCTCCTTATGATGGCTGCCGTTCATGAGGCGTAACTTATTAAGGAAACAACACACACCTTCACAAGGACAAGCAGAGCTGGCTGTGGGAAGAGCAACACTGGAAATCGCCATGTTCAAGAGGAGCTGAGGCCTTGAAAGTGCCCTTGCTGCAGAGCTGGTGCCAGATCTCAGGGGCTCCTTGGCACAGTGCTGCCATTACAACTGCCACCCCAACATGGCCACCTCTATGCAATACCTCCCCACCCCACTGACTCTCCTGCCAGCCGCTCTCCACTGGGCAGCATTTCAGTGGCAATGCACTTTTGAATAAAAACCAAGCTTGGCTCCTCTCCATGGTGGTCACCATGCAATGCCAAAATCACCTAGCTATATAGGCAAAGGCATTGCATTTCAGGTCAGTAAAAGTGGTGGGCAGCCACTGCAGGGGAGAGCAGAGATTTGCTGCCATTGTCTATGGGCCACTGGGGGAAGGCTGAGAGAAGTGTGTGGGACCCTCCTGAACCCGTGGGGTGCTTGGCTTGCACCCACTGCAGCTGGCCATAGGTGTCAGGTCTGGCCCTCAATATGCCAATTGTCGCTTATTCCAGTCACCCTCCCAGGTTCCCACTCCTGGTGCCTTAGGCTTCCACCCTGCAAAGACTCTGAGAGAAGAGTATAGAACCTCAGGCCGATCTCTTCCCTGGAGAGCAGCAGTCTCTACCCTGCAGACAAGACCCTTCCTGCTGCTCTGGAAGCTCTCTCGGAAACACCAGATAAAGAACAGCCCAGTAATAGCCTGTAGGATAGGCACAGCCACACTCCCCGTGACAGACTGGGGCATCACCCTGCCAATTCGCTGGTTCCCATTTTGGGCAGGAATGATTCACTGAGCAGTTACACTTTTACCGCGGCCTCTTTCTCAGTGAGAGATGGTCACAGAGGAAGAGTCATCTGAGCGTGAACTGATGAGGGCAAAAGTCCTGGACAGTTACAAGGAGCTGCAGGAAGAGGCAGCCAACTGCATCAGCCAGTCACTGAAGATGAAAAGCAAGCCCTCTTCCTTCTGTTGCAGCTGCTCAACTCATTTAACTTTGCCTCGACAAGTCTGCGAAAGATTCTCTCTCTCTCTCTCTCTCTCTCTCACACACACACACACACACACACGGCCCTCTGCATGGCTTATTAAGCTACAGGCTACACAACATTTGGAGGCAACTCAGGGCATGGAATGAAATGTGCTTTGGGTGGGTCCCAAGTCACGCAGTGCCACTGGCTGGTCCTACCTGGTGTCATGTCTCTTGCAGAAAGATTAAGAGAGGTTGCTGGGTTTTCTTCTCCCACTCGCAGAACTTCCCTCCTTGGGGAAGGTCTGCAACTCAGAGGCAGAGCCATGTGTTCGGCATGGAAAAGGTCCTGGGATCAGCTGCCAGCATCACCAAGTGTGGCAAGGAGAAAATCCTCTGCCTGAAGCCTTGTAAAGACACTGCCAGTCAGTACAGACAACACCAAGCTAGGTGGAGCAATAACATAGGGCAGTTTCCCATGTTCGTAAAAGTGCATTCTCCTTGCCACTTGGCTTAGCAACCTAACTGATCCACACTCCAGCTCAGGAAGGCCATAAATGACATACAGTATGTTATAGACCCTAAGGAATGGATAAGAGAAAATCCTTGGCTCTCAAGCCTAACTAAAACCAAGTTTAAGCATGCACCACTGTGTTTCAAAAGATTATAAATGTGCCTCAATTTGACCAAACTGTGGGAGGCAGTGGAAAACAGGAGTGCCTGGCATGCTCTGGTCCAGGGGGGTCACGAAGAGTCGGACACGACTAAACAACTAAACAAGAAGTGCCTCAAGGCAAAGAACTGCATTCACCCATTACCCCGCCCCTCAATTTGCTCTGTAGATCACAGATGTTGACTTTAACTTCCATAATTCCCGGCTCTTTGCTAGGTCAGCAGGGGGCTGATGGGAGCTGGAATTCAAGCCACCCATCACCCTCATGTTGAGGAAGGCAGAGACCATAGAGATGTTAAAAAACCCAAACCAGGAAGAGATTAGTCTACTAGCCTTCAAACTGGAGCAATTTCCAGAAGGGATTCCTTCCCACTAGGGCTCTATTTACTCAACCGCAGCTCTGAGGCATTTCAGAGCACTTTGCCCAACTCTCTGAAACCTCCAGGAGCTAATCTATAATGCGGTGCTAATGAGGTCTGCTTTAAAGTCAGCTGCTCCACAAGAAAGATCTGAAGCAGAGGACCAAAGAAAAGATCTAAACCACCCTTGTTCCCTTGCTAGAAGGAAGAAGAGTATCATCTGTACAACTGGCTCTTTCATCTCACAAGTTATTAAAAAATCTGGGAGATTGTGCACTTAACACTCCAAGCACCCAAGACACAAACACACACCTGGCTGGGACTGCACACAATTTCCTGAAGTGTTCTTAGTGTCATTCAGAGGCTTACAAAAATTCCTGCTTGACTGAGTAGGAGAGGTGTGTGTGTGTGTGTGTGTGTGTGTGTGTGTGTGTGTGTGTGTGTGTGAACATGGGCTCAGACTCCCCTCCTGCAACCAAGAAAGTGCTCAGCTCATCCCAATATTATCGGTGGAAATCATGCAATAGGGATAAGAACAAAGAGGAGAAACATTCGCAGAGCTGAATTGGGAGCAAAAGGAAGTACCCACCTGGCTGTTTTCAAAAGCTACTTGCTGCTCAGTTAATATCAAGCACTTCTTCCCCACAGATATATTCTAGGAAGAGAGGAAACAGCAAGGCAAGTCAGAAAGCAGCTGGGAGCAGGTCTGCTGTACTGTACTCTGATTCCTGGGCACAAATAGACTGAGGAATGCTGGGTACAGTTACAGTTCCTCTTTCCCTGCTTGCCAACTGACCCTCTTCTGCTCCCCACTACCACACTGCCGAGGAACATCGGAAGCTGCCTTATGTAGAGTCAGACCAACAGTCCATCTGGCTTGGAGCTATCTGCAGTGACAGCTCGCTGGGGTTTCAGAGCAGGCGCTCTCTCAGCTTTGCCTGGAGACTGGACCTTCTGCATGCGAGACAGATCCTTCGTCACCAAGCTATGGCAGGCACAGGCAGGAAGTAGCCCCCAGGGTGCAAACCTGAGCAGAAGTCATGCTCAAACACAGGGATGAAAGGGTTTTCCCCGCCCTTCCTTGATTTCAAAAGACCTAGGAGTTTTAAGTGCCACAGGTAACAATAGCAGGATAAACAGACGAGATGGGATCCTGAGGCTAGCACCACAAGGGCCCTTTAAACCTACTCCAATGCCCCACTGAGCCACTCCTCATCCTGGAAGGCCCCTGACCTGTTCATGCATCCTGTTCTCAATATAGCCTCAGGATTGGGATCCGGCCTGCTACTTCCCAGCAAGGCCAAGTGTATCTAAGGAACACAGATATTACCATTGCCTCCAGTAAGGGGGCAATTGTTTTTTGCAAAGGGATTTTGGAAGCTGCTACCCTCCAATGCAGAGACGGGAAAATGTGCTGCCCTTTGGATGGTGCTGGACCATGACTCCCACCATCCTTGAGCACTGGCCACACTGGCTGGGGCTGGCAGGAGCTGGAGTCCAGAAGTTGCTGGAGAGAATGCCTCTAGCACATTCAGTAAGCAGGATTTCACCAGAATCTAAGAGCAGCTTGCTGGATCAGGCTAACAGCTCTCTAAACCCAGCACTTTCCTCCTCTTGACTGACCAGATTACCCCAGGAAGCCCACAAGCAGGACCTACATAAAAGCAATGGTGCTCGGAGGCATATTCCTTCAAGTGAGGAGTATTGTTAATGTTTTCCCCACAGTATAAAACTGCACCAGTTTTAAGAGGGCACGTTTCATACTGGGAGTTACCTGTGGATTAGAATAACAGGACTGTAGAATTGTAGAGCTGGAAGCAGGGCCGGATTTCGGTTTGATGCGGCCCTCAGCTCCTGAAGGCAATGGGGCCATTTATATGTCCAGCTGTCCTTTGCCCACAACAAATTGTCACTGTTTCTTGTGTTGAATACAGTCATACCTCTTGTTATGTTTGCTTCAGGTTAAATATTTTCAAGTTGCGGAACGAGTTACTTCTGGGTTTCGCCGCTCACGCATGCGCAGATGCTTAAAATGACGTCACACACATGCACAGAAGTGGCAAATTGCGACCCACAGACACAGGCTGTGTTCTGCTCAGGTTGTGAACAGGTCTCCTGTTTGCAACCAGAGGTACCACTGTATATGCTATATGGTAATTTATGGACCTAATAGGTATCTAAAGCCATTTGCACATAACAAAATATGTATTTTATCAAAGTAATTGTTGACCTGAAATACAATTAAGAAGTATATTAATACAGTGGTACCTTGGTTTGCATACATTTTGGATTACAAACACGTCAAACCTGGAAGTGCATGTCCCAGTTTGCAACCTTTTTTAGGATTACAACCCTTTGGGGGGGGATTATGAACAATTTTTTTTTGGAGGCTTCATTGGCAAAAGTGCACCTTGGGTTACAACCTGTTTTGGTTTACAAACGGACCTCCAAAATGGATAATGGTGGTAAACCAAAGTACCACTGTAGTGAAATACAATTAAGAAGGATGTTAATAGTGAAATAACTATTAAGCTCTAACTTAAAATTTTGTAAATGTACATCCAGTTTTTTCCCCTTTTATTTTTTGGGGGCCTCCAAGAGAGTGGGGCCCTAAGCTATTGCTTGTTTAGCTTATACATAAATCCAGCACTGGCTGGAAGGACCCTGAGGAGCAGCTAGTCCATGGGGAGGCAAACAATTGCCTTCTCACTCCGGCCCGCGGACAGTCGGGGAATCAGCATGTTTTTACATGAGTAGAATGTGCCCTTTTATTTCAGATGCATCTCTGGGTTATTTGTGGGGCATAGGAATTTGTTCATTCCCCCCCCCCCCCAAATACAGTCCAGCCCCGCACAAGGTCTGAGGGACAGTGGACGGACCCCCTGCTGGAAAAGTTTGCTATCTAGTCCAACCTCCTGCAATGCATTTGGGAACTGAACTTGCAACCTTGGCATTATCAGCACTGTGCTCTACCCACTGAGCTACAACAGTCCAGAGGCAGTAAAGGGAGGCACTGCCTTCTCTTCTCTACGGAGACAGGACTCAGCCAAGCAACTGCTGCAGCCAGAAGCACCGAATAATGCCAGGGGCTGTTCCGGGCAGGGCTCAGTTCCCGCACCCACACTCTTTTTTAATTTAGCAGCTGAAAGCCAGAAATTGGACAAGGAATTTCCCACGGCCTGGACAGTCTGAATCAACACCCCGCCCAAATCTGTAGTTTTTTGCTTTCTTGTTTTTCCTCAACCGCCGCCCCCTCCTACTCTTTGCAATGAAGAGTTCTGGAGGATGTGACAGCCTGCCATTCTTTTATGACAACATGGTTGGTTCCTCACAAAGGTGTTGTCCGGCTGTGCAGCCAGCAACGACTGAAGGGTCCATAGAGGCAATCCAACGACCACTGGGCTTGCTTGCATTCTCTCCCCACCCCCGAGATCCACTAGGAGCTGTTCAACAGTGGAACGGTCTCCCTCAGGTAGGTTGTGGGCTCTCCTTCTTTGGAGGTTTTAAGCAGAGGTTGGGTGGCCATCTGTCATGGATGCTGTAGCTGAGATTCTTGCATTGCAGGGGGTTGGACTGGATGACCTTCAGGGTCCCTTCCAACTCTATGATTCTATCCTCTGGTCAACGGGCAGAGTCTTCCCAGTATTCTCTTTGTAGAGGCACAGAGGTAGAGTTTTAAGTGTAAAAGCAAGATATAGATAAGATAGCCAAGTGTAAAAGCAAGATATAGATAAGGTAGCCAACAAGAAAATGTGCATGTATGAAATTAATGCAATGAAAAATGCATACATAACATTGTACCGGCAGCATCAGACTGATGGACAGGAAAGTTGGGTGACTGGTATATCAGCATTCTATGATTATTTTGGGGTGGGGCGGGCATTTCGGCAGAATAGGAGAATCAGTTAAATCAGACCCTCACAAAAAAAGCAAACTAAGGCAGAGTAATCTGGAGTGAACACAATAGAAGGGGTTGGCAGTTGTTATGAAAATGCTACAGGAATGATACGATCTCTGTCTTGGCTACTGTTCTCCCCTTCTCCGAATTCCTGGCAAGTCTCCTTATAGCAGCTGCCTCTGCCATGTTCAGGAATCTGATTTGATTTTTCATCCCAAAGCGCCCCAACCTGAACTTCACTCTTGCAGGGTGAGACACAAACATACATAGAAGATACGGGGACAGATACAGTCTGTCTACAACTGCCTTGCCCACCTTTCCAAAGGGCAGGGGTTGCTTTGGGCAGGGCAGGGGTGGTGAATTTGGAGTGAGGACAGCAGCCCTGGTCGCCAATAAGGATGTCTGCTGCTTGGGGTAAGAACCAACATCAACAACAGCTCAGGGAAAGCTCAAGCCAGGATGTTGGCAGGAAAAGGTGTGGAATGAGAGAGAAGCGTGCTCAGATCTTTCTCACAACCGGATCTTACTCCCTAAACTATAGGGAAAAGATGGATGATGCAACCTCCCGGAGCGAGCTCGATGCCGTCCCACTCCCCTCTGCCCTGCAGACAGATATTTACGGGGGCAGCCGCAAGCTAACCTAAACCGCCCTCCCACCTGCGGGGCACCAGGGCGCAGTTTGCTCCAGATGCGGAACCTTCTTTCAGGGAAGGGGTAAGGTCACGCGGCGCCTCTACAAAGCGGGGTTTTGTGTCTGTGTGTGTCTGAGCATGGACAGAGCGCGCTTCACCGCGCAAAGGAGGCGGCGGGGGGAAGCCCTAAAAAGTTATAGCGCCCGAATCTTCGCGGGAAACCGAAGCTACACCTGTTGAACTCCTGCCTGGCTGGTCGGCGCGCTCCCGGTAGGGAGGCGCTGACGCAACCCGGCACTCCGCTTGCAAAAGAGGCAGCTACTCGGCAGTCAGTGAGTGAGGAGAGGGGAAGAGAACGAGCCGCGGCCTCCCCGGCTTCCAGCAGCCCAGCGCGCCCCACTGCCCTGTCCCCGCCTCTCACCAGCCAAAGCAGCGCAGATCCGGCGCCTCCCGCAGCTCAGCAGCCAGCAAATCCCAGAAAGGAGAATCGAGGGCGGGCGGCCAGCAATATCAAGTGGCGAGGACCGGAGGGGGCGGGCCGATGGGGGGGGGGGACAAAGCTGCGCCCGCCTCCTCGAGGCAAAAGGCGCTAGATGACAGAGGAGCGCGCTTGTGGCACCTCTGCCCAGCGAACAGCATCGTGTGAATGAAGCGGGCAGCGCTAGCACTACCGTGCAAAATGACACGTGTCCGAGACAGCCTGCCCCTTCCTTGGAACAGTTTGAATCATAGAATTGGAAGGGGATCCAGGGTCATCTAGCCCAACCCACTGCAATACAGGAATCTTTTGCCCAATGTGGGGCACGAACCCACGACCTTGAGAGTCTCAGGCTCTTCTGCTGACCGAGCCAAGTTCTGTCCACAGCTTCACTGGCTGCCTCTCCTTCCAGAAACATAAAGCAGCACTCCACCTGACAAATAGCTCAGTTGGTAATGAGACTCTTAAGGTTGTTGGTTCGAATCGAACCACACATAGCATTTCAATGGGTTGGACTACATGACCCTCATGGTCCCCTCCGACTCTATGATTCTATGACCTCTGTCTCTCTCCACTAAATCCCTCCATTAAAAAACCTTTCCCCAATGTTTCCTATTCCTACAGAATACTCGCAGCACAAATCCTACAGAGGCCTACTCAGAATAATGCCCTGAGGCCAAACTCTCAGCTAAGCTGGTATGGTGTTCCTTTATACAGTGTGTAAAATAATATTGTGCGGTTAGACTCTGCCCATTAAATTAATAATTAGGGGGGGGGGTTAAATTGTAAAAGCAAAGTTTGCTAAAGACCAGGAAAAAGGTTTGGAGCTTTAACCCTTTGACCATAATAAGCTTAAGTACACAGAAAAAGTTTTTCAGCAAATCCAAGAAAACTTGTTTTAGTTTAGATTTTTTAAAAAATAAGATGAAAAAGACATTTTCTTAGTAATTTTGCAAAATATACTTGTAAACTGCATGAAAGGCAGCCCCTGATATTAATTTTTTATTTATTTTCCTAGTTTTCAAATGAATGAAGATTTTGACAGATTTTTTTCTGAGCACTTGGGGTCAAAAGAAAGTACTAAAACAACTGTTGTTTGAGACATTTCATTCCGATCTGCTAGGCAGAGCCTGACAGAGGATGATGACATCCTGCCCCTTCTTCTCCCCAGCAATATAAATCCTGGCTACGCCCATGCGTTTAGTCTATTTAACCCAGGAATGAGATGCCCACCAACTTGTCTTTAAATTCATGCAGGAAAAGGCTCTCAGTGGCTACTAAATCTGATGGCCGTGCTCTACCTCAGGCAGCGATGCTTCTGAATACCAGTTGCTGGAAACTTCAGGAGAGACAGGCCTGCCTACGGTCTTGTTGGATAATTATTGGGAGTTATAGGAGGAAAATCGAAATGCGTGTGAGAAGGGCTGAGCAGGGGAAGGTTGGAACATGAAGGCTGTGTGCACAAGAGAGCCATGAGACAAGGACGGAGTGACATGTGCAAAGCATCTATTGCTATAACTGTTGAGGACAAAGGAAGGAAGGAAATATAAGAAAGTTGCTATGCTTTGTGATTAAGCCACAATAAGCTAGTAGAGTGGCTCGGGAAACCCAGCCAGATGGGCAGGGTATAAATAAATTATTACTATTACTATTACTATTACTATTACTATTACTATTACTATTATTATGATTATTATTATTAGGAAGTACTACCATATAGGGACACGCCTGCCGCTTTGCTTGTAAGTGTATAAATGCCTGTACTGTACTGTTTTCGCAGTTGGTGTGCCATGCCTCACTACTTGCTGCCTGAGGTTGTGTCACACTGGCCTTGCAATGCCTAAATAAACGTCCGTCTATTTGGTTTCTGGATTCTGTGGTCTGTTCCGGGCTACCTAGGGTATTTTCCCAGCACTGAAGACACATCTATACAAGAACACCTTGCTTGCATGGTTTTTCTAGTAATCCTAGTTATTGGGGAGCAAATAATTCCCTACAGGTCCGAAAGTGGAGACTGGAGAGGTTTCAACTATGACACCACTGAGCATGTTTCCCTGGGGGGAAACTAGGCTGCAGTAAAAAGGCCCTGTTGCTTATTACCTGACGTTATTGCCATGGGAGGTTAAGACCCAGGATGGCTTGGCTCAGCCTCCATGGTCAGAGGCAGCAACGCTTCTGAACGCAGGAAGAAGGAGGCTCTTATGCTCAGGTCCTGCGTGTGGGTTTCCCGCAGGCATCTGATTGGCTACTGTGAGAACAGGATGGCACACGAGATGGGTTGCTGGCCTGATCCAGCAGACTCTTATGAGTCTGATCATTTGCCTACACTGACAGCTGTCCAAGATTTCAGGCAGGGCATCACTCTTAACCCTACCTGGAACTGAACCCTTTTGAATAGGAAAACAGATGTTCTGCCAGGAGCTACCATTCTCCAGAGATTAATGAGCCTGAGCTGCCTGGTGCCAATCCACACCTATTGACCCAGCTGGCCTTGCTTTATTTACTCCACCAGGCAATGGATCCAACACTTCTCCCTCTCCATCTCAGCCTCGCCTTACAAGATCCTTTAGTAACTGGAGATACCAGGGGTTGAACCTGGGGCCACTCTGCGTGCAATTATAGCAGTCCTGTGTTCCCCCCAACACCTCTGCCGTTTCATTCCAGACTGATTTATATATCACCCTTTAGCATTAGTTTGCAGGGCAGTTCCCAATACCTTTGAAATGAACAGTGAGTCTTACCTCCGAGGGAAGATGCGCAGGATTAGCCTTCAGCAGTAAAATGTCAAGAAGCAATGTGTTGTTCCCTGCACATAAGCCTCTTTAGATGGATGCTTCTGACCTCTGAGGCTGCTTCTTCCTCCTTGCCTTGCATCAGCTGCTCCCCAGCATGAGGCAGACCTGTTTCCTTCCCGCAATTCACTCTCCCTTTCTTGCTTTAGAGGGGATGCATTCATTCATTCATTCATTCATTCATTCATTCATTCACTTCCAAGCTCTGGGGGAAACCAGAGCTGGGATCTTGCTGCTTCCAGATGGGGAAATGTGTAGAAGAGAGAGGTAGGTGCTTCTTTCCCTCTCTTGTCCTCATAGGCTTAGCTCAATCACATTAAAACACCTCACCACCACTCCAAGACCTGTTGTTTCAGGAGGATGCGGTGAGGGCAATTGTGTCTTCCAGTTAGTACTGCGGTGCTGAATTTCTTGTGGATTGTGCAGGCTCTGCTTCCTCTTCTGCTGAGAGAAGTGTTGCTGTTTTTCTCCTCTTGAGAGGAGTGGGAGACTCTTCCTTCTTGCTCCCAAGATCCATTCTTGAACCAGCTATTGACCTCAGAGCTGCTGTCCATCTGCTACTTAGCAGTTAAGCACCAGGGACATCCAGGGAACCAAACCAGCTGGGCTGATGGGTGGCACAGTCCAACAAGCTCTGGAATGTCAAAGGATTCCTATCCCTGATCCAGAGGTTGTTGGGACTGCAACTCTCCATCAACCTCAGCCAATGTAGCCAATGGCAAGGGTTGATGGGTGTAACATCTGGAGGACCACAAAGTTACCCACCTCTGCTCTAGGCAGGGATGGGGGACTTCTGGCACTCCAATTTCAGACTCTCAGCACCTCTGCCAGAAGAGCTTCAGGTCAGATGCAGTGCATAGCAGGGTGTCTAGCTAGCCTCACAAGATGCAGCATGATAATAGGCGTCAGTGCCCTAAGGGATGTACTCTGGAAGACTATTTTCTTAATCAGTGGGTGTGTCAGCCCTGCTTAAGCTTTCCCCAAGTGCCATCCATTTTACAAAGGGCTGGCCAGTGTGCATGCACACGAAAGCTTATACCAAGATCAAACTTAGTGGGTCTCTAAGGTGCTACTGGACAATTTTATTTTTTATATATTTGGAGCTCAGAGGGGATTCAGCACTGTGAGTCACTGAAAGGTGCTTGGACCAAGCCAGGAGGAGATGGGAGAAGAAAATACTTCTTCATGGCAGATGAAGGTGATGGACTATATGGAACTGGCGGAAATGACTGGCAGAATCCGAGACCAGGGAGAAGAGTCGGTGGAAGAATACTGGAAGAAATTTAAAGACTATTTACAGAAATATTGTAAAATTAATGAATGTTAGAATGATGTTGGATAGAAATTAAGTGGTTTCCAGCTGTAATGCTTTAAGGGAATATAAAAAAGGGTTATAAATAGGTAAAAATTTAATGCTATTATTTTTAAGATCAAGATTAGGATAATTAAAGAGGGTAAGGATTTGCTGATTCAACAGATGGAAGTGGAATACAAAAAAGGGAGGTATGAGGAGGTCCGGGAAACAAGCTAAAGGAAAATAAGTAATGGGAAATCTCTGTGTTGTTTTTTTAAAACTATTTTTATTATTTTTTTTGTTTATATTTTTTGTTGTTGTTATACTGTAAAAAATCTTAATAAATATCTTATAAAAAAAATACTTCTTCAACAGGGTGCATGGTTAGGTTACAGTTAGTTGCCAGGCTAAAATGTTCTACTTCCACCAGGCCTTAGGCTGATTAACATCCTTTTAAATATGTTTGTAGGAGGGGGTGGCGGTCAATGGTTTTTGTTCTTGTTCTTAGTAATGCATTTTGTGTTTTTACACCGTGAACCGCCCTGAGATCTGCAGCTGAAGGGGGGGTATACAAATGAAACAAACAAACAAACAAACAAACAAACAAACAAACAAACAGAGTTGCTCCCACAAGAGGCAGTGATAGCCACCACTTGGGATGCTTTAAAACAGAGCTTCATTAATGTGTAACCCAAAAATTTTGGATCTGCTCCAAGCTGAGGCTAAAGTTCTGCATTTGTTTCGCTGGATTTTTGGATGTTAACTTGTAACCCCAGTTTGCTGTGCCAATTACTCAGTTTTGGGGTGTGTGCGGTGATGTCGCAAAGCGTGATTCGCAGCACGAAACTTTGGCATCAGTTTGGAAGGAACCCAAAATTCAGGGGTTACATGTTAATGAAGCTTTAAAATAACTTCATGGGAGAGAAGGCCACCAATGTTGTTTTCTGTCTCCGAATGCAGGTTGTTGAGAATCACAAGTGGAGAGAGCGCGGTTGTGCTCAGGCTTTGCGGAAGGCTTCCGACTGGGGATCTGGCTGGCCGGTGTGAGAGCAGAATGCTGCCCTAGACAGGCTGATCCAGCAGCTAGGCTCTTACGGGACTTCCGGAACAGGGTTGCCAACATTTTCAACTGCTCCCTGCCCCTTTAACAGCAGTGCTGTCATGAATAAATTAATTTCAGATCACTTGGTCTCATTTAGGGGCATTGCTAGATTGCAAAAGTACACCTCAGAGCACAGACTCATGAGTGGACTGAGATGGCAGTTGCCTGTGCTCCCACAAACACCCTGCTTTGCAGGATCTCTAGCTGCTATGTAAAATAAAGTTGCCGTTGTTTTTGGGAAGTGGCAGAAAAGCCTTGGGACTCAAACCCCCTGAGCTGCTCCCCTAGCAATGGCCCCATGCATGTCAGTAAAAGTTTCACCAGGGTCATTTCAGCGCACCTAGTTACTGTAAAAAAATAAAATAAAAGGTGCTGGTGTAATGACATCAGTAAAACAAACAAAATGTTGACCACACTGAGAGCATTAACAGGAGTGGCTGCTGCCTGACCCTCCGCCTCCAGCACAGAGGAAAGCACCACGCAGAGAGCACCCCCATCTTCTGTGCCAGGATGCTACAGCTCTGGGCTCTAACCTTTGTGTGCTTATCCAGAGCTGCAATTTGGGAGAACAGAAGGGAACTCTCAGCTGCTCTTAAAAGTGTGAACACCAGACTATGTTAACCGGGATGCTTTGCAGCACCACCAATGATGAAAGCTCTTGGCTGCTGTCATCAGCTGTCAGGCTCATCGGTGCCAGCAGACCCACCCTTTCCCCTTCCTGAGTCCAGGAGCGGTTGGGGAGGTTGGCTTAAGAGGGATTCAGCATCCTGGCATGCTCTTAGAGATCTCAAGACTTCTAAGACAGCAAACAATAACACTTTCCTAGTCTGGGGCAGAAGAAGATAGCCTAGAACCAGTCCTTTTCTCCTTGAAATGATCAAGGTGAGGGTACTGCAGCTAAAAGGAACCACTCTTGAAAGACCAGCTGGAAAAAGCATTGGTGAGATGGGAACAAGGGCTAGGTTAGCAACAGCCCTACTGTAGACTAGGCGCAAGACATTTTGGCAGCAGAGTCCGAAAGTTAAGAAAAGTTTGCCAAAACAGCCAGTTTGCAGTGCCTCATAGTGGGGCCAAGCCTGGTCTTCTGCCCCCACCCAAATGAATCACAGCATGAAGAAAACACTTTTCATTATTTCATATTTATTTCATTTTATCATTTTATTTGTTTACCAAATTTCTATACTGCCCATTATCCTAGCATCACAGGGCAGCTTACTATATAAAAACACAAACATATATATCAATCATTACATACTGTATTTTTCACACTATAAGATGCACTTTTCCCATCCTAAAAAGTTAGGGGGAAAGTGTGTGCGTCTTGTGAAGCAAATGCAGGCAGGAGGCTCTGCTCAGTGCTCCCTTTAAAGAGGAAAAGTCCCCAAGAGCCGCACACACGCTCCACGTGCTCTTTAAAGGGAGCGTGGCTCTTGGGGGAGCCTTAGCCGCTCGCAGCCTCTCCTGAGCAGGGGGAGAATTCATGCCGCTGCCCGGGAGAGGCTGCACGCGGCTATCCCATAAGCCAGGACACAAGCGGGATCGCTGAGCTGTGATCCTGATTGCTGTCCTGGCTTCTGGGATTCAGAATATTTTTTTTCTTGCTTTCCTCCTCCAAAAACTAGGTGTGTTTTATGGTCTGGTGCGTCTTATACAGCGAAAAATACGGTATATAAAAACACCCACACCCACCATATCCTACCTCCCATTTAAAAGGCCATAGATTGCTTAATTAGCCAAAGGCTTGGGATGAGAGGAATGTAATAATAATAATAATAATAATAATAATAATAATAATAATAATAATATATCCCATCCTCCCCAGCCGAAGCCGGGATCAGAGTGGCTAGCAACAGTAAAAATAACACCGTTTACATAAAATCATAATCAGTTAATTCAAATACATTCTAAAATCAATTCAGAGTCAAATTAATGGCAACCATTGGGCTAGAGTTCTATGAGCATTACAGAAGGGGGGGGGGTGTCAGACTGTGCCTTGGCCAAAGGCCTGGTGGAACAGCTCTGTCTTGCAGGCCCTGAGGAAAGATGTCAAGTCCCGCAGGGCCCTAGTCTCTTGTGACAGAGCGTTCCACCAGATCGGGGCAACGGCTGAAAAAGCCCTAGCTCTGGTTGAGGCCAGCCTAACCTCCCTGTGGCCCGGGATCTCCAAGATGTTTTTATTTGAAGACCATAAGGTCCTCCGTGGGACATACCAGGAGAGGCGGTCCCGTAGGTACGAGGGTCCTAGGCCATATAGGGTTTTAAATGTTAAAACCAGCACCTTAAACCTGATCCTGTACTCCACCGGGAGCCAGTGCAGCTGGTATAGCACCGGTGAATGTGATCCTGTGGCGAGGACCCTGTAAGGAGTTTCGCCGTGGCATTCTGCACCCGATGGAGTTTCTGGGTCAGTCTCAAGGGCAGCCCCACATAGAGTGAGTTACAATAATCCAGTCTGGAGGTGACCGTCGCGTGGATCTCAGTGGCTAGGTCAGGGCAAGAGAGGTAAGGAGCCAACTGCTTAGCTTGGCAGAGATGAAAAAATGCTGCCTTTGTTATAGTTGCAATCTGCGCCTCCGTGGAAAGGGAGGTGTCAAAGATTACACCCTAACTCTTAACGGACGGTGATGGCACTAATTGAGCTCCCGCAAGAGATGGGAGTTGCCCCCTCAATCCCATATCGTCCTGTCCCAGCCAGAGGACCTCTGTCTTCAAAGGATTTAACTTCAAGTGGCTCCCACGTAACCATCCAACCACAGCTTCCAGACATCTGATCAGTGTGTCTGGGGCCGAGTCATTTCTAATGTATTTTGAACTGTTTTAATTTGCTTTAATTGTTTTTAAATTGTGTGGGATTTTTGTTGTCTGGGTCCCTCCTCCAAATAGGAAAAGCAAATTGAATGGAATTCAGGGTGAGGGTAAAAATAATAATACAGGGCTAAAAATTGAGTTACACCAATGAAACAAAATGGCAGCTAAGCAGAATGCTGCCTTCTTGGTGAAGATGTGCCAGGGATGAAAATAAGGTAGATGCATTTAAATTTATGGCACAACAGAAGAAGCTGGGCCATAATGTGCCACACTTTGGTCTCCCCCTTTTTTTTCACAAATGGGAGGGAATTATTTTGTTCCCAGTAATTCACTGCATCTTATGAGGACAGCTGCCCAGTAGAACTCAGGAGCCTCAACAAACCTTGTACATCAACATCACCAGCAACTGAGGCCAAGTCCAGAGCAAGGAACTGGGTATTTGGAAGGGGCCTTTTATAGACCTGAGAGTCATGGACCCATGGACCTATGAATCATGGACCCATGATTCTCCAAAGTTACTCCAAAGACAAACCCAGACTCTCCCCGGTCCCTCTTAGCTGCCATGCATGTGCAGAAACGGCAATCCAGCGCATTATAAGGAGATGTGTCTTAAAAGCTAATTAAGACAGGACCTCTGAAATCGCTCTTCCCTCTCCAGTCATATCACTCCAGGCTACTGCAGATGTTATGAGATCAGGTTTATTTAATTCATTATTTAATATTATCTACCCAATCCAAGAAGCCATTAGTAGATCACTGTCTGCTGGTTCATCTTCTGCTGCTGAACAATCTTGCCAAAGCCACCTCTGCCCACATCGTAGTCTGTCCGGTACTCATCTCGTACCTGGAAGAGGAGAAAAATGAGGCAAACGTCTTACAGAGACAGATACAAGGACCAATATTCTGGGCATGTTGATGTCAGACACGGGGGTTGTGCGTGTTTTAAGTGGCCTCATATGACCAAAGCAGAGGCAAGGCCCACCAGATTGATGGTGGCCAGTATTCTAGGTGGATAAGAACATTGGGATACTAGTGGGTTTTGCTTCATAGCCCAACACGGCTGGGTCGCCTAGAGATTCTCCCAAAGAGCACAGGGTTAACTATTTATCCTAGAAGACTCAGTTTGCTTTTCTCACCTTGTCTGCAGCCTCCAAGTCTTGTCTTAAGTCCATTCTGACAGGACTCTTTCTAACAATAATGGCCTGATAGCCTTTACTGAAACCTAGTGGGATGAGACTCATGACTGGAAGGTAGGAACTGAGGGGCATAATCTGTTCAAAAGGAATAGACCAAACAGGAAGGGAGGAGTAGCAGCATTGTATATAAAGGATGGGTACACTTGTGAAGAAATCCATGACCTGAAGCATGGAAAGCAGATTGGGAGTATATAGGTAAAAATTATAGGAGGGAGAAACAACAGTGACCTTACTGAGGGTGTCAAGCCAGACTGAAGACTTGGACGATGCCTTACTAGAGCAGATTACCAAACATTCAAAAAGGAAAGAAAAAATAATCACGTAGGACTTCAACGTCACCGATATCTGTTGGGACTCAAGCTCTGCCAAGAGTGTAAGATCTGACAAATTCCTCCATTGCCTCGCTGACAATTTTATAAATGACTTGGACAAAGGAATTGAGGGGATGCTCATCAAATTTGCAGATGACACCAAACTGGGAGGGGTAACTAATGCCGCAGAAGTCAGAATCAGAAATGAAAAGGACCTCAACAGATTGGAGAACTGGGCGCAAGCTAACAAAATGAATTTCTATAGGGACAACTGTAAGGTTCTGCACTTAGACAGGAAGAACCAGATGCACAAATATAGGATGGGGGACACCTGGCTTACTAGCAGTACACATGAAAAGGATCTAGGGGTCTTGGTGGACCACAAGCTTAATATGAGTCAACAGAGTGATGTAGCAGCAAAAAAGCTAGGCTGCATCAACAGAAGTATAGTCCCCAGATCGAGGGAAGTAATAGCCCCACTCTATTCTGCCTTAGTCAGACCACACTTGGAATACTGTGTCCAATTCTGGGCACCACAATTTAAGAAGAATGATGACAAGCTGGAAAGTGTGCTGAGGAGGGACAACAAGATGATCAAGGGTCTGGAAACTAAGCCTTATGAGGACAGCTTGAAGGAGCTGGGTCTGTTTAGCCTGGAAAAGAGGAGACTGAGAGTAGATCTGATAGCATCTTCAAATATATTAAGGGCTGTCACATGGAGGAGGGAGTATGCTTGTTTTATCCTGCTCTGGATGGTAGGACTTGAACCAATGGCTTCAAGTTGCAAGAAAAGGGATTCTGACTAAACGTTCAGAAAAACCTTCTGACAGAAAGAGCTGTTTAGCAGTGGAACGGACTCCCACAAGAGGTGGTGGACTCTCCTTCTTTGGAGGTTTTTAAGCAGAGGTTGGATAGCCATCTGTCATGGATGCTTGAGCTGAGATTCCTGCATTGCGGGGGGGGGGGGGTTGGACTAGATGACCCTTGGGTCCCTTCCAACTCTAAGATTTTATAATGAAATTTGACTTTGCTCTTGCAGGGCATTTAGCCAGCAAAGCCCAGCCTGAGAATGTAGGGTGAGAACCCTGGGCAGAGCACATATCCAGATGAAATCAGGTCAAATACTAAATTCTCAGAGAAGCCTTTAAAGCTTGAGTAAGACCAGTTGTAGGCCAACTCAAATAAAACTCTGATAGGCCACTTTTTGATAGAGAACAGCAATATTCCAGCAGCACCATCAATGCTAATTGAACATATGTAAAGCTAGAGCTATACAGAGCTCTGATGAAGCCTGCTTCTGCTCCCAACAAATGATTTGGTCTTTATGATGCTAAAGGAATGCTGGTGGATACAATAAGAAATGGACTTGGAATGCTTCTGGAGAAAGCTATGGCAGTTTCGGTGAGTTGCAAGGGAATGGAAGTCCTGCACTAAGGTGGGGGAAAGTGTGTTTTTCACCTTTGTGCTCCAGGAATACAGAAGATAAAATCTTTGCCTTCCCATAAAATGAGACCCATAACTGTGTATTCCTGCAGCCCTTGTGTGGGGGTGGGCTTTGGTGTGCAGCTGCCACTTCATTCCAGATTGGTAGAGCACTCTAACGGATGAGCAACCCTTACCTGGCCACCTGTTTTCCCACGGCCATACTGCCGCCCTTCCTTAAACCCAGCATCCCAGTCTGTTCGAATGATGCGGTCGTCCAGACGGGTTCCATTGATGAACCGCATGGAATGCTCTGCTTCTGCTCTCGTGTAGTATCTGGAACGCTACTTTAAAGAAAATTCATATTGCTAGAGGGTTTATGCCAGCTGGTTATAGGCCGATGAAGGGGAGAACAGGCAAGCTGAAAATCAAACAGCTCATAACCTCCACAAGTTCAGTTAGCAGGTAAACATAATAACCATGCCATGCACTCTATGTGAAGTTGCCTAATGGAGTAGAATGCAGCAGCTAGACTGCTGACGGGGACAGACAGCCAACAGCCTGGATATGAGTCCTGGAAGACCTTCTCTTGCCTTCCTTGTCATTCCTCACTTAGCTTGGAAGCATAGGGCCCTGAATGATTCCAGCTACAAAGACAGTCTCTGAGATGGGGTATTGTTTAGAGTTTTGTTATTGCTATTAATATTTGTATCTTAAAATAAGAATTCAAAATAACCTTAACAGATTGGAGAACTGGGTACAAGCTAACAAAATAAATTTCAATAGGGACAAAGGATCTAGGAGTCTTGGTGGACCACAAGCTTAACATGAGTCAACAGGGTGATGCAGCAGCAACAAAAGCTAATACTATTCATCAAGTATAGTGCCCAGATCAAGGGCACTCTATTCTGCCTTAGTCAGACCACAGTTGGAATACTGTGTCCCATTCTGGGCACCACAGTTTAAGGATGCTGACAAGCTGGAACATGTGCAGAGGAGGGCAACCAAGATTATCAAGGGTCTGGAAACGAAGCCTTATGAGGAGCATGGTATGTTTAGCCTGGAAAAGAGGAGACTGAGGAGATATGATAGCCATCTTCTAATATCTCAAAGGCTGTCACATGGAAGAGAGAACATGCTTGTTTTCTCCTGCTCTGGAAGGTAGGGCTCAAACCAATGCCTTCAAGTTACAAAGAAAGGAGATTCCAACTACAGTGAAACGGACTCCCACAAGAGGCGGTGGACTCTCCTTCTTTGGAGGTTTTTAAGCAAGAGGTTGGATGGCCCTGTGTCCTGGATGCTTTAGCTGAGATTCCGGCACTGCAGGGGGCTGGACTAGATGACCCTTGGGTCCCTTCCAACTCTATGATACTATGATTCTAATATCATAATTTATGTGGAAATTGCTCAAATTTGTTATTTTCCCATGTGTTTTTCTTAGTGTTTATAACGATTTTTGCTGTTGATAATTAGGTAAATCAATTCGTGTTGCAAGTATAGAACATGGTTTTAAGTATGGAAAGAGAGCACACAAATAAATGATGGTGATGATGATAAACATGCAGCACCTCCCATCTGCACTGGCTCCTAAATATGGCACCAAGTCATTAATATAGAAATCAAAAAGTGGGGGCCAGAACACAACGTTGCTTCATGCCCCATGATGCTTAAAAAACATTAGTGAGACCACCCACAGCCTACTTCAATTAATAGAAGGTAAGGATACTCCACGAAGCAGAAGCCACAGGGGGTTTTCTTCACTTTGTCTAGACCCATGACTATGCGCTTCACATCCCCACACTTGGAGAAGAGCTCATGGATTTGTTCCTCTGTGGTGTAGAAAGAGAGATTGCCCACATAAAGTGTGCAGGAGTTTTTCAGAGTTTTTTCTTGCAGGTAACAACTTCCCTGGGAAAGGAAAAGAAAAATGGAGAAGCATAGATAATGTCACCTAAAAACCCACATATTCCTTTCTACATTGTTTAGCACCATCAGGTTTTAAGAGTTGTGCAAAACCAAGATGCAGCATAGTGCATACACAATGGCTTAAACATTAAATGGGCAAGATAAAGATGGAAGAAGGGATTTTGTTTACAGAGTATCTATTGTTATTTTTAAAAAGTGCACATTCACTACTGTCTCTAAGGTGCCTGTTGGACAGCTTCCTTTTCCAACGAGCCTTTCAGGTGGAGATGCATATCAGCCTTTGTACCAGATCCGAAATGTGCTTTTTTATTGATTGCTTCAGGGTGCTTTGTGGGAACCATAAGCGGAATAAATACATACATAACCAGTGCTGGATTTACGTATAAGCTAAACAAGCTATAGCTCAGGGCCCCACTCTCTTGGAGCCCCCCCAAAAAATTAAAGGAGAAAAAACCCCTGGATGTACATTTCCAAAATGTAAGATAAAAAACAAATAAAATAAAACCTACATACAGCAACAGTGTTTTGTGTTGTGTAGGCTCCTATGCTGTAAGTAATGGGCTCCACCTGCTAGCCTGCTCCCTAAAATATCACCGGTTTGCTCATCTCTATATATAGGGGGCCTACATTCTGCATATTTTGTTATGTGCAAATGGCTTTAGATACCTGTTAGGTCCATCAATGACCATATAGCATATATTCAACACAAAAAAGCGATAAGGACAGCTGGACATATAAAGGGCCTCATTACCTTCAGTAGCTTAGGGCCTCATCAAATCTAAATCTGGCCCTGTACATACCGTCGTCCCTCAGGGGATTTCAGAGCACAAAGAAAAAGGCACACGGGGTCGTGTGTGTTTTTTTGTTTTTTTGTTTTTTAAGGAGGGAAGAAAGGGAAGAAACAACAACAGCCCCTGAGAGAAATCCCAAGAGGATATTGGTGCTGTTGTCTATGGTGCTGAAAGGAGCGGGAGAAGAAGCTCCAGGCATGGCTGGAATAGCCCCGTCGGTTGGAGCCCGGCGCTCTGCGCCCATTGCAGGGGGAGCGGGGGAGGCTTGGACGGGGGCGCCCCCCCCGCGCACCCTCGGGAGAAGGGACCCCCCCCCCGCCCGCGGAGCAAGGGCGCCTCTGAGCGCGTGCAGAGCGAGCCCCGGGCGCTACCTTGAACTGCTGGTCGCGATAAGTGCTGAACTCGCAGTACGAGTCGCTGTTGAGGCCGCTCAGGGTGGCGCTCAGCAGCCCCGACATCCCTCCTCGACGCCCTTCCTCCGTCGCGCCCACAGACCCTTCCTGGTTTTCCGAGGAGCCCTCTGCTCGCCTCGCCGCCCAGCAGAGAAGCCGGCCAATGGCAGAGAGGGGCGGGCCCGCCGTGCCGCAAGGGCTGCCGGGAGGTGTAGTTCTCGCCTCCCTCTCTCCGTCCCCATCGGCAGAGGCCCTCCTTCTTCTTCCTCTTCTCTTCCGGTCCTCCGCCCCCGCCCCCGCCGGAAGCACGTGGCGCAGAAAGTATAAAATGAAGGCGGGAAGGGAGCGAGCGGGGAGGCGTGTCTTGCCGCGTGCTGGGCGCGTCGCTTGTCGGCGGAGTCAGACATGGAGTTCGACATGGAGGTACAGTAGCCCTCCCGCGGGGCCGCGCCCTTTCGTTCGCGTGCCCTTCGCTGCCCCCCCTGCTCTCGAAAAGCCCCTCAGGCGTCGCAGCCCTAATAATAATAATGAAGAAGAATGCTAATAATAATAATAATTAATTCGAGGGTGGGAGAAGAACTGCAAAGCCAACGCTTGCAAACTAGCTCCTCAGGCATAATAAAAATAAAATAAAGTACATGGGCAGGGGAAGAATTGCCAAGCAAGGTCTTGCAAACTGGCCCCTCAAACAGTAATAAAAATTAAAAACTATGGGTGAGCGGAAAACTGAAAAGCAAGGGCTTGAAAATGGCCCCTCAGAAATAGTAATAAAAAAATATAAAATGCATGAGTGGGAGAAGAAATGCAAAGCAAGGTCTTGCAACCTAGCTCCTCAGGTGTAATAATAAATTTTAAGCATGCATGGGTGGGAGAAAAACTGAAAAGCAAGGGCTTGAAAATGGCCCCTTAGAAATAGTAATAAAAAAATATAAAATGCATGGGTGGGAGAAAAACTGCCAAGCCAACGCTTGCAAACTAGCTCCTCAGGCATAATAAAAATAAAATAAAGTACATGGGCAGGAGAAGAAATGCAAAGCAAGGTCTTGCAAACTGGCCCCTCAAACAGTAATAAAAATTAAAAACTATGGGTGGGAGAAAAACTGCAAAGCAAGGGCTTGAAAATGGCCCCCAGAAATAGTAATAAAAAATAAAATAAAATGCATGGGTGGGAGAAGAACTGAAAAGCAAGGGCTTGAAAATGGCCCCTCAGAAATAGTAATGAAAAAATATAAAATGCATGGGTGGGAGAAGAAATGCAAAGCAAGGTCTTGCAACCTAGCTCCTCAGGTGTAATAATAAATTTTAAACATGCATGGGTGGGAGAAAAACCACAAAGCAAAGTAAGCCATTGAAAACTGGCCCCTCAGACAAAAACAACAAACTCAGTGCTACAGTAGTTTCAGTCAACAAACTAAAGTTTCAGTAATTTCATCCTGTGAAATTTAATGCAGTAAAAATAAATAAATGAATAAATAAATAAATAATTTCGCTGCTGTTTTCCCCAGCTGTTCCTAAGGAGGAGGAGACTTAGTGAAGCCCTTGCAAAGAAGCTGCTTCCTACCTTCCTGTTATAAAACCCACACTTCCTTAATGCTTTAGCATTTTTATTCCTTCTACATGTGGAGAATTCCAGGCAACTCATAATGAAGATGAAAAAAACACTTTAAAACACTTTCCAGAAGGGAAATGTACACTGCACATGCTCTGAGGCATTTGTTAGACCCCCCTCTCCAGAGAGTCAGCTTGGTGTGCTGTTTGCTGGGCTGGGGTGAAAGTAAGGAGATAACAGTTAAAAACATCCCCATTCAGTTGTGATGCTCACTGGGTAGAGCACTGATGGCAAACACACATTAATAGTGGGTTATCCTGGGCGAGTCAACACTTTGCAGCTAAATCTGCCTTGCAGTGGTGTGGGAATACAGTAATACAGCGGTGAGGGGGGAGAACAACACGCAGTCTGTCATGTGATTCTTGGGAGCTCCTTGTGGAAAGCATGGTGTATTACAAGGAGGAAATAAGGATGTCCTAGTTACAGAGTATCTTCTAGGAATGCCTTCCGTGCTACACGCCTGATTATTCGCTGAGCACAAGCCTGATACTGCAGGGGCTAAATTCCTATGCACTTAAAATGATTGGACCCCACTCCTTGTGTATAGCATCAGTGCCCTAATATTTGTGCAGTGAATCTACTTTGCATTACACTTAACGGCACACAGAAACTTCTCAGCTTCACAGGGAACAAAGCTTTCAGAATGTTTTCAGAGCAGTTTAGGCGAGTGGACCGAGTTGCTTGCTTCTCTTGGGATTGAAACCTCATGTGGATCCTGCAGTCCTGGTTGTCTGGCACAGACTGGACCAGGAAGAAGTGCCAAGAAGCAAAAGTTGTTAAAGAGCCCAAAGGCAAAATAGCTAACAAAAGATGAGAGCGCATGTGATGCAAGGGTTAAGAGGGCTGGACTATGACCTGGGAGTTTGAATCCCTACTTAGCCATGAAGCTCACTGAGTGACCTTGGGCCAGGCACCATCTCATAGACACAGGGTTATGGTGATGAAATGGGGAGCAGGAGGACCACACACACCACCTTGAGTTCTTTGGAAGAAAAAGGTGGTGTGTAAATTAATAATAATGCTGAAAGGATGCAAAATAGGCTAGGGACTGAGAATCAGGAACCTGAGAGGTATAGGCAGAGAAGTAAGGTTTCAGGGGAAAGGAAGATGGATACAGTCTGACTTGGAACTAACCAGCCATTTTTATTTATTTTGGGACTGCAGGTTTCTAGTCATATCTAGTAGTAGTTGTGAATGTGAATCACTGGAGGAAATAATGCAGTAGAATCTGTAGATGGGAATAACTGAGGAATATAAACTGAAATGCTTCTCTCCCCCCCTTTTTTTTAAAGCCGTTTTTCTCCGTGGAAGAATTGGACATAATTGACCCAGTTATGGAAATAAAAGGTATATAAAATATTTGCATAAAACTAATATCTTAGGTCGAGGTAAAATGTTAAATACTCTGGGCAATAGCCATTGCTTTCCTTTCCTCCATGCTGTTTTATTTCGTTCCTGCTGTTCATTTCAGTGAAGCAGTCTGCCCCTCTGCAGATGATTTCCTTAGCAGATTGCATCTGCCACCCTGTTGCACTCTGTATTTTAGTCTAATCCACACCACTGCTTGGAAGGAGAGGGTAAGTTAAGTGAAGGCAGCTGTGCCTTCTCATTGTTCTTGTCATAGTTTGGCATCATGGTTCCTGTAACTTAATAACTGAAAGGGCAAAAGGGTGTAGTGCATGTTTTTAAAAGCATATGTGAATATGTCATAAGCACAAATGTCCTTAACAAGCATTAACTCACTAGGTTACCAAATACACAGGCTGGTCCTAGTGCTTATGTTTGTTAGGGTTGCCAGCTTACTAAAATATTCAAAGATGCAAGGCACATTTTTATCATGACAAGGGGAAGGCGTGTGGAGGCTGCCTATGCCTTCTTGTTTGCATGCTCAGAGGATGCAGGTAAACAGGCAGGAGCAGCAAGGATGGGGAGAACCGGGGGGCTCCCACACGGGGGTGTGGGCTTTGGCAGGTGCCAGACAATGTCAGCCTATGATGCCAACCCTGAATAGAAGTTCCATATAGGATATCTGTCTGTTCAGCTTCCCTTGGAAAGCCCTATTTGTTGCTGGAGTGATGTGGAGAAAAAATAAGCTAGCTGCCTTCAGTCTACTTTGTAATCTTATTTTACTTGTTATTTTTCTTTCAGAGCAAATTGAAGGACTGATGAAAAAAGAGATTGTAGTGGATGTAGACACTCTGCTCGGAAAGACAGAGACAGTGATTAAAGGATCCATTACCAATATTCAGAAGGTCAAGGTAGACACAGAGACTGTTTTGTTAAAAACAAGTTGGACTGGAAGTTGGGAAAAATTGTCTTCCTAGAAATCTGATTGGTATTTGGGTGTAGTCTGATGTTCACTGTTAGATAAATTTTTAATACCCGGCTTTTACTCAGTAATGAACAGTACAGTCTTTTAAAGGCCTGCTCAAAAAATAAGTCCCACTGAATTTAATGGGAGTTATTCACAGGTAATTGGGTTACTTAGGATTGCAGCCTGAAACAATGAGCAATACAGTGGTACCTCGTGTTGCGTTACCTCCAGGTTTCGGAATCTTCGGGTTACGGCTGTGGCAAACCCGGAAGCGGTCCTCCAGTTATGAAATTTTCAGGATACAGCCAGGCCTCTGGAACAGATCCCATTCGTAACTGGAGGTACCACTGTATTAGGAAATGCATCTGTGGCCAGAAGCAGTCAGATAGCAGAAGAAACACCAACAACATTAAAACAGACCTAAAATACTGTTACATGCCACCCCAGTCTCCAGAGAGAAAGATTTCAGGGGTTCTGGCATTTCCCCAGCATTCAGTATCCTTGGAATGGAGGTCTGCAGAGACTGTGGTGTCTTTAGAATACCGTATTTTTCGCCCTATAGGACGCACCTTTTCCCCTCCAAAAATGAAGGGGAAATGTGTGTGCGTCCTATGGGGCGAATGCAGGCTTCAGGAAGCTATCCGCAAGCCTTGGGAGCCCGCAGGAGTTCCCCCCGGGCTCCCCCGGCTTGCGCAGAGCTGCCTCTTATCCCGAAGCCCCAGCGCGCTGAGCAGTTGCGCTGGGGCTTTGGGTAGGTCTCCGCAAGGCGCGGGAGTCCGGCGCCAGGCTCCCACGGCTTGCGGAGAGTTGCGTGCATGCTGAAGTCTGCACGCGCTGAGCTCAGCGCGCCCAGGCTTGGCGCAGCTCTCCACAAGGCGCGGGAGCCCAATGCTGGGCTCCTGCGGCTTGCGGAGAGTTGCCTGTTCTGGGGGCTGGGGGGGGAATAATTCCCCCCTTTATTTCCCCCCAAAAAACTAGGTGCACCTTATGGGACGGTGCGTCCTATAGGGCGAAAAATACGGTATATGGTTTTATTCACATATGCAACCTCTACATAGGATGGGGGTCACAGTACGAACACTGCAAAAGACCTTTCTTCTCCATTAGTTGCAGCTTTGCGTCAAGCACAGATCAAGCATGTCTTTGTGTCTACAGCTTCCAGCTCAGTTCAGACTCACATCACTGGCTATTGTTCTTTGGATATCAGGAAAGGCTTGGTTTTGTTTTCCTAGTAGCTAGGAAGGCTTGCCCATTTGTTCTGTGGGCACAGAGTGACTTCTTTGGTTATGCTAATCGTAGCTCTTAACTAGTCAGTCAAAACCATTTCCTTAGCAAAGGAATGGGTTTGGCAAGCTGGCTCTTAGGCATTCTAACCCTGCTCCCCAATGGGCACATGCACACAATACACCACAGGTTTGGAGGCGGCACCGGGAAGCATCTTTTTTGCATTTGAATTTTTATTAAAGCTTGAGAGAACAGAAAAACAGTACTGTATAGAGAAATAAATATCAAGCATATTTTAAACACGTGAACTTCCCTGAGACCTGTAGGCACAGGGCAGGCATGTCTAAAGTCCGTTTTGGGGGCCTGACAGTCAGTTTAATCTGGCCCCTGTGGCAGTTTATTTGCTAGAGTAAAATCCTTAAAAAAACAACTTTAGGGTAAAATCATAAAAAAAGTTCAACAACTTTGGTTGGCCCTTCACTTCATCAAATCTGGCCCTCTTTGAAAAAAGTATGGACACCACTGGTATAGGGTGATATACAAATTTAAATGATGATGGTGATAATAAAAAAGAGGAGAAAATTAAAGCTAAAAGAAAGCAGTTAAAGATGATGAGAGAAGGCACAGGGGGTATCATCCAGACTGACTCCCTTTCCAAACTCGTAACAATGTGTTGTTAAAATGCCTGGATAAATTTTAAAAATGTATTTGCCTGTGGTCGGAAGCTGTAGCAGAGGCTCATTCACTAGGGCAAACGAGGTACCACCCCACCAGCCACAGTCCACTCTCTGCCAGCCTCGACTTCCTACTTCCAACCAGTCCAAGGGCTGCCAGCTGTCGGCTTCCTCCTCCTCCGCCATCCCATTGATAACCTAGCAGAACTAAGTAGGAAGGAGGATGGGGACTAAATTGAAATAAGTTGTCTGTCCTGTCATTCGCTCTGGCTCCATCTGCTGTTTGTCTTCTGCCTGCAGCTCGTGTCCTAGTGGGCAACATCCACCACTGTAAGATAAAAGAGTTGTTTCCTAAAGGGTCTCTCTGAAGAAAGCATTCTGTAAATAGGGCACCAAAACCAAAAAGTTCCCATTCAAGTTACCTCAGAAGTCACCTGGTTGTGGGCTCTTGGGGATCTAAATGTCCTTGAAAAGTTCGTTCCAACCTTATGCATGAGTCCATGTTATGCAATATTCTTTAGGGTAGAATGTGTTTGTGGCTGATAAAATATCTTGATGTGACACAGCTTGTATGTTCATGTGTGTGACAGAAGTGATAATCGAGAGCGATTATCGGAAGGGAGAACATATGGTGTCTTCTGTTTTTTTATTCACTTACATCGCCATCTCAGATCTTTGTATGGAAAAGGATACCATAATGTGCTTAACAGTGTGACAAGCTCCCATTCCTCCTTTTTCCAGTTTCAAGGAGGATTGTACAGCTCTGATAATTGGGATGCTTTTCCTAGAAAACATTTCAAATGGCTTGTATGGATTTTGACAGTCTTCAATTTCCGTCCCATAGGTTGAAGAAACTGCACTCAGTTTATGGAATTGGACCACGGCAAGAAATATAAACTGTGTTATGGCTGATGTGCAGAAAGTTCAGTGTATGTATGACATCTCTGCCATAAACACTCAGCATTTACTGAAAAGAGTAAAATATTTCCTGTTACTTTGAAATTTGTATAAGTCTCAAAAGGGGGAAGGGGTACTGCAAATGACAAGGACTCCAGACTTGCTATGGGTACCACTGCCTGGTTTTGTATTTTTAAATGAAAGCACACTTTATGATTATTATTCTTTAATTGCCACCTAGAGACTGATCTAAATTAGGACAGGGTGACTGGTGTACTGAAAGAAGCATGTCTCACTGGCTAGTAAGGATGTGCAAATCTGACAGCCTCAGGTCTCTGTTTATTATTTTTCCAGTTTTAAGTTCAGCTCTGCTTATTTCCACATCAGTTCATGAATACCTTTTTTTTTAAGCCTTCAAATCATCAGATTCTTAGGCTTAGAGCTGGCATGTCCAACAGGTAGATTGTGATCTACTGGTGTTCCTGGTAGATCCTGGTTGATCTCTGGCCCCTCAGCGATCTCCTTACAAAAAAGCCCCCAAAAGCCCCCAACTTTGCCTTTCCTAAAAAAGCTCCACAAATTTGGCTTCTTAAAGAAAGCTCAACAACTTTGGGTAGATCACTGCCAGTCTTTTTATGACAATGGGTAGATCACTGCCAGTTTTTTATTCTGTGAGTAGATCACAGTCTCTTGGGAATTGGACGTCCCTAGCTTAGAGTTTCTCCTAATATAAACATTCTTGTATGCAATTTTGCCAGATGTTCACATTTTTGTGACACAATTTACCCCATATATGCATTTTTGTATCTTTTTTTTTTTGCCCCAGTATATGCATGCTTATGTGCATTTTACCCCAGTATATGCATTTTTGTTACACTTTACTTGGTTGCATAATTGCATTAGAAAGTTCAGAGAAGTGCAGATTTTGAAGTGTAGCTATGTTTAAGTGCAAACAGAATCAATTTTCTTCCCCATCCCCTACTTGCCAGGAAATATGCTGACCTCTTCCATGTTTAGTGTACTTAGTGGTGTTGACAGCAATAGATAACATGAGTCTGGTGTTTAAGCATGTGCATATTGTTTTACAGTGCTCCACGTGGCCTGCAAACTGATGAAGTTCTCTGAAGGGGACGATCCTTCTGAGCAGAAAGTGCGGAGGCAGATTTTGGTAATTGCAACTAAATAACATACTGTTACTCTCTAAAGTTTGATTCAGCTTCCCAAAATGTTGAAAAACTAAATAGCCTATAAAGTTGCAACTGTTGCATTTTCTTTTCTTATACTGATAGATTTCAGTTGGTGCTACATGGACCTTAAGAGGGTGCTAGACACAAAGAAATGGGTTTCAAAGTTTCTTTAAACTTGCCTGGGAAAATATCATATCCATTATTTAGAAAACGTTTGCAATGATTAAACAGTAATAATAATTAATGACTCAAATGACGTACCAAAATGTGTGGTTTGATGTTTTGTATTTCACTCCTGTTCTTTTATAATGTATGCAATCATGGAGTACAAATCCCAGCCCCTTCCCCAACCATAAATGTTCAGTACATAGTTTTACTGTCTGTATTGTTCCATAACTATGGAACTATGGAACAATTGGTATCTGAATCTCCAGTCCGGTTGAATAGCTCTCTGGAGTCGAGTGGAGTTTTATTTCTTTAACATCTTATGCCAAGGTATCCGTGCATAAGGAGCCATTAATTCCTGTCATTGAGATCCTTCCTCTTTGCTTACTAATATATGTAATTTAATCCAAAGCCCTGTTCTGCAAAAGTCATCTTCAAAATCGTTTCTGTTTATTCTTAATTGTTCAGTAAGTTTTTTCTGCCAGTGCCAGGATCCACACTTGTTTATACCTGGTTGTTTTGTTTCAAATATTTAAATGCAGGTACAGTGGTATCTCAGGGACGCGGGTGGCGCTGTAGGTTAAACCACAGAGCTTAGGGCTTGCCAATCAGAAGGTTGGCGGTTCCAATCCCCGCAACGGGGTGAGCTCCCGTTGCTCGGTCCCTGCTCCTGCCAACCCAGCAGTTCAAAAGCTCGTCAGAGTGCAAGTAGATAAATAGGTACTGCCCCGGAAGTAAACGGCGTTTCCGTGCACTGCTCTGGTTCGCCAGAAGCAGCTTTGTCATGCTGGCCACATGACCTGGAAGCTGTTTGCGGACAAACGCCGTCTCCCTTGGCCAATAAAGCGAGATGAGCGCCGCAACCCCAGAGTCGGCCACGACTGGACCTAATGGTCAGGGGTCCCTTTACCTTTACCTTTACAGTGGTATCTCGGTTTACGAACAGCCTAGTATATGACCATTTTGGATTACAACCAATTATAACCTGGAAATGAGTGCTCCAGGTTGTGTGGTTTTTTTGGATTCTGAACGAACTCCGTTTGTGGCTGCACTTCTGTTTTGGGTGCCACACTTCCGTTGTCTGGCAGCGGAGAAGGGGGTCATCATGGTGTTTCCTGCAGCTGTGAGGGAGAGAGTTGTGAGCCTTCCAACCATATGGCTGGCAGGCATGCAGCTTCCCTCCCAAGCTTCTGCGGGGATTGCTCTTCTCCCTCAGTGGCAGGGTTGGCGGGCTCACAACTCTCTCCCAAGCCTCTGCGGGAGGAGAGCAATCCCCACAGAGGCTTTGCCCACCAGCCATATGGTTGGAAGGCTCACAACTCTCTCCCTTGCAGCTGCGGGAGGAGAGCAAGCCCCACAGAAGCTTGGGAGGGAAGCGTCCCCTCAGCAATCTGCAGCTCAGCTGCTTTGACAAGAGGGAGATCTCAAAAGATCGTGCTGATTGGGGCATTGGGCAGAAGTGTCCCCTCAGTGAGTTAGCCGCCTCCTTCCCCCCCCCCCATGCATGCTCCTCATCCCTTCAGTGTTTTTCCTTCCCTCCCCACTTAAGCCCCTCTCCTGCATCAAGTTAGCCACCTCCTTTCCCACAAGCACCCCATGCGCGCTCCTTGCTCCTCCAGTTTGAGTGTTTCCACACACCCCTTAAACTCCCCCCTCCCGTCTTGTCCCTCCAATGGCAATGGGTAGGTCACTGCCAGTTTTTGATACTGGATAGTAGATTGCAGTCTGGTTTATTGCTTTTATTTTATGGATCAATTGTCTCATTAGATAGTAAAATTCATACAGTGGTACCTCAGGTTACATACGCTTCAGGTTACATACGTTTCAGGTTACATACTCCGATAACCCAGAAATAGTGCTTCAGGTTAAGAACTTTGCTTCAGGTTGAGAACAGAAATCATGCTCCGGCGGCACAGCAGCAGCAGGAGGCCCCATTAGCTAAAGTGGTGCTTCAGGTTAAGAACAGTTTCAGGTTAAGTACGGACCTCCGGAACGAATTAAGTACTTAACCCAAGGTACCACTGTATTGAGTTGCTGTTTTAGGGGTTGCTTTTCATTGTCTGGAGAGGATTAAACCATTTTCCATTACTTTCTATGGAAAAGCACACCTTGGTTTAAGTCCACTTTGGTTTAAGACTGGACTTCTGGAACGGGTTAAAGTTGTAAACCAAGGTACCACTATATTTTATAATAATTCTAAAGTACATGCCGTTTGCAGTTTTTTATGAAGCAGAATGTCAGGTAGGGTCTACCTCACATTTAACAATCAGTTTTATTAACATGGCTAATGAACTACTTTATTACCACAGTTAATAAATTATAGGTAATAAACCCAATGATAGACGTTGCTCCTCTTTGCATGCACCTGCTTTTGACGCTTCTGTTATGGCTTGTTTAAACCACAGCTCCCCATTACACCCAAAATGGGGAACTGGTTTATTCCTGGCTTACTTTCTAGGATATGAAACGGGTGTGGCTTCATGTCCTGATTAGTAGACCAGTACTGCACCACTTCCCTAGTTTGGTATAAACAAATTGCAGTAGTCCTCCATCCAAATTGAAGTCCCAGGTCCTGAGCAGTGGGTAGGGTAGTTGCGTGCAACAAGATTAGCCACAGGCTGGGATCCAAAACAGCAGCACTTGTCACGAGCCAGAGGAGCCTCCAAAACAGGAAGCCCAGGAGAAGCAAACGTCAAAAGGTCATAAACCAACGTCCATAACTGAGTGCAGTACAGAAGACTTGAGCCATCGCACATAGGTTTGGGGGACCGTCAAGAGGTAGAGCAAAGAAGTCAGGTTAGAAAAGTCTGGGAGCTGAAAGATGTGTGTTGCTTCAGCAGCTGCTAGTCATCAACTGAGAACTTGCATAGTCTGGTCTCTCAAACTCCATCCAGGACCAAGTGCATTTAATTCTGCTCTTGAGCAGCCCTTTACTGCCAAGGACCCCCTTGCTCATGAGCTGCTATGTTCCTCTGAGTTTCCACCTAGGGGGTCCTTTACTGAGGGGCCACCTGACCTTCCTGGCATGCTGTCTGGAGCTGGGAGGTGATTCAGACTCAGACTGAGAAGCATATGAGTCAGGGAACCTTCCTGTGGGTCCTTCCAGGACAGCCTTTGGAGGAAGGCCTGGTGAGGTGTCTCCATGGATATTGAGGCCTTTCAGACCAGTTCTGGAGTTGGACTGCTCTTTCTTCCTGGGAGGTCTGGGTCTTTTTAAGAGGTTGAATCGTCCTGAGTCAGGTTAGAGCCTGGCAAGATACCAGAAAAGTTGCCCTGCACTGCCAGACCAGTGGTCCATCTAGCTCAGCATTGTCTATCGCTGGATGGCAGCGATGCTCCATGATTTCAGAATGCAGTCCTTCCCACTCCCAGTAGTGCTGTCCGGGAAGGATGTGACAGTTGCACTTAAGCAGGTGCACAGAGGCATGAGGCTATGCGTGATGGGTGAGCATGCAGGTTTGATTCTTGGTCTCAGCTCAAAAAGCCATAAGCCAGGATCACGATCTCTAATTTAAACCAGCCAAACTGTTGTAAAGGTCTCTCGATTCTGTTATTCTATTGAAAATATGTACTGGTTTTGTAGGATTCCATAGAGGCTAATGTCCATTTTTGTTTTAAACTTACAAATTTATTTTATGATCCAGATGGCTACAAAGACTGGCAAAGGCTATGCGAATGTTGGAAAATCTGATCTTGCCAATGAATTTTTTGAGATTGCTTTGGATGTAAGTTTGTGCCTTCCTGTGCAATAATTTTTTGGGGTGTGTTTTTAGCAAATACCATGGTTTGTTGGTTGTTTTTAAGCATATTACCTGCTTCATTTTGCAGAGTCTGAAACAACTGTATGCTCTGCTGAAAAAGAGGAGTCCTAGAGACACTGATATTTGTGAACACAAATCTGATATACAGAAGGGCATGTTCAAAATTATCTCTTTCCAGGCTGAATCGGTACGTTGGTGCAAAAAATAAATGCCAAGCTGCTGTGGTAGTGCTATGGCAATGTAATGAGTGTTGTCTTCATTCGTATTGTTCATATAATGTGCTTTCTGCAGTTCACTGGCTTCCAACATTTTTAATTCATAGAACTTGACACACTCTTTCTGTGAACGTGTTTCCAATACAAACATAGTTTTCTAGAATTTTGAAACATCAATTTAAAATTGACCTGTGGCACAACCTAGCAGTTTACTGGCCTGTTCTTTTGCTTTCTCAGGCAGTTGCTGAAGGAAATCATCAGAAAGCAGTCACATGTGTTCTTCAGTGCAAAAACTTCCTGATGAGCCTGCCACAAAAGGTGAGTATCCATGAGACTGTTTTTAATGTATTTGTACTCTGTTCTGTTGCAGTGGTGCTTCACTGAAAATTAGGGGAAATGTTTCAACTATTCCACACACATCTTGGCCTTTTAACACAGCAGTACATTTGTTTCGTATATTTGCAGACCTGTTACCTCTCCCGCCTGTGCTATAACTTTGGTGTGGAAGGATACACACAGAAGAGATATGAAGAGAGCTCCTTTTGGCTCTGGTAAATCCATGAGTAGTCTTTTGCTTATTCAGTATATATTTATAAAAAATATTTATGTACCACTATTGATTAAATAATTGGAACGATTTACAGTGGTACCTCAGGTTAAGAACTTAATTTGCTCTGGAGGTCCGTTCTTAAGCTGAATGGGGCCTCCCGTTGCTGCTGCCACGCGAATCCTGTTCTCATCCTGAAGCAAAGTTCTTAACCCGAGGTACTGTTTCTGGGTTAGCAGAGTCTGTAACCCTGAAGTGTCTGTAACCTGAAGCGTCTGTAACATGAGGAACCACTTAAAAACCATTTAAATCTTAACATCATAAATTTTTATTGAAAGATGCCTTCTGAACCACCTGCATAAGCCTGACTGAATAGAAATGGTTTCCGCAAGCATTAAAATGTTGCAACAGAAGGTACCTGCCGATAGCATATGCTGCCCTTTCCTCCCAAAAAAGCACAAGCAGGCATTTTTTTCTTATTTTTTTCCTAGGCTATAGAGATAGAATGTCCTGTCTTGGATATACCAAAGGCAAACAAGCGTTGGTTTGAATTGTGTCGTTTGGCACCATCTAGTGGCTTAAAAAGTTGTTTGCAATTGCAGAAAATCTAGTCTTGTGAGAGCATTTTTCCAAAGGAAGTTAGCATGCATTTGGAAGGTGGAGACAGCAGCTTGGGTGGTTTGATGAAGAGAAGCAGTGACCCGAGAGGGTACAGCAACTCTTTCCTTCTGCTGCTGCACTCCAGATTGAACCCTCCCAAAGCTGCTTTTTTCTTAAAGGAAGCAGACATTAGACCAAAGTTGAGGAACGCATGACCTGTCATGGCCAGTGAACAGGGGATTACACCAGTACAGTCACACTTCATGTTGCATCTGCTTCAGGTTACGTGTTTTCATGTTGCGCCCCGCGGCAACCCTGAAGTACCAGAATGAGTTACTTCCAGGTTTTGGCGCTCATGCATGTGCAGCAGCGCTAAATTGTGCCGCATGCGTGCACAGACGGGGCATTTCGGCTTGCGTCAGTTCTGTGTGGAACCCGGAATGGATCCTGTCCGTAACATGAGGTTCCACTGTACATCTTTTAAAGTAAACAGTGTTCACAGAAAAGCTCCATCATGAATTTATTTCTGGTAGAGGAAGAGGTGAACAATCTTGAATCCCATCTTGTCCCAAAATATAATTCATGTTGGATTTTAAACAGCTTGACTAGGTTGCTTATTTGCTGGTACATTTGCTGACATAGGCTCTAACTTGTCCCTTGAGATGGCAGGGACAGGCTAGGACACTTATTCATGACAATATTCATTTATGAGTAGACAGCCGGCTTCAGATTTGCCATTTGAAATAAGACACTTTCGTGTGAGCTGATTATTCATACATGGGCCCTGGATTTTTCTTTCAACTAAAATTTCATGGAGGACTTTTAAGATGGAGCAGATAGCAAAATTGGGGAGATGGGTCTATGACTGAAGAGCCCTCCATGGAGAGGAGGACCACCTACAATTCAGAGCATTGGGGAATCTTCAGGTGATTAGTAAATGACACCCCATTAAATTCACCATCTTTGCAGTGGATAATCTACAGTATAATTTCTTCACTGTGGAACATTTCATGTAAAACAATAAGAGAAAAATTGGTACCGTGGACTGGATATAGTTATTCTTACACAGTATGATATTTCCTGTGAATATAGCCAAGTGGGTCTTTTCTATGCTATGAATAATCAGCTAGTCTGTTGTCGGTTTCCCCCTTTTCAACAGCCAGAGTTACGAAATTGGAAAGATGGATAGGAAATACTCCAATGGAAAAGAAATGCAGGTGAGAAATCTTTGTAAACCACATGTAGCCCAATGGAGGAATCCGTTTTCCTCTGGGGTTAGAACGGATTCATTTATGCCAGCGTTTTGAGCTTATATATTCATTTATTTTTAATTGTAGGCTAAAGTACTGCGGTTACTAAGTAATGTCTATCTGGATTCGGGGATAAGAGGTCATGAGCAGAAAGCTCTTGTTGCTGTCACCATGGCTAATGAGGTGAGGGAGCAAACAGCTGTTTGAAAGACATGGGACTGAGTGAGTTGCTTGTGCTCTAAGCGTATGGATTGGATTTGTTTCTGCTGAGAGTTAAGTGCTGCAGTCAGTGGAGCTACTCCAGAAACAGTATCTTTACCCCAAGCCTCTTTGCTTTTATCACTAAACTCTACATTTCAATCTGAAACAAAATTTTGTTCTATCTTCGCCTTATGACTCAAATAACCTGCAAACAAGGGTTCACCATTAAACTTACATTTGGAAGCATTCGTTTTTCCATTAACTCCCCTCCTGGGTAATCTTGAACTTTTGGTCTGCAGAAGAGTCCTCTGTAACTTGAAAGCTTGTATACTTCATTGTGAACATTGTTTGATCTTAATGAAAATTTTGTCACTGACCCTAAGAGTTATATTATATTGAACCATTATGGCTGTATGATTTTAGCAGGAACATAGGGTTATGAAGTGATTTTGACACAATGCACCTGGTTTTCTATGAAGGTTGTGCACAGTTGCCAGACATTTAAGACTTCTTACACGGAATGGAGAATTCAGGGTTGCCTTACAAGGTGTGAGGCCCTTTGCTGTTTCACATAGAGACATGAGAATTCAGGGCTGCTCTGTGCAGCAGCTTTATTAGCAGTGTAGTACCAATTCCTCCTCTCAAAGCAATAGCTGCATAATGTGCTTGGAAGAGTAATCTACCTGCTATTATTGCCCTGTCCAGGGGCAAAGGAGTCTTTTCCTTTTATCCCCTCTTCCCCTTGTAGCGGCAGAGTGAGGGAGTGGCTTCCATCCTTCTTTGCTCCTTCTTAGTTCATCTATCTCAGGGGTCAGCAAACTTTTTCAGCAGGGGGCCAGTCCACTGTCCCTCAGACCTTGTGGGGGGGCCGGACTATATTTTTTTGGGGGGAAATGAACAAATTCCTATGCCCCAGAAATCACCCAGAGATGCATTTTAAATAAAAGGACATTCTACTCGTGTAAAAACACAGTGATTTCCGGACCATCCACAGGCTGGATTGAGAAGGCGAATGGGCCAGATCCAGCCCCCGGGCCTTAGTTTGCCTACCCATGGTCTATCTGATTGTGGCTGATGCCAGCGTGGGAGTGGTGTGGGGAAGTATGGAGTTTATTTGTTTTGTTTACAAAAGAGCAGATGTGTCTGCACACCATACATTTAAAGCACATAACTTCCCCCAAAGGGTGCTGGGAACTATAACTTTGTAGGGGTAAACTTCAGTTCCCAGGATTTTTGGGGGGAAGTCAGGTGTTTTTAATGTATGGTGTGAATGCAGAGAGTGAACAGCACCCTCCTTCACCCCTTTAAATGATCTTTGGTGTGACGGGCAGCTGATACTCCTGGGGTCTCTGCTAACTCAGAAGAAGACGGGATATTGGAGACAGCAAAGAGGCAATTTCTCCTCTCCCACTCTCCATATGAGAATTCTGAAAAAAATAAAGAATATAGTTTTGAGGCTCTGGGATGAGAAATTATAATCGCAGTGCTGGCTGACTTGTTGCTAAGGATGTTTAAAATTATTCTAGGAGATTATTTAGAATATATATTTTGGGGAGTGCTGATGAGAGGGCCTTGACATTCTTTCAGAGTTATGAATAAGCTAAGCTCTGACAGCAGCCAGTTAAAAATATCCTGAATATGGTGAAGAATAGTTTGGCTGTCAAAATAATGTCTTGATTTCTTGATTTACAGGAAGATTTGCATCCAGCTGGTTTGTTCTTGAAAATTAGGATTCTCCTGAAAGGTGATGTGCTAGAGGCAGAACTTGGCGCAGGTACCATCCTTGGTTCAAAATAAGTCACATGTGGCATCATGCCTGTAAAGGAAGGTTGAGTTGTGAGGGAAAGTGCCAGGACTGTTTAATCTATGGCAACAGAGGCAACTTCATTTTACACTGCACAGTGTTTTAGTTGATGAGCCTCTTCTGTTTTTAACAAAGAGTATGAACTGCAAAGTAGAAAAATGGCTGTTTGCAGTACATGTGCTTGCACTCTCAGTCCATATTCACCCAAGTGAATATTTTCCTCCTTCAGTGCCATTAGCATAGATTTGGAGGGATATTTGTTTTTATACTATGCACATTCAGTATTTTCTGAGACCCCACCCAAGTTAATCAAATCAGCTACAATCCTGTCTATCTGGATTCTGTGATTAGCACTTGGAAATCAAAACCTGAACAGTATTGATGTTTCTGTTTGTCTGATTTTATCTTCCTCTCCACCCTTTGCTTTCAGTGACACACTAACCTTGCCACTTCCTTCCCTCTCCAGCTATTGATGAACTTCTGCGTCATGGGTTCACCTTAGATTTTTTTGTGGATGTAGCAAAACTGCTTCTGGAGCATGAGAGGTACAGCTATCTAAGGGATCATGACCAGTAGTAGTTTTTCATCAAGCAGACTAGACGCTAAGGAAGACAAAGGAACTCAAATTATGACATGGCTTGTCATGGTAGAATTCCTTAAGAGAAAAATTACAGGAGTATTGGGAATGATGAGAAAATAAAGGGGCAATGGCTCTTTCATCTGGGCACATTTAGGTGCCCAAACCATTTTGGAGAGATGTTTGGGTGAGCAGATTGAGGCCTGCAATTAGTATTATTGCAGGTGTACATACATTTGGTGTATGCAGTTCTAAACGGTCTGTTGTCAGGGTGGCAGTGTTTCATGAAGCTTTTGGTGTGAGAGCATCAGAGAGTGACTGAAATTTTCTCCCTTTAGAGGGCAATGTGGGTGGATAGGAATCTAGGTTATTTTGCTATTGGAAACTCAATTCATGAATGCTACCTGCCTGTCTTGTTGCCAGTGACTGGCAGTCCATATGCCCAACCTGTTTGCATGTTCTTTGCATATCTAGGCAGACCATCGCGCTAGACTTTTTGGACTCACTTGCTGAGAGATTTAAAGGATTCCCGGATTTTGGCAAAATCAGTCTTCTTCAGATTGAACTCCTGATACAGACAATGAATGAGTCACTTGCCCAAAATATAATTGAAGGTGTTATTGCAGGTCTGTGCCAGTTTTCTTTTGATGCTCCTTGGTGGTAACTCAGTAAAAAGAAAAAATCATATTGGTCAGGCCTGTCTAAAAGGGGCAGTTTTTAAGAGGTATCTGAGAGAAGGCAAGGGGTAGTTTCTGCCAAACATCTACTGGCAGGGAGTTTTACAGGGCAGGGCCTGCACACTAAACACTCAGTCCCTGATGAAGGCCAACCCCCAGAAGTGTCCCATCAGAGGATTTCAGTGACTGAAGGGGGGTATAAGTGATCAGGTGGTCCTTAAGGGGCTTCAGGCTCAGTAATGGTCCCCTTCCCCTTGTTGCAGCCCCCAGGCAGCTGCTTCCTTTTTGCCATCCCACATGTCATTCCAGTTCAAGATATAGGAACTTCGGGAACTGGGAGCCCACAAATCAATTTCAGCAGCTCCATATGATAGCAGTTAAGGCCAGTTAGTTTCTGTCTCTGCCCAGTTATTAACAATGACCTAGGCTTCTAGACAAATGTAAGCTGGTGGGTTTGTGGGGAAAGTGGGGCAGAGGAAGGTGGTTTTGAATCCCTGACCCACTTTTCCACTGCAAATGCTGTCGTCCTCCTCTTCCCTGGCTGTCCTGTCAGGAATGGGCCACACTGGTTCAGGATATATCGCCCTTAAGATTATCTTAAGCATATTTGCTTGGGTGAAAGTAACAGGTAGGACTTAACTTTGATTGGGCATTCTTAGAACCAGGCTTTATGTAAGATGCCAAGAGTCCAGCTTTAGATAAGGTCACATTTTAGTTTGGCTTTGAGGGTTTTTAATAGAGTGCACTTTGCTCCTGTCCTTGCAAATATGTTTAATGCTCTAAAATTGGTGAAGTGCTGAACTTTGTCTCCTCAGACCACAACCAAGGAAAGTTCCTGCGTCCTGAAACACTGGATCACCTGCACCATGTTCTGTGGGACAGAGCTACCAAGTACTATAAGGTTTGGAGCCATGCAAAGTTTTTCTTCTTGTTTTCTTCTTGCACTGGCTCCCAGTGGAATACAGGGTCAGGTTCAAGGTGCTGGTTCTAACCTTTAGAGCCCTATTCGATCTGGGACCCTTGTACCTACGGGACCGCCTCTCCTGGTATGCCCCGCGGAGGACCTTATGGTCCACAAACAATAACATCTTGGAGGTCCCGGGCCTCAAGGATGTTAGACTGGCCTCTACCAGAGCCAGGGCCTTTTCTGGTGGAACGCTCTGTTGCAAGAGACCAGGGCCCTGCGGGACTTTGCGCAGGGCCTGCAAGACGGAGCTGTTCTGCCAGGCCTTTGGTCAGGGCTCAGTCTGACCCCTCTCCTTTTACAAGACCCTGCATACAGGTGGCCTCTCTAACTCTTCTCACTGGCTCATACAAATAGCTGAGCCTGGTGAGTACTTAAGGTTCCCAACCCCTATAGTTATAGTTATAGTTATAATTTGCGGGTAGCCATCTGATCTTATTTTGATTTTAATCCGATTTTAAGCTGTATTTCAGTCGATTGCTGAATTTTATGTCTTAATGTATTATATATTTTTGATGTTAGCTGCCCTGAGCCCAGTTCTGGCCAGGGAGGGCAGGATATAAATTAATTTTATTATTATTATTATTTGACTACCACATGTGGTTAACTCCTTATGTATGGTGAATGCAAGCAGTCTGTGGGCTGAAACCTGAATGTAGCATTCCTTTGGAACACCTTCCCACTCACCTTGCACTTTGCCAATATTTTGGGTATCTGAGCTTTCAAAATAAACAGGTACAGGAATACGTTTAGCAGACATGGACTGGTTATGAAATGAAATAAAATGCAGCCTCTTTCATTTTTTTCAACTCGAGGTTCCTAAGCCAGTATTTTTCAAGGGCTGTGATAGTGGTTTTCAGCAAGGATTGTTGTGCTGGATTGCAGTACATACCTTTCAAAATGCAGGTGGTTCCCCAACTCTGAGATCTAAATAATCAGTGTTATCCTAGCCCTCTTGGCTTTGAGAAGTCACCATGCTCTCCAACCTCCTATTGATGAAGGACAGAACAACTGCATACTTGTTCACAACCCATGAGCTTGGAACTCACAGATTACAATCAGTTTAAGACACAATGCTTATTTTCTAGGAAGAAAAGTATTATGAAGCCCTTGAGTGGTACACTTACTCATTCAAACTCTGCTCAGGCAGACAAATAGAGAAGAATATTGCAAGTCTGGAAAGGAATATAGCTGCTTGCTTTCTTCGCTTGAAAGAGCCTCTCAAGGTATTTCTCCAGCCTCAGGTGCTGATGTTTTTTCCAATTTAACCTTCTCCATGAGCTTATGGAAAGTCTTAAAATTTGCTTCTGTTTAATATTAGCAGGCCTGGGGTGTTTTGTGGGGTGGGGGTACGGGCAGATCTTCCTTTCGAAATGTGGGAGATGTAGCAGCCAAACCTAACATTGCTCATTCTTGCTACATAGTAAGATTAGGGGCTGACTGCCACAGAGCTGTGTGGCTGATTGGCAGGCACTCAGACCATAGAAATGCAATTAGTAGAGTGTGTGGCATCATTTCCCTTCCTCTCTTGAGTGGGAACAGTCAAAGATGTATTTCCCCACTCCCCCATCCCGCTCTTTGACCAGCTGTGCAGGAGGACAGATGTCCACTTGCTCCAGATCAGGCAGTATGCCTGAGACTGCTTTTACTGTAAATATATGTATTTTACTGCTGCTGTAGCTGAGAACCAGTGCAAGACTATGAGTAAGTATATCATATTTTAAGGCAGCTTCCAGTTGTCTGATTTCTTTTTTAAGGGGGGTAAACGAAAAGAGGAAGTCGGCTCGCTTCGCAGCTGGACTTAATTAAAAGAAGGCCTGACAGCCAATTCCTTTAATTTTGCTGCTAAGGGTGGGACTTTTAAACTCTCTTCATCCCACACACGTGGGTGCCCGGAGAGATAAATTGCAGTTAATATATCCTCTCCTATCTATTAAAACCCATCCCGCAAGAAGGATGTTTTTTCTTTATTAATTTAATGTTGGAGATGTATGTTATGCCAGCCCAACAAAAGGTTGTTAGGAGCAAGGGCTGCAATCAGGTTTTGCATGTCTTGTCATCACCACCCAGTGATGGAAATCATTTGCCTTCAGAGAGGGAAGGGTACTTGTCCAAATTCCTCCTTGTGTTTAGGTTATTAAAGTTTAACATTAATTCATCTGAAAAATGAGGTTTCTCCGTGCATATATTCGTTTGGTAGTTGATAGCTGAAGCTATGGTTCTATCACCCATGTGGTCTGTTGCAAAGGCACAGAAGGCTATACTGCAAACACCTAAAGGAACATCATTTGCAGCCCAGGCAACTGTTGCAGCCAGTTCTGCCTTGCTCATAGAAGCTCTTGGCATCCTCCGACCCTCACCTTTGGTCACAAACTTGCACTTGACTACTCAGGAAACAAGGCTGTGTGCATGGCCCTTCCTCACGTGGTTCCAATTCATCTCCCCACCTCAAAAGCCTCTAATAGGAAGCTCTCATGTCCTGCTTGTTCTTTTCACTTGCATAGTTGCAGCAGCTGAGCCAGCCCCTTTTGCTAGAAACCTACAGTGCACAGCACAGCATTGGATTGCGCTCTTGTTCTATTTATTTGCAAAAGTATTTACACGCCACCCTCTTGCCAAACATCAGGACAGTATATAGCAACATAGTAACAGCACAAAGCAATCACTCAGGCAGCTGGCTTGGCTGCTCAAGAGATAATTTAGCATAGAACTTGCGAGACAAAATGCCCAACTTCTGAATGAGGCCAGCTGGGCCTCTGTAACATGGGAGACAACTTAACAGTGCTGCCCTGGATGACTTCAATGATCGGGCTGGAATATCAGGGCTCAGGTGGTTTTTAAGATATCCTGGACCCCAAGTTATTCAGAGCCTTGCCTATTAACACGAGACTTCAACCTGGACCAGTAACTGCAAGCCTGCAGTGACACATTTTAATAAATTCAATGAGATTTCGTACTGAGCAGGCATGCCCAATCTAAATATTATTAATTATTTCATACTACGTAACAGACTTTCGCCATATGTATGTATTCAAACTGTGCACAGTTAAAATTAATTTATTTGTTATATTATTATTAACAACAACAAAAACTGGCTAAAGGTAACCCTAAATGAAGCAACAGAACAGTAAGTTTTTTGTCTTGCACGGTTAATCTAACCTCATGATGATAATAGTTTTTCCCTTTGGTTTTTGAACCCCCAAATCAAGGGTTGCCAACAGCTTCAAATATATGGGCACATTTTGAATTTTGAGAGCGTACGGGGTGCCAGTCACAAAATGGCTACCACAAAGGAGGCGTGGCATAACACAAAATGACTGCTTTTGTCATATGATACAAAATTAGAGAGACAACCTTATGTTTACTATTGGACGTCAACCATATCATGCTAGTCCTTATTATGTAGATGACACCCACCCTCCCGGATACTGGTGCTGCCTAATATAGGATCATACTTGTAGTGTTGGAAGAGACTCTGAGGGTAATCCAGTCCAATCCCCTGCAACAGGAAACATTTCCTCAGGGCCAGGAGAGATATACGAGGTAGCCACACACCATTTTCATTTCACAGAAATCACTTGGAAGAGACATGCACTTTTTGCTGCCTAACTTTCTTTCTAGGAGGGCTAGAGACTTAAAAAATAAAAATAAAATAAAAGAAAGCTCGAAACCTGGGGCACCTGCCCAGGGCCACCACTAGAAGACTTCCTGGGTGCCAGGCTGGTGGCTCTTGCCCTAAGTTCTCTGTGAAATGATGTAAATAATATCAGTGTGTTCCGTGCATCCTGTGTGTTTAATTGTTGTTAGTTGTCCTTGCTTTACTACTTAATAGCAATCCTGCTAATCCCTCTGTCTGCAGGCCAAGGAGGCATTGAAGGAAGCAGAGAGACACCATCCCAACTGCATATTCACTTATTTTTATTTCTATAAAATTGCCATCTTGGAGAATGACGTGGCAGCAGGTAAAAACAGAAGGTGGTGGAATATTTAGTTATATTTTCTGCTTTGGGATTTCCTATCTTGCCCAGGAGGACTTAGAGGTAAAAGTGGGTAGGGAACTTTGGGTTCTGTAGTTTTCTGTCCTTATTAAACATTACATCTTCTTTACAGCTTCATTAAACATTACAGCTTCTAACTTCAGCAAGCTGTCTCGTTGTCTTCTCTATCCTTGTCCACAGCTATATTTGTAACAATACCGCCTTTTACAGGAATAGATTTCTGTTGTTGAGAAGGGTATGCATGATATCTCCAGTTACATTAGAGTTGTTATTTCTATGGGTTGCATCTATGCATATAGCTCAGCGTATGCAGATCTGTCCTGGTTTGTCCTTGCTTTTGGTTATACATATAGAGCTAAACACACTCCATCTGTGGATTATTTGGCAAAAAAATGGAAGGCCTGGCCTTTGAAGGGATCAGATTAGGGGTTTAGTAACCATAGTAATGAGCACAGTGGACAGACAAGCCATGTACTTTCACAACTATAGGAGCACTTTGTTGCCTCAGGATAGGACACCTGTATGCCTTGAACAATCAGCTGCTGATCTGAGAAAGCACAACCACTCTTGTATGAACTAGTACAGCCTATCATTAATGTCTTCCCTGTTCCCTCACCTCCACCTTCTTCTTCAATTTTTTAAGCTTCCCATGCAATTGATGAAATGGAAAGGACCGTAACGGACCCAGACTCAACGACCTGGATGACAGAACAAAGTTTGGCTAACCTCCTGAAATTAGCTGCCCAGTTTGCTTTAGAGGTAAAAAAAAAAAAAAAAAGTTGGGGGGCTTCTATTCTGATTTTTGTATAAGTGAAGCACCTGCATCTTGTCTTTCTTTATTAAACTTCTGCAGGTTTACTTTGCAGAGAAATGCATTGGGTCTAGAAAATTTGGTTTTCTTTCTCTGGCTTTGTTCTTAGTAGCCCTTGCTGGTGTGCATGGGCACATAAATCAGTGTGTGGCATTTGACCCCTTTCACTTCTGTGGGAGAGCTCCCACTTACAAGATTAAATGGGTTTAATAAATACTTCCATGGTTGCTTGAGATCGGGTACACAAAACAGACTAACATATCCTGGGGACGGCCATAGCTCAGAGTGTCTGCTTTGTATTCAGAAGGTCCCTGGCTCAATCTGCAATGGCACCTGAAGTTTGGGGCGCCTGAAGAGCCACTGCCAACCTGCATAGGCAAGATTGAGGTCAATGGGCCAATAGTCTGACTCAGCATAAGGCAGCATCCTACATTCCCATGTCTCTCCCAGCGCTACCTAAATTGCAGAATTGTAGCATTGGAAGGGACCACAAGGGTCATCTAGTCCAGTCCCCTGTAACGCGGGCATCTTTTAGTTTGTTTTATACACCTCCCACCATATGAAAATTTTGCAGTAGTGTACAAAGAGAGATAAGAAGATAAAACTAAAATACAGAGTTAAGGCAGAGTTAACTTGTGTCTGTGAGATCAGCATAGACAATTTCCAGCAATGCTATCCAGACAAAGCCTGTTGATCTTTTCTTTTCTTTTCTTTTCTTTTCTTTTCTTTTCTTTTCTTTTCTTTTCTTTTCTTTAAGAAGTCTTAAGGAGGCTCCTGAAAGAGCAGGTTGTTGCCACCATCCTAGTTTCATGGGGGTAATGTATTTACAAAGTGTGGGTGCCACCACCTGTAAAGCTCTGCCCCAGGCAGTCATTTAAATGAACTTCCAGGGACCGTGGCCCTTATAAGAGGACCTTACTTGATGAACTTTTAATTGCTTTTGCTTACCAGAGACTGTGCCAAGACATTTCATTTCTGCTATGTTTGAATTTATGGTACTCCAGTCTTGCACTGTGACAGCAAATTCATTTGATTGTATGTGAATGCCCAGCAAGTACCATATTTTTCTGTGTATAAGATGCTCCAGTGTATAAGATGCCCCCTATTTTGGGGGACTCAAATTTAAGAAAATGGGGGGGGGGATGCCGAAAATCACTAACTCAACTGACAAATGCTGACAATCGCTCACATCGCTGAAGCCAACAGCAGTCAGCAATTGCACGCCCAATCCAAAGCAGCCCTTGCAGCAGCAACCAATCACCCACCAAATCGCCACTGACAAGTTCTTGCTCTGCTCATGGCTGCAACCAATCACCAGTCCCCCCCCCCTCCATGCACTATCTGTGTATAAGATGACCCCCATTTTTTAACATTATTTTAGAGTAAAAAAAACCTGTCTTATATACGGGAAAGTACGGTACTTGCATTCACTTAGGAAGTTGCATTGACACAAACTCAAACTATTGGCCAATCTAATTCAGTATTGTCTATCCTCACTGACCAGCAATGGCTTTCCAGAGTTTTCAGGTAGCCTTTACCGGCAGATGCTGAGAACTGAAGCTGAGCTCAGAGCAGTTGCTCCACCACTGAGCTGTGGCACTTCCTTCCACATCCTCAGTTAAAAATGGTGGCAAGCCATCTGTTCCTTTTTATGCCCTGAAAGGAGCTCTGGTAACACCCAGCAGTCCGCAGGTGCACTCCCTAACCTGGAAACTTTCCACCTGTTAGTTCAGAAACCAGCTGCTTCATTTCCAGTCTGCAATTGTGTGGTGCAGTTCAGCAGAAGTGGGCTTTGTTCCTTGCTACCAAATACATCTTTATGGGGAGGGGGAAATGAAAGTTGGCTGTCCTTGGATTTGCTTGTGTGTTCTTTTCCTTCAACCAAAGCTGCTTTTGTATCCCGTTGCTTAGAAAAACTGTTTGCAGGGAAAAAGTGAAAATAAAACATGAGAAGAATTCACTTCTAAACCAGCATGTCTAATGCAGTCTTAAGAGTGGCATTCTCAGGTGCTTGTTGAGAAACAAGTCCCACCTGCGTTCAGTCTCCAGCAAGTGTATTTAAGGTGGCAGCCTTTGTCTAGCTATCCTGTCTCCTCCACCCGGGGCTCTTGCAGTTTCCAAAAGATGAGAGTTGTTGCATTGCGGCTACTTAAAGGCTTTTGTCATAGCCTACAGCTGCCCGGAACATAAATGTGTTTTTTATGAATATGGAGATACTTTTAACCTTTTCAAATGAATTCAGCCACCTACTGTTATTTTCTATCTCATTACTCCTCTTCCAGTTAAGAGGTGGTTCAATTAAAATATGTTCAATGAAGATGTTGTTTAAAAACATTTTTATCCTGATGTTCAGCCGAAAAGGCACCTAGAGTGGCTTATATAAGATGAATAATAATAAGAAAAAACAGTTCCTGCTCACAATCTGAAAGATATGACACAAAAAAAGAAGAAGAGTAGGTTGGTTGGTTGGTTGGTTTTTTGTTCTTGTTTTTATTATATATTTTGTGCTTGTTGTGAACTGCCCTGAGATCTGCAGATGAAGGGCAGTGTACAGATTTAATAAACAGAATAAAAATCCAGTTATTAAAGTTATAATAAGCAGTTGGAACAGAAGCATCCCAGGAGGGCAAATACACCTGGATCATGTTTGCACCATATGTTTAAAGCACATGGCCTCCCTCAAGGAATCCTGGGAACGGTCGTTTGTCAGGGTCCTGGGAATTGTAGCGGTGTGAAGGGTAAAATGCAGTTCCTGGAATTTATTGCAGTAAGTGATAGGCAGTATGCAACTAAGTTTTGCTCAGAGAAGATCCACTGAAATTTACGGGCTTAACTTAGCTCTGCTCATTCGAGTGGGTTACTCTGTGTGATAATCAGCTATATTTTATGCCGTGTGCTTTAAACTATGTGGCTGTGGCCAGGGTCCCTCAGTAGATTTGGCAGAGAACTCCCTGCTTCCCATCTCCCTTTCTGCTGCTTTCTGGCAGAAAGGCTGCCTGCCTGCCTGCCTTTGGATGGATGGAGGCCTCAAATGGAGCTGACCTCCAAAAGAACGAATGGAGTAGTCCAGTCTCCTGCCGTCTGATGTGATATATTGTAGTTTCTCACATTTCAGCTTGTATTAAATGAATTCTGGCTTCCATTCTGTGTTTTATACCGTATTTTCAACCCTATAGGACGCACTTTTCCCCCTCCAAAAACGAAGGGGGAAATGTGTGTGCGTCCTATGGGGCGAATGCAGGCTTTCGCTGAAGCTATCCGCAAGCCATGGGAGCCTGGCGCGACTTCGCGCAGCTCTCCCACGGCTTGCCAAGAGCTGCCTGCAGGCTTCGGGCTTCGTGCAGCTACCCGCAAGCCGTGGAAGCCCGGCGCGACTTCGCGCAGATATCCGCAAGCCATGGGAGACCGGCGCAACTTCCCGCCGGGCTCCCTAGGCTTGCAGATAGCAGCCTGTTCTGGAGTCGGGGGAAGCTCAGGCTTCCCCCGCCCCAGCCCCACGCCTGGGGGGGAATTTTTTTTCGCCCTATAGGACGAAAAATACGGTACTTTTGATTGAAACGTCCCCCATGATTTGGGGGCTCTTGTAACCTGACAGCTGTTTGACATGGCAAAACAGAAATAAAAAAAAATATTTTTGTATTTAAGCTATGCGTAACACCAAACTAATGATACATGTTCTTTATCTTTATTTGTTATATCACTGATTAACTAACGTCATTCTCCACCTGCAGAATAGGCAACATTGTGCAGCTATAAAGGCCTTGGAGTGTTTATCTCTGCACTTGGATGACTGTGGACTAATAGCTGCAGATTTTAAGTGAGTAACAAAATACAGAACTATACAGTGGTGCCCCGCAAGACGAATGGCTCGCAAGACTGAAAACCCGCTAGACAAAAGCGTTTTCCGTTTTGGAGGTGCTTCGCAAAACGAATTTTCTATGGGTTTGCTTCGCAAGAAGACAATGCCTTGCGAGTTCCTGCTGGTTTTTCCCCCTCCCCCCCTTTTTCTAAGCCGCTAAGCCGCTTATCAGCTGATCCGATCAGCAGATAAGCCGCTAAAAGCCACTAATAGCGCTAATCCGCTAATCCGTCAATGGGCTTGCTTCGCAAGACGAATAAACCGCTAGACGAAGAGAATCACAGAACGGATTCTTTTCGTCTTGCGAGGCACCACTGTACTAACTTCCTTTGTCATTAAAATGTTCTTAGTATTTGAAATGCAATAGATCCAGTGTTGTTGCCCGAGTGGAAAAACCCTCAGTCCTGATTCATAGCTAAAATTCCTTACTTGTGTCCCAGACAGGAATTCAATTCTTAAAAGATATCCCTGATTCTTGTTCTTCTGAATGTGTGCCTGTTGGTTCCTGGAGGCTTAGTGCTGATGTTTGCCATTAGATGGACACTTCCACCAGTGCAGCTAGTCTGCTAGGGCCAGTGGGCCATGGCTCCATCCACTTCAGCCTGACCCCGGCCCTCACCGGCCTTCTTACAACTAAGGAAGGGGTGGCTTGGGCTGTCATTGCCTTGGGCTCCCTGCCTTGCACCCTAGGAGTCCCAATGGGCCCCACTGGAGTTGAACAGGGAAGGGGTGCTCAGCCTCTTCTTACCAAGCAGCCTCATACTTACATTACTCTGGGACCAGAGGTAACCGCGATGCTACGTTGTCCAAAAGGCCACCAAATCCAATGCATGCTCAGCCTGGGCGAAAAGGGGAAAACACTATCAGAAAACGCAAATAACCACGTAAAAGCAACAGTTTAGAGGTACCGCTGCCTGCTAATGGGGGGAGGAGTGTCTGAACCATAGGCAAGTAGGGTAGAAACATATGGAATATGTGGAGGGGGGGGAGAGATGAGGGGACAGTTGCAGAAGTTATGCCCTACAGGATGCATTCTGCCTTCCCTTATGTGCTTGTGTAGGTGCTCTGCCCTGGCATTCCTAGTTGCTGAAACAGAGCCTGGTGTTGTGTTTCTGTGTTCTGGAGCCCTGAGGTGAAGTACCTCTTAGGAGCCTAGGCACATAATGGTTAGCAAAGTGCTCAAATTCCCCTGTGCGATGGGAGGCCAGGTTGTTTTCTCGCAAAGTGCTCCCTTTGTGTGTGAAGTACCCTTTCTCCATGCCTACCTATTACAGAATTGTTCCATGTGATCACCTAAGTGTTTGCAGCATGAGGCTAGAAAGATACAGCCCTGTGATATAAGCCCTCTCAGCTGAGTCACCTCAGTGGACCTCTTGAGTTCTGGTCTCTCTGTCTGGGGTTTATATACTGGCAGTAGCATGCTGTGTTACTGAGTGGGCTTTTGTAGTAGTAGTAGTAGTAGTAGTAGTAGTAGTAGTAGTAGTAGTAATAATAATAATTAATTATTATTATTATTTGTTGGTTGGTTGGTACCCCGCCCATCTGACAGGGTTGACCCAGCCACTATGAGCAGCTTGCAACATATATAAAAACATAATAAAACATTACACATTAAAAGGCTTCCCCTTGCAGGGCTGCCTTCAGATGTCTTCTAAAAGTTATATAGTTACTTTTCTCCTTGATATCTGATGAGAGGACATTCAACAGGGAAGATGCCACCACCAAGAAGGCCCTCTGCCTGGTTCCCCGTAGCTTCAGTTCTTGCAGTGAGGGAACCGCCAGAAGGCCCTCAGTGCTGGACCTCAGCATCTGGGCTTAAAGTGGTGTTGGAGACGCTCCTTCAAGTTTACGGGCCAGAGGTGATTTAGGGCTTTAAAGGTTGTCCACCAAGACTTTGAATTGTGCTCGGAAAAGTACAGGGAGCCAATATAGGTCTTTCAGGACCAGTGTTACATGGTCTCGGCAGCCACTCCCAGTCACCAGTACAGCTTCCACATTCTGGATCAGCTGTAGTTTCCGGGTCACCTTCATAGGTAAGCTTCCCCTAAACTCTGCCGTGGTTATTTTTAAACCCCTCCTTCTCATTTAGCTGATGGGATGGGCATTTACTGCAACGAGGGCTAAAAAGTTCCACTGTTGAGTAGGGGTCATGGATAGAAAAGGTGCAGGCTATGGCATGGGTGTGCTCCTCCCTGCGCTACCTTCTCCCACCCGCGTTTCTTGACATGTTTCAGCCATTCCACCACTGGAACATTCTTCCAGTATATTGGGAAAGCTCTGCCAGCAGATCAGTTATGCTGGTAGCATATGTCAGATTCTGCCGATGTTAGCAGGGGCTTCTTCCATCAAATCCCTTTTTAATATTTATACATTCTTTATTAGGTTTTCACATTTTTATATGCCTTATCTCTCACCAATTCAAACATCAAATTTCAGACTTCATCCCCTCCCTCCCATGGGTTCATATATTAAAAGTTTAAGTTTTCTGCATCTTAAGCTTTATCCAACTATTGTATATCTCTAGTTATCACAATCAATTTCACATTACAAATGTCATTTCAATGCTACCAATAATTTTAACTGTTTACAATGGTTTTTTAAGTAAACTACAAATTTACTCCAGTCTTTGACAAATACTTGATCCTCTTGGTTTTTGATCTTCCCTGTCAATTTCTCCATTTCTGCGTATTCCATCAATTTCATCTGCCATTCTTCCTTTGTAGGTAATTCTTCTTCTTTTTTAAAGTAATATTTATTAAAGTTTCACAAACAGTAAAGAGTTTCAAGATTTAAACATAAAAAACAAAAGCCAAGAAAAACTACAAAAATGGAAAAATACAAAAACAAAACACATAAAAAGTACACAATAGAGAACAATTAAGAAAAGAAAGGAAAAAAGCCAAAAAGCATAACAGAAAAAAGATTAGTATTTTCAAATCTTATACTTCATTCACTAGTTTCTTGACCTCCTCACACCTCCCTTTTTGTATTCCAGTTCAGATATTTAATTCAGCAAGTCCTTACCCTCTAGCATTTATCCTTACTCAAAACGTTAACCTATTATAAATATATATTTTCCAATTGTCAGTCCATATTTACATATTCTTATTAGTCTTTTTACCAATACCGCTTGTTTTCCATCCAACATCCCTTTAACATTCATTAATTTTACAGTATTTCTGCAAGTAGTCTTTAAATTTTTTCCAATCATCTTCCACCGTCTCTTCTTCCTGATCTCGGATTCTGCCAGTCATTTCTGCCAATTCTATGTAGTCCATCACCTTCATCTGCCATTCTTCCAGAGTGGGTAGATCTTGTGTCTTCCAATACTTTTCAATAAGTATTCTTGCTGCTGTTGTAGCATACATAAAGAAAGTTCTATCCTTCTTTGGCACCAATTGGCCGACCATGCCCAGGAGAAAGGCTTCTGGTTTCTTCAGAAAGGTATATTTAAATACCCTTTTCATTTTGTTATAAATCATCTCCCAGAAAGTCTTAATCCTTGGGCATGTCCACCAAAGGTGAAAGAATGTACCTTCAGTTTCTTTACATTTCCAACATTTATTATCGGGCAAATGATAGATTTTTGCCAGCTTGACTGGTGTCATATACCACCTGTAAATCATTTTCATAATATTCTCTCTTAAGGCATTACATGCCATAAATTTCAAACCGGTGGTCCACAACTGTTCCCAGTCAGCAAACATGATATTATGTCCAACATCTTGTGCCCATTTAATCATAGCAGATTTCACCGTTTCATCCTGAGTATTCCATTTCAACAGCAAGTTATACATTTTTGACAAAGTCTTAGTTTTGGATTCTAACAGTTCTGTTTCCAGCTTTGATTTTTCCACCTGGAAGCCAATTTTTTTATCCCAATTATATAACTCTCTTATTTGATACTAATGAAGCCAATCTCGCACCCTGTCTTTTAGTTTCTCAAAACTCTGCAATTTCAATTTGTCTCCTTCTTGCTCCAAAATCTCCCAATATTTTGGCAATTTGGCCTCCATATTGGGCCTTTTCTGAGCCTTTGCCTCCATTGGTGACAACCACCTTGGGGTTTTATTTTCAAGTAAGTCCTTATACCTTGTCCAAACATTAAACAGTGCTCTCCTGACAATATGGTTTTTAAATGCTTTATGCGCTTTAACCTTGCCATACCACAAGTATGCATGCCACCCAAAAACATTATTAAAACCTTCTAGATCCAAAATGTCAGTATTCTCAAGAAGCAGCCAGTCTTTCAACCAGCAAAAAGTTTCTGATTCATAGTAAAGTTTAAGGTCTGGCAGGGCAAACCCCCCTCTTTCTTTTACATCAGTTAATATTTTAAATTTTATTCTGGGCTTCTTGCCCTGCCAGACAAATCTAGAGATGTCTATCTGCCACTTCTTGAAACAATCCATCTTGTCTAAAATTTGTAATGATTGGAGCAAAAATAACATTCTTGGCAATACATTCATCTTTATAACAGCAATTCGACCAAGCAAGGAAAGCTTCAGATTTGACCATATTTCTAAATCCTTTTTAACCTCCGTCCAGCGTAGGTAATTCTTCTTCTTTCCATTTTTGGGCTAGTAACATTCTCGCTGCCGCCGTTGCATACATAAAAAAGTCTTTTGTCTTCTCTTGGTATTTCTTCACCTATTAAACCTAAAAGGATGGCTTCTGGTTTCTTAACAAATGTATTTTTAAACATTTACTGTATTTTTCGCTCTATAAGACGCACCAGATCACAAGACGCACCTAGTTTTTGGAGGAGGAAAACAAGAAAAAAAATATTCTGAATCCCAGAAGCCAGAACAGCAAGAGGGATTGCTGCACAGCGAAAGCAACAATCCCTCTTGCTGTTCTGGCTTCTGGGATAGCTGCGCAGCCTGCATTCGCTCCATAAGACGCACACACATTTCCCCTTACATTTTAGGAGGGAAAAAGTGAGTCTTATAGAGCAAAAAATACGGTAATTCATTATAAATCATTTCCAATAAGTCTTTTACCTTATGACATGACACCACATATGACAAAATGTACCTTCTCTCTCTGTACATTTCCAACACATATTTGATTTGGTTTTATACATTTTTGCAATCTTTCTTGGTTATGTACCAATAGTACATCATTTTCATACAGTGGTGCCCCGCAAGACGAATGACTCGCAAGACGAAAAACTCGCTAGACGAAAGGGTTTTGCGTTTTTTGAGTCGCTTTGCAAGACAAATTTCCCTATGGGCTTGCTTCGCAAGACGAAACATCTTGCGAGTTCTTGCGAGTTTGTTTCCTTTTTCTTAAAGCCGCTAAGCCGTTAATAGCCGCTAAGCCGTTAATAGCCACTAAGCCGCTAATAGCCGCTAAGCCGCTAATAGCTGTGCTTCGCAAGACGAAAAACCACAAGACGAAGAGACTCGCGGAACGGATTAATTTCGTCTTGCGAGGCACCACTGTATAATTTTCTTTCAACAAACAGCATGAAGTAATTTTTATTTCCTCTTTCCATAACTATTCCCAAGATAAAAGCTGAATATTTATACCCAAAATCTCTAGCACAGTGTATCATCACTGCCTTAACTTCTTCATCTTTTGTATGCCATTCCAACAATAGTTTGTACATTTTTGATAATATTTTCACCTTATTTTCCAGCAGATCACTTTCAGATCTTGATCTTTCTGTAATAAATCCTCTTTTTAAAAATCTACTTTAAAAACATTGTTTAATTGGTAATACTGTAGCCAATCTGTTAATATTCCTCTTATTCAATTTTAATTGGCCATCTGCCTCTATCAGCAATTCTTTATGGGTGGCCCAATACCCTTTCATGTTTACTTTTTTAACTGAAATTGCTTCCAGTGGGGAGAGCCACCATGGTGTTCTTCGCTCTAATATGTTTTTGTATCTATCCCATACCTTGTGCATTGATTTCCTTATCACGTGGTTGAGGAATCCTTTGTGTACTTTCATTTTTAATATTTAATGCGGTATTGTTTTTAACACTCTATTGGAAGCCGCCCAGAGGCTGGGGAAACTCAGTCAGATGGGCGGGGTATAAATAATAAATTATTATTATTATTATACCATAAATATGCATGCCACCCAAACCTATTATCATGTCCTTCTAGATCTAATAAATCTGTATTTTTCAACAAAATCAAATCCCGCAACCAGCAAAGACAGGACACCTCATAATATAGTTTCAAACCTTCCATCAAATCCTAGAGCTCAGGCAGTGGATCTTCTGTATGATTGCACCCCAGAATTGCAGATTAAATGATAACGATGAGATGCATGGAGGTGGCATGGCCTTTCCAGAGGACAGGCTGATGCTTCGAGTCAATAGGATTACTAAGAATAATTTGCTGTAATTTATTTTGCCTACAGGTGTTTGGTTCCACTTATAATGTACAAAATCAATGGGAAGACTGGAGAAGAAATGTGAGTTGCACTTCATTCTTACCAGTTGTTGTTACTCACTTTGCACAATGCGTAGGTGAAGAAGGTTAGGTGACCAGCTTGAACTGATTTGCAAAGTAAAGGTAGAATCCAGTAAAAGAGAATTAGCTCGAAGTTCTGCTGTTGCATTGCCTTTTGGACCTGGACTCAAAATTTCATCTCAGCCATGGACTCCGGATGAGGAGTGATAGTAGCAAAGGCACTGTTTGTCAGCCTTTGCTCTCCACCTGTGCAGTTACAGCACAGCAGCGCTCCTCAAGGCTGTTGGGAAGATGCAGTAATATGAACTGTTAATGCATTTGCAGTTCTTCACCATTTTCCTAACAGTGAGAGGTGAACTTTGCGAGAAAGTACATTTTCCTGAAGGGAGGAGGGGCTCCTCAAATGGGTTGTCCCTCCTGCCACTTGATCCACTAGGCCAGGACTGGGCTGCTTAGGGGATTAGATGAAGAACCCGCAAACCACAGGAGGATTTTGAACGAAGAGGCGACTTGGGGGGACCAGGAAAGAAAAGAGCTTTTGGTTGAACTGGAGAAAGAGAAAGAGGCTGGGTCCTTATGTTTGTTAGATCTCTTTTCCTTGATTTGTAGGGCAACCTCATTCCAGTTCTTTCCTGCCTAACTCCCTATGCAGGTCGGGTGACAGAAGGTTTCTGTCACTCTTGTTGGTTAAGGAGAAATAAAGTTTTCTGGATACTTTGTGAGAGCGCATCTACTAAGAAAGATGGGCCAGCCTGCTATGAGGCCTGGTAGCCTTCTGTTTTCCAGCAGATTTCTCTGTTGGGGAGGCTGCGGGAGCTGTCTCCCTGACTGCAGCACCTGAGGGAGGTTATGGGAGTGTTGCTCCCAAGGTTCGGCAGTCAAGCCCTGTTAAAAACTGGGTGCATGCATCTGCTGAGGCTTCCTTCAGCAGGCAAGTCCTACACTGTCTCAGTAGATGGGTGCCTGTCTGGTAAGCTTTTCAGTACCACATTCAAGAATCCACTCCTCCCTACAGGAAGATGTGACATTGGACCTACTGTGAAAGTTTGTTTACTTCAGGGAATGGACGGGACCTTACCTGCCCTAGGAGTTTGTTGTTGTTCTAGGCTGCAGATTTGGCATCTCAAGGACTCTAGTCTGCACTGTTAAGATGGCACAGGGCTAAATTGTTTTCTGGCTTTTCTATTCTGAGGGAGCATTGTTCAAATTTTTATGTTTAGAGGTTTTTCCCTCTCCTCTATTTTGCCTTTTATTGGCTTTTGTTCCCCTCGTTAGGCCGCTCTTTCCTGGTATGTGCTTTTGCATTTTCAGTTTGCCTCTCTGAAACTAGAGTGAGCTTGTTCTCCCAGTTGAGGTCAAGATACTTAATTGTGTAAGGACCTGCTTAATGGAGCAAGTGGGAGAGAGAAGCACCTGACATTCCTTGTCAAAAATGAACCTTCACATTAGGTCCAATATCACATTTTATCTCTTACATTGCACTGTTTAGAGCAAGTTTGGATAACTTCCTCCCCTACTTCATTTTTAGAACATCTGATTTGGAGAACCTTCTAAAATACTTGACTGCAGGTATGTAGCTTGCTATGTTATAGCACTTCTCACTCACTTAGCAAGTACAAAATAATTTGGGGTGCTGGTGGAAAAAGACATCTTGTTTAGTTCAATTCCATGACAGAAGCTTGCTTAGATTCCTTTATCATTTTGCATATTCCTGCTCCAGCATACTATAGATATGATGAAGAATTCGGAAAGGACATGACGACATTTGAAACACGAGTCAGTGAAGTTCAATGGTTCAGGAAGACTGGTAAGTGGTAGTCTTAGGGTTTCATGGAAGCAGCTCCTTCTGGGATGAATTGAAATTCCCCTCGCTTCTCTTAACAGTTTAGAGGCCAAATCCTAGACTTAGAGCAACAAGGTTATAAGCTAAGGAGAATAGGGTGGGAAGATTTTGCTGATGTGGTCTTAGCAGTGTATCATTAACCAAAAGGTATCACAGTTCCCTCTGGGGACAGATACTTAAAATGAAAATAAAATACATTTAAAGGGGTCACAACTCTCCCTTTCAGTCACCAAAAAATAAGGAACAGCAATGACAGATTGCAGTAAATCTGTTGCTTACATACAATGAATGGTGTGGGTTTTCTTGCACATTTAAGGTGTGCACCCAGGTGATTTTGCTCAGCAGTTACTCATGGCAACTGATTTACATGACCTTTTTGCCACATGAACATTAATTCCACAGTAGAAGTGAGGGATTCAAAAAGACCAAAAAGGGGGAAAGGCAACATAGGTTGTATAGTAACAATATAGTTGAAGGGGTCTCTGTGGAGTTCTTTGCTTATAGGCAGAATCTTGTTTTGTGGCACAAACGTTTTAATTGACAAAATGATCACCTATTGAAATAAGATATTGATGGCAAACTACTAGTTGTTTCCAGTTGATCCTAAATGCATGTCACATCATATTTGAAGTTAATACTGAGCCTGCTTAACCTGTCAGAAGAGACAAAGCAGAGTTGTTGATTTTTGTGGTGTGTTTTAAATCCTGTTCTTTCTTACTTGCTCTCTAAGCTTGGACCTTTGCTACCATGTCGGGGGGCTGCCTGAGACTAACAAAGGATTTATTTCTAATTTCATTCAAGGTATGTGCTTCTGCCAACATTCTGTGTGCTGCAATGAATGGTTTTATTTTCAGCTCAGCGAGAGTCCGCAAACAAAATGCTCTTCGGAGCATGTCACTTGGTACTTCCCAGATTTGAGTGTGTCAGTCATGTATTGTGTGCCATGTTACTGAACCGGGTCACAGAAAGCTAACAGTTGATTACTGTGATTTGGCAAGTTTGCCGTTGCTGCAAATCTGTTACTGATTTTACTGAACCATAATTAACTCTGTCACATAGGGAGAAGAGGTCCTACCAGCTTGTAAGTCCTCCTGTACAGCTTTCACTAATACTTAGTATGTCAACCTGGAATTGTTAATAAGAAAATATTTTGTTGAGCCAACTGTGTTTAAACTTAGTGGCCTGGGGTGGAAATCAAAATCACTTCTGTTCCATTCTGAGGATTGCTTTAACCTCTTTGCTCTGGGTTTTGACACTTAGACGTTTATTTTTAGGACCTAGCTTATTTTTTGCAATTTTGTTTTAAACTGTTTCTCATATTGCTTAATATTGTGTTTTAATGCTCATGTTGTTGTTCCAATTGGTGCAACCTGCCATGGGACCTTAGGGTGAAGGGTGGGTAATAAATTGTAATAATAAATAACAATGATGATGATGATGATGATAACACTAATAAATATTGGTTAGCTGGGGATTCAGTAGATGTAGAAGCAGCCTTGTGATTTACTGCCAGCAGAGATCTATTTAAGGTAGAGAAGCTTTTGGAGAAGTCAGGTTGCTGTGTCCTGTGGAAGTGTAAAGGAACGTGTTGAGCTAGAGCAGTGTGGGCAGCAGGCAGACAAGAGTATCCCAGCCATCTGGCAAATCCACTTGGAATCCAAATCCAAAAATCCTTTTTTTCAGTTGTGGTCAGATGCAGTTCTGAACAGTTTGCTCACATTTTACATGGGGGTTCGGTTCCAAAGGGTCCACGCATACACAGTAACCCAGGTGGACCCAGCACTGAAAGAGCTCTTAAATTCTCCACCTTGCTTGCCAGGCAAGGTCATCTCAGCTCACCATCTCTTAAAGCCTTGGGATGTTTGCATGAGATCTAGCAGGAACTTGGATTGCCCTGCAAGATCTCGCAAGAGCATCCCAGAGCTGGTACACTGAGTGAGCCTTGCCCCCCCCCCCCGCCCCCAGCAAAGCAGAGAGCTTGAAAGTTATTTTTGTGTTGGGTATCCCCAAGTATACCCAGGGTGAACTTTGAAGCTCTTGCTGGCTTGGTATATGGTTGAAATAGCACAGGTTAAATGCACATAAGTGCTACCAAATAAGTTTAATGGTTTGTTCCAACAGCTTCCGAGTAGAGGACTGTGTGTATCATCATAGATTTTGGTAGAATCAGTGAAAGCTAGAGTAAGTAAACTCTGCCAAATGTGGATATTTCTGGACTTAGCCCATGCTGGAAGGCTCGTTGAGGGTAGCTATTAAGAAATAGTGGCTCATTAGTGAAACCACCACCAGGGCAAGATATTTTCTGCATTGGACAGAGGGGAGAGTTCCCAGGGTTACTGTGGGCAGAGAAAAATTTAGGATTTCAGCTTCTATGGCATAGGAAAAGAGGGGAGCAGGCAGGCTGTGCCCACAGGAGAAAGGTGTTGTTTTACACAAGGCTTCGGTTTTCTCTCTTGAAAGTGTATTTGGGAAGGAGAAGGGTGGAGCCAGAACTCTGGACAGAGGTCATGCAGGGCAGAACCCTCTTGTTTAGGGAAGTTTCTAATGTTTGATGTTTTATTCTGTTTTTAATCTCTTGGGGGAGGGACGCGGGTGGCGCTGTGGGTAAAAGCCTCAGCGCCTAGGGCTTGCCGATCAAAAGGTCGGCGGTTCGAATCCCCACGGCGGGGTGCGCTCCCGCTGCTCGGTCCCAGCGCCTGCCAACCTAGCAGTTCGAAAGCACCCCCGGGTGCAAGTAGATAAATAGGGACCGCTTACCAGCGGGAAGGTAAACGGCGTTCCGTGTGCTGCGCTGGCTCGCCAGATGCAGCTTTGTCACGCTGGCCACGTGACCCGGAAGTGTCTGCGGACAGCGCTGGCCCCCGGCCTATAGATGTGAGATGGGCGCACAAACCCCAGAGTCTGTCAAGACTGGCCCGTTCGGGCAGGGGTACCTTTACCTTTACCTAATCTCTTGGGAGCCACCCAGAGTGGCTGGGGAAACCCAGCTGGATGGGCGGGGTATAATTATAATTATAACTATTATTTATTGATCCCCTCTTGAGATTAATGTCCTAAACTCTCCAGTGTAGACCGAGGTGTAAATACATGCCCAATAAACCATATTTCCTAAAGACACATAGGTTTCTCAATGGAAACACTGCCCTGCCTGAGCAGCTAGAACCCCCTGGAGCCTTGCTACCACTTGGCAGATTGGGGGTGGCATGCTGTAACCTTTGTAACAGTATGTATTTCAGAAAGGTGGGTTGCTAGGCGTGATCTTCACTGCAACATTCAGAGTCTTTCAGGCTATAGTTGAGATGCTAGGATGGGCTGGTAATTTTAGGGGAAACCACAAACATCCCAATTAATCATTGTCATGATGGTGGTAAATGTTGCAAATTTGAGAGAATTTGTTCAGATCAGTAGACCCTGTTTTGAAAGTGAGTTCAGAAGAAGGGGGTTTCCCAGGGAATAAGTGGATCATCCTGGCTTAACCTTTGAGAAACTGTTCCAGGTTAGTTCAGCCTCCCTTGGGCAGCATTCACTGACCATGTGACATCACCCCAGAGCCTGCTCCCCCACAGAATGTGGGAATATCACCAAGTTTCCTTTTACCAAGTTGCTTCAACATCCTATCTGTGCTTCAGTGGAACTCTGCCTACTGCCTGTGGCCAAGAGGTGGAAGATCTTTTTATGGCAGGAGCAGGACATGTTTCATAGAATTGTAGAGTCCACCCCCCCCCCTGAATGCAGGAATCTCAGCTCAAGCATCCATGACAGAAGGCCATCCAGCCTCTGTTCAAAAGACTCCCGTGAAGGAGAGCCCACCACCTCTCATGGGAGTCTCTTCCATTGCCAAACAGCTCTTACTGTCAGAAAGTTTTTCCTGAATTTTTAGTCAGAATCTCCTTTCTTGAAACTTGAAGCCATAGATTCGAGTCCTACCCTCCAGAGCAGGAGAAAACAAGCTTGCCCCTGTGGCAGCCCTTAAGATATTCGAAGATGGCTACCATATCTCCTCTCAGTCTCCTCTCTTGCAGGCTAAACATACCCAGCTCCTTCAAGCGCTCCTCATAAGGCTTGGTTTCCTGCCTTGATTTCCATGTTTAACATGAAAGATACTGTTAGAAGGCTTTCTTTGTCACCGTGTAAACAAAGGCTAGCTGAACTATTTTCAGTTTTGCTCAGAACATCAACAATTGGTTGTGAGCTTTGAAGATGAATGCTGCAGTAAATACCCGAAAGGGCTTGGGCATGCCCCTCAAGCACTTTGCGCTCCAGAGCTCCTATTGCTTCGGTCCAGGCCTTTCATAGGAACCTAGGAGGGTCAGATTTGGCAGGAGCAGAGAGGTAGAAGACTTGGGCTCTGCAATGTGGAGGGAGAGAGGGAGGGAAAGTTGGAGTGTGTTTGTGGAGAGAAAACCCTCTGGCATCCAAAGAAAAGGGACAACAATCACATTTCTATTAAATGTTTCCTGTTGCAGTTCGCTCGGCTTTGTCCTGCTGAGAAAACCATTCTGGTTGACCAGAGATTATGCCTGATTATGGCTATTGCCATTGGTCTTGAAATGGGACGGAACAGCTCTACTGGCCAGGTAGAGTTTGGATGGAGTAAGAATTCTACACCCCTCCCTTTTGTGACAAAAGCTTTATGCAAGCTCGAAGGTACAGCTGAGTTTCTGCTTGATGTGGTTTGATTCGATGCTGAGAGGACAGTCGCCCACTTCCTCTTTGGAAATCATACCACTTTTCATATAGCAGCATAAGCAGGGCTCCAACCCCTCCCTCCAGTAAGTTATGCAATTTCTAACATCAATTAGAAACATTAGAATCAAATTTGGAGGACTCTGGGTAAACTGGACTTCACCATGGGATATCCAGGCCATCTTCCTTGCCCTTCCCACTTCACAAACTTGCACACTTCCTCCCCTCTGGAATTTATCTGGAGAGTTTTGCAGCTGCATTTGAGCAAGTCTAGGAGCTAAAATCCTATGTACGGAATCCAACACCCCACCCCAATTGCCTTACCCAGAGAATAGTGCAACTATTATGGTTCAAAAGTGGAGTTTCCCCCCCACAATTATATATTTGTTTTCAAATCAGAATGAACTACTGGTGGAGGCCCTCGGACACATAGAGACTTGTTGGGATATCGGGATGTATCTGAAAGAAACTGGTGAGTTGGAGATTATGCAATACAAAGTGCTGCTGTTGACACAATATATATCTGCCCAAAGAAGTGGGTGGGACTCTCGTCTTGCTTTGGTAGATGCTGGTACAGTGACTTCTCTTGGGATGCAGGAAACACATGCAGCCCAGGAGAATGAAGAACAAAAGCATGATGCTGGAGAGCTGGGTGGGAAGGTATGAATTATTGCTGCACAGGTTTTTTGGAACCTAGGCATATTTGCTCAGAAGTCAGTTCCACTGAACTGAATAAAATTTATGCCCAAGTCAGTGTCGATTGCAAGCATAGTGTTGTAAGTATACTACTTATAGTTGCTGCTTACAAATGTTAAGCCATATGTGGTGGTTGGTGGAAGAGCTGGAAGGAATAAAAAAAAGCTTGACCCTGAGACATACGGTGAGAGGAGACCAAAAATGCCCCTGCAGCTGAGATCTTTTCAGAGGTTCAAGCCTGCTTCAGATGGTAGTCACCATCTTTGAGGACTACCTGTACCCCTGGACATCCAGTGCTCTCTTTAAAATTCCTGGGGCAGACTGCGGATGAAATTCCTGGTTTAAGATAGCAGATGAAACTATTCGCGATGGAAACTCGCAAGCAAACACCTTGATGCTAAGGACCTTGTTAGCCTTAGAACTGAAACAAGTTCCTAGCCTTTGCCTTCACTACCCTTCACAGAAGACATGTCAAACTCAAAATAATATTTTGGTGTGTAGTCTTGGCTTCCAAATTTCAGATATTTGTGTAAATATCAGGCTGCTTATTGGGCTTAATGACAAATCATCTGCCTGAAGCAGTCACCTTTTGCCACTACGTAGCAGGGCCAAGTTTGTATCCCGGGTTTGTATCTTACCCACAGAAACTAGTACAGTGGTACCTCTGGTTGTGAACGGGATCCGTTCCGGAGCCCCGTTCGCAACCTGCGCATGCTCGTGATGTCATTTTGAGTGTCTGGCGAAACCTGGAAGTAACCCTTTCCGGTACTTCCGGGTTGCCGTGGGACGCTACCTGAAAACATTTTAACCCGAAGCATCTTTAACCCGGGGTATGACTGTATAGCAAAGGCAAAGGATCTATATTCTCCTTCAGCTAAGTGTCTATCGATTTAGGGGTATGCCAACCTCAGTACACAAGCTGATTTAGCGACCAGCTAACATGTGACTCTCCTTCTACTCAAAAGGCAACTTTTCTGAAGACCCATCAGATACGTTACTTCTGCTGTATGAGTTTGAGGCAAGAGTAAAGCTCGGTGATCCGAAAGTAACCAGTCTTCTGGATACAATTTTGGAAAGGCCCAATATCGATACTAAGATGCTGGAATCAATTGCCTGTAAGAGCCATGTTTGCATTTCATTTGCTTGGTGGGACCATGTGTGCTCCACAGCCCAGTGAATTACTAATCTTTTGGATCTCTGTGGGGCAAACTATTGCATTCACGGGCGTCATATTGCCACAACCATTTCTTTTGCTTTCCTGTTAGTAGTTCAGCTGCAGCCTGCCTTGTAGAAGTTTTGGACCAGAGTTAGTGGTAGTGGAAGAAAGACAGGCTTCTGCCACTCAGACAGTTCGCTTTCCAGTATCTGGCATTCCGCTCCCCGCAACCCGATTGGCAGTCTTTTGTCCATGGCAGTATTATTGCTACAGTGGCCACCAGCTGATCAAAAGAGGTGGTTGAATTTGTTTGATACCAGCTCAGGTAAACGGCAACATTTGAAGCAGGAAAGATTTTCAGCTTCCCCTGTGCTTTTGACTGGTGCAGTCAGCATTTTCCTCACCGGGCAGACTGATGTAACATAGCATAGCAACAGAGCTTCGCACTTCTGAAAGTGACTCTCTTGTCTTGCCTTCCTTTCTCCAGCGCTGGCCATGGCCCCACCGGCTTACTACCCTTCACTCGCCAAGAAGGCCCTCAGAAAGCTTTTGACTATTAGCAAATGTGAACCCTTCGATGGACTCACTTTCAGGTAAGGATGAGCTACACTAAGGGCTATGCATCCTGGCCAGCGGAATCTCAGTGCGATCTGCTTTGCAACCTTGTTTACAAGTCCAGGGAGGGGAACTGACTGCCAGCATTCTACTACTTAACCCGTGTTGCTCAAATAGAACTCAGCAGGGAAGATGATGCAGACAAAACTAGAGTTAGTTGCCTCTGCCTGTCATTAGTTTTGGCCGCACCAACTGTTAAGTCTCCCTGCCTTCCTGCCCTTTAAGTCCCAATGGGTACCTGCTACCACTTATCGCAGCTGTTTTCTTAATGAGATGGGGTACGTGTTGTAAGTGAAGTCCTTGATGAGGCCTCTTTCCTTACATTCTTCCCAGCAAAGGAACCCACCTGCATTCCTTCCTCCATCTGAGTGACCCAATTGATACCGCTGGGTAGTGAAGGGCTCTGCCCGGGTTTTTATACTTCACCCTTTGAAGAGGTTGGAAGTTTGGAAAGGAATCTACTGTCCCCTTGGAGAAACTTTGCTGTGTGCTTCTTTGGGGAGGAGTGTCAAACTTACAACTGCTTTGCAGATGAGTCAGAAGGGCATTCTACACATGCTTGCATTGAATTCTCTTTCCCTTTTCTTTGCTGATATTCAGCAAATGTATACATAGCTTGATTCAGCTTACTCTGCCATCTGATGGGCCTGGAGCAGATCCATATGCACTGGTGGAGTCACAGGGCTACTTTGAAGAAGCTCTCAAGATTTTGGATAGCATGGTGAGGAGGAAGTGCCATCAAAATTATTTCCACATGCTTCTTTCCTGGTAATGGCAGTTGGGCTGGGAATTCATAGCTGTCAGGGTTTACTTTCTTCCGGAGTCACTAGAAGTGGCCACCTGTGCACTATAGACCTTGCCAGGTCTAAGTAATGATATATGGCCTCAATATCTAAAAGGTTTCGGGTGACTGACATGCACTGCTTCATGTGGTTGGGTAGGGGCTTGTGAGCTGAGCTGTTCTGAGCTGTAGCCCAGGTCCTTCTAAACCGCAGTTTGTCTGTAGCCAACATAAGTGCTCAAGAAATCCTCCAAGATTTCCTCAAAAGCTATTGTGCTGCATCAAACTCTCATATTCTTTCGGTTTCTACTAGGCCAGGGGTCTGCAACCTTTAAGACAAAAAGAGCCACTTGGACCCGTTTTCGAAGGGGAAAAAAACTGGGAGCCGCAAAACCATTGCGACATTTAAAACAAATATATCTCTGGAGCCGCGATCTGACAGCGGGCGGGAAGGTGACGTCGGGACGGTGCGTGACTAACGCATGCACCGCCCCCATGCGACGTCACAGCCAGTACAGTGCCCGCCACACTGGGGAGTGTCGGGGCACACAATGCGCCTCCTCCCCTCGCTAGTATCCGCCCCGGAGCCGCGGCAAAGGTGTAAAAGAGCCACATGCGGCTCCAGAGCCGCGGGTTGCAGACCCCTGTACTAGAACTACAGCCTCAACGTGAAAACCCTGATCAGTGCTGTTTTCTCCTGGTTACTGGCAGGTGCTGCGGTCCAGTTATCCAGATGAAGAAATATTCTGGCTCATGGTTAGAGCTTGGAACATAGGAGTATACTACAACACTTTGGCCAGATACGTTACAGCTGAGCAATGGTGTCGCGTAGCAATGTTCTTCTTGAATCACCTGAGAGATATATGTACCAGCTACAGGAGAAAGGTATGGAAGGATGAACGAAACAGCTTAACTGTGATTCTAGAATACACAGGGAGATGGCCTGTATGAGCAGGTGCAAACACCATAGCATGCAGTGGATGCAATATGCTAAATGGTAGGTAGTCTCTTTTACATCCTGGAATCACTAGCTGAGATCAGCCATGTTAATCATGAAGGTACCTTGGGTTAAGGAATTTGCCAATGGTGGATGGGGGGAATAGGCAGATAGACACAATATCTTGGGTCAAGTTTTCCCCCGTTTTCCTAGAAAGCTGCTTGACCTAAATACAAGGGGCTCAAACTGCATTAGACCCCCAGCATTCAATGCATGACACTAATTTGGCTTTTTTGTGTGATTTCTGCCCACAGATGACCGCCTTTTACCAAGTATTGATGGACAGACTTCCAGGAGCAAAGGGACCCTCTCCAAATAAGTGACAGAAATCAAGTCCACAGCAAAGGCAGCTGGTGCTGTACTCAACTTACCAGACATTTTGTTGCCCAAACCAGATAAATATTTTGGCTCATGGTTAGAGCTTGGAACATAGGAGTATACTACAACTCTTTGGGCAGATAGAATACAGCTGAGCAATGGTGTCGCGTATAATACAGCTGAGCAATGGTGTCATGTTAGGTGAGATAAACTACCACCTTCTAGTTTGTTAGAGATGTTTGTCTGGAGTGGGGTTGTACAATGAATAAAATAGTTTAGCACTTGCAATGACATTTGTGTTTTCCTATTTATTGGTTTAACTTTCCATCCACCTGGTAGAAGCATGAAGTTTCTACACCAGGGTACTCAGCAATTTCCTTCAGCCCCCACCACCCCGGAGCACTGCCATGCTAGCTGGGGCTGAGAGGTATGTCATGTTGGCCATCCCATTCCTACACTCAAAAGGCACAAACTAGAAAGCAGTAGCAGCTGTGCAAAACGTAGGGGAAAGTAACACTCAATTGTGTTTTTGCCTCATCCCTTCAGTAAGCTGGCAACTATTCATTTTGTCACTGGCCTGTGCTAGCCAGGACAAGAACCATGCAGGATCTGTATAGGACATAGTAGGAACTACTGTTGTCATTGCTTGAGGTGTGTCCCTCTGCTACCAGCCTACAGAGATTTATACAAGTATTGAACAACCCTTTTCCTACAAGTGGGTGGGTGGTTCCATTCACACCACTAGGCAGGACTGCAAATCAAGCCACCCTTGGAAGGGGGTCTCCTCCAGTTCCTCTAGCTGCCAGTGTAGGCCATCTGATAGACTGCCTCCTTGTGTGTCAACATACAGACTAACACACAGCAACTTTTATTTACCTTGAACCTGCAACACAACGGGAGCAGTGCATGAGAAAGGAAAGTATGTGTTCGATTTGAGGTGAGAAGTATACTACCCTAGACTAGGCCCCCAGAGCCAGTGGCAGCCAATACATTGAGGACAAGCCATAGCCCCAGAATAAATCCTCAGCAGACAAGTTCATTGCAACGTTCTGTTTATTAAAAATATATGTCTCCTTGGAAGAAACACTGGTAAACCAACTAGTGTCATGATTGATACTTTCAGCTATGCCATGGGTACATAGGCCTTTTCTCCATGGGCCTAGAAGACAAGGCGACAGGCTATTAGAAAAGAAAAGGAGTTAGAACCTAGAGACTGGCCACCTCAGAAGCTGCTGCTTTTGTGTACAGGCCAGTTCTCAAGAATGTGCCTTGCAGTGCCGGCTGAGTAGAAGTCGCATGTGGCAGCCCCTTGTCCAAACTCCCTCCACCAGGAACTTGTAAATGACAGTTCCCTCATCTTTATTCTTCATAGTCCTGCCAGCAAACATCAGCTCCAGTGCTACCAAAGTTCCACTTGGTTTCTTGCAACACAGCCGGTGGAAACAGCTTCTTGCTTACCAGAATGAATCTCCACAGGATGAGTTTTCACCCATATTTAACAATGAGGCCCGTGCACAAATATCACAATGAATGACAGAGCTACCTACCAGCTATGGAGTGGGCAGCATCACCCTGCTGCAATCTGAGGCCGAGTCCTACTCACTCCCTTAGGACCAGTAACACTGGGGTCTCCTCCCATAACATCCATTGCTGTCATTCCATGGAAAACGGATGCCTATGAGTGCCTGATTCGAGAGCTGGATGGGGCAAGACTGGGAAAACGAGCAAATCTCCTTTTCAATAACAGGCATGGGCTTGTACCAAACTAGGGAGTGCTTGAAAACTTCTCTCAATAATGATCCAGCTTATTTTCTTGCTCAGCGGGCAAACAAGAAACTTTTTTACCCACACAGCTTACACATTGACGGACATGATTAGGATGAGCATATATCAAGGCTTCCTGGAAGCAACTGCCTCAGTACATGTAAAACTAACAGTCTGTGCCTCACAACAGCGTGCATTCTGAATTCCACCTACCCTTTCCTGTCTTGAAGAACTGCAAGCTGAGGTTGGCCATGTGGGGTAATGGGGGCTCATCTCGGAACAGAAATTATACAGAAATGCAAAATAAGAGGGATGGTGTTCTTCACTGAGCCCCTGGTGATGCACTTGTCAGGAAGGGCTTCCAAGTGTTACAACCAGAATTTGACAAAATTCTGCTAGAATAAGGATTTCCAGAGCAGTCTGTTCTGAATGCGGTTGGGATATTGTATCCATCTAGGATGCAGATTCTCTTCTCATTTTCATCTGCTGCTTTCAGCTTCGCTGTATGGATCTCAAAATGTTATTCCACCAGAAAAAAGTCAGTGGGGTGGAGTTCAGTCTCCCTACAGGGAAGTGACCCCATCACAACAAAGTACAGCTGGTGTGCTCATTCCACATGGTCTGTAGGTTGGGTCTGAGTCTGGAATCTATTTACAACGGAACAATCTTAAAAAATAACTTAAAAAACTGGATTGTATACCCGTTAAGTTCATTATTAAAATCAAAAGCTGGGAATAATGAAAAGCCAACACACCAACACAAACATGATTTTGGTTTAACGCCAGCTTAAAAAAAACCAAAAAACCCAGAAGAAACCTCTCATGCAAACACATCAGGTGACATAAAACAATGTGCAATAGGTAGCATTTTCAATTTGCTTTATGGTGCTCAAATCAACTGCTGAAGCTTCACATGTGGTCCTGGGCTCTCTGCACACATCACAACCACAGCGCCAGTTGCAGTTCTTTCCAAACACAGCCTTCCCTACAAAATTGGATTTCCAAAAAAACACTCAGCAGCACCCAAAGAAACCAAACACTTGGTACCTTTAAATCCACCCTCAGCCACAAAAGGGTTTCTAGGCCACATGGCTGAGATATGACAGTAATATAATTCTTGCACTAACAAAGTACCACTTAAGCAGCCCCCCTCATGTTTTTAATTTTATATGCATTCTGTTGCCTTCCCTTCCATCACAGTGCTGGGTGAACACTGCACTCTTGGAAAAGCTGCCCCAGGTTGCCAGTCCTCAGCATGTTTACAGGGGCAGACGGTGTCCTTATCTGTTGCCTTGGTGGCTCTTTTAAGCTAGTCCTCATCTGCTACCTCCCATCTTGCTTCTTTATTTTAACTCTTGATAGTAATTTTTTTTAATTAAAAAAACACACAAAACTCTCAAATGGGGTTTGCCTCCATTTCTAAAGGAGCAACAGGAAGGTCCATGCAGGAACGGGTGGGGACAGTCACTTGATGAAGGAGATTGGTCCATCCCAAGAAAAAGAAAACAGGACTAGAAAACTCAATTGTCAACCATCTAAAAAAGGGACAGGGATGGTCTTCATGCTCCCCGCCCCCAAGGGCAGGGGGCTGGGGGAGGGGTCTCTGATCTTCTCACAAGTTGATTGGAAAGTGGAGACTTCACAGTTTCTCAGGGGATGGGACCCAAATATAATGCCCAGATTGGTCTTCTATTATCTGTTTGATTTTACTGTAAATCTCTTCCAGAGAGTCTCCTTGTACAATGGCTGGAAAACACAAACCAAAAACAGTTATTTACTAGTGTAGAAGAGACATCAAACTTGGCAAGCTCCTTTCTATCTACCTGAGGAGGGAACTGTACTGCCTCCTAAAGTTCAAATTCTAACATCCAACTTAAGTTATGGCATCAAGCAAAAGATTGCTGGAAGCCAATAATATCTCTATCCCTGTGCTTCTGAATTGTGCGTGAGAACAGGTTTCAGGAGCAACTAACTGCAGCAGAACCAACTTGCACTACTTGTTCAGCACTGGAAACAGCTTTCTGAGCCAGCCTACTTTAAAAGACACCAACACATGTGAATTTCATCTTGCATTACCTTTTCTAAATCACACCATGTAACATCTGCTGTAACCTCCTAGGGACACCCTGTACCCTGCTAGAAACCTGATGGAGATGACAGGAGATTGCTGCAACCTTTTCAAAGGATTGCCAGCCCTGACACTTTTCCAGCCTAGCCTAGCCTGTGCCTTAAAGTCTCCTCCTTTTAAAATCCTTGGTGAGCACAGGTACAGGTGTTGACCATTTCACATGGGGGTTCTGCTCCCAGGCCTCACATGCCCTGCCTTGCCCCAATTCTGCCCTCTTCCAGGTCCAGAAGGACCTGCACACCAATTGGACAAACCTAAAATGGTTGCTGCCTGTACACTTTTCTTCACAAAAAATGTGAGTGTGAATGTCATCATTCAGGAACAGTCTAGATTCTCACCTGTAAAATACTCTCCAAATTCCTGCTCCAGTTTCATGGCTTTGTCAAATACCTTGTTGGCTTGTTCGTATGTCTGCCTCCGGTTCATCTCCCTGCCAGCCCAAATGGAAGAGACTCAGTACAAATACATGAGACCTGGCACAAGCCCAGGCACATTTCTGGCCACTGTGTAAGAGTGCAAAATCCAAAAATAGGCTTGTGTACAGCTCCACTGGCAATGCTGCAATTGAAACGGCCGCTTGAAGCTGTAAGTCTTCAGTTCAGGGATAGGTAGCCTGAACAGAAGGTGATGTTGGTCTACAATTCCCATTAGCCCTTGCCAGAACACCCAGTGATCAGGAATTATAGTTGTCTGTGGAAAGCTTTCCTTTCTAAGGTGGGCCTATTGGTGGCTGGTACAGGAGATTCTGGAATCCCAACAGGCAAGCACTGTGTTGATAGAGCATGCAGTGCCCCCTAAGCTGACCCAAGTGCAGAAGAGGCAGCCACTTTCTCTTCATGGCATCCCCGCATCCCCAAGGCTTTTTCCCCACTGCGTGTACACACACACACACACACACACACACACACACACCTTCCAACAGCAGGCAGGATAACAAATATTCACAGCTGCCATACTACTCACATGAGTGCTTCGATGGATTTTGGCTTGATGAAAATGGCGATTGGATACAGTTGTGCTTGCTGCAACCTCTTGATGGCATTGCCAGACACATCAAGGATACAGTGCTTCCCCTGCAGTACCGAGGGTGCCAGTTATTACCAAGCCTTTGCTAAGCAGTTTCAACAAGCCCCCACAAACAAAAATCCCACTCTAAGATCACAACACACGCCCTGGTCAGTAGGTGAGTATAGTTACATCAAAAATCAGGTCATGTCTGGGTCACTCTAGGGCTGGCACTCTCTTGCATGCAATAACCTCCTGAACCTGCAACATCAGTCCCAAAAGGGCCTCAGTGTTTTATTCCCAATTAAAAGTGATGCTTTCAAGTGTCCCAAGCCCACAATAATTTAACTTGAATGTATTGCACTTTGTGCTAGCGGCTCAGTCACAGGGCAGAGAGAACTCACGAACAGTACCTGGGAAGCTATGACAGAAATCCGAAGCAGGTTGCAGCCACAGCTATCACATGTTGTCCTGGACACAGTTACTTACCCGTTCTGCTACAGCCCGCACAGACTGAATACTGGTCCCATAGAGATTGTCATTGAACTGCCCAGCCTCAATAAACTTGCTGTCTTGAATGTCCTTCTCCATCTGCTCCCGGGATGCCACAAAGTGGTAATCCTGCCCATCTACCTCATTCTCACGCCTAGGCCTGGTAGTGTCTGGAATAGAACATAGCAAATCTGGAATGCATCAGCCCTTTCTGTTGCTCAGAGAGCAATGTCCACAACTATGGGCTCAGAGTCCCCATCTTCTCAGGCAAATTAACAGGTATGGCTAACTTCGGCTGTACTACCCAGCATCTGCAGTATGTTGAAAAAAAGAAGAACCAACTAACAGCAGAATCCTGGCTGCCATGTTGAGCCCTCTCCATCCCTTCTCATTCAAGTATTCAAACAGGGTGCAGGGCTTACAGCCATTGCTCAGGTGCAAGTTTCTCCATTTCACTTTGAATTAACCCATGCTAGGCTATCCCAGAACACTCTTCTCCCTGCAGGGGACCAGCACTTACGTGGCACACAGGAGCCAAATTTGTGTGGGAACTCTGAGATGAGATCATCATTGACTCGGTCTTTCGTGGGTCCCAGAACAATCACTGGTCTCGCATAGTGAACTGTAAACATAGCAACAAAGATATGAGGGAGCCTTAAAGTGTAGCCTCAAGTCAATTCTGAAAAAACTACCCAGGAAAAGCAGAGCAGAGGAACATGAGAGCTTCCACTCATTGTAGTGCAGCAAGCTCTTCTTTTGCCAACTTACTTTCTTGCCGGGTCACAGGTTCATATGACAGAATTGTGTCCTCTTGCCCTTCTGAAAGAAATGGAGAGGAAACAGTCAGCCTGTGCTGCAGATGTCTTTGCAGCAACAACCTCCCTCCCTCCCACCCACCCAAAAGTGGCAGGAGCAGAGTGGCAAAACACACACAATTCTCAGGTACAAAGCTGCATTTCTCTACAACGATTAGTGAGAAGAACTGCCTTCCCTACAGTATGTGCTTCTCACCCTGCTCCAACTTTAGAGGGAAGAACCTCTGAGAGAAGCCATCTTCCAAAGGATGCTATCCCCAGCACTGAAGGGCAAGTGCCCTTGAGGCACACATTCCAAAGCCTGCAAAATAAATGCAGGCAGCAGCCTCTGTACCAAGGGAAATGGGCATAATGTTTGCATCCAGTTCAGGATTACCCAGTTATCAGACTGAACTTTTAGCAACATTAGATTCCACCAATATTTGCAAGATGGTATCATAACTCCATAGGGACAGTATCTGAATGGGAACTACTTAGCATTCAGGCCCTAGAACTAAAAGGAAAATGCAGAGTTTGTGGCTTTGTGGAACCTATCCATCTTACATCCACACACACAAATACATGGTTGAAGATTTATTCTAAGTTCTGCCCCAACACATGTTTGGAGACCTAGCTCTAAAACAGCCCTGAAAGGGGTGGGAAAACAAGTCTTGTCCTCCAACACAGAGTGAAGCAAGCAGAGGATCTTGAGGGTTTGCATGCAGAAAGTATGGGACAAAGGGGAGGGACACTTACTGGAACTACTCTCGCTGTCACTGGTGTTTGATGTCACGCTCTCTGCAACCAAGAAAGAGACCCTGATTCAGTACAAACAGATGCAATGAGAAGACAAACACCAACTGATGATGACAAGAACAGGGGTGGGGTGGGGTGGGAGAGAGAAGAACAGTGCAAGGGCAAGCTGAACAGATAGTTAGTACATGCTCTAAGTCCCCAGCTTATGGTAACTTGGTGTATTCTTTGAGGAAATGTTGTCTCCCCTACTCTCTAGAAGCAAAGAGATTCATGGATCTCTTGCCAAGACAAAAGTGCAACACCACATATATCCTGCCACCCCCAGCAGGTGTACACAGGGGACCCCAAGCTCAGGCAGGAGAAGCTCAGACATACAATCCTGTTTCTAGTCTGCTTCCTTTTCCTAGTCATTAAGGCACAATCTTATCACTGAGAGTTACAAGAGGGGGTTGGGAAAAGGAAAGGTAGGTGCTGGCAGAGCAGGCAGGTGAAGACAAGACAAAAAACTACAGGGCTGCCCTAAGATACTGCTGGCTGAGGGATTCCCATTTCTATGGCATGGGTGAAAAGGGGCTCTCAGACAATGCCAACAGGGCAGAAAGCAAGGCTTCATCCACTTCTTTCCTAACACCAGGACCTCCTTTCTGCCTTGCCAACATCCTTCCCTAGAACTTGCTTGCAAGTAATCAGGAAGTCCTGGCCCGTTTACTGTACTCCTCACTGCACTCTAGTGGTGAGCTGTATTTTAGGTACAGGTTCACAAAGCCTATTCACTGGCCACAGGCTAGAAGTGGGCTCAGTTCTCTTGCTCCATAACAGGCTACGGCCCACATGATGTTCAGAAGTGGCCATGGTCTGACTGGGCTCAGGGATGGTGTGGCTGCTCCAAGCGCAGAAACTTGTTTCCAGTCACACACATGCTAGCAATGAAAAGTGATCATGTGCAGTGAAATTTCACTTACTCAGGTTCTTTGCGCCATAATAATCGTCACTTAACCCAGGGAAGTCCTGATTCACAGCCAGCCAGAAGTGGGAGAGGGGAGAGAAGAGAAGAGAAGAGAAGAGAAGAGAAGAGAAGAGAAGAGAAGAGAAGAGAAGAGAAGAGAGGAGGAGAGGAGAAAAGAGGAGAGGAGAGACAGAGCCAGGACAGCATTAGTGACAGGAGTGCAGAATGGCAGAGAGCTGCAATAGCAAGTGAAGTTAAAGCTCCTGACCAACACTTTCAAAGATCCTCTCTGCCCCAAACCCTCTGGGCATTCAGAATTTCCTGCCCAAAGCTCTAGCTCAGCCACCTCCCGAAGGTCAAGACTATTCAGTTTCCCAACACATTTTAGCACCAATGTCTCTGGGTATTTCTGAGCCCTACTTAATACTGCTTAATACTAGATGATCTAGTCCAGAGATGGGCAACTTGTGACTTTTCAGGCGCTGCTGAACTCCCAACTGTCATCATCTCTGACCACTAGCTATGCCAGTTACAGTTGACGGGAGTTCAGAGTTCAACAACACCTGGAGATCCACAGGTTTCCTACCCTTGATTTAGTGAATGACCCAGACAAAGGAGTGCTTCAGCAGAATCACTGACAGAGAAGTGCAAAGAGCAGTCACCTCTGTGTGGAAGAAGTAGAGTATAAGACCCTGTGTTTTTGAGCCACCAGACTAACCAGGTCAGTGTCACCAAATTGAGTCCCTTGTTCTTCCAAAATTCTCCTGGGCAACTGGTACCAAGAGGCATGGACTCCAGCAACAAGCCCAAGAAAAACACTGACAAACAGATGGCTTTGTCCATTTCATTCATTTCCCGCATCAATCCACACTTGCCACTCTTAATGCTACAGCTGACTGCGGGTATCAGCATGAAGCTGTTTGTAGATGAACAATACAAGAGGAAGGAGCTAGCCCCAGATATCAGCCCTCTTCCACAAAGCACAGACTGTGAAGACCTCTTGCAGAACTGGAAGCTTTTCCAGGCATTTCAATACACTCTCTGGCTCCCACAAGCCCAGCATTTGCAACCAAGCTTTTTGATTGTTGCTTTTCTTGCAGTGTTAATGACAAGAGAAGGCGCGCTGGCCCCTGCCAGTATGTATGTTTTACATGCAGAAGGTCCCAGTTCAAGTCCTTGTATTTCCTCATTTAAAGAAAAAGGATGCAGGTGAAAGGAGAGTCACTGGAAAAGCACTGCCAGTCAGAGTAGACAATACTGGGCTAGATGACAAATCATCTGTCCTGGTATAATTCTGCCTCGTATGAAGGCATTAAGGTAGGTTAATATTAGAGCCCATGACACAGGGGCAGCCAAGCCATACTGTGCCACACATGAGCCTGACAGCAAACACAGGGCAGTTCTTTCATCAGTGACCTGTTCCCATATATATGGCATTAAGAGAGTGTTCTCCATTAAGTCACATGTACTTTACAAGGCTATTGCTGTTTTAGAGAGTGCCTCAGTAGCCCGAATTATGCAACCTTTATGTATTACACTGGTGCACATCTTTTTGCCTGTTGGCTCAATCTATTTTGCATCACAGGGCGGAGAAGGGAGGTATGCTGGCAACCAAAGCCCTGCATTTTCACCAGCAACTTCTGTGATACCCACAGGACTGGGCTCTCCAAAAACACTGGTTGGAGCAAGCTGCATTACTGTATCCCTATACAGGCTTTTTGGCCTATGACAGTAGAGAAGGGAGAATGTTGGTCAGTCACCAGAAAGTTAGGAAAAGGTGGCATACTCAAAAGGCTGGCAGATCCCCTATCAAAGGACACAAGTTTCAAGGGTGGTCTGGAAGCATAACTAGTGCAGATAAGGTAAGGGAGAGCAAGCAACAGTGACTGGGGATACCAGGAGCAACTGGCAACCTCTCCTACACCAGTGCTTGTTTCAACTTGACGACAGCAGGGAACAGAACACCTCTTGGACTTGCATCATCTCTCAACACAGGCAGGTGAACAGCAATGCTCACTCCAAGGGGCTGTTCATGGCCTTGGGGAAGCTGAGGCCTTTCTGGATAGTGCAGTCCCCATTGCAGTGCCGAATCCAGCAAGGCCTCACTACCACAGGTGCTGGAACAGTATTTCTTGTGAGCAGCATGCTGCTCCTTGGCCCAGGAACCTCCCAAGCCAGAATTTGAGCAGGGCAGCTGCTACTTACGGTCCTGTACGCTGCTCTCCTGAGCCATGTTCTCTTTGCTCTTGTAAAATGGGAACTTTCGAGAGAGGCGGAAACTCTTTTTACGTTTCGTTTTGATCGACTGTGAAGAAGATGGAGATGGAAGGAGGGGGAAGAAAGAAAAAAACAACAAAAAGAACAAAAAGAACAAACAATGGAGTTTAAAGCATGCAAGAAAAAATAAAATGAAAAGGCAATGATGATCAGTGTCAGGGAAGCTACCCCCTCAAATGAAATAATGGAAATTACATGTAAACGGGAATAAGAGAAAAATTACGTGCAGAGAAAAATGGGGTTTAGGGATGGTGGAAGATGACTAACCATTCAGCATTTCCACAGCAACAAAGATGTGTCCCTTATGGCCCAACCTTTTCATCACCAGAAGGGTCACTAACACTTCCCTGTCTGTGGCTTCCCCACCACTCAATATATTCATAGTTCCTGTATTCCGTCAACAACATTGAGCCAGTTCTAGTGCATCTGCCGTTGGCATTCAGTAATGTAACCTGTGCCATGGGGAACAAAAGCAGGATGCTGCAAGACTAATGGGGCAGGGCTTTAGGCTTTATCTTCATGTCCGAGGACAAATCAAGTCTGAGGAGTTCCAGTCCACAAGTTTTTCTTAAGGATGCTCCAGCTACCAAATTTAGGCTCAAATAATTCCACCAATCCCTGATCTAGATTAACTGTTGTACCACCTTGGACAGTGAATGATTACATTTATTAAGTTACCTCGTCAACCATTCCTGCGTACCAACCCTCCCCCCTTGAACAGCACTTACCCGATTGGACTCTATCATTCCAGTTCGGGCATGGAACTTCACAGTTTTCAACCGTGCTCTTTCCTTCTTTTCCACTCTGATTACATCAAGAGAAAAAGATATTATTACATTCAAGTGTGGCTCCCTGCACACCACTGATCCTTGTTCCCTCCCCAGGACCCATTTCTTTCTCAGACATACCACAATGAGTGGTTAGCCATTCTTCCTACCAGGTCTGCGGTTCTACATTAGATGGGGCAAAGTTTACAACCGCAGCCATTCTCTGTGATGGATAGCAACTTCCCTGCCCAGCGGGACATGAAGAAATGTTCACTTTGCTTGCCATAAATCAGTGAAGAGCCCCCCAAAAGGCCACCCCTCCCTGACTAGCTACCTTTAGCAGGAATTTCAGGCACACCTGAAAGACAGCAGGCTGGCCAAGGGTGGGCAATATCAGCTGGAAACTAGCTCTTATTACAGAATGAACACTCACCTTTTCTTGCTGGGAATGACGCCAATTTGCTCGCTCTCTCCATGAGGGGTCACGAGCCTCGCCTGCCACCACTCATCATCTGAGGCATTGATCACATGCAAGATGTCCCCGTAAGAAAAACTCAGTCCTTGACTGGGCAAGCAGCTGTCCCGAGTTCGGTCATAGTCAAAAAGGGCTCTGTACAGGAATGAAGAACATTAGGAGTATAGGATGATGCCTTTGGCAAGTCAGATCACTGATTCACCTAGTTCAATACTGTCTACACAAGGAACCTCAGAACTGGGGGCCAAATGTAGCCCCTCTCCATATTGTTCTCAGGATTCTTTCTTGGTCATGCTTCATGTCCTGCTTGAGTGCCGTTGCCTGGCTGGAATGCATCTTGTTTGGCTGGAATGTAGCCTACTGTATTAGACTAGGGGACACTGAGCTACTTTTCTCTGGCCCTGCCCACCACTGGCATGTGGCTCCCATCCTTATGAGGGAACATGGCTCTGGGGCTTTAAAAGGTTCCCAAGCCCTGGGAACCAAGCTGCAGCACTACAGGGTTTCAGGCAGAAGTCTTTCTGAATCCAACCTGGAGATGCTGGGAAGAAAACTTGGGGCCATCTCCATACAAAATGTGGGCTCTACCACTGAGCTAAGACCTTCCCTTCAGTAAGATCTCCATTGCGCTCAGGTCTTTGTTTCTGATAAGCTCTCATTCACACAAGATTCTTGTAATTGGACACCTTATCCATATACCAAGTAAAACTATTTATGCCCCACAATTATTCAGGTTTTCTTGTGCAGCAGCTGAGTAGCTGGCTGGAGAAAACAAGTAGGCAGCAGTGGGTTAACTCCTCCAATTCAGAAAGGCAGTACAGCTGAATGGGCCAACTTCCTGGAATGGAATTGTGGCCCAATGTCTCTTCCTAGAACAGTACTTCATGCCTGCTCTCAATGTTAAAATTAAGATTTTTACTTTAATTATCTTGAAAAACCAATATATTCAGCAGTCAGAGTGTTAGCTAGTCCACTTGGAAGAAGGAAGTGCCATAGCCAAGCAACAATTTGCAAAGTGCCTCCATTGAGCACTACACATAGCATTCAAGCAAAGCGCTGTCAGAGGGCTTTCCACAGAAGCACATGGCTGAAACTGTTTAGCAAGTCCATCAAATAGGCTCCAGCTATTGACACTGAATTATGTATATATTTAATTATTCTGTATCTTAAGAATGTTGTACAATTGCTTTTTATGTTTTTTAAACTGCTGAGAAACAATCTGTGCATTAACAGTTTGTTGATTCTGCCATGGGCAATACAGCTCCAATTCAAAGAAGCTGCTCTGAAACACTGGATTTCAAGTACAGTGGTACCTTGGGATACATATGCTTCAGGTTACATACGCTTCAGGTTACAGACTCCACTAACCCAGAAATATTACCTCGGGTTAAGAACTTTGCTTCAGGATGAGAACAGAAATCGTGCAGCAGCGGTGCAGCGGCAGCAGGACGCCCCATTAGCTAAAGTGGTGCTTCAGGTTAAGAACAGTTTCAGGTTAAGTACGGACCTCCGGAACAAATTAAGTACTTAACCCGAGGTACCACTGTAACAGTGAGTTTCTCTAACAGCTACAAATCTGTGGCTTTCAAAGTCTGCAACTTTCTATTTGTGTTCTCCAAAACTGGTGGAACTGACTATTTATTCTGCCAAGCAGGATGCTCCAAAGTTCTTTGCCACCCTGTCCTAGGACTTCAGTGGTTATACCTTGCCCAACAGTTTAACAATCTTTAGGGTGTTGTCATTTCCAGAATTCCACTTTCTCCCCACTAAAGGGGCCACTTTCTGCTATACTGTATTCTTTGAAAGGCAGACTCCTACCTGCTGTGGTCTCCTGCAAGTACCTTTAGCATTCTCCCAGAAGGTATTTGCTGCAATGGGTAAGGCACCTAGGCAGTACCTCAGCCAGGGTCTGTATGTGCACTATGAGACTGTCTTGCAACCCAACACAATTTTTCAACAAGCCTAGTAATTACCACTACCTGCAGCATGACAGACCATTCCAACAGTTTCAGTTAAAACCTGCTCGAAACTACCCCACCCGGAAGGGTTGGGCAGGTTAGCCGAAGTGCAAAAGGACTTGCAGAATGCTGTCTCAATCACAGGAGCAATCAAGAATGTTACACAAGCTAGCTTAACAGTTAACAAGAAGCCCTTACAGCACAGGCAATCTATCTTTAAAAAGGCAAACTATGTGAGCTGAAAGTGTCTATGAAGGTGGGGAGCTCCAGAAGACATATCCACCAGCAGCAATGAGCAACAAACCAGTTGAAACCATCCATGTACTTCAATGAGCCAACAACTCTCAGCTACAAAACTGGCTTGTGCTTTATGTAACTGGATCAGATTGCTTAAGTTTGGTATCTCCCCCAAAGTTAGGGAAGACTCTGAAATCCTTGTGCCCAACAACTCTTCCTGAGGCAACATATTTGTTAGCCTCTTACAGGCATAGTGTCAGCAAGCAAAGAGAAAAGAAACAAAGGAATAGCTCTGCTGCTACAGGCTCATCTTGTCCCTCCCTACCTAGCTGTTCTGTCCAATTAGCTGCTCAAAGCAGTTATCCTGTGACAAACAGAGAAGTGGCAGCGGACAAGTCACAGAAGACTGCACACATAGGGTAAATCATAGGTAGCCTGCTGACCTCAGCAACTTCGTATTTTATTTAACAAGATTTACACATCACTTAATCAACAAAAAGCCTGTTCACATAAAATATTCATTATAAATATGAAAAAGTTAAAAACAAGCTGACCTATTACAAAAAAACCACATAATATAAATAAAACAAGCAGTTTTAAAACAAACATACAAAATAAATTATGTGTTAAAATTACCTGCCTGTTTTTTTAAGCAGGTGCCAAAATACAGCAAAGCTGCCTGCCTAATAGTAATACTTTTCTCATCTAAAAATGGCTTCCCTTCCAGAAGGCAATAGCAATCCAACTCCTTTTCTTTCTACAGATAGCAAGATACAGAGGCAGATTTAGGGGTGTGGTTTGTTCGCACTAGGCACTGAGCCAAGATGGCACCATAACAATGACAACAACAGAGGGTGAGAAGCGGAGAGGTGGCACCAAATTTTGGCGTCACACAGGGCACCATTGAAATTTAAAAGCCCAAGGTCCACCACTGCAACACACACAGGACACACACATGCAAAATACAGACTAATATAGCATGGTGTCACAGAGAGGTGACCAAGGCTATATTCAATTTAGCTACACAGTGTCTTGGCCTAAAGGATGACACTCTAGGCATGTAGCAAACTCTCCCAGCACAGCCAAGCTACTGCTGAATGTGCTTGAGCCGTGAAAGGTACTGCTACCAATGAAAAGGCAACATGTGCCAGTAAAATATTTGATGTCTAAAAGAACAAAGGTAAGCATCACAAGGTACCTCCTTTTCCTGGAAAAAGGAGACTTCCAAAAAAATCAGACAGACCTTCTACTAGTACAGCACACTCAAAGAAATGTCCAGGAGGACCAATATGTATTCATCTATGAGAAAGGGTGGCAACTTTACTTACCGGACATAGAGAGACCGCTTTTCACTTGTCCGAAGAGAGCCAGATCCTGAACTCATGCTGCTGTTCATCATCTGTTCTCTGAGGTCATGGATCTTAGACTCAAAACGGCTGTACTCTGCAAGAAAAATGATGCTGGTGAGTTCAGGGAGGAAACAGGCATACAACACCTTTGCTCACCTCGTGTCCCCATTCAATTAAGCACAATATATATTTTATCTGCAAGGGACCAGAAAGAAGCTCCAAAATGCACATTGTGAAGACAGTCCACATTAGCTATCCATGGCCAACTGAGATCTGGGCCTAGAAAGCTGCAGATTGTATAAGTCAGATCATGGCATTCCTGCTCAATAGTGCAAAATACATATAGATGTGCTAGAGAGACAGCTCACAGTGACCAACCTTTGTGGTGAATGTTGAGCAACTGAGTATCAGATTCATGGTACAATTGTATCTGTGCACTCAAAAACTACATAAAAGGGCAACTAAAGTGATTGAGGGGATGGAACACCAAATGAAGAAAGGATAACGGATTTGGAGCTTTACAATTAAAGCGGCACATGACAGTTTAAAACATTGTGGGTGGTATGAAGAGAACATTGAGTTTTTTCTTCCTCTCACAATACTAGAACTCAGTCACCCAATAAAAAATGTCTGACATCAAGCTCAGTACAGACTGTAGAAAGTACTGTTTTCAGACAATACATAATTAACTTATGGAATTCACAGCTACAGAAAGTGCTGATGGCCAAAGATTAGCTGGTTCATAACACCTCCCTTTTCAGAGGCAGCAAGTGTCTGAACACCAGTACAAGAAGGGCAGCTGAACTCATGCTCTGGTAAAGAGCTTTCTCAGAAACACCTGGCGACTGCTGGAAGCAGCCTGGATGAAACCTTGTTCCAGAAGGCTCTTCATATGTTCCTAATCATCAATATGCACGTAGTACATAGGTGATGCTATCAATATTAAATAGATTTAATGTACCCTGTTCACCCTTTTTATTTAGACCACCCTAAAAAACAGGTTATAGCAATATATTACAGTTAAGCAAGGTATTCAAAGGAGGTGGGCCTTTGGCTTTGCGCTCTGAATTCAACGCTGCATCCTCTTTTTCTAGGAAAAATAATTATGTTCTATATAAGTACCTAGGATACATAGTTGCTAAATAAAAGTTAAGTAGTAGTAGCAGCAGGTACACACTCAGTGTACAGGGAACTTTGGTAAGGGGCTGAATAGAGATTGTGAGGGGTTTTCTTCAGAGTGGGCTAATTTAGCAGAATAAATACCCCTTTAGAAGATGTGCAGCTTACCCTGCCTGCAGTAGGAGACAGCTTCCCACTGCTCCTGGGAGGCACAGTCATTCTTCAACAGCATATAGGCGCTAGACCATTCAGCTTCCAAGATTCTTGTGCATGGAACTTCACAGAATTGGATAACTGGCACAGGCAAAAGCCTAAGAATTTTGACTATTTTTTTTTAAAATAAAAGCTTTCTAACTCTGGCAGTGGTTCTAGGGATTATCTAAACCAGGGGTTCCCCAACTCCCCCCTCCCAGACCAACTGACAATTGTTGCTGGCCTTAGCAGAAAATGTAGATTTTTCTGCCTGTTGTAACAATTCTAATGTGCTGTGTGCTGTATGATTTATTTTTTACAGCATTTTTACTGCTGCTTTTGTTTCTTAAATTGTATTTTATTATATTACAGTATACATTCCACAGAATTCAAACTGTAATACTGTTGACACACATCTTGTGCTTAGGTCACGTTCCAGGGATAGCGCATAAAGTCAAAATTGCATATAGTTAATAAATAAACATACATACATCTTGGAACCACCCTGAGTAAGCAATCTTACTTTCTTGAACTGGCATGTCAAATGGGTCTTATCCCCCAAGCAACAGAGAGAATTCTGAGTTGTTCACCCTGTTTACCGGGCTCTGGAAGGCTCTCACAAGATCTTGCGGGGCTGTCTGAGATCTCAGGAGAACTTGAAAGCCTCTCAAAGCCCAGTAAGTCAAGACTCTTTCTGCACCAGGAAAACCCTGTGGAAAAAGGGCTTTGAAGCTCTATGCCTTCAGTGCATTTAATTTGCGCAATTTCAATCGGCCAGCCTCCAACTGCATAGTTGAAAGTGTATATGTTAAACACACATAAGTTGCAAGTTGACTATAAAATACAAAAATAAAAGCATCAATAAAATACAGATAAAAATCAACACGAATCACTTAAAAGTTCTCTTCTAAATATTGCTTCAAATGTACCATTAGCATTTTCTTCAAAACCTTAAATATGAAGGTCAAAAGATGCAAACAGCAACAGTATACAAAATCAAAAGCAGATTATCATCTTATTTGTGCTTCACACCAACCCCCCCCCCAAATTATTCTGATTACAGGAGAAGTGCATCTTTCCAAGCAGTTTGCAAGCAACCTAGAACTAGCTGCATCCACATACAGTGGTACCTCTGGTTATGCACTTAATTCGTTCCGGAGGTCCGTTCTTAACCTGAAACTGTTCTTAACCTAAAGCACCACTTTAGCTAATGGGGCCTCCCGCTGCGGCTGTGCCGCAGCAGTGCAATTTCTATTCTCATCCTGAAACAAAGTTCTTAACCCGAGGTATTATTTCTGGGTTAGCGGAGTAACCTGAAGCATATGTAACCCGAGGTACCACTGTACAAAGAAACCTCCACTTCCTGCTTTCAAAACATCAAAGTAGCTTTGAGAAAACATATGGCGTGTACAGGCCAAACAAGAAAAAGCCACTCCTAAGCATGGTGATGCCACTTGCATCCTCCAGGAATAGCACGGATTGTAGGAGAACTCCCAAACTGCAAACTTGGTTGCATACCTCTGACCAATCTAGATCAGCTGTTTCCTAATCCATCTCTCTGTCTTATGTTGTTATCTGGCTAAAATGTTGTATCTACAGTTATGCAAGCTCCAGAATAGGAACTTCTGGCTGTTTGCTGGGACATTCCATGGAACTCACAGAAATCACCACCAACTGTGAATATTTGTCAACCACAAGCATTTCTGTGGAGACAATACAACTTGCAACTGAAACTTCCACATATGCTTAACGTATGTGCTATACAGTATTAGAAACTCAGATATAAGCTAGGTGCCAAATGTGGTTACAGTTGCCATAACAGAATACCTAGTTGCCATTTTTGAGCCAGGTGGCTCAAAAGTCCTATTTTTCAACAAGACTTTTTGGTTCCTGAAATTCATTCTAATTGTACATAAAATTCTATTCCACAGGTTGTGCTGCTAGAGTGCAAAACAGTCAAGACCCAAGGATTCCCCAGGCATGCACCTCCAGATGGTGGAGACGTCAGGCACCATCCTGGTGCTTGGGCAGCTTCACTTGGTTGCAAGTGACCGACAGCCAAGTGCAAAATGTGCCTGGAAAAATATTGAACGCTGGTGCTATGTGTAGAAAAAAAGAGTCTATAACCACTAGGCTGGCCATCTGAGTGGTCAAATAATGGAGCTGCTCAAATGACTAGTCAAATATTGCCAAATATTTTTAAATCATAAAGAAGTTTGATAGGTGTGCATGTTATTTCAAAACAATAAATTATTTTATAATATTTCTATTTCATCTTTCCCCCAAGCAGCTCAGGGCAGCATATCCATTTAGAATGCCAACCACACCGTGAGGTGCAATACTGACCCAACACTGCCTAATCAGCTGCTTGACTGATTTGAACCTGGTTCCTCTGATCTTAGTCCAACACTATTAGGTAGCAGCCTTTGCCACTGATGACTACTTGCACTAGTGTTTGGAGATACCTGCTGCTATAGAAGGTGGCCAAAGACAGAAACTTTGATATGGTGACAGATTTGCCACCTACCGATGCAAGGCTAGGGGGCAAGCAGTCCTTGCTACAAAATGAAACTATAATAAGCTGGCACAGTGGTATTCTTGGAATGTTTGACTGCAGTCAAGTAACAGGCAGTCAGGTGACAGGAGGAAAAACCCTAATATCCAGTTCAAACCATTACAGCTTTAGCAAGTACACAGTGTGGGTCTGCAGGATATACCCACTAAAATTTAGCCTGTAAAGCAGCCCTAAGGAAGGGGAAGAAGGGATAGCAAATGCAAAGCAAGTGAGCCACACTCTGCATAAGGTATCAAATAGCACCTGTTGACATACACCTTTTCTAGTCTGAATGGTGCTACTGGTCCATAGATTTACAGAACAAGTGGTACTGCTGGGTGCATAGTGGATCAGGTCCCAAAATCTTTTAAGTGTCACAGGTAAGATATTATGTCAAGATGACTACCTAGAAGGGAAGGGACTCAATCCTGATGACAAGAAGGATCTATTGGGAAATGAATTAGGGGTAAAGGAACTGAACAGGAACTAAGTTGTGGTGATCTGAGATAGGGTGCAAAATAAATTAATCCATTTATCTGGAAGATCTGGATGGGAAATTTGTTGGCTTGAATTCTAAAATCTGAATTGGAATATATATACATACAGTACATGCACATATACTGTAGGAAAACTTTATGCGAATTTGTATCTGTGGACCATGCCACAAATCTTTTAAGTACCTTGCAACAGTCATGCTACAGAGACCCTGGCAAGTTTTCCTGGAAAGCAAATATTGACAAAGCACACCAGAACAGTCAATGTAATGCTTGCAGCCTCATGGACAACAGCCCCTAAACCTCTACAAACAAGAGGAATGGAAACAAAACCAAATGGACAGTACTATTTGGGAGCAAACTCTGATCAGAGCTGTGCAAATGCGATTAATGAGATTAATGTGTTTGAAAATAGCAAGGTTCACTCACCCCCCACCACCACCACACCCAGAATCTTACCCTACCATTGGTTTCATTGTTAAAATGGAGGGGTTTTCTTCAACAGGGAAGAGGTAGCATGGATATCCTTGGCACACCAAAACTATGGCTAATAATGGCTTAGAATGAATGCATGATCACGCTGGTTCCCAAGAAGGCAACTGCGGCCACTTTGCTCTTCTCTGGGCTTTTTAAGTCAGTGCAGGATGGCAGCAGTCAAGGTTTGGTCTGGCATGACATCTGAACCCAGGATCGTGGGTAAGGTCTCTCCTCCTTAACCACAATCTGCAATCGTAGGACAGACCTTGGCTACAGTAAGTGTGAGGTCCTAATGAAAAGCCACCACATTTGTGTGGTCATGTTAAGTCATATTTTGGCTTACTGAGATGTAAAGCAGGCAAGGCCTGGGTTTCACTAGGATAGCCCCTTTCCCTCACTATAACTTTGGGCTCTACCTTTCTCTCCAGAATTCTACCACATTCCTCCTTTCATTGCACTTGCTTCTTCCTCAGTAGTTATTCATCCAGGCATAAAGTTGCTGCCACGGACAACTGATGCTAACTCTTATTTAAAGCCTGGTCATATTTAATATTTACATTAAACCAGGGGTCAGCAAACTAAGGTCCACGGGCCGGATCAGGCCCAATTGCCTTCAGGATCTGGTCCGCGGACTGTCTGTGGATTGGTGTGGGGATTCTGTTCAGTTGGGCTGCGCCATTTTCCCCCTGTGCCATTCCATCCCCCCGCCTTCCTCACACACACCATGGCGGTGCTTCCACCCTCCCTCCTCCTGACTTCTCCCCGCCCTGCCTAGAGGAGGAAAGGGGTCTGGGCTGAGCTGGCTGAGTGCTATTTTAAGGAGCCCCTCTCCGGAGCCAGCCCTTTCGCGCCTCTCATCTTCCCTCCGCTGCCGCCACCCTGGTGCTCCTGTGGGCCAGAGAGCAGAGCGGATGAGCTCACTCTGCCTACCCAACAAGAAGCAGCGGTGGTGGTGGCAGCAGCCCCCGGGAAGGTAAGCGCAGGGGCTGGGGCTGGGGAGGAGGACTACTTGCCCCCCTTGCCTCTTCTTCCAGCTTCCCACCACTGGTGCCGCTTCTCCGGCCTGCCACAAGGTCTGAGGGACAGTAGACCAGCCTGCAGCTAAATTTTTTTTTTTGCCAACCCCTGCTTTAAACCATCAATTCCTGTGCTTCTGGCATCCATAAATATACAGCAATTTAAGCAGACCTTAATCTAAATGAATATCTTATTTTATTTAAAGAAATTGTAACCTGCTCTTCAGCAAAAACAAAATAAAACAAAACTCCTCCCAGAGCAGTCTATAGATCACTACAGTCCTTGCCCTCAGGCTAACAATCTAGTACAGTGGTACCTCGAGTTACATATGGTTCAGGTTACATAATACGCTTCAGGTTACAGACTCTGCGAACCCAGAAATAGTACCTTGGGTTAAGAACTTTGCTTCAGGATGGGAACAGAAATCATGCTCCAGCAGCGCGGCGGCATCAAGAGGCCCCATTAGATAAAGTGGTGCTTCATGTTAAGAACACATTCAGGTTAAAAACGGACCTCCGGAACGAATTAAGTACTTACCCCGAGGTACCACTGTTTGCAAAAGCAAGAACCGTAAGTATCATATTGCCATTTCTTTTTGCAGCTCATTGAAAAACAGAAATCCTGTCTATGTAGCGTACAGGCAACATAGAAACTGAAAACTACTCTTTTCATTAAGAAGAAGCTATTAAAAAGCAGTTTTTTCTCATATCTCCTCCTGTACCATGTGCATGCATGAAAACATGCCATAAGCAGTCACATGCACACATGCGCATGCACACACTTGCACAGCCTCAAATTTGGTGAACAGCCTTATTCTCATCTGGGTACCCAGTCAAGCACCCGTTTTAACCATGTCAAGAATAAGTAGGAGTATTTCTTCTCAAAATTATAACCTAAACTCTGCAAAGTCAATTCCAGCTTCTAATGACCTCTATAGATTATGCGCTAAAATTATTTGGCAAAAACTTGTAAACTAAAACAATTCCAACTCAGCACTAACTTAGTCAGTAGGCTTGTGCTGCATATAATAAAAGTTCTGATGCAAAATATATAACAATCTAGACCAAAAATGTTTTTGCTATGGCTCACGACTGCAAAGAAATAGATGCAAAGTTTAGCATTTATGCTACTTATTTCTAATGCAGAATGTGACTAGGTAGGTTCCCTTGAGCTTATGTAACTATCCACTTCTATTGTGCAATTTTTAAAAATTCCTTGGCTTTTATTCACATACTCCCAGCTGATCTTTCCTAAGAGTTTTATTTATTATATTTATATCCAGTACTTAATACAAAGATCTCAAGGCAGTATACATTGTTCCTCACATCTAACATTTAATCCTTACAACAACCAGTAAAGTGTGATTTACTGGACGAAAGTCACCAACAGAGCTTCATGGCTGAGTGCAATTTTAAGTCAGTGTATCCTGAATCCTAGTCCTACACTTTAACCCCAACAATACACTAGGAAATAATAAAGTTTGGCTAAATCATCATCTAGTTATATTTACTTGGATAGAAAAAGAGTAACAAATGTTTGAAAAAAGTAAACCTGTCAGCTCAAGTTTGCCAAGAATTATTGAAAAGGCATTGATCAAAGTTAGGAAATATACTAAACCTCTTTATATAATATAGTCTCTGTACCATTAGCTGTGTTAATCCCCATTAGACTGCTGTAGTAGACCATGCAGGATTTTTTCCCCATGGTTGGAACACACCATTTATTTTTTATTTGCATTTTCAAAAACAGGAACAGAGAGCATATTTAACCCCCTCCCCTCCCCCTCCCCCACTTACAACTTCGTACCAAATACAGCATGTATACATATACCATATGACTTCCCTTCCACCCTTTTCCTAGTTCCTTTGCTTTTCTACTACTCTGCATAATCCAACTCTTTTTAATCATCGTTTGTTATCTATCAAATATTTCAACTCTGCTGGTTTTACTCAAGACCTGCTAAGCTATGTATTTGTCTATACTGGTTCTTGAAATAGCCAATAAACATTGTCCATTCCTCATCTACATTTTCTTTTGTCCCGTTAGTCAGACCAGCCAGATCAGCATATTCAAACACCTTACAATGCCATTCTTCCTTAGTGGGTGCTAGACTTGTTCTCAACCTTTGTGCCAATAAGATTCTAGCTGTGGCAGTGGAATAGTAGTACACTCTTTTCTTTTTGGGGGACCTCCGTTGTTACCATCTCCAAGAGTTTTTTTTATTTAAGTATCTTTAAAAATCCATATACAGTGGTACCCCACAAGACGAATGCCTCGCAAGACGGAAAACCCGCAAGACGAAAGGGTTTTCTGTTTTGGAGGCGCTTCGCAAGACGAATTTCCCTATGTGCTTGCATCGCAAGACGAAAGCCCATAGGGAAATGCTGGCGGTCGGGAGCAAAGACTTTCGCCCACAGCCGGCCTTCAGAAGAGGACCTCTTCTGAAGGCTGGCGGGGGGCAAAAGTCTTTTCTCCCCCCCGCCTGCCTTCCCCCCGCCTGCCCCGGGCGATCTTAAAATGCTGGCGGGCGGGAGCGAAGCGTTCGCTGCCGACCCCCAGCATTTTAAAATCTCCCCGGGACAGCAGAGAAGTCGCTGCCGACCCCTAGCATTTTAAAATCTACAGGGGGAGATTTTAAAATGCTGGGGGTCGGGAGCGAAGCGCTGCCGACCCCTAGCATTTTAAAATCTCATGCTAGGGGTTGGCAGCGCTTCGCTGCCGACCCCCAGCATTTTAAAATCTCCCCGGGACACGGGGAGATTTTAAAATGCTGGGGGTCGGCAGCGATCGCTTCGCTCCCGACCCCCAGCATTTTAAAATCTCCCCGAGACACGGGGAGATTTTAAAATGCTGGGGGTCGGCAGCAAAGCGTTCGCTGCCGACCCCCAGCATTTTAAAACGCTGTTCCGAAGGGGGGGGTGGGAACACCTGCCCCAGCCGCCCCACTTCGGAACGCTGTTCCGAAGCCGGGCGGGGGGCAGGGGACACCTCCCGCCGCCGCGGGGACACCTTTTGAAGGCGGGGGGGGGAGCAAAGACTTTCGCCCCCCGCCCGCCTTCAGAAGAGGTCCAGGACCTCTTCTGAAGGCTGGCAGGGGGCGAAAGTCTTTGTCCCCCCTGCCTGCCTTCCCAGGGGCTTTTAAATCGCCCCGGACAGCGGAGAAGTCCTCCGCTGTCCCAGGGTTTTTTAAAATGCTGGGGTGGGAAGGAAAGCCCTTGCCCCCCCCCCCAGCCTTCAGAAGAGGTCCGGGGGCAGACTGTCCCCGGACCTGGTCTGAAGGCGGTTTCCCTAGGAACGCATTAATTGATTTTCAATGCATTCCTATGGGAAACCGTGCATCGCAAGACGAAAAACTCGGAAGACAAAGAGACTTGCGGAACGAATTAATTTCGTCTTGCGAGGCACCACTGTATAATTTCCTAATATGCCTTAATGATTTTACAGGACCACTACATGTGAATAAAAGATCCCTCAATTTCATTACACTTTCAACATATACCTTTTCCTTTTTTTAGACATTTTCGCCAATCTGGTGGGTGTCAGATACCATCTGTGGGTCATTTTCATCATATTTTCTTTTATCGCATAACAAGGTGTAAAATTAATATTTATTTTCCACAACTTTCCCCATAATTCATAATCAATATTGTGACCCACATCTTGCGCCCACTTAATCATGCTCGATTTCACAAATTCCTCTTTAGTTTCCCACTCCAACAGCAGTTTGTACATTTTTTATAATACTTTTATATTTGTATCTTTTATACCTTTTATAATGGTTTCTATAAACCCCATCCTTTCTAACAGTTTTATCATAAACAGGCAGGAGACGTTATCAAAGGCCTTTTCAGCAGACCATGTAGGATTCTAAAGCTGCACTATAGAATGTAATTGAACTGGTTAGTGGACCTTTCAACAAGTGAAGAGAAAATGTTAATGGCTGTACACTAGAGAAGTGGCACGTGTATTATCCCAACTTGATTACCCGCTTCAGGCTAATGTTACCCTAGCTAAGATGCAGAGCCTCCAGATACGGATGGACTCCCAGCATGCCAGTGAGCATGCTCAATGGTCAGGAATGACAGGATTTTTAATCCAATATCTAGACAGCCATAGTTTCCACTCCTGCTCTAGCACCTGTGGAATACAGCTGGGTCTGAAGCAAGCAGAACAGTAAATGAAGTTTTGAAAATCCTCTTAACCTGGGCTAAGATGGGACAGAATTTCCACTTGGTACTACCCTGATATCTAGCAGAGCCTAGAACAGGCAAATGAGTTCAACAGAGATGAAAATATGCTACCTTGTTCATGTTCAGAAAAACAGTCCCTGAATGACTCCATTGCTACCTAGTTTATCTATTCATAAACCCAAACTAAGACTGATCACTCTCCTTCCGAACTGGCACATGAGTAATTCCTGCTACAGAAAATACCACCTGTACTCAGCAGAAATAGCCAAGAGAAGGGTGGGGGAGGAAGTAGGTTTAACATTAACCACAGGCAAGTTTAGCATAAGCCTCTTACTGGTAACACAGCAGCTCCCAGAGATTCTTTCTACCAAACACGTCACTACTAGTAGTAGGTCCAATTCAGGTGTCAAGCAATATCCTTAAAAGTGCCACATAAAATTGGGCAGACATGGTTATTAACCTTCAGGTACAGTAGTAAGAGTGTATGAGCCAGGAGGGACTCTTGGGACCATTAATACACGCTAGCAACTGACAACTAAGCTTTTTAGAGTCACAGCAACTTAAAAGCAGCTTCCACAAAGACTCAGCAAGGGCTCCAAGGTCCTTATTCCATTCAGAATGGTTAAACAGAAATCTGGAGCTAAATAACCAGTCTTCAGGCTCTGCAGTTTGGCAGGTGCTTTACTTCCAGGCCCTGAGGCACAGAACAGTGCCTGTTCTCAAAGCTTCACAGAATCTAGTGGCAGGAAACAGGGCAATAAGGAAAAAGGGGCAAAACCAACTCAATCCTACTGGATCCAACAGCAAGGATTAGACCAGTGTTTCCCAACCTTTTTTGGGCAAAGGCACACTTGTTTGATGAAAAAAATCTCGAGGCACACCACCATTACAGCCCCGTGGCGTCAGCGCGCAGCGTCACGCCGGGAGGGACGCACGAAAGTGTAACTTTCAATTTTTTTCCCTCCCCCTTGCCGGGGAACCTCCAAGCTTTGGGGGTGGGGGGGGGAGGAGGCAGCAAAGCGAGGGACTGAGGGACCCTAACCCTAACCCTAACCCTCACCGATCACCCGGGAAAGCATTCGAACGAGGAGCCCCCGTGTCCTGCTCCAGGCAGCGGACGGCACAAAGCGAGGAGGCCTGGACAAGGCAGCACGCTCCCCGCTCTCGCTGCATCGGGGCTTTTCTCCTCCAGGCCGCTTTCGAAGTCCCCTTCTCCACTCCCAAGAGCCGGAGCCGCTGCTTCCAGGCCCTGTCCGAGCCCCAACTTGTGGCCTCACTTCGAGGAGCGCCTGTTGCTGGGGGCGGGGCTGCATCCCCCTCAGCCGCCGCCTCGCTTCCTTCCAGGAGACCCGACGGCTCCCCCTCTCCTGCTCGCCCTCCTGCGCCCGCAGCAGACCGAGACCTCCCCGCCCCCGCCCGGCTCAGCCCTACCTGGGCGCCTCCAAGCCCGGCCGGCTCCGTGTCGCGCTCCACGCCGGGCAGCTGCAGCAGGGGCTGCTCGGGGGCGCACGGCGGCCCGGCTGAGCGCGCCCCGGAGCCGCCGCGCCGTCGCTCGCGAGTCCCTCCGAGAGCCCTCGGGACTGACTCCGGAGTCGCAAGGCGGCGCGTCGCCCAGGGAAGGGGCGGCTTCCCACAAGTCCTCCGGGAAGCAAACGCCCTCGCCCGCCTCCCTCCAGGCAACATCTCGCGGCACACCAGGCAACATCTCACGGCACACTAGTGTGCCGCGGAACACCGGTTGGGAAACACTGGATTAGACAACACAGTGAAATGAAAGACATAAACAAAGAAGACAGGTCAGCCTCAAAAGCCAGAAAGGAATCAATCTCTAGGTAGAAGGAGCTGTCAGCTACACAGGTAAGTAATAATAATAATAATAATAATAATAATAATAATAAATTTTATTTATACCCCGCCCTCCCCAGCCATGGCGGGGATCAGGGCAGCTAACAAACAATAATAAAAACTAGTTGAATGAATACAACTTAAAAACAAGATTAAAATACAACATTAAAACAATTAAAATGCAGCCTCATCACAGGAGGAGAAAGGAAAAAGAAAGAAAGAGGGGGAGGGAATAAAACTAACTCCAAGCCAAAGGCCAGGCGGAACTACTCTGTCTTACAATACTGTAGTGAGAGCCTTGTTTCCATTCGGATGACGGTGGCAGATGAAGCTTGATATATGGTGAGTAGCCTGCACTTATCTATACCTTTGGCTGTAGTATGTTAGGCAACAGGTAATACCATCAAGGATTATTTTGATTTGGTAATTGTTAACAGTTTAAAGATTAGGAATTTTGCAGTGTGAGTATAGACTCACATCCACACACCCCTACATTATACCTGGTGATAGTTACAATTCCCTTTTTGTAATAATAATAATTTATTATTTATACCCCGCCCACCTGGCAGGGTTTCCCCAGCCACTCTGGGTGGCTCCCAACAGAATATTTAAAACATGATAAAACATCAAACATTAAAAACTTCCCTAAACAGGGTTGCCTTCAGATGTCTTCTAAAAATTTGATAGTTGTGACTTATACCACTGCAAAGCTATAAGGTAGAGGGCAGCAACCTAAGGCCCATGGGCTGGAAGCAGCCCATGAGGGTCGCTTAACCGGCCCATGAGCCACCCCCGAACCGAGCCTCCAGCTCAGTGAGTCCCTGCACACTGCGCTAAACCGGCGCAGCATGGTGAAGGGACTCTCTTCCATGGCTCCAGAAATCGCTTCTGCGCATGCCCAGATGCCGGAAATCGCGTCTGTGCATGTCCGTGGCCCCGGAAATCACTTCTGTGCATGCCCAGACACCAAAAATCATTTTTTGCGCAGGTGCAATTTTTTGCATCTGGGCATGTGCAGAAGCGATTTCCGGTACTGTGCGCAGATGCGATTTCTGAAGTTGCGCTGTGCTGGTCCGGCCCACGGAGGATCTCCGCGGGAGTGATCCAGCCCATGCCCAGTAAGCCTTGCCAACCCCTGCTTTAAGGTATATATATGTTTCCTACAAACATTCCCAATCTTAATACTCCAATATAATAATAATTTATTATTTATACCCCGCACATCTGGCTGGGCTTCCCCAGCCACTCTGGGCGGCTTCCAGCAAAATATTAAAATACAATAGTCCGTCAAACATTAAAAACTTCCCTAAACCGGGCTGCCTTCAGAGCAAAGAAGTCAGCACTGTGGGAAAAAAGTTGTTTATTGCTTTTGTGATGTACAGTCATGGGAAAAAGAAAGTGCACCCTCTTTGAATTCTGTGGTTTTACATATCAGGACATAATAGCAATCATTTGTTCTTTAGCAGGTCTTAAAATTAGGTAAATACAACCTCAGATGAACAACAGCACATGACATACACTGTGTCATGATTTATTCAACGGAAATAAAGCCAAGATGAAGAAAACATGTGTGAAAAACTAAGTACACCCTTACTGTTTCCAAAGGAATTAAGAGGCTAAGCAGCAGACAGGGGCTGCTAATCAAATGCCCTTGCTTAATTGATCATCAGCAAATATGCCCACCTCTATAAAAGCTGAAGTTTTATCAGTTTGCTGGTCTGGAGCATTCAGGTGTGTTTTAACACAATGCCAAGGAGGAAAGTTGACACAAGGCTCTTAAGAGAAACAATTGCTGTTGCCCATGAAACTCAGAATGCTTCTAAGGCCATCTCCACCCTGTTTTAAGTCCATGATTCTACACTGAGAAAGATTATTCAAAAGTGGAAAACATTCAAGACAGTTGCCGATCTTCTCAGAAGTGGATGTCCCAGAAAATTCACCACAAGGTCAGGCCATGCAATGCTCAGAGAAATTGCAAAAAAGAGTTATATCTCAGGCTCTACAGGCCTCAGTTATCATGTTAGATGTTAAAGTTCATGACAGTACAATTGGATAACGACTGAACAAGTATGGTTTGCTTGGAAGGGTTTCCAGGAGAAAGCCTCATCTCTCTAAAAAGAACATGGCTGCATGGATTTGGTTTGCAAAGTTGCATCTGAACAAACCACAAGACTTCTGGAACAATGTCCTTTGGACAGATGAGACCAAAGTGGAGATGTTTGGTGATAATGAACAGTGCCACGTTTAGCAGAAACCAAACACAGCATGTCAGCACAAGAGCCTCATACCAACTGTCAAGCACGGTGGTGGTGGAGGGATGATTTGGGCTTGTTTTGCAGCCACAGGACCTGGGAACTTTGCAGCCATTGACTTGACCATGAACTTATCTGTATACCAAAGTATTCTACAGTCAGTTGTGTGGCCATCTGCCCAGCAGCTGAAGCTTAGCTGAAATTGGGTCATGCAACAGGACAAGGATCCCAAGCACACCAGCAAATCTACAACAGAATGACTGAAAAAGAACAAAATCAAGGTGTTGCAATGGCCCAGTCAAAATCCAGACTTCAACCCAACTGAAATGCTGTGCGGGACCTTAAGAGAGCTGTGCATAAACAAATGCCAGCAAACCTCAATGAACTGAAGCAACATTGTAAAGAAGAATGGTCCAAAATTCCTCCATAACTATGTGAGAGACGGATAAAGGCCTACAGACAACAATTACTTCATGTTATTGCTGCTAAAGCTATTGAATCATAAGCAAATGAATCATAAGGTGTACTTTGTTTTTCACATGTGGCTTTTCCATTTTGGCCTTATGTGTTAAAAAAAAATCATGACACAGTGTATGTTGTTCATCTGAGGTTGTATTTGCCTATTTTAAGACCTGCCAAGGAACAGATGATTGTTATTATGTCTTCATATGTAAAACCACAGAATTCAAAGAAGGCGCACCTTCATTTCCCCCATGTATAGTGCTGGAAACCTATTGCCTCAACAGCTATAAAATCAAGTTCACATTCTGAACTACTGCACAAGCTGCTAAAATCCTGTGGCACCTTGAGGACTGGAATGAGGCTTGTTTTTTTTTTTAATATTTATTCAAAATTTCATCAAAACAAGACACACAGAAAAAAAATATACAGCAAGAAATAAAAAAAGAAAAAACCCCAAAGAAGAAAGAAGAAAAATACAAATCTCAAATTGCAACTTTTCATTTGCTTAATTCTTGAACCTCCTCGCACCTCCCTTTTTGTATTCTAGTTTAATTCGTTATTTCAGCAAATTCTTCCCGTGTTTCTCAATTTTAATTTAAATGATTAATCTTCACAATCTCTCTTATTTATTAATCAAGATAACCTTTCCATCTTTTAATATAATGTTATTCAATTTACCTTAATCTCTTTACCCTTATCTTATCTTAAAAATCTTAAAATTTCAAAGTTTACATCATATTCATACATATCTCCTTAAAATCATTTCTACTAAAGCCAATTTAGTTCCTTTCCAGCATATTCCCTCAAATTTCATTGATGATGCACTAATTCCAAAATTAGCAAAAGAATTTCCCTTGGTATCTCTACTTTTTATCCAACGTCCCTTCTTCCTGGTTTCGGGTCATGTCAGTCCTTTCTGTCCATTACATCCAGTCCATCAATCTGGTGTTCTAATGTCCGAGGCCCTTAAATCTCTTCTAGGCCCCTTCTGCAAATTTTTTTGTTCTTGTTTGTGCTTGAAATGAGGCTTGTAAACACTTTTACTCCCCTGCAGCCTCTTGCATCTGCCATAAACTATGAGATAGCAGCAGCATGGTGTGAAAGACTTGGTCTGTGAGGAGCTAACAACTGACTGAGTATGCAGTAATTTCTGCACTGGGATTATTTCTTCAGAGAGATACTGAAATCCAGAGATTCAACAGGCAAGGAGAAACTTGTATACACCTTTAATTATCCTTAGCAACTCTTGTCTGTTTTACTGTATTGTATTTAAAACATTTTGTAAGTTGCCTCAATAACTTTGGGCTGTGAACAAGGTAGAAGCCTCTCAAATGAGCAAAATGCAGGTGCTGGAACTTCAGTAAAAGAGATCATAAACCTTCCAAACAGCAGTGAGCCTTGGGGAAGAGAGGGCAGAAAACTTGCATTGCACCCTTTTTCAACAAAAGGCAAATTTAACTCTTATCAAATGCTTTCAGGGAAATAAGAAGTAGCCCAGTGCTGGTATCTTCTATCCATGGCCAAAAGCATGCTAAATGCTTCTGAAAGTTCAAAATGAGTTCAAGAACCTGGGTGTCATTACCCCAACGCAGTCAGGAGAAATCTGTTTGTTCCAAGGTCTTCAAAGCCTCAGGTTCCCCAGTGCTATTGGACTTGGAATCAATGGGGCTACTGTCCACATATCAACCCCCATACTTGCACAATGAGCCTTAGTTTTTGACACGATGGTTTTGTTTGCTGTAAACCCAACCCCCACTCTCCTACAGGATTTGTTTCTATGGTAAACCCAGCTAGTAAGGGAAGCAGTTGCTATATTAACCTCTAACTGGCTGCAAAGCTTCAGTATTAGGCTGAGCATCAAGCTGCATGAAGGTTTTTGTGAGAGCCAGGAATACATCATCCCACACTAACCACAGTAGTTTACTCACTCAGCTCAAGTTGACAGTGAGGTGCATTTTGACTGGGAGGGTTAATCTCTTCCTTTCTGCAGTTGACAGCATTTTAGCTGCAGGTTGCACACAGCAGAATTGCCACAAATGCAAGCCTGAGAAGCAAGCAGATTGAAAACCTCCTACCTCCAGTATACCATTTCATCATCAATGCTTGAAATGAATTGGCCACTGCGATAAAATTATACAGACTGCTTTTTATAAAGGCAAAACTGTTAGCCTATCAGGCTCACATTGTATTGTAAGACAACAGCAAAGAATAAATGAATCTTTTCCCTGAAATAACTGCATACTTCAATACAATTAAAAGATTAAGAAAATACTATCCTTATGACAAGGGACGCGGGTGGCGCTGTGGGTAAAACCTCAGCGCCTAGGACTTGCCGATCGTATGGTCGGCGGTTCGAATCCCCACGGCAGGGTGAGCTCCCGTCTTTGATCCCAGCTCCTGCCCACCTAGCAGTTCGAAAGCACCTCTAAGTGCAAGTAGATAAATAGGTACCGCTTTATAGCGGGAAGGTAAACGGCGTTTCCGTGTGCTGCGCTGGTGCTGGCTCGCCAGAGCAGCTTCGTCGCGCTGGCCACGTGACCCGGAAGTGTCTCCGGACAGCACTGGCTCCCGGCCTCTTAAGATGAGCGCACAACCCTAGAGTCGGACATGACTGGCCCGTACGGGCAGGGGTACCTTTACCTTTTTATCCTTATGACAGCTTTAGCCATACAGTACAAGATCCAGAAAGACAGAGATCATGTTGACTATCTACAGTGTCTATTCCTGATCAGTAAGCCTCAAAGTAGCACTTGGTGCCATATCTTATGTGCAGTGCCATTAGAATCACTACACCCTGAGGGAGGGATTTTAATTCCAAGGTAATGCCTGCTTCTTATGTTAGAAGACATATTTGTATCCTGCCCATCTTCTTTGAGAGGTTTAGACTAAAAACTATTGACTTAAAATTATTTTCGCTTGGGATTTGCTAGCCATATCTAGCAGAACAGATAGTCCCACAGAGGTATCAGGATGTTCCTTCTACACTAATTTCTCTGGTTATATGCTTAGGGTACTGGGAGCAAGTGAGAACTTTTGTTTTGTTTTTCACAGTAATTACAGATGAAACTCGAAAAATTAGAATACTGTGGAAAAGTTCACTTATTTCAGTAATCCAACTTAAAAGGTGAAACTAATACATGAGAAAGACTCATGACATGCAAAGCGAGATATGCCAAGCCTTTACAGTGGTGCCTCGCAAGACAAAATTAATTCGTTCCGCGAGTTTTTTCGTCTAGCGAATTTTTCATCTTGCGAAGCACGGTGTCGGAAAAGTTTTGGAAAAGCTTCAAAAATCACCAAAAACCTCAAAAAAGGCTACCACACCGCGTTCTATGAGTTGCTCCTCGAAGTCAAGTCGCAACTGTATTAACGGTGTTAAGAAAAAGGAAACAAACTTGCAAAAAACGCAAGACGTTTTCATCTTGCGAAGCAAGCCCATAGGGAAATTTGTCTTGCGAAGCAGCTAAAAAACCGCAAAACCCTTTCGTCTAGCGAGTTTTTCGTCTTGCGAGGCATTCGTCTTGCGGGGCACCACTGTATTTGTTATAATTATGATGATCTTGGCGTACAGCTGATGAAAACCCCAAATTAACAATCTCAGAAAATTTGAATATTAAATGAAATAAGCAAAACAAGGATTGCAAATAGAGCAATATTGGACCTCTGAGAAGGAGAAGCATGCAAATGTACTCAGTACTTGGTTTGGGCCCCTTTTGCATCAATTACTGCCTCACTGCGGCGTGGCATGGATGCTATCAGCCTGTGGCACTGCTGAGGTGTTATGGAAGACCAGGATGCTTCAATAGCAGCATTCAGCTCTTCTGCATTGCTTGGTCTCATGTCTCTCATCTTTCTTTTAGCAATGCTCCATAGAGTTTGCTGGCCAATCAAGCACAGTAATCCCATGGGCACTGAACCAGGTTTTGGTACTTTTGGTAGTGTGGGCAGGTGCCAAGTCCTGCTGGAAAATAAAGTCAGCATCCCCATAAAGCTCGTCTGTGGAAGGAAGCTCCAAAATCTCCTGGTAGACGTCTGCGTTGACCCTGGACTTAATGAAGCACAGTGGACCAACACCAGCTGATGACAGGGCTCCCCAAATCAACAGACTCTGGAAACTTCACAATGGACTTCAAGCATCTGGCATTGTGTGCCTCCCCATTCCTCCAGACTCTGTGTCCTTGGTTTTCAAATGAGATGCAAAAGTTGCTCTCATCAGAAAAGAGGACTTGAGATCACTGAGCAACAGACCAGTTCTTTTTTTTTTTTAGCCCAGGTAAGACGCTTCTGATGTTGTTTCTTGTTCAGGAGCGGCTTGACAAGAGGAATCTGACATTTGAAGCCCATCTCCAGGATCCGTCTGTGTGTGGTGGCTCTTGATGCACTAACTCCAGCCTCAGTCCACTCCTTGTGAAAGTCCCCAACACGTTTGAATGGTCTTTTCCTGACAATCCTCTCCAGGCTGCGGTCATCCCTGCTGCTTGTGCACCTTTTTCTTTCACACTTTTCCCTTCCACATAACTTTCCATTAATGTGCTTCAATACAGCACTTTGGGAACATCCAATTTCTTCTGCAATTGCCTTTTGAGGCTTTCCCTCCTTATGGAGAGTCTCAATGATGGCTTTCTGCACAACTGTCAGGTCAGCAGCCTTCCCCATGATTGTGCTTCCTACTGAACCAGACTGAGAGACCATTTAAAGGCTCAGGAACCCATTGCAGGTACTATGGATTGAATAGCTACTGCACCTTTTCACAATATTTATTTTCTGAGATTGTTAATTTGGGGTTTTCATCAGCTACACGCCATGATCACCACAATTATAACAAATAAAGGCTTGACATATCTCGTTTGCATGTCACGAGTCTACCTCATGTATTAGTTTCACCTTTTAAGTTGAATTACTGAAATAAATGAACTTTTCCACAATATTCTAATTTTTCAAGTTTCACCTGTATACCATCATTGCCAAGCTCAGACCACGCTTTGATCCCTTTCCTGAGACTGAAAGGCACGGCTTCACTCAGTCTTGTAGCAGGGAAAAGAAACCAGAACAAGAAAAACTACAAGTTCTGACAGTAAGGGGTTTGTTTTCTTTTACTGCATGATCACATCCTTCAAAGGCTAAGAAATACGGGCATCGGTATTTTAAAGGCTGAACACAGCTTATGGGTCAGTTCATATCTCCACTACTTCAATGTGTTCAACTGCATTCCAAATATTCCATTGCCCAGTCTTCACACACTGCCAATGTACATGAAGTTCCACTGCTATCTTATAATCCCATTATTTTCTGTTCTACCCACAGTAATGCCAATCCCTGCTTGAGGGCTCCTCTTATTTATATGTTGAGTGTTAACACAAGTGCATGTTAAACTGCCTTAGAAATGCAGTATCATGTAACTGCAGGAAGGAGACATTCAGATCTGTGCTAAAATTGGGTTTTTTTAAGTTGCCACCTTAGAACTTTTGATTTAACCACCCAGTTGGCCCTCAGCTACAAAGCCCATCTGCCCTAAAGTAATGAAGAATTCCACAAGCTCAGAAGTCTGTCTCTTACATTCATGGCCACCACAGAGTCTTTTTGGTTTTAGACAGGTTCCCACTAGCCCAAAAGTTCAATGCTGGGAGCAACATAGCTTAAGAAGGCCCTGAACAGCAAAATGTTTGCATACCTAAAAGCCCTTCAGATGCTGCTGGCTTTTCTCAGAGGTCTCTGGTGCTACGCTCTTCAGCATGACATTAAAAATAACAAAGCTCCTTTTCACACTGACTCTGGATACTAATGGAGCTGTCATTTAAACATATTATACAGTTCAGTAAGGCCAAACACTTCAAAGCCAAATGGCATTTCTAACATTTAGCTAGCAACTGCTGTAAATCTCCAGCTCCATTTTTGCTGAACACAAGCACCCAACCCACAGGTTACTTTACTAAATCTCACTTTGCAAATGAAACCTGAAATACAAGTGTACAAACCAACTTCCCTTTCTGCACTAACAGGCAACACGTATCATGGACTAGTCACTACACAGAAGCAAGGGATGGCTGTAATTGGCAGCTCTTCCCTGTTCAGTTTTTCTATCTCCCTCACCTGGTATGCCTGCTGCTCTTGTAGAATTTCTTCCACACCCTCTTTAAGGAGGAATGCAGTAGAATAGAACAGGATCAGAAAATATCCATGACCAAGTTACAATGTACAGACAACCTTCCTAAAGAAAATAATGCACAGAACAGGAAGACACCTGTGACAAAATAAGTGATGCCATGTCAGGCAACACCTTTTGCTGTGCACTATTTAAGTTCCTGAACTAAGTGCAGCTAGGGGTCAGCAACATGCAAAGCTAGGAGACAGCAAATCCCAGTTGTTCAGGTTTTTCTCTGGAGAATCTCTGGATTACTCACCTTAGCAGCTGCTACTCAGTCTAATACAGCTAGCTTTTATTGCTCTCACCCCACCCGCTACTACTTTGTGAGGGGATTAAATACACAACATCCTACTTTTAAAATGTTGCATTCAGTGTGAGGTTTATCCTTCTCAAGGACAAGTTCAGTGTTCATAGGTCCATCTCTCTCTTTGTGATCAGCAACTCCTTCTCCCTAGCCACCTACTCCAATCTGAAAGTGGCTGGCTTCGGTCAGTGAAATACTATATAACTAATGATACTGCCACCAGCCTTTGCATCCCTCACTCTTTCAGCAAGGATCTAATTAAAGACAGCTCTGCCCAAAATACTGTAAATGGGTCCCTACTCCTAGACAGTTCTTGAGCTTCAAAACCAAATATTTATCACAGGCATTGAATAGCCACTGGTTTTGGAAGGGAAAGACTGTGTACTGTGTAACAAATTATCTTTGGGAATAGCACAACTACCATTCAAACACTACCAAGTCCCACAACTCACATCAAATTTGCACCAAGCACGACCACTGGCTACACCACCCACACACTTGGACGCAGGCCACACACTAATCCCAATTGCAAGGACACAGCTTTCCAAGAAAAGGAGACACCTGTTGCCTTTATGTGCACTACACAGCTTGAGCCTGGCACAAGACAAAGGAGGCACTGCTCCTGACAATGCAAAGGCTATTCATGGGCGCAGTGATCCCCTAAGAAGCTCCTTCAGCTCATTGCCATTGGGTGCTACTTCCAAACACAGGAAACCCTTTAGAACCATCCGTCATCCCTACTGGCTGCCACTGGCTTCTCTTACAGAGAAGCTCTTTTAAGTCCAGCCTCAGTTAGCCACCTACAATCCTTTGCAGCCTGCCCTCCCTCCAGCTTGCCATGCTTGCAGGCAACCTATTCTGGGGGGGTCTTAACACAGATTGAAAGGGGACTTACAGAAGGGCAAGACTGCCTCTCAGGCCGAAGCAAGCCAATTTGTTTCCCCCCTCTCAATTTGTCCCTTCCCTGGGAGGAAAAGAACATAGCTCAGTGACCAGCAGCTGCCACTCAGTGCCAAGCAGGCATTTGGCTGATTAACGTCCTGTGGCCTTTTAAATGTGTTTGTGGGAGGGGGGGGCATTGGCTTGTTTTTATCTTATTATGTTTTCTGGGCACCAGCTGGCAGAGGGCGAGTAACCATATTCGCAACAGCCATGCTTTTTATTTTAGATATATATATATTAACTACCCATCAGTGCAGTGCTGCAGCTAAGCATCCCCAATGAGGACTTCAGGGTCCAAATCACTCACCTTATTTGCTGGGGCTACTCGCGCCACGGGTGAGAGAGCCCTTTATTTCAGCTCAGCCTACCTCGCAGGGCTGCTGTTAGGGCAGCATTTCGAGAGCCGCGCGGGGTGGGAGAGAGAGAGAGAGAGAGAGAGAGGCGGAGATAAAAGGAGAGATACGCCGCCTCAACCTTCCCGAGGAGTAAGAAAGGCAGGGTCCGACGCAAAATGACTGTTAAGTAATTAAATCCACCTTGGCGGAGCAGGGGGAGGGGCGCTCGAATCCCTCGCCAGCATGTGCCGCCCGCCCCCTTCCCGCAAACGCCTGGCTTAACGGGAACAGCATCAGCAATATTATTATTATTATTATTATTATTATTATTATTATTATTATTATTATTTTACACACACACACACCCTTGAGCCTGAGGGAGCTCGCCGGCGCATCGCCTCACGGAGACTTAAGGGAATAAACGAGCCACCGCCGGGGCCATCTGGCCACAGTCCGGGAGGAGCGGTCAGTTTCAACGCTAACACTAGCCCCCCCCCCCGCCGCCGCCGACAGGGATGGGGGCCAGCCGGTCACTCGCCTCCCGGGCTACCCTGTGGGGCGCGCACTCCCCCCCCCCCGCCGTCTATTTTTTCACTTACAGCAGGAGCGGGGCTTCTTTTTTCAAAAAGGGATCCTCCTTTACCTGCCGCGGCGCCTTCCCGCATCAGCGGCAGCTCCTCCCACCCGCCGCCCAGCCCACCCTACCCTGGCCCCTTATCGCACAAAGCGAAGGGCGGGAACGCCGAAGCCCCGCCTCCGCGGCCGGCTTCGTCCAACTGGAGGCCCAGCCCTCCCCGCTCTGTCCAGTCGCGGGAGGCCCTCCCTCAATGCAGGCACCGCCCTCCCGTGTGCCGAGCCCTCGCCCAATCGCCGCGCGAGCTCCCTCTGAGGCCTGCCCCCCCCCCGGCCCAATCGCAAGCCCGCGCTCCCCTCACACATGTCCCGCCCGCCGGTCCCGAGATCCTCCAGGAACCAATCCCAACCCCGCCGCAAAGCCGCCCCGCCCTCCTCCTCCAAGTCCCACTTCCGATACTCCGCTTAGCGCTAAGGTCACCGTCCCTGCTTCTCACCTCAACCTCTGTCTACTGACCCACCGATTGGCACCGCCCCTGCCACGTCAATCAATATTTTTCCTCCAATGACCGCCTGCGCCTCTGCAATTGCTAGCGCCTATCGTCCAATAACCCTGTTGCATGCTGTGGCCGCCGACCGTTTCCCCCCACATTGGATGCGTATTAATGCAAAAAAAAGGGGGGCAGGTAAAGGACCCCTGACAGTTAAGTCCAGTCGCGAACAATTCTGGGGTTGCGGCGTTCGTCTTGCTTTATTGGCCGAGGGAGCCGGCGTCCAGCTTCCAGGTCATGTGGCCAGCATGACTGAGCCGCTTCTGGCGAACCAGAGCAGCGCACGGAAACGCCGTTTACCTTCCCGCTGGAGCAGTACCTATTTATCTACTTGCACTCTGACATGCTTTCAAACTGCTAGGTTGGCAGGAGCAGGGACCGAGCAACGGGAGCTCACCCCGTCGCGGGGATTCGAACCGCCAACCTGATCGACAAGCCCTAGGCATACACACAAGCTAATGGAAGATGGTTGCCACCTTTTTTTTTTTTTTTTTTTTTGCACAGCTCCTGTGCAACTGTTAGGCAGCAAGCAAATAAAGCGAGAGATGCAGTTTCCCCCAGGATTCATTTGCAAGCCTCTGGAAAGCCTGACCTGTGGAACTTCTTCCTGCTATACAGCTGTTTGAGGCACTGAAATCCCCATCAAGGTGGGGCAGGTGAAAGATGGCAACTCCACCCACCCCCCATCCCCTGAATCATTAAAACAGGCCTTGCTGCCTCCTGTGCAATATGACTCCAAAGTCCAATTATTGGTGCTGTTAATAAAGTTTCAACGTGAAGCACTACTTAGTCATAGTGTCACCCCTTCCACCGCACATGTTTATCATAAGCATTTTTATCCCATTTCTTCATACCAAAACACAAATTCCATAACATAGTTGTCAACTTACAGATTTGAAAATAAGGGACCAGCAGACAAAATAAGGGATTTTGGTTTAGCATATACAGAAATCCCGCACTCATGGAGCCGTGCTGCTTTGGCTGCGACTGACTGTGTTTTGCAGGGGGTTGGACTAGATGATCCTAAGGGTCTACAACTCCCACCAAAGAAGAGTGGCAGACAAAACTGACGTAGAGGTGGCAAAGCTTACAGGCAGAATTAGAAACCAGGAAGAGGACCTCTTTAATAAGGAATGGGGAAAGTTTATAATTTATTTGAAACGCTATTGGAAAGAGTTACATACATTGGTAGGACTGACAGAAAACTTGTAGTAAAAATTTGAACTATGGATGGACAAATGATTTATAAAAATAGAGTTATGAAAGGGATGCAGAGGGGGAAATCACTACATTAAGATGCTGCACTGGTTTGAAGGGATGCTAAGCAGCACGTCAGGGCTGTCGTCCTCCTGGCGTGAGGAGTTCCATCGGCCCTTCCCTGCCTGAGAGAGAGGGAGAGAGACTCTCGCCCAGGCTGCCCCAACCCAGCATGAGGCGGTTGCGGTGCTGCGGCGGCCGCTGAAGCGCCACCCTTCTGTGTCCCTCCCCATCCCCTCCTCTTCCTCCTCCCTCAGGCTGCCTCCTCAGCCGCCGCCACTGCAGCCCCCGCTGCCACCTACGGCTTCCCCTGGCAGTGCGGCGGAAGTCTCTCAAGAGCGGGGCTGCCCGCCCGCCGCCACCCATCTCTTCACGACGTGCCCCTGAGGGGGAAAAGGAAGAGACGGAGACGCGGCAGCTTGTGAGTGCGCTCTCTCGAGGCGGAGGACCCCGAGCCACTGCTTCCCTCCCAAGCTGGGCGAGCATGAAACCCAGGAAATTTAAGGGACACCATCAATCTGGGACAGCAGCAGGAAACGGTGCTGGGATAAGGGAGTTTCCCGCCAAATAAGGGACGGTTGACAGCTATGTTCCAAAACTCATAAGTAAACCGGGGGGGGGGGTGTGCGGATACTCAACTCTAAGCAAGAGCAAAGGATCAGGCACAACATCTGCAAAACACATGGCTCAGGGCTGGTACAAGACATTTTGGCACCTGAGGTGAACCACAAAATAGAACACACCTCCCTCCAAGGAATAAGGGACGAGTGAAGGTCTACACTGGGAACAAGGGGAGAATAAAGACCAAGATCTGCAGCCCCTGTGGATCCTGCCACCTGAGGCGGTTGCCTCACCTTGCTTAATGGGTGGCCCGGCCTCTATATGGCTGAATTGTAAAGACCCCGAGGGACCAAGTACATTCTCCAGACAGGGGTCACAGGGACAGGAATGAACAATTCCATGAAAGATAAAGCTATCTGGGGCTATTAACTGAGATCTTTGTGTTTCACTCCATCGTTGGAGGCAGTATGCCCCTCAGTACCGGAATCACAAGCCATCGGAGCCCTCTGGTCCTGTCTGCAGTCTTCCAACAGGGATCTTTTTGTCCACTTGAAACTAGGGTGCATAACTAGAAAGGCCTTTGGCCTCAACCAGCAGCTATTTCCTTAAGCTATTTAACCTGCAGCCCCACACCTTGCAGGGCTCATGCAGTGGTGGGCCATGCACCACTTTTTAATTTTCATTTCTGTTTTTGGATCAGGTCTTCTGCTTTTCAGATCTCACTCCTAAACACACAGACACTTCCTGCTGAAGAGGAAGGGCAGATGTGCTTCCCAAAGCAACCACTGCAGTACGCCTGATAGGGAACTAGAGTTGCAGAAGGAAGCCTCTCAAGTTCCTGACTCAAAGAAGGTGGCAGGAAAAGATTAAAAAGCAAGCCAGAGCAGGTTCACACAGTCCACGTTTAAAGCATGGAGGGGGAAAATAGGCATACTGTCCCCATCCCCACTAACCCCCCTGGCCTATCACCCACTATTCCAACACACGGCACAAAACCTCCAGATTAAAATATGGCAAGCCAAAGTCCTACACTGTCCAAAAGACTTCTACAAAAACACAAGAAATAGAAGACAAGCTAGGGGACACGTGAGTACCTTGGCTAGCACACCATCAACTACATGCCAAGTTAAACAATCCAGCAGTAAAATCAGCAGCCACTGGACCCTTGATCAGCTCCGAAAACATTCTCCTGACAGCAGGGGGGCATGGCAAAGGGATTGTTTCCGCAATATACAAAATGCTGCTCCAAAATCCCACAAACCCCCTTGACACAATCAAACAACAACGGGAGCACGACACAGGATATGAAATTAGCCCCACTCAATGGACCAGAATGTGGTCTAAACCTCCCTTTGTCAGCCAAAAGAAGGAAACTCACTCTGAAACTCATAGGTGGTACTTAACACCACGGAAACTGGCATTGATATGCTCAAGAATCTCACTAAGATGTTGGAGAGGCTGCACCTCTACATGTGGTGGCAATGTCCTAAAATCCAACCCTTCTGGATAGCAGTCCTTCAAGAGATATGCAAAATAACTAAACAGGTATTAGAAGTCACCCCAGAACTGGCCCTATGCAACATCATCCAAGTTAATAATGCCCACTCACATTATAAAGAGCTCATAACCAACCTAATCTCAGCAGCCAGAAGCCTCATAGCCAGACACTGGAGAGATCTGTCCGGAGTAAACATGAGCCAATGGTATCAAATTGTATGGGAAACAGCCTTACCTTGGTTTTCGAACGTAATCTGTTCCGGAAGACCGTTCGAGTTCCAAAACATATGAAAACTGAAAACTCAATACGGAAACCTCAAAACGGAAAACCCAAACAGAAAGGCACCTCAGAAGTTCGACTTCCAAGGTGCGTTCGAAAACGGAAGCATTTACTTCTGGGTTTATGGTGTTCTGAGTTCAGAAACATTAGTCAACAGAGACGTTAAAAAACCGAGGTACCACTGTACTAGAAAAACTAACCAATAAACTGAAACTGACATGGGGACAAATAGAAGAGGATGCCTTCAACCCAGTATGGCTCCCCTTTATCACATACACAGCACAACAAGACAACAATAATCATACGAATCAATCTGGCTTACCTGACTCAACAAGCCCCGCCCCCGTCACAAATGCAAGCAAACCCCCCTGCAGCCAACCACAGACAACCAACCACCAGTGGTGGAGCTTCATGCGCCAGCACCAGGGGGGCAGAGAACAGGTGGGGGCGTGGCTGGTGTGCGTCCTGGGGGTGGGGGTGCGCCGCCCTGGGGGTGTGGCACGCCACCTGCAGGGGCGTGGTGCCCAGCGCGGGCGGGGGGCAGCTGCGATGGCACCCTACTGGGATCATGCCACCGTGGGCGATGCACTCCCCCCGCACTCCCCTTCCTCCGCCAGTGCCAACCACACCCTGGGCCCCCAACCTCTTACACTACCAAGGAAATGTAATAAATGAATAGAAAGAGAACCTACCCAGCTGACGCCAACACAAAATGTCACATGTACACGATACAAAAGAATATGAGCCTCACCACCCCACTCTTCTTCCCCAACATTATATGGTACTCAGCAGTAAGGTCTCACAGCAAATGTAACTGATTTATAAGAAAGAATGTACAACCTGAAAAAGACATGTACTTTTGTCAACCAAGAAAATATTTAATAAAAATAAATTTAATAATAATAATAATGCAAGCCAGAAGTGATGTTCAGCAACACCAACCTTGTGGTGCGGTTACAGCTAGTGATCTCTGCAGAAACTGTGTGGAAGAAGTCCCCACCCATGAACTGATGGGCAAGGGAGTTCAAGGCTGCTGGTTCAGCTCTGAACCATCGACTTCCCTGTGGAGAAATCCTTGCAGGAAGCAGTCGAGGCAAAGTTGTAGAGAAGTGATTTCAACCCTGCTTTCTTCGGGGACTGGCAACCTGGCTGAGCTTGCGGGGGGGGGGGGGCTCGGATAAGCAGTCGAGGCAGCAGTGCCTCTACCTGCTCCTTTTCAGTATCACAAATGGAGAAAATGGTTATGAAGGATTAATTGGGACCTGTGCCAATAGTTCCCCATCCTGAGCTATAGAGATCCAACCTTATTTTTCCAGCCTAGGAACAAGCAGTGTGATTACCAAGGCCAACGTCCACATCTCCGCTGCCAATCTTGCCAGTTCCTCCTTTCAACAAATCTCAGGCACTGCAGAGACTCCATGTTAAAGAGCCCAGGGTTAAAATCCCCACTCAGTCATGAAACTCACTGGGTGACCTTGGGCTATTCCCTGCCTCTCAGCTTAACCGACCCCACAGAGTTCTTGTGAGGAAATGTTGGGAAGGATAGAGTTCTGTGCACCACCTTGAGCTCCTCGGAAGGAAGGTGGGATAGGAATGAAATAAACCAGCGAATCCTGACTTTGAGGCATTCTCACCCAGCGTTTGCCAGCCCAGAAGCCTGGCTGTCCTCTCAGAACTTTGGCCGAATATGACTTGGCACCAGGGCACACAACTCAAAGGGAGATCCTGGTTCTCGTGAAAGGTTCAAGGGGAGCAGGTTGGAGCGGGTCCCCCCCCCTGGGAGTTTCCTACCTTCAGGCCTGTACTGGGCTACAATGGTGACCGTCTGCCCGGCCCTCTTCAAGGCAGCCGCCGCTTGTTCATGGGTCGCGTTCCGGAGATTGACGCCATTCACCTGGACAAACAGACCCCGCCTCTGTCAACTCACCTTGAAAAGGGGAAGCTGGTGCCACCTGCTCCTCCTATGATGGCACTGCACACTTATTTCCCACCATGCAACATTCCACCCCTCCCCCCGCCCTGCGACAGCCCCAGCCCCACACCAACCCTCTCAATCCCCCATAGCTGCACATCCCAGGCCCCTCCTGCACCCAAAATGCTGGGAGCAACTTGTCTCAGGTGCTCAGCTGCATGACAAACGCCACAGCTTCTCAGGAAGTGAAAACCAGACCTGGCCGAGCTTGGTTGTTTCTTCCTGGAGGTGGCCTCCCTGGCCTCTGCACACTTTCGGTGCATTTAAGGGGCAAGCGTTACGCTGCAGGGCCCCACACGCAGGCTCCATTGAAGCTCAAGCTGGGAGGTTCGGGTGCGTGTTGGTTTTTTCCCTCCCTCTTCTCAGAGTGAAGAGGAAGCAAGCTTCCACAACGCTGGGCTGGGCTAAGCCAGACCGGTCTGGTGAGCTGCTCTGTGTGGGCAAAGCCGCTCTGTGTGGGTTAACACCTTAGTGCCTGGGGCAGAATCTCTCCAGTCCTGGAGAAGGGCTGGAGGATAGGTTGGGGGGTGGGGGAGGCAGGTGCTCCCACCTGCTTGCTTCCCAGTTCAGAGGTCAGCAGCAACTGTGTACCAGAGCCCAGAGAACTCTCCAAATCCACCTCATTGCATTAAATAAGACCTCAGAGCAACACCAGTAAAGGGGCCTCATGTTCCACTCACCGAGAGGATGCGGTCTCCACGCCGCAGCTCCCCACTCAGGTCTGCTGGGCCCCCTGCCAGGATGAAGGAGACGAAGATGCCCTCGCCATCTTCACCCCCCACGATGTTGAAGCCCAGGCCTGTGGAGCCTTTATGTAAGGTGATCTTCCGGGGCTCCCTGTAAAGGACAGAAGGCAAACATGAAGAGGATACATAGCCGGGGGCAGAGTCAGGGCCCACCTGAACATTATTCAACATCCCACGTGCAACACACAGTTGGCACCCAACAACTGGTACCCTCTCTGAACAATCGGTAGAGCTGCAACCATAACCTAAAATCTCAAAAACGTAGGGCAACACCTTCAATAGGGCAATAAGAGTAGTGTGTGTGTGTGTGTGCATGGGCCAACGGAGTTACATTTTACTTTTCAGAGCAGAAACAAATTGCCAGTATGGAGAATGAACTGGAAAGAGTGCAATACCAGGAATCTTTCTACTTTTCCATCTCATGGGACGCCGATACCATTTCTCTGCCTTGACTGGCTGGTCTTATGCATGATCCTATATCCCTGGGCAGTTATGATATGTGCACTCTATAAGTCAGAAAGATTAGTCCCCACTTCTGCACCAAGAAAAGGTGAATTCTGTGTCTGGTGTAAATGATGCAAAGATGTATATTTTGCAGAATATATTCTGCTGCTGCTGCTGCTGCTGCTGCTGCTGCTGGTCTCAGAAGGAAACAAAGTAAAGACACTACCTGTGTCTTAAGGAAGGTTCAGGAAGGTTGGTGGAGGAATAGCTGGTGAGTGGCTATTGTGAGGCAGAATTCCTTTAGGTGCCAGAGATAAAGGAGGGAAAGTGTGGCTTCTCTTCGCAGTCCCTCCAGTGACAGCCTAAAAGGGAGCTGGAAAAACACCCCACCCCTTTCTGAGACCTTCCAGTGCCCTTGTAGGAAATATATAGAAAGCAGAATGCAAGCAACAAGATTACATCCACCCCTTTGGCATGTAAATCAACAAAGACCAACTCTGAAGTGCCCCCTTTGCTGGCACAGGGCCTATTCCTCCCTCCCCCTGATGCATGCAGACTTCCAGCCCAACCCCTTTCACTTTGCAGCCCTCAAAGCTGGAAGCCCCCCATACAACCCCATTGCTCATTAGCTCTGCCTCTTCCTTTCTCTGGACAAATGAAGGTGCAATATTAGGGCTCTGTTACCTTGACCCTCTGTGCAGGTGCCAAGTCCTGGGCTGGAAGAGGCAGGTGTACCCCAGGAGGATTTCTGGAAGCAGTACTGTGTCCAAAGAGCAGCCAACTGACCCCAGGGCTTGTGACCAAGGCTTGGACCATGCCCCTGCTTGCCCACCCAGCAAGGGGCCTCACAGACCCCTCCCCAAAAGAAGTACAGAACAGAGAGCCCTGGTACCTGGTCCTTCTTTTGTGCCTGGCAATGGGTTGCTGCTGGAAAGGGTGTTTCCCATAAGACATGGAGGAAGAGACATTGACGGTGATCATAGTGGCAGCTTCTCTGAGTGTGCAGACTGGGGAGCGCAGCAGCAGCAGCCTGCATTTTATCTGAGCTTCTCCCAGCCCTCCCTCCTCTGCCCTGCTTTGGGGGGGGGGGCTACAAGAGCCATCATGAAAAGGTTGAGATGAACCAGACTCCAGCAAGCCCATGGTGTTGGGAGAAGGCATGCCAGGCGCCATTAACCCCTGCTTCCCTAGCGGTCTTTGTGAGACGCAAATGGAAAAGGTGGAAAATGGAGTTTTTAGGGGATTGTTCTGCAAGCTCCTGCCCTTTCTGAGTGTTATGTACTAAGCTTGGATCCTAGAACAATAGGCAGGTAGGATCCTAAAATGCAACAACTGATTGGCCTGCAGGAAAAGACCAGTCAGGCTCCAGGAGGGAAGCAAATGTAGCATAAACAAGGCCCTTATGGCTCATGCATACCCGGTGCCAGTGGTTAGCCATGTTCTCGCCACCCTGGCAGGGTCTAAGATTTTTGGCAAGCTGGACCTGGCCCAAGCCTATCAGCAATTGCCAGTGGACGGGGCCACCGCCGAGGCAGACGATTGTAACACACAGGGGCTCGTTCCATGTCAAGTGACTGCAATTTGGCGGCAGTGTGGCACCAGGCATATTCCAAAATCTAATGGACTTTCTCCTCAAAGGAATTCCCAGTGTCACCCCTTCTTTGATGATGTGTTCACCCCTTCTTTGATGATGTGTTCACCCCTTCTTTGATGATGATCGCTGGGGGAGTTCAGGGACCGACTCCGCACCGTCCTGCACCGTTTCCAGATGGCCGACCTCAAGGTGAAGTGGGAAAACTGTCTGCTAGGAGTGCAACAGGTGAATTTTTAGCATTTACGGTGGACACAGACAGAGTCCACCTGACTGGGGACAAGGTGTGGGCTATTTTGTCGCCCCGGCACCTAAGGATAAGGCGGAACTCCAGGCCTTCTCGGGACTATTGAACTTTTACCTTCATACCCCACCAAGGCAGTGGTAGCGGAGCCCCTACACAGACTGTTAGACAAGTGGGCCCCATGGGTGTGGGGGCAGCACCAGGAGACCGCGTTCCAAGCAGTCAAAGACCTGCTCGTCTCGAACTCAGTCCTAGCGCACTTTGATGAGAGGTTGCCGGTGGTGCTGGCATGCGACGCCTCGCCCTATGGTGTCAGTGCCGTCCTGGGTCACCAACTTCAGGATGGAAGAGAGGTGCCGGTGGCTTACTTTCCCCAGACCCTCTCCACAGCTGAGAGGAACTATTCGCAAATAGACAAAGAGGGCCTGGCAATCGTGAAGGGAGTAAGGAAATTCCACAATTTCTTGTATGGGTGTCCCTTTACAGTGGTGACTAACTGCAAGCCACTGCTTGGCCTATTTGCCCCCAAGAAGCAGACCCCTCAAGTACTGTCACCCCGCGTCCTCAGCTGGTTGATTTTCCTCACCAGCTACCAGTATACACTGGCCCACCAGCCCGGGAAGGCGATGGGCCACGTGGATGTCCTCAGCAGACTGCTACTACCTGAGACTGGCCCCGACCCAGCACCCACACATGAGGTCATGAGCCTGGAACAGCTTCCTGACCGACCCATTCAGATGCCGGAAGTAGCACGCCACTCCATGAAGGACAGGGTCATCTCCTGGGTCCTGGACTGGGTGTAGCGGGGATGGCCCAGTAGCAACCCTGAACCGGAATTTGCAGGCTATACGGCCCGCAAGCATGAACTGTCAGCCCACAAGGGGTGTCTATTATGGGGAAGCAGGGTGGTCGTTCCCCAGCCTCTTCGCCAAAAGGTCCTCACGAAAGCCCTACATGAAACACACCCAGGGGAAGTGAGAATGAAGGCCCTTGCAAGGAGCTATGTGTGTTGGCCGGGAATCGACGGGGAGATGGAGGCCTGGGTTAAATACTGCCAGACCTGCCAGAGGTCCTGCCCAGATCCCCCAAGGGCCCCCTTCCAACTCTGGGAGTCTGCCCGAGCGCCGTGGTCCCGATTGCTAGTGGACTTCGCTGGCCCCATCCAGGGATGGACATCTTTCGTTGTGGTGGACTCATACTCCAAATGGCTGGAGGTTGCCCTGGTACCGTCCACTTCCACGGCTGCAGCCATCTGAGTACTACGTAGGCTGTTCATGACCCACGGGTTCCCCGACACTGTCGTCTTGGACAATGGAACAGCATTCATGCCAGAGGAGTTCCAGACCTTCACAACACAAAGTGCCATCTGCCACGCACAATTGGCACCGTTCCACCCCGCCACCAACGGCCAAGCAGAGCGCATGGTGCAGACCACCAAGGAAGCCCTCCGCCACATGACGCAAGGGGACTGGAAGTACCACCTCGCTGATTTTCTCCTAGCCCAGCATAGCACCCCCAGCACAATGACCAGCCAGAACCCAGCAGAACTACTCATGGGCCGGCACCTGACAACAAGACTGGACCGTCTTCAACCTGATAGAGCCCAGGACGAGGCAGCAGTGGGGGAAGGTAGGAACCCCCGGACCTTCCAGCCCCGCAACCCAGTGTACGCAAAGAATTCGGGGGAGGCCCAGCATGGGTACCCGCCACAGTCACCAGGGCGACCGGCCCTATGTCATATGAGGTGCTAACGCAGGTTGGGTAAGCCTGGTGCTGCCACTGCTATCAACTACAGTGACGATTCCCGGGGGGGGGGGACTGCGAGGAGGGCTGGACAGAGGAATCCCAAGGGTGTCCCCTTGGGATTCCTCTGTCCAGCCCTCCTTGCAGTCCCCCTCCCCCCCCCGGGAAGCAGAGGGGTGAGGCCCATAGAGCAGGAGGAGCGGGTAAGGGAGGCAGAACTAGGAAGTCCAGAAGCAACCCCTGAGGCCGAGCAGCCACAGGAACCAGAGCCATGAGCAAGTGGACCAGCGGCACCCGGCCCAATGGCCCCATCACAGCCAGCAGCCCCAGAACAAGAGCCAGACCAGGAACCCTTACCAAGACACCTGAGACCACAATGCATACGTAGGTGACCGGCATACCTCAATGACTACGAATGCTAACCTTCCGGGCGCAACAGGGGGGGGTGTTATGTACTAAGCTTGGATCCTAGAACATTAGGCAGGTAGGATCCTAGAATGCAACAACTGATTGGCTTGCAGGAAAAGACCAATCAGGCTCCAGGAGGGAAGCAGAATCAGCCAATCAGATGGGACTCATTGTGTAAATAATGTATATAAAATCCTGAGGTTTTGGGGGCAATTCAATCACTGTTTTACAAGCTGCAATAAAGAGCATGAAATCACTGCAGGACTCAGAGTATATTTCACTGAGTCTACTCCTAATGCCATGAAGGGTTGTAGCTGAGTGACAGAGCACACACTTTGCTTGCAAAAGGTCCCATGTTCATTCCCCTCGCATCTCCAGGTGCGGTCGGGTGAGACAGCACCTGAGATCCAGGAGACTGACTCCTGCTTCATGTACACCAGACATGGAGGTGGGGGGGACGCAAACCTTTGGTCCTGCAGATATTGCTGAATTGCAGCTCCCATCAGCCCCAGCAAGCATGGCCAATGGGCAGGGATGGCAGTAGTTGTAGTTCAGCAACATCTGGAAGGTCAAAAGTTCCCCATACCTGCTATAGATAATATTGAGCTGGATGGCCCAATATGGCTCCAGCCAGTGTCATTAATGCACAATAATACTGAAGGGACAGAATTCTCTAGTGCTAGACAGATAACCACACTGCTTTCTAATCTGGGTGGTTGAATGCAAGGTGATCTTGTCAGAAATGAAGCCTGCTCAGGGTCTAGACTCTAGGGTGTGTGTGCATGTGTGCGTGTGCATGTACACACAGAATTGTTGGTCCACCAAGCAAAAGGGTGCATTTGGGGGGCCAGCCCCCCTCCATTCTCACATTATTGGGTTTGGGAATCTTTTGTTTCTCCCACCTCTAAGCTGTAAACAACCCACTTGCTTCCTGGTCAGGATCCCTGACCCAAACCAAGGCTCCTGAGGGTCACTACAAGGCACAGACCCCTTTTCTTCCTAGCCAGGAAGTTCCACGGTGCCCTCGTGTGGCCAATAGCAATCTGTACAGTCATGTGGCTGTGGAATAAAATAATGGATCTGGAGTCACGGAGGTCATGCCCTCCAACACTCAGGGCTTTTCTCTGTCATGGAATAAGCAGCAATGGCTGATGCCCATCGCAGGGCAGAAAACAGGGAGGCCAAGAGCAAACAGAGGCAGAAGCAGTGACAAGCAGAGCCCAGAGCCAACAAATTTGTTTTTGTTTCCATCTTCCGCCCTGCTGAGTTGTACAAGGAGAGCGCTAAGACTGAGGAGAAAGTCCTCACTTTACTGAACCACTCTCCATAGTGAGTCCCCACCTGCTTATCTTCACAGTCATTCATGGCCTTGCCCATCCCCTCTAGAGGACTGTTAGCCCTCAGAAGGAGAGCCTCTGTCCCTTCTGGGTACAAAGCAGTGTCTGGAATACAGCCGGGTGCAATAAAATGTTGGCCGGTGTACCTTTGTTACTGTAAAACTGCTTGGAGCTTTTTGGGGAAAGCAGCATGTAAATACTTTAGCAAACAAACAGTTTTGCCCTTATCATAAGCAGATAAGAAAAGATCAATGGCTCAGCATCCAGGTCTCACAGTGGCCACCAGAGGACTGTGGAAAACCCCAAGCAAAGCAGCACTCTTCCCTGCTGTGGGAACTGATATTCAGAAGCAACACTGGCCCTGACCATGGAGGAAGGGCTTAGCTACCATGGCTAGTATCACCACTATCATTCTGTTTAGCAGTTAAAAAGTGCCTTCTCAACTGTGTAAAGTGTTTTCAAATACATCACCTCTGTAATCTGCATAATCCAACTGTGGGAAACCTAATACGACCCACAAATACTCCCCACCTGTGCTGCAAGGCCATTTCGGCCAAGTCACACCTACCTGCCTTAGACCTGATGACATAAATGAGCCAAACGGAGGTTTGCAGGAACCTGAAAAGCCCCGCACGGGGCTTTGGAAACCCCGGCAACCAGCCATTCATCAGCACTTTCAAAGTACCGGTGAAGGCCTTTGCCCCAACAATTTGATTTCCAACAATGCTGGGGGGAAAGCAGGTTATAGGGCTGCCCTGACTTGCAAGGTTTTCGGGAGGGATGCTGCAGCAATGTGCATTAAGTACTGGGAGCATGAAAAATAGTTGTTTTCCTCATCCACATCCCCATTTTTCAAACATGATGATGAAGCAGTTGAAGAAGACTTCCAGCACTTTGGGGCTGGACCTTTGATGCCTTGTCTGTCCTCCATTGACAATTACGCAGCAGAAGATCACGCAGCTTTGCTCAATTTGCATAATACACCCAGTCCACAGAATCCACCTTTTCTGGTGCAGGATTCTGATTTTTCTTTTCTCAGTGCTAAAGGATACTGAGCCTCACCCCACACTTTCCATTTTGGAGACCCACATTTCTGGAAGTCATACAGCCACCCCACATCCCCAGTCATGCCCCACAGCTGCCTGAACTCACGGGAGAAGCAACAAGAAAAAGGAGGTTAGCAAATGGGGCAGGACTCTGCATGCCTCGTTTGCTGCCAAATCAGCTGGAATGGAACTGGCCCTACAAATGTCTATCGGAGAGGAAGTTATACCCATGTTCTTTAGAGATGAACTACCAGGTTCTTCCAAGGGGGAGGCAGAGGAGGTGGGGAAGGGGGTTCTTGCTCACCTGGTGAAGTCTTCATCCCCAATCATATGGCGTGGCACAGGGGAGTAGCGGGCAGGCGCGACCTGGGGTGGAGCAGGGTAAGCTGGCTTGCTCTCCATTCCTCCAAGGTAGCCCAGGCCAGGGTTATGGCTTATGTGATTGTCAGCCAAGGCAGAGAAAGCTAAGGAGACACAAAGAAGAGGCATCAGTGAGGCAGAACGAAGGGGGCTGAGGCAGGGCAGTGGTAGGGCTGAGGTGTGGGGTGGGGACCCTTGTTTAGAGCCAAGGCCCTGGCCCCAGGTGGGGAGCCTTCTGAGGCCCACATGGAAGCCATGGACCAGAAGGGGAAAGTTGGCAGAATGACCTTTGTGCAGTAGGTTACATGGCAGTCACCAGAAAAGTGAAAGGCTTCCATGCACTCATATCTCTATTGCCATCCAGGCAAGGAAGAGACATTCCTCCAACTCTACAATCCTATGATTCTGTATTTCCACAGTTCATGGGTAAGTTCCAGGCAGGCAAAGGCATTCAAGCTGGCTGCTGAGCAGATCTGGTGAGAGGTACGTCCTGAAGAGCAGTTGTGTGGCTTAGCTAGAATCCCACAGTCCAGATGGAGAGGTCTAGATGTTCTCCACCTCTAGGCTAAGGGATACTCCAGAGAGCACCCCATCTTTCTCCCCCTCAGTGCCCCAGGAGTATAAATTCCCCCTGGTGCCTGTGAGGTCAAGAGTGGGATGAAATCTGCCCCCCCACACCTTTTTCCTTGCCTTCTCCTCTTGGGTCTGTGTGGGGGGTGGGAAGCAGTAACTCAGCACCTGACATGTTCTCTGGTGCAAGAACTGACCCAATACATTTTGGCAGCTGAGGCCGGATCTGTTGTCCCCATGGATCCTGCTGCTCGAGGCGATGATTCAACTTGCCTTATGGGTGGGCTGGTCCTGTCCAGCACCTCCTCTAAGGGCAAAGGTTTGCTGATAGGAGGAGGGGCCAGAGACAATCCCAGTACAGGAGGGGCCTTACTGGAAGTGTCTGACAGCACAGAAGCAAAACCTCCCCTTGTGTCACAGACTAGTTGCACACAGAGGAATGGTGGGAGGCACCAGTTGAGGAACCTCCAAAGGATGAAGGCTCAGGTAGGACAAGGATGAGTGGTCAGAGAGAGAAGAGGGAGAAGACTGGGAAGAGGGGATGTCAGTAGCTGAAGAGGTAACAGGGCTTAGTGAGCTGGGAGAGTGTGGCAGAAGCAGAGGCTGGAGAGGAGGAGGGCCAAGAGGCAAAGATGAATCAGGTTGGTGAAGAAGCCAGGGTGTCTCCTCCTCCTGCTGTGACCACCTCCCCTTCCACCTGGTCTCCCAGAACCCACAGAGGTATGAAGAGGGTGGAGCAAAGAGAGACAAGGCATTGGGAGTCTCAGATTGCTTGGGAAGGGGGAGACGTAGGCAGCTGTGGGAAAGCGGGGCAAGACCTACCAAGACGAGTTGCTGTGCTCATTAGGCCTGAGCAGATATTGTTACTAGTAAAGAGTTCACTTACTCTGTGTGATTTATTACTGACTTGCTCCTGACACTTTGACATCCCGCTGGGACTCTCCATGGGAACTGATCCCACACTTTCTGGTTCCACAACCACATCCTCCTCCTCCTCCAGCTCCGGGGCTTCCTGATGCCCTGACAGAACCTGTCCCAACCCACTGGGACCATGCACAGGACCACCAGTTCCCAGCTCCCCCCCTTCTTTCTGATCCAAACACCCACTTCAGAACACCTCCACAGGGCTCATGACATCCTACATGCAAAATAGCTTCTCTTCCACTGAGCTCTGACTCCCACCCCAGGAGCAGGAGGCAGGGGAGGGCAGGTACGTACTGCTGGCGTAGTCAGGTGGTGCATACATGTCGTTGAGGTGGGAGCTGCCTGGCTTGGCCACCTTCAGGTACACCATGTCCGAAGTGTTCTTCAGTGCAGCCACGGCCTCCTCATGTCGGACGTCTTGCAGGTTGGTGTTGTTCACCTGGAGAGAGTGGGTATGGCAGGGGCAGGAGAGAGAAAACAGCCAGAGGCTTGTCTATAGGCCAGAGGTGTTGCAGATCTGACAGACTGAGCCAACTGAGATGGGCCAATGAGAAGAACCTTGCTAAATCAGATGCATCCCACAGTGCCCAACTGCAGTAGTGTCTGGCTGCCTCTGAGCATGGGTGCTCCATCCCTATCATGGCCAATGACAAACATAACAAAACGACTCCAGTATCCTACTTCCCATGGGCGTAGCCAGGGTTTATGTTGTGGGGGATAGGCTTTATGTTGGGTGAGGGCAGAACTGAGTTATCTGTGATGCAATTGGTTAAGTGTTTTTATTTATTTACTTGACTAGGAGGGGCACCTGCCCCCCCAGGCTATGCCCATGCTGCTTCCTGCAGCCGGCAATTGGATGGGCCTGAAGGGCCGCAGGTCTCCCCAGTTTTACATTCCCAGTTCGGCAGAGATAGACTGCCTCTGAGCATGAGTGTTCCATTGTGAATGAAAAACCTAAACAGAGGCCTGCCGGGATCAGATCATCTAGCTGCCTTCCCACAGTAAACGAGCGGATGCTTCTAAGAAGCCACGCCAAGCCGCAAAATGTTTTGGGGTGGCCACACAATTGGCAGGTACTGCCCAGCACCCAGCTCCCTTGCACCGAGAGTTGACACCATCCATGCTGTCACCCATCCCAACGCTTTGAAGAAAACAAGTCGGGTGCTCACTGCTAGCAGTCGGTCGCCAATCTGCAGCCGCCCATCTTTCTGAGCCGCACCACCTTCTATGATCTTGGTGATGTAAATGCTGTTGTCTCCAGGGATGTGCTGGTTCCCGAGACCCCCGGCGATGCTGAAGCCCAACCCTGGGGAGAAGGAGGTGGGGTTAGGGAGCTCTGCGATGGCTGCGCTGGGATGTGGAGAGATCTGCCTGCCATGGGCCACGTAAGAACATTAGGAGAGCCTGGATGTGGGCTTAGGCCAGGGGCCCATCAAGTCCAGGATCCTGTTCTCACAGTGGGAACCCAGATGCCTGTGGGGAACATGAAAGCAGGATCTGGGTGCAGCAGCAATCTCTCCTCTTGCAGGTTCCAGCAACTGGTATTCAGAAGCACCAAGACCTCCAACTGTGGAGGAAGAGCACAGTCACCCTGGCTAGTAGCCATTGATAGCTTGATGCTCCATTAATTTGTTTAATCCATTTTTATAGTCTGGTATGTAATCTGGTATAAAATCTCTGGGGTGTTGTTTTTTTCCTCCCAGGCTACTGCCTCTAGGCCCATTATCCCTCCCCAGTTTTTCACATTTCTATCCTTTCCTTTAAAAAGAAAAAAAAGACTAGTAAGCAATAGGTGGGCGAGAGCGCAAAAAGTGAGTTTCTGGGTCACTGAATTCTAGACTCTTAGAGGAGCAGGTTGCAGGCATTGGGTTGGAGGGTTTGCTGAGGAGGAGCAAGGGACAGGGGTGTTGGGACCTGTGTCCCTGGCCCCTCCTCTCCGGTGGGCTCTGTCACCTACTAAAAGCCACAGAACCCTGCTACACCAAAAGGAAGTTTGCCAATATCCAACCCTAAGGAGCTGAGTCAGGGCCATGACCTTCTGGAGGCCCAAGAGATGGTCTGTGCCTCTGTTGACAGCCTGCTGGAGACCTCCTTCTCAGCAGCAGAATCTGGCTCTTGATTGCACAGGTAAGATGGAACCTGCCCCTGGACTGCTGCTCCTTCACCACAGAAGGAGCACCAACTTCCGCACGATCCCTGCCAGTGTCTTTGAGCAATCTCTAGTTTTTCCCTGGACCAGCCTCACTCTCTGAGTATAAGGAGGTTGCCTTATACTGAGTCAGGCCGTCTTGTACAGCACTGTCTCTACATCAACCAGCAGCAGGCAGGCAGGGAGTCTCTCCCCAGTGCTACCTGGAGATGTTGGGGATTGAACCTGGGACCTTCTGCACAGACCATGGACTCCAGCAGTGAGCCATGGGCCTTTCCACAGGAAGCTGCCTTACACCGGGTTGGACCATGGGTCCCTCTTGCCCGGTATTGTCACTATGCTACCTGGCAGGATCTCACCAGGGTTTGAGCCAGGAAATGTCTCCCAACCCTACTTTGGCTTGAGACCAGGACCTTGTGTATGCAAAGCTGATGCTTCACTACTGAGCCACGGCCCTTTGCCTTCAACCTCAGCAGCTCTTGCTCCAACCACCCCACTTTGCCCTGGACAACTGGGACAAACCCACCTGGGTGTTTTGATCCACCCAGCACTGACCCCTGCTTGGCTCCTGGCCGCAGCCCAACTTCACAGCAGGGGCCTAGAGACCACTGGCCTCCAGGTTTATCCACCAGCCGGGAAGCAACAGCCCCAGATCCATGCTAGCACATGACTGCCAGCAGGGCCCACACCCAGGGCAGTCACCTTTGGGTCCTTTCATCAGGTTGACCTCCATGATGGTCTCTGGTGGGGGCTGCCTTCTCCGCACCAGGAGCCTCACCACAGGCCCCGCTTCCTTCAGGGCCTCCACGGCCTTGCTGTGCACGACCTCGGAAACATCGACCTCGTTCACTCTCAGGACACAGTCGTTCACCCTGCGCCACAGGGGCAGAACAGCCAAAGAGGAGATGGTGAGGGAGGGGAGAACTCCGGAGGGCTAGCATAAGTATGTATATAAATATTTTAAAGAAAACGGCCCTCAATCGCTCCTTAGTGGTTCCCCAGCAGAATGCCCTAAGATGGGCAGGTGCAGGGCCCAAGGTGAGCAACCACCCCAAACCCTCCACCCTTACCTCCTGCTGTGTCCTCATTTTACTTTGTAAAATTCAATCAATTTTCTGGGAGAAATCCTGTTTTTAAAATTGGTGTGGTGGGGGTGGAAAATATGGCAATATGGAAAAGCTGGATGGGGTATGGGCATTGACCTTGGGCCAACTGATAGATGAAGAAATCAAACGTTATACTTATGGTGCATTAAGAGAAAATATCATCTGCCAGTTGTGGCCCAATGGCAATACCTGCAATTGTAACTCCTTTTAATAACTTTTGTTTGGTCCGGGAGCCTTCTCGGCTTAAGAGAACCCTGAAATATTGGAGCAATTGGATAATTCATTTGAAGGTAAAAAGCCAGGATTACTTTTTATGGATATTTATTATGAATAAATAAATTCTGATATGCAGAGTTTTAAAAAAGACTAGAATAAAGAATTCAAATGTTGACTATGGGAACCAGAAAATGGGAAATTGTTTTAGCTTTGGGAGCAGATGTATCGATTATATTAAGACTTATGTAGCAGAAAATATTATTCGGAATTTATTGGACTCCCTTATGCCTGTAGAAGAAAGGGCTATCTAATGTAGGCCTTTGCTAGAGATGTAATATGGATAATGATTCTTGAAAACAAACGTTTTTACAATGCCACATACTTACTAAGTTTTAGGAAAGAGTGCTGGACTGTATAAATAAGATGCTATGGAGAAATTTAAGACTTTCAGAAGTGAATATTATTTTGAACTATATACCTACTGTATGGAAAGTGACAATGTGACAGCAAAAATGGGCTCTACGTGCCCTAATGGTTGCTAAGAGACTAATACTGATGAACTGGAAGAATAGAAATATGATTCCCCTTAATCAATGACTTGACAACATGACAATATTAGAAACATATGAATGGACTGCTTATAGACACAGACTTTCTTTGCATAAATAAAATGATATCTAGAACGACTTTACACTGAATATATGCAGTTACTAATAAAATTAGTATTTGAATAATAATAATAATACTATAAACATTTGTATATTAATGTATGGAAATGTAATTGAGTATTTTTCTTTTATTTTTATTTCCATTCATGTTTTCCTTTCTTTTCTTTTTTTGTTTTCATCACTTTTTTATAAGTGAAACTCTAATAAAATATTGAAAGAAAGAATGAAAAAGCATCTCAAAGTGGTTAAATCGACATGTTAAAATGGGGCCCATGGGCACTTTTGGACTTTTGAGCAGCTGCAGTGGGTGCCACCCCACTTCTGATCACTTCTCTAGGGCTTCCCTAGACAAGGACCATCTCTGAGAAAGAGAGAGGACATGCATGGAAACGCTTCCCTTTTCCAAGGGATCTGGGCAAAGGTCAGATCCAGTAGAATTAACTTGAACCTTGAAAAGCACATAGAGCTGAAAGAGGAAGTTGGGAAGAGCGTCACCCTTCCAAATTCCTGCTTCAGCTGTATGTGCTTCTCAGGAGAGAAAAAGGCAACCATCCTCACTACCTCATGACCAAGGATGAGGTGAGTGAGGAGGCTCAGAGGTTTCATAGGCCCCAGAGGAAGACCTCATGGGCGCCCTTGAGCCCACAGGTGCCATGTTGGCAACTTTGTGTTAAGCGTACACTGAAACAAAACATGCATATACAAAAAACACAATCTAAAAATAGTCTGAGTGGTACGACCGTGCATTAACAGTCAGGAAATGGCTGAATGAATAGCTGTGAGTATCTACAGAGAGTCTAAAACACACTTTTTAATTTGTTTTGTTTTTACGGCACGCACGCACGCACACACAGTTCATCAACAAACATCTCATTTTAGGTTGCTTATCTGTACCTGCTTCCCTCCGCCCGCCCCCCCCAAGGCTCAAGATCCACCCTATGGCAGGACACTCACCCCAGACGCCCATCCATGGCAGCTGCTCCACCTGGGATGATCTTGGTTATGAAAATGCCAGGGTCATCAGGAATGTGTGGATTATCGATCCCTCCAGCAATGCTAAATCCAAGGCCAGAATTTCCCTGACAAGTGTTAAAAAAAGGAATAAATAAATGGGATGAATCATAGAGTTGGAAGGGATCCTGATAATCATCTAGTCCAACCGCTTGCAATGCAGGGATCCAACCTGAAACTTTGGTGTCATCAGCACCATGCTCTAACCAACTGAGCTACCCAGGCTGAGCTTATATGCTAACGATAATTAGAACAATACAGCAATTCAAGGGCACTGAAAACATTCAACAGAAAATAACAATGGACATGAATGTAAAACTTGAAGTCTGTCAGGTATCCTGATGTGGAAAATGAAAAAATCTCCTAGCCTCTGTTGAAAAGCACAGTCCTACCACATATAGCTGGGTCAGTTCTCAATACCATAAGCTCTGGTTTCCAAGACCACAACAGCGGAAAGAGGAAACACGCATGTTAGATCCCCTTGCCCAGCCATCCCCAACGTGGTGTTGTCCAAATGTTTTGAACTACAACTTCAATCAACCATAGTCAGCCACCCAATCTAATGGGAATTGCAGTCCAAAATATCTGGAGAGCACCAGGTTGAGGAAAGGCTGCCCTTTTCTCTCTGTGCTCCCCATGCTTGTACCTACAGAGCCAGGATGCATGGGCCTGCGTGGGAGGACTAACAAAGCCCAATACAGTCCAGAGACAAGTAGCGCTAGCCCTGGCACCACATCCATGGCAAGAGTCCACTGGCTCTCACTCACCCTTTCCAGGACAATCTCTTCATACTTGAACATCCCGTCACTGCCATTCACCTGGGGAAACAAACAGGAAAAGTTTAACAAACAGATGCTGAAATATGAGATGCCCCAAATCAGTATTGGTGTTCCACTCACCCTTGCAGACACACCTGTTTGCAGAAGCATTTCCCTAGACTTGGACTTCCTGACCTAATTTTATTAATTGCCTTTTTAATTGTTGTGCTTTTTAAAAGCTTTTTTTTACTGCAAGTTTTAATTATGGATGTTTGTGATATTTTTTATGGAATTGTTTTTTGTGATCTTTAATTATGTGTGGATAGCTTATCATTGATTTTATACTTGTAAACCATATAGAAGCTGTCTTGGCATGTAAGTAGTATCTGGGATTATTATTGTGATTAGACACAATTTCTGGGACACAGGATTTTCTGGCACAAGGCTCCCTGCCTTCACAAATATACAGTGGTACCTTGGTTTATGAACTTAATCTGTTCAGGAAGTCCGTTCTTAAACCAAAGCGTTCTTAAACCAAGGTGTGCTTTCCCATACATAGCAGTGCGGGACTCAATTTACACTCAACAGGAAGCAAAACATGTTCTGCTTCGAAGGCAAAGTTCACAAACCAAAACACCTACTTTCGAGTCTGCAGCGTTCTTAATCCAAGTTGTTCATAAACTAAGCTGTCATTAAACCAAGGTACCACTGTACGTCCTAATTGTAAGGGCTCATCCACACTTACCTTTTGCCTAACACTTTCTAGACACGGGTCTATGCTTTGAAGTGCTGCATCTGAGCACTCCCCCCCCCCCACATTACTTCCCCCAGGAAAAACCTCCATTTAACACTGAATCAGAATAAACAACAATTCAGATTTCCCACAGATTTGTTGTTTGCTCAGATTCAGTGGTAAAGAGCAGGTGCACCGGGGCAAAGCTCCGGGGCGCAAAAACACAAAAAACCAAAATCCCGGTGCTCAGACCCACTCGTATTTTAAAGTGGAACTCTGGGTGAGCCCTTAATATATCACATCAGAGGCAGGCTAAGCAGATGCAAGGAGGGGGAGAGATCTGAAGAATATCCTAACGGCCTCAGCAAGAAGCTAAGAAGTGGATGGGACATATTCAAATGCACTGGAAGCTAAGGGGGAAAAACAAAAGAGATATTTATTAATCCAACACATTAGAAGAGACAGCACATCTAAATGTTTTGTTTTGATTTATCTGAATTTCCCTAAAGAAGGGCCATTAGGGTTGAAACAAGTTGGATTATTAAATCCCTCCTTTGACAACCCCATTCCAATTCACTCCCACTTCAAGTTCCTTTTTGGGGTGCCCATTTTGTTGCATCATTACATCCTCAAAGGACTACTGATGGTGGTGACTAAATGGCCATGAAAAGTGCAATTCTGGATTTTGCAGGCTCTGCACAAATATACCTCCCCTGCCAGGGAGAGGAGCACGATGCAGCTTCTGCATTAACTAAACAAAAATTCTGCCCATAACCACAACTTGCACCGCTTATTCTGCTTTCTAGATCAGCAGAGAAGGGCCGGGACAGATGGGATGTGGAGGAAAGAGACCAGGGACCAGCAGAAGCAGGTGGGGGAAAGCAGCAATTTTGAAGGGCACTGAAATGCAGAGTGTACCTGGGAGAAATTAGATTCAGTTCACGTTTAAAGGCAAACCTTACAAATTTGTACTTTTTGGGGAAAAATATGCATCCTGAAACACAGGCATCCACTTTCCCAAATTTTGCAGTGCAGTACTCTAGCCAAGTAAGGTGCACCCAAAAATGCATACACTGGAGCAAAGTGTGCATAAAAATGCATATATTAGTGAAGATAATGTACAAAAATGCATCGTGTCAGGGGAAACCGCTATACAAAAAAATGTGTACATTAGGCAAAACTACATACATTTTTTTTGGAAAAATGCTTACTAAAATGTGTTAATAATTTCCTTTTAAAAATGTTTCTAAACTGATGTGGAATGCGGAGAACTGAACTCAAGATTGGAAAAATGAGAATGAGAGAAACTAAAATGCCCATCCCTAATCTCACTCACCAAAACCAGAGAAAAAGCTGGGAGTTTTATGTCTCAAAGGCAACAGATTTCTGTGGCCAGCAAACAGAATATTCTAGAATTTCCAGGTGGAATTTGTCAGGAATGCCCAGTCCCGTTTTTATTTTCTTTTAACACATGCATAACGCAGATTCTTGACACACTGTGGTCACTCCATATCTAGGAGTGATATGGGAGGACACACCCAGGAATGCTAAGTTCTCCATGCCTTGGAGTTGTGAGACAGGTTTTGTGCAATGAGCTGTGCCTTAGCTACGGGGAAGGGGGGACTAGCCTGGTTTTTGCCCCGAGTGCAGCCTGTGTGGGTGTAGGCAAATGTGTCTTGGGTGTGTGTGCCGAAGTGGGTGTTTGACCTGGGTGAAATAAAGCCTAATTTCACCTTCGGCAATGAGCTCCATGCCACTGTTGGCAAGAAAGAGAAACTTCCTTCCCTTCACAGGACATTGTAGGACCCTGTGGACAAGGCACAAACCGCACAAGAAAAGACGCAGACTTACAGAGAGGGCAGGCTCCAGGGTTTCTGTGTTCACAATAATGGGCGAGGGGCTGGCCTGAAAGAGAGACAAAAAGAAAAAGCCACGGTTGTTCATTTAAATTCCCATGATAAGAAGTCAGGAAGCGCTGCCTTATACTGAGCCCGGCTGCAGGTCCATCTAGCCCATGGTTGTCTGCACCGGCAGGCAGCAGCTCTCCAGAGTTTCAGGGAGGGTTCTCTCCCAGCCATACCAGGAATTGCCAGGGATTGAATATGAGAACTTTTGAAGGCAGGTGATCCACCACTAAGCTACATCCCTTCAACCAAATCGACCCAGGCCCTCCCTTCCCAGAATGGCTTCCTGCAACCACTCAATCTGCCCCCACCAGAAAAGCCACATTCTCATCTACGGTTCTCCCCAGGAAGCAAATTCCCCCAGCTTCTCTATTGTGCAACAGCAGGAAATCAATCCACCTTTTCCCCCCAGTCCAGCAATTACCCTGCCTCTTAGGAACCAACCGAAAGCTTTCCGGATATGGATTCTAAGGAACCGCCTTACCCCGGGTTCTTCAACCGAGGGCCTTCAGATATTTGTCTGACTACAACTCCCATCATCCCCAACCAGCTTGGCCATTTTGGACTACCACACCCATCAGTCATGCTGGCTGGGGAAGATGGCAATTGTAGTCCAAAAAGCTGGAGGGCACCAGGTTGAAGAAGGCAGGTTTACTCTGACTGCTAGTTCTCCAGCCCCAGGCAGTGATTCTCGTTGGACTTGTTACCAAAGGTCCTTGTAACCCAGAGCAGGGCTGCAAACATGCCCCCGTTCTATGGAACAGCGTTTTTGCACTTCCCAGAAACAACTGAATATATTTTTGTTCCAACAAGCCACCTTGGCTGGATGAAAAGATCTCTGCTCTGTGTTTTTTAACTGCTTTTTATGCTGCTTTTTACTGCATTTTGTACATTGTCTTGAGACATGGGGTGTGAAAGGCAATCAATTATTGCATCAATCATAATAATGATAACTGCAACAAGCACTGCTGGTGCAGGTAGCTGGATAGAACACCTTTCACATGCAATGCATTGGCTGAGCCAATTTACCCTCCTTCCCTTCTAAAGCAAATGTAAGGTATCTCCTGGAAAAGAGAGAGAGACAGAGAGAGAGAGTTGAATCCTGTACTGTAGGGTAATGTTTTTGCAACAACAACAACAAAATTAAAAAATGATTTGGCATTTATTTCTGAATTTCTAGTCCTGCTTTCCAGTCATTCCAAGCAACTGTAATTTTTTTAAAAAACAAACAGCTCAAAGAGCAATTTAAAAGCACATTTAAACACGCATTATTGAAATACTAAACGTACAGTATATAATAAATAGGACACGCGCCAGTTTTTACTAGTAACTCTAAAAAACGAAAAGAAAATTTCCAGCTCTCCACACCTGGTGGATCAAAAATCTGGCAAATATTAAAACACGTTCATGGTCTTCTTAAAACCACAGGCAGTTGAGTACAATGCAAGTCTGATCTCCGCCCGCTCACCAAAAAACCCCTTGGGATTGTAAACCCCTGTTCACAAAATCCCTGCCCCAACCCAGGGCTACATCTCTCTTCTGATTAAGCAATTGTGAGCTGTTCAGCACAAGAACCTGCTGAAGGTAAGTGAGGAGGAGGGAGGCTTGCTCAGTGGTTAAGAGCAAACACTTTGCAAGCAGAAGATCAAGCCTCCAGGACCAGCTGGGAAGGGATGAAGAAGACCTTTCTCTAACTGTGAGAGCCACTGCCTGTCAAATCCATTATTATTATTATTATTATTATTATTATTATTATTATTATTATTAACCTGCCTTTCACCTTAAAGTGGATGGGTTACAATAATTACATGTTACACATTATTAAAAACACTTCACAATATTAAAATATTGCAGAAACACCTTACAACCACAGAGAAAGGCAGATCCTAAAGATATACACCTCAAAAGCCAGGGCAAATAGGTGAGTTTTCAGCACCCACCCAAGATGCCTAGCGAAGGTGCCAAGCGCATTGGAGATCCATATCTTAGGGGCTGCCGCAGGACATTCCCTCTCCTAGGCAGCCCGCCCCCCAAGATTATGAGAGAAGTGGAACAACTAAGAGGGCGCTCCCCAAATGGTATATGCATAAAAATGGAAAGAAAAAGCAGTTCCAACGAAAGACAATCAACAATTAAAACTGATGGAATACGCAGAGATGGCAAAACTTACCAGAAGAATAAGAGATCAAGATGAGAGACTTTTTTTTAGCAGAATGGGGGGAAATTGTTGAATATATGAAGACAAATGGTAAACAATTTTAGAACGTTAGCAGGATTGACATAAACCCGAGCAGTAAGAAATAACGTAAATTTGTAAATAGGTTTGAATTGGTTATGCAGTAAGATTATGATATAAAGTAAGGAATTGTGGGGGGGGGGGAGTCGAAGAAAATGCAGGTTACATTTTTTCGATTTAATTTTTGTTGTTGAAATGTTTTTAAATGCAGAAATGGAAAAATATTTTTGAAAAGGAACAATTAAGAGAGATGCCTCTACTTGCATTAGTACCTAATAGGGTATTAAGGAAGGAGATTGTGGTTTCTATTGTCTGCACCTTGAATTGGGCTCCATATAAAGCAGCTTCGTGGGGTACCAAGAGCATTCCCGAGAACAAAATAAGCTGCCCCTGATCTTGGCATGATCGACATTGCCAAAAGCCAGGGCAATGGAGTTTTAACATGCACAGAAGGGGAGTGGGTGGAAGAGGCCCAAGGCACCTCCAGAGAACACAGCCAGGATGTACGCATGCCTGCTGGGTGTGTGAGAGAGTAATATGGCCACTGCCATTCAGATGGCAAGAGGCTGGCTGATGAATACTGCCCTGGATTCTTCCAGCTATCGGAAGAGATTTTCCCTGCCCAAGGGTGAACAGGTTGGTCCCCGAGGACTGAGCCGCGTGCTGCTGAAAGGCCTTGTCACATCCCTTCCATCCAGGCCACTGCCTCCCATTCTTGTTGCTCATTCAATCTCCCTGAGATGCTCAAGGCAGCACTCAGGACCCTGAAGAGCTCCCCATCCCAGCCTGGTTTCCAGCCGAATGGGCAGATTGTCGCTGGTGCGGCTGTGAAGAAGTTGCAGACTGGGGAAAGCTTCTAGGGGATTCTGAGCTCACATAAAAAACTGTGGAGGGATGCTTCAGAGGGCAAGGGGCCATGAGAGAAGGGGCAAGAAAAACACAATAGGGGAAGGATAAGCAGAGGAATCAGGAAGGGGAAGCAGTAAGCAATGTGGCCAAGCCATCCGTCCCCAGCATCTCTGAACAGTTGGCCTGTGTTGGGCTGGTGAATTGGAAGCTGGCCACCGAGAGACCATTAAGCATATAGGGGGACACTGGTCTGATGGCACAGAGGGAGGACCTTAGTTTATTTCTTTCATTGACACATTGCATAACCACCTTTCTTTCTCAAAGAAACTTCAAGGGCCATTGCTTTGTGGCAGAACCCTTGCTTGGAATGCAGAAGGTCCCAGGTTCAATCCCCACCATTTCCAGATTTAAGTTGACAATGGCAATAATATCAGTTGCAGATGGACAAATAAGCTGACCTGCCATAAGGTAGCTTCTTATGTTTCCCAGGTGGCAAATGTAAAAAAGGAAAGGAAAAAAACAGGAACAGAAAGAAACCTGGAACCAGATATAACAAGAAGAGAAGTGGATATCCAGCATTAAAACTAGAGTTAGGATAAGACCAGATTTTTAAAAGGTCCAGATGCCTTAAAAAGCATCAGAGTACATGCTAGGCAGGTCTCCCTGGGAGAGCTTTCCAAAGATATGGTGCCATAACCAAAAAGGCTCTGTCAAGTCACCACCCACCCACCTAAATTATTTATTTACTATATTTGCATCCTGACTTTCCTTCGAGGAGCTCAAGGGTGGTGTTTACAGCTGCACCCCTACCCTCAACTCCAATTTATCCCTAAGATGTTGGTTAGGTAATTGCTATTGCCATGGTTTATTTCATGTATGAATTGCAGCAACTCAAAACACTTTTAAAACACAATAAAGTCGTATGTAAAGCAATTGCATACATTCTTGGAGGACACAAGATTATTTAGATCAATTCCAATCTGGGTTCAGAACTAAGTCCACCTTGGTTGCCTTGATGGATGACCTTTGCAGAGAGTGGGACATGGGAGTGTGACCTTGTTCCTGCTTCTTGATCTCTCGTCAGCATTTGATACCATCAACCACGGTTTTCTCCTGGACCAGTTCCAGGGAATGAGAACTTGGGGGCACCGTACTACAGCGATTCCAATCATACAGTGTTGAGAGAGTGCCTTTCTGCCCCCTGGTGGCTATGCTATGGGGTGCCACAGGATAATAATAATAATAATAATAATAATAATAATAATAATAATAATAATTTATTATTTATACCCCACCCATCTGGCTGGGCCTCCCCAGCCACTCTGGGCAGCTTCCATAGAAACAAAAAAAAACACTAAAATATCATACATTAAAAACTTCCCTGAACAGGGCTGCCTTAAGATGTCTTCTGAATGTCAGGTAGTTGTTTATCGCTTTGACATCCGGTGGGAGGGCGTTCCACAGGGCGGGTGCCACTACCGAGAAGGCCCTTTGCCTGGTTCCCTGTAGCTTTGCTTCTTGCAATGAGGGAACCGCCAGAAGGCCCTCGGAGCTGGACCTCAGCGTCCGGGCAGAACGATGGGGGTGGAGACACTATCTTAACTCCAGTGCTATTTAATATCTGTTGTGAGCAATCATTAGGGGCTTGGGGGAAATGCAGGTGGCACGCAGCTCTATTTCTCCATAACAACTGAATCAGGATGGGCCATGCAGCCTGGATACAACGGGGATGAAGAAAAGCAAGCTGAGCTTGGATCCTGGCAAGGTGGAGGCACTGTGGGATGAGTAGCTCCTCTGTCTGAGAAACTGGTCAGTTACCCACCCTGGGTGAGGTTGCTCTGCCTCTGAGAGAACAGGCTTGTAGTTTGGGGCACTTCTGGATCCAGCTCAGTCACTGGGGGCTCAGGTAGCATCAATGGCTAGTACAGTCATACCTCGGGTTAAAGACACTTCAGGTTGAGTGTTTTCAGGTTGCGTTCCACAGTGACCTGGAAGTAATGGAAGGGGTTACTTCTGGGTTTCACCGCTCACACATGCGCAGACGCTCAAAATGACGCCACACGCATGCGCAGAAGCGGCAAATTGCGACCTGCACACGTGCAGATGTGGGTCGAATTCTGCTCAGGATGCGAATGGGGCTCCGGAATGGATCCCGTTCGCATCCAGAGGTACCACAGTACTGCCTTTTACCAACTACAGCGGGTTTGGCAGCCACGAACATACCTACAGTACTTCATGCATTAGTTACCTCAAGACTAGATTACTGCAGTGCATTCTACATGGGGCTTCCCTCATGTTTGATCCAGAAGCTGGAGTTAGTGCAGAATGCTGCAGCATGATTGCTGACAGAAGTCAGGCCTTGTCACCTGTGCTCAGAGATCTGCACTGGTTGCCGTTTTGCTACTGGGCCAAGTTCAAGATGTTACTGTTAGTATTTTAAGTCCTTAACAACTTGGGACCAGTTTACCTACACGATCGCCTTGACTCACACATACCCACTCAATGGTTTCAGTCAGCGGAGTTGCCACTACTTCAAGTGCTACATAAAGCCCATTCTACATTTGCAGGAACTCAATTGTTTGGTGTGGCAGCACCTACACACTGGAACTCCCCACCTCTTGAGACCAAGCAGGTGCCTTCACTGTATTCTTTCCTTCTTCCTGGGGAAAACCAAGTTTAGTCAAGCCTACCCAGAAAAGCTGGTGTAAATTTTAATCTGTTTTAGTATTTTAAACTTGTATGTTTCAAGGTTGTTGTTGTTTTGTTTGCATATAAATTTTATGAAGCAAATGCATACGTACGTACATAAAATCAGTTCAATAGTGCATCTAAAACCACTATACTCCCACCCAAGGCCACCCACAGAGTTAAAAGAGTGACCCATATAAAAACAACTTCGAATCCAAGACAGATACTAATTGAGGTAACTGCCACAATAGCAAGCACCACTTGGAAGACTTGTTGAAAGAGGGACATCTTAAACAGACTATGAAAAGGCAATGGAGGCAGTTCCAAAATGTGGATGAAGTTACAATGGAAAGCCCAATTCATATCCTGCAAGGAATAGACCTCCTGATAAGCTGGTATCTGCAGGACACCGTCTCCTGCAGAGCACAGTGATAAAGGTATGAGACAATTTTTTGGGTTGTCAAACAATGAATGGTGCAAGGTCACCTGTGAGCTTCATGGTTCATGGAGGGGATTGGAGCCCAGGCCACCCTGGTCCAAGTCCAACACTCTAACCACTGCCTCACACTGGCTCCCTTCGGAAGGTGTGGAGAGGGGAGATATATATGAGAAAGGTGACAGAACAAAGGCTGAGGGTCTGTTTATATATCAGTAAGATGCACCAGACTGGTTCTCTGCTGTCACCTGATGTCCAAAGCCAGGAGGCAGAAACAGAAACTCGGTTCCATCCCCAGTTGCACAAAGAAGAGTTGTGTCACACCAACAGCAGACTGGGGGAGTTGAGCAAAGGTATGGAGGGGGGGAGCAATGAATGATCAAAGGTGAACCTGGCAGGACAGCAGCAGAGGGCAGAAGCTCTCGGAGTAAATGCATCTTTCCACAGCTTTTTGCCACAATAGTGGAACAAGCAGAAGCTTCATGCTGAGAAGCAATTGTAGCCCTGACTGCCAAATGCTGGCAGCCAGGAAGAGAAGAAGGCCATCACCTCCTTACCCTGCTGGGGAATTTCCAGAGGCCTCTGGCTGTAGGACACTGGACAGATGGACGCTGGCCTGATCCAGCAAGTCTGCTCTTTAAGATCCTGTCACGATTCCACACTGTTTTCTTCTCTCTCTCTCTCTCTCTCTCTCTCTCTCTCTCTCTCTCTCTTGGAAGCACATCTCTCTGGGATTCAGTAGGGTTTACTGTTGGCAGGATTAGGCTAGAAAGTGGCCATGAATATCCTTAGTGTCATAGGAAAAGATGGCTGGGTCTGTATCAAGGCCAGTTTTAACAAAAGGTGATGGAGCCATGAAAACATGGATCTGCAAATGACACTAAACCTGGGAAATGGGGGAAGGGTGGGGAACACTATCTAAACGAAAGAATAGGATTAAGGTTTTGGAATGACCCTTCGCAGCCTGGGGCGCTTGAGGGAAAGCAGCATAGGGGGCAGGTGCCTAAGACCCAGGGGCAAAATGCAGCCCCTCATATCTCTTTATCTGATGCTTGGAACTCTCCTCAGGCCACACCCTTCACAGGTCCTGGTTTGCAGCCGGAGCATTTTCCCTTGGCTAGAATGTGGCCCCCATCTCTGATATTGCTTTGAGATGCAAGACTAATGCGTAAAGGTGAAATAAGCATTCATTGCTCCTCCCACTTTTGATTCTGGCCCTCCCTACTACAGACAAATGGCCCTCAGAAGATTGACAAGGAGGAAATGTGGCCCTTGGGATGAAAAATGTCCCCCTCGCACCCCTGATGTAGTGCACATAATAGAATCCTAGAATTGTAGAGTTGGAAGGGACCATAAGGATCATCTAGTCCAGCCCCCTGCAATACAGACCCCCCAGGTGTCCCTATTTTCCAGGGACAGTCCTGGATTTACAGAAGCCATCCCAGTTTCTGATTTGATCCCAGAATGTCCTGCTTTTCCTTAGGACGTCCCTAAGGAGAGATGTTGGAGGGTATGGAGTTATCGGACCCCCAAGCCATCTGAAAGCAGCCCTTTATAAGGAATATTTTTAATGTTTAATGTTTTCTTCTGTTTTTAAATATGTTGGAAGCTGCCCAGAGTGGCTGGGACAACCCAGTGAGATGGGTGGGGTATAAATATTATTGATGTTGTTAAGGAATAGGACATCCTTATTTTCATCAGAAGAATATTGGAGGGTATCGCAATGCAGGAATCTTTTGCCCAATGTGGGGCTTAAACCCACAACCCTGAGATTAAGAGCCTCATGCTCGACCGACTAAACCATCCCAGCTAGGAACCATACAGCTCCCCGAGAAGGCTGCCAAATGTACAAAATGGTACAGCAAAGATAGAGCGCCTGGTGAGCTCCAGATGTTGCTGGACTCCAAACCCCCATCAGCCCCCAGCCCTCACAGTCAATGGTCAGGGGTGCGCGCTTTAAATGCATGGTGTGTTTGCTGCCTAAAACTCATTCTTGACCAGTGGCCATGCTGGCTGGGCAATGATGGGAGAGTTGGCCCCACACCCAGTACATACAGTCCTGAGTTCGTTGGAAGAAGAGTGGGATAAACATGAAAATGAAAAATAATGGGCATTAGCGCAAACAAGGTTCAAGAAGACACACGGCAGACTAATTGCTGGTTAGGGTGCTGAGGGTGGAGGGCACTGTGTTTTTACCAGGATATAGAGATACCGAAGAAGATTCTGAGAAAGGAAATTGTGCTGGGAACACATGACCTCCAAAAGCACTAAAAGGAATAAAAATGTATTATGCTGTGCTCTATGGCAGCTTTCAAAAACCATGCATGCAGGAAAAAGAACTACAGAGCCTCAGCAGAAAAATAAAAGAGAAAGCCAGGGTCAACTCCAAAGGGATATGTCAAATAACCAGCTGGTCTCTCGGGCTTTCCTAGAATGCTCCATTTGCTGCTCTCACCCACGCCAAAGTGCCTAATTGTGCCACCTGGAGACCAAGGCATGTTTCTGGGAAAGCAAACGCAGGAAGGAAGGTCAAGGAACACTCTGCCTGTGACCAATGTCTATTTTGGGTTCAGAAACATTTACCTAGTTCAAAATTCCAACATCAAAACAACCATCGATTATAAAGAAGTAGCTTTAATGGCAGACACTCTCAGCGAAAAGCATTTTACCCTGAAAAACAGGACTATTGGCCACTAATTGTAGCAAAGATTGCGGAACAGCCTACACAAATAGATTATTTATCAGACTTCATCAAGACAGCACTTGATGGGGGCTATGGGAGCTGCAGTCCAAAAGATCAGAGGGCAACAAATTGGCAAAGGCTGAGTTAACTAATGAGTTTGCGCTGAGAAAGGTGCCTGCCTAATATCAACAGGCAGGGAGTTCCAGAGAGAAGGATCAATCTTTGCTAGCGCAGAACAAACATTGTGTGACACTTGTATGGTGAGGTCTGTGGATGGACATAGTTTTGGAAATTGAAGATCTGGGTTCAGTCCTGGCCCTGACACGATCAACTTCCCTTAGGTTACCAACTGTCACAAGAGAGTGCTGGTCAGTAATCACACAGTTCAAAGATGGAGATAGCTCTTTATTAGCAAAAACATGATCTCCACAGACTTAGTTAATGAGCAGAGCAGCTCATTCCTGGTGATCTTCTTCTAGGAAAATCAGTTGCTGAGACTGAAAGTCCCTGCTTCCTAAACCCTTTCCAGCTGTCTAAATCCTCTCCTCTTCAGGGCTTTCCCTAAGCAATCAGAAATGGCACCTGTGTGCGTGAAGCCAACCTCTCCCGCCACTCTTTTCCTGTCTCTTCTGGTTCTGGAAAACAAGATGGAGCTCATCATCGTAGGAGGGGGAGACACCTGTGTCTCTTCACCAGCTTAACTCATCTCTGCTTCTTGGTCCCCCTCCTCTTCAGCCTCCACTTCTGCCTCTGATTCTGGACTTCTCTCTGGCACAGACTCTCCCTGCTCACTAAACCCTGTTACCTCTTCAGCTTCCAACACCTCATCTTCCCTGTCTTCTTCCTCTTACCACTTATTGTCTTCCCAATGCCACTCCCTGGGCTCTGAGCCTACTTGCCTTTGTTGTTCCCCAGCTGGTTCCTCCCACTATTCCTCTGCATCCAACCAGCCCATGACACCAACTCAAATAACAGCCTCAAGTCCCCCCTCAGCTGTTAAAAATCAACAATTTGCTATTGCTCTGCCTCTTGTGGATCTGGTGAATATTACAATTGCAACATAAACTTTTCTAGAACACACCACAAGTGTGATTTAAAAAAAACAAAACCAACACATATCTTTTCAAAGCCCCAACCCTGTCCAGGTATTCTGAAGCCTGATTCTTGAGGTTTTGAAGAGCTGTCAATAAGAAGAGATCTGCCAGACCAAATGAACACTGTCCAGCAGGTGCCAATGGGAAGCTCGCAAGCAGGACCGGAGTGCAGCAAAGCTCTTCCCAGATGTGATTCCTAGCAACTGGTGTTCACAGGCATAATGCCTCTGACAGTGGTGGCAGAAATAGCCATTGTGTTTAGCACCTGTGATAGCCTCCTCCTTCACCTGCATGAATTTGTCTAATTCTCTTTTAAAGCTACCCAAACTGCTGGCCATCACTACCTCCTGCAAGACGCTCTCCAAGGATGAGGCGGCTATGGCCCACGGAGAGGAAGAGGAACCTGGGTGATTTCAGCCGTAGCAACACTGCCAGTGGGTTTTTGACAGTCCATGGAATGGACTTGCCTCATTCCAAGGTGTGTTTGTTTCTAGAGCGTTGGATCCAGAGATGGCCCAAGACGTTTTGCTGTCTGAAGCAAAAGGCAAGATGCAGTCCTGCCCAAGAGTTCTGAAACAATGTTGGAATGCTCTGGCCTGAAGTAATAAAAGCCGATCTTCAACTGACAGAGATTTTATTGACATCTGAGATATATATATATATATATATATATGCAGGTTTTGGTGTCCTCGGGTGTCTTCCCGTGTAAAAGTTGGGGTGTCTAGGCGACGTTTCGACGAGGTCTCACTCGTCATCTTCAGGCTGGTGCTTTCGGCTTCTTGTTACTGGAACAGAGCTCCAGTAACAAGAAGCCGAAAGCACCAGCCTGAAGATGACGAGTGAGACCTCGTCGAAACGTCGCCTAGACACCCCAACTTTTACACGGGAAGACACCCGAGGACACCAAAACCTGCATTCCTATACCCGTGAAAATCTACGAAAACATATATATATATATATATATATATATATCGACCAGTTCAAGAAAAGCGAAAATCCTTCAAGTGTGGGATAAAGCAGACATAAAACAACAAAACTATGTACAATAGCTTTACTGAAATAATAGACCCTGTCAGTGCTATTTTCTAGAAAAATAGATGCTGGAGCTCACCATGATCTTTTCCCTTGTTCTCTTAGAATGGCAATGCCGCCTACCTGAGAGGGGCTGGAGCTGAGCTCTGGTGAGTTCCAGCTGGAAAAGAAGAAGTCCTGGACCCTCTTTATCCAATTCTGGCATAATAAGTGTCTCCTTATAATTAATTAAGCTCAGTTTAATTCTCTACAAAATGTATTGTTCTGACCTGTTCTATCCCTTTCTGCTCCTCACCATTTATTTATTTTTTCATTATGTTTGGTTAATTAGTATTTGGTTTTCTTTTATTATTCTATCAATGCTAACCTTAAAATCAATTTTGTGTGTGTGTGTGTGTGTGTGTGTGTGTGTGTGATAACTACGGCACCCTGTCTCATTCCACATACAGGAGGCTTGCAGTTGAGCCTTTGTTCAGCAATGGTGATGATGGGGCAGCATCCTCCACTGTACCTGAAAGCAGCGTGTAAGCTTTGGGGAGGGGGTCTAGGTACAAACAGCTCTGTCCCCAAACACCTTGTGCCACCTCCCCAACACCTGCTGCTTGAGGCAGTTGCTTAATGGCTCTTTCAGGAGAGGGCAGCCGGAAGATAGCATCCCATTAGGAAATCAATTTTGGAGGCTTCCGGTCTGCTTCGCGGAGGAAATGGCAACACCTGGGGCTTCGTCCGAGTAAGATATGGCCAACACATAGAGATTTGTTAGTAGAAGAAGAGAAAGGTTTGAAATTAAAAAGTTATGAAAACTTGAAAGATACTTTACAAAGTTGGTTGCATCACAGACAAATTAATGAGCAGTTTTAAGAAGATAACAAAAGAGGGTTTAGTTATACTATTTCAAAGTTCCAAAAGGAAATTGTGGAGGGAAACACCAAGTTACTGAAGAAAGCATATAATATTTTGCTATATGGAGAGACTTTAGATGAGATGGTAAAATTGGCACAAATAAAATGAGCTCAGGATGTTGGGCATAATACACAGTTGGAGGAATGGGAAAGATTATGGAAAACAAATTTAAAGTTTACAGATTGTATATTATTAAGAGAAAATTATTTGAAAATGATATACAGATGGTATATCACACCGGGAAAAATTGCAAAAATGTACAAAACAGGATCTAAGATATGTTGGAGATGCAAAAAGAAAGATGGTACTTTTTTCATGTATGGTGGGAATGCAAGAAGGTTAAAGAATATTGGGAAATGATATATAATGAATTGAAAAAAATGTTTTAAAAAACCTTTGTTCAAAAACCAGACTCTTTCCTGCTTGGAATTTTAGATCATGATATAAGACAATGCAGCAAGAATTTTACTAGCACAAGTATGGAAAACAGAGAAAATACCAACAAAGGAAGAATGGCAAGCCAAGCTTATGGACTATGCGGAATTGGCTAAGCTGACAGAGCGGATACATGAGAGAGACAACATCAATTTCAAAAAGGAGTCGGAACCATTTCTAAACTATATAAAAAGACAGTATAAAGATTTTGACTCATTGGGAGGTTTTGACTAAACTTTCACAACTATATAAGAGGTAAAACCAGCAGGGTGTAGAATTTGTTTAATAAATCAATATGGAAATACAGGGGAAGCCAAATAGGGGGGAGGGGAGAAATATGGATATATAAATTGTTCAATTAAGATTTGGGGAAAATTTGTTGTTACAATTTGAAAATTTAATAAAAAATATTTTTTTAAAAAGGAAATCAATTTTGCACAGTGTCAGAATCAGGTCTTTAGGGTGGTGACACATATCTTTTGGAACTCCCTGCTGCTGCATGTTAGACAGGCGCCACCATCTCTTTTGTCTTTTTGGCTAAAGATGCCTCTCTTTCAACAAGCCTTCAAAAATCTTTATCCTAGTTGCCAGCATCTGCTTTGAGTTCAAATTGATTTTACGTCTGTATGTCCTGTTGTTGTTTTAAATTTTTAAAAAATTGCTATTATGCAAGTAATTGCTTTAACTGTTTTTATCGATGACTGTTTTATCTATGTTATTATACTGCAAATCGCTATGAGATCTCTCATGGGAAGTGATTCATGAATGAAATAACAATATGAACAGCATCTGCTTTTTTAGTGTTTTAAACTCTCTCTTATTGCTACATTTACTGTACATCATAAGACGGTTGTGTAGAAAGTGATTAATGATTTTATGAGTTCAAAACCGACAGGTACCTTTAAAGGCAAAACAAGACGGAAACAAACACATCTTTGGTTGTTTCCTGTTTAAAAGATAAGAGCCTGCTGGATCAGTTTAGTAGTTGTTTTCAGTCTAGCACAGGGGTAGCCAAACTAAGGCCCAGGGGCCGGATGTGGCCCAATAGCCTTCTCAATCTGGCCCACAGACAGTCCGGGAATCAGCGTGTTTTTACATGAGTGGAATGTGAGTTTTTATTTAAAATGCATCTCTGGGTTATTTGTGGGGCATAGGAATTCGTTCACCCCCCCCCAATATACTCCGGTTCACCACATGGTCTGAGGGACAGTGGACCGGCCCATGACTGAAAAAGGTTGCTGACCCCTGGTCTAGCATCCTCTTACAGTGGCCAACCAGATGTCTGTGGGAAGCCCACAAGCTGGACCTGAACACAAGAGCACTCTACTATTCCACAAAACAAGGGCAGACATTATTATTGATGTTCGTGAAGATGGTGATGGTGATGACTGGGCTGGCCTTGGTCAATTCCCACAGCTAAGGCTGGAACGAGCTAAAGTGAGGATTCAGGGGAGGGGTGTAGTGAGAACTTGCCCATGTAAGAATCTGGGCAAGTTATATTTTATGTGATCACAGAAATGGAACAGCAGGTGTGTCATGGAGAGAAGAGGTGGAGCTACAGAGCCACACCTGCTGCTGTTAGGCAGGTGGGGACTGTCCGTTCACTCTGTGTGTGCTAGGGAACAGGCTCTTAGCCTGGCTAGGAAACCTGTATCTCTCCAGAAACTGCTGGATTTCCACTTTCCTTCCTGACCCTTGGCCATTCTTGCTTATGGGACTTATGGTAGTTCATCTCCAGAAGCACATGGAGAGCTACAGACGTTTGCCATCTCTGTCTCAGGTAGAGAAGGGAATGGCTGAAGCAGGGGGTGCAAAGGCTGCAAAAAGCACCCCCCCAGATACTCCTCCCATGCTCTGCCGACTTAGCACAAGTAACTGTGCAGTGGCACCCTACAGGTAGGAAGTGCCCCATAGCTTGCCAATACACCTCTGATGCCAGGGAGAAGAAGCCTGCAAACAGGGCCTGAGAGCAAGAGCAAACTCTCCTGTTTGGGGGTTTCGAGCAACTGGTATTCAGAAGCATTTTCTGCCTCCACCCCTGAAAGGAGAACACAGAAGCCCAGGTTGGTGGCCATCCTTTCCCCTTCTCCAAAAGTCATCCAAGCTGGTGACCACCGCTGCCTCTTATGGGGAGCAAAGCAGACGACCTAGACAGCAAGGGGCCCGTGGCCGGGGCACGACCAGGAGTTCGAAGACGACACAAGGCGCGCGCTTAAAAGCCTGCGAGGAGGGGCGGCCCAGGGCCGACATTCCTTTGTCACTGCTCAACGAACCACCATCGCTAAAAATAGCTTGCCGGGAGAGGCTGTGGGGGCTTTTCCACCCTCCGTCACGGTGACTGCCAGAACCAACTCATGGTGGCAGACGCCCTGCCTGGCACAAGGCGCGCTGGACAGCACCAGAGAAAGAGAAGCTCCCACTCCGCCCAGGCTGCTGCGAGGCTTCTTGCTCCGCCCCCTGCCCCCGCGCCGCCGCCAAAGCAGCCTGGCGTCCCGCACCGCTCCCTGCCCAACGCGTGGCTTTCGCTCATGCCAGCCGGGAAACTCGGGCTTCGTCCCACCACCTCTCGCCACCTCCAGTCTCTGCTGCTTTCTCCATTCGCCTTCCCGCCCCGCGCTCCCTCCTTCCCACATCCTCCTCTGAGAACTCCCTTCCCTCCTCCGCCTCCGCCTCCCAGAGCCAGGATGAAACTCAATTCCTCTCCCGAATAGAACAGGAGTAGCCATAGCAACCTCCCCCTGCCAACCTCCCCACCTCCAGCGCTTCTCCGTCCCCATAATTTCACATTCTCCCACCCCGCCCACCTCCCCACAGTTACTTTCCTATGGATATGAGCTCTGCCGCCCTTGGCTGCCCATTGCTGCCCCCCCCCCCCACTGGCGCATCCGTCTCTAATACCCCAGGAACCCCCTTGCCACCTCTCCTATCCCCCAATGCCGCCTCCACTCGCCCCAATTTTCTTTTCTTTTTTGAAGTCACATTCCTAACTTCGCCACCCACTCCTTTTGCCTCAGGCAACCTCAGAGGCCGGTCGCTTTCAGGTGTCCTGAGACATCCCCAAGGCTCCCTTTGCTCTCTTGCCCCTGAAGAACTTCGCAGCTGGAGCACCAGCTAAACAACTGGAACCAGAAGAATGGGGGGGGGGGACAGCTCTTCTCCACCCCACCCCACCCACCCACTCCTGGGAAATCAAACTTTATAACCTAGATATTGCCTACACACACACACACATGGAGGGCTGCTGCTCAGTGGCAGAGCATTTGCTCTGCATGCAGAAAATCCCAGGTTAATTTCTTGGCATCCCCAGGCTGGGCTGGGATGTTCCTCCCCCCCCCCCAAAAAAAACCCTGGAGAGCCACTGCCAATCAAGCATAGATAATAGCTGGTCTAGGAGGACCAAATGTCTGACAGCACAAGGCAGCTTCCCTATGTTCCTCTCAGATGCCCTGGGCCATAGCTCAGCAGCAGAACACCTGCTTGGTATGCAGAAGGCCACAGGTTCAACCCCAGCCTCTCCAGTCAGAGCTGGGAATATCCCTTGCTTGAAACTTTGGAGGGCTAATGCCAGTCTAGCATAGAGATGCTGACCTGGCTGGGCCGACGGTCTGGCTCTGTATAAGACAGCTTCCTATGCTCCTCCTCTATACATAGATGCAAATTCATAAACAAAAACCAAAATAAATAAATGTGCCTTGTCACAATGGGGAGAACAGCAACCAGGTCTCCTGTTTAGATGCTAGTTGTTGATGGGCATCTTCAAGGCTCCTGGTGTCCCTTCTGGAAATCTTGCCTGTCTGAAACCCTGGAGAGTTGCTGCCAGTCAGTGTAGAAAACACTGGGCTAGGTATGGCTTGATTCAGTTTAAGGCAGTGTCCTGTGCTCCATGTCCACATGTCGAGGTGGTCAAGGTGTGCCCCCTCCAGAGTCTTAAGGATCAGCTACTAGCCAGTTCAGCTTTTTTACATTTTGGCTGCCTGTTTTTGATACAAGGACATGAGACTATTTCATCCACAGTAGAAAAAAATCAGTATGTGTTAAAATTAGTGCAGGCATAGTCTAACTTCCACCATAAGAAGAGCCCCACTAGATTAGACCAATCCAGACCAACATAGTGTCAGAGCACCTGCTTTTCATGCAGAAGGCCCCATTTTCAATCCCTGGCATTTCCAGGTAGGGCTGAAAGGAAACCCTTGCCTGAAACCCTGGAGAGCCACTGCCAGTCCGTGTAGACAATATGGAGCTAGATGGATCAAGGGTCTGGCTCAGTAGCAGCTTCCTATGCCCCTGTTTAAATCAACCCTTTTTTCAGAACCATGCAGAGTGGAATCTTGCTTTGTTTTTCAGGGGAGGAGTCCTAGCTCAGTGACAGAGCACCTGCTTTGCATGCAGAAGGTCCCAGGTTCAACCTCCAGGTAGAACTGGTGTCAGTCACTGTAGACAAAGCTGCCATCATCACCACCACCATCACCATTACTTACCCACCCTTCACCCCAAATTCCCAAGGTGGGTCACAACAATTTAAAATGCAACATTGAAAACCATTCAGAACAAATTGCAATCACGAGAATAAATTGTGTGAATCATAGAGTTGGAAGGGGCCCCATGGATCATCAATCCACTGCAATGCAGGAATATGCACCCATACGGGGCTCAAACCTGTGACCTTGGCGTTATCAGCACCACGATCTAACCAACTGAGCTAACCGAGATGGGTGACAACGATTTAAAATGCAACATTAAAAATCATTCAGAACAATCACAAGAATAAGATGGGATTCTAAAAATATGCACCTTCGGTGTTAAAGGGCTGAGCAAGAGGGGCTTGTCCCTATTGAGGTGCTTAAGGGTGGGAAGCCCACAAGTAGGGCAATAGCTTTCTACTGCTGTTGCTCCCCAGGAAAATGGTATTCATAAGGTATACTGCTTCTGAGGATGGAGGTACAATATACTGTAGCATCATGAACATATTTGAGTTGTCTCCTTAGGTGGGTAAAAATGTCAGAACTTCTGGGCCAACATCTGGCTGAAAACAGCATTTCAGAAAGAGACCCGCATTGGAGGAGGTGGGAGGCAAAAGCAGTTCCATCTCCACCTGGTGCTCTGACACCCCACCCCACCTCCTGGGATCCAAGCAGCAGGCAGGGATCCTAACAGTTGTCATTCACTGCCAACCTTCTCTGGTTGCCCCATATTTAGGACCCCATGCACAAACCTATGCACACACATTAATGGGGGAGGGGGCGAGCTAATTGATATCAAGCACAGATACCTAATTAAGCTATTACAAATGCCTTGGACTCGCATACATTCCAGGACAAACATAGATGCGCACACACAAGCAGCTTTCTTTTGGGTCTGCTTCCCCTTTCTATCACATCACCTGTGCCCCCCTCCAGGTTGGCTTGCCAACAGTGGCAAAGTGTCTGTCCACTCCCTAGCAGCAGCAACCGGCCCCCCTCCTCCCACAAAGCTGGATGGGGCTGAAAGTGCAGTGGCGACAGCTCTGTGATAAGGCCATGCTCTCTTCCCATTGGAATCACTTCTGTAAATAGCTCAGTGTTAGAGCATCTGCTCTGCATGCAGAATGCCCCCCCCCCGTTCAATCCTCAGTCTCCAGGTAGTGCTTCTTATGTCCCCAGCCTGAAACCTTGGAGAGTCACTGCCAGTCAGAGTAGACAATCCTGAACTGGATGAACTAATGGTCTAACTCCGCATAAGGCGGCTTTTTACGTAACTTAATTCTGCTTGCAGAACCTGGCATGCCCGACTGCAGAATTTCCCTAAGGATAAGGGAGGGAGGGAATATTCCTATGGGAGGGCATGTTTAAAAGTAACACTGCAGAAGATGAAATACCTCTTCTTCCCTGCCCGACCCCATGTTACAGGGTTGATAGATGAACAAGGCTTGCTGACATCAACTCCAGTGGGGCACAGGAGCCGCCCGAGAGGTGGGCCTCAGGACCGCCACGCTGCGCTTTCAGAGCTCGGCATATGCGAGAGATTTCGCTCACATGCCTCTGCTGCTCCGCTGCAAACCACAGGCCAGAAAAGGGGAGCCCTGGGTGATAACCGGGTCCATGAGGGGAGTCGGTGCTCAGAGGGGTGTTGTCCACCCCTACCCCCCTTCTGAGAGCGGGTGGGAAGGCTGCATAGCTGCAGAGGAGGAGGAGGCGGTGTTTGGGAGCAAAGCATACGCTTGACTTTTGAGCGGGGCAGAAAGGAACTTGTGGAGGTTCTGGCTCTGTGTCAGAGGCTCCCAGCAGGCGGAGGGCATGCACATATCATCATCATCATCACCACCATCATCATACCCTGGAAATAGCCTTCTGCCCGCGCATGCACGCCTGCGCGCGCGCGCGCGCACACACACACACACACACACACGCTTCTGAGCACGTGTGGCAGAAAGGGGGCAGTGAGGGGCAAAGCTCCACCTTCCCTTTTTGCCTAAGAGGGAGCGACACCCCTTCCCCAAACACGCGCGCACATTCTCTCTCTCTCTCTGATGCTTGGCAAGCAATTACAGGTAATACCAACCAGCAGCCGCCCCCGGGCTCTGCTCCCCACTGACTGTCAGCCTGGCGCGGCAGAGGAGGAGAAAGAGGGAGAGAGATGCTTGGCGCTCGCTCCTTCCTTGTCTGAGGCAGCTTAGCAGAGCGCACTGCCTACACGCACTACACCCCAGTGAGCAATTCTGCCTGCTCCGGTCCAGCACATGCTCAGGCGCAGCGCACATCCTCGCGTCGCGTACTGTGCATGCAGCGTGCACGACCAGGGCCAGCCCTCGCTCTGCCTGATGGATGGCTGGGGGGGGGGGGGCATGTTTCTTTAGGCAATCAGATCTGGCTCTTTCTTTCTTTCTTTCTTTCTTTCTTTCTTTCTTTCTTTCTTTCTTTCTTTCTTTCTTTCTTTCTTTCTTTCTTTCCTGGCAGCGTTCTTTGACCAGCACTGCTCGGTTGGACAGCAATATCAGCAGAAGAGCTGTTCTCATTCTCTCTCTATCCCCCCCACCCCACCCGCGCGCATCTTATCACTGCCATCTTGGGAGGGATGCTTGCACTTCCTGAAATCCATCTGACAGCCAAACGGGAGAGGGGGAGGCAGAAGGCACCCCCCCCCCGACACACACACACCACATTCCCCCAGTGTGGTCCTCCAGGCACTTAGACCTATGGCAATGGGGCACATTGAGGGTACAAACGCCAGGAGAAAACATGGAGAAATGGGATTAGGCAAAGCAGGGGTCTCCGTTGCCAAGGTGGATGCGTGGGTTTGGGATGAAGAATACAGCGGGGGCGGATGGGTCATCGGAGTGCATCTGCCTGGCCCACCTGCTCACCCGCCCTGGCACATTCTGACCCCCGCTCGGAGGCTGGCAGAAGCCAGACGACCTCGAGTGGGAGGTGGTGATGACAGCCCGGAGACCGTAGCAGGCTCAGGAAAGGTGGTGGACAAACCCAGCCTCCATTTTATTGCCTCGCAAAGCATGCGGGCTCCATCCATTTTCTCAGCTGGCTGGGGTGTGCGCGGGGTGGGGGTGGCTGCCGGTGCAGGAGGCAAATAAGGAAGGGGGTGTCTTCCAGGTTCTTGGAGAAGGAGCCGGGAGATGGGAAAAGGGGCAAGAGCCTCAGCTGGATTATATAAGAAGGAGATAGACATGGAGCACTGGGGCAAAGAGGTGCCCGCAGCTGATTGGGTGTGCGGGTGCGCTCCCGGGCACGCTAGTAAGGGTAGCACAAACCGTGGCGCCGTGGGTAAGCCATGTGCCCAAAAGAAAAGCCCCCTTCCGCCTGGCAGGGATGCCATTCTCCGGACTAGCGCCTTGCCCTGCCTTTTTCTCCTCTTCCGAAGAGTCACCCACCTGTTCATACCAGTCGCGGTTCGAGCAGGTACACTCGGGCCACCAGCCGGGGCTGCCTCCGTTCATCTTGGGGGTCCCACCTCCACCTCCTCCGCAGCTCTTGGTCGGGCCCTGCTTCGGGGGCGCAGGGGGCGCGTTGTCGCAGCGGGAGGTGGGGATGAGCTTGCCCTTGCCGCGGGCTGTGGGGGTGGCGCCCCCTGCCTGCGAGGGCAGGGTCTGCGAGCCGTAGCCCCCATACCCGCCCGCGTACTGCTGCTCCTGCTGCTGCCACTCGCCGTAGCTGGGGGGCTCCATGCGCCGGAGAGCCGCCATCCTCGTCACCTCGTAGCATTCCGGGCACCGGCAGCAGTGGTGGTGCTTGTGCATCTTGGCGTCGCCGTCCAGCCGAGCCTGCCTACGCGCAGCAACCCAGAAACAATGGGGAGGATGGGGGGAGAGCCCCCCACCGCCACCGCCACCACCGCCTCCCCTCCGCCTCCTCTTCCTCCTCGCGGCGCGGGGGGAGGGCAAGCAGCGAGCGCGCACACCCCGGTTAGTTCCGAAGGCGCAGCGTCGTCAGCGCATCATCGCGGCGGCATCGCCGCATCGCCCAGCCCTTCAGCCCCTGCCAAGCCGGAGGAATAAAAAGGAGAGGTTTCACTGAAGCGGCAGCGGCAGCCTCCCCTTGCGTGTCGTCTGCCGCTGCTGCGTGGCTCGGTGGCCCAGGCAAAGCAAGCGAGGTCAGGCGCCAAGGCAGGCGCTGCTGCGAGGCAGCGGCGGCTTCACCCGGGCCGTAGGATGGCGAGGATGCTGAGGACGGTGCTGATGCTGCGTTCGGTCCCTAGACGGGAAAGGAAGGAGGCGAGCGCATCCCTGGCTCGCCAGCCTCCCCGTTCTGCGCGCCGCAGCCAATGAGAGCACGGGACCGCGGCAGCGCCGAGAATGTTAATGGGGGGGGGGAAGAGTCCTTAAAGGCACAGAGGCAGCCCGCCGAGGTTTCCCTTAGCTTGACATTTCTCGCTTCTCCAACCAACCCCCACACGCGTTTTATCTTCACTACAGCCTTGTGAGGTACGTCAGCCTGAGATAAGGCTACTGCCTCAAGGCCACCCAGCCAGCTCTGCCGTCACTGCCCCGGGGGAGGGAATTTGACTTCTCAGGTCTTCATAGGGAATTCTAACCCGCTGCACCAAGCTGGGTTCTTAAGCATATTAGGACCTCGGGTTCCAAGTGGGTTTACGGGACTGCAATGCAAGGTAGGGATCAGTCAGACCAGAAGCCCAGGGACAGCTCGCTGGGTGAATCTGGACCAGTCTGACCTGCCTTCCAGGGTTGTTGTGGGACAAAATGGAGGAAGGGAACTATTTGCCTTGGGCTCCTTGCAGGAAAGGTGGGATACATAGAATCACAGCGTTGGATGGGAACCTGAGGATCATTTTTAGTCCAGCCCCCTGCAGTGCAGGAATATGCAGCTGTCCCGTACAATGATCGAACCTGTGCCCTTGATGTTATCAGCACCATGCTCTAACATCTATCCAGTGGTCTGATCTATCCAGTGGTCACATATAGAATATTTAATGGAACAAACAAATCTGTGCAGAGAACTAGTCCTGGGACTAAGACTAGTCCACCCTCCCCCACCCCCTTCAACAATCTAAAGCTTCCACATCCCTAGGCCTGCCCTATTGCATTCTGATCTCCTATGCCAGGACACAGTGTTCATTCCTCCATTCTGACTTGCAAGCCTTAACTACCCTTTTGCCCAGGGTTAGCCCACGGTTCCCTCCAGAGGTTGCATCTATGGGCTTAGTTGCCCCCCCCAAAAAAAAACCCTAGGCCTGCTAGTAGTCAAAAAGGTGGCATTTCTTCACTCAGCACAGACCTCCCTGCATATTCTTCCCCCACCTACCAGAAAAACACCTCCCATTTTCAGCCCACCTGCTTGCATTTCTTCTCCAATCCTCTTCTCGCTTAGTAGGTGTGAGTGGGAAAGAAGCAAATCACCATTCCATAATGTCGGAAGCTGGCCCCACAAAAGCTGAGATCTGCGTGATTAACTTTTAAGACTGTAAGAAGAGCCAGCTGGATCCATGGGTGTAGCCAGGGGGGGGGCAGCTGTCTCTCCTAAATTAAGTAAATAAATACTTAACTAACAGAACAATTGCATTGCAGATAACTTGGTTTTGCCCACCCAGCATATAAAGCTTGCCCCCCTAAAACAAATCCTGGCTACACCCATGGCTGGATCAGACCAATGGCTCATCTAGCCCAACATCCTGTGCTCACAGAGGCCTATGGGAAGCACACGAGCAGGACCTGAGTGCAACAACATTCTCTGCAACAACTGGAATTCAGAAGCATTGCTGCCTCTGAGAGCGCAGGTAGAACCAATTTCTCTCATCCTCTTATAAAAACCACCCAAATTGGTGGCCATCACTGCCGCCCGTGGGAGAGAGTTCCATAGTTTAACTGTGCACTGTGTAAAGAAGGATTTCCTTTTGTCTATCTTCAAACTTCCAACATTCTACTTCACTGGATAGCCCCAAGTTCTAATAATAATAATAATAATAATAATAATAATAATAATAATAATAATAATAATAATAATATAAATAAACAACAACAACAACAGATTCCTTATAGCCTGTTCACCTGATTGGGTTGCCCCAGACACTCTGGGGAGCTTCCAACAGAATAAACACACACACACACAATATGTCAAACATTAAAAACTTCCCAATACAGGGCTGCCTTCAGATGTCTTCTAAAGGTTACACAGTTATTTATCACCTTGACATTTGACAGGGCCTGGTGAGGGAACCGCCAGAAAACCCTCAAAGGTGGACCTCAGTGTCCGGGCTAAACGATGGGGATGGAGATGCTTTTCTCTATTCCACCTTCTCAACGCCATGCACAATTTTACACATTTCTATCATGTTGCCTCTCACTTGCCTTTTGTTTAAACTAAAAAGCCCCAAAACATCTAAGCTAAAGTTCTGCAAGCCCCTGATTTAAGGTGTGACTTATTGATGTTTCTACTTTGCAAACTGGGCGACACTGCATCTCACTAGGTTGGCTGTGCATGGCCATAAACCTGTTTGGGTTTTGGATAGAATAGTTGTGCTCTTAAGCCATGAAGACTTTGAAAAGGCACCATTAAATTATGGAAGGATGGGTTAAAGTTTACAGCTTGTACAACGATTAAGGAAAATGTTATGAAGATGTTATATAGATGGTATATAACACCAGTAAAACTGGGTAAAATGTATAAAGTGTGTAATAAATGTTGGAAGTGTAAGGAGACAGAAGGAACATTTTACCATATGTGGTGGGAATGTAAGAAGGTAAAACGCTTCTGGGAGATGATCTATAATGAGTTAAAGAAAATGCTGAAATATACTTTTGTTAAAAAACCAGAAGCTCTCTTGTTGGGAATACTGGATAATGAAATTAGTAAAAAAGATGTGAAATTAGTTTTGTATGCAGTAACAGCAGCCAGAATTTTGCTGGCACAGAAATGGAAATAGGAAGAGATGCCCACGAAAGAAGAATGGAGGATGAAACTGATGGAATACGCAGAAATGGACAGATTGACAGGGAGAATTAGGAACCAACGTGACCAGAGATTCTCCGAGGACTGGAAGAAATTTTCAGAGTATATCAAAAATTTCTGTGATGAGCAAATAACGTTCGTTGGCTTTCAAGAAGCTCTGTGAAATTACTGTTAGAAATATTGTTTAAAAAATATGATGTGATTAAGAGTATTTGAGTGCAATATAATATTGGGAAATGTGAGATGAGGATAAAAAATAAACGGAAAATTATCAGACAAGCTGAGAGAAGTTCTGGAAAAAACGGGTTTAAGTTAAAAATGGATGTATAATTTTGTAAAAGTGTTTTTTTATGGAAAATTTAATAAAAAATATTTATTAAAAATAATAATGAAAAGGCACCATTTTCGGACATTAGCTAGGACCAACTCCAAGGCTTTTATTCCAACTGCCTCTTCCATCCAGCTCAGGCATAGGCAAACTCGTCCCTCCAGATGTTTTGGGACTACAACTCTCATAATCCCTAGCTAACAGGACCAGTGGTCAGGAATGATGGGAGTTGTAGTCCCAAAACATCTGGAGGGCCGAGTCTGCCTATGTCCGATCTAGCTCAACCTAGACCCACATTTAGAATATGGAAAGGGTGGTGGTGGAGGTGGGGTGGGGTGAACTGGTGGTGTCAGATCAGGAATCTGGGGCACAAGCCCAGGGCCCCACTCAGCAGAATCAGTTCACTGCCTGGAGATGCTGGGAACTGAACCTGGGACCTTTTGCATGCAAAACAGATGCTCTACCACAGAGCTAACCCTCTTCTGTAGCAGTTTCCTCTTGTGCATAAGCTACTGCTTCCATATCATGCTTCAAGGAAAAGAGCTACCAGCTTCCATACTGTTGGGGGAGGGGGGGTTGCTTGACCTTCCCTGCTGGATTGTTGGGCAATACATCACATTCCTAAGGTGCTTGGAAACAGGGGCCAAATCACAAAGGGTGGAAAGAATGAAACCTGGAAAAAGAGGACAGAAAGGAGGTGAGTTGTCTCAGCTCACAATCTTACCCCCAAAGAAGGGTCTGATGCCAGAGGTGTACCTAAGGGTAGCCTAGGTTGGCCCCCACCAAGGGTGCAGGCCTGCAGCAGATGTGCAAAATTCATACCTCTCCACTGTGGCTCATAGTGGCTAGGAGCCCCCCCCCACCTGCATGCTCCCCAGACCATTCTTCCACTGCTCTGGGTGGCCAGGCAAGATGCCCAAGCTCCTTTGGGTGCCTTGGCAGAGCTCCTTCCTTCTCAAGGGCACAAGGGAGGAGGAGGCTGATATAGCACCTCACCAAGGGTGCAAGTGAGCCTAAGTTTGCCTTTTACCTTCCTGTGCCCTCCCAAAACTGACACACATGGCTGCAAGAGAGATGCTTTGAGTAGAAAGCGATACTGTAAAACTTCCCGGGTTTCAACTTAGAGGGAAAGCGAAATACTACTGCAAATCCTCAATGTTCATATAATGCAACAGACACCTCACAGGCTTAGCCAGCCAGAGGCTTCCAATGTGATGGGCTGAGGCTTTAAGGTGCCACCTGTCTTAAGAAGAGAAAGTAAGAAAAGAAAGAAAAGAAAAGAAAAGAAAAGAAAAGAAAAGAAAAGAAAAGAAAAGAAAAGAAAAGCCCTTCTGGATCAGGCTAAGCGGGTGGGCACCTAGTCTAACACCCTGTGCTCACAGTGGTCAACCATCTAGATGCCTGTGGAAAGCTAACAAGCAGGAATCTGAGTGCAACAGCAACTCTCCCTCCCTGTGGTTCCCAGCTGCTGGTGCTGAGAGGCAGTCTGCCTCTAACGGTGGGTGTCTCTGGAGGATGTGCTCATCCACCACTCAGAATTTTAGGGAAAATTGGCCCTTCCCCCGGGCAGTCCCAGAGCAGCCCTACAGCCCCAGAACATTCCCCAGCAAGCTGTTGTCTGTATTCTGGGATGATAAAACTGGTGTGGCAATGTCACACAGACCTTTGGGAATGCAGCCAGGCCAACAGTGAATGGGAGGGGAGCAGAGTAGCAATGGAGAGCTAGGCTGTTCCTTCAGCCACCCCCTGCTCTTTCTCCTTTAAATAAGGGACTTAATGCAGCAGATTTCTGAATGGCTGCTCCCTCCTCTTCCCTGCCCACTCACCTGCTAGCCAATCAGCAGGAGAACTGGAATTGCAGCAGCCAACAGTTCTTAAAGGCACCCAGGCCCTAGAAACCATTTTTAGGTTTTCTGTTGCTTGCAGAAGAAATATTCTGCCACTGTTACCTTGGAAAAGGAGGTTTGGCTAAATCTTTCCCCAGCTATGCCATGTGTGCAGCTTAGCCTCTAATAAGTCTGTTATGAAGGGTACATTTCTCATCAGAAGCAATAGCTGTGCATTTGACAGCCGCCTCGCAGTCCAGCCCAGGGACCAACACACATTCCTGAATGTGCCATGTGGATACATGGAGGAAGAAGCTGCATAAAACAGCAGTGGGGATTTTTATGATGTCGCTAATTATACAATTTTATGAGAATTACTTTAACGTTTCTGTTTATTATGTATTAGTGCCAGCCTCAAACCCAGCGTTCCTTGGAAATTATAAGAAACGCCCCCCCACCCCCAAAAAACCCCAGTGCAGTTTTGCAATCAGTGCTTAAGATCAGTGCAACTTTTGGAGGTTTAGCTAGCCATTTTGATTCAAGCTGGCATCCAATTGCATCCAAACTAAGCCAAAAACCTCCACCTTGATTTCAGGAGCCATCATGCAAAATTTGACTATTGCAAGTGTCCCAATGCACAGCAAGGAGGCAAACAAACAGTATTCCAAAATATACTGTAGATTATTATGTTTCCGTAGCACTTAAAAAAAACAACCCACCACCCTGTGATCATTTTTGCTGAAGGATAGCACATAATTTTTTTAATAAATAATAAAATGAATTGCAACAGCATTTTCACCTGATATCACAGGTGTGAATAAAACAACAAAGAGTACTGTGGCACACCTTAAAGATGACACAGATTTACTATTTCGTGATTACAGTCCTGCAAAACTGTGTATGCTAGAAGCTGCCACAAGACCATTTGCTGTTTTTGCGGTGACAGGCTGAGTTACCCCTCCAGCAGACATGGATATGTATATCAAAGGGAGCAGCAGAGCACAATTCAAACTCTAAGCTCTGCTGCTGCAAGGAGGCCCCAGAAAGACAACCTCTTGGTTTCCCATGGGATGGAAAGGAATTCAGAAATCTCCAGGAAGGGGGCCTAGGCTCACAAATAATGCCACTCTTTTGCCAGACACCAAGCACCATATCGATTAGGTATGGGGAAAATTCCAGCCCTCCAGATGTGGCTAAGCTGCAACTCCCATCATCCCTGGCACCTGCTGGAGAGCTGAAAAGTTCCCCCACACCTGAGATAGATACTCAGGTGCAGGGTAGGGGAAGTGCTCCTCGCTCACTGAGTCTACCTCCTCACTGTAGAAAACCCAGGAGGCTCCTGTGAATGAATGGGGGAGCACCCTCAGCTAATGCCTACTGTGCCACTTCTGAGTGTGCCACCCCTGGGGAGGTTACCACTGTTTCTCTCTCTACTTTGGAGTTACCGGTAATTACGCTGGCCTTCCATTTCCTTTGTGGTGATCCACAAAAGGAAAATCCCTTTTAGCCTAGCCTGCGGTTGCTTTTGCGTTATTTCGAGAGTCCTGGTATAGGTATCAGTCGTGGGTTGTTGTTGTTTTGGGGAGTGGGGAGGAAATCCTCAGCCCACAGAGGACGCGAAGGCTGTGATGGTGAGGAGGAGGGTGAGGCTAGATGAGGATGCCAGAGAGATGCAGGGAGGGTGCGCAGAGGGAGGTGAGGGCGTTGGGCCAAGCTGCTAATCTACACAAGTTTAATTTTAACTCAGCAGCTGCAAGCTCCCTGCTCATCCTGAGGAACGTGGTGGGGAGTGGGGGTGGGGAGGAAGATGGGGAAAATGTGATTGAGGAAGAATTAAAGGACTCGGGTCACAAAACTGTCAATTTGGGCTTCTAACTTCTCCAGTCCTATTCGTTTCCCAACATTCCCACATCGGATTACGAAGAGGGTTCCACACCCCACTGAAATTCCACGGCTAAGTGGAGGTTTGCACCTAAGTCTCCTAGGTGCAGCACTTTAACCACTGACCCGCATTGCTTTCTCAGCTTTCTCAGACAAATTCGACAAGGTGTGATAGCCTGGATGCAGAAGCTGTGAGGCACATGAAGCACCCCACACGTAGGCAACTATCACATGCAGAAATGAAATAACCATATTTTGAGTTTGACCTGTTTTCGTACTGCTCACTATTTTTAAGATTCCTTTGTAGCTACTCCTCTCAAACTGCATACAAAGTTGACACCAGCAGGGCTTGCCTGCTCCATCTTGGTGGTGTGGAAGAGCATCTCTGGTTGGTTTGCAGATGTTCACATGTGTTCAGCTTCCAGCTGCAGTTTGCAGCTGGTAGTAAGAAGTGGACAACATCTGCACAGAAGCCCTGCACTACACGGGGGTTTCCTCCTAGCAATTAAGCCCCAAAGTGTATTTTTAGTTGTGGCGTCACTTTTCATACTTCTTAGCACCACAGCAAATTTAGTCCAGGGCAAAACCAATGTTGCAAGGCTACTTCAGATTCTCACAAAACAACCTGCTTTTGTGGGCTACACACATGTCTCTGGAGCTCTGCTCCCCATGGCTGGTAGAATTAGGATAAAACAGCAAGAGCTGCAGTTAATTTGTCACCCAATAACTGCCTGCCAAAATACAATGCAAATCTGTGTTAGCTGTGAATATAAGCAGCTGCCTTATAGCCATTCAAGTCATTGATCCATCTAGCCCAGTACTGCCTGCCCTGACTGGAAGCAGCACTTCAGGTTTATAGACAAGGGTTTTCTCCCAGCCACACCTGGAGCTGCCAGGGATTGAATCTGAGCCTTTCTGCATGCAAAGGAGATGCTCTACCATTGAAGCACCCAACCATTATGTGCTGTTATTTCCAGAAAAGCAGTGTAAAGAGGACCTGCTCTTACTCTCTCATCTCCCCATTTCTTGGCATAAATGCACGTAAGGAGTGGTCGTTATCATCACCTACCACTGAGATGAGGCTCCTCAGGTGTAAGGGAGGCAGCAAGGGAGGCCTGGACCGGTTCATTGCTGACACTGACCAGGGCCCTCTGATAACATGGAGGCAGCTGGGCCATTCACTAGGTGATGCATTGCATGGGTTGATAATGTGGGGCATATGAGCCTTCCATGGCACCCATAGAGTGCTGTCCTCACTGCTCTTCAATCTTGTTGAAGTTAGGCTTGTAAGAAATATTAATATTATTGATATCATTAGTATTAGACTTGTTGGTCACTCGATCCCATAGATTTCCAGGCGACTTGCAACAGAATAGAATAGCAGCAGTGATGGCAATCAACACCACTGCATCCCATGCCAAATCTGATCAATGCCCAAAATGATCACTGGATTCTAGTGAGGTTCAATTTTTACTCATCCGAGAGTCGGTGGAATGGAGAGTAAGAAAAGCCACAGATCTTTGTTTAGGCTACAGGGTTGTTTTCTGCAACTCGGATTGGAACGTCAAGGTCTCCTGGAACCTTATCGGAAGCAGGAAATATGTGCACAACTGTAAGATGTTGAATCAGCCCAATGCCCCACCGCATCCAGCATTCCTTCTCTCAGAGGCCACCCGGGTGCTTCAAAGGAAAGCTGGCAAGCAGGAACCGAGCACAAGAGCACTCTGCCCTTCTGCAGATCCAGGAGCTGGTATTAGAAAACATTCCTGCCTCCAGCTATGGAGGCAAGGCATAACCATAATGGCCAGTAGCCATTGATAGCCCTCTAATCCTCCATGAATTTGCCTATTTCTCTTTTGAAGCCGTCCAGGTTAGCGGCCATCACTGTCTCTTGGGGAAACGAGTTCATGGCTTAACTTTGTACTGCATGAAGGAGGACTTTCTTTGATCAGTCCTGAATCTGCCAATATTCAGCTTCACTGGATGTCTGTGAGTTCTAGTGTTATGAAAGAGAGAGGGAAACTCTTCTCTGTCTGTCTGCTTTCTCCATGCCATGCTTTGTTTTTATGAACTTCTATCATGTTGCCTCTTACTTGCCTTTTATCTACACTAAAAAGTCCCAAGTGCTACAGCCACAAAGGACCAAACAAGCTTGTACAAGAGAGACATAGGCATGCTGCAGTGTCATCCATCTTGATCCATCATGGCTGCTCTGCTGAGCGCACAGAACATACCGTAACTGCTGGATGTGATATACTTGAAGCCCCGGCATGATGGCCCAGAATAACAGAGGCCTGCTGTAGCCAACAGAAGGCTTTCCCCAAACCTATCTACAGTGGTAAAGAGCTGACTTTTGGTGTGTGTGTGTGGGGGGTGGGATTTAGGAGGAGAGAGATAACTGCCTCTTCTCTAGCTGCCACCCTTCCCAAATCTCCCCCCACCAAAAAACAACTTTGGCTTGAAAAACCCCAAAGCACTCCCCCTCCCCATGTAATTGCTGGCATGGGGGGCAGCAGGGATGGTGCCCATGTCTTTCTCCAACTTGCAATTTGGACCAGGGGTCCCCAAAGCTTGATGATATATTGTGCGTTACTTGACACGCTTGAAAATATAATAAGCCAGAAATGCTGTGAGGTTTTGGGGGTGGGGCCTATTCTCCTAAGCCACTATCTGAGACTTCTGCCCCATGCCACTGGGGTGGAACTGACAAGAAAACTCAAAGAGGGGCAGTAGACAGCAAAAAAAACCCAGCAGGGGTTAGACAACCATGGCTTCAAGCCTCATTTTCATGGCGGGGTCAACAGATCCGCCAAAGACTGGATGATATCGATTTACAGCGAAATTATACGCTGGGGGGAGGTGTTTGTTCGCCCCAGAACATTGGTATTACTTTAACTTACTGCGTTCCATCATACCTCTCCTCCCTTTCGACTGTTGCCCATGGGCTGGCCTTCACCAAAGCGAGGTTTAACGTTTTTCCCTCCAATGTCCTGAGACATAGATTCTCAAAGGGCCAAGCCTCCGCCATGTGCAAATGTGATAAGGAGACGCCGGAGTCGCTTCAGCACATTATGTTCACTTGCCCCCTGTTCAATGTGCCACGGGCAAATTTGTTGGGTTCAATCATACAGAAACTAGAGGGTACCCCACCAAAATTCCACCTTGCCCAAATCTTGCAGGATAAGGATACCCACACGACCCTGAAAGTGGCTAGGTTTCTGGTCGCTGTCCTTACCCAAAAGCGTTGCCAAGGAGCACTACAAGCTAATTAAGGCGCAGTATGTCATTCCATCTTATAGTATTTTATTGTTACAGTGGTGTTTTAGCGACTGTTTTTCCCCACGTGCACAAGCTGTTATTTATGTCTTGTTTTTATCTGTATGGGCCTATAGCCGTAATAAATAATATATCTATGAACAGATTTGGGAATAAAGGTATTTTCTTCCCTCCTCTATGCACACAAGTCAGAGATGCGGGAGGAGCCCTTTCCCAGCCTCACAAACATGCTCACTGAAATGTCTGTTGGACAGAACACCTCCTATCTTGTGCCCTTTGTGACCACCATTTGGATACTAGACCACTCAGCTAAAGGCAGAGAGATAGCCAACCAGCCACTGGCACAGTGTGGGTTGGGTGGACAGTCCCCTGCAGATTCCCACTTGTCACTTTTTCCCCAGGGTGATGAGGAACTCTTCGGGTTCAGTCAATCAACCAGTTACAAATTCACCTAAGAGATACCTTATCCAGCCCACATTTGACCAGCTTCTCCACAAGAATATCATGAGGGACTTTGCCAAATGCCTTACTGAAATCAAGATGCCCTACATCCAAAGCATTCCCTTGATCCACCAAGCTTGTAACTCTATTAAAAAAAAAAAAAAGGAATGAGATTTGTCTGGCATGACTTGTTTTTGAGAAACCCAGGGTTTTTTTAATTATTATTTGTAGGGCTGCAGGCACAGTCCTCTAGGTCTTACGATATTCTCACTTGAAGCAGAGAAGTTACTAAAAGTTCCAAACGGGAGCATATTTTCCTGGAGGCATTTAAACATTGCTGTATCTTGGTCCTACGTGCGCCATTAGACAGCACTCTGGGTCCCCACCTCAAACTCCCTCACTAAATGCCCTTGCAAATACCCCTGTTTACAAGTTCATATGATAATATCATAAATCACATAAATAATGCAGTCATATCATACGATCATAATATCACACAGTCATTTGCAGTATAATAATGTCATACGATCACACACTCACAACGTCACAATTTCACACAATCACAATATCGCATACACAATCATATCATAATAGCATCACTGAATATCATAGCCTTCACCAACGCACCCTGCATACCCAGACTGGTCAACGCAAAGGCAGAGGCAAAGGAAGTATCTCCCATTTTATGCTGGTCACCAGCAACATTTGTTGGAGTAAGTGGATATAGGAAGGGGTTAGTTTCCTTCACTAATGATCATATTTACAGGATATGACTGTGTGATGATTTTATGTATGATATCATTATGTGATATCATATTATGAGTGTGTGATTGTGTATTATGATTGTGTGATATTATGATTTTATATTATGATTATGTGATAATATTATATATGTGTGTGTGTATGATATTATATATATAAATATTCAGCAGGAGCATGTGGTTCAGACTTTGCTCCACTCTTAAATCATTCTGCGCATGGCAGAATGCTTTTGTAAATGCCTCCAGGGGGAGCTCTCACGTCTGGTCACTTCCAGACTGTGGTGATCTTGGGATTCAGTCACATCCAGGCAAATTTAGATGAAGCAATCAATGCTCATTCAATGGCCCTGTGCAACAAAATCTGTTTCTCCTTGGAAAACTGGACCTTTTGCAGGAAGGAAAGTGGTGAGGAAAATGCAGTAGAGGAAAATGCACTTGAATAGTTGCTTGATGCATTGTCATTGAACCTCTTCCCCACAAACAAATCGGACTGAATGCTCACTAAATAGTTGGAAACATCTAAACTCCATGCAAGCTTTGTGCAAGCAAATCCAGACAAACGCTCAATATACAGGTCGCCTGGAGGAACCCAATATTAGCATATAGAAGTGGAAGCCGCAAAAAAATGTTGCAGTAGAGAGTCTCCCACTCTGGTAATGCCATTCCATGATGCCTCCCCTCCTGTTTCCCCTAACAGTCAGCATTCGGAGCCCTCTGAACATGCACCACCTCCACTGAGATGTTTTGGGGGTTCTCTTGGTGGCACCCCACCCCTGAAGCTTTTTGGTGCATATAAAATAAAGAAATAAGGATTTATATATAAAATTCATTTTATAAATAAATGACGACAGCAATATTCAAATGCCTCTGCTTCAAGTGAGAATATTGCAAGACCTTGAGGACCGTGCCTGCAGTCTTACCCATAATAATAAGAAAAACCCTGTGGCTAATAGGAGTAATAATTCTAATTAATAGCACCGTGTGATCACGGGGACTTGATGAGCTTACCACAGCATGGTAATTCTTTGTGAGCTGAGGGCTTTCGTCTCCTTCCAAAGCCTTAAGAGAGAGCAGCCCCAGATTCCAAATCTACCCTTTCTCCTCTCCCCACCCCCTCCCCAAAGGAAAGAAATCCGGGCCAGGCACACAGATTGGGCCCAGCCGCAGTCTGTCTCCTGGCTTGATGCAGACAGCAGCTGGGTTGCTAGGCAGCAGCAGGAACATGTCAGGAGGGGAGAGAAGCCCACGTGAATCAGCAACGCTTTGGGGATCCACTTGTGGCCTAGTATAGCCCCTCTGCCCCCACCCCCAAGGACGCCTGGGCCAATTCACATGCCCATCTCCCCCTGATCTGATCGGCCCTTTTCCTCTTCGCAGGTGAACACAGGAAGCTGGGTTTTATCCACCCATCTAGGCTGGCACTGCCTAAACCGGCCGGCGGGAAGGAAGGGTCTTCCTCGTCATTAGCTACCTGAAACTTTGCTTAACTGGAGAATGCATAGATTGAACCAGAAGAGCCATTGCGCTCCTTCTGCCCCTGCCCTAAAGCCAAACCAACCTGGCAGAGAAACAAGGATTTCCAACCCAGTTGGAAACACAGACCGTCAGCCTTATGCTGACTTAAGGTCACTGGGCCCATCTAGCTCAGTAGGGTCTACGCTGATTGGAAGTGGCTCCCCCAGGGTTTCAGACAGGGGTCTCTGCCTGCCCACCTTGGAGATGCCAGAGACTGAACCAGGGGCTTTCTGCATTCTAAGCAGGTGGTCTAACACTTGAGCCATGACCCTTCCCTTGGAACTATGGCATTTCGAAATGATTCTTGCCTTGTGCACCCCCAAAATTCTGGTCCCTGGATGAAAAACCTCGCTTAGGGTGGGCTTATCCCTCAGGATCCATCCAGCTCGACCCTACCTTCAAGACAAGTGCAACCACAGAACTGCTAGCAGAGAAAGCATTACTTTGTGAAATGCATGGTTAATGAATGGAACTCCAGGAAAGGCAGTAAAAGCGTTAAGAGTTTTTTTCTTCAAGGATTAAGTAAATACATGCAGGGAGGAGTGATCTACCACTGACCATTAGCCACAGCAGATAAATCCACAAAACGGCCTTTAAGACTCCAACAATGGCTTTGCATGGTCACTAACTAGTGAATTTGACCTTCTGGAGAAAACCTTTTTCATGCTTGAAGTGCACTGGGATGATTTGATGCATTGGCACATGAAACAAAAAAACGACAGCCTCTTCTGCTGGGTTGTGAGTTACAGAATGCTTGGGATTCCTAGCTGTTGGACGATAGCATGGGAAAAGCTGTTAAGGCCACTATCCGAAGTGGGTTTGGAGCACATGGGTGCACAAGGCACATAAGCTCTGAAAACTCACTCCTTGGAGGGAGGGTCGGAGGGGATCCTCAGGCCAACAAGATGCCAGTGGGAAAGTCAGAAGCAGGACTTGAGCAAAACACTACTCTCCCAGCAAGTGCTATTCTGCCACTTACTGAGGAGGCAGAGCATAGCCATCATGGCTAATAGCCATTGATAAGTCAAATCTCCACCAAACATATTTAAAGTACATGGCTCCCCCCCCAAAAAAAAAAATCCTAGGAACTGTAGTTTGCCTGTCACAGAGCTACAATTCCCAGTGCCCTTGACAAACTACAGTGCTTTAAATGACTTGGTGTAGATGGGACTTGAGTTTGATGGTTCTTGGACCAACATTCAAGTCTGCTTTTGTTGTCACTTGGAGCTATCCATGGTGCTACCCACCTCGTTTGTTTGCCTTGGGGCTGTGCCTGACTTTGTTTACCTGGACTTGCACTCTTGCTTTTGATCTTGCCTAGCTGCACTCTGACCTATGCTTGTGCTGACTCTGCTTCTTAAAACTGGAACTTGTGCTAGTGATATGTGACCTGGTGTTCTTGGTGTTCCTGGTGTTCTGTGACTAGGCCCCACTTGACTAGACCAGTGCTCCCCAGCTGGGACAAAACATGGGCTGATCTAGATGGCTCCTCAGTTTTTATGCACTAGTTAGACACAGGGGAATGATGGAAGAAACCAGCTGGGGAACCCCCAAGGAAAGAAGGCTCAGAGCCCAGGGATTGGTGGTGGGATGAAGATAAGTGGTCAGAGAGAGAAGACTGGGAAGAGGATGTGTCAGAAGCGGAAGAGGCAGCAGGTCTTAGTGCGCTGGGAAAGTCTGTGGCAGAGAGAAGTCCAGAATCAGAGGCAGAAGCTGAAGCAGGAGAGTGGGCTGAGGGAAGCCAAGAGGCAGGGATGAGGCAGGCTGGTGAAGGGGCAAGGGTGTCTCCCTCTCCTGCTGCGACAAGCTCCCCCTCCCCACTTGTCTCCCAGAACCAGGAGATGCATGAAAAGGGAAGAGGAGAGGTTGGCTGCATGCAGGCACAGTCTCCGATTGCTTGGGGAAAACCCTGGAAAGGAGGAGACATAGCCGGCTGTAGGGGGGCGGGGACTTTTAGTCCCAGCAACTGCTTCATGGGGACAAGACCTTAGTTGCTGTACTCATTAGGCCTGACACTCCTGTGCAGATCCTGTTTTGCTAATGAATAGTTAAATCTAGTTTGCTTGGTGTGAGTTACTGCTGGCTTGCTCTTGTCATCCATCTAAACTGGCATGTTGTTCTTCCTCTAAGCAAGGAGCGGGGAACTTCTTCTTTTTTTAGCTCAGGGGCCACATTCCCTTCTGACAGGCCTACCTCCCAGTGGTGGGCAGAGCCAGATGCAAAGACAGGCGCAGCAACGCATATAAAATTTACCTTTGTACAGTAGGCCAATTTCTTCACACAGCCCTGACTATTCTCCATTGAGGCAAGCAAGAGGCATTATCGGAATTCAACGATGCATTCCAGTCAGGCAAATATCCTCACAGCAAGGCCAGTGAGAGGCATGGCTGAGGAGGAGGGTGTGGCTGAGGGGGTGTTTGTGGCAGGAAAGGGCATGTGGCCTGGGGAGAGTCCCAAGGGCCACCTAGAGAGGACTGGAGAGTCACATTCCCCCCAAGGTTCACTACCCCTGTTGTAAGCAAACACCAGAAACTTTGCAGAGGTCTGTGATATGGTACCACCTGCTCAGTTACAACAGCTCTGTTACCACAGTCACCTTTTCGTGACATGGAGACACTGCACATGATGGCACTGGTCCAACACACATAGGTGCACTTTATTCCATGGTGTTCCAGTGGGAGGTCAAAGTATGTCCTTCTTAAGGTGGGTCCTTTGCACTGTCACAGCAAAGGCCTGTTTCCAGACACCAACAATCCAACAGTGAGAGTAACCCCTAGCTCCTGCCATTGACCCCATAAACAAAGGAACTTCAAAGCTCTTTCCACTAGGCACCCCCAGCTCCAGAACGCACACTGTATGTTACAGAGGCACTATTATATCAGCATGCTTCCACCTTCTAACAGCCCACGAAGCTCTGCCATGAGAGAAGCAGGAAATGGTTATCCCAAAGTCTGGTCTGGGAGGAGGAAGCTTGGGCGCAATTGTCTCTGTGGGAAAATGTAGAGTTCACACACACACACACACACACACACACACGCACCTCCTCTCTCTCCACTATGCCCCAGAAATAACAGCTGCCTGGAAAACTCAGAGAAGCCACAGTAGTAGCCGTCAAGGTCATCTCTTGCGCAAGCCTTGGATATGACAGCCTACATCCCCTGCCCCCCTGGTTCTCTCCCATTTGTGTTGCAAAAAAAAAAGGATGTTCCATGGATTTTTCTGCTAGGAAACTGAATCACCTCAAAGATACCAGTGCAAAACATTTGTTCTCCTCTTAGGGGTTCATTGGTCCAACACAGAGAGATGTAAAAGTGAGGACACAAGCCTTAGTATGCCTGCTGGTGCTTCCATGATATATCTGGCACAAGGAGTCTGTATTGTCCTACATGATACCCCCTCCCCCCAAGATGAAGCGCTTCCATCTTACACTTCCCTCTAAGGCACAGAAAGCTGCCTTACACCAGGTCAGGCTATTTGTCTATCTAGACGAGGGATGTCAGATAATTCTGTCAGATCTGGAAATAGGAAAGGGAAATGCACCAATTTGCACATTTGTCCAAGGTCAGGAACAGGAATCATGCAAGTGAACACGAGTTGTAAGAGATAAATATCATCTATCAGATGAAGCCCAATAGCAATATCTGCCATTATAACATCCTCTACCAGCCATGTTTGGACTAGCAGCTTTCTCAGCTTCTGAAACACTGGAGATATTGGAACAATTGGATAAATCTTTTGAAACTAAAAAAAACCACTGATCACTTTCTACAGATATTTATTATCAATAAATTTGATATACAGATTTTAAGAAATGATTGGAATAAAGAACTGGATTGTCCAATACCACCTAATCAGTGGGGAAACGTTTTAGCTTCTGTAGCAATGGTATCAATGGATCTTAAATTGTGACTTACACAACAGAAAATAATATTTAGAATTGATTGGCTCCATTATGTTTGTATAAAAAAGACTTGTCAAAGACTTGTTAGGTGGAGATGTAATAAGGATAATGCCTCTCTGAAACACATGTTTTTACAGTGCTCCATACTCACTAAGTTTGCGGAGAAAATTGTGGACTATATAAATATGACTGTGGGGGCAATTTTGAAATTTTTGGAGGAAAATATTCTATTCAATTATATACCTATTGTATAGAAGCTGACAATTGGACAACAAAAATGGATTCTACACACCCTAACAGTGGCCAAGAGACTGGAATTGATGAACTGGGAGAATAAAGATATGATCCCAATGGATTGATAACATGAGAACATATGAACGGGTTGCTTACAGACAAAGTCTTTGTTTGGACAAATATACTGAAATCAGGAAGAAGTTTATACAGGATATAGTGGGTTATTAATTATCATATATGTATTAGGACAATCATATTATCTATTTATTTACATAATAATGTATGGAAATGTAACTGAGTATATTTAGTGTATTATACTCTTTCTTAATGTATTTTTTGCACTTTCCCCCTTTCTTTTTTCTTCTTCTTCTTTCATTACTTTATTTTCTATAACTGATTTTTTAAAAATAATAATAGCAACAATTTTTTTAAAACCCTCAGTGAGTTAGGGACTTCATCTGCGTGCAGAAAACAGGGTCTGGTGGATGAGTGGATGAGACTGATAATGGGTCCAATGGTCAAGAAGGCGGTTTCTGCAGGAGCTCTAGAGGGATACTTATGCACTGCATAAAGGAGGACTTTCGCTTATCTGCCTGTATCTTCCAACATTCAGCTTCACTGGATAGTCACAAGTTCTAGTGTTATGAGAGCGGGAGACAAACTTTTCTCTATTCATTCTCTCCCTGCCATGCAAAACTCTATCATGCCTGCCCTGGCAATGGTAGCTCTGTGTAACGGGACGGGGTCTCCTAACAACTTACAGCACCCTTAGCAGACTACAGCAACCAGAATTCATTGGGGGACGCCATGACTGATTTAAAGTGATACGATACAGCATTAAATATATGGACGAAATGTGGCCCAAGACTTTGGGCCCTGCCCTGCCCCAGCATGATAAGGAACCTCACCTTGGGCAAGGTGCTGCAGACACCCACCACCAGGCTGCAGACTTGAGCCAGCAACTCGGTCCTGCTCTCTTTCACTTTCACCAGCCGCAGTACCTGCCCTGAGCCCTGGCCCCAGGCTTCTCCTCCTTGCAGCTTCCCCTGAAATGTAAAACAGGAAAAGAGAGAGACACAATGATGGCACAGGCAGCAGCCCAGAAACCATGGTGAGGGAAGCAGCTTCCGCTGCATTAAAAAGAAACATGTTATCGTGACGCACCAGTGACTTTGCGCTGGCTGCCCTCATGTTACACCAGCAGCTGTCACAGATTTGGGGGGAAGCCAGGCTCTTCAAGGACACAAGCCATGGGAATGGCTGCGGGGCTGAGCTGTGGGCTCCTCACGGGCAAGCCGTCTTCACTCACGCTGTTAAATGCAACAGGAGACCCCTACGCCCACTGCATTGATGAAGTTGTGATAGGCATAACCAGTTTCATATTCCTTCCATACCTGTATAAGGCCACTGGGAGAGCCCTTCTGGATCAGGCCAATGGCCCAGTTCGTGCATCATCCTGTTCTCACAGTGGCCAACCAGATGCCCCAATGGGAAACCCACAAGCAGGACCCGAGCACAAGAGCCCTCTGCCCTCCTGTGGTTTCAGTGACCGGCATTCAGAAATATTACTGCCTCTGACCATGAAGGCAGAGCATAGGAATAGTGGCTAGGAACTATTGATAGCATTCTCCTCCATCAATCTGTCCAGTCCTCTTTAAAAGCCATCCAAGCTGGTGGCTATTACTGCCTCCTTTGGGAGGGAGTTCCATAGTCTACCTACACGCTGCATGAAGAAGTCCTTTCTGATCCATCCTGAAGATCCATCCTGAATCTTCCAAGATTCCGCTTCATAGGTGCCCATGAGGTCTAGTGTCATGATAGGGAGAAAAAGTTTTCTCTATCCTCTTTCTTCATGCCATGCGTAATCTTATACATTTCTATAAAGTCACCTCTTACTTGCTTTTTTTCTTAACTGAAGATTGGTTGTCCTGAAGGAAATGGAAGGGGAATTCAACCTTTTTGGAAGAAAAGCTAGATTCTGCAACCTAAGGTTACAACCTTATGCACACTTCACCTGGCAGACATAATTTTAGCAGGGAAAGGCAGAAAGTAGTTTGGGATCTGCTGGAAAGTCTATGGGTAATTTATAGTAGATATGCAAGCTAAGGTAAAGGACCCCGGGATGCTTAAGTCCAGCTGAATTCGACTATGGGGTGCGGTGCTCATCTCCACTTTCAGGCTGAGTTGAGCTGGCACAGCTTTTCTGAGTCATGTGCCCAGCATGACTAAATTGCTTCTAGTGCACAGAATACCATGATGAGTGGAAGAGCGCATGGAAACACCGTATACCTTCCCACCTCAGCGAGAAGTAGATACTAATTTATCTACTTGCACTGGTATGCTTTTGAACTGCTAGGTTGGCAGGAGCTGGGACACAGCAACGGGAGCTCACCCCGTTTGCAAGTTCAGGAGGTTCAGTGGTTTAGAGCACAGCGCCACCTGCATCCCACTAGATATGCAAGGATTCTGTAGCCATAGCAAGAAGAAAGCTGTTTATCCTACCTTAGTTCAGGTCTGGTACTGAAAACAAATTCCTAGGCACAGAATTTGCTCAGAGGCAACCTGTTCTATAATTCTAATGGCATGCCTTTGAACCTGGCTTTGGGTGGGAGATCATACCTTGTTGGCATCTGTTTGTCTTGAGAGATAATAAAGTGCACCTTGATGGAGAGGAGAAGTCAAATTGCTGTGTTAGCAACACCAAAGTGAGCTCCCTGGGGTGCGTATGGAAGTCCTGGGCTGCCCAGACAAGAAGACCTCCCTCTCTGCCTTTCTGATGTGGTCCAAAGGAAAGCAGAGCAAGAGGTTTGGCACCAGCTTGGCTGCAGGAGTCGCTGGTTGGAGGCATACAAGGCACCCTCATGTGGTTCTAAGAAAAAATGTGGCAAATTGTGCAAGCCCTAAGCCTGCCAACCACTGATTTACAGCACAGTCCTGTGTGGTATCTACTCAGAATAGTAATGGTAATGGTAATAGTTATAATAAATTATTTATATGCTGCCTATCTGACTGAGCTGCCCCACCTAGCACAGGAGAGCAGCTAAGATTGTTTGGGCATATATATGTTCACTGTGAAGGGTGGCAGCAGGCTCCCAATTCCAATAGTGAGACAAAGGAGGATGGAAAGGGTGCATCTTGAGAACAGAGACAAGCCACTCCTAGGTTGTTGGCTTGCGCTATCATTAATGGCCAAGGTCCCAAAACGAAGTCAGGGGCTAATCTGGTCCACAGTCTGGACCTTTGGGGCAGCATTCTTGCCTCTGGAGAGAAAGGAGGCATGGGCCTGAGCATCATCAAGGCAGAGAGAGACAAAACACAGGGTTTCCTTTAGCGCCCTCCTGTGACTGTTTTGCCAATTGCTCTCAGGCTGGAAAGACGGATAGCAAAGTTCCCAGTGGACTGGTGCACACAGCCCGGTGAACCTGACTGCATGCACTCACTGCTTTTATTCAGTACTGGCGTCTCATCAAAGGTGTTCTGCAGGCTTTTGAGATACAACAAATCTGCAAAACCTATGAGGATGATGATACCATGCCTGTCTATAGGCAAAAGTCTCCCCAGGAGTTGGTGGCTGGGTAGCAGCGAAAGGGCTACTTCTTTACTCTTGGGAGAAGAGTAAAGAGAAACCATAAAGCAAGGGTGGGGAGTCTCAAGCCTGGGCCAAATGTGACCCTCCAGACCTTTCCATCTGGCCCTTGGGAGTCTTCCCCAAGCTGCACTGCATCCCCAGGCGCACACACCCCTTCGCTGTTTTTGCCCAGCTGGAATGTGTGCTTGGAACTCTGATGATGCCTCTTGCACATCTGGATGAAGGGCAGAGAGGAAAACACGGTGAAATAGAGGATGTGGTGGAGGACAGAGAGGAGGGGGGGGGCGCCTGTCTTGCCAGTAGTACATGTGAAAGGGATCTAGGGGTCTTAGTAGATCACAAGCTTCACATGAGTCAACAGTGTGAAGCAGCACCAAAACAAACAACAACAACAAAACTAATGCTAATCTAAGCTGCATCAACAGAAATACAGAGTCCAGGTCTAGGCAAGACATAGTCCCACTCTATTCTGCCTTTGTCAGACCACACTGGAATACAGTGTTCAGTTTTGGGCAGCACAATTTCAGAAGGATGTTGACAAGCTGGAATATGTGCAGAGGAGGGTGACCCATGGAAGATGGAGCAAGGTTGTTTTTTCCTGTTGTGGAGGGTAGGACCTGAACCAACGGATTTAAACTATATGAAAGGAGATTCCAACTAAACATCAGGAAGAACTTCCTGACAGCAAGAGCTGTTTGACAGTGGAACAGACTCTCTCGGGAGGCTGTGGGCTCTCTTCATTTGAGGTTTTTAAGCAGAGGTTGGGTGGCCATCTTTCATGAATGCTTGAGCTGAGATTCCTGCATTGCAGGGGGTTGGATTAGATGACCCTTGGGTCTTTTCCAACTCTAAGATTCTATAATGCTGTGAAATCAGCTACTGTACAAAGGTAAGGTTTACATTCTTTCCTCCCCCCACCCCCACTTTTGCCCCTGGCCCCACATACTTCCGGCATGTGGCCCCTGGAAGGTTACTCAGAAGAGAATGTGGTCATTTGATTAAAAATGGTTCCCACCCCTGCAATAAAGGCTCTGGGGATTCTCCAACCTTTACACCATAGGCCACCTGACATCCTGAAAACAAAATATTTAAACTTTGTTAGAGGAAGAGGGCTCAGCTGGCAGCAAGCACCTTCTGTTCCCAGCTTACAGGAAAGGAAAACAGCCAGAAGGAAGGGAAAGAGAGTTCACTTCTGAGACAGAATTGCAACCTTGCCTGGCTCAGATCCTCATACTTGTAAGAAGGTGAAATGAGCCCTGCTAGATCAGGTCAGTGGCCCAAATAGAGCAGCATCCTGTTCTCACAGTGACCCACCAGGTGCCAGTGGGAAACCTGCACGCAGGATCCAAACACAAGAGCTCTCTCCCCTAACGTGGTTTCCTGCAGCTGGTATTCAGAAGCATTGCTGCCTCCAGCCGAGGAGGCAGGGCACAGCCATTGTGGCAAAAGCCGTTGATAAGTCTTATTCTCCACGAATTTGTCTCATCCTCTTTTAAAGCCACCCACATTGGTGGCTGTCACTGACTCATGTGAGACCAAAGTTCAACTATGCACTTCACAATGTTGTACTTCCTTTTGCCTGTCCTGAACCTTCCAATCTTCAGTTTCTTTGGATATCCACAATTCCTAATGCTATGAGAAAGGGATGTGAGAATGCACAAAAGTGAAACCCAGTGGAACACCAAGCTACCGATGGTGGCTACTGTCTCCCTCTACAGTTGGAGGCCGTATGCCTCTGAATACCAGTTGCTGAGAAATGCAGCTGGAGAGAGTGCTATCACCATCTGCTTGAGGGCTTCCCATTAAGGCATCTGGTTGACCACCATGCTGGTCTAGGGGGGGGCCTTTGGCCTAATCCAGGAGGGCACTTAAGTTCACCCAGCCCACCTCTAGAACACCTCTCCTGCATCATTTAACTGTGATTGTACAAAAACAAATGAAGCCATCTAATGCAGTGTTAGATGGCTGGTCCATCTAGTAGTCAGGAGCAAGCAGGCAGTAAACAATACCATGCAAGATGGAGTGAACACTTCGTTTGCAAAAAAAATGTGATCTGCACAGACTTATTGGAGTGTCAGGCCTAATGAGCATGAGCACAGCAGCTCAGCTCAGTAGGTCTGCCCCCATGAAGCAGTCGCTGAGACTGAAGGTTGGCATAGGAAGTTGCTTTATCCCAGGCTGGGCAGTCCCAGGCTGGTTTTTGGGTGGAATTGAAGAAGGCACCCGAGGGTTCAGATTGCACCATTAAAGTTGGTTTGGTGCTCTGTGAACCTGCTTCTCCTCCCCCCACTGGACTTTTTTATTTTTTTGCAGTAAGGAAATGTTCAGTTTCTGTTAATTGGTTCTCGTGGGAAACTTGCAGATTCTAGCTTCACCAATTAACTCAAGCTGGTGTCAATTTACTCTTGGCAGAAAGCCCAGGTCTGCTTGACCTAGAAACTACTCACTCTGATTGGTTAACGAGCAGCACTCAACTCTGTTATCAAGGGATTGTTAGCTCAGTTTGGTGTGAGGTGTGTTAGGAGTTAGAAGTGCTGTGTATGGTTATGAGAGAGAGAGAGAAAGAGAGGATTTATTTTGTTTTTATTTGTATGCAGAAACTCTGCTGGTTTTATTTTTCCTTTTAATAAATCCTGTAAATAGTTATTCTGAGTCTAGCTGACTAGTCATTACCACCTCAACTAGCTTCTTCGCTGTGCAGGAAAACTCTGCTACGTTTGGGCTAAAGCCAGTAGGGCTATGCCTGACACTTCAAAGTTCCATGAGGTTATGGGCATTGTGCTGCCAGCCTGAGTTGTGGTGGTGTCAGCATCAACAGTGTTGGTTCCAGTAGTTCCAGAAGTTGTTGTTCCTGTTGGTGCAGCAGATGGACACTGGCTGGTTCCTGACTGTGGTGAGCTGGTGACGCAGTGGACACAAGGACAACAGCTGCAGCGTGTGAGTGCTGGGTGCTGTGGTTCCTGTTTTCTCTCTCGGTGGTCGTGAGTAGCTGGTTCCGGGTTCCAGGGACATCGCTCTCAAGATGGCCTCACAACCAGGTCAGATGGCTTTTGAGCGTCTGAATGACTCCAATTACTTGCTGTGGTCGGAACGCATGCAGGCAGTGCTGCAGAGGGATCGTCTCTGGCAAGTGGTGAGTAAGTTTCCTACGAAGCCTGATGATGAAGACCTCGATAACGACCAAAGAGCAAGGGCCACAATTGTCTTGGGGCTGGAAGATTCCCAGTTGCCGTATGTGAGGGGAATCAAGACAGCTAGAGGTGTGTGGCAAGCACTTAAAGAACTCCATGTGCGTGAGACAGCGGTTTCCAAGCTGTTCATTCGCAAGGCATTGTACAAGGCAATGTTACAGCCTGGGGTTACAATGCAGGAACACCTACACAGTCTACAGTTAAAGTTTACTGCGCTACAGGAAAGAGACTGTGCGTTAGACCAGCAGGAGAAGGTGGCTATTATTTTGAGTTCTCTCCCGGAAAGCTGGGATAATTTAGTTTTGTCTCTAGAAGGCATACAGGAGCGTGATTTATCAGTCAGTTACGTTACTGGGCGTTTGATTGAAGAATGGCAGAAGAGGCAAGAAAGGTCGTTGGCTGCAGAGGCTTCTACAGGTGGACGGTTTGGAAGGAGTTCTCATGCCGTGCCAGAGGTGAAGCAAAAGCAGCGTACTGGTGAGGAGTCAGCGTTTGCTGTTAGGCGTTGTTTCCGATGTGGGTCTTCAGCGCATCTAAAACGACAATGTCCGGAGTTGGTCAAGTCTCAGTTGCCGGTGCAGGAGCAGAGACGAGATCAGCAGCAGCAGCAGCAGTGTAAAAAGAAATTCTTCAAACAAAAACAGTCGGCTCAGCTGGTGACCGGCGAGGTCAAGATTGCTGATGAGAAACAAGCGGTCTGGGTGGTCGATTCGGGAGCGTCTCGCCACATCGTGAATTCAGATGAATTGTTTGTTTCCAAGAACTTAGCACAGCGCAGCCAGGTGGCTCTAGCAGACGGAAGTACTTCCGAAGTGATTTCGGGGGGTGCAGTTTTTGTTCCTTGTCTTCGTGAATGCCTGCAAAATGTACTTTGTGTGCCGTCATTAAGGAGCAATCTGATGTCTGTAGATTGTTTGCTAAAAGCTGGGTTTAAAGTGTATTTTGAAGGAGACAGTTGCATTATTAAGAAGGCTGGTGAGATTTTAGGCACTGCTAAGTCAGAGGGAGGCTTGTTTTGGCTTAAAGCAGGATCTCAAGTTGCAGCAGTAGTCAGTAAATCTCAGCCTGCTAACAAAGCTATACATGACAACTGTGTGCACTTATTGCATAGGAAAATGGGGCATGCTTGCTGGAAAAGTGTACTAAAAATGTCTGAATTGGCTGATGGGGGTAATTTAAAGAGTTGTAACAAGTACCTTGATTGTAATGTGTGTAAAAAGGTTAAAACCCACAGAGTCTCTTACCCCAGAAGTGACAGAGTTAGTGAGTCACCGCTACAGCTGGTTCACATGGACGTAATTGGTCCATTTGCTGTAAGCAGGGGTGGATCGCGCTTTTCACTAACAATTGTGGATGACGCCACGCGTTATTCTTGGGTTTTTCCCATGAAGAATAAGGGTGACGTGTTCACTAAGTTTAAAGGCTGGGTGGCATCTGTGGAAAGATTTCTGTCCATTAAACTCAAAAGGATTCAGACGGACAGAGGTGGCGAATTTATGTCAAATGCCTTTAAAGATTGGTTACAAAAGCGTGGCATTGGGCATAGAAAAACGAACGTTTTTTCCCCAGAGGAGAATGGCGTTGCAGAGCGGAAAAACAGATCTTTACAAGATATGATGTTTGCCATGCTTGATGATGCTGATTTGCCCATGTCTTATTGGGGGGAGAGCATGCTCACCGCATGTTATCTCCAAAATAGGCTCTTTCATCAAACAATAGGTACAACTCCGTACTTTAAATTGTTTCAGAAAAAACCCAAAATTGACCATTTGCATGTGTTTGGATCAAAAGCCTGGGTATTAATTCCGAAACAAATGAGAAAGAAGGGAGATCCTAAAACCAAACAGTTAGTGTTTGTGGGTTACCAGGAGCTGGGAAAAGGTTTCCGCTTTGCTGAAGGGACAAATGGCATTGTGATCTCCAGGAATGCCAGTTTTTGTGAACATAGTGGCTGGGAGAGACTACATGCCAATACTGAGGTTTGGTTTGAACCTTCCCAGGAGCTTCATGACTCTGAAAGTAGACACAGAGAGTCAGAGTCTGAGGGGGAGGAAAGTTCAGATAAGAGCTCTCAAGAAAGTGGAGTTAGCCAAAGACCAGTTGCTAAGCAACAAAAGAGAGGTCATAGTTCTGAGGAGGAAAGTGGGTCAGAAGAAAAATTTTCTCCCAGAAGATCTAAAAGACAAAACAAAGGAGTGCCTCCGGTGCGTTTTTCCCCAGATACTGCAAATGTGTTTAGTGTAAGTGCAGAACCCAAGAGTTTTCAGGAGGTGTTAAAGTTACCAAAAGAGGAGGCAGAGCTCTGGAAACAGGCAATGGAGGAAGAGATGTCCTCTCTGAATGAGCACAAGGTTTTTACACCAGTAGCAGCGCCTGAGGGGGCAAAGATTGTAGGCTGCAGGTGGGTGTACAAACTTAAACCTCTGGTGACAGGAGAGTACAAATACAAAGCTCGTTTAGCGGCTCAAGGATACTCTCAGAGGCCTGGAAAAGATTATGACGAGACTTTTTCCCCTACTGCTAAGGGGGACAGTGTAAGGCTGATTTTAACGCTTGGAGCAAAGAGAAAACTCCTGTTAAACCATTTTGATATCCAGACTGCATATTTACATGCATCAATATCAGAAGACCTGTATCTAGCTGAACCGCCTGGTTATGAGACAGGTTCCAATAGAGTGTTGAAATTAAACAAAGCTCTATACGGTCTCAAACAGGCTGCAAGATCTTGGAACAAATGTTTCCATGAGGCCTTAGTGTCATTTGGTTTCAAGCAGAGTACAGCTGACAATTGTGTTTATGTACGTGGTACAGGCAGTGATCAAGAGTTTTGTCTGATTTATGTAGATGATGTATTGTATGCCTGCAAAAACAGATAAACAAACTAAAAGATTTGCCAAGCAATTGTCCAGTAAGTTCAAAGTGAAAGACTTAGGCCCGGTTAGGACATATCTAGGGTTGGAAGTGTGCTGGGCCCAAGATGGCAGCTGCCTAATTAGTCAGCAGAACAAAGTTAAACAACTACTGACTACATACAGGATGCAGGATTGCAAAGGGGCAGCGGTGCCTATGGATCCAGGTTTCATAAAAACACTTCATATAGATGAGAGTCCTGAATTTGAACATCCTGATGTATATCACTCTGTAATTGGAAGTTTATTGTATATAGCACAGTGGTCTAGACCTGATATTAGCTATGCAGTAGGCATATTAAGTAGATTGGTCTCAAAACCCACACTAAATGCCTGGAAAGGGGTAAAACAAGTTCTGAGATACCTCAAACAGACAATTGGCTATATGTTACAATTAAATTCTTCCGAGGATGAAATGTTGAGTTGCTACTGTGATAGTGACTGGGGAAATTTGCCGGATAGAAAATCTGTCACAGGACTAGTCATAATGGTCGGTGGAGCTTTAATCAGCTGGCGGTCACGCAAGCAAGACGTTGTAAGTGTGTCATCAACGGAATCAGAGTACGCCGCATTGAGTGAATTGTGCAACGAGGTGATTTATTTCAAGCATTTGTTAGCAGATTTAAATGTAAATTGTGGAGAACCAGTACGAATTTACATTGATAATCAAGCTTGTATAACCTTAAGTAAAACAGAGGGTTTCAAATCGCGTTCCAAACATATCTCTGTAAAATACCAAAATGTACGTTGCTGTGTACAAGACAATGTAATCACCTGTACTTATGTGTCAAGTGAAGAAAATGTAGCAGATGTGTTAACTAAACCATTGGCAAAGGTAAAGAACAAGCGAATGTGCAAGGGTTTAGGTTTGCTGGAAAAATAATCTCCTACATAGGTGTATTTGGAGTTAATTGTTCAGCAGAATCTGTGAGGGGGTGTTCAGTTTCTGTTAATTGGTTCTCGTGGGAAACTTGCAGATTCTAGCTTCACCAATTAACTCAAGCTGGTGTCAATTTACTCTTGGCAGAAAGCCCAGGTCTGCTTGACCTAGAAACTACTCACTCTGATTGGTTAACGAGCAGCACTCAACTCTGTTATCAAGGGATTGTTAGCTCAGTTTGGTGTGAGGTGTGTTAGGAGTTAGAAGTGCTGTGTATGGTTATGAGAGAGAGAGAGAAAGAGAGGATTTATTTTGCTTTTATTTGTATGCAGAAACTCTGCTGGTTTTATTTTTCCTTTTAATAAATCCTGTAAATAGTTATTCTGAGTCTAGCTGACTAGTCATTACTGCCGCAACTAGCTTCTTCGCTGTGCAGGAAAACTCTGCTACGTTTGGGCTAAAGCCAGTAGGGCTATGCCTGACACTTCAAAGTTCCATGAGGAAAGTGACAGGAAAGTGTGGGATAACAATCCCTTGATGCAATATAATCTAACCTCTGTGCAAACACATCAAAATTATTAAATAGCTGACACTGTCTAACCAACCCACAAACATTTATTCAAGTTTATCAGGATGAATGCTCTTTAAACAGCACACCTAGGAGAAGGCTATGTCAGACCATCAAGCTCAGTATTGTCAACATTGATTGGCAGAGGCTCTCTGGGGTCTCTCCCAGTGCTACCTGGAGATAGCAGGAGTTGAACCTGAGAAGACAGATTCTCTATGATGAAACCACAGTCTTTCCACAAAGGGTTCCCTATTTCTTGGACTTGGAGGATGGAGGTGGGGGGAACTTGAAGGTGGCCTTAGCAGAAGCCCACACTCTCACCTGTAGGCCATATCTGTTACGGTCATGATTCTTGCTGGCATCGCCCACATTCTCCAGATCCATGGCCCCATCCTGCTTGCAAGCAGAGAGCAAGTTCAGCTCATAACACTCTTGGATATCTGAAAAACAGGCCGAGAGAGATGTAGATGCAAAAGGAAACAGAATTGCTCCAGCTGCCTTGGGAAATTCTTAACACTCAAGGCCTGGGCAGGGTGAATGAGTCAGGGGTGTCAGCATAGCCAGCAAGGTGAGCAACAGCAAGCTCAGTGAGATTTGCCCACAAGGCAGGAAGTTCAGCAGCAACACAACCAACTCCATGGTTACAGCTATGCATTGCTAACTTCTCTTTTCCACTCCCAGCTCTTGCACATCTGGAAGACCTGGGGCTCTGCTCAGAGCCAGAGGAAGGCGGAATCATTCCTGCCCTACAGGAAGGAGTTGCCAGCAAAAGAGGTCACTTTAAGTTGCCCTTTAGGTTGTTGCTGGCATCCATCTGTCTCAAGAGACAATGGAGTGCACCTCCGATGGTGAAGTCAAGCTGCTGCATTAGCAGCACCAAAGTGACCTCTCCAGGGCACAAGCCTGGGTGGTGAGTCTGGAGGTCCTGGGCTGCAAAGAGGAAAAGACTCCCCTCTCGGCCTCACTGATGTGGTTCAAAGGAAAGCAGCGCAAGACATTTGGCACCAGCTTGGCTGCAGGAGTTGCCAGAAGTAGGCGACCATCTTAGGGACTCCTCTCTGGATTTATGTAGAGTTTGCTTCTTAGCTTTTTCTTCCCCTGAAGATATTCCACAAGGCAGTGGAGGTTTAGGACCAGAGTAGTCCTCCTTCTGGATTTTCTACCTTCCCAAGTGGATGAGCCCCACCTGCCCCAAGTTTCCCTCCACAGTACGTGCAGAAACCACCTTTCCACATTTGCCTTTGATAATCTTCTTGGAGCAGCAGAGTCCACGTGGAAACGCCACCTAGGCAGCAAGGAGGGGCTTCCCAGAGAACCTGACATGTGCCCTCACTTATAACGGTTGGCTGGTGTGTCGCTGTCACCACCACTACTGTGCCTATTGAAGGGGAATGGGAGCAACTTGGCAGCTACCCAAGCTCAGCCAGGAAAAGCTGAGAGGAGGAGGAGGCAGTGGGGAGGTGGAGGCCCAGGCATTTCCTCTGTGCGCAGGGCCGGGGTCTCACATTCCTGAGTGGAAGCAGCAACAGCCGCAGCTGGCGGCTTTGCTACGACCAGACATGCCCTGCTCTCTTGTGCTGGTTGCTCACACTGAGCTGGGCAGGGCTGAATCCCTCCTTCAGTTGGCTCTCACCTGGCAACGCCATCAGAGCAAGCCTTGGCCTGATAATTAACTGGATAGGAACCCACATACAGTATCCCATTTAGTATCCCCCAAACTTCCCCCTCATGTATCCTGCCCAGGGGGCATAGGCGCTGGACAGCTCTTATTGCTATGCCAACTGGTGCTCCTAGGGCAGCATTGCAAACTAGGGGAGTGGGGTGTGCCTCTTTCTGGGAATGGTCAGCCCCTTTTCTCCCCAGACTGTTAGGCCAACGATTGGGGAGTGGTGCAGGTCCATCCCCCTGCTCTAGGGCCACATTCACACAAAACATTTGAAGCATGGCGATACCACTTTAAACAACCATGGCTTCCCCTAAAATACCCTGGGAGCTGTAGTTTGTTAAGGGTGCAGATTGGTTTTAAGCAGTCCCCTATTCCCCTTGCAAAGCTACAGTTCCCAAGTCCCTTGTGAAGAGGGATTGATGGTCCAACCACACATAGTGGAATTGTAGCTTTGAGGGGAATAGGGGGTCTCTGGAAAACTCCCAGCACCCTTAACAAACCACAGCTCCCATAATCCTTTGGGGGAAGCCTTGAGTTCTTAAAGTGCTTTAAATGTATGGTGTAAATGTGGCTCAGGTCCACCAAAACCTTCTTCAAAATCTCCTCCCACCACCTCCCCAATTTTTAAAGTCAACAACTGAAACAGAGCCTATTGCTATCCTTGTTTTTAGGAAACTCTATAAAGCATGGGTTCCAGGCATTTATATATCCATGGCTCAGTTTCCTAGGAATGAGGTTCAGCGGAGACCGTGGTGTCTTTATGACATATGGCTTATTCACACATACACAACCTGAGCCTACGCTGGAGGGGCTCACAGCATTAACAACCAAGAAAGTCTTCGTTGTCCCAATCACAGCCTTGGATTCCAGGAGAAATCAAGCACGGCTCTCCCTCTCTGGCTTGCGCCTGCTTCTAACTTCCAGCGCTCTCTCTCACACAACTCTCCACTCTGGCTTTTGTCTTTCTAACTTAACACCACCCATCTGCTCTCTGGCACAGAGCCATTTTCTTTGTTATACTAATGACCAACTGTACTTAAGGTACTTAGATGACAACTATGACCCTTGCCTGACTAGCCCAACAATTGAATCCTCCATTAGATTGTAACCCTTGATAGATCCAGTACCCCAGGAATTAAGAGGAGATTTGAGCATCATGCAGACCAATCCCCCTGAATTCACAACCATACAGACATGCTACAGGGCTGCTGATAGTACTACCAGTAGCTAAAATTGTGTAAGGCACTTGAAAATGAAAGATAACAAACACTATTATTAGCATGAATGGCACCTTACCTATTTCCCTTCCTCTTAGGACACTCCCCTTGGTTACTGTTTTTTAAGAAGACTGGGGTGGGGAGGAGGATATGGCTAAAAAAGGGGAGTCACGGAGGAAGTGGGGCTTGAGGGTTGCATCAATAATTTCCCAGGTAATTCAAGCATTTGTTACCAGAGGGCAGGAGAGGGACATAGACCAACAATGTTCTGTGTCCTACATAGAGCAGCTGCCATTTGATGCTACAGAGTAGTGGCTCCCAAAGTGGGTGGTACTGCCCCCTGGAGGTGGAATACAAAGTGGGGTGCTAAAAGGAAAGTGGGGAGCAGGGTCTAATTGACTGTCAGAATTTGCAAAGCTGGCACCACTGAATCAATTAAACTCAACTGCTTTAATTGGATTTTGAATAAACATGCAACTAATTCTCTTTAAAAAAATATATTATTGTGCTATTATTTTCCTTAAGGAGTAAACCCTACACAAATCCAGAGTGGAGTCCCTAAGATGGTTGGATGGTGCCTTGTAGGCCTCCTTCCGGCAACTCCTGCAGCCAAGTGGGTGTCAAACACCTTGCTCTGCTTTCCTTTGAACCAGATTGACGAGGTTGAGAGGAGTCTTGTCGTCTGAGCAGCCCAGGGCCTCCAGACACACCGCCCAGGCTTGCCCCCCAAAGAGATCCCTTTGGTGTTGCTAATGCAGCAGTTTGACTTCACCCCCAGAGGCACACCCCACTGTCTCTCAGGACATAGGGATGCCAAGAGCAGTGGGTCGCGCAAGCTGCTGTTATGAATAATGATTCTTAGAGGGATGGGCGAGGGCATTGGGGATACCTTTATTGAACCGAGGGCATGGGGGAACCGTGGGAAGCGCCAACCAGGGTCCCTCCAGATGTGTTGGACTACAACTCCCATCACTGCGGCTGATGGAGCGAGTGGTGGTGCAGTGGTCAGAGCATTTGACCAGGTCCTTGGAAACCATGGTGCAAATCCCCACACTTGGCCATGAAGCTTTCACTGGATGACCTTACGCCAGTCACTGCCTCTCATGCTAACCCAGCCTCACAGGATTGTTGTGGAGATTAAATGAAGGGCAGGAGAACCCCTTGGAGGGAGAGAGACGGAAGGTGTATATGGAGCAATAAATAAACAAATAAGTTGCAGTTCAGCATAGCTGGAGGACCTCAGGTCAGCAAAGGCTGCTCTATAGTCCAGCTGGGGGGAGGGGAGGAACCAATGTTTTCCCTGGCAATCAAATTTGATTTGGGGCATGGCTATGGCCAGGTAAATCATCAACAGCTGTATAGGAAGCTCTGCTCAGACATCACAGCCCGCTCTAGTTCCTGCCAGCTTGACAGAAGGTAGCAGAACCCTGTGATCATGTGTACAAATCGCTGAAGCCGCTCATCCGAGCACCTGTACAACGAACAGCTCTGGCATGGGGAGACCTGCAAGAGGCGCAGAAACAGCTACTGCTCTCCGCCCTCCACCCCCTGCCCATCTGCCCACAAAGCATGGTGCTTTGGCTCTGTACAGCTGCAAGGCGCCCTTACCTAGCAGCGCCTGGAAGAGCTCGCTCTGGAAGACGTGAACCACTTTCTCGATGGAGACTTGCAGAGGCCGCTCCGCTGGGGACTGCAGACTCCCCTGGTACCTTGCCAGGATCTCCACAGCCCGCTGGGTGTCTGCCAAGACAGGATCAGAGCTATAAAGCACAATGCCTGCACACAGGCAGCAGGCCACGCCCCCTCATGCCCCACTGCTGACATCGTTTGCCCCTGTTATGTGGGCAGAGGTAGACTGCCTTTGGAAAGGAAGGTTCCATCTCACTGTCACAGCCAACAGCTGCCCTTCTCCACAACTTCACCTAACCCTGTTTTATATCCACCTTACAATGAACCACGTTTGCAACTTGGTTCCAGTGTGTGCTTGTTTGTTTGTTTTTAAACAAACAAACAAGCAAGCAAGCAAACAAACAAACAAACAAACAGGATTTCCTTAGACCAAGTCTTATACTGCTGGTCTATTTGGTTTATCTGCCTTATACAGAATCAGACCATGGATCCACATTGCATCCACACTGTACATTCAATGCACATTTAAAGAACACAACTCCCCACCCCCCAAGAATCATGGGAAATGTAGTTTAACTGCTCACCAAACTACAGTCCCCATCACTCTTAACAAGCTACACCTCCCAGGATTCCTTGAGGGAAAGCCACACGCTTTAAGTGCCCTTTAAAAGTGCTTTAAATGCATGGTGCGGTTGTGACAGCACTTACTGGATTTCAGGCAGGGTTCTCTCCCTGTAGATGCCATCAGGAATCAAACCTGGACCTTCTGCATGCCAAGCAGAGGCTCTACCACTTAGTTATGGCCTTTCCCCTTTGGAAGTCATTCAAAACACAATGCTTTGGTCCACAGATCTACAGCCCTAACCAGATTGTGGAAGGGAGTCCCCCTGTGCATGGGGGCTCAGACTGACTCCCATCCAAAAGCAACACTACCTCTCAAAAGCATGGGGAGGGTGGTGAACAGCAGTGCAGCTGGGTCAGTGTACTGGATGAAGATCACCTCTGTTGAAGCAATGATTCTTTAGCATCAACTTTGTTGGACTGGTCATGTTGTGTGGATGCCTGATTATCGTCTTCCAAAGCAACTACTCTATTCCGAACTTTAAAAATGGAAAGCGTAATGCTGGTGGTGAACAAAAGAGGTTTAAAGACTCTCTCAAGGCAAATCTTTAAATGTAGTATAAATGTAGTATAAACACCGACAACTGACCTGCGAGTGCTCCAGTTGGAGAACAGCCTTGACCAAAGGTACCATGGGCTTTGGAGACACTCAAACTCCACTGTGCCCCCACTGTGGAAGGACATGTGGGTCCAGAACTGGCCTCCACAGTCACTTACCGACTCATTGTTAAAACCGTGTTTAGGGAAGACAATCTTACTCGGCTATGAGGGATTGCCAAAGAAGAAGCAGCAGCTGGGTCAGGCTGGTGGAGGGCCCTTCTGAGCCCCTCGGACCACCAGCCAGTGCCTAAGCTGTCTGGCTACAGGAAGGCTGGAGTTCTCTCCGTATTTACTCTCATTCTGATATACTTGGCATTTTTAATTTGAAACACTCACTCACTTTTATTTTGTCCCCCTAAAAAAATCAAGAGAGCTTCTTAAAACTCTAGAAAAGGGCTCTCAGAGATCCTGATCAACCAAGCGGCTAAGTTCAGATGCCTCCCTAGCCTCCTGTGGGTTCTGCTGCCCTCAAGAAGCATCTCTCCCCCAGACCAGCGCATGGAGGGGGGCTTCCCTTTGTGAGGGACAGCCCTAATACAAAGGGCGTCTGTACCAGCTCCTGGGAGGAGTCAAACAAGAGGGCAGCTGAGCCCATCCTCTGACCTTGTAGCTCTTTTGCTCCCAGCAGGGGGTACAGATCCCAGAACAAGAGGGCTGTGTCTGCAAGTGCTCAGGACCCTGAGACAATCACTTCTCACAACATGCCACCACACCTCAGGAAGAAAGCTGGAGATGTTGGGAGATTTCCTTCTTCCAGTACAGGAGTTTGCAAACCTTTCTGTTTCAAAGCCAGCCACATAAGCATTGATTTGTCTGCTATGGAATCTCAAGTGGGCTATGGATCGTGCTTTACTTGCGTGGAGGACAACGAACACAGCTAAGCTCTACCTTCATGGTTGGAGGCAGCATGCTTCACTGTGTTAGAAACTCAGATATATAAGTTAGGTGCCAAATGGCTCCTTAAACCAATGTTGTAGTCGTCAAAATGGACTATCTGGTTGCCATCTTGGGGGCAGCTGGCTCTAAAGTCTTATTTTTCAAATGATGGACTGACTGTGATTGATTATGACTAGTGAGCTTTGAGCTTTGAGAACTTACAGAAGAAGAATCACTTGATCCAGGCACAGTCCACATATATACTGGCTTTTTCCAATCTCTTTTTCTTAATGGTGACTGCTCTTGCTCAGGCTGCACAGAAATAGGCATTTTGGTTCCAGGAATTCGTCCCAATTGTGCAAATAAAATATAACTGACAGAACTCTATGGGATGGGGGTATTAGTGTGTGAAAGCAGTCCAGATCTGATGATCCCCAGATGGTGGAGATATCATATGCCATCCTGGCACCTAGGCATCTTCGCTTGGTCACAAGTGGTTGAAAGGCAGGTGCACAATGTGACTGGCTAATTTTGAACAGTGCAAATACCAGTTGCCAGGAATCACAAGCAGGGAGAGCGCTGCTGTTGCACTCAGGTCCTGCCTGCAGATTTCCTATCAGGGCATCCTTCTGGCTACTGGGAGAACAGGATACTTGACTAAATGTGCCTTTGGCCAGGTCTAGCTGCAGGGCTCTTCTGATATTCTTAGGCTGGGACCCACATTGTGTCCCCTGCCATAAATGGACAGTGCATCCTAGGAAAGCACTTATTACTCACCTGCAGCTATCTGCTGTTTGCTGTAGGGGTGGACAACCTCTCTGCCCAGAACCCTTGCAGAAGGGTTCACCCTCTTCCTGTACCACCCTCAGAATTAAAAAGACACTAGTTCACACTGTTGGAAGGCTTCATGAGATCAGAGCAATATAGGGGGTTTTCCAAGTGCAGAAACACACGTCCTTACCTTAAGTCACCCAGACCCTGCTTCTCTGTTCCATGCAGGCACTGGGTGGCCATTCTATTTTAAGAAAAATCGCCTTACCCTACCAAATGCCCACTCAACTGCACCGATCTGGGGAACTAGGACTGTTGCAGGTGCCACATAATACTCATTCTGCACAACAGCACCTGCAGGTTGGAACTCCCTGCCTATTGACATCAAGCAGCTGCCTTCGCTGTGCTTTTTTTGGCACCTGCTAAAAAACATTTTTCTTTAGGCAAGCTTAGCCAGACATGTTAACATGTGTTTTAAGCTGCTCTTTAGCTTGCTGTTGATCTCAATTATTTTTTGAATGTTTTAAACACTTATTTTCAACTGTTTTTCTTTCTTTCTTTACTGATAATCCTATGGTTTTCTTCTTTTTGTAAATCACTCTAAGTTTTATCACAGCTGAGCGGTATGTAAGTTTTGTGAAATAAATAAAGGGCATCTAAGCCACCCATTACATTTTTTTTTTTTTTACAAGAGACCAAGGCTGCTCGGAGAATGGACTGAGTCAGATCATTGCTCCTCCTTGCCCAGGGATAGAGAAGCACTGCAATAAGTTGTTAATTACCGTATTTTTCGCTCTGTAAGACGCACCACACCACAAGGTGTTTTTGGAGGAGGAAAACAAGAAAAAAAATATTCTGAATCTCAGAAGCCAGAACAGCAAGCGGGATCGCTCTGCAGTGAAAGCAGCAATCCCTCTTGCTGTTCTGGCTTCTGGGATAGCTGCGCAGCCTGCATTTGCTCCATAAGACGCACACACATTTCCCCTTACTTTTTAGGAGAGAAAAAGTGAATCTTATAGAGCAAAAAATACGGTATATTATTTACCCCCCTCTTTAAGCAGCCTCCCTTTTATATCCTCACAACAGCCTTGCAAGGCAGGTCAGCTGAGTGGCAGTGGCAGGTCAAAGGTTTATTCCTTTGGGACTGAGCAGGGATTTGAATCTCACCACCTACAATCCAGGACTCTATCCCAGGAGTAACCAATGTGTTGCCCTCTAAACATTTTGGACTACAATGCCTATTTGCCCCAGACAGCATGGCCAATGGTCAGGGATTATGGGAGTTGTAGTCCACAAATCTGATGGGCACTGCAGTGGCAGTGACAATCCCAGACCTGGATGCGTGTGCACAGTTCCTGATTTATGTATGAGCTGAGCAGGCTAGAGCCCACAGCCTCATAAACTAGAGGGCATCAGCCTCTTGCAAAAAAAAAGGGGGGGGAGTTTTAATAATAAACTGCAAAAGAAACAGCTATAGAAAATTATTCAAAACATTATTCAAAATTATACCCAACAATTCCACCTTGTGTAAACCAATTATTTTATTCAACCCTCAAGCAGAGTTATCGTAAGTTTACTGGTAAGTTTAGTTACTGATTTTAATAGCATAATTGAGAAGTTTGCATCCAAAATAGCTTGATAGAAACTGTTCTGACTTTGCATATACTGTAGTACAATGACTCCTCTATGAATGTGGTGAATGTCTCCATTAATTCCATACTTTTGAAACTTCATAAAGGTTATAAATTTATAAGCAGTCTTTTTATCAATGCCAAGATTTCAGCAATGTTCTACTTTCACTGAATAGATATAGGGAAGAATTGGGTTTTGCTTCTCATGATCAGATGCTATTAAGTCTGAGCCTCCCCGGGTCTCTTAGCCAAGGCCTTCAATGGCTGTAATTGTGGCTGGGTGTGCAAATCACATTACTGTACAGTAGCAGGTAGCAAAGTTAGAGGGTGGCTTCTGGGCCTTTGACTCCAGCACTTTGTCCCTGCTGGAAAATACTTCTCCCTGAGGTGCAGCTGTTAACATGCACAGAAACCCTGTCAATGAAATTCTGGAGGCAACCCCATACAGGATGCCAGGCGGGTGCCCCCAGAAGGGCTTCCCACAACTTTGTCTCCGGGAAACACACCAGCCCTGCCAGGAAGATCAATAGGTAGCATCTCAGGTGGCAGCAGGAAATTACCGCCTTGCAATAAGTTTGGGAAAGACACGGCCCCATTCATGGGCATTCACTCTCTAGCCGCGGAAGGGGTCCAGAGGCCTTGAGGGGGGGGGGGAAGCACAGAGAACAGTGTGCACCACAGTCGCCCCCTTCCGCCTCAGGGCCCGGGCACGACAACTCGCCGCCCCCCGGCACCCTCTTACCTCTCCGGCTGGTCATGGCCCGGGCGGGGGCGCCCCCGCCGTTATCTCCACTACGCTCTCCGAGATAAGAGGGGAGGAGGCTGGGCGGGTGGCGTTGCCTTGAGGGGCCGCCCTGTCCGGACGGAGGGACGGAGGGCGGGGAAGAGGCGGAGGAGGGCAAAGGGGCCGGGCTCCGACTTTCTGGGCGGGACAGTCGGCCGGCCGGCGGGGTTCACGCGCCCAAAGAGCGATGGAGGTGTTCCCTGCCCACCCTTTCTCCCAGAAAATCACGAGGGCTGGAAATGTCACTCTTCCAAACGCACCCCAAAAGGGCAGCCACGTTCGCTTTTGCGATTCGTTTCCCAAAGAGACTCACGGGCGCTGGATACCACGCACACCAAACCTACGGGACGAGACGGGGAAACACCCCGCGATCCCAGGGCTTTGCAGAGGATGCGAGAACTGCAAGTGCTTTGCCGGGGAGACGGAGGCTCTGAAGCCAGGAAACGTGGCTCCGGCCCCGGACACACGCACCCCATGCCGTGTCCAGTTTCGTCCCACCTCCAGGATGCTGCCAGCACCCTTTGATAACTAAAAGTGACCACCCAAAACTTTCCCCCTTCAGTGCCCTAAGTTTAGCGAGTACCTGCCATGTGTTTCCCTCACTATTCGATCAACAGATGCTTGCCTAAGCGCCGCCCAGGCCTTGCCACGCGTGCATGGACACGGTCCAATGGCAATGCGCGCGTCCCAAGGTGAAGGCAGGGGGTGGGGCGAAGAGGAAGAAGACGCGCGTTTCTCATCATTACTCTGGACCTTTAATGGGAGCGGGAAGGTTGAGCGACTGTGTCCTGGGGCAAAAAAACAAGAATCATATTTATTTTTCAGGTCATATTGTAAGGCTTGATTGTCACAAAACCTTACAAAAGAATACAACAATAAAAATTATCAGTAAAAACATTTAAGAACAACTATTTTAAATATACGGGTGTTTTGTTCTTTTAAATCAGTGAGCTAAAAACCAGATTGAAACGTGTCAACATTCAGCGTATCTGGATAGGATTGCCTAACGGAAAATGTTTTTAGCACAAGCCGGAAAGAGTACAACGAAGGTGGCTCGCCGCCTGATGTCACTACTGCCCCGGGGATGTTTCACTCGGCCTGGAGTTCCAAAGTGTGGGTGCTGCCACACTTATTGCTGGCATCTGCCTGCCTTCAGATACAATGAAAGAGTGTACCATCGGGGGTAAAGTCAAACATTTTAGAGAGTTGCTTGTAGCACTTACCAGGGGTGCCAACTTCAATAAAATAGAGCCAGGTACGCCCCGCCCCACGTAATAGATCACATGACGCTGCACATTCACACCCTATTCTATTATTATTATTATTATTATTATTATTATTATTATTATTATTATTATTATTATTATTATTATTATTTTACTATTGATACTCCACCCATCTGACTGGTTTCCCCAGCCACTCTGGGTGGCTTCCAACACATATAAAAATAAAATAAAACATTTTAAAAATTGCCTATTCACATCTGCCTTCAGATAGCTCAGGGGTCGGATGACTCCATACCCTCCAACATTTCTCCGATGAAAATAGGGACGTCGTAAGGGATTCTGGGATCAAATCAGATCCCCATGATAAGAGCAGGAAACAACAGTATGTTGGGATACTGTTACTTTGTTGCTTTATTCCCAAAATTTTCTGGGTTAAGGGGGCTGAAAGCAGATTTACTCCCCAGAATCTAGCAATATGGAAATGAGTGCTAAACATACAGTGATGTTATGAGTTTTGGGGGGAGGATTAGGATGAATGCCTGAGTCCTCTTCAGATTCCTGGAACAGCCAAGCTGGCTTCTGGTGAGGTGATAGACCACTAAAAGGAACAAAGGAAAAGGTTCTGTGCAAGAAGGTGGAGCGGAGTCCCCTCCATCAACTCATGGGAAGATTACGACAAAGTTGAGAGCTGAGAGTAAAGTGATGTGAGCTAGAAGCAAAGCTGCAAGCTGGGAACCAAGAGAAACAGAGCTATGTGTGATTTCTGTTTGAATCCAAGGCAGTAGCAAGACCACCCTTTTGGGTATCAATGCTGTGAAGCTCTCCATTGCAGGCTCAGGTTGCAAAGATGTGCAGCAGCATAGTGTTGGTTGCTGGTGGTCCTGCGCATATGGGCACACACTGTGTGTAAGAGCCTGCCGCACCAACCCATACCCTCGCCACCAATGCTGCCAGAGCGAATCCACCCCCATAAAAGCAAAGCAGGGCTATGCTGAGCTGATTGCCTGCCTGCCCGCTCAGGGGGAAGCCCAGCCAGCTGGCGCAACCCTTTATGGACACCCCCCCCCATCCAATGCAGTGGTGCCCATGGAGAGGAGCACTGGGCCATGCTGCACTGGAGGTGCCTGTGTAGGGGCTCCTGGTTCATGCTCCCCCCACCCCCGCCCCACTATGCCCCTGTATTTGTGTAAACAAACCATATATTAGAAAGACAACATAGTCCCCACTGCATCTGATTCCAAAAGAAAACAGGAATGCTGGGTAAGCTTCTGGAACCCCTGAAATCTTGCACCACTTGGAGATTGGAGGTGGCACGCAGCACTAGATTCCATGAATTTTTCCAGAAGTGGCTTTTACATCATATCATATCTCAAATATAATGTGGGAATTTAGCAAGGAAACTACCAGGGAAGTGGAATTAACTGCCTTGTGAACGCAGCCAAAGTTGAAAATGGGACCTTGGCAGACTAAAACTGAGTAGACACAGGTTTCATTCCTACTCGCTCACAAAGGTGTCTGGGTGACCTTGGGCAGGTCAGTCTCTCTTAGCCCAACTCAGGGGTTCCCATAGTGGGTGGTGGGATTAGCTGGGGGAGGGATGTGTGCTGTGAGGCAAGGGGGTAGCAGGAAAAGCTAATATCACTGGTGTAGTTCATCAGTTTTGTTGACTTAATTAAACTAAACAGTTTTAATTAGATTTTTAATAAACAAACAGTTGTTACGGTTCTGAATTTTATTGCGTTATTAACTTCCTTACTGGGTTGTGCAATATGCTATTCTGAATAATGCTTCTTATGAGGTATGGTATGGGGCATTGGGGGTGAGTTTATGGAACCAAAGGGGGGTGAGACTGAAAAGGTTTGGGAACTAGTCTAATTTATCTTACAGGGTTCCTGTGAAGGTTTTGTGGGATAAATCAGCCTCATACATATAACCAACATGCTGAAGTCTAATTAATGCATGAAGGGGTTAAGACCATAGAGTAAGCTGTCCTACCAGGTTTAAGGAGGTCATTCTCCCCACCTTGGGAGAAAGGGAAACCAAACTCTTCAGTCCCCCACATTCCATCATGTGACCCCAGCCAGTAGGGCTTATTTTCAGCACGAACCCACCAGAACTCAGTTCTGGCACCTCTCAGGTGGGTGCCATTGCCATTCTAAGAGAACAAGGGAGGTGTTCATGGTAAGTTCTGGCACCTCTTTTTATATTTAAAAAAATAGCACAGTCTACCAGGTGCTTAGATTCTCCAAACTTAGACTGCATGGTGTAAGCAATCCATTTTTGTGTTATTATACAAATGATTTAAAAACATTTACCATTTTTGGAAACTAAGTTATGCCTGTCTTGCTGCTGTATGGAAAAGCTCATGAATCTGACCATTGAAAAGTTTGTAAGTAAGCCATTTTTAACTTACCAAACATGTGGGTCTCTTTCTATGCTAAAGGAGGTGGGGAAATTTGGAAGTAACCTAGAAGGGGATATTTTAAAGGTCTAACAGGCTATATTTCCACATTTTACTTTGCTGCATGTTTTGTGATATTATATCTCTACTATGGCTCTCTCGCTGAAGAGGACTTGGACCAAAAAAATACTCAGGCATCCAGAGAATTCCTTTTTATTTTATCTTATGTTTTTCCTTTACCCAACCCAATCAACCAACAATTATTATTTTTTTTAGGGACATCCTGCCCCCCATTCATGAAATACTTCTTGTCTTTCCATGGACATCTTGGTGGCAATTATAATAAGAGGCTGCAGGCCAAGTTTGATCATTGGTCTGATGCAGAAGTGTTCTTCTTTTTTTTTAAAAAAAAAACAACATTTCTGACAGCAGAAGCAGAATCAATATTTGGCATTCAGTGGAAATCACGGAGATGCTGGATGCTGAATCAACATTTTTGAAGCAAAATATACACCACCCACACACCTCTTCCTTCCTGCTTTAAGGAAATCATTTTGCTTTCAGGCCCTCTTTTCGTTAAAGATTTACCGAAACCTTCCCATTGAGTGGCTTTATCTCCAGCCTAGCTATGTAACAAACTCACATTAATACTCAACAGTGTTATTTTCTGCCCCTTAGAAAATAGGGAACTGCTGCATGAAACATGCAGGCCTTCTCCATTAGGAGCTTTTAGTCATCATCACAGACAAATGCAAAGTAGTTGAAGGAAGCAATCATGACCCTGTTGGACAGGGCAGATTATCACTCCCAGGAATTTAGGAGATGCAGCTTGGGTTGTTCTCAGCCTCAGGGCAGGTGGTTGGCTTGAGAAACTTCCAAGAATAGCACTTTTATTTTGTCACCAACCTTGCTTTGGTTGTTAGTGGGGAGATCTGTCAACATAATTATAGGGGGGAGGGATGAAGAGAACATTGGTAGACCAAACTTTGCCTACCTACAAAACCTTTTCCTAACAGGAGGGAGAGAAGTCAGCTGGTTCAGCTAAGCAGACTGATGCTTATCCTTCAGCATGGTAGTGAATACTTTGGAACCCCCTGCCCATTGAAACTTCACTGTTCTGTTTTTGGCAGCTGCTAAACATGGTTTTGGATGTGGGTTGCGCTGTGGTCTAAACCACTGAGCCTAGGGCTTGCTGATCAGAAGGTCAGCGGTTCGAAACCCCGCGATGGGGTGAGCTCCCGTTGCTCGGTCCCTGCTCCTGCAGTTCGAAAGCACATCAAGTGCAAGTAGATAAATAGGTACCACTCCAGCGGGAAGGTAAACAGTGTTTCCATGCGCTGCTCTGCTTCGCCAGAAGTGGCTTAGTCATGCTGGCCGCATTACCTGGAAAAACTGTCTGTGGACAAATATCGGCTCCCTTGGCCAGTAAAGTAAGATGAGCACCGCAACCCCAGAGTCGTTCGCAACTGGAATTAACTGTCAGGGGTCCTTTATCTTTTTTAAAAAATGGTTTTGGTTAAGTAAGCACACCCAAATTTCGCATATATATGTCTATTTTAGAACTGATTTATGCCTGGAAAAAGAGCTTCTTCCCATGCCAGTTTACCCATCTTCCAAGGCCTTCTGGAAAGACCCTATCCCAAGAACATCCTTTTGGTAGTGGTAGGCTATCCCAGCATTGGAATGACCTTCACAAAGAGCCATACATTGGGATTAGAAGCACTGGCCCAGGTGAAGATCCTTCTGTTTTCCTAGGCATTTTAGATAGTGGGTGATTTTTGAATTGAGTTCCATTCTGTTTTGCCTTGATGTATTTCATTTCTATGCTCACTTATGATACACAGGTTAATTTCATTCATATATATATATTACCCTAGAATCCTTTTGATGAAGAGAGGCCCTAGAAAAATTTGTATGAATAAAAATGTTACAGGAAAATGTACCGTATTCTTCCTTTTTTATTTGTAATAAGCTAGCAAATGGTCTACCATGTGGAACAGACACAGAGATGGAATGCCATGGGAGGCAGGTCTTCTCTATCCCCAACATGGATTATAATCTCCAGATTCCCTGTCTTCATTTAGAGAGAGAGGGAGAGAGAGAGAGGAAGAAAGAGGAAGAGGAGAGAATGGGCACATTCATACCATACATTGAAAACTTGATGGTACTACTTTAAACAGCCATGGCCTCTGCCGGAGAATCCTGGGAGCTCTAGTTTGTTAAGGGTGCCAATAGTTGTTTGGAAACCCCCTAGTCCTCACACAGAGGTACAGTTCCCAGAGTTCCCTGGAAGAGGCATTGTTTTGTTAAACTGCTCTGGGAATTGTAGCTCCCTGAGGGGCCTTGGTGGTCTCCTACCAACACTCAGCATCTTAATGAACTACAATTCCCAGAATACTTGGGGGAGGATCCATGGCTGTTTAAAGTGGAAATGTAGTGCTTCCACTGTACGTTGCCCAGCTGTGAGTGCTGAAGACCACTCCCTGCAAGGCCCTTTTCCACCTGGCCTAGGGGGTGGGGACCAGATTCACTCTGCTCTGCTCCAAAGACTCCTGGGAGACCAGAGGGACATTGCCGTGCTGCAAGTGCTGAAGAGCTCAGACTCACCGGAACAAACTCTGGGGTTGGGGCAAATGTCAAAAATACTTCATGTTTTTAAATGTTTTAAAATAGTTTCAAATTTTGGATTTCTTGTTTTGTTTTGGTCCTGAATGGGGCAACTGTGCCCCTGAAGGACCAGGTGCGCAGCCTGGGAGTCATTCTGGACTCACATCTATCTATGGAGGCACAGGTCAATTCTGTGTCCAGGGCAGCTGTCTACCAGCTCCAACTGGTACACAGGCTGAGACCCAACCTGCCCAGAGAGTGTCTCGCCCGAGTGGTGCATGCTCTGGTTATCTCCCACTTTGACTACTGCAATGTGCTCTATGTGGGGCTACCTTTGAAGGTGACCCGGAAACTACAACTAATCCAGAATGTGGCAGCTAGGCTGCTGACTGGGAGTAGCCACCGAGACAATATAACACCGGTCCTGAAAGACCTACATTGGCTCCCAGTTCGTTTCCGAGCACAATTCAAAGTGTTGGTGCTGATCTTTAAAGCCCTAAATGGCCTCAGCCCAGTATACCAGAAGGAGTGTCTCCACCCCCATTGTTCACCTCTGAGGGCCTCCTGGTGGTTCCCTCACTGGAAGAAGTGAGGTTACAGGGAGCCAGGCAGAGGCCCTTCTTGGCAGTGGTGCCTGCCCTGTGGAATGCCCTCCTGTCAGATGTCAAGGAAATAAACAACTATCTGCCTTTCAGTGGACATCTGAAGGCAACCCTGAAGGAAACAATTTTCTATTTGCTGTAAGCTGCCTAGAGTGGCTGGGGAAACCCAGCTAGATGGGCGGGGTATAAATATTGTTTTCCATATGTTGCCTAACACCTGCACAACTTGAGACATGAGGGAAGGAAATGGACAAGGGCCATTCTTTTGAATTTTTTGGAGAGTAACTAGCCAATATGTCAGTATTTTACTTCCCACCAAGAAGAATCCTTGCAGATGCCCATGAATTACATCCCAAAATGCTGAAGCCTTCTTCTGGAAAAGGGGACTTGCTGCGTTACCTGGCAGAAATCTACCACCACCATTCAGGAGTCAACAATCAAGCCTTCTCCTAGTGATGCACCCCCACTTCTACATTGTTTCTTGAGTAGACATTAAAAATGGCCAACGATAAGGGTGAACTGGCCAAGGGACAAAAAGCATTTATTACGAGGAACAACAAAAACACTTTACTCAAAGTTCTTCCGTGGCTGCCAGCCCCAGTTAAGAAGCTAATTTCCCATCCAGGTATTGACGAGGCTGAGACCCACTCAACTTTCAAGAGTGGCAGCATCACATAAACTCTTCTCTCTCCTCTTTTTAAAATTAATCTTGCATTTCCAGAACGGAGTCCCAACACTGCAAATGGATTCCAGGGCAAACTTTTTGCAGATAAAACACCACACCAACTGTAGAGGGAGGAGCAACACAGCTGTCTTTGCCAGGCTTTCAGCATGCAACACACTGCAGTTTAAGACACCCCTCCATCACCCCCCCAAAGAAAGACAAGAAAAACTCAGTGCAGTGTCGAACAAGTATATTTATAGCAAAAATAGGCTTTTACTCTCTTTCCCACATGATGTTCTGTCCCCCCCCACAAAAAAATCATTTACACAGTAAACAGGTCAGCTGCCGCTGTGTGCACTGAGCCAGCTCCTGACCTCCCTGATGTCTCCAGCTCTTAATGGTCCCTTCCCACCAGCATCTCTCCACCGCAAACTCCCCACCATCCTGCCTTGCACAAAGTGAGAGTCTCCCAAAAGGTGCAGGGTGTGCACAGTGCTCCACATATATAACAAGCATGCACAACTGCCCAAATGAAGGGTGACCGTAGCGCCTTGTGCCAGTAAGGAGAGTGGGCTTGTGTGTTTCCAGAGTGACATTTGCCAGCATTATAACGGGACCCCAGCCCTCCTGGCCCGGTGGTGGGAAAATCTTAGCAAGAGCATTTATAGATTACAGGGAGACCCACCCAGAACCAGCTCCCAGCATCAGACTGTGCTCCTTGGGAGGGGGTAAAAAACAAGGGGATACGTATTGGAGGAAACCCACCTTGGGCAATGAGTGAAAGTGTTCAGGAGTGCAAGGTGGGAATCTGTGGAATCTCTGTAGCTTTGCTACAACCAAAGCCAAAAGGTGCTGGGGAGTCACAGCCCTCTTTCTAGGCAGCCATGTAATCAGACATCAGGAAGGGGAAGCAATTGGGACAGCTGGGGTGGCCGGGAGGCAGGCTGAAAAACTGGTACAACTTTGGGAATATAAAAAAGAGCAGAAGTGGAGGCCAGGAAATGACCATTGAGGGCAACTCTAGAAAGAGTAATGGAGTGGAATTCTCTCACGGGAAGAAGCACTGCAGGCCCACCTGGTGCTTTCCCTCCATCATTAGACTCCAACTCCCATCAGCTCTTGTAAATATGGCCAGCAGTCAGAGGAATGATGGGAGTTGTAGTACAGCAAACATTCAGAGGGCATGCCAGGTTAAAGAAGGCTGCTGCAGACCTCCTCCCCCCTGGACCAGTAGGAAGCAAGAAAGTCCTTCCCTCAAAGTCCAGGGACTTATCTTTTCCACAAGTTTGGCTTAAAGCCACCGACCACCCCAACTGACAGAACATCCAAGACCCAAAGTGGGCTAAGACATTGGCACAATTATGAGCAGCAGGAATGGCACAAGGCAAGGAAAGGGTCCTCTAATACTGTAAAGGACGCCAGAAACTCAGTAAGAGCTGCTACAACTGGACCAACAATGAATTGCAATGACGACCCCACCCATCCCCATTAAAAACATCTAGCCACCATGTGGCTTTCCACACCCTTTGCAGCACACACCTGCCTGCAAAAGGGTTGTGTGGACAGAAATGGCTCCAAAAGCTGTTGGATAGAAAACACCCTTGCACGCAGCCAGCCATCTGACCCAATACTTTCTCCCAGATCCTCAGAGCTCAGCAATTGCACAAGACAACAGAGGACCGCTGGGAGGAAAGGCGCATCTTTCTCTTCACATCTTAAGAGGGGAAGGGAAAGCTATCAAGTAACTGAAGTCGCTGAAATGGCATGGTGCATGAGCCAGAGTCCAGGGGGTGCTCGCCTGCAGCCCTCTAGGAGACCATGTACTGAGTGATGGCTCGAAGGGCGTAGAGCAACTCTGCCTGCAGCCGGGCTTCCAGGATGAGAAGGTTCATGTGGACCTAAAAAGGAGCAGAAGAAAAAGGGATGGTTAGAGGAGAAAGAAGCCTGACTGGACCACAGGGCAGGGGTTAAGTACATGTGAACTTGTTGGAGCAGGCCAGTGGCCACTAAGATGCCCGTGGGAATCACACAAACAGAACATTAGCTCAACAGTTCTCTTCCATTTTTCATGCATCCTGAATCTTAAAAAAATCATCTCCATTGGAGTTCATTCACAAGTTATAGTGTTTTAAGAAACTCATTGGAGCACCAAACTACCAACGGTGGCTACTGTCTCCCTCTACAGTTGGAGACCGTATGCCTCTGAATTCCAGTTGCTGAGAACTGCTGCTAGAGAGAGTGCTTTCACCATCTGCTTGCGGGCTTCCCGTTAAGGCATCTGGTCGGCCACCGTGCTAGACTAGGGAGGCTTTGGGACAGATCCAGGTGGGTTCTCAAGTTCACCCAGCCCACCTCTAGAACATCTCTCCTGCACCATTTAACTCCAACAGAAACATATGAAACAGAGTTATTCGAGTGCTGGTCCATCTAGCCTAGCATTCTCAACAGCAGCAGCATTGGCAGCAGCAGACTCCCAAGACCTCAAGCAGAGCAGTCTCCCCAGTCTTCCTGCTCAATCTTCTGCAGTAGATGTAGATTGAACCTGGGACCTTCTGCATGTACATAATACTCTCTATCCACCAAGCTCTCTAAGCTATTGGACCTGCCATAAGCTCAGTGGTTGAGCACATCAACTTTTAATTAAGTGTGGTAAATCAAGATCAGCACAGCCTATTAAATTAATCAAACCATTGTTTGTAATCCCTCCCTCCTGTGTTGGGACACATTAAATTGCTCACTTAGGAAGGGGTGAGTTGGGGGAGAGAAGAGAGGAGAGAAACCCAGCCTCCTTCTCTCCATTGCCCTCAATCCTGCAGTCTTGATATAAAAGTGTTTTTTTTAAAAAAAACTCTCTAACAACCTGGCATTTGGTACAGAAAATGACTCATGGACATCCAATTCCCCCAGGGTCTTAAAAATACACAGGGCCAGCCAACTTCTTTGAAAAGGCAGCAGCAGCAGAGATTAATGTCTTTGCCAAGCAAGGTGGTTAGATCCTCAGGTTGCAAAGCAGGTGGCTGATTTTGCAGGGCAAAAAAAAAAAGAACACAGCCGGCAGTAGAACACACAGAACTATGGGCACATAAGCAAAGCTCACTCAATTAAAAAGCAGGGCAGGGTCTGCATGTTGGTGGGGACCAAAAAGTGCATGTAACACTCCCAGTGGCGTAGCGTGGGGGGTGCAGGGGGGGGCCCGGGCGCACCGGGCGCAACATCTGGGGGTTAGGGTTAGGGGGCGCAAATCCACGGGTTAGGGGGCGCAAATCCACGGGTTAGGGGGCGCAAATTACTTGCCTTGCCCCGGGTGCTGACAACCCACACTACGCCACTGAACACTCCTTGTCCAAATCTCTGTCAAGGCCAGCACCGTGCTGGAATCTCTCCTCCAGTTTCTCAAAAGTTTTCTAGCTCTGTCCTTTTGCCTCATAAAGATGTCTTTAGCAGACTGTGCATGTTGGGTTATGAGCTTCCTTATTCATTGCAAGAGGGGTATATTGCGCATGTTTTATTTTCCAGCAAATCATTCTGCAGCCTCTCTGGCTGCCCATGCCTCCTAATCTGAAAAAAAGCCCCAGAGGGCGAGTTCTTGTGGTGTCTCTCTGTGGGCTTTAATGGGCATGGGGGCATCCAGAGGTGCTGCAGAGTTCAAGCTGCTGGAGTGTGATGGTTTGTAGAATGAAAGAAGAGACGACCAACATACACAAAGAGCCTTGGGCACCTTAGAAGTGAAGTACAGAAGACAAAGCCCCTGCCCCCTACGGATGAGAATTTCACCACACTTTCCTCTTCCCTTTAAAAATTTTCAAATGCAGTATCTTCTTTCCTCATCTTAATAACTGACAAGTATGTTGGAGTGGTGGGGCAAGGAGAGAAAACAAATATTTTAGGCAGAACAATTTCCCAGCTGCCATTCTAACAGGGTTGTTTTGTTGTTGTTGTTGGGGGAGCATTCTGGATTCACTGCAAGTGAAGAGGAATGCAAACATCAGCTGAGCGAGAACTGCCTGCACCACATTACCTGATGCTCCAAAAAGAGAGGGCATCTCACCCACCCCCCTCAACAATTCACCATTGGAGATGTGGTTTTGTTGCTGTTACTACTGTATTACCTGTAAAATGGATACAGCCTGGGCATCACCAAGGAGCAGACTAATACCCCTTTGCCCAAGACACATACACATTCTCCACCAGTAATAAGGTGGCAAATTCAGAAGTGCCGGGATCCCTTCAGGATAGTCACAGACACACACAGACACACCCCACCCCCTTCTACGATTATGCAATGATCTTATAATTATACAGTAAAAGCAATTAGAGATGCATTGTATCTCCATGTGTTGCCTCTTGGCTAGATCTGCTATTTTCTGTGCATGTACATAAGCAAATGATTTGGAGTGCTCCAGTATCTTCTTTTGAATTTAAGTGGTTTTTTCAGCACCTTGTTTTTTCAGTGTTATTAAATGCTCAGCTTTGGAGCATGGAGAACAACTTCTCCTTGGTGTTCTTCTGATGCTCCTCCTCCAGAGTGACCCTGGGAGACCGTCCTCAGTGGCTGAACTCACCTCCTTTCACTCCCGATGGGCTCCAGTCAGTACAAAGGGAGAGAAGACCTTTTCTCAGTAGCTCAAAAGCTCCCCTTTCATGTGACTGGGCAGCTTCAGGACCCTGAGGTAGAAACCGTAACGGGTCTCCAACCCCTGCAATCCCTGGACACCTCTGTCCTCCATCCACTCACAAATCCTGCTATCTCTAACCTTTTCGCTGTGCTTGAACTGCTTCCAAAAGTGCGTGAATGTCTCCTGATCCAGCTTCTCTGGGGTGCAAGTCACAGTTTGTATGTAGAGCTTGAGTGTCCGTTCCAGGAGCTGGTTCACCTCTGAGTAGTCATAATCATCATACCTGGAATAGAACAGCAGTTACACAGGAGCTGGCAACCAGAATAGTTTCTCTCACCCTAAACACATGTCAGTTTCAAGCCAGATTCCAAGATGCCCTGGGCGAACAGGAATTCTGCCTGCTTCCTCCTCAGCTGAAGCTTAGGAAACTAAAACAAAACATTTGCCAGAGCCCAGGAGAATGATCTGGTCCAAACCCTCCTGTCTCTGAAAGGCAGCTGGCTCTCCAGTTCCTGGACATACACACATAGAGCAGAAGCATGAAACTGAAGCTCCAAATCCTTTCCTGCAGGGATCTTGCCCAGATCCACAGAATGCACCATGCACCCTCCTCGGGTGCTTTTCCCTGCCTGGAATGTCTCCCTGATCAGCTACACTGCCTCTCCTGGGGGGGGGGGGAGATTTTGAAAGGGTGTGTGGCAGGATGCAGAAACCTCAGGGTTTTGCTTTGAGCAAGGACTGTGGCTCAGCGGTAGGGAACCTGCCTTACATGCAGAACATCCCAAACTCACTTCCCTGGCATCTCCAAGTGAGGCTACGAATTGCACTCCCTGTCTGATACTCTGGAGAGCTGTACCCAGTCAGAGTTTCCAACACTGAGTTACATGGACCAACAGGTGTGACTCCGGCACAAGGCAGATTCCCAGGTGGTCAGAACGTAGCCTGCTTTATAGAAGGTAAGTATCACATCCATTGCTCAGCCTGCTGTTGCCTCTGGCCTCATCCACTACGTCGGGCTGAAAAAAACCTCCCCAAGTCTTGCTTTAAATGGGTGCAGCAGAGACTAGGCTGAGTGGGGAGAAATGGGATGATTCCTCATGCTAGGCTGTAGTGCCTCTATATATCTAATTCAGAATATAAACAATAACTGTATATTATTAATCTCTATTATTGCTATTTTATTACCGTGTGTGTGCATGTGCGTGTGTGTGATTTTTTCATTTATTGTGAGAGGCTTTTTTGTGGAATCTCGTTCAGCTGCACCGTATGGGTCCATGGTGGTAAATCCAGCAATGGAAAATTTGTGTGGTGCCTCCCTTCCCCCGATGCCCTAAACAGGTGCTTATTTTGCTTAGTGGTTAATTCAGCCCTGCATTCAGCACAGTATGTGGCCTGGCTTGCTTTTTATAGCCCCCATGCATCAGTTCCACACTGGTCAGGGACGGGCAGGGGGTGTTTTCGGACAAGAGCTTGGTCCCCCACAGAGCACAGGAGAGACGGGTGAAGGAAGTGGTTACCTGATGCTGAACATGGAGTGGACGTAGTTCCACACGCTGCGCTTGAATGTGGCAGGGTCACAGCCCTGCCGCTTTGCCAGCACACAGCTCTGGAGCTTTTGGACCTTTTGGAACTTGTCGTCTAGCAGAAACCCGATGTCAGTGTACAACCTGTTCACCAGTGAGAAGCCGTGGTCTGCCCAGGAGTAATCCTGCCAAAAAGAAAAGAAGAAAAAAGTTGGGTCGAGAGAAAGGACAGGTAAGGAAAGGCAAAGGGAGGGTGCCACCAGCAGCCCCCAATGCAGGCTGGGGAGGACCAGCAAGGTTTCTGTGCCGATTCTGTCCCCCGCAACTGTGCAGGACATTTTCAGGGGGACCACCACCACTCAATCACAGCCACTTTAACGCAGCACCTTTGTAACATTTGTGAAATTTTTCTAGAAATATTCTGCAACTGCATTGTAGATTGATGCTGTGTCTTGATATTCCACATATTTTGTGGTTTTTACTACTTGTGTTTATTTCGCTATGAAATTCATTGTTGCTGAATTAGGTGACTCAAAATGTGGAATTTATCATTTTCATTATTATCACCATTAGCAGCAGCAGTACGGAATGCAGAATTTTGAGTTTTTTGCATGGGTTTCAGCTGTAATGTGCAACCTGCTTAGAGGTTGAAATATTAAAAGATTGTGTAAATTAAAATGTAATAAGCATGTACCTGCACACAGAATATCTGTGGTTGGTTCTCATTAAGCTGAGCAAAATCCTGGTACCCAAAACTGGGGTCTTCAATGAAGCAAGAGATGTCTGTGGTGCCAGAAATTTCACCATTGCAAGCTGGAAGCCAGGTACATATAAGCAAAAGAAAAAAGAATAAGAAAGCTGTGTTGAAAGGAAAAGGAGAGGGGCCTTGGAGAAAAAGCAGGGCGTGTGTGTATGCATGCATGGTAGTACTGCATTCCCTCCCTGCATGCAGAAATGTCTCCACCCAGAATGTTCTCCTGCAGCCTTACCTAAATGGAGGTTGGTCCATGTGGGCAAACAGGCAGTGCCCCACCAAACTCAGTCTCTTTACAACTGCCCCCGCCTGCCATCATGCTCACTACCAGTCATAGAACCATACAATTGTAGAGTTGGAAGGGACCATGAGGGTCATCTAGTCCAACCCCCTGCAATTAAGAGCCTCTTGTTCTACAGACTGAGCTTTCCCAGCCAGATGATGGTAGTGCCTGCCAGCTTCCTCCTCCTTGGTCTCAGCGTTGGCCTTGTCAAACACAGCCGGGAGGAGGAAGCGGTAGAAGCTAGAAGCAGCTGGCTCTCCATGCCATGGGCTCTGGTGCCATCTACTGTTGGCCTCCCTGCCTTCCACCCCACCAGTCCCAAGGAGTGGCTGCCACCACTGGTACCCACCAGCGTCCAATACCCTTCTTAGGCATTACCTTCTTCCCTCTCAGGTGTTCTCATCTCCTCCCATGCCTCATTCTCCACTTTCAGCTTGTGAATGCGCTCTTGTAGAGACTCCACCTCCGCACAGGAATCCATAGACTGCAGGCCGGGGGGTGGGGGGGGGGAGAGAGAAAACATTAAAGAGTTTTGCTGGCTCCCAGTCCAAGAAGGGCTCCTCCCCACCCAACCACAGTCATGATGATCAGTCAGACCAGTGGTGCATCAAGTATTGTCTACACTGACTGGCAGCAGCTCTCCAGGGTTTCAGGCCGGGGATTTCTCTAGTCCTACCTAGAGATGCTGGGGATCGAACCTGCAACCTTCTGCATGCAAAGCAGATGCTCCACCACTGAGCCACAAATCCCATGTTTCAAGTACAGAATATTCCTGCCTTCTCACCATGCCCACTTCTCTGTATACCCCAACCTCCCTTCCCAGCCCCCGGAGCATCAAGTGCACCTTCTTGCGGTTGTGATGAAACACATCCTGACTGCAGCCATTGTTGACTTCACAGAAGCACAGGCTCCCCGGCAGCGTGAGCTTCAGCAAGCCGTCTGGCGGGAAGTCTTGTTCGCAGCCACATCCAAAGGCAAAACTGGCCAGTGCATGGTAGTGGGCAAGGAGCACAACAGCATGGACCAGTTCTGCCAGGGACCAGCTCTCCTCCCTGATCTGCAGCAGCTTCTGAAAGGGAAGCAACAGAAGGGGAAAATCACCTCTGAATGCAGCTAGTGGCCTCAGTTCCCAGGAACCCCACATTCCAGACACGGAAAACCTCTCACACAGCTGTCAGAATGCTTCATTTAATCCGTGCCCTTAAATTTATTCCAGCTGTCTGTTTTAAGTTAGGCTTCACACCCGCTTGCCAGTATTTCAGTTGTGGCTGCCATTTATCTTAACATTTTGACAGAATTACTTCATTGTGTATTTTGTATTATGTGTGTTTATTGTGTGCAGTTGGTTTCAAAGTTGTAAACTTGCTTAAAAGGCAATTTAGGCAGCATACAGATTTAATAATGATGATCCTAGTAATATTATTAAAATAATAAAAGTATTGCAATGGAAAAGTTTGAGTCAAATTAATTATTATTAATGCATGTGCAGAAGCAGGTGTGAGCACAAAGGCTCCGCTGCATTTACAATGGGGATGAATGGAGACTCCCAACCGTATCACCATTCCCTGCTAGATTCCTTCTGCACAGCCCCACGGTGTTACCTCAAAGTGCTCCTTGCCAATGAGCCATGGCTGGTGTGCCAGGATCTTGTTAATCTCGCTGAGTCTTTGGAGTTTTGGGGGGATGTATTCTAAGCCTCTCAGCCACTGAGGGTCACCACCCACCCTCAGGAACTGCAGTGCATGTAGATTCACTAAGTATCGACACCGGTGCCGGGCAGCTGCCTGCAAGAGATGCAACAGGCACATTAAATACACTCAGAATCATAGAAATGTAGTGCTGAAAGGGACCCTGAGGGTCATCTCATCCAACCTCTGCAATGCAGGAATCACAGCTCAAGCATCCATATAGAGGCTATTTCATATAGAGGCTATTTTGGAAGCGAGGCAGGAAGAAGGCAACTGGCATGTATGCCCAGTTGTGCAGCACCCCTGAGGCACTCCACAAGTGCTATAAAGGTCTGGGCAGCAGAGGATGGTCCATGAGGACAGGTGGTGCACTGCCTCCCTAACCTCAGCTTTCCTTCAACCAGACCCCATGTGTCCGCCTTTTTTACTAGTGCAGAGGGTGGCACTGGCTGCCAGCTTCCTCATCCTTATCCTCATAGGGAGGAAGACAGGTACAAAGCCTAGAATTAAGTTGGCCCTACCTTTCATAGACCCTGTTGCTTTTGCCTCCTCCCTTAAACCCTCACCAGACCCAACGGACAAGAGACAACACAGGATTATGAGCAGCTCCAAACCAATAACAGCAAACTGGTGCATAAAATGGGGGAAGTGTGGGGTGAAAGGGCTGAGTGAGACCAACAGCTGTAGCAAACAAATGAAACACAAACACACACACACACACAGCGTTTGCATGGCAGCGGAACCAGCTTTGGTTACTCCAGAAGTTTTGGACTACAACACCTAATCTGGCTGGGGCTGATGCAGTCCAAACAGGTTGGAAAAGGCTGGCTTGTGCCAACAGGCAGGTGCCGAGCAAGCTCTGGCTGGAGCCTGGAGTGCGAGTGCATCTGGCCCTTTAAGCCAAAGGTGCCACGTTGAGGGCTGGCTCCCCCCCACTCACCATGATGGCGATGTAGTGACGGCAGTAGAATGGCAGCGGCCCATCCATGTGCAGTAGGTAGTGTTGCATCCGGAGGAAACTGTCCAGGTATTGCGGGTGATATCCCATCTGCTGGCTTATGGCTTCGAGGCACCCGCGGGTAGCCAGGGCTTTAACAAAGAGCAAGTGGGAAGTCCTCTCTTTGTCACCAGCACTCATCTTTGCTACCTGGGGAGGGAGCGGGAGGGGAGGGAGGGGAAGGAGGAGAATGAGAAAGGTGCTTTGTGTCCCCCAGCTGCTCTTTTTGGGAACAGGAGAAGAGGGTGATAACAAGAAGAGGTTGACAGGTGCAGCGAGAAAGTGAAATTGCAAGCTCATGGAACGCAATGTGTCTCAAAGGCAGGAGTTGCTTTTATTACTGATTAAACTTGTAGGGGTGTTGGAAGCTGCCTCATACTGAGTCAGACCAGTGGTCCATGTTGCTCAGTATCTTCTGCAACGGGAACCTTCTGCAGCCCAGGGGCCGCGTTCCCTTCTGGGCAATCTCCCAAGGGCCACATGCCAGAGGTGGGTGAGGCCAGAAGCAAAAGTAAGAGGAGCAAAGACTGAAAATTTTACGTTTGTATGGTAGGCTAGATCCTACACACACTCACCAAATCCTCAATATCCTCTATATCCTCCATCCAGAAAACCAAGAAGCATTATGAGAGTTCAAGGGTACATTCCAGCTAGGCAAAAAACAAACAAAACAGTTTGGATTTGAAGCAAGATCAGTGAAGGGAGCAGCATGGGGAGAGTTCCAGGGGTCAGAACCAGGAGTGGAGGGTCACATCCAGACCCCTGGCCCAAGGTTTCCCACCCCTTCTCTACACTGACTGGGAACAATTTCCCAAGGTTTCAGACCAGAGCCTTTTGCAGTTCTCCTGGGAGAGACCCAGAATTGGACCTAGGACCTTCTGCAGGCAACAGAGATGCTCTACCACACGAAGATTCCCAGGTGCATAACCGTTGCAATGCACAAATCAGTACAAGAAGCATACAACCAGCGACAGACACAGCAAATTATCAAAGAAAGCCGAGCATCACAATATCAAAAGATCAAGCAGCCCAACAGCACGTCTAAAAAACAGTCATTCCCATTGGCCCGAGAAACCACCTGCATCTTAATCTGCTGCTTAATATGGTAGGGGGCAATGGGGTCTCGGTGGAAAGAGACTGTGTCCCCATCATCTGAGAAAAGAGAAAATCCCCTTCTCTGGGAAGCTGACTGGGTGTTAGAAGAAAACTTAGAACTAGGCACTTTGTGGGTTCAGGGCTGCACACAGTTCTGGACTATAAATAAGTGCATTCCATGTTTTAATAAGAGTCCGGCTGCTGGACCAGAGCAAGGGTCCATCACTTTGTGTCTCACAACCAGCCAGCTAGATACCACTGGGAAACCCACAAGTGGGATACAAGGGTGCTGACACAAAAAAAGTTTTATTTTGCCACCATGTAGAAGCAATGCACCATTAAGTCTAATTGCACTAATTTCTGTTATATCTATTTTTGCTAGGGAAGAGTGAAGGGAGAGGAAAATGTATCACTGAATTCTTCCCTCCCAATCAGAAGACATTGGATTCAGCCCCCAAACCCTACAGATAATTTCACCAATCACTGCACAGGTCAGTTTACACCCTCTTGAGGACTAGAAGCTCATTTCTCCCCACTTTTTTTTTTTTAATGAAAGCCAAGGTTCCGCGGATACCTCCCTTGAACAAACTAATCAAAGCAGACATTTGTTATCAGTGATTCTGCCATGGAGGGCTCCTTCCTACAAGTCCTTGTATCTCAAAGCCCAGGTTCACATGCATTTTACCCTCCAGCCCACCCCCTGAAATCTTCAGCTGGTCTTTCCAAGGCAGAGGGGCTCCTGCCTCCCACTTAAATAATCATTCAGGGGAGGCTCAGGCTCAAATCTCACCCAGAGCCCCATAAACAGATTTTGAGCTAACCCAACAGATAGTGCAAAAACTGTACCAATTGCAGGTGCCTAAGAGCATCTCTTGCCTGTACAGCAATACAAACAACTCTCCCTCTCACTCTGCAGTGAGCTATGGATAACATTAAGGCAAGTCTTGTGCAGTCCATTTAAGATCTGGGAAGTCGACCCACCCACCCACTTTGGGGCTTTTCTACCACTACTCCCTCACTCACCCATATGCATCGAGGCTGGAACTCATGGCAAATAGATAGAGCAGAGAAGGAGGACGGGACAGTGGAAAATCATTCAGTTTCACATATCCAGGCGGGGTACCCCACTCCTTCAGAGTCTAACAGGGCCTTAAAATAACATTCCTGAACTCTAAAATAAAATTAGAAAAAGCAACGCCGGGAAGTGATGCGGCAGTGGGGTCAGTGGAAGTGCCAAAGCCTGGCCTTCGAGCCTCAGGAACTTCAGAGACTCCACCTGGTCCGGACACACCAGAGTTCTGTGCAAGTTAGTCGCAGGGGTCTTGTGCCAGAGTCCAGTTCAGAGGGAGCTCACAGCAGCTCCTGCTTTATTTTTAACATGCCCTGAAAGGAGGGGTCTAGGCTCTCTCTCTCTCCCCCCCCCCCATACACGCCTTCTCCATCTCCCTGATGAATAAGTAATCTAGTAAGCTATTGGTCCTGGAGATGCCCTCTCTTTCTGTATATACAACACACATATAAAGCACACCCTCTTCCCAAAGAGAACCCTGGGAACTGTCACTCACCCCTCAAAGAGTTGCAGCTCCCAGCACCTTAAACTACAATTCCCAGCATTCCTTTTCCTTTTGGAGCGGAGGGAGGAATGTGTTTTTAAAATGTATGGTGTGGATGCAGGCTAGATGCATGCAAGTGTGATGGCCCACCACCACTCTGCTTTGGGAACAGATGAAATTCTTTGAACCAAGGTGCAGATGAAAGCCAACCGGTTCTTACAAATGCTTGTGCTACTCAGAGAAGAGTCCATTAAAATTAATGACCCTGACTAACTTAGGTTCATTCATTCCGATGTGCTTACCCTGAGAAAAACTTACAACCCAATGTGAAGGGAGGGGAAAAAACACCCCAACATCATTTTACAGAATTGTTTCGAACAAGTGGCAGATTAACCATCAAGGGAACAACAACAACAACGAGAACAGAGAGATAGGCTGATACGTGTCTTGGGGGAGCAGGATGCACAGTTTACCAGGGTGCTTCTTCGCCCCCCCATCTCCCCAAACACCCGACACGCAGAAGCCAGCCAATCTCCATCTTCAAGTGGGAGAATTATAAACAAGGGGGCGCACCCTGGGGAAGCGAGAGGTCTATACCTCCAAGCAAAGTGAAACACTACGAGAAGCACGGACAGCAGCAGCACCAAAATGGGGGAGTGTGCGGTGGTCTCTGCAGGGCGGTGCAGAAACCCTGAGTTCCCTTTTTAAAAAGGCTTTCCAAAACGCAACATCTCGGGGAAAGAACACGCCCCCTCTTGAAGCCTTAGCAGCAGCTGGACCAGTGACGGCCCACTCTCCCGTCCCGGTAGCGGCCCCATTGTCTCCCTGCCGGCGCGCCCCCCAATCCATCTATGCACCCACCCACCCACCCCCGCCGCAGCGAGCGTGCCGCAGCGCCCCCTAGCCGCACCACCGACGAAACGCAGGAGGAAAAAGAGAAAAACAACTTTGATTGGCAGCGCGGGGAGGCGGAGGAGGAGAAAGAAGAAGAAGCGGCGGCAGCAGCATCCCGCATCCCTGCCTCTGCCGCCCGGACTAGGACAAAGAGAGCTGCGGAGGCCGAACGCGCACAGGCAGCGCTCCAGGGACGCACCGGACAAACAGCCGCTCCGGATGGATGGGAAGAAGCGGAGGGAGAAGCAGGGCGGCAAGCATCATGCCTCTCCCCCCGCACGCCCGTTTCCTGAGGGGTCCTAATCCTGAGAGTCAGCGGAGAGCCTTTTACGCCCCACGCCCGCCCCCGGCTCTCCTGCCCTTAGGAGGTTCAGCTACGCCAAGAAAGCAAAGCAAGTGGGGGAAGGGCACTCTGGGGGCGCGACGTTCAGGGACCCCCCCCAATTAAAAAGAAAAAGTCCACCGCAGGGTTTTTGTGGGGGGGACACGCACGTTCCGGCTGCAACTTCAACGGCTCGCATGCTTTTGAGAAGCGGGGATCCGTAGCATTCACCCGCTGTCAGGAGTGGACTGGAGGAGGGGGCGTGTGCACCCCATCCGACCGGCGCGATTGACTCGCCAGCAAACGCCGGCGGGGCTTGGAACTCTTTGCTTACTCTAGAAATTGCACCCTCCTCTGACCCGGCTGCCACAAGAATCCCTTTTAAACGAACCCCCTTCGGACGCGGCGCCAGCGCCCCAAACCGGCCACCTCGGGGGACGGACGTGGTGGAATTTGCAAGCGCGGAGGGTCTGTGGAATGAGTTTGTTGGTCGTGCCGCTGCTGCAGCATTTAAGCTGTGCGAGCGGGAAGTGAGCCCGAAGTGAGCGTGGTTTTAAATGAGGGGACTTCTACGCCCCTTTCCCTCGGGGGTCTCCTTAAGCCCTGCAAAGACAGTCACTGCCAGCATCTCAGAGGATCTCCCGCTTACCTGCAGCCTATGGCACTGTTTTCCGCGGGGATGTTCCGTGCTAGCGGGGCAGAGTATCATTTTCACCGGCCTGCCGGGTTTTCCTCCCTCACTGCATGGATACGGCCACTACCGGACTCTGAGCCGCGGCCAACCGGCGAAGCTTACAAGCCCGGACAGCCTAGCTGGAGTTAAGAGGAGAAGGGGCGTGGCCCACCTCCCAACGCTGTCCAAACACTGCAGAGGGGCGGAGCCGAATAAGGACTCCTGGCCTATCCCGGACGGCGGGGCGGGGCATGGGGAGCCTTGCGGCAGGAGGCTTGCGTAACCACGTGGGTCCGAATGGAAAGTTACCTGCCCGTCAAGCGCCTAGTCCCCGCCTATTTAGGTGAAAGGGGCGGGGTCAATGTTCCAGCGTGGTATTCCTTGACAGTTCTTAAAGGAGTCGCGCCTTATTTTTGCATGTGTGTTTTAGTGCATGTGTGTATGTTACTCTGTGTGAGTGCGTGTGTGTGCGCGCGCGCGCTTGTATGTGTATGTGCATGTGGCTAGCTTCCTTCTATACCTGTTGGTTTACTCGGAGAACCCACTGAAGTCTTCAGAAGCTTGTAACCTGCAAAGAATAGCAAGAACACTTGTATCAATAAAATAAAATTTAAAAGCCAATACAATTTTGGTTATTCGGTCCACTCTTTGTTTTTCCGTTTATAGCTCCAATGTATATTACTGTAATAGTTTGCCGTATACATACCGTAAAATTTCTCATTCGATATAAATACTCTATATATGGAGCTCAGTCACTTTCTTCTTCGCCCCCCACCCCCCAAATCCTGAGCCCTGCAGAATATCAGAAACATAGAAATGTAGAGGTGAAAGAGACTCCACGGGTCAACTAGTCAAACTCCCTGCAATGCAGAAATCGCAACTAAATAATTCCACACAGATGCCCCCACAACCTCTGCTAAAAAACCTCCTAGGAAGGAGAGCGTACCACCTCTTCTGGGAGTCCCTTCCACTGTCAAAGAGCTCCTACTTTCAGAAAGTTCTTCCAGATGAATCTCCTTTCCTGTAGCTGGAATCCACTGGTTTGAGTCCCACCCTCCAGAGCAGGGGAAAACAAGCTTGCTCCCTCTTGCATGTGACGTCCTTCAGATATTTGAAAATGCATCTCGTATCTCCTCTGTTTTCTTTTTAGCAATCTAAACATACCCAACTTTCTCAAGCATCCCTCGCATCAGAGTTGGATTCCAGAGAGTTGATCGTCTTAGTCACCCTCCTCTGTACATGTTCAAGCTTGGCAATATCCTTCGTAAATTGTGGTGCCCAGAATTGGACACAGTATTCCAGTTGTGGTCTGAACAAGGCAGAGTAGAGCGGTACTATTACTTCCCCTTGATCAAGACACTATACCTCTGTTGAATCAGCCTAGAATTGGGTTAGCTTTTTTGCTGCCGCACCACACTATTGACTCATGTTAAACTTCTGGTCTAGATCCTTTTCACATGTACTGCTGACAAGGCAGATGTCCCAAATCCTATATTTGTGCATCTGGTTGCTGGATCCTACAAGGCAGTACAGAGCTCAATATTTTATTCATAGCTTGTAACCAGTTGATACTGGTGTATTCATGTTATGAATACCTGCCTGCAATTTCTTTCCTTACTGTTGGTAGCATTCTAAAAATGTAAATTATATTGGGGTGCGGGGACATAAGCACTACTGCTATCTAACAACAGCTTTTTTTGTGTTGAACCCAGTTTGTGTCACAGTTTCTAGTTTGGGCAATGAGCCCCTGTGCTGGCTGTGGTATAATGACAGAACTCTGCACGTGCACAAAGGAGTCTGACATTCCAAATTGGTTTTAGTAGTGGGTACGTGAAAATATTGCTCCATTCCTCAGGAAGCCACTATAGCAACATCCCAGCAATCCTTGTTCACAAGCGAGTTGCTGCGCAGAAATCCCAAGGACTTGCCCACCCAGCTGAAAAGAAGGAAAATTACAGGAGTGTCTTTTTTATTCTGACACCTAGCATAGAAATACACTTCGGCCATGGCATGAGTAGAGGGGGATCTCTGGGTTTTAGAAAGATTACGAGGATAGAATATGGATAGTATTATAGATAATCCCTTCTGCTCATTATGAAGGCCATTGGTTGGTGATGAAACATCAAAAGCCTTGTGCCCTAAGTAACAACATTCCCTCATCTGAATGCAAAAATGGAATTACAGGTCATTGCCAGGTACCCACAAGCAGGTGCTCACCCTGAGCAAGCTCAGTGAAGCTCCTGACCCAGAGTGCGGCAGGTGTGAAAAAGGCAAATTCCATGCAGGGATTATTAGGAAAAGAACTGAAAATAAAACTGCCATTATACAAATAATGTCATTATACAAATCTTTGATGCATCTGCATTTGGGTACAGTGTACATTTCTGGATACCTCACCTCAAAAAGAATACTGTAGAGCTGGAAAAGGTTCATAAAAGGGGGAACGAAAAGATCAAGGGGGTGGAGCAACTCCCCTATGAAGAAAGGTTGCACAGGGTTTGGGACAGTTTATAGAAAAGGTGAGTGAGAGGTGACATGGTAAGATTGCAAAATTATGCATGGCATGGGGAAAGTGGAGGGAAGTTTATCTTCCTCCCTCATAACTCTAGAACTCACTGACATCCAATGAAACTGAATGTGGGAATATTAAGGACACATAAAACGAAGAACTTCTCTATGCAGTAAAGAGTTAAACCGTGGAACTTGCTCCCACAGGAGGCAGTGATGGACACAAACTTGGATGCTTTTAAAAGAGGAAGAGACAAATTTACAGTGGAGAGGGCTATTGATGGCCACAAGCCAGGATGGAGTTGGAGGAAGCAATTCTTCTGAATATCAGTTGCTGGAAACCACAGAAGTGGGGAGAGTTGCTCTTGTGCCTGAGTCCTGCTTGCTGGTTTCCCACAGACACCTGGCTGGCCACTGTAAGAACAGGGTGCTGGCCAAGGTGGGCCAGCAGGCTCTTCTTCTCTCATGTTCTTAACCTCCTGATCCAGTTACCCATTCATATTCTCTCTCTGGGTTTTAATGCTTTTCATCCTCATAGCAGACACATTGAAATTAATCGTCCCAGTTAGCTGAGGTTCATTAATTTCAATGGGTCTACTCTTAAACATAGCTTGTGAATAAGTAGTGATAGCAAGAAGAAGGGGGAAAGAGGGGCAGGAGGTTTCAGGTAGGGGGCCCAACTTGAATAAAATATTGGGAAGGGAGGCAATAAGCCCCACCCTGCATAACTGATCACATGACATGGTGCATGCACACTGTTCAAATGGCAATGCCCATCAGCTTTGGGGGCCCTTCAAATATTTTATTGGGGTGTGTGTGTGAAGACCTCTTGGTCTGTAGGAGTTTGCTCCTATGGCTCCTGGAATTGACACAGCACCCCCAACTGCAGAGATGTGGGCCTCGGCAGGTGCCGAGCTAACCCATTGCACGATTGCAAGATTTAATGCTAACACACCCCTGACCCTCATAGCCTGCCCCAGGATAACTGGTGTAGGTGCCTATCCTGATTCAGATTGCAGTGAGACACAATGCCCCAACACAGCAGCTGCCTGCAATGCAGAAACACATGCATTAACCAGTTGATTGATTGATTGATTTTAATGTGTTTATATGCCACATTTCCCTCAAATGAGCTCATGGTGGTGTACAATGTTCTCTTCTTCCCTATTTTATCCTCACAACAACCCAGTGAAGTGGACTATGCGCAAGGTCACCCAGTGAGCTTCATGGCTGAGTAGGGATTCAAAACCTTGTCTCCCAAGTCACAGTCCAACACTCTAACCATTGTGTCACCCTGCCTCTCCACACATGTTCAGGGGGCCTTAAACCCTGTTAATGCAGCAGTCATCATGAATTGCCTTGTGATATAGACTGTGCTCTTCCTTGTGCCTTTTCTCTCCACGCCCTGATGTCTTTGTCTATTCCCTCTGGTTGCAGATGGCTTGGCTCTTTTCTCTCGCTGTGCAATATTCACAGCAGGTATTGTCCTGATTACTTACACTGCATTAGTGTGGGGTGGAGATTGCACAAGAGTTTCCTTTTCCTATTTTTATTTCAACTGTTTTTAAAGATAGGGACAAAGTACAGAAATGGACACTCTAGGAAGCAGCCAATGAAATCCCAAGTGTGCAGCCATATGAACAAGCTGGGATAGCTTGGAAGAGCATGTGACTCTTAAATCTCACGGCCATGGGTTCAAGCCCCATGTTGGGCAAAAGATTCCTGCTTTGCAGGGGGTTGGTATAGATGACCCTCATGGTCTGTCCAATTCTACAGTTCTATGAACTCCATTTACCCAACCATTTTTATTCTTCCAGGGTTCCTGAACAGACACATCCGTGCTGTCAGAAGAGATTTAAATAACTCAAAAATTAGCTTTAGCTGTTTAAAAAGAGCTATTTAAATCCTTTTTTTATTCTCCTCTGCTTCTCACACTGTGAAAACATTATTTGGGACCTTGTTTTGTAGCCAGGGCTAGTCTCTTTAAAAAAAAACAGATCTAGAAGCTTGGCGGTTGATTTCCATTTTGAATTTCTTCACTGACTCAGATGTGAGCTCCCCTCTTTCGGCATCATGAATCAGTACATAGACCCTTGTTTTTCCCAAAATAGGGACAGAAAACCAACAGAACTCCTGCTTTGATTGGGTTTCACACCCTAATGCAGCTTTGTCTCCCAACTTGTCTCCCACAGCGCATAGTTAACCTACGAAACTCCCTTCCACAGGCAGCAGTGATGGCTACCAACTCAGATGGCTTTAAAAGAGGAATGGACAAATTCATGGAGGAGAAGGCTACTGAGGACTACTGGCCACAATGGCTCTGCTCTGCTACCAGGGACAGCCAATCCCATTTCACCACCTAAGGCGAAATGGGAATTCCTGCACCCTGCTATGCCCTCCCACCCCAGTTCCACTGCCAGAATGCCCTGGATCTCTCTGAATTTGCAGGGTGCCAGGGCATTCAGCAAAGTTCTGCTGCTTGACTTCTCCACCTGAGAGGGGAGGTATCCCAGCAGGTGGCATTGCCACTTGTCTTCCCCAATGCCAGGAAGAGAGGCAGAGTGCCAACACGGCACACAGGAAAAGCCTCTCTTGTGCTTCTGTCGTCTGAGGCAGGTGCTCTGCTTGCCTCATGGGTGGGTCGGCTCAGTCTGTCACCCCAGTTGGAGGCAGCAATGCTTCTTTATACCAGTTGCTGGAAACCTCAGGAAGGGAGTGTGTTTGGGTGCTGCTTGCAGATGTCCCACAGGCATCTGGTTGGCCAATGTAAGAACAGGATGCTGGACCAGATGGGCCATTGGCCTCATTCAGCAGGGCTCTTATATCCTTATGTTCACAGGCATGGCAATACACTCATGCCATAAGCCTCCATCATCTATCTACATGTCTTTCCTGATGACCTGGCGTGGCAAAAGGCAGGGAGCCCAAGCAGTAAATGGAGCCAGAGCCAACTACTTCCAGTTTCCCCCTCATCCTGCTCACGTCTGAGGTTCTGCAAGAGCAGCACTGGGACCAAGTAGGAGGGAACTGACGGGCAGTGCCACCCATTGGCTGGGCCAGTTACAAGTGAGAGAGCAGGCAGTTGGGGCCTGGCTGAAGGCAGGCTGAATCTGGCAGGGCAGTGCCACCCTGGCTCTCAGAGAATAGGCCACCAAGGAAAGGATCACTATTGCATGTTTGCCAAGGATGCAGGTGCTGCCAGACTGGACCACAGGCATGCATCCAGGGCAGGAGAGAGCAGATGAGCCAGCCCCTTGCAACTTCCTGCCTGCCTGCAATGGTGCCTTTTGCCGGGAGTTTCTTCCCACCGTGTTCTGGCAGATCCACTTTCTGCTGCAGCTTCGCTTTGGAGCCTCCAATCAGAAGGCTCCCTGGTGACATCAGCCTTTTTTTAAAAAAACAACACCACACATAAGAGGGCTCCGTCTCTGAATGCAAAACGGGTTCAACAGACAATGCAGCTGCAATCCATGCTTTGCTTCAAAGGGCAGCTCCCCATTCTGCCCAGCACTCCAGCAGCACCCCCAAAGAGAAGGAGCCAGGGGTGACTCAGGTCCAAAGGTGCCTTTATTCACAGTGATGGTGGGCTGCAGCTCCCTCTGGGCATCACCTTTGGTACTCAGCGATGCTTATCCTTCTTGCCTATCTCCCATCTGGTTTTGGCTGCTGTGGTCGTCTTGCGAGGCTGGCCCTCATCATCTAGGCCGCCAGACGAACTGGCCCCAGACTTCCCACTGGCTTTCCCCTGGGCATAGGAGACAAACACAGGTCAACAGAGTTTAGGGTGCAGCAGCAGTGGCCCTTGAAGGAGGCGGAGGTGGCAAGAACCCAACATCCATCCATCCACCCATAGTTCAACTTTATATCCAGGGAGCTCAAGGTGGTTTACGTGGTTCCCCCTTCCTCGTTTAATCTCCACAACAACAACCCAAGGTCACCCAGTCAGCTTCATGTGGTCAAGTGGGAATTTGAACCCTGGTCTCCCAGGTCCTAATCTGACACGCTAACCACTATGCCACCACTGGCTCTCAGGTGAAAGCAGGGGTGTGCCCATAACACCCCAGTGCTCCAGACAAGTATCTCTCTTTCCCCCACCATTCTCTCTGCTATTGCACATGGCTGAAGACTCCCCTTCCCTTGGCTGTTGGTTGCATCCATCTACTCTCCAACAGCCCTGCCCTCCTCCACTGATTTAAAAGTCAAGAAGGCAATTCTTCACTCAGTTAAAGAGAAATCAGGGGGGAAAGTTTTGGGTCCAAAGTTCAAAAGTTAAGAACCAATGTGGCATAATGGTTAGAGTGTCAGGCTAAAACCTGGGAAAGGAGGGTTCAAATCCCCAAACCACGCAGCTCACTGGGGGACCTTTGGCTAGCACCCATCTCTTAGCCTAACCTGTTAACAGACCTTGCAGCTTGGGTGAACTGAGTTGAAAAAAATCACACAGTTTCTGGAGTACAAAGGCTTTATTCATGCTGCAACTATTTACTGGATGTGTGTAGATGAGAGAGAGAAAATAACAGACATATTGTCTCAACAAGTTGGGAGAGAACAGCAAACAAAACACAGCTCATCATTTAGGGGTGGGGTTAACTTAGACAAAGCAAAGACTACACATAAGTTCTGGCCACATTGCTAAACAAACTGCGTCGTCTTGTGGTTTAAAGTAACACATCCATTAACTGCAAACGCAAGAGAAGGAAATGCATTTCTTGTCTCCAGCATGGCCTACCTCACAGGATTTTTGGGAAGATGAAATGGGGAGAATCATGTGCAACACCTTGAGCTCACTGGAGGAAAAGGTGGGATATAAATGTAACAAATAAATAAAAAATACCAGAGTGGTGTGAAGTGACAAACTATACTTGGCACCTTAATATCTATGCACATAGATAATATCTATGCTAACGACAAGTTTTAGTCAACCCCACCCTGCCCAGAATTTTTTTTTTATTAAAAACAACAACCACCCCTGGGAAGAAAGGCAATTCCCTGAGGCAGGAGGAGACTAGCTCCCTCATGGCAAGATCACAAAGGCTACAAGGTGCTAAAGATGGAAAGAGATAGGATGCTAAACCAGAGGTAAGAAAACTAAGGGCACCAGGCCTCTCTGTCAAGCCCGCAGAATTCTCCCCTAGCACTGCACCCCTGCCCAGCCACACCCTCTTTCTCCCCAGGCCATGCCTCTCACCAGCCCTGCTTCACACCCTCCCTGGGTGTTTTTACCTGGCTCAAACAAGCCCTTTTGCTTGCCTAGATGGAGTCTAGACAAGAGAGGGGTATGTGCATGGCAAGTCCTGGAGTTGCGTCAGACAAGCTATACAGGGCCAAAATGAGCTGGATCTGCCCCCCCCCCGGTAAAAATGAGTGCCTCACCACCATCTGATTTGCTACTGCCATGAACGATAGGAGTGATTCCATGGTTGGGGGCTTCTTGCCATCTGTGCTCTTGAGAATCTTGAGGCGGCTTTTCTCAAGGATGTCACACTGGTTGCGCAAGGAGTCTGAAGGGCAAGCAGAGATGCTCAGTGGGAAGAGGACCTTCTGCTGCAGCCTTGGAAAGCCCGGCTGGCTGCACCATCGACCCAAACACAGCTTTATGGCCTGTCACAGTGCATGCAGCAATTACAATTTCCAAAACATTTTTTTTTAAAAAAAATCAGACTTGTTCTCTGCTTCACAACCACCCTGATGAGGCTGGGCCACATCCACTCCACACATTTTTAGCAGTGCCCACCAAATAATCCTGGGAACTGTAGTTCACCACTCAGAACTATAATTCCCAGCACCCTTAACAAACTAGAGTTCCCAGGTTTCTTTGGGGGGAAGTTGTGTGCTTTCAAGGTACGATGTGGATGTGACCATCCCGATTGGTGCCATTTTACAGAAGTGGGGGCTGAGGCTGTGGGAGAGACAGTGACTGGCTGAGCTTAAAAGGCAACCCCTGCTCTGAGTGAGCAACTGGAGAGGCAGAACAGTGTGGAAAAGTAGTTCAGGGTCAGCTTAAGCCAACCTGGTGTTCACTGGAAAATCATAGCATTCTTCTCAGTTGGGAGGGACCCTGGAGGACATCAAGTCCAACCCCTACCCCAGCTCAGTGTTGGAAGATTACAACTACAGTATCCCTGACAGATGCTCAGAGGCCTCCAGGGAAGGAGAGCCACCACCTTCCAAGGCATGCTGTCCTGTTGTTGAACAGCTCTGATCGTTCTGAAGTTTCTCGTGCTGTCCAGCCTTGTTGGGTGCAAAGCAATGATGTTTGCAATAAGTTAGAGAGGTGGGCTAGGGGCTCGGACCCTCACTGATTCCTTCTGCTGATCGTTTTCTCTCTCTCAGCTTAACTTCCTTTCTGCTGCTGCTTCAGTTAGTATTAGTGTTGGACCTTCCTTTTAGCTGACCTCATGATTCCATGACAGCCACATGGGAGCTTGTACTCAGAATGGCTTTGTTTACTAGGAGTAATAAACCCTATGTTTCATTATTATTTCAACCAGCACTCTTACCCATCAAATTATTTCTGCACCCCACAGAGATAGATGATAGACAGACAGACAGACAGACAGACAGACAGACAGATGGTATAGATATAGTTATCTCCAGACCATTCCGAGCAACAGAGAACAAGCCTACTCCGTGACTGGATCAGGCCAGTGACCCATCTAGTCCAGCATCCTATTCTCTCTTCTTTTTTAAAAATGATATTTATTGGGAATTTAAAGTTACAGAAAAAAGAGAAGAAGGAAAAGCAAAGAAAAAAGAGATTAAACAATACAAATCAATAAAAAAATAAAAAGTACCAAACATACAATACACCAAAATCAAAAACAAGAACAAAAAAATAAATTTAAAAACAAATCCAATATTCCCATACCCTTATCTTCATTAACTTGTTTCCTCGACCTCCTCACACCTCCCTTTTTTGTATTCTAATTATTAATTATCTCAGCAAATCCTTTCCATCTTTCACTGTATTCTGTTCTTTAGTTGTCTTAATTTATTTTAGCCTTATCTTACCATAAAAAAATCCTAGAACTTAAAAGCTTATTTATACACAACTCCTTATAACATTTCTACTAAAGCCTAATAGTTTCATTCCAAGATTTTCCTAACAGTCGTTAATTTTGCAATATTTCTCTAAATGAATTTTTAAACTTTCTGCCAATCTTCATCCACTGTCTCTTCTTCCTGGTCTCGGGTTCTGTCAGTCCTTTCTATCTGTTCCATCTAGTCCATCAACCTGGTGATCTTATGTCCGAGGCTCTTAACTCTTTTCCATGTCCCTTCTGCAGATCTTCTTCATAATTGTACCTGCACTTTACTTTGTCTTCTGCTGGTCTTGTTCTTAATTTCCTTCCTTTGTCTCTGAGGAGTAGATCTCGGGGGAACAACCTAAGAGTGTCTTTATCCCTTCTCGGCCGGTCAGCCCGTTCTCCATGGTTAACACTAAAATCCAAAAAATATTCCAAAACATACTTCAATACCCCTCCAAAGTTCAGTGCCTCGACCACTCCAATCTCCTCCTGGCCCAAAGCCAAATCCTAAAGGTCAGAGCATCCCTGCATAGGAGGATCTGACCAACTTGCCATCTCCGGTCCCGACAGGACTCCGTCTCTCCAAGTCTGCCTCACTCCAGATTCAGTCCTCAGAAACGACAGCTTATGCTCCTGCAGGGCCACATCTCTCTCAACTTGTATTACTTGAGGTTCAACAACAACCTCCTCCTTTGTCTTCTCCACAACTTGCCCTGTCAGGGCAAATTCCTGGGTCGGTTGTTGAGCAGGTTCTATATCAGTGGTCACTGTTTGACCGAAATTATCAATTGCAGTAGTCATCAAATCCATCTTCGCATGAAGCTGCTCCAACAAAGCACTTGTCCTGCACAAAGCAGACACTAAGGTTTCCTGTGTCAACATTCTTATCCAAGGTCAGAGCCTGTTTCTCACGCTCTCTAATCTCTACAGCTGTAGAGTTCCCCAGGTCCACTCCAACAACAGTTCAAAAGCTCCCTCTAGAGGAAACAATTTCTATTTGTATCCATCCTTTTACAAGCAGATCCAGCAACAAAATTACTTTCGTTTTTCGAATCTTTGTTCCTTTTTAGTGCAAAAGGAAACATTGGAGTCAATTTGTTTCTCTTATTTAACTATCTGTCAACATGTGTTATTATTCAGAGTCAATGAACTTTCCCCAAACGTCTATCTTTGACAGCCCGTTCCCAGATTCAAGACGATAGAAATTTATCTTTCTTTACTCCCTCTCCTGCAGGCTTAAACAATTTAAGATTCCCCCCCCCTCTTCTCCTGCTTCCAAGGGGGGTTTGTAGTTTTAACCTATGGAAATTTAGTCCTTTACAAATGACTTTCCAGACTTTAGCTTACGGTGTCTTTGCTTCAAGCTGTTTACAAAAGCGGAAGGCGGACTTCCTGTTTAGACCTTCCTGCTCCGGTGCCAAATTACGAAGTTTAGTAATCCAATTTTCTGTTCTACTCACGGGTACTTGTTTAGAGTCCAATTGTCCACAGGAAAAAAGTCAGCGCTCTCCGACAACAGCAATGCGGCTTCACTCCGTGAAAAGAGCAATCGATTCAAAGCACCGCGCCGCTCACCCCACGTCGCTCCGGATCCCCGTAGCTGGGTTTCCCTGTGAGTAGGGGAGGCGCTAAAGGTGCCAGCCGAATCCCAGGTCCACAGGCTTCTCCCGCCTGTGGTTTTTAATGGGTCTCCGCCTCGCCGTGGCAGTCCAGACCCTCATTTTCACGGAGCGGGTTCCTCCAGATCAGAGGAAGCCCGCCATTGCTGGAGGCGCTAACCCGGAAGTCTCCCAGCATCCTATTCTCACAGTGGCCAACCAGATACTTGTGGGAAACCATGGAGCAGGATCTGAGCAGAGAGCAACTCTCCCCTCCTGTGGTTTTCAGCAACTGCTGTTCAGAAGCATTGCTGCCTCCAGCTGTGGAGGCAGAGCACAGCCATTAAGGAGAGTAGCCTTTCAAAGCCCTTTCCACCATTAATTTGTCTAATCCTCTTTCAAAACCCTCCAAATTGCTGGACACCACTACCTCCTGGGGAAGTGAGTTCCACTATGCGCTGAGTGAATAAGTACTTTATGTTATATCAGGGAAGGTCCTAGAACAGATAATTCAACAGTCAGTCTGTGAGCACTTAGAAAAGAATGCTGTGCTTACTAACTTCTCAAAAGCAAGTTAAGCCAGACAAATTTCATTTATTTATTTCTTTTTGATGCAGTTACAAACTTTGTGGATCAGGGGAATGCTGAAGATGTAGTGTATATTGATTTCAGGAAGGCTTTTGACAAAGTCCCCCATGATATTTTTGCAGAGAAGCTGATAAAATGTGGGCTAGAAGTGGTAGATTTGTAGCTGCTAGGTGGTTCTGTAACTGGTTGACTGACTGAACCCAAAGAGTACTCAGCAATGGTTCCTTGTCATCCTGGAAAAAAGTGACAATTGGGGTGCCACACGGTACTGTCCTGAGCCTGTTGTTGCTCAACATCTTTATAAATGACTTGGACAAAGGAATTGAGGAGATGCTCAACAAATCTGCAGATGACACCAAACTGGGAGGGGTAACTAATGCTGCAGAAAAAAAGGATTCAACGTGGCCTTAACAGACTGGAGAACTGGGTCCAAACTAAAAAAATGAATTTCAGTAGAAACAAATCTAAGGTTCTGCACTTGGGCAGGAATAGGCAGCTGCACAAAGATAAGATGGGGAAACCTAACTTATCAGTAGAACTTGTGAAAAGGATCTAGGGGACTTAGTGGACCACAAGCTTAACATGACCCCCCCCCAAAAAAAGCTGATGGTATTCTAGTCTGCCTATATTCAACAGAAGTATAGTGTTCCGATCAAGGGAAGTAATAGTCTCGGTCTATTCTGCCATGGTCAGCCCACACCTGGAGTCCTGTGTCCAGTTTTGTGCACCACAATTTAAGAAGGACATTGAGAAGCTGGAATGTGTGCAGAGGAGGATGACTAAGATTATGAAGGGTCTGGAAACCAATCCTTATGCAAGATGGTTGAGGAAGCTGGGTATTAGCCTGGAAACGAGGAAACTGAGAGGAGATATGATAGCTATCCTCAGATATCTCAAGGGCTATTTCCTGGAAGTTGGAACAAGGTTGTTTTCTTCTGCTTCGGAGGGCAGGCGTCAAACTGTGATAAAGGAGATTCTGACTAAACATTAGGAAGAACTTTCTTTCAGTAAGAGGAAGAACTCTTTCAGTAAGAGCTGTTTGGCAGTGGGATGGTCTCCCTTGGGAGGTGGTGGACTCTCCTTCCTTGGAGGTTTTCAGCAGAGATTGGAGGGCCACCTGTCATGGATGCTTGAGCTGAGATTCCTGCATTGCAGGGGGTTGAACTAGATGGTGCTTGGAGTCCCTTCCAATTCTATGATTCCATCATCTGCCCTAAATCTCCCAGCAATCAGCTTCACTTAGTGTCCATGAGCTCTAGTGTTTTGAGAGAGGGAGGAAAAAACTTTCCCCTATCTTCTCTCTCCATGCCTTGCATAGATTTATAAACTTCCATCCTTTCACATACATGATGGCAGCTATCATGTCTCCCCTTAGCCTAACATGCCCACACCCTCAAAGGACTCTGATTCCAGAGCCCTCACAGATTCCAGATCCCTCTTGGTCTCCCTTCTCTGAATGCACACTGTCAACATCCTCCTTGTCTCCCTGATACAGCCCACAGCTGCCATGCACTGCTTCTGCCCAGTTCCCTCTCTTTACAGAGCTGGGAAGCTCTGAATCTGCCCTAAACTCCAGCACATGCCACATCTGGCCACAGTGTGCTGGGGATCTTTGATCCAGAGTCTTTCTACATTTGCTGCCCCTCTGGTAGCTGGTGAAGAACCCTGGTGGTCCCTGCTATATCTTTCTCAGTGTTAGGAGTAGCAACTCTCCAGAGGCAGAATCTGGGATTCTGTGCTGGGACTGTTAACGGCCGGCCTGGCTCTGAACGGAAAGAGAGTATGGGAAAGTAGAAATGATGAGTAGCCTTAGGATGCTTGCTTATCTCTTGGGCTAGCCTGTCCAAGGCAAACATGAGAGTCCGCTAATTCTCATAACACCGTCCAGCTGCGGAGGCTCCCCACCCCTGCCCCCTTTTTGGAGTTCGTTATAAAATAAGAGATACCTCTAAAGAGCCTTGGATCGGCCGCATTGAAGATAAAAGTTGGCCTGACCTGCTAGAGATATAAAACCACCAGTCAAAAAAGGAACAAGGCTCTGCCTATTTCCTGACTGCAAGTTGGCTTATTGTCTAATCTAGGAGTCTTGGATCTCTGTTGGGGCTTGAAGGAAGGCTAGAGCAAAGCAGAGTGTTGTGAGTTTGCGGAGCAGGGTGGGAGAGGGGCGGTTAGGCTGTATGCCCAAGTCAGTTCTATTCTTGGAACCAGCAAGGACTCGATTATTGGAATAGCCAGGCTGCTTCTTGGTAATGGCCTAAGTATAGGTCTTTAAGGTAACAAAGGAAGTGGCTCTGTGCCAGAGGGCAAATGGGTGGGGGGCCATCCCTCAACTAGGTGTTAAGTTAGAAAGACAAAAGCCAGAGTGGAGAGTTGTGTGAGAGAGAGCGCTGGAAGTTAGAAGCAGGCGTAAGCCAGAGAGGGAGAGCCATGCTTGATTTCTCCTGGAATCCAAGGCTGTGATTGGGACAACGAAGACTTTCTTGGTTGTTAATGCTGTGAGCCCCTCCAGCGTAGGCTCAGGTTGTGTATATGTGTGAATAAGCCATATGTCATAAAGACACCACGGTCTCCGCTGAACCTCATTCCTAGGAAACTGAGCCATGGATATATATATGCCTGGAACCCATGCTTTATAGAGTTTCCTAAAAACAAGGATAGCAATAGGTTCTGTTTCAGTTGTTGACTTTAAAAATTGGGGAGGTAGTGGGAGGAGATTTTGAAGAAGGTTTTGGTGGACCTGAGCCACATTTACACCATACATTTAAAGCACTTTAAGGACTCACGGCTTCCCCCAAAGGATTATGGGAGCTGTGGTTTGTTAAGGGTGCTGGGAGTTTTCCAGAGACCCCCTATTCCCCTCAAAGCTACAATTCCACTATGTGTGGTTGGACCATCAATCCCTCTTCACGAGGGACTTGGGAACTGTAGCTTTGCAAGGGGAATAGGGGACTGCTTAAAACCAATCTGCACCCTTAACAAACTACAGCTCCCAGGGTATTTTAGGGGAAGCCATGGTTGTTTAAAGTGGTATTGCCATGCTTCAAATGTGGGGGAGGTGGTGGGAGGAGATTTTGAAGAAAGGCTGGGACTGGGAGAAGCAAGACCTTATTGGGGTGTTAATGCTGTGAGCCCCTCCAGGTTGCATAGAATTGTGAATAAGTCATATGCCATAAAGACACCCCAGTCTCTGCTGTCCCTTACTGCCAGCAAACCGAACCCTGGGACCTCTGGAGTCTCTCACCACTCGGAGACTGGTGCTCAACAAGAGGGAAAGATCAGAGACAGGTAATTTAGGTTTGTTTTATTTTATTTTTTCCTGCCTGCACTCTCCTGGTGAAGCATTCCTCAAATGGAAACTACCCTTTTCTTATGCAACTTGCTTGTATTATTGGATAAAAAGGTCTGTTGTGCCCATATATTGAAATCTATTCTAAGGCTGGTATGGTTGGTGGGGGACCTGCTTTGTTCTTAATCCAGTGGTTGACAATTCTGCCTCTCAGGTTTCTGAGGGTATTGGGGCAATTGTTGGCTGGCTCACCCAGAAATTTCTAGTAAAGATAACAGTCTTCTGCTCAGACCTAAAGTAAGGGGGTAGAATTGGCCTCTGTTCTGACACCCAGTGCCTCAGTTCTATTTTAATAATAATAATAAAAGATGCTAGGTGTCGAAGTCTGTCTAGAATATACCACCACTTGGAGATCTAAAAGCTCTGCCTTCTACTCGGGTCTGTGATTTGCAGGGACAAAAGAACAGCTACACATAACCTGCCTATAGTGGTACCTCGGTTTAAGAACAGCTCTGCTTACGAATGATTTGGTTTACAAACTCCGCAAAACTGGAAGTAGTGTCCCAGGTTGCGAACTTTACCTCAGTCTAAGAATGGGATCTGAACGGTGGAAGGGCACCGGCGGCGGAAGGCCTCATTAGGGAAAGCACGCCTCGGTTTTCAGAACGGACTTCTGGAACAGATTAAGTTCGTAAACTGAGGTAGCACTATATTGACATCAGGCAGCTGCCCTCACTGTATCCTTTTCAGCACCTGCTGAAAAAGAATTTATTTCAGCAAGCCTACCCAGACATGTACAACGTTGACATGTGTTATAACCTGGTTTTTTAGCTTACTAAATATTTAAATACTTCTTGTTTTTGACTTTTTCTTTTCCAGATAGTTTCATTGTTTTACTTTCCTTTCTTGCAAACTTCTTTGAGGTTTCCTTTGTTTTTGGGTTTGGCAGTCAAGGAGCGCTTTATATAAATTTCATGAAACAAAACAAATAAACGTTAGAGGAGCCTGGTTGCTGGGTCAGACCAAAGGCCTATCTAGTCCAACGTTTTGTTATCACAGAGGCCTTGATGGGAAAGCCTGAAAGCAGGAGGCAAGTTCAACAGCAAGTTCCTCCTATTTGTCAGGTGCGCTGACTCAGGAAAGCACTGGGTGAGCTGATGTTACGCGACACCACAACGTCATGCATGACACCCGGATGTCAGACATGATGCCCAGAGGTGATGCCACCCGGGCATCGCTCAGCTTCCATGGCTGACATTTCCTGTACCTCCTGCCACCACCATGGCCAGGGGGTGCTTCCCCTCCACAGCAGCAGCAGCAGGAGGAGGAGCTGCAGTGTTGCTGACTTGCATGACAGCATCGCCTCTGGGTGTCATGTACGGCATTATGATATCATGCACGATGTTTGAACGAATACTGAGGGGGCTCAGCCCCCTGCTAACAAATACGGGGGGGGGGGTCAAAGGGGTTCAGCCCCTAGGAGTCAGCGCCCCTGCTACTTGTGGTCCTTGGAAACTGGAATCCAGTGGAACACTGCCTCCAGCACTGTAGAAAATGCATGGCTGGAAGCTGCTGATAGCTTTAACCTCCACAGACTTGTTTGAAACCCTTTTAAAGTCATCCATGTTGGCAGCCAGCTGTATATCCTACAGTACAGAGTCCCATAGTTCAGTTCTGCTCTGTTTCCTTTTGTATGTCCTGAATCTCCCGCCATTTGGCTTCATTGCATAACCCCGCTGAGTTTTAATATGAGAGAGCAAGGCTTCCCCCCATCTGACGTGAGTTCCAGCACATCCCAGGTGGGCGCCATTGCCATTCTAAGAGAGCAAGGAAGGAGGCGTTCAAGGTGATTTCCAGCACCTCTCTTTTCACTGTGAGAGAGGATGAGAAAAACTTCTTTCTAGCCCCTTTCTCCTATATGGTGTTGCTCACAGGGGAAGGAAATGTAAAAGGGGCTACTTTTACTTGCCCTGACTTTGTAGGTTTCAGAGTTGCACTTTGATACACTGAGAATAGAAGTTTTAAGTCCTGCAAGTTCCTACCCAATAATTCTACTGGAGGGTGCTTGTACATAGGGTGAAAGGCCCGGTAGCTGTTTTCTTGTTTCGACCCTGCAAAGAGAGAACCCTGTGTTACTCGCTTTGACGCTTTGCAATGCATTTGCAACATGGAACTTGGGCTGAGTGCTCTGCATTCCTAGATACAAGTCGAGAGAATGCTCACGGCTGATTTCTACCAGCCTGCAGCTAATTGCCATTTGCCTTTTATTTATTTTATATTTATTTATTGCATTTATACCCTGCCTTCTTCTCCCAGGAGCTCAAGGGGGCATGCAAAGAATCATAGAACTGTAAAGTTGGAAGGGACCCCCCAAGGGCCATCTAGTCCAACATCCTTCAATGCAGGAATCACAACTAAAGTTCCCAGAAACAACTTCCCCAGGCAGGCACCATGAAGGTTCTGTCCCTAAGGGAGAACTGCCTGAACACACAAGGAAGGAGTTCAAAGGAGGATGGTCAAAATCAGCTCTTGAGTCAGCATTGCACCCTTCTGCAGGGCAATAAGAAGGAAAGAGCCATGGACCCTTTATGCCAGAGGGACGCAGGAATCCATAGCCACAAATACCCGAGAGGGGAGTTCATGTGTTCTGTGAAGAGGACTGTACCTGCAGGCCAGTGGAAGAGACACAGCTGGCATTAGTAAGGAAGGGCTACATGGTTAGAGCCGCAGCTGTTTACTGCGAAAGCTCTCGGCTGCACAAACGCCCTGACCTCCCCCACACAATAGACCAACTAGCCTTGAGTGGGTGGGAGGCAGGCAGGCACAGTCCTCCTTCCCTCTTATGAGCATTCTTTAATGTTTTCAATTAGATTAGGAGAAGACGATAAACAGGAGGAGCAGGTGCGCAATGAAAGGAAAGAGAGGGAGATTCCACCCCAACCCAAGCCATATTTTGGTGCCAAGAGCAGCTGCATTCCTTAACCTGCCCCCTGGACAACCTGAAGATTGTGCCAATTAAGCACACACATTTGTTTTGCACCATGAGTTCTCAGCAGGCTCACCCTCAAGACTAGCATGATACTGAAGAATAAAAGTCTACCTACTAGCATCCAGAACTCTATTTCAGCCACCCTTCTAGCTTCTGAGATTTCGTCACCATCCAAATATTTCTGAGTGTATCTTTTGCTTTTACAGGGGCTAGGAATTTGTTCCTTAATGGAAGCCAAGATTCGCAGAAAGCCAAATCCTGCACTCAGGACCCTGTCCTGTGCTCTTTTTTTGCTCTGCACATCCAGAATTGTGGCAGATGCAGCCCTGGCTCCGAGGGAGATTTCTCTGTGGTCTCCGAAAGATTAGAAAAGCCAGTTCCACAAAGTGTTGCCATGAAGCATCGGCAGTTATAAAGAAAGGGGAAGCCACTGCCTTACATTCCTTGATAATCCCATTCCAGGTGCAGCCCAGGTTGATGCAGATGGCTTGGAGGCTCTCCATCTTCCATCAGGCTGCATTAATTGGGAAAGTTCTCCCCCTCCTCATTTAATTCTCTCAATAACCCTGTTAGGCAGAGGTTGAGAGGCAGAGACTGTGGCCAAGTGGGAGTTTGAACCTCCAGCCCCTACTGGCTCTCTTTCCCAAGAGGTAAGCTCGCAGAAACCTGGGTACAAGCCAGCCTTCCCCAATCTGTCTGGCAAGCCTAGATGCTTTGGACTGCCTTTTCCCTTAAGAATTGTAGTCCACAAGTTTCTGGAAGGCACCAGGTACAACAGGTATGGAGTACCCAGCAAGAGCCCATGGGGTGGGGGTGGGGAGATCCCATAGTTCTGTATAAGAGCACCTGCCAAGCATGCAGGACAAAGGAAGCTGCATCATACCAGATTGGTCCATCTAGCTCAGGATTGTCTACTCTGACTGGCAGCAGCTCTCCAGGGTTTCGGACAGGTAGTCTCTCTCAGCCCTGAAGTTGCTAGTGGGGTTTGAACCTGGGACCTAATGCATGCAAAGAATGACAGAGTCCCCTGGGGTCCCAAGTTCAGTTCCTGGTATTGCTGGTTAAATGGCAGGTAAAGGGTCATGGGGAAAGCTTTGCTGTTGACCCCAGAATGCCACTGCTGGTCAGAGCAGATAATACTAACAGTATAGCTCAATATAATATATTGCACAAGTCAAGAAGCAGCTTTCTGATCAGAGGTGCGTAAGTGGCGCCTTGAACGAAACACAAGAAATGGCTGTTGCTCTTTTGCATATGCCAGCTAAGGCACTCACACACATACCTTAAAATTCCCCATTGTGTGCTACACAAAACAACCCATAAAATCAAAAATATACTGTGGCAAATGACCCAATTAATAATAATAATAATAATAATAATAATAATAATAATAATAAACACAGCCAGCGAGAAAATGAAGCTGAATTGTCAGCAGATCAGCAGGCACAGTCAAGGTGCTAATAAAAGCTCTCTAACCTGGGGTCCTCCGAGATGTTTGGGATTACAGCCCATGCTGACTGAGACTGATGGGATTTGCAGTCTGAAATATCTGAAGATATCTGAAGAAACTGCCTTTAGGACTTCCGGGTTAGCGCCATTGGCAATGGCGGAGTGCCTCTGACCGAGAGGAACCCGCTCAGTGAAAATCGGGTCTTGCCACCGCGGCGAAGGCGGAGACCCTTTAAAAATCCCAGGCGGAGGAAGCCTGGGAATGTGGGATTCGGCTGACACCAGGAGCGCCTCCCCTACTCGCAGGGAAACCCTTTTTCGGAAATCCGAAGCGACGTGGGGTGAGTGGCGCGGTGTTTTGAATCAACAGCTACTTTTACGGAGTGAAGCCGCACAGCCGTTGCCGGAGAGCGCTGACTTTTTCCTGTGGACAATTGGACTCTAAACAAGTACCCGTGAGTAGAACGGAAAATTGGATTAAGTAACATTTTAATTTGGCACTGAAGCGGGAAGGTTCTAAACAGGAAGTCCGCCTCCCGTTTTTATAAATAGATTGAAGCAAAAACTTTACAAGCTAAAGTCTGGAAAGTCGTATATAAAGGTCTAAATCTCCTTCAGTTATTACCACCAAAACTCCTCTTGGAAGCAGGAGAAAAGGGGGGGATTTTTGATTGTTCAAGCCTGCAGGAGAGAGAGTAAAGAAAGATAAATTCCCACCATCTCAAACCTGGGAACGGGGTGTCAGAGACAGAAATTTATGGAGAAGTTCATTGACTGTGAATGGAATGTCTTTTGACAGATAGTTAAAAAAGAGAAACAAATTGATTCCAATGTTGCCTTTTGCATTCAAAAGAAACAAAATATTTGAAAAATGAAAGTAATTTTCTTTTGTTGCTTCTGCTTTCAAAAGATGGATACAAATAGAAATTGTCTCCTCTAGAGGGAGCTTGTTAAATTGTTGCTGGAGTTGATCTGGGGATTTCACAGCTGTGGAGATTAGGATCGTGAGACCAGACTCTGACCTTGAATAAAAATGTGTTTAGAAGTTTTGGTGCTTGCTTTTTGCAAGACAAGCGCTTTGCTGGAGCAGATGCATGAGAAGATGGATTTGATGACTGTTGCAGTCAAAAACTTTGGACAAACGGCGAATACCCATATAGAAACTATTCAGGAACCAACCCAGGAACCTGTTTTGACAGGGCAAGTGCAAGTGCAGAAGATAATGGAGGAGGTTGCTGTTGAACCTCAAGTAACACAAATGGAGAGACTCGAGGCCTTGCAGGAGCATAAGCCGCTGTTCTTGAAGTTTGAATCTGGAGTGGATCGGGGGGGGGGGTCTGGAGTTGTGAGGGCTCTTAATTTTGGAGGGACTTTGAATACTTTTACTCTTTGAATACTCTTAAATACTTTCTGGATTACAGTGTTGACTGTGGGGAATGGGACTGTGGGGAATGGGCTGATCTGCTGAGGGGAGATGGAGATATTTTTGGATTGGAGTCCCCCCGAGGCCTACCCCCCCAATGAGAAAGGAAAGAAATTAAGAAAAAGATCAACAAAAGACAAAGTAAAGTGCAGGTATAAACAAGAAGAAGATCTGCAGAAGGGACATGGAAAAGACTTAAGAGCCTTGGACATAAGATCACCAGGTTGATGGACTAGATGGAATGGACAAGAAGGACTGACAAAACCCGAGACCAGGAAGAAGAGACGTTGGATGAAGATTGGAAGAAAGTTTTTTTAAAATTTATTTTGAGAATTAGTGTAAAATTAACGAGTATTAGGAAAAATGTTGGAATGAAACTATTTGGCTTTAATAGAAATGATATAAGGAGTCATGTACAAATAAGTATTAAGTTTTAAAGTTTTTTATGGTAAAATAAGGTCAAAATAAATTAAGGTAAATTGAATGACAGAATATAGTGAAAGATGGAAAGGATTTGCTGAGTTAATTAATAGGTTAGACCGTTAAGATAAATTATATAACAAAAATTGAGAAAGATGGAAAGAATTTGCTGAAACAATTAATTAAATTAGAATACAAAAAGGGAGGTGTGAGGAGGTCGATGAAACAAGTAAATGAAAGATAAAGATATGGAACATTGGATGTGTGTTTTAATGTTATTGTGTTTTTTTGCTGTATTGTTGTATTTTTTATGCTTTTTCTTTTATGTATTGTATTGTATGTCTTGTCAATTTTTTTGTTGTTTTCTTTTCTTCTTTTTTCTGTAATTCTTAAATTTCTAATAAATATCATTTTTTAAAAAAGAAACTGCCTTTATACTCAGAAGAAAACATAGCAAGATCCAAAGAGGAAATGTCAGGTTTCATTTTTAAGTTTCTAGACCTTATGACTGCATGGGGCAAGAAAAAGCAAAAGCAATTTAAGAGGCAACTCTCTGGGTTTGCTTTGAAACAGCTCTGCCAGCTGTCTGACCCCACACCTTTGAGAAAGGGAATATTTGGAGCCAAGGAAGCAATAACTTTCAGGAAGCTGTGGCTACCACCTGTAGAACTAGCTGTGCAGGTGGGGGAAGGGGGCTTCCTAGTCCTTGGACGTACCTGGGGCGCCCCGCTCCACCTTACATATGTAGTAGGTCACACGGGGAGTGAGGAACTTGCTGGCATTGTCTTCTGGAATCTTGACTAGGAATAGCAGCTTCAGGGTCCCATTCTCTTCACACAAGTCGATGGGATCTGAAAAGGGAACAGAGAGATATGGGGGGCAGTGGAGTGGGTGGGTTCGCCTCCTTTCCTCTGTCAAAGAGCGAGCTGGCAGTAAATCACAGCATTCAAAGTTGGTGTTAATTCTTTATTAGCAAAAACATGGCCATCACAGACTTGGCTGTCAGGCCTAAGGAGCACAGCAGCTCATCCCTGGTAGGTCTTACCCCATAAAAATCAGTTGCTGAGGCTGAAAGTACCTACCTCCCCACAGCCATCCTCACCAGGGCTTTCCCCAAACAATTAGAGACTACACCTGTGTGGAGCCTGCTGCTGTTCTGCCCATTTCAGCCCTCTTCTGGGTCTAGGAGACAGGAGGAGATGGGGGCTTGTTGCAGCAGGAAGGGGGACATCTGTGACTCTTCAAAAGCCTGATTTATCTCTGCCTCATGGCCTCTTCAGCCTCTGCTTCTGATCTTCTCAGAAGCAGACTCTCCCTGCTCACTAAACCCTCTTTCCTCTTCAACTTCTGACAATTCCTCTTCCCAGTCTCGCCCCTCTTCTCCCTGTGACTACTCATTGTCATCACACCACCACTTCCCAGGCTCTGAGCCCTGTTCCCTTGGGGGTTCCCCAACTGTTTCCTCCCACCATTCTTCTGTCTCCAACAAGTCCATGACACTCTCCTCCTTTGGTCAATGGTTGTGGGTCAGCCCCCACAGAACACAACTACGCCAGGAGTTGCCTGTTCTCAGTCTTGCATTTTACGCTCTTGAAAAAAGTAATTGTGGTTATTTAATTGCCAGCTTTCCCCTAGGGCCTGATCTACAAACATTTAAAGACAATAACAATGAAAGCAGCATACTTCAAATAGTCAAAGATCTGCATTGGCTCCCAGTACGTTTCCGAGCACAATTCAAAGTGTTGGTGCTGACCTTGAAAGCCCTAAACAGCCTCGGTCCTGTATACCTGAAGGAGCGTCTCCACCCCCATCGTTCAGCCCGGACACTGAGATCCAGGGCCGAGGGCCTTCTGGCGGTTCCCTCACTGCGAGATGTGAGGTTACAGGGAACCAGGCAGAGGGCCTTCTCGGTGGTGGCGCCTGCCCTGTGGAACGCCTTCCCAGCAGATGTCAAAGCAATAAACAACTATTTTACTTTTAAAAGACAACTGAAGGCAGCCCTCTTTAGGGAAGTTTTTAATGTCTGATGCTGTACTGTTTTTAATATTCAGTAAGAAGCCGCCCAGAGTGTCTGGGGAAACCCAGCCAGATGGGCGGGGTATAAATAATAAATTATTATTATTATTATTATTATTATTATTATTATTATTATTATTATTATTATTTAAAGGCATCCAGTTGCATAGCGAACAACCTTCCAAAATACATAGTGGATTTCATATCTAAAAACAATTAAAACAATTTATATATCCAAAATAATCCCAGGTGCAATGCAGATGAAAAATAGGATTAAAAAATCCTATTTTGAAACAGGAAAGAGGAGCCACAGGAGCTGAAAAGAAAATGGGAGTTCTAAAGTACATTTATTAAGGATGGGTTAAGGACCTTCATGGCTGGCCAGTTTTTAGTCCTTAGTCAACAGAGCCCAAGGGTCTTCCTTTGAGTTTGTACTTCTGGTACACAGAAGTCACAAGCAGTGTGGACACAGGATATTTTCCACCTGGAGATAAGATGGCATGTCATCCCCCCCCCCCCAACCCAGCACTACCTGTTGCAGGATCCGTAGTACAGTCAACCAAAGGGAAGCAGTCTTTGTTGCCTCCTGACCATCAACTGGGCAGGGTTTGCCGCTCCACTTTCTTTGTGCTTTGGGAACTCATCTCACCTGTCCTGTGCAGTCCCACCTTGTCGCGCAGGTAATGCATTAGGAGTAAGACTGAGCAGTTAATGTTCGCCAGGAGTTGTCGTTGGTCTGCAAGAAGAGGAGCCAAGGATGGTTTCTATGGGCAGCAGCTGAGCCCACGCACCATAGCAGGCAGGGGCTTTTTATATATATAGCAAGAGCCTGGGAGTGGGGTGTGGACTGAGTTCCCTTACCTTTTAAAAATTATATATATATATATATATATATGGCAGAGAGGGCTGGAACAGACATACATCCAATGCCTGAGCCAAAAATCCACCTATATCTCTAATCAATAAAGTTGTGGCCGTTTCTAATCCAGATCATTGTCTGCCTGGGCAGAGGCACTGTGACTGGGCCCACAATAAATAAACAAACAGACATTGTGGTGAGTTCCCCCACCCTATCCCCCCAGAAAAAAATCACTGGCTAGAAGAGACACTGGTCTGCTTTCCATGGGAAAGTCTCCCCCAACCCCCAATGTTTTGTATCCAGGTGAGGCTAGGAGAGATCTCAGACTAGCATCCAGGACAGCTGCTGCCAGTTAGTGTGGTCAGTACTGAGCTAGATGGACCAATGGCCTGGCTCAGTATAAGGCAGCTTCCTCTGTTCCTACAACCCATGTTTATTGGGTTCCCCCTTACCTCCATATTTAACGCAGATAAACATCCCCCAAATCCCCTTGGTTTATCTGGGCAGCTCTCGACCAGCTGAACCGCCCAGGAGCCATTGTGACACCTCAGAATAACCTCATAATGAGAGCCAGTGTGGCGTAATGGTTAGAGTGTTGGACTAGGACCTGGGAGAACAGGGTTTGAATCCCCACTTGGCCATGAAGCTAGAGTTGCCATATTTTGAAGAGCGAAGAAGAGGACGCTATGACGTCTCTCATTTTAAATACCCCTACTATATGTCGGGGGACGCGGGTGGCGCTGTGGGTTAAACCACAGAGCCTAGGATCAGAAGGTTGGTTGTTTGAGTCTCCGTGATGGGGTGAGCTCCCGTTGCTCGGTCCCTGCTCTTGCCAACCTAGCAGTTCAAAAGCACATCAAAGTGCAAGTAGATAATAGGTACCACTCCAGTGGGAAGGTAAACAGCGTTTCCGTGTGCTGCTCTGGTTCGCCAGAAGAGGCTTAGTCATGCTGGCCACATGACCCGGAAGCTGTACGCCGGCTCCCTTGGCCAATAAAGCAAGATGAGCGCCGCAACCCCAGAGTCGTCCTCAACTGGACCTAATGGTCAGGGGTCCCTTTACCTTTACTAGATGTAGGCTACAGAAGCTGTGATCTATTGCTGGTGGGGAGCAAGAGAAGAGAAGAGGAAAGCAAGTCCTGTCTACTTCTCATCCAGAAAGTATAGCCAGAGACATTTTGGCAAATTTTAAAAATCCACCTGGACAGAAATTTTATCCCTGGAAAAGAGGATATGTCCTGGAAAAAGAGGACAAATGGCAACCCTACATGAAGCCCCCTGGGTGACCTTGAGCCAGTCACCATCACTTAGCCTAACCTCCCTCAAAGGGTTGTTGTGAGGATGAAATGGGGAGGAAGCATGAACCATGTACACCACCTTGAGATCCTTGGAATATGAAGGTGGTATATAAATGTAAATGATGATGATGATGATGATGATGGAACATAATGTGAGGGAGGCTGTGGTGTTAAAATCTCTGCAGGCATCTGCAGCTATGGCTGATCTCTGAAACAACTCAGGAAAGAAAAACCGTCAGCTGGACTGTTTTGCTTAGAGAGTCACCATCCAAAATCTGTGAGAAGGAAGACAGACTTTGGTCTTTCAAATTTCAACAGAAACTTGTGTGAGGTTAAAATTCGGCACACTCCTAGATGGAAACAAGAGCAGGATTTTGATTCACTTGCAGTGTAAAAATTATTGTGGACAATATGGTTCGATGTAAAATTTGGAGTACGAATGAATATGCAGTTGTAGATGTTTAAAAGGAGACTCCATGGAGGGGATGGGGGGAAGCTGCGGGATTTGGAGAATCTCTTTATATTATTAGTTTGTGTTTAGTTACACTTTGTATTTGTAAAATCAATAAATATTCTTTACAGGAACTACCATGAGGCATATGCCATAGTCACAGAGCTCTGTGGCGCTGCCTCATGTCTGCCTCTGCTGCAGGAAGGATTAAGTATGCCTGGTCAAGGCCACAGCATAGTCCCTGGCTATGCGAGCAGCTGAGCTGTAGGCAAAGGGCCGCATCTCAAGAGTAGAGCATCTGCTTTGCATGCAGAAGGCTCCCGGTTCAGTCCCCAGCATCTCCAGGTTGGGCTGGGAGACACCTCTGTCTGAAACCCTGGGCAGCTTCTGCCGGTGAGTGCAGGCAGCTCTGGGTTAGAGCAGGACCAATAGTCCAGCTTAGTGTAAGGCAGGTTCCTACGTCTCTACCCTGTCCCAGCCGAGAGAGCGGTGGCAGGAGGCTGAGATGACCAACTCTAGCAGGGGCGTGCAGGACTGCCCTGGGAAGGTGGGTGTGAAGAGGGGCGACTGTCCCAGGCCCCACGCTTTGGACGCCCCTGCTTATCACTGGTGGCCAAACTTCCTGGCTGGTCTTGCTGTCTCCTACCCAACTGGATAACCTCTCAAACCCCTCACTTGTTAGAGCAAGGCAGAGAAGTCGGGCGGAGGCAGCAGCAGCAGCAGCAAAAGAAACGAGATTAAGAAAGGAGGGAATAGGCCACCGGAGCTAAAGTGGCTGCAAAAAACAAGAAATTTCAAGTTAGCAAGTGAAGGACACTGAGAGGAAGGCCACTGGCACTTTTTGCAGCTGCAAACAACGCAAATAAAGCCAGGCTTTTTTTGGGGGGGGGTGTAGCCAAAGTTGTTGAGCTGTTCTTGAGAAATCACAAGTGAAAATGCCCCGTAAATAGGTCATTGCAGAGACAGGCTTCTGCTGTGGGGGGCAGAACCTTGGATAATTGAGTACTTTCAAATCCATAAAAATACATAGCCAGCTGAGGTTCTGCACCCCCTAACAAGAGGCCTGTCCCACCCTAACAAAAATCCTTTTCCCACCCATGCTTTCAATGCTTTTCAATAATATCTGTGGATCTAGGGGGGCAGCTGCCCCCCTTGGCTACGTCTATGCCAGGGAACAATAGAGAGAGGGAGCCCAACAGGGCTAAAGTCGGTGCAAAAAATGGCTCAGAGTAAGAAAGGGGAAGGAGAATGTGGGGGAGAGGAAGGCTGCTGGCACTAATGCAGCTGCAAAAAGCAACACAAAGTTGCTGCTCAGTGTGTGGAGATTTCTGGTCTGGATGACCCTTGGAGCCCCTTCCAACTCTGCAATTCTATGATTACACAGTATACTGGGTTTTGTAGTTGTAAACATTATTGCTTTCCCTTTTGCTCAAGACCACACTGCATTAGGGGTGCAAGAAGGTGCCTTATCCCAAATCTGATCATTGGTCCATTTAGCTCAGTGAAGCAGGTTGTGGACTTTCCTTCCTTGGAGGTTTATAAGCAGCGGCTTGATGGCCATCTGTCATGGATGCTTTAGCTGAGATTGCATTGTAGAGGGTTGAATGAGATGACCCTTGGGGCAGTGGCGTAGCGTGGGTTGTCAGCACCCGGGGCAAGGCAAGTAATTTGCGCCCCCTAACCCGTGGATTTGCGCCCCCTAACCCGTGGATTTGCGCGCCCTAACCCTAACCCCCAGATGTTGCGCCCGGTGCGGCCGGCCCCCCCTGCACCCCCCACGCTACGCCACTGCCTTGGGGTCCCTTCCAACTGTACGATTCTAGGATTCTAAGAATGAAGATCATAGAATTATAGAATTGTTGGAAGGGACCAGAGGGGTCATCTAGTCCAACGCCTTGCAATGTAGGAAACTTTTGTCCATTATGGAGCTTGAACCCACAATCCTAAGATTAAGAGTCTCATGCTCTACTGAGTTATCCCAGCAGAATGCTCCTTGTTGTGACCTAAAGTCACTGGCCTTCTTCACACATGACTCTATGCCATGGTTTGATTAAGTCACAAAACATGAATCAACCAGGTGCTGTCCAGCAGATGATCAGTCCAGCAGATGATCATGGTTCCTGTCCCAAATGCTATACCCCTAGTATATATGTAGTTTGGTGAGTGTTTAGGGTGGGGTGGTAAGCCAATACAAGGTTAATAATAATGCTGGGTTCACATGTAATGCTAAGCCACAGTTAAAAACCAAATAAGATTCTGTTCATGGTTTTTTAGCAGTAAGCCAACCATAGTTAAGCTGCACAAAGCTCACACATCACTAAACTATGGCTTAATAAACCACAGTTCAGCATTTTGTGCAAACCGGGCTACTGAATCATTTCTTGAATGCATCTGCAACATGTTCATGGAAAACAAAACAGACATTTCAGAACAATACTCAGTATAGAACTCCCACACAATTAAAATATTTCAACCCACCCCACAGTCCCAATTGTTGGAGAGGCTGTGCCCTGAAAGACACTTATTTCTACCTATGGTGTAAGTAAATTATGGACGCTGGTCCAGAAAGAGCTTTCTGCATCAGTTACATAAACTATTGTTTACTCCCCGTATTTGTGTATATTATCCTTACATTTGAAGGAACCAGGGGTCCTTCAAATGTCCAAGGGGTTTCGCTGCCTGAAGCAAAGGGCAAAATGTGCCTCCTCCCCCCACTCCCATTCCATTTACAAAAGCCCTATTGCACCCCAAGGGCAATGGCCTAGTAGTTTACTGGGTTCAGGAGATGCTGCATGGGATGCATGCACAGAGCTCTCTCCACTCATTGCCCCTCAACATTTACCACCTGAGGCAGTTGCCTCCCTCTGCCTCATGGTAGTTCCTGTAAATAACTTTTTGACATTCTTATTTATTGCTGCTAGGCAAACGGTAGTACAACAACACAAACTTTTGAACAATCTGTCCTTGCAAGCACCGTATAAAAACATTTGGAACAATGCAATTTTAGAAAAGATTACCCACAATCTACATTCATGGCAGCGTAAAGAACAGCCACTGCCTTTTAGTACAATATGGTGGGACCTTGTTATATTATTAAATACTGGGGGACACCCCCCAAACCCTAGAAATTGATAAATGGCAGGATTTTGGTTTATGCACCAACTACTGGTGCTGAAGAAACTGAAATTGACCAATATTCATGGATTAAAGAACCTTTTAATGACAGTGAAAGAGGAGAGCACAAAATATGGTCTGAAGCTCAACATCAAAAAAAATGAAGATCATGGCCACTGGGCCCATCACCTCCTGGCAAATAGAAGGGGAAGAAATGGAGGCAGTGAGAGATTTTACTTTCTTGGGCTCCATGATCACTGCAGATGGTGACATCAGCCACAAAATTAAAAGACGCCTGCTTCTTGGGAGAAAAGCAATGACAAACCTAGACAGCATCTTAAAAAGCAGAGACATCACCTTGCCAACAAAGGTCCATATAGTTAAAGCTATGGTTTTCCCAGTGAGAGCTGGACCATAAAGAAGGCTGATCAACAAAGAATTGATGCTTTTGAATTATGGTGCTGGAGGAGACTCTTGAGAGTCCCATGGACTGCAAGAAGATCAAACCTATCCATTCTTAAGGAAATCAGCCCAGAGTGCTCACTGGAAGGACAGATCGTGAAGCTGAGGCTCCAATACTTTGGCCCCCTCATGAGAAGAGAAGACTCCCTGGAAAAGACCCTGATGTTAGGAAAGATTGAGGGCACAAGAAGAAGGGAACGACAGAGGACGAGATGGTTGGACAGTGTTCTCAAAGCTACAAACATGAGTTTGACCAAACTGCAGGAGGCAGTGGAAGACAGGAGTGCCTGGCGTGCTCTGGTCCATGGGGTCATGAAGAGTCAGACACGACTAAATGACTAAACAACAACAACAGGATTTTGGTTAGATGGAGTATTGAAGGGAAGATTGCAGGCTGGAGGGAAAATACAGGCAAAGCTTTCTTTCCAAGACAGGGCCTCACCTGGGGTAAAGGAGTTAATGTGACAAAAAGTGTTGATGGCCCTTGTAAGAGGAATCTTGGGCGTGGGCAGACAGAAGGTTCCCAGAGTAACTGGGTGAAAGGTGACAGGGAAAGAGTCTTCAGAGCAAGGTATGCTGGGAAGAAGCTGAAAGAGGCCAAAACTGAGATCCATTTTGGGAAGGTTGGCTGAAGTCTGGTTAGGAGAGATGACTTGGACTCCAGTGCTGTTCTGCTATGAAGTACAAGCCCCTCTTGAAAGGACCATGCTGTAAGATCTGGACTCTCTCCATGCAGACTAAAGGTGTATATAGGTCAAGAAACCATATTTCTTAAAGGAGTTTCTGCTGTGTCTTCAGTTCTTGAAATTGTTCAGTTGGTAGAGCATGAGACTTTTAATCTCAGGGTTGTGGGTTTGAGCCCCGTGTTAGGCAAAAGATTCCTGCATTGCAGGGGGCTGGACTAGATGCCCCTCATGATCCCTTCCAAATCTACAATTCTATGATTCTCCAAAGGAGCACAGACCCTGGGTGAGTGCTTGGAACCCTCTGAAATCTTGCTGCTGCTCGGCAGAGAGTCGGGGTGGGGGTGGCGCCCAACTTTTGTAGCAATGTATACCTCTAATCACAGAAAAGAACATCTGTGAGAAACCGCAAGAACGATTTGGCTTGCATGATCTTCTTATGGTCTTCTGTCAAGGTCCAGCTTCTATTCTTGTATTTGTACTTATCCTCCCCTCCCATTGATGTATGACTTCCTTACATATGGAGCCAATGCTCCAGATCTCCTGTTTTCTTATGGCGGATGGGGGGATGTTCTATGTTGACTTCATATTTTCTGTTTGTTATCTATACAGTTAAGAATCCAATCAGTTATTTTTTAAAAAAAACACAACCCTCTGTTTTGGACAGCAGTATAAATGTTGACCTCAGTTCTGCAATTAGTGAAAACTGGTGGTGACATTTATCTAGGACAAGCCAGTTCAAAAGGTAAAAATGTGTCCAGATGCAGAAGCTCAGGAATGGAACATAGGAAGTTGCCTTATAATGAATCAGACTCATTGGTCCAATATTGTCTGCTATGACTGGCAGCAGCTCTCCAAGGTTTCAGACAGGGATCTCACTCAGCCCTACCTGGAGATGCCAAGGATTGGACAGGGCACCTTCGGCACTCAAACCAAGAGTTATACCAGTGAGCTATGGCCCTTCCCATGTAATCTGACAATGTTCTTAACTGCAGGGAAAGATCACAACTAGAGATCCCCACTAGAAAAGGAAATGTGTCTTAGGCTGCCTGTGTATTGGTGGCTTAAAACACAGCTAGGCAGTTCCTTTTTCTCAATTGAAGCTAGTTTTGAGGGGAGGCACATCAAGATGCAGTATTTCATAAGAAACAAAGGAATAGATACAGAATAGAGCAGACATGTTGTGCTCCTTCTGGTGTGCCACCCTTTGGTCCCCACCCTCTCACTTGCGGCTCCTAGAAGCTATCAGAATGAGACAGCAGCCACAATCCTGGGAATGGCTTTGACTGGCCAGGTAAACCAGGTGAGGGAAGTCAGTGGGTCAAACCATCGGTGTGTTAGGGACTTCCCTGCATGCAAAGACAGGCTCCAGCATACTGAGCGGATCAGACCAACTGTGGGTCCAATGGTCAAGAAGGCAGTTTTTGCACGTGTTGTAGAGGGAAACAAGGGGGCAGGTGGGGCTTGTCCACCTGGGAAGGTAACCCATGTAGAAGAATGAAAACTCAGATCCTAAACCTCCACTGGCTTGTGGGATACCTTCAGGAGAAGAAAAGGCTCAGGAGTAAACCCTACACAAATCCAGAGTGGAGTCCCTAAGATGGTTGGATGGGGCCTTGTACGCCTCCTTCTAGCAACTCCTGCAGCCAAGCGGGTCCCAAACGTATTGCTCTGTTTTGCTTTGGACCACATCAGTGAAGCTGGCAGGTGGATCTTGTTGTCTGGATGGCCTGGGACACTGCCCAAACTTGTGGGCCAGGGAGGACACTTCAATTTGATTTCACCCCTGGAGGTGCACCCCATTGTCTCTCGAGACAGACAGATGTCAGCAACAACTTTAAAGAGCAAATGTTGACCTCTGCTGTTGGCCACTCCTTCCTGTAGGGCAGGAATGATGCTGTCTTCCTCTGGCTCTGAGCAGAGTGGAAAAGAGAAGTTAGCAACACATTGCTGCTGAACTCCACTCAAGGCCTTGTGGGCGAATGTCACTGAGCTTGCTGTTGCTCACTTTGCTTGCTATGCTGACCCTCCCTGCTCGGTCACCCTGCCCAGGCCATGTTAAGAATTCCCTGTGGCTGCTGCAGCAACTGTTTCAAACTTTTGCATCCACATCTCTCTTGGCCTGTTTTTCAGATATCCAGGAGTGTCATGAGCTGAACTTGCTCTCTGCTTGCAAGCGGGGTGGGGCCGTGGACCTGGAGAATGTGGGTGATGCCAGCAAAGAATCATCACTTGGAGAATCATCATGACCAGATATGGCCTGCAGGTGAGAGGGTGGATGAAATATACTTGGAGTCCTGCAGTGATTTCATGCTCTTTATTGCAGCTTGTAAAACAGTGATTGAATTGTCCCCCAAACCTCAGGCTTTTATATACATTATTTACACAATGAGTCCCGTCTGACTGGCTGATTCTGCTTCCCTCCTGGAGCCTGATTGGTCTTCTCCTGCAGGCCAATCAGTTGTTGCATTCTACAATCCTACCAGCCTAATAGGCTGATTAACTTCCTCTTGGAGCCTGATTGGTCTTCTCCTGCAAGCCAATCAGTTGTTCCAGTCTAGGATCCTACCTGCCTATTGTTCTAGGATCCAAGCTTAGTACATAACAGTGAACTTCTCTTCAGGCCACATTCAAGTTCCCCCACCCTCCTCCAAGCCCAAGTGATGGGCAGCCCGGCTTGCGCTCCGGGGAGGTCTCTTTCGTGTCACTAAAGCAGTCGTTTGGCTTCACACTTGGAGGCACACTCCGTTGTCTCTCAAGACAGATGGCAGCCTACAATTGCTTCCCAGACCAGTGGTGGGAGTGCACTGGATGGATAGTGAACATGTGAACACAGCCTTAATGCCACCCTGGGCTGCATAGTTATATGAGTAGCAGGACTGTAAGGATGCGCCAGAGAGAAATAATGAGGCAAATCAATCCTTTTTATTAGGCATAATAGTGATGTGTCTGCATATGGTCATCAGAGGAAGCAGAAGCAGCAGTGCACAGCAGGAAGAAGGACAACAGAAATTTCATGGGTTGGAATAGAAACAGATGATGCCTGAGAGTTTTCCCTCACCAAAGCGGCTATGTCAGTGTCTTATCCGCATGTTATTCTATCCTCCATATTTTATAGGACTATAAGATCCCAATTTATCTTCTCAATAATTCCTCTACACATTATATCTTGAAAGGACATTCAAAGCATATTCTTTCCCTCAAAGAATTCTTGGCACTGTAGTTTACCCCTCACAGAGATACAACTCCCAGTAACCCTAAACAAACTACAATGCCCAGAATTCTTTGAGGGAAAGAATGAGCTTCGAATGTGCTTCAAAGGTACAGTGTTCATACACAGCCTCGGGAGAATTCTCTCTTTCTTTTTTTAACGGCCAACTCCAAACCTAAGGCTGCACAGACACTATAAACTGAAAGCACATCCAAAGCACATGGCTTTCTGCAAAAGAAATTCTGGGAACTATAATTAACCCCCCCCCCCAAGCTGGAATTCCCAGCTCCCTTAAGAAACTAGTTCCCAGGATTCTTTGAGGGAAAGCATGTGCTTTAAATGTGTGGTATGGTGGTATGTACAGAAAATGTGGCCAAGTTCTTCTCCATAGCCATCAAAACCAGGCCAAAGCGATTAAAGGGAAGATGAATTCAGAGTTAAAACTATGCATTTTCCAACTGCTTCTGAGCATTCACCTGTTTTGTTATATTCTTACTTCATAAGGCACAATTTGTGTGCATGCATATTGTGAATATTATGTATACTGTGGAAGACTTGATAACCCTACAATGTACCTGAGGGCTAGAGGGGTTGATCCACAACATACATTAAAAGCACACTACTTCCCCCTTAAGAATCATGGAAGCTATAGTTTATATAGCTCTGTGCAGCAGAAACCACAGTTCCCAGTATTTTTTGTGGGAAAGTTATGTGCTTCAAATGTGTGATGAGTGCGTTTTGGACATACTGTGGAAATGTGCCGTTAGCACCAAATAAGCTAAACTGAAAACAAAAGCAGCTTGGAGGCCAAGCAGAGGAAAGATAAGGGGTGGAAAAGGGCAAGTGCTGGAGAAAGAAGGACCTTAAACCCTGTTCCTAAGCCTGCAGACGTAAAAGAACACTTGGCAGGGCTGTATCTATAGATGCTGAGGCATCAAGGATTTCTAAGGGGTCAATGCTTTTGGGGAAAGGTTCTCTAAAAAGACAGGCAATAGCCTCAGAAGCTCCTAGCCAGGAAGCATGACAGACCCACAAGTGGCTGTTCCACAGGCCCTACTCGATGTTGACCTTGAGGGTAGGGTCTGCAGGAATGCCAGCCACTCCTCCAGCCTTGCCCATGGCATTGTTGCAGATGGGTAAATAGCCCCCACCAGGGAACAGCTCGCTGACACAGCAAATGCTTTCGCGATAGTTGGGCTTGAAGCTCTCCACTGCATCCTTGGAGACCCCTGCCCATTCCTGCAGGGAAAGAAAATGTTGAGAATGGAATGAGGTAACCCACTCTGCTATGCCTGCCTCCGTGGCTTTCCTTCTGGGCTGGGCAGTTTCTTCACTTGCTCAAGTGATGGCCCAGAAAAGACAAAAGCACTGATCTTCTTCTGCCTTTCTATGCCACCCACAATGTAGAGATATAGTTGTGCACAGACAGTATGCTTGCAAAAGTAGACTCTGAGATTCTGCAAGCCTTAGAGCCTCCAGTTATCTGAGGCTTGGCCGAGTCAGTCCTCTGCAGGCATTTTGCCATCTCTCTATGCAGAGATGCAAATTCTGACTTCAAATGTTTCAGAACGCAAGCTACCAAATTTCCCATCTAAATGATCACAGGCATGTTCTTCTTAAGTTTCACTCCTCCCTGGGACAGTGCATTTTAATTCTTTTAACCCCTCCCCCAATTGATTTCCCAACAGAACCTGTCCAAATAAATCCAATTTACCTTTAAATTACCCCTGATTACCATCATAAATAGGTAATGTGCCCTTAAATTAATGTTTTCCCCAAATTAATATCCTAGCCAAGATCACCCACAATAAAATTGCTCCCAAAATCATTCACCCACTCAGAAACACTTGGAGCACTGAAAAAAATATCTGGGGCAGAGGCATGCCCCTTACCCCTTTCCTAGCAATGTTATAGTCATGTGGGGCAGGGCTTCTGACCTGGGAGATTATCTTGAGAGGATAGAGAGTCTACATAGCCCAGTTTCTTACCGAGAAATTGCCTTGGTGCGCAGTAAAAAGATCTTCAAATTTATTCCTGGGGTTGGGAATCCTGGGCATCAGTACCAGCCAAACTCTGTGGGGAAGTTAAAGTGATTAGAGGTGGGGGTCTTCTCTTTATTGTTTTGAGAGATACTAGGTAGAGTGCCCAGAATTGCAAAGAGTTCTCCCTCTAAGGGAATGTTGCCTGGAGAGCCAAACCAACGACCATCCCCAGCAAGGTGGCACTGTTGATCTTTCCAAGAACATCAGCCTTATTTGTGGGGCTCATTCATAAAAGTCAGGCCTGGCCACTCAGTGAACTGTGTTCCGTCATAGAGCTGGATTGGTTTTCAGTCTGTGATGAGATGTGTATGGAAAAAGTGACCTCATCGTGTACTGAAAATCATTCTGGCTGAGCGGCAACAGAGCAAACTGACAAGCCCCTTTTCTCTGCTGCTAGCAGTGAAGTCAGTGCTCTGCAAGGACCAGTTCTTCTTTTTAAACTAGCCTTCGGTCTGCAGCAAAAGCACTCAAAATGAAATTTGTTTTTTGTGGCACATTGTTTTGTAAGGCTCATTTTTGTTTGCTCTTAAAATGCTTTTGAAGCCGTGCCAAGAAATCTGAAGTACTGTACACCCCCCCTCCATCTGTTGTTCAGCTGCTGTTGCTGCTGCTGATTGTCCTTGATGACAGATGACATGGTCAGTTCCCCCACTGGGGCCTTCCACAAACTGGGGCCTTCTAGATACTTCAGACTTCAGCTCCCATCATCCTGGCATTAGCTAGGGATGATGGGAGTTGTAGTCCAAAATATATGGAGGGCATCAGGTTTGGGAAAGGCTGCTCAGTTGTTCAAGCAATCCCGGAGCTCCCAGCAGAGGCACTAGCAGCTAATGGCCTCTGAAACGTGGGGATTTGGATGATAGCCATCCATGACCCTCAGTTGCCAACATTTGCTTGTCACAGAACATCATTCACCTTCTGAGCCATTTTGGATAGAAAAGAGATGAGAGAGCAAGCATGGGGAAACCAACCGTCTTTACTGGTGAGCTGTTCCCAGTTGCCAGCTAGGCTGTCCCCCCATGTCCCACAAAGCAAAGTCAGCCATGGGTCTAGTATGATTGCTCAACTTACCTCTCCATGCGCATTAGGATCAAGAGAAGGAGAAGCAGGAGGAGGATAGAACCTACAGGGACGATGAATCTCTGTATCCAGATTGAGACAGGAGGGTCATCTGAGTGAGACAAGCCTGGGCGTTAGAAAGCATGCCCTAGAGAAAGAGGAATAGCCTCACATTGCCTCTCCCTACCTTCCCTAGGTCACTGGAGCTGCCTAGACGAGGGACATTGTTCCATACCATCCAACATTCCTCAGATGAAAAGAGGGAAGTAGCTTCTGTTCTACATCAGTATCGCTGCTAGCTAGTTGTATTTACTGACTGGGGGTTTTCTTCTTCCCTCAGGCTCCCCTAAATTCCACAGTTTTGTATGTATCCTTAAATAACTTTTGTACCTGACCAGGAGAAGATGCTCAATCAGTGATGCTGATGTAGAATAGAATGTCCTTATTCTCATCCAAGGAATGTTGGAGGCTGTGTTGTTCCTGGAGGGGCTGGGTAGCCAGTCAAACACAGGAGGCAGCAATACAGGCCTCTGGAAACTCTGGTCCCACAGCTTTCCTGCCTAGGTTCTGGCTTAAAGCCAAGTGCCGCTAGGGAAACAGAGGTGTCTCTCTGCAGTTGCTCCAGAAAGGGAGGCCATGTCCCACTGCTGCAGCTTGCAGGTGGGACTCAGCCAACAAGGAGGCATCCTAGGGATCTGTCATTTGTTGGGAGCACTTGCAGACTCTTTCAAGGTGGGACTCCATCACCTACTGCAAAGTTCAGGTTGCACAATTATTAAATTTGATTTGGGGCTCTTGCTCAACAAAACCGTTTTCGCCTTCCCCTAAAGACTGGACGTTTTTTGAGATGGCAGTGGCTTGACTTATAACTTGACTTATATTATTATTTAGGGAAGTTTTTAAAATGTTTTATTATGTTTTAATACATGCTGGAAGCCCTCCAGAGTGCCTGGGGCAACCCAGGTAGAATCTAGACACACACACATATATAAAAGCTGTGAAAATTGTTTTTTTTAAAAAAAAAAGTTTTAAAAAGTGCATTGAATTTGTCATTAAGCTCACCATTGCCATCTAGTGTCACATTTGTATAATGCACTTAAAACATTATATTTGCAGCTGTATAGCTGAGTCCCTAGTCAGATGGGTGGGGTACAAATAATAAAAGTATTATTATTATTATTATTATTATTATTATTATTATTATTATTATTATTATTACCTCCTTGCAAAACCAAACCAAACTCAAAAGCTGTATAAACAAGAGCATTTGGAAGCACTTTTAATCTCAAACATGGATCTTAGAAGTTGCAGGCCCCACAGTGCCCAGTAGAGGGCAGTACTGCTTACTTTTGAAAAGCCCTTCAGAATCCACTGTTTTGAATTAGAATTGAAACAGCGGTTGTTTTTATATTTGTGCAACACCCCTCGAAAAAAGGCCTCCCCCTCCCTACACCTTTCTCAGCTCATCGCCCCCCTGGAGAAGCAAAAAATATCAGATCTCTTTAATTCTCCCACCCATTATTTTTCAAACTGCATATTATAAGATGAGTGGAAGGGTTGAACAATTATAAATATTTCTTTTTATGGAACAATCCTGTTTAGGGCATATATATATATATATATATATATATATATATATAGTTACCTGCAAGTTCAGCTGCTACAGTTTCCTGCAACATTAGGGGCTTCTCCAGACAAGATGTTTAATCAGCATTTGTCATGATTCACTTTCACAAAGCTTCCTTGGAGGTTAGATTACATCTGGGCTTTAGTAAGCATTTATTCCTATTTATTCGCAGGGAAGTCATATGGCAAAAATCACTCATCTTGCTTTCACCCTGACTTGCTTGCACTCTCTTTATATCTCTTAGACATTTTCCCATTAACAATTTTCTCACTTTATGATGCATTCCCCAATCACCTTCCAATCTGCAAGAAGACGCCCCCCATGTATAAAACGCCCCCTATTTTTGGGGACTCCAAATTAAGAAAACACCCCTCAGCACTACCCGTGTATAAGACGAGCCACAATTTTAAACCTAATTTTGGGTTTAAAAAACCCCATGTCTTATACACGGAAAAATACGGTATATTTTTTTCCAAAAGGAAAAAAACATGGATTTGTTGTGCTAGGCACTTTAATCCATTTTAGTTGTAGAAACCTCAGTTTCCAGGTAACTAAATGATTTATAATCTGCACTTCCATAAATATAGAGCAAGGCGATAGACAACATACAAAGTTATAATAAATTCAGAAAGATGTCACTTAAAGCATCACTAAACACATCAATAAATGCTGGTGGGTTAAAAAGAGAAATTCTTATTATCTAAACAAAACTTATCTAAACAATATAGTTTTCAGGGGATATCTTAAACAAGGCAGGGATTGTTTCTGCCGAACCTCTATTGGCAGGGAGTTCCACAGAGCATGGCCTGCCATACCAAAGGCTTGGTCTCTGGCTAAGGCCAACAAGAGCGCAGGGCTTCTGGAACCACCAGGAAGATCTCAGTGATTGAAGTAGAGTGTAAGAAATCAGTGAGCCTTTAAGGTCCTTTGGGACCAACTTGCTAAGGGCTTTTTGAATCAGGAAAATGGCCTTGAACCTTACCCTATAGCAAATCAGCAACCAGCACAACTCACTCAGGGGGTAGCAGGGAAGGTGGTGGTTTAAGATTCCTGCTAAGTGACTTTCCTGCATAGAATCATAGAATTGCAGAGTCTCAAGAGACCATGAGCGTCATTTTAGCCCAGCTCCCTGAAATGCAGGAATCTTTTCCCCAACATGGGGCTCTAACCCACAACCCTGAGATTAAGAGTCTCATGCTCTACCAGCTGAGTTATCCCTTCCAACTCTACCATTCTATGATTCTACTATGGCTTTGAACCAGGCATTGGGAAACTGGCACCCCCTCATCAAGCCCATCCATCGCATTATGAATGGACTGAGCAATGAAGCAGTAACTCAGTGTGGCATCTATGATTTCTTGTTAAATGACTGGCAGACTTTGAAAAGCCGTTATCACTGGATCAAGTTCATCTGTTCTGCTGAATTAATTGCAGCAAATAGTTTTAAGTGGGTTTTTGAATAAATGTGCAATTCATTGTTACTGCTATTCTGAATGATCATGTGAGTTTTAGTGGACCGAGTGGCAGTTTACTACCATAGTTAGCAGACTCTAATTTTGTTGCATTCCCATGATCAATCTATATCATTAACCTCTATTATTATTGTTTCAGTATTATTTTTATTATTTTGTGTGCGTGGTTTTTTTCATTATTGTGGGAGTCTTTTGTTTTTTCCAGCTGCACCATATGGTCCATGGTAAATCCGGCAATGGAAAATTTCTCTGGTGCCCCCCCCCCCCTTGATGCCCTAAGCAGTGCTTATTTTGATCAATGGTTAATCCAGCCCTGGCTAGAGGGCTGGGCCCTTCAAGGATTCTCCGTTCTCTCCAAGGAGGTGAAGCCTCAAGGAGGAAGTCAGAATACAGAGGTTTAAAAGGCTTCATTCTGCTCCCAACTCTTGTTCAGTCATAACTCCCTCTCCATGGTCTGCTAGACCTGATTCATCCTCTGTGGATTCCAGCATCATACCACAGCATCATACCAGCATCATACCACTGCCCAACAATAATAGAAAGATCATCTGTACCTTCGCTAGTGGTGTTTCCCTTCCAGGATAAAGGACCGACTGGGTCGCTCCAAAAGTTTGTGGTTGCACAAACAGACTTTACTTTAGACTTGACATAGAACGTGTAGAGCTTTTTGGGATCCACACTGGCTATGCTGTAGTTCATACCATTGGCCGTCACCTCCTGAAAGGGAATGCCAGAGAGGTAAATGTGCACCTGGCACAGAAAGCAGCAGTACACCCCCCCCGCCGCCGCCCTTGGTGCCTCCCCCAATCAGCCTCATGCGAAACCCAGCAGCTCTTCCCCCGCAACTGAGTAAAATGATCAAGGGGATGGAGCAACTCTCTGTGAGGAAAGGTTTCAACATTTGTGGCTTTTTAGTTCAGAAAAATAGTTGGCAAGAGAAGACACGATACAAGTTTATATGATTATGCAGCGCAGAGGACACATCTTTTCTCCCTCCTCTCATATAATATTAGAACTTGGGGCTGTCTGGTGAAGCTGAACGTTAGAAGAGAGTTGGGCTCTGAAGAAAAGAGAAGATTTAGTTTGGGCAAGGAGCACAACTGGGAAACGCTTACCAAATGAGGAATTGTATTGTTACACACACCACCCCAGTCTCCAAGTGGTGTGAGATCCCAGGGGCACCAGGGGCACTTGCCAGAGGCTGTGTTTCCTTTTAGACAAAGACACACAGTGGAGACTGTGACGTCTTTATGGTATATGGTTTATTTACTCGTATATACAGCCTGAGCCTAGATGTGCAGAGCATTCACATCCCAAGCGGGATGTTCCTTCCATTGCTGCAGCCTCTGATTCATGTCTGACCCTTTTCTCTGCCCACTACACACAGCTGAAAGAGGGGCCCCACCCTTCCTTGCTTGGCATAGTCTCCACCCTCCTAATGGCTTTCTTGAGGGGCTAATGACTCTGCCATTACTGGTTTCCTTCCTCCAATGAACCACACTCAGCTAACTATGCCTAAGCCAAATCCAGCAGAGTTTGGCACAGCTTAATCAAACCTTCAATTAATCAATTCCAACTTTTACTAAAACCAGGAATTATAGGGAGGATCTAGCACCCAGGAGTTGAAGGGATCCTTGCCACACACCACACCCCAACCCCCGTATAACAATATTTTATAATCGGGGGGGGGGGGCCTGTGGCTTCCACATCAGAAGGTCAAGGCAAATCTGCACTTAGCCCTCCCAACTGAGATAACACCAGTACCTGCCATTTTTTGTCCTTGCTGCTTTTATACGTGATACAATACTCCAAGCAGTGGTTTTTGGGGCTGGCTGAATCCCAAGACAGTACCAGCTGGTTGTTGCTCTTCTCCTCATAGCGGAAGTTAATGGGTGGACTGGGTTTCACTAGGAGAGAGAAAGGAAATCTGTGTATATGCGAGAGGGAGAATATGCAACAGTGTATATGCAACAGCCACTCTACCTCCCTTGGCTCATATCAGGATCTAAATCAGTGGGTGATGCCACCCCCCGGGGGCCACTGGAACAATCCAGGGGCGAGGCAGTAGCCTTGGGTGCAATTAGGGGGAACTGAATAAAAATAAGGGGGCTATGAAAGCGTAAAGAAGAAAACATTTTGAAAAACCATTCGTACATGATTCATCTGTTGTGTAATGACCCTCACTGCTAGGTTGCGCACCATTGTGGGGTGGGGACAATGCCTTTCAATATTATCTTTGTTATCTTAATTTTCAGTGTGCAATGTGAATGTTACTATGGTTGGTTTTAATAAATGATTTTAGAATTCCAAGCTTCAAGGTGTCTTATTTATAACAACATCTTTCTTTACTATATCTTAGGATGTAGGTAGAAATATAGATGCATAAAAGAACGCAATTTTGTCACTACATCTTTCTGTTTCTTCACTTAAAGAAGGTAGGATTTCCACACCCCCCCCCCGAAAAGTCAGTGGTAGGTCAAATAAGTTTGGGAACCTCTGATCTAAATCTGCAGCCTAGTCACAGAGCAGTTCCACATGCTCATGAGAAACAGCATGATCTGGAAGATCAGAAGATCCTATTACTTATCCTTTCTTTGGATTCTCAGCTCAAAGAACATTTTATGTGGTAAAGGATCCCAGTCTATTTCTGAATTGGATTTGAAATTATTTTATATATGAAAGGTACAAAATTGTTGACATTGTCTTTGGATGTGAAATTGCCCTCCTCGATGCAGGAGACATGGGTGGGACGCGGGTGGCACTGTGGTCTAAACCACAGAGCTTAGGGCTTGCTGATCAGAAGGTCGGTGGTTCGAATCCCTGTGGCGGGGTGAGCTCTCATTGCTTGGTCCCTGCTCCTGCAAACCTAGCAGTTCGAAAGCACGTCAAAGTGCAAGTAGATAAATAGCTACCGCTCTGGCGGGAAGGTAAATGGCATTTCCGTGCGCTGCTCTGGTTCACCAGAAGCGGCTTAGTCATGCTGGCCACATGACACGGAAGCTGTACGCCAGCTCTCTCGGCCAGTAAAGTGAGATGAGCACCACAACTAGAGTCATCCACAACTAGACCTAATGGTCAGGGGTCCCTTTACCTTTATGCAGGAGACACCAGCTTACAAATTAAAGGCAATTAAGGGGCACGTCAAGATTAAGTCCTCAACTGCACTGAACAGGAATTGATAAAAAGGAAGAACCTGCAAAAAGGAAGCTTTTAATTAAAGGCACAATTGCCTTAAAGCCTTAACAGCAATTTAATTGCACTTTATTGGGCCCATTTAGGCATGGCGTTTGGGCATTTATTTTGGAACAAACCAGAATCTCTGGCAATGAGAAGGGACAGCCTGCTCACATTTAGTCTCCAGCCCCCCCCCCCTTTGTGACTTAGGTCTGATCTGAAGTGGGAGTAAACAACATAATACATCTCTAGAACAAGGGTCAGAAAGGAAAGTGTGGGTGGAGGATGAGGACTCTTCATCAGGGCTGAGCTCTGAAAATGCAGATGAGATCATGCAGATAAGGGTCCTGAGTCCCAGCAGAACAGGATGAAGAATTTGGGCCTCTTTTCTCCTGTGTTGCAGGCAGAGCATGGAAAGTTCATTGAAAAATAATAATCAATTCAAGTGTATCGTGTCCAAAGAGGAACTAATTCCTGTTCATGTTTGTTTCTTTACAAAAATAACCAGTTCACAGTTTGAGGTCATCCAAATAACTCCCGGCGAGAGAGAGATAGAGAGAGAGAGAGAGAAAATATTACAATGTTCTGTGCTGAAGTATGAAATACACTTAAGAAGACTGTTACAAGTGTGGACCTGAACCTCACAAGACTAACATAAAAACAAACACCTACAGCGAAATGCTTAAATTTATTTGCCCAACAATTACATTTCTTCAAGTAAAAGAATCCCAAAGAGCTTAAATAGTTTTTTAAAAAACAAAACATGTAAGGGGATGGACTTAGAAACTGTTCAAAGTTCTACCTGCAAATGAATTTAGTCACATTCCACTCACCCAGCAATTAAAGGGGACTCCTTTAAGTAGTTCAGGGATCTTTAGATAATTCAGTAAACTTCACTGAATTGAATTAGTCCGTTCTGACACACCAGCTATAGCAGGGGTCAGCAACCATCCCTCAGACCATGTGGTGGGCCAGACTATATTTTTTTTTGGGGGGGGGGGGAATGAATGAATTCCTATGCCCCACAAATAACTCAGAGATGCATTTTAAATAAGAACACACATTCTACTCATGTCAAAACACCAGGCAGGCCCCACAAATAACCCTGAGATGCATTTTAAATAAAAGGTCACATTCTACTCATGTAAAAACACGCTGATTCCCAGACTGTCCATGGGCCGGATTGAGAAGGCGATTGGGCGGCATCTGGCCCATGGGCCTTAGGTTGCCTACCCCTGGGCTATAGGGCTCCCACTTATAAATACACCCACAAGTTGGTTTGGCTCAGCAGGAAATCTATACCTTGGTTCTGCAACTGCATTTCTTTTTGGAAAACCTTCGTACCGTCACTTGTGTTGACATAAATGTGAAAGTATGTAAACAGTTTAATCTCACGGAAGCGGCATCCAGTGTTAATATCACCACTCTGGAGGTAAATCTCACACTGCTTTTCTTTGCCAGGCTCATACCTAAACAAAATGAGGCTTGGGGTTAGTCCTTTTCAACACCATTAGAGAACTGCAGTTCAGAACCTGAATACCTTGAGGACAGCCCTGTCTTGTTTGTCTTCTAGCCCAGGTGGAACATGCTTCTGAATACTAATACTAATATTTTTTATACCACACCCATCTGGCTGGGTTTCCTCAGCCACTCTGGGTGGCTTACGGCACATAAAAAAATGTAAAACATTAGACATTTAAAATTTCCTGATACAGGGCTTCCTTCAGATGTCTTCTAAAAGTCATAGATAGGGGTTTTTTTGCAGATAAAGTAGCTCAGATTCAAAAAAAAGGTAGACTCCACCATGGGTGCAGGGCCAGGGTGGGAGAGTGCTTGACTCCTGTCTAGTCAAATTGCATGGGATCAATTCTAATCTATTACCTCTGAGGATGTGGACAGGCTGCTTGAAGGTGACCCAGAAACTGCAACTAATTCAGAATGTGGCAGCTAGACTGGTGACTGGGAGTGGCCGCAGAGACCATATAACACCGGTCTTGAAAGACCTACACTGGCTCCCAGTACATTTCCGAGCACAATTCAAAGTGTTGGTGCTAACAGTTAAAGCCCTAAATGGCATCAGCCCAGTATACCTGAAGGAGCGTCTCCACCCCCATCGTTACCTCTGAGGGCCTCCTGGTGGTTCCCTCACTGGAAGAAGTGAGGTTACAGGGAACCAGGAAGAGGGGCTTCTTGGTAGTGGTGCCTGCTCTGTGGAACGCTCTCTGGTCAGATGTCAAGTAAATGTTGCAAAATGGATGCTCAAATGCCAAGAGAGGGTTGAGGGCAGGTGTTGGTGGGGCAGAGCTCCATTTACCCTAAGGGCCTAACCTGGATGTGTCTGTCTACGCTAGGGCAGAAGGCTGGGAGGCCAACAGGAGCTAGAGCTAGAGGCAGTAACTGGCAGAGCCCACTGTTCTGGTTCTGTCTCTGCCCTCCTTCCTGCTGTGTTGCATAGAAGCTGACACTGAGACTAAAGAGGAGGCAGCTGACAGGCAGGGCCACCCCTTGGGGTGGTTGTGTGTAATAACCGACCCTCCAAGTGTCCCTATTTTCCAGAGACAGTACCGGATTTACAGAAGCCGTCCCTGTTTCTCCTTTGGTCCTGGAATAGCTCACTTTTCCTTAGGAGGTCCCTATTTTCACTGGAGAAATGTTGGAGTGTATGGAGTTACACAACTGCCAAGCCAAAGAGCTAGGCGACTATACAACCTTTAGAAGACATGTGAAGACAGCCCTAGATAGGGAAGTTGTTTAATGTTTAGTTGTGTTTTTATAGGTGTTGAAAGCCACCCAGAGTTGCTGGCTATAGGTAGTCTGAGGCTGGAGGGCCAGTGCCCAATTCACCCTAATGAACCAGCAGCCATTGTTCTCTCTCCCAGTTGAGGAATCCTTGCTCTGAGGAAAGGTTTCAACATTTGGGACTTTTTAGTTTAGAGAAAAGAGCAAAACTTGGATGGCTTTGAAAGAGGACCGGACATATTAATTGAGAAGATGGCTATTGATGGCTACTAGTCATGAGGACTATGTTCTACTGCATAATGGTTGGAGGCAGTGATGCTTCAGAATACCAGTTTCTGGAAGCCACAGAAGGAGAGAGTGTTGCTATTGTGCTAAGATCCTGCCTTTTGGTTTCCCACAGGCATTTGCTTGGCCACTGTGAGAACAGGATGCTGGACTGGACGGGCCCCTGACCTGGTCCAGCAGGGGTCTTCTTATGCTATTCTGTTAATTTGGTCCCCAGTGTAGTCTGGCTCAGGGTTGGAAGAAGCTCCCCAAGAAAGAGGAAGGCTGGGAGAGGTTGGTGGTGCATTGGCTGAAGCTTGGACAAAAGCCGTTCCTGTAGAGCAGAGAAGCAAGGTGCAAGGAAGGCACATACCAGTAGTAGAGGGAATAGTTTCCTGCAGGCTTCTGTTTGCTGCCCCAGTCACAGTCCATGTATTCATAATCGAAGACGATGCACTCCAGGTCTGCAAGAGAGGACCTTCCATGAGTGAGTCTTGATGTGGGTGGGGAAGTTTGTTTGAGCCTGAGGGCCACATTCCATTCAGGGCAACACCCTGGGGGCCAAATCCCCAGTGGTGGGTGGGGCCACAGGCAGGGCCATAGCTGGGGGGGTGAGGTGGACCCCCGCCAGGGGCACAGGCGATGGGTGTGTGTGTGCAAAAACGACTAAAATAAGTCCATAAATATCAATTATTGCCTCATAAGAAATTGTTTTAAATAGAAGGTGAATTGAATGAGTGGAAGGGTTGGAGGAGAGGCAGAAAGAAGAGCTAATTTGTCTGTGGCTGGGGGGCGCAGTCTGGACGGTTCTGCCAGGGGCGGAACCACAGGCCACAGGCAAAAGTAGGTGGAGCAATGAATGTCAGATTTCACTTTTATATACTGCAATATGCTGGTTTCTACACACACCCACACACCCCACCACTACCACCCCTCCCTCTTACCCCCATCTAGGGAAGGAAGAGGCATTTTCAGAGATCGAGGAAACATTCCAGCCAAGCAAAAACATTCAAGAAGCAAAGCCAGTGAGCAATGTGGCCTCATGGAAGCTGAGACTTGGGGGGGGGGGGTATCCATGAGGCCCAGAGAGCTGCATTTCGCCCCCCATCCCAGGCCTAAGTCCCCAGCCCAGCCCTGCTCTGAAGGAAGCCATGCTGTGTTCACTGCCCACCAAACCTTCCTGAAACAAAACCTGTCCTACAGCTCTCCAGCAAAGTTACCGCTACACATACAACATCAGGCACAGACCATGCCACATAGTTCAGTTGAAATGGGGCTGGATCATTTGTTTGCCCATTTATTTATAAACATAAATATATAACTAAAATTAATAAATAAGAATAATCCACAAGCTAGGGTGGGGTGTGGCTAACCAGGATTTTTGCCTCAGGTGTAGCCTTCAGAGAGGCACCATTGAGGCTTCCAGCCTGTGTGTTTGTGTGCACACAAATGCGTGGGGGTGTGTGAAAAAAAGCCTAGTCTCACCCCTGCCCTAAAGCGATTTTCCTGAAAATGTTAGGTTAAAAAAAAGGCAATAAGCCACACTAGCAAAACTTTTGATAAACAGCAGAGCACAGATGAAATCAGCAGTTATGAAAATCAAATGTGCATAATAAGATTGCATGTCCAGGTAGGCCTTCCCTATGCAAAAAATGGATTTTGGCAGGCATCAAAAACAATCCAACAAAGATATGTGCCTTGTATTAGTAGGCAGGGATTCCGTAGTGCAGCTGCTGCTACACCAAAAAATCAATTTATTGCAAGTGCAGAACAAACTTTATGTGACACTTTCGATAGTGCCAGTTCCGCAAATCAAACCAGTCAAGAGGCCCATCTGGGGCTGGGTGACCCTTCAAGTAAATGGTTAAATTGCCCAGTGCTCAGGAATGGCTAATATTCAGCACCATCACCCCAACAGTTCTTGTGAACACTTTACTTTTGCTACCCAATCTGAGTTGGTTGTATTTCATCAGTTAGTCCTGTCGGAAAGTACACCAGGACATTTTTGGTTGGGAGAGGGAAGGAGATATTTACTTCTTAACTGGTGACTGTGGATGAATGAATTAGAAGTTGGTATCTGCATTGGATTTTAAATTGTTTTTATGGTACAGGCAATCGTTTTTACCGTTTCTAAACATGCAATTGTTTTACACATATTTTTTATTAAGTTGTTAAAATTTGTTAAATAGCTTCAAGATGCAACACAGTCAGTGATTCATAAATGATTCATAAATGAAACAAATACTGTAATAGGTGACTTTCAACTAAGTTTCACTGAGAGTGAACCCACTGAAATTAATGAACATGGCTAAGTTAGGTCCATTAATCTCAGTGGGGCCATTCTGAGTAAAACTTAGCTGAAGGCCGCTCTCAACAATACTAGTGCTAATTACTGTTCCAATGGACATCCATTATTTATTGTATTTTTGTATATTAACCTTTTATGTATGTTGCAAAAAGTGCCACATAATATTCATTCCTCACTTGCAAGGAAATGATCTCAGGCATGGCAGCAACTACTGGCAGGAGCTTGCTGCTTATTTATATCAGGCAGGCTGTTGTGCTGTTTCTGATGTCTGCTTGGGCGAGGAAATGTATATGTAGGCAGCCCTAACCCAGATGTGTACATTTGTATCAAAACAACAACCAGTGCTTTTTTTCTGGGGGTACGCAGGGGTACTCATATCCCTAAAAATTTTTATGAATCTTTGTACTTTTGTCCATTGACTGCATTCATTTTTCCCGATTTGAACTATAAAATGGTGATTTTTTTTTGAGTCAAAATGAGAGTACCCCTAAACTATTATTATTATTATAATTATTACAAAAGAAGCACTGACAACAACGACACCCTGTTGATTTTATGTCCAACTCAGCGAGGCCAAAAAGAAAGTGAATGTTAAGTGGAAATCATTCCCTGTTCCTGCCTGACATTCCAGCCCCACCTACTGGCAATCTTTAGGAAATATTTCCCTGTGGTTTTGCCATTATAAGTGCAACAGCTGTTTATGGACACAAAAGAAAGAAGGTTATGGATTCACACCCATAAGAACTGACAAGACCTGAATGTAGCTTTTTGCCGCTCAGGGGACGTTCCCCAACATTGCAGAAAGTTTTGAAGAACAGATAGAATGTGGGTTACAGGTTGCTGCATTCATCCTCTTAGAATCATAGAATCTCAGAGTCGCAAGGCACCCAACGGGTCATTTCATCCCACCCCCTGCAATGCAGAAATCACAGCTGAAGAATCCCTGACAGCAGGGCTAGCGAGCTCCCAGCCCATAGGGAGTGGGTTACCTTGCTGTGGAGAACTCTCTGTGGCTTGCTCGGTTCGGCCCAAGAACAGGAGGACCAGCACAAGGAACATCCTTTGTTCCCTCGAGGCCTCCATCACCCTCCTAGCAGCCTCCGCTTTGCCAGAGACAAGTGCTCAGCACAACAGGATGTGGTTATTTCAAAGCTGATCTGCAAATGTGGGCTGTGCGATTCTCAATTTATACTTATGATGCCTTCCTGTGGAAACTCCCAGAACTTTGCAGAAAGTTTCTTAAAGGCTTCTGAGAAGCTGAACTGGTAGAGCCTGGGCTAGATTAGATTAATTTCAGCCTCAGGGCCCCTTGTGAATCATGACCAAGATGGCTAAAGGGTCTGGAAACCAGGTCTTACAAGAAGCTGGGTTTGTTTAGCCTGAAAAAGAGGAGCCTGAGAGGAGATATGGTAGCCATCTTCCAATATCTCAAGGGCTGTCACATGGAAGAGGGAGCAAGCTTGTTTTCTCCTGGTCCAGGACTAGGACCTGATTCAAGTTACAAGAAAAGAGATTCCAACTGAAATATACTCAGAGTCGAGTGTGAATTCCATGCTCTTTATTCAGCTTGTAGCAGCAGTGAATGAAACTTTCCCTGAAACGTCTAGCTATATATACAATATTTACACAATGGGCCCCGCGTGATTGGCTAATTCCTGGCTGTTCCTAAAGGCCTATCAGGTCACTGATTCACTGCCACCTGGAACTGGATTGGGTGGCTCCTGCAGACCAATCAGACTGCTGCATTCTGGATCCTATTGTTCCAGGATTCAGCTCAGTACATAACACCAACTAAACATCAGGAAGAACTTTCTGACAGCAAGAGCTGTTCATCTGTGCAACAGACTCCCTGGGGAGAGGTTGTGGACTCTTCTTTCTTGGAGGTTCTTAAACAAAGGCTGGATGGTCATGTGCCATTGCATGGGATTGGACTAGATGGCCTTGGGGGGTCCCTTCCAACTCTACAGTTCTATGATTCTGTCATGATCCAGTGGATGCCTTCAGAGCATTTTCAGTGCTGGTTCCTGAAGACATTGCCTGCTCCTCATAGTCCTAGACCCACAGAGTGCTCTTATGTCCCATGCAGGGTATTCCTCTCCCCCAACTAGCCACCAATCAAATCAAAACATCATTGGACCCTAGAAAATATAGGTTTGCAGAAATGGGGTGTGTGTGGTCTTTAGATCCAGAGATGCTTATTACCCTTTCCAAACACTGGCTAACTTACTAGAGCTGAAACTCGGGTGGCTGCACACATGCCCCACGATGCTGCAGGGGCACATTGGACTAGGGATAGCTCTTCAAGGAGCAGCCAGAATGCCTGTCCACTCAGCTGCTTTTCTCCAAGTGACATCTGTCCAGGCTAGCAGTCACTTCGTCCCTAGGGGTCCTTGTATCTTGGCAAGCCACAGCACAGAAAGCATTGCAAATAAATCTGAAGTGGATCTCCAGGAAGTGAGCAGCACCTTGAATAGACTGCTTATTTCCTGTTTCCCATCTTTTTCTTCCTTGGACACCTGGGAATCTTCATATGACATATACTACAGGAAAAAGGGATATCACTGCACAAATTTCTGACTGCATTAGGAAAATTAAACCTTGTTCTGATGTGCTGAAGGCCATGGCGGCAGATCTCAGTGTAGGATCCAGGATGTCCCTGTTTCCATCAGAGAAATGTTTGAGGGTATGGAGTTACCCAACTCCTGAGTCGTCTGAAGGCAAACCTGTATAGGGAAGGTTTTAAAAATGTTTAATGTTTTATTATTATTATTTTATATGTTAGGAGCTGCCCAGAGTGGCTAGAGCAACCCAGTAAGATGTGTGGGGTTTAAATAGTAAAGTAGTAGTAGTAGTAGTAGTAGTAATAATAATAATAATAATAATAATAATAATAATAATAATAATAAATTATTTATACCCCGCCCATCTGGCTGGGCTTCCCCAGCCACTCTGGGTGGCTTCCAAAAAAAATATATTAAAATACTCTAATACATTAAACATGTTATCATTATGGAATGGGACGTCCCTATTTTCACCAGAGATCTGTTGGAGGGTAAGCCCTCCTTTACCCACCATTTTTTGATACCATCCCCACAGAGCAAGCGTGAGTGCTGCCATCATTACATCAACAGGACATAGCACAGATGCCCTCCCCCATTCTGAGAAAACCCCTTAATCCTGATTTTATCATTTGGTTGATGTACAAAAAGAGAGACACACACACACAAAATAAAGTTTAGAAAGGGGCAATATTAGATGTGGACACAAAAAGCTCCCCTTCCCCCCGAAAAATCAAGATTCCTTCTGCACCACTCCCTCTTTCTTCCTGCCCAGGGCGGCCCTCTCTCTGCCTGCCAGTCAGAGCTGGCTGGACCTCGGGGGCAGCAGCCTTTCCTCCTCCTTGCCCATTCTCCAGCGCTGCTACAAACTGCCCAAGGGAGGGGGCTGGCAGCAGTGGCCATGGAGAGACAATGGATGCTCCCTTGTAGCTGCAGCCACATCGTAAGAGAATCGGGGTCAGAGAGGGGAATAATGGAAAATGACCCTACCAATATCAAATATATGTATTATTTGACTTTAATATCCTGCGAGAATGTAAACTGTGCCTTGGACTTCAAGAAACATGTTTTCTGAATGCGCCGTTTCTTAAGAATGTATTTTTTCTTGTTGTATCTTTCTCATTGACTTCAATAATGTTTCTAAATGTATCTTTGATCTAAATGCTGTATCTCTTTCCTGAATGTATATAAATGTATCTTTTATCTAAATGTAATCCCCCCCCACTCTCATCGCCTAGAGAATGCATCTTAATGTAGCAATGTAACAATCACTTGTTTCAAATGTATTTGACTATTTGATTCAAATGTACTTTAGTGTATACTTTTATGTACCCTCTTGGAGAAGTGTTTTCTTTGTACTAGAAAATGTACCTAGAGAAATGTGATTTTATATATTGCTTATCGTGCTCTTGCATGGTCCACATTCCATCCTCTGTCAAAATATTTCCCTACACCACACTGCCACCTACTGGGTCTACAAATAACACTGTGAATACACACAAATACATCCTCTAAAACAAAATTAGTTTTATTTTATAAAGTATGCAAACATAGAAACATCACAGATGGGTTGGGTATAAATGGGGTATAAATATTTATTATTACATATTGTTTAATATTGTTTTCGCAGTACAGTATACTTACCATAATTACCATTTACGTGATCAAAGCGACCTCTACAAACTGTAACAGCCTTTTCTGTACCTGTTTATTGAGAACAAAGTATGTACAACTACACATATTAAAATCCCGAGAGAATATCAAAACACCATATTCTACCCCTGAAGATTTGTGATTCAGCTGCTGTAGAGAAGGCTAATCACTTTCTGTATGCACTGGTCTTAAACTAGTGGTATTTTTCGTGGTAAAAGTCCCCTCCCCGTTAGACAGCCATGCGTATTGTCTCATTTGCAAATCATCTGATTAGCGTTCTAGAAAAGTTTGGGGTTGGCTTTTGCAGCCCAACTCCGCACCAAGGGACTCAGTGTCCCCCTAAGTCCATTACTGGTCAGAGAAGAATGGTTGGAGGCAGGATCCAGTGAAAGCAAGGCAGATCTTTATTTTTGTTGTGGCAACAGAGTCCCCCCCCCCCCACTCTAGGACCCAGATCTGGGGTCGGCAAGGTTTACTTCTGGGCCGGTTCACTCCAGCGGAGATCCCTCCATGGGCCAGATTGCGCAAGCATGTGCGCCTGTGATTTCTGGCATCTGCGTTGCACAGATGCTGTTTCTGGCGCCACGGAAGTGAGTCCTCATGCCACACTTCACCAGTTTAGCACAGCATACGGGGACTCGCTTGTGGCCCATGGGCCTTAGGTTGTCTACCCCTGACCCAGATACAAGAACCTTTAAAGACTTTTAAAATTGCCCAACCCCTTAACCGAAGACCACCCAAAAAGACCACCCAAAATACACATGTCACAGGAAGAAGAGGTCTACAACAGAAATTTGAGTGTGGCTTGTCTCCTATCTGTCCAGGTCAGAGGTCAGCAAACTTTTTCAGCAGGGGGCCAATCCACTGTCCCTCAGATCTTGTGGGGGGCTGGACTATATTTGGGGGGGGGGAGGAATGAACGATTTTCACCTGCCTGCAAAGAGGACTGAAGATGCTTCGCTTTACCTGTCCCAGTTGTCATCCCAGTAGCTGCAGTTGGGCTTCTCCAGCCAGCCAGGCGCGGTGGTGGGGTAGGAGGCTGCGTTAGCCAGAGAAGACAGAAGCAGCAGCCCTGGTGGAGGAGCCGCGGACGGAGGCAGGGGAACTGGGGCATCGCCGGAGCTTTTACCCACCACCTGCTGATGCTTCTTCTTCCCAAGAGGCACCGCAGAGAAGAAGTCAGAGCTGCCTGCCAACCAACAAGCGGCTGCCACGGTCACTGCAATGACCCACCTGAATGCCATGGGAGGAATGAAGGAGGGAGGGAGGCAGGTGGCAATGAAGAAAGCATGCAAGGAAGGGGCACAGAAAAAGGGCGTAGAGAAGGAAGGAAGGAAGGAAGGAAGGAAGGAAGGAAGGAAGGAAGGAAGGAAGGGCGGACTGAGGGAGAGGGAGGAGGAACAGGAGGAAAACACAGCGGCAGCCGGCATCACACGCCCCCTTCACAGCGCCACCCTGCTGAGGTGGGCAGGCAGGTGAGTTGACTCCTGCCGTCAATGGCGCCTGGCGTGGGACAAGATTGCTCCGTCCCTGAGGAGAAAAGCGCCGCCGTGGGAGGGAGAGGGAAATTCGTGTGCGCTGGCAATCCATGCGGAGATTCCTGGACCATCCACGGTCGTCGAGAAGGCAATTGGGCCTGATCCGGCCTGCAGACTTTAGTTCGCTGGCCCATGGTCCAGATAATGCTTGCTGATTGAATTACCTGGCCATGCCTTTCAGATGGTAAATATCTTATTTCTTGAATCCAGGTCACAGGCCCACCCTAGTCATACAAAAAAAATGCCCATAAGACAGCATTTGGAAGTGAAAGAACTATAGTGAAAGGCTTCTCCAATATATTTCCTCCTGTAGAGGAAATATTTAGAGTGATGAGGAGAGCCAATAGGCTGGGGTTTTGTATTTTTTTTAGGGGGGGGTTGTTCTGTGTGCTAAAATAAAATGTAACTTTTCTCAGGGAATATTTCCTAAATTTTGAAGGGTGAAGGATTGGTTTTCTGTGAAGTGAGTCTGCTGTGTGAGTGCACCCTAAAATTTTATAGCATTAGCATTCCCATTTTCAGTCTCCTGCTCCCGCTCATGGCCATTCCCTGCTCTACAATTGCTTCCATGTTCCTGGTAAGTTGGAAACAAAAACAAGCTAACTTAATTGTCATCATGATCACAGGAATAAAATACAATTTACTTCCACTGCCCTCATGGTAGATGTGCAAACTTGGTATTGTAATAACAAAATCTGCCCTTATTCCCTTATGGGGGACACAAGAGCCCTTATAGAGTCCTTTGTAGGTTCTCCATCGCCAGGACAAAATAACAGAGGCCAACCAGAGAATAGTGAGAAGCAAAGCAGCTCGTAAGCCTGATCTTTATTGAACTGTTGCAACAGGGTGCTCCCTTCACACACAGGAGAGCTGCGGAGGACCCAGAACAAAGGCGTGCCCGCCCTTATATAGACATTTTAAATTCCCTGCCCTGGAGTTCAAGACCACCCCTCCATACATCATACATACATCACAGAAGGGGTGTAACCCAAGACCACGCCCACAAACATCAAACCTACACCACAGAAAAGGCGGACTACAACAGAAATTTGAATGTTGTTGTTTTTCCTGTCTGCCAGGTTATTTGATAATGCCTTATCTGATTGCCTTTCCTGGAAGTCTGGCCATTCCTTTGAGATGGTGATTTCCCAATTCCTGAGACAATGGGAAGGTTCCCTCGCCCCCTCCCTCCTTGCAGAGAAAACATTTGGTCAGTCTGGGAGTCAGAATGGTTTCAGGACGGTCTTCCTGTGCTGCTCCAGACATGTGGTCCACATATCTATGTACATGCTTGGTTGGTACATTTATGAACATTTATATATAAAAGACCTTAAATTTTTTATTTCAGTATAATAATGCCTGTCTTGTTGTAGAAAAGAATACACATTCTATGATTTATTTTTTATATTTTATTTAACATTTTCGGTGATTTTTTTTAAAAGAATGCTGTATTGATCAGAATTTACATTCATGATTTTTTTTTTAATGATTTGGTCCTCCTCTTCCGCGACCCATCAAGTTTTGCTGCAACGAAGAAAATTGGTTTCCAGGTGGAAAAATCAAAATTAGAAACAGAACTGTTAGAACCCAAAACTAAGATTTTGTCAAGGATATACAACCTGCTGTTGAAATGGAATACTCAGAATGAAACGGTGAAATCTGTTATGATTAAATGGGCACAAGATGTTGGACATAATATTATGATGGCTGACTGGGAACAGTTATGGACCACAGGTATGAAGTTTACGGCATGTAATGCCTTAAGAGAGAATATTATGAAAATGATATATAGGTGGTGCATGACCCCAGTCAAGCTTGCAAAAATCTATCATTTGCCCGGTTAATAAATGTTGGAAATGTAAAGAAACTGAAGGTACATTCTTTCACCTTTGGTGGACGTGCCCAAAGATTAAGGCTTTCTGGGAGATGATCTAAAATGAATTGAAAAAGGTATCCTTGAAGAAACCAGAGGCCTTTCTCCTGGGCATAGTCGGCCAATTGGTGCCAAAGAAGGATAGAACTTTTTTTTATGTATGCCACAACAGCAGCAAGAATACTCATTGCAAAGTATTGGAAGACACAAGATCTACCCACTCTGGAAGAATGGCAGATGAAGGTGATTGACTATATGGAACTGGCGGAAATGACTGGCAGAATCCGAGACCAGGGAGAAGAGTCGGTGGAAGAAGATTGGAAGAAATTTAAAGGCCATTTACAGAAATATTGTAAAATTAATGAATGTTAGAACGATGTTGGATAGAAACTAAGGGGTTTTTAGCTGCAATACTATAAGGGAATATTAAAAATGGATTACTAATAGGTAAAGATTTAATGTTACAATATTTTAAGATTAAAGATTAGGATAAACAAAGAGGGGAAGGATTTCCTGAACCAACAAACTGAACTGGAATACAAAAAAGGGAGGCGTGATGAGGTCCGGGAAACAAGCTAATGAAAAATAAGTAATGGAAAGATTGAGTTGTTTTTAATTATTTTTATTTTGTATTTTTCTTTTTTTTAATTTTGTAATATTTTGAAAATCTTAATAAATATCTTATTAAAAAAAAAGTTTTGCTGCAACGACCAAAGTCAGCCAGCAGGGGGCAAACGCCTCCTTAGCATCCCTCCGCTCCCTCGGCATTCTTCGTCCTCGCTCGGCGATTTCCGTAGCCTCCAGAGAGGGCGAGAGGGGGAAGAAGAACGTTGCGCTCAACCCCCCCCCGGCTGATTCCGGCCGCTGACGTCACCGTCCCCTCGCGTGGCCGCGCGATGTTCCGCTTCCCTTCTCTTCCCCCATCCCTCCCCGCCGCCATCCCGCAAGCAACGTCAGCCACTGCCCAATGGTTCCGGCCCTCCTTCGTTCCGGCCCCGCCCCGTCGCTTTCGGCCTCTTTTGCTCGGAAAGCTTCTGCGCCTGCGCAGCCGGCGTGCTCTCCCCTCCCCCACTGGCAACCGCAGCCCCCGCCTTTTGGTTCCGGCCTTCCCTCGTTCCGGCCCCGCTCGTCGCTTTCCGCCTCCTTCCCTCGGAAGACTTCGTCCGACCAGCCCCACAATCCCCGCGCCTCGGCAGCCCTGCTGGGCTCGGGCTTTTCCGGCAGCTGTCGAGACCTGCTCGGCTAGTTCCGCCGGCCCCTTGTTGTCGCGGGGGCCAGCGTCTGCCCCCCTCGGCGGGCCCGGCTGGGCTTCGCTGCCCCCCACCGCCCGCTGCTCCGGCTGCCCCCCCGCGGCCCTCGCCATGGCGGCTTTCGGGATCCTCAGCTACGAGCACCGGCCCCTCAAGCGGCCGCGTCTGGGGCCTCCCGACGTGTACCCGCAGGACCCCAAGCAGAAGGAGGTGGGGAGAGGGGGGCGGCGGGGGGCGGCGGCGGTGGGTCAGCAGCACAACCCCTGAGGGTCGGAGGAGGGAGGATGTCCTCTGTGGGCCAGTTGGGGAGGGGGCTCCCTCTCGCCCCACACCCACCTGCGGGGAATTAGACACCCCCCTAACCTGAGATCCAAACCGCCCCCTGCCGAGTAAGGGCCCTTGTGTTCGCATTGCCTGCCCCCCGCCCCATGCCAGATTTATAAAGAGGCCGGCGTTTCCCTCCCCGCGCCCCGGACACATAATCGTAGGGCTGGAAGGGGTCCCGACCAGGGCCATCTCGCCCAGTCGCCTCCAAGGCAGGGATGTTTTTTCCGCCCTGTGTGGGGCTCGAGATCATGGCCCTGGGAGTATGAGTCTCACGTCGGGTGCCGAGTGAGCTCAGCAGCAGACGGAGGGAAAGTGTGCTGTGCTTGGTGTGTGTAGCGCTGGGGTGTTGGTGGGACACAGCTTCTGGCCCAGCGGCAACCTGTGACTGCATGCCAGGCAGGTGCGCTGCTTTCCCCCAGCTGCTCGCCGCCCCCCCCCTCCGCAGCTCACAAGGAGGGTGCTTTGTGCCGCCTCTCTCTTCCTTCAGCTCTCTCCCCCCCCCCCATAGAGGCTCGGACATGGAAGCTCCCCATTCTTAGAAAGTAGCACCTGTTGGAGGGCGGCATGCCTCCGTGAACCAGTTGCTGGGGGTCACAAGTGGGTTTAGGGCAGTGCTACAGCCGGGTCCAGCTTTAAGGCTTTCCATGAGCATTTGGTTGTGGGTGCTTTGAGAGGAGGATGGCAGGGGGCTGTGATAGAGCATTTGCTTAGACAGCCCCAGGATCAATTTACAGGAAGGGCTGGGAGAGATTCCTGCTTCTGAAACCCAGGATTTCTTCTGAAACTGCCAGTCAGTGTAGACCAGGGCCACTGTGTCCCACAAGCTTCATTCAGGTACCCCTTGGCATGTCCTCATTAAACATTGATATTTAATTGTATTCTTTATTGCTTCTTTTATTTCTTTCATTCCATTTTGTTATGTTTGCAATTTGAATTTTGTGGGATGCAGGTTGTAATACAATATAAGAAATAAAAGAAGTGATAAAGAATACAGCTAAGAGCGGGCAGCTACTAGCACAGTTCATTACGCTTGCTACAGCAGACCGAAAAAGCATTAGGTGGGCAGCCAAGGCCGTCAACAATTTTCATGTGTTCCATGCTGGGAGAATGTTTAAGAAACACTGGTGTAGATAAGCGTCCTCAGCTGCATGGGCCCATGGTTTGATGTGGTATAGAAAGAACCTCCCTACATTCTAATGATTAGATAAGCAAGTAGCCTGAGCCAGCAGAGCTTTTATGTTCATCGCTAATAGCCTCATATAGACCTATTACACTTTCAGTATCGTGAAGTTTCATTGGATGGATGCCATGTTGTCGGGAGTATAATTTGTAACACAGAATATATGGACCTTCCTGCCTAGAGATATATGTTTGGCCCTTTCCATGTCTGCTTTCTAGGCAGGCTGTACAGACATTTTTGCTTCAATCAGCCTTTGACTAGGAGAATTTGATGGCTCATTTATTCTTAACTCTTGTTTCAAATTTATTTAGTGTGCTGGGATTTTGTGACATTATGCTGGTTGCTGCAGTGATTTAGATATGCTCTTTTAGGTTCTGATTTTTTAAAAGGAAAGTTTATTAATTCTGGATTTTATTGATTTGATATTAATGATACTGGTTTTACGATCTTATTTTTGTGAGACTTCTTAGAAAGACATTGCTTTTGAAAAACAGAATACCGCTTCCCAAATAAATGACATCATAACTATCCTGCTGGAACTGTAGTTCCTAATGTTTTCAAATGCAATCACAAGGACTGCATTGCTGGATCAGACAAAAATAATTGCTAATATAATTTCTTAAGCAGAGCAGTGGAGACTGGCCCTCAGCTTACCTCAAGCCAATCCCCATCTTTCTGCCTCTCTCACAACCAGTCAACTTACTTACAGTCTACCTGCATTTGATTCTGGCTATGCCTGGCTTTGGCTCTGGCTCTGCCTGCTGTTGGTCTCCATGCCTTCTGCCCTACCAGTCCCAATGGGCATTGACCACCACTGCATATGTGATTACAAGAACTGTTCCTTATTGATTCTGCCAAAGCACCTGGTCTTAGATGCTCCCCCCCTTTCTTCTGCAGGATGAGCTGACAGCTCTCAATGTGAAGCAGGGTTTCAACAACCAGCCGGCTGTCTCTGGGGATGAGCATGGCACTGCCAAAAATGTCAACTTCAATCCTTCCAAGGTGAGAGGCTTGACCGTTCTGAAGGTGCACCTGCTGCGGCCTCCTAAGTGATTGTGGCTGGGTTCTGTGGAACAGCATCAGTGTTTCCGCTTCGGTGTTCTACTGGCTTTTTGGAGCTACGATCATTGTACTCTTTTGCTTCAGTGCTATCCACCAGCTACCTGGAGCTCTAGGGATATATAATCATCACCCCAATTTGTTAATTTGCCTTCTAAAGAACTGTCTCAAGGCAATTTACACTAAAGAAAATTGAAAACATTGAAAAACAGAAATCAGTTTAACGTTACTAAATTATTATTATTTACTGGGTGTTCCTGTCAGATGACATGTGTACTTGCTATCCCCTGCTTCTCCTGATTTTGGATCCAGTGTTCTGATTGCAGAGGGGTGGGTCATTTGCAGTGGAAACGGGAGAGCTGTTGTGAGCGTGTGCATGAAAGCTTTGTGCTGGGTCACAAGGTGTGACGTTCAAGCTTTGACACCCTGCAAACTCACCTTGGTCTGCATCCTGTAAGCTACCAGTTTCTCAATACAGGTGGAAAGTGCCTTTGGTCTGGGAGCATGGTTCTGCTATCTTTCCCTTGTGTGTTCATGTGTGTGTGTGTGAGAGAGAGAGAGAGAGAGAGAGTGTGTCTTGGATCCTCTGCACGAAGCTTTCATAGTTGAGATGAAGACAGTATGTGGCTGACGATTAACGCCGAATGTGCTGTGGCTAGTGAGTCTTTGCAGAGTGCGGGCAGCAGGGTCTCTTTGGGAGCTCCACCACCTCGTTCTTTTCCATTTTCCAGATCAGTTCAAACTTTAGCAGCATCATTGCTGAGAAGCTGCGCTGCAACACTCTGCCTGACACAGGCCGCCGAAAACCCCAGGTGAACCAGAAGGATAACTTTTGGCTGGTGACAGCCCGCTCCCAGAGTGCTATTAACAACTGGTTCAACGATCTGGCTGGGACCAAGCCCCTCACTCACCTGGCTAAAAAGGTACTTCCCCCTCCCCTTTTTTCTTTTAGCTTAGGCTGCTAGGAAGAAGGGGAGGGGGGAGTTGTAGTGTAGGGATGGCTGAACTGTGACCCAGAAGCTAAATGGGCTCCTCCTTGCTGTGATTCTAGGATAGACCCTTTCTGGGGTGGGAGGAGAGATGTCTCTGAGAATAGTGGCTAGAAAAGAAAAGAAGAGCAGACTTGAGTTCAGGGGCTGAATGGGAAGAGGATAAAGAGGAACTATTTGGGACAGTTTGGAGATGCAAGAGTGATTCAGAAGAGTTGATAGGCATGGAATTTGGTAGAGAAAGGGCTGGTGAACTTTTGGGGAGGGATGTCCATGGCTGTGGCAGAAGCTGTGGCACCAGGTCATATGTTGACTTTCCAAATATGGCCTTCTCCTTATAAGCAAAGACCTCATCTACACAATACATGGAAAGCAGTATCAGTTTAAACAGTCATGGCTTCCCCCAAAGAATCATGGGGAACGTAGTTTGTTAAGGGTACTGCTAATCCGCTATTAGATCTATAGTTCTCACAGTGGTTCAACAATCAATCTCTTCCCAGGCATATCTGGGAGCTGTAGTTCTGTGAAAGGGATAGGAGTCTCCTCACGACTCTCAGCCTCCTTAACAAGCTACATTTCCTAGTATTCTTTGGGGGAAGCCATGACTTTAAGCACTTTTAACTTCTTTCAAAGCTGGGGCAGAACAGGAGCACTGTTTGTTTTGCATCCACCAGCAAGCTGCCTTCAGCTCCAGCAGTTGTTGTTGCTGGACAGCCCCTCTCCAGTTACAGCTCTCACCCTCCACCCTCCCTCTGTCAGGTGCCCATCTTCAGTAAGAAAGAGGAGGTCTTTGGTTACCTAGCAAAGTACACCGTGCCTGTGATGAGGGCAGCCTGGCTGATCAAAATGACCTGTGCCTATTATGCAGCCATCACAGAAACTAAAGTGAAGAAACGGCATGTCATCGATCCATTCAGTGGTAAGGACTGCTTCTTCCCATTGCCAATGCCATCTAGACCCATACAGCAGTGTGGGACTAGACAGGCTTGGGTTTCTTGGAGATTTCTTCTTCTTCCAGCTGTTGCGCGTCATTATTCTTCAAGACCATGCATGGGCCAAATGTGGTTCCTGAGTATTATGGATGGGATGGATGCAGAGGAGCGGTGGGAGGCATCAGCTAGGGAACCCCCAAGGGAACCCCTCAGACAAGAAGGCTCAGAGCCAGGAGATTGGTGGTGGTACAATGATGAGTGGTCAGAGGGATAAGAGGTGTTGGAAGCATAAGAGATAACAGGGTTTAGTGAGCAGGAAGAGGCTGTGGCAGAGATAAGTCCAGAATCAGAGGCAGAAGAGGAAACACGAGTGGATTGGAGCCAAGAGGCAGAGATGAGTCAGGCTGGTGAAGAGTCACAGGTGTCTCCCACTCCTGCTGCAACCAGCTCTTCCCTTCCCCTTGTTTCCCAGAACCAGAGGAGGTATGAAGAGGGTGGAGTAAGGACAGGCAAGACAACAGAGTCTCAGATTGCTTGAGAAAGAACCAGGGGAGGAGGAGACTTTTGGAACTGTAGGAAGGCAGGGACCTTCAGTCCTCACAACTGCCTCATAGGTTCAAATTCTACCAGGAAGGGTTGTTGTGCCCACTAGGCGTGCCTCCTGAGCTACCCTGTTTCTTTGAATAAAGAAACTTGTGTGAGTTATTGCTGACCTGCTCCTGGCACCGAGGCCTCTTTATCTGGCCCCTGAAACCTTCCCCAGGCCACAGCCCTCACTGAGCCTGCTTTGCAGACCTAGCATCTTTGCCTGGATGGAGAAAGTTACTGCTTCTTTCTTGCCTGAATGGAGGAGAGAGAGTGTGAGAGTGTGTGTGAGAGAGAGATGGGAGTGGGTGTGTAGAAACAAGCCTACTGGACATTGGCAAAGTTGACATTAGTTGCTCCGTCCCCTATGCCTCTTGGCCTCGCCCACCACTGGCATGTGACTCTGGGAAGGTTGTGGTCCTAAGGCAGAAAAGGCTCCCCACCCTTGCTTTGAGACCAGAGGTGGGGGACCTGTGGCTTCCACATGTAGTTGGACCATAGCTCCCCTCATCTTGATGGCTGGCCTTTCTAGACGGGGCTGATGGTCCAACAACATCTGGAGTGCCACAGGCTCCCCACGCTTGTCCTTGACCTTTGGTACTTGTCTGCTCGTTTATTTCTCCTGTTCCTGGGGCAGGACTAGCTTATGCTTCTGATGCTGCAGCTCAGCCTCTTGAGTCCACAGCTTGCCCTGGCTTCCCACGACTCCCTTCTTATTTCCCCCTCGTCAGTGCGCTTTTCTTTGCAGCCCTTGAGGCCCAGCCCCAGCCCCTTCTACCTCTCCAGCAGCTTTTCTTTCCTTCCAGAGTGGACGCAGATCATCACCAAGTTTCTGTGGGAGCAGCTGCAGAAGATTTCGGACTTCCATCGGCAGCTGCTGGCACAGGCCTGTGCATCTCCCTCTAGCCTCATGCCCCAGGAAGTGGAGTACTCTGTGAAGCAGTGGGACTACAATGAGAAGTTAGCTATGTTCATGTTCCAGGTGAGGGAAAGGGTGTGGCTGCTCCTTTTGACTATACTTGTCCTTTTCTCTTGTCAGAGGTTCAAATGCTCTGGCTCCCATCTAGGGAAAGGTCTGCTCAGATCTAATTTTTTGCTTCCAGGATGGGATGCTGGATAGACACGAGTTCCTGACCTGGGTTCTTGAGTGTTTTGAGAAGATTCGACCAGGCGAAGATGAACTCCTGAAGCTGCTTCTTCCCCTTCTGTTGCAGGTCAGCTTACCCCCTTCCTCTGCAACAACCACGACAAACAGGACACTCCCTGCCTGCAGACTTAAGAGTCTGGAAAACATGGCATGAAAGGAAAAAGGGACAAGGAGAGAAGAGTGGAAGGAAATAGTATTGGGCCCCAGTTCTTAAAACCACAAATTTGTTATAATAACCAGCTTGAATGGAAGCAACTGATGGGGGGAGGCGTCAAATGCTAGCTGGTCTCTCAATTGTGCCTTGGGAATGAGTCCATCTCTTCCTCTCCCTTGATAGAATGGCTGCTGGTATGGCTGCCCATGGCATGTTTGTTGTGAAGGAAGATTTTTGCTCTGACTGATACCAGGTCAGGAAGACTGGAGCCTGGAGGATAGTTGTTTCTTCATCAGTGAAGCAGCTACGGCTTGGAGCTTATGTAGGAGCTGGAGGCTCTAACCGGGCCCTGACCTGGGCATGTGGCTTCCATGCACTTTCCCCTGCTCCTGAGTAGCCAGCCAGGCCCTTTGGCAGTGACTCTGGAACTCCTGCGTGCCCAATCACCCCAGTAGTCCCTGGCAAAGATAATGAGTAGCGGGCGGGAGTCAGAGAACTGCCCAGGGATGCAGGCAGCTGGTGTGGGGACGCCTGGTCCTGGGGCCATTGCTTCTTCAGGGTATCTGGCAGTGTCGTGACCTGGTGGAAGCTCCTTCTCCCCCTTGGTCCTTCTCCTCGGCTTCAAAGTCTGGCCAGGGTTGAAGTTGCTCTTCCTGTCCAGAGCTGCTTTGCATGGAGAGGGGCAGGCCATCCATCCCGGCAATGAACAAGTTTTCCTTCCTTCCTTTCTCCGCAACAGTATTCCGGTGAGTTCGTGCAGTCAGCCTACTTGTCCAGGCGTCTCGCCTACTTCTGCACCCGCCGCCTTGCCATACTGCTGGACAGCATTGGTGGGCATCCTGCCCACCACCTCACGGCGCAGAGCACCCCTGCTCTTCCATCCACACCCACCCCTCAGCCGGCTGCGGGGAACCCCCCTCCCAGTCCATTCGGTGACCTGCTGCATTGCCCACAGCACCGCCCTGTGGTTTATGGGCTAAGCTGCATCCTCCAGGCAAGTCAGAGTAGAGGCAGATGCCTGGTCAATGGAGTGATGGGACGGTTTGTGGGGGTGGGGGTGGGGAAGCGGGCACATCTACTGTCCAGGAGGGTTTAGGCAACTGGTGGAATAGGATTGTTCATAGAAGGGACTTTTGGGAAATCCTACAGATATTTGCCCTTTTACTGGTGTGATCATTTTAGCACATTGTCAGAGAACCCTTTTCAGCCGAAGGGACCCGTTCCCTTCTGGGCAACCTTCCAGAGGAGCAGGGCCAAAGCATAAGTGGGTGGAGAAGTAAATGTAAACTTTACCTTTGTACAGTAGCTTAGTTTCTGCACATACTTGCACACCTCTCTCCATCCTACATTCAGGCAAGCAGGAGGCATGACCAGAGTCCAAAGATGCATTCTAGCCAGGCAAGGACACTGGAGGAGGGTGTGAATCAGTGGAACGATCTTAGGAGAATTCTCATGGCCAGATATGCAGGCTTGGAAGGCAGCATTTGACCATCTTGGTCAGAGGCTCCTGACCTTAACAGGATGGCAAATAAGGAATAAGCAGTGCCAGGCTGTGTCACCCTGAGTGGGATGGAATGCAGTACTAGGCAAAGTGGGGACAACCAAGCTGGGCACATGTAAAACAAATTTATTCTCATCTGATATGTGTGTGTGATGCTTCACCAAGGACAAGTCCTTACTCTGGGAGGCTTACAATATATAATTCCTTCTGTGTTATATATGTATAAATCAGTGCCATACCACTTGAAACAGGTAATGGCTTCCTCCCACCCAAAGAATCCTGGGAAATGTAGTTTGCGAAGGGTGCTGAAAGTTGTTAGGAGCCCCTGTTCCCCACACAGAGCTACAATTCCTAGATTTCCCTGGGAAGAGGGATTGATGTTTGAACCACTTTGAGAACGGGAGCTCTGTGAGGAGAGCAGGGGTCTCCTAAGAACTCTGTTAGCAAACTACAGGTCCTAGGATTCTTTGGAGGAAGCTGTGACTGTTTAAAGTGGTATAATACTGCTTTAAATGTGAGGTGCTGGATGGGGCCTATAGTTCAAGACAAGGAGATGGCAGGGGAGATGAGGAGAGAGGTCAAGGCAAGGGCAAACAGAAATAACATGCAATGATTTTAGTTAACATGTACCTGGATCTGGTTATAGCAGGTTTGTGGGGACCAGATGCTTTGTGGAGAGTTTTTAATACTGGGCAAAAGGGAGCAAAAGGGGAAATGGTCCAAAGTCTTCAGGATGTTTATAGCAAGCATGGAAAGAAGGAGGACAGGGAAGAGGAGCCTGCCGACCTTCCAGGGAACTCAGTCCCCCTTTCTACTGTATTTCTTCAGAGCATTGTCCTGTGTTGCCCCAGTGCCCTCGTCTGGCATTACTCCCTAACCGACAGCCGAATAAAGACTGGCTCCCCACTTGACCACCTGCCCATCTCCCCCTCCAACCTGCCCATGCCTGGGGTCAGCGCTGGCTTCATGCAGCAGGTGAGCAGCAGGGACCGGAATGAGCAGCAGGTGAGCACCAGGGCCTGGAGCCCCTCATCTCGGTCAGTCTCGATTCCCACGGCTTGCCCAGCTGCAGGAGGGACATACCAGGCTTTCCCTGTCACCCCTGGCTCACCCTGCTTGCTCCCCTCTCGGGTGTTTGGGGCTAAATGGTGGCAGCCCCTCTCGTGCTTCCGGGGGTTGCACCACATCCTCTCCAACACGCCTTCCTTCTCAGGTCCGAGCGAGACTCCGGGAGATCGAGCAGCAGATCAAGGAGCGGGGCCAGGCAGTGGAGGTGCGCTGGTCCTTTGACAAATGCCAAGAAGCCACTGCAGGTAGGCCATGCTGCAACACATGCCACACTTTGCCCACGTGAAGAGTGGTTTGCTCTTCATGTCCCCACCCCCACGCCCTGATGTGTTTGCGCGTGTGCTCTTATCTGTTCTGCCGCTTGTTAATGAGCCTTTCCTCTCACTCTCCAGGCAGCCTGGCTGTTTTTCTTCTACTTGGGGAGTTCTAGAATTGTAGAGTTAAAAGGGACCCCCCCCCCGAGGGCCATGAAACCCCCTGCAGTGCAGGGGATCTCAGCTAGAGCATGACAGATGGCCGCACCCAACTTATGCTTGAAAACCTCCCAAGGAAGGGGAGTCTGCCACCTGCCGCAGGACGGCCTCTGTATCTCTTCTGCTTTCCTCTTCCATTCCAGGATTCACAATAAGCCGTGTGCTGCACACCTTGGAAGTGCTAGATAGCCACAGCTTCGAGAGATCAGACTTCAGCAACTCTTTGGATTCCTTGTACAACAGGATATTCGGGGGAGGACCGAGCAAAGACAGCCACGAGGTGAGGACTATTGCACAAAGCAGCAGTTTCTCTCACCATAGGAAGCTGCCCTTTGCAGAGTCAAATCCTCTTTACCCCTCTAGTTCAGCATCATCCACGCTGGCTGCCAGCAGTTCTCTGAATCCTGCACTGAGCTTTGGTCCTTCCCTTAAAAATAAAGTAAGGTTCCAGTCCTCATGGTTCTGGATAAAGGGCTGATATGAATAAGAGCATTCCTTATGCCATTGTTCCAGCTAGCTCACTATAACATCCACATTGATTGGCAGCGCCTCTCCAGGGTTTCAGGCAGGGGACATTCCTAGCCCTACCTGGAGATGCCAGAGATTGAACCTGGGACATTCTGCATGCATAGCAGGTGCTGTGCCACTGAGCCCTGGCCCTTTGTCTGTGTGGCTGAGGCTGCGTATGCACCGTACACGTAAGGCACCCCCTCAAAGAATCCTTGGAACTGTTGTTTTAAGGGTGCTGAAAATTGTAGCTCTGTAAGGGGTAAAGTACAGTTTGCATTATTTCCCCCCCCCTTTTTTTGAGGAGTGCATATAGTTGCTGTTGGCATCTATCTATCTTGGGAGACAGTGGAATGTCCTGGGGGTGAAGTCAAACCACAGTGTTGGCAGCACCCAAGTGACCTCCCCAGTGCTTAAGCCAGGGCAGCATGAATGAAGGCCCTGGGTGACCAGATGACAAGACACCCCCTCTCGGCCTCACTGATGTGGTCCAAAAGAAAGCAGAGCAAAACTTTGGTACCAGCTGGGCTCTGGAGTTGCCGGAAGGAGGTGTACAGGGTGCCTTCCAACTGTCTTAAGGACTCCAGATTTGTGTTGAGTTCTATAGTTCTATAGTATATGCAGCCAGAGAATGTTGGAAGCAGGTTTCATGTGGAGACTGTGGTCTGTTGCATCGATTCCAGTTCAATCCATAGCGTTCACCACCTCTTGTTTCATCTTCACAATGTCAAAGCACATAGGACAAAAGCCATGCACTGTGCAGAGAATGTGGGTAGAAGTAAGTCCGTTCCTGCCCCCTCCCTCTGTTTTTCCATAATACCAGAACTCGGAACCACCTTGTGATGCTGAATATTGGGAGATTCAGGACAGACAAAATAAAATAGTTCTCCAGACAATGTATTCTCCATCTCTGGAACTCACTGCCATAAGATGTGGTGACAGCAGCTGGCTTAGATGACTTTAAAAGAGGATCAGGCAAATTTGTAGAGGCGGAGAAGTAGGAGGGGGTCGGTCAGTGGCTGCTGTCAATAACCTCTGGGGTTTAGGAGCAGTGTGTGCCACCTGCTTCAGGAGATAGGGTTGTGCCAGGGGTTCAGAGTCAGTTTACAGGATGTTCCAGCGAGCAAAGCCAGAGTACAGTCCAGGGTCAAGAACGGAGGGAAAGTCCAGTCATTGGCCAAGGGAAGGTTGCTTCTCAGCAAGTCACCACCGTCAGTCTAGAAACTGGAGTAATGAAACTGTTCTAGAAGCTTTCGCAAGGGACTGAAGGCTTTTATGCTGGAGTCTGTTAGGAGCAGCTAGTGATCATCACTCTCTGTTCTGAGGCACCATATGAAAACATTCTTGTTTTCCCCAGGCATTTGGTCCTTAATGTTCTGCTTATCTTTAGTGGAGTGGCACTGAGTTTGAAATGTTTGTGTGTATGTGTGTGTAACTTTAGGTTGTTTATCATGGTTTCTAACGTAAGCCAATTGCAGTTTTGCTTTTCGGGGGGGGGGAGCAGCAGTCATAATCCTCTCACCTTGGATCACTCTAGCAGGCCTCTTCTGGCATTAATGTTTGCTTTGTTTAACACTGTGACTGAAGGAAAGCAACAGCTGGTGTTGCAGACCTGAATTTATATCCTGACCTGGCCTGATCTCTGGGCCTCTGCTAGAGCATTTTCTCTCTGAGCAATGTGGGAGGAGAGCACAGGGTCTGTGGGTAGGGATTGTCTGAAACTATGGGACCTCAGAACCCCTTCATGGTCAGTCTGCAGAAATGGAGCCTGTCACCTGCCCCTGGCACATTTAGATACCCTGCACCAGGGGTTCCAAAATTGTGGGTGGTCTACAAGCTTAATTCAGGTGGTCTGGGGCATGTCTGTGTTAAATATTCGTATTGATATTTAACTATAATGCACCAAAACACAATAAAAAGAAGAAGAAGCAATAAACAGAAGCTTCTTTTGTTTCTGACATTGCGTTTCCGTGCATTACTGTTCGCAGTTTGTGGAATCTGTTACATAAGAAATAAAAGAAGTGATAAAAATGCAGTTAGAAATCACACAGCATCTAGTACAGTGCATTACAATTGCTACAACAGGCAGAAAAAAAATCATTAAGTGATCTGCTAGGACCATCAGCAGTTTTCAACTGGTCAGGGGCAGAGGGGAGCTTGAGAACTGCTGCTCTACTCAACCTGTTTCCTGGCAGATCTCCCCAGATGATGACGCAGTGGTGGCCCTTCTGTGTGAGTGGGCTGTCAGCCACAAGCGATCTGGGCGCCACAGGGCAATGGTTGTGGCCAAGCTGCTGGAGAAGCGGAACTCTGAGATTGAAGCGGAGGTGAGTGTGGGAGCACTTGAAAACTGCAGAGCCGGGCAGCAGTTGTTGGACTACAATGTCCATGATGCATAATTGATTAGCTGTTCTGGCTGGGGCTAACAGCAGTCCAACAGCATCAGGACAGCCACAGATTCATCATCCTTGCTGTAGGGAGAACTTGTAGGGGTGGAAGAAAAGAAAAATTTGCAAGGAATCTAGTGATTTGGGGGAAGCAGTCTCCCACAACCTGGTGTCCTCCAGATGTTTGGGCTACAACTCTCCATCAGCCCCTGGGACTGATGGGAATTGTAGTCCTGGAAGGCACTAGGTTGAGAAAAGCTGGGGTAAGTACTCTTAAAATCCCACTCTTCCACCTAGACCTGGTTATTAAGGTTTGATGCAGAGTTTGAGTTGAGGGGTAACTCTGAAGCTCACTAGATGTCCTTGGACAAAATGCTAGTAACAGCTTCTGTTATCACCTCCAGGATATTGGTGTCATTCTTGTGTGGATGACCATGGCAGTAGCTTTGTTTGCTTCAAAATTATAACCAACTCTTCTGTTAAAAAAACAAAAAAAGCTGTTTAGAAAATCCCCAAAATAAAAATGGTAATAGAATTCTATTTAAAACAAGCAAAAACGTAACATAACGTAACATAACATAACACATAACAACACAACATAACTTGGTGGAAGAGAATGTTGTCGCAAAAAACTGGAGGCACTGTACCTCTGAATACCAGTTGTTGGAAATCACAAGTGGGGAGAGTGTAGAGTGCAGTGGAAAAAGCAGCCACTCGCCCACCTATCTAACCTCTGAAGGCCGGGCAATGTAGAACAGGGTGTCAGCTGACATCCTTAGAGAGCTGAGAGGCCCATACAGGAGACAGATGTTGTTAAGATACCCTGGTTGCTATGCTGTGAAGCCCTCGGTTACTGGGGCAGGCTTTTGCTTCATCCAAAGGCAGCAAACTGCAGAAGTGGGATGGTCTTTGTTTTGACGGTTGAGGGGCTGGGGACTAACCACATCCCTTTCTGCCCAGAGGTGCGGAGACTCAGAAGTGGTGGACGAGAAAGGCTCCATCTCCTCAGGTTCCCTCTCGCCAGTCGTTACGCCCGTCTTTCAGGACGTCCTCATGCAGTTCCTGGACACCCAGGCTCCCGTGCTAAGTATGGGCTCTCACCTTCAACTCCTGGCAGGCCCCGAGGCAGCAGTTGGGAAAGCATTGCCCTCCTTTGCTTACCCTTCCTTTGGGGAAATGTGGCTGCACTGCAGCTTCCTCACCTGCCCTTCTCCCTTTCCCCGGCAGCCGACCCCAGCAACGAGAACGAGAGGGTGGAGTTCTTCAACCTGGTCCTGCTGTTCTGTGAGCTGATCAGGCACGACGTCTTCTCCCACAACATGTACATGTGCACGCTGATCTCCCGCGGGGACCTGGCTATCGAGCATGGGCCTCGCCCTCCTTCGCCCTTTGACGACACAGCCGACGAGCACGACAGGAAGGAGGTGGAAGGGAGCAGCAGCATGAAGCTGGAGGTGTGGGCCAGGGAAGAGAAGGAGATAGTGCAGGAGAAAAAGGGGACTTTGGGGCTTGCTTGTGGGGCTTTTAGGATCTGAACGGCTGCGCCTTGTTTCCTGTCTCTCCCAGGACACGGGCCTGTCAGAGTGCCAGATGGACATTGACCACAACTCCAGCGTGATTTTTGATGATATGGAGAAGACAGATTTCTCGGTATGACCTGCCAGGGTGGCCCTGGCCAGGCCCCTTTCTAAGTCCTATACTTCTGACTTCATAAAATAATGGGGGGTTTTGGTGTGTGCCCCCCACCCCAGTGCTTGGGGGGGGGGAGTAGTGCATGCCTTTGGTTTCCTCTGCCTGGTATGCTGCAGAGAGGGCACAGCCCATAAGCATTCTGCTCCCTGACTGCCCATTTTATTTCAGTATTCAAAGAGGCAGCCAGGGATGAGGGCAGAGCTTGGCACAGCCAAAGTCACCTTTTCGTGGCAGCCAAAGTGGGGTTGCGTGCAGGGAGTCAGGTGGCCCTGACAGCGTAAACGTGGGTTTAGTGGGAGAGACAGAAGCAAGTCGTTGGAATCCTTGGTAGCCAGCTGATTACCCCAGGCTCCCGCCTCCCCCTGCACTGCCTGGTGCTCAATGAAAGGCATGCAGTGAGTGACAGGCCTGTTTGGTGTGTTGGCCACGTGACTTTAGCAACCTTGCTTTGGTGTCCTTCCGAGACTGCTTTTTTTGAAGGTAGCCTTTTTCCTCCCCCTTCCCAACTAGTTCAGTGACCTCACCTTGCCTTCTGCGTGTGCATCTCTCTTCTCCCCCCACCAGATGTTTTCCCCTCCCATGCACTGCGAGTCTAAAGCCAGCCCTTCTCCGGAGAAACTGGATCTTGAGAAGGACATCAAGCCTCTCCTGAAGGACAGAGTTGCAGATGGAATGCTGGCGTCCCTCTATGACCAGCCTCGGCATATCCAGTACTCCATGCACTTCCCTATTCCACAGGTAGGAGAGGAAGCAGCTCAAGGCTTGCTCTGGATGGAGAGAACAGGAGTAGAAAGCAGATGCATAAGACCTAATCTCCTCTAAATATAATGATTGTATTATGCTATCAGTTGTGAGAAACCCACAGCACACGCTGCAGTGAATAACAACACATTACAGATAAATGCATACCATGTTTACTAAACAGTGGAATACAAGTGAAGGTCAGTTTCCACTACACACACTCCCAAGGAACTAGAAGTTAGCTATTTCTGCTGAACTCCAATTAAGTTGTAGCTAGGCTGGAAAGCTTGCCTCTTGTTTGGTATCCATATGAAATTTTCCTACAAAGCACATTCATTTCTGCATACCATCATGTCAATTTGCAATCAAAACCTTTCATAAATCAAAAGAAGCTTGCCTCTTGAGTTCCAAACAAATATTCAACACAACCAGGCCAATTAATTAAATTAATTAATTAAATTTGTTAGTTGCTTTATCTTGCCCAAGACAACCCAGAGCAACTTCCAACCAACCAACCAGACAGACAGACAATTAAAGCTCACTAGATACATTGAAACCATAGGGTAAAAAAACACAACCTACATTAAAAACATTCCACCCACTTCTACAAGGCTGCTGATAGTTCTAGGCCAAAGACCTGGTTACAGAGGAAAGTTTTTGTCTGGCACCTTAAAAAAAAAAAAAGACTAACCCTCCCTTTTAGAAAATAACCCTGGTTTCAGAAAATTTATTTGTCAAATTGCTTTTAAACGGCTTACGTTGCAAACTGAGTCTGCCTGTGTTATATTTCCACTATTTTACTTTTTATTTTTGATGATAAGTTATGCTGCAGTAGGCAGGTGGTGAACTGCCTACTGCTGTTCAGCTAGCTGAAACTTCAGCTAGTGCAGAATTCAGCAGCCAGGTTGCTCACCATAGCAAGATGGTTTGAGCATATTACACCAATCCTGGTCCGACTGCACTGGCTACCAATTAGTTTCTGGGCCCAATTCAAAGTGCTAGTTTTGACCTATAAAGCCTTAAATGGCTCAGGACTGCAATACCTCAAGGGCCGCCTTTTTACATATGAACCTATGAGATCATCTTCTGAGGCCCTCCTTCATGTGCCGGCCGCCTCCTTGAGAGATCTAGAGGGTGGCAACATGAAAACGGGGCCTTCTCTGCATTTACTCCCCGTCTGGAATGCTCTCCTCAGGGAAGTTCGCCTGACGCCTTCATTATACACCTTTAGGCGCCAGGCAAAAACGTTCTTTTTTAACCAGGCCGTTGGTTGATTTGATTGACATCCTATGCCCTTTCAAAATGTTTTTTTTTGGGGGGGGTTATTGGGTGGTTGTTTTTATTCCGATTATATATTTTGTTCAATAAATAAATAAAACAAATTAAACATAACTCTCTATTTGTCTTCCCCTTGTCTGAATAAAGAGAGCCGGTAATGTTTAATACACTTAACGATAACATCAGCTTACATTCTATAAACAAGATCTTTGACCGATATAGTGACTAATGTAACATGCAGATATTATGGATTCAAATTTCTCCTGTGTCACTTTGAAAAATGTAATCTCCATTAGAATTTGTAGGTCTTTTCTTTTAAAAAATATTATTTATACTTTTCAAATTTACACATTTCATTAATTTTACAATCATTTTAACATTTCAAGGTTTGACTTCCTTCCCCCTCTTTCTGCAGTTCCTTAAATTTATTTTTTAATATCTTCTGCATATCCAAACTCATTTAATTTGCTCATTTAATTATCTATTCTAAATGTATACTCTTAGGAAACTGCAGGTTATTACAATAATCCTGCCAATTTTTAAATCTTTTTACAGTTTAACTGTATATATTCAATAAACCATTTCCATTCATTTATTAAAAGTTTGTTATCTTGATTTATTATTCTTCCGGTAAGTTTCGCCATTTCTGCATATTCCATAAGTTTCTGTATCCATTCTTCCTTTCCTGGGACTTCTTTCCATTTTGGGGCGAGTGACATTCTTGCTGCTGTAGTCGCATACATGAATAAATTTCTGTACAGTCTGGGTAGTTCTGTTCCTATAATTCTCAAAAGAAAAGCTTCTGTTTTTTTTTTTTTTTTACAAATGTTATTTTAAACATCCTTCTCAATTCAATTTCCCAGTAGGCTTTAACCTTACTACAAGACCACCACATACGATAAAAATACCTTCTTTTGCTTTGCATTTCCAACACTTCATTGATTTAGATTTATACATTTTTGCCAGTTTACTCGGTGTTAGGTACCAATGATATATCATTTTCATATAATTTTCTTTTAAACCATAACACGCTGTAAATTTTATACGGTGGAACCTTGGGTTACATACGCTTCAGGTTACAGACGCTTCAGGTTACAGACTCCGCTAACCTAGAAATAGTACCTCGGGTTAAGAACTTTGCTTCAGGATGAGAACAGAAATTGTGTGGCAGTGGGAGGCCCCATCAGCTAAAGTGGTACCTCGAGTTAAGAACAGTTTCAGGTTAAGAACGGACCTCCCGAATGAATTACGTTCTTAACCCAAAGTACCACTGTATTCATATTCCACAATCGTTCTCATGCTTCCATGTCTATATTATGACCAATATCTATTGCCCAATGTATCATTGCAGATTTTACTTGCACATTCTTTGTCTCCCATTCCAATAATATTTTATACATTTTAGACACCTTATACATTATATTCCAACAGGCCTCACTCCAGTTTTGATATTTGTTCCCCAAACCCTCGTATCTTATCTTTCTTAAATACTTCATTCAAATGATGATATTGTAACCATGTTGTTAATTTCCCTGATAGTTCCTTAAATTCTTTTAATTTATATTCTCCTCCCTCTTGTTTTAATAGTTTTCTATAAGTTGCCCACCCTTTTATCATATTCTTTTTCTTTACCACTATAGCTTCCAGTGGTGAGAGCCATTTTTTTATTTTTTATTTAATTTTTAAAATTAATTTATTACTTCTAATAAATTATTGTATTTATCCCATACTCTATACAAGTTTTTCCTAATTATATGATTTGTACATTCTTTATGAACTTTCACCTTTTGTACCATAAATAAGTGTGCCAGCCAAAAATATTATCATGACCTACTAAGTCTAAAATATGTGAATTTTCTAACATCCATTCCTTCAACCAACAAAGACAGGATGCCTCATAATAAAATTTCATATCCAGCAGGGAAAAACCTCTTTCTTTTGCATCTATCATTATTTTATATTTTATTCTCAGTTTTTCCCCTTGCCAAATATATTTGGAGATATCTTTTTGCCATACATTGAAACAATCTGTCCTGTCAATCACCAGAATCAATTGAAACAGAAATAACATTCTGGACAACACATTTATCTTTATGGTCTACAGTCTACCTAATAATGAAAGATTCATTCTGTTCCAAATTTGCAAATTTCTTTTAATATCTTACCAGGTTTTAAAATAATTGTCTCTATATAAATTTATATTATTTGCTGTTACCCATACACCTAAATATTTAACCTTTCTTTCAATCTTTAAACTGGATACATCTTGTAATTTGTTCTTACTCTTACTCTTTATATTTTTAAGCAAGAGTTTGGTTTTACCTTTATTAATCTGCTATTTCGTCAATTTTTTAAAATCTCTTATAATACTTTGGGGATTGACTCTATTGGTTCTTCTACAGATATCACCACATCATCTGCACATGCTTTTAATTTATATTGCCTCTGTTCCACTCTTATGTCTTTAATCTTGATTACATCTTATTCTTTGCGCCAAAACTTCTAAAACTATTATAAACAACGAAGGTGACAACAGACAGCCTTGTCTTGTTCCTTTAGTTACTTTACACTTCTCAGTCAGAACGCTATATACCATCAGCTTAGCTGACTGGTCAGCATATATTACCTTAACTCCTTTTATATAAGTGTCTCCACAACTCATATATTCTAAAACTTTAAACATAAAATCGCAGGACACATTATCAAATGCTTTGTTTAGGAATCAAAATTATATAAGAATTCTTCCATGATTTTGGCAGCTCGCCCATATTTAAAATCATATTCATAATGTCCTTTAATGGTTGTTTTAGATAATCCTGCCAAGAATTTGTAGGTCTTGTTGTGTTTTGATGTCATGTGCACCATTGTATTTACAGTGAAGGAAATCTTGTTTGGCACTTTTCCCCTTAAGGCTCTCTAAGTAGATTCTTTGTTGTGTGTGTTTTTCATATGTAAACAAGAACAATAGGTTGTGTATAATTTGGATCTTGTGTTTCTGTTGGCAGAAGACACCTGTTGTGCATAAATTTATATTGCTAGATGGGAACAGGCCACTTAGTATGGTGTTTGAGGTGGCTTCTGCCTGCAGCAGTCCCTCTCCAACTTTTAGCACTGCAGAAATCCATCTGGGGTTTGACAAGCTGCATATTCCACCTGACACCACTTAATTCCCTCCTCACGACTGCCTTCCGTGTAGTTGAGATGCTGTCACTTTCCCCTCATTACATCCTCAAGAACACGAGGGAGATATCATTTGCAGAAGTTGTTTCTGTGTGCTTGTCAAACTTCTCTGCAAACTTCTCTGCCCATGACCTGCATCATTTGGGTTTTGCTACCTTTCTGGGTTAGAACAGGGTGGTCCAACATGCAGCCTTCAAGGCCTCTTTTGTCAGCCCTCAACATTTGACATGCCCACCCCCCGTGCTTGCGCTGCCTTCCCAAAGCCGAGTAAGCATGGCACTCTGGGAAGGAGGTTTGAGGGCTCTGACAGTGTGCTAGTTAGTGCTTTCCCACCTTTCGGAAGAAGGTGGGAGGACTCTAGGAAATGTGAAAGCCCTGAGTTAGAACATGAATTTGTGCATGCTTCCTCTCCCCGCCCCCCACCTGATTTATAAAAACATTAATGTGGCTGTCCCCCCTTTTTAAAAAGGTAGTATGGTAACTAGCAGGGCTTGGCTACTGACACAAAACAAAGCGACCTATCAGCCATCTTATTATTATTAATATTTATTAGCTGCTTTTTTCAGAAACATGAACTCAGAGTGACTTGGAAACAACTTGCAAAGTAGAAACTTGGAGGCAGCTTCTTAGACTGTGATCTGGAGCGGGGTGGGGGCTGTGGCCCTCCAGATGTTGCTGGACTCCAACTCCCAGCAGCCCCAGCAGCTGGGCCACAACTTTCCCACCCTTGATCTAGTGCATGGTGCAGTGTGGCAAAGATGGCCAATGTGCCATATAAACCTTTCTCTGCCAGCTACTTTATGCATGTAGATTTAGGAGAGAGGGCACAGCTCAGTGGCAGAGTGTGCGCTTTCATGCAGAACTTCCCAGGTCTGACTGCTGGCATTTTCAGCCAAAGGCTTTAGATAGGAGGTGATGGGAAAGATCTCATTTTCTGAGACTCTTGCAAACTGCTGAGGGACAAAGTAGGCCCATCATGGGCTGGGTGGACAAAAGTTCTGATTTTCAACATGGCACCTTCCTATGAGCAACTCTTGCATTTTTATCAAAAGCATTTCCCACTGCCTGCTACGTTATGGAATGCTTTATGTTCTCTGCCTTGGTTCACCAACCCTGAACTAAAGAGTACTGTTTTTGGTTCAGCAGGCCAGACCTTTCTCTGGGCAACCTGCCTGTTGAAGTCCATTGTGCAGCACTTCCCAAGCGCCTGGAAGCCAGTTGGTGGTCAGGCGCTTGGGAACTGCCTTGCAAGGGGCTTTGCTGTTGCTGCAGCACCAAGCTGTTTGCATTGAAATGACCATTAGAGCTGAGGTTTTCTCCCTCTATTTTGGCAGCAGTTTCAGTGCTGGTGGAGGTGCACCTTGCTCCTGCCTAGTTGTCCCTTTGCAGCCACTCCAGTACCTGCCCACTGCACCTGACATCAGGTGTGGGGTAGGTGAGCATGGTGGGGAAATGTCTTTGAGGTCCCCCACACCCAGCTTCATTGGGTTTGTGAGGTAGGCAAGGGCCTCTTAACACTGGTAGCTGGAAAACCTCCCCACCTGGCATCAGCAGCTGACACCCACCCCTTCCAACCTCTTGCTTCTCAGGAGGAGTCAAGCAGCCACGAATGCAACCAGCGGCTGGTGGTCCTTTTTGGTGTTGGGAAGCAGCGTGATGAGGCACGGCATGCCATCAAGAAGATAACCAAAGATATCCTGAAGGTGTTAAACAGGAAGAGCACAGCAGAGACAGGTCTGTGGGGCACCTGTGTGTCCAAAGAGCAAGGTTTCCCAAACTTGGGTCTCCAGCCATTGTTGTTGGACTACAACTCCCATCATCCCTACCTAGCAAGACCAGTGGACAGGGATGATGGAAATTGTAGTCCAAAAACAGTTGGAGTCCCAAAGTTGGGAAACTCTGTGTTATGGGATCGTGCACTTTACATGGGGCTTCTTTTGAACACTGGAAAGGACAATGTGTTCAAAATATGGCAGTGATTGTGGGTGAGATCACATTTGGTCAGTATTGAAATAATTGTGTTGGCTTCCTGGCCTACTTCATAGTGCTGCTTTTGACCCAAGTGGCCTGTGACCAGGTTACCTGAATGGTCATCTCCAATATCACTATCATCTTATTGTTACCATTATTACATTTCTTACCTGCGTTATGTTTCTTCACCGTAAGGTCCCAGGGCCACATTACAGCAGTGTAAATACATGATATTAAAGTCAGTTAAAGCAATTTACAGTCAAAAGAATCGGGCGGCTCCTAGAAACACACACCTCAGGGGCTGAAAGCCAGAATAAAGAGGTGCATGTTCAGCATGGGACAGAAGCTGTCCTGTGAAGATGCTACATGCGCCTCTGTGGGGCGGCTGAATTCCATAGCTTAAGTGCTGCCACAGATAGTGAACACTCTCCTGGGCTGCTTTCATGCCCTAAACCTCTGAGGGTGGTAGAGCTACCAAGATGATCTTAACATATGAGAGGGTCTCCAGGGAAGGAAGCAGCCTTTCCAATATCTGGGGCCTAATTATTTAGGGCTTTGAACACTAATTTGACCACCTTCATTTGGTCCTGGTAATGAACTGATGATCTGCCAGCCTGCTAAGGTCATCCTCTGAAGGCCTCCTGCAAAGGTTAGGTGAGCCACACCTGGAGAGGAGGCTTTTTATTTTGAGGCACCTAGCCTATGGAATGCTATCTTCCAGGATATTCAGGGGCCCTCTCTGAGATACCTTTCGGGCACCAGGTTAAAAACCACTTTGTTTGCTGAGGTTCTTTGGGGGACAATAATATACCGTGCTTCTAATTCCCAACTACCATACTGAAAACTGCTGCTTTTTGTACTTACCGAGTAATTGCAAAACTCATTGCCATTTTCACATTGATTTTCTACTGACATTGTATCGCTTATGGTTTTCCAGAAGCTGCTCTTTGTGTTTATGCAAATGGAAAAAGTGGCGCTTACATTTCTAAGCAAAAGCTAAGCAGCAGCCATCTGGTTTTGTTTTGTTTTTCCTCCTTCTGTATAGGGGGAGAGGAGGGGCAGAAAAGGAAACGGAACAAGCCAGAGGCCTTCCCGACAGCCGAGGACATCTTTGCTAAGTTCCAACACCTTTCTCATTTTGACCAGCACCTTGTCACCTCTCAGGTGTGTGCCTTGTGCGTGAGGAGGGATCTCCTTTGGTCATGTGCCTTTCAGCTGACTACTGAAAGGCACATGTGTCTCAGGGGCAGAGCATGTGCTATGTACATAGAAGGTCCCAGGTTCAATCCCTGGCATCTCCGGTCTATAGTTTCACGCAGCAGATGTTGAGAAAAAGAAAGAAAGCTGCTACCAGTCAGTGAAGACAGTATTGAGCTACATCAGGCAATGCAGATCCTTCTTCAGGCCATGGGCCATATTCCATTGTGTGCAAGTTTTTTGGGGGGGGGGCGGGGGATGCCAGTGGTGGGTGTGGCCAAAGTAGGCATGGCCAGACACACCTACACACCCCGCTCTCCATCCTTCATCCAGGCAAGCAAGAGATCCCATCACAGTGCAAGGACACATTCCACCCAGGTAAAGTCCTTAGAGGAGGGGACAGAACAGGGCCAGTGAGGGGTGTGGCCTGGGGAGGGGGCATGGCCCGGGACAGACAGAGAGGCCTGGAGGGCTGCACCTGGACCCCCCCAGGGCTGACACCCACCCACCCCAGGCGATGTGGACCAACAGGCTGCCTTGATGCAAGGCAGTGGCTTCGTAATCGGTGGCTGTTGACCCCCTGCTCCCCAACTCCAGGTATCGCGCAACGTCTTAGAGCAGATCACCAGCTTTGCCTTAGGGATGTCCTACCACCTGCCCCTGGTGCAGCACGTCCAGTTCATCTTCGACCTGATGGAGTACTCGCTCAACATCAGTGGGCTCATTGACTTCGCCATCCAGGTGGGCATCTTGAAGCTGGGGGTTGATGATAGAAGCCGCTTCGGTCCCCTCTTCATTTCTCTCCCTCCCATCTTCCTTATAGCAGCCTTTCCAGCCTGATACCTTTCCAGCCTGATACCCTTTAGACTCCACCTGCACCCATCAGCACAGCTGACTTGGGCTGTTGTGAATGGTGGTCCAAGGCACCTGGATGGCACTTGGTTGGGTCCTGCTGCTGTACGCGTTGACCCCACCCCTTCCAGAAACCTTGTGCTTGGTTAAGTCAGGGGTGGAGAAAGCAATCGTCTTTCAAACATGGTTGGACTCACAGTTCCCATCTTCTCCAATGGTCAGGTGATGCAGCAGAGCTCTTCTTATGTTACCAAATACAATAGCAGTGAAAGGATAGCAGTGAGAATGAACAGGCAGAACAAAATTGTACACACCAAATGGAAGTGCATGTAATACAGTGGTACCTCTGGATGCGAACGGGATCCGTTCCAGAGCCCTGTTCGCATCCTGAGTAGAATGTAACGCGTGTGTGCTCGGGTTGCGTTTCGCCACTTCCGCGCATGCGTGTGATGTCATTTTGAGCGCATGCATATGCGCGAGTGTCGAAACGCTCTCCGTTACTTCCGGGTCACCGCAGAGCATAACTTGAAAACGCTCAACCTGAAGCATATTAAACCTGATATATGACTGTACACAAACCGTTTGCACCTTACTGTTGTTAGTCCAGAGGGGGAGAGGCGTCCAAGTGAGCTGTCTCCACCCACCAACCAGGATCAGAGCATCTTCTCTGTTCTTTCCTCTCACATTCTGCCTTTTGTATTTCATAAAAGAGAAGTCTGCTTCTTGCCTTTCTCCAGTCTGCTTCTCCCTCCTCTGTTCCATCGGAACACCACAAGAGCCCTGCTGGGTCAGGCCAAGGGCCCAGAACCATGTTATTGTACAGTGGTGAACCAGGTTCGCTTGAGAATGCCGCAAGCAGGACAGGAGTGCAATAGTGCTCTTTTCACTTGTGCTCCCCAGCAACTTATTCTGGAGCATGCTGTCTCTGATACTGGAGATACTTTAGTACATTGTTTCTCAAACCTGAGTCTCCACCTGTTTTTGGATTTTAGTTCACATCATCCCTGACCACTGGCTCTGCTAGCTAGTTGTAGTCCAGCAAACCTTGAAGCTGAGCTGCCTCGAGAGAAATCTTGCGGCTTCATTTACCAAAACAAAAAGCAAAACTTGGATACATTTTCACTTTAAAAGGCCCATCACTTGCCACTGTGATGCCTGGCCTGCAAACTCTGGTTTGATTGTGTTCTCCAGACCCAAGATTCCAAGCTGTTGTTTACAGATGGTTGGTGATCCTTGTTTGGAGGCTATGTGCAAGTCACAGCTTCCTGGATCAGGTGTTACAACAAATTGTGGCTTTGCCCCAAAGGGAAAAGTAATTCATTTAAACATTTGGGAGAGAGGAGGGACTGTGTGAGCACAAAGCCCCGTGGGGAATTGGCCACTGGCTACTTAGAGAGTTCATGGGTGAGGGGGCCACAGACCTACATCTCCAAGCCCCTCACTATTCTTTTGGAAAACTTCAACTCCTGACCTCTTTCTGTCAACAGAAACAGCTTTTGTAAGGGGCTGGGGACGGAGGTCTGTGAGCTAGTCTGCTGTGTCACTCACACATGCCTCCTTTAATACTTACATTTTCTTGTGTTGAATCCAGCTGCTGAATGAGCTGAGTGTGGTGGAGGCAGAGCTGCTGCTGAAGTCCTCTAACCTGGTGGGCAGCTACACCACCAGCCTGTGCCTGTGCATCGTGGCCGTGTTGCGGCACTATCATTCCTGCCTTATCCTGAATCAGGACCAGATGGCTCAAGTATTCGAAGGGTAGGAATCCAGTGCTTCTCAGCTGCTGCTCTGAGGGTGTCAGGGGCCTTGCCTTGCGTAAGAGCTTCTTGTTGGTGCAGCTCCCCATCCTTAATGCCCGGAAATGTCCTGTGGGGGGGAGGCGTGGACAGTCCTGCTTGCCCCCTGCATGTTGAGTTTCCCCTCACCGCCCTGCCTTCCATCACAGTTTCTCTCACTTTATTTGTAAACCTGTTGCTACATTTATATCCCACCATTTTTTCCAAGGAGCTCGAGGTGGCATGCATGTTTCTCCGCCTCCCTCCCACTTTTAATCCTCACAACAATCGTGTCAGGGACTGGCAGGATGCTGATGAGTGTGCCTGAGGGGAAAGGGGTCTGGAGTCACGAGAAGGGGCAGTGGTTTGTGGGGACCTGTACTAGTCAGTAGACAAGAGGCAGAGGCAGGGAAAGCTTCGGAGATGGGAGGCAGGGCACAGGATTGGTCAGAAAAAGAGGAGGAAGAGGCAGGTTGGGCAAGTGAAGGGCAGCTTCCCTGCCCTTTCTTGCACCCTTGTCTCCCAGAACCAGGAGAGGATTGAAGAGGGAAGAGCAGCAGCAGCTTCCACACAGGCGTAGTCTCCGGCTGTGTGCACACAGGCCTTCAGGGGGAGATACATAAACTGGTGGAGGGTGTGTGGCCCTCTGTTGCTGCAAGTGCTCCATAGAGCACAGACCTGGGAATAGCTGCCTATACACCAGACTGGGGATGGGGAGGGGGTGCGCTGATGACAGAAGGCTAGGCTAAGAGACTGTGGCTTGCCCCAAGGTGACCAAGTGGAGGATTGGAACCCTCCCTGACTTAATCCAACCCTCTCACCACTCCTTCACCCTGCTTTCTTCTGCCCCTTCAGGTTGTGTGGGGTGGTGAAGCACGGCATGAACCGCTCCGACGGATCTTCTGCAGAACGCTGCATCCTAGCATACCTCTATGACCTCTACACTTCCTGCAGCCACCTGAAGAGTAAATTTGGAGAGCTGTTCAGGTGAGCGCCATCTGGCTGTCTAGGGAGGTGACGCAGGGAAGTGTGTTTTGTTTCTCCTACCTAAAAGGTCCTCATCCACCTTCCTTCCTTCTCCCCACCAGCGACTTCTGCTCCAAGGTGAAGAACACCATCTACTGCAACGTGGAGCCATCCGACTCGAACATGCTGTGGGAGCCCTTGTTCATGATCGACACCATCGAGAATCCGTCGGCCCACAACTTCACCTACACCAACCTGGGCAAGAGCCTCACCGACAACCCGGCCAACCGCTACAGCTTTGTGTGCAACGCCCTCATGCACGTTTGTGTGGGGCACCACGATCCTGATCGGTGAGAGCTGGACTAGGCTGGTTGGGCCTCTGGGCTGGGCTACCTCTCCTCCTAGTGACACTTTTTAACCATGTAAGGGCTCTGGATGGGCTAGACTAGAGCAGAGCCGTCCGGCCCACCAGCCCGTCTCCTACAGGGACCAACAGGCACTTCAGAAGAAAAGTATGAAGCCAATAGGCCTTGCCTACATTTTTGCCTCCCTCCTAGAAGCATATAGCATTTTTTTTAAAAAATTAAAAATTGTGATGCTTTTCATACTGCTTGATTGTAAGTTGGAAAAGCCTCGAAGCGCTTTACAAAAAGAAAAAACCAATAAATTCACCATAAAAAACCAGTTGACAACAATTATTTAATACCTTCAGAAATCATTAAAAGTCACTATAAGCTAAAACTAGGATCCAAACACCGAGATCAAAAGAACCATTCTACATTTCTGGACAGACCTGCCTAAACAAGTGCAGGTCTCTTAAGAGGTATACTGCCTCTGCACGTGGAGGTTTTATTTGACCGCCACAATTAAATAACCACTGCTAGGTTTCTTCTCCATTTAGTATGTCGTAATCGCCTCTTTTTGAAGCCATTCAGGCCAAGGGCCGTCACCACCACCACCAATGCCTTTCCTTGTGCAGGGTCAACGACATCGCAATCCTGTGTGCTGAACTGACGGGCTACTGCAAGTCACTCAGTGCCGAGTGGCTGGGTGTGCTGAAGGCTTTGTGCTGCTCCTCCAACAACGGGACTTGTGGCTTCAATGACCTCCTCTGCAATGTGGACGTAAGGGCAGGGCCTGGGCTGTGATGGGGGTGGAGACATTGGAGGTTGTGCTGGATAGAGTGTGCGTGGAGGCTGCTGAGGGTACCTGGAGAAGCGTCAGGGTGTGAAATCCTTGAGGAGCAACTCAAGGCAATACACAGGGTGCTAGAAAGAGGAAGGGCACCTGTTTTACACGCAGAAGGTCACAGGCTCAGTCCTGGCATCTCCTGGTAGGGAATCTGCCTGAAACCCTGGAGAGCAGCTGCTGGTCAGTGTAAACAGTACTGAGCGAGATAGACCAATGGTCTGGCTCAGTTCAAAGCAGCTTCCTGTGTTCCTATGTCTGCTGCTAGCTAAATATATACTGTGGAGTGCTGCATTTGCCTGAAGGGCTTTACCCTGAGGAATTTTAATCTCTGTCACAAGACATTTCTTTTTTCATTTCTTTACCTTTTCTCTCTCTCTCTATTCTGTTACTATTCCCTTTAACATTCTCTCCTACTATATTTTGGTAAGAACTGCATGCAGGTGAAAGTGACAGACAGTTGGTAAAGGACCCTGTGTGAGAGGCAGGGAAGGTGAGATCCCAGGGTCAGAGGCTGGGGGAAGAAAGGGATGCTCCCAGGTGAGAGATTGGAGGATGCTTATGGGACAAAGTTTAGGTGACTTTTTGTAATTTTTAATCCTTTCTCTTTTATCTCTTTCCTTCTTTTTATTGTTTCTTTTTTGTTTGGCTCAGTTTGTTTCTTAATTATATTATGAAAAGTCTTAATAAAACTTTATTTAAAAGAAAGAGAAAGATAAATACTCCCCAGCCTGAGGCTATGGCGTGACGAGGTCTTGTGTGTGGATTGCTCTTGAGTGATTACAGTTCCACAGAAGCAACTTTTTTTTAATTAAAAAAGCCTCAGCTATGACCTTCTCCTTCCCTTAGGTGAGTGATTTGTCTTTCCATGACTCCCTTGCCACGTTCGTGGCCATCCTCATTGCTCGCCAGTGCCTCCTCCTCGAGGACCTGATCCGCTGTGCTGCCATCCCTTCGTTGCTCAATGCTGGTGAGTGCCTGCTTGCAATGGCTGGGACCCTGCTGCCTAGCAAGGGGCCTTGCAAATGGAGGCCTGCCCACCCGCCTTGAAAAGTAGAGGGTCAGCTCAGATCAATTGCCACTGGTGGTTTTACCTTTCTGCAGCTTGCAGCGAGCAGGACTCGGAACCCGGAGCCCGCCTGACCTGCCGGATTTTGCTCCACCTCTTCAAGACCCCGCAGCTGAACCCCTGCCAGCAGGACAGCAGTAAGTGATCGCTCCTTTGGGGCGTTTCCTCTTCCATGTCTCTTCTTGCCCTGATGGAGGATGCTGCTCTCCCCGAACCCTCTTTCCTGCTGTGCAGTTTCGTTGTCAACCTGTTGCTGCTGACAGTTGTCTCTTCAGCCTATGGGGCAGAGCATCCCCATGGGGTGGTGTCTGCAAGTTCTTCCCTTAACTCCATTAACTGATCCTAAACAGACACTCTTTTACCACCTCTTCCTTGCTTCCTTGTTTGCTGTGTCTCCTGACTTGGCCAGCTGGTGACATCTGCCCTTCTTTCTCATGGCTGGTCAAAACCACCTTCCCACATTGACTGAGCCAGCCTTTGCCCTGGTGGCCAGTCAGGCCTTTGGTGCCTTATGGTGACTCCCTGTGGCCACAGTAATGCACTGGATGGCCCTAAATATCTACACAGTAGCTACTAGCTGGGATGGCTAAATGGAAGTCTCCATTTATTGCTGGGATGCAGACCCTGTGACAGTCCCAAGAGTTATCAGCCTCCAGCTTAATAATAATAATAATAATAATAATAATAATAAAAATAATAGTAATTTCGTTGTCCCCGAGAGGAGGCAATGACAATAAAGATATTATTATTATTATTATTATTATTATTATTATTAAAACCCAAAAGCAGTTTACAAAAAAAATTAAAAACCAGGAGAGTAACTTTGTTGGCTTATTTACAGGGCTATCATAACTGTTTCCAAAAAGATCACAAAGAAACCAAGGTCTGCCCAATGTCCCAGGGAGGAGGCCAGCAAACACTTCTCACAATGTCCTGAAGGCTCCATTCTTGACCAGAATTTTTATCACTGTAGCTTTCCCAAGCACTAAGGCTTTAACAATAAGCAATGGCTAAATGTTCTGTACAATGACACCATCCTGGCTGCTCTGTGTTCACCAGCTACTGCATTGCCTTTGGGTGCCTTTTTGTCTCCCAGCTTGGTCTGGAGTATTCATAGTCGGTTCACGGCAAGAGCTTTTCCCTTCCCTTGTCACCTTGCTACAGGCAAGCCGTCAGTGGGCATCCGCTCTTCCTGCGATCGACACCTGCTGGCTGCTTCCCAGAACCGCATTGTGGACGGAGCCGTGTTTGCTGTGTTGAAGGCTGTCTTCGTACTGGGTATGTGCCTGGGGAATGTAGGTTCCTGTCTCCAGGAACGTGAGGAGATGGGCACAGTCCTGCCTCATCTGAGAGGCACAGCAACATGTGGCCGTTACATGTGGGTCTCTGCCCTGGGTGACCCTTGCTTCTGGTTGCAGGGGACGCCGAACTGAAGGGCTCTGGCTTTTCCCATCCGGCCGGGGTGGATGATCTTGTGGAAGATGACAAGAAGCCTGCAAGCCGGATGGTCTCCATAGAGACAGCCAGCCTGGACGTTTATGCCAAGTACGTCCTGAGGAGCATCTGTCAGCAGGTGAGCATAGTGGGTTTCGTTTGCCCTTCTGTTGCTCCTGCCTCCTGTTCCACAGAGACATGGATGGTGGACAGGTTTCAGCCAGAGTTCTGGCTTGTTGTGTGAGGTCCCCATGGGTTCGTTGACATGCCTTAGAAAACTCTGGGGACATGGTTGAGTTCCAGAATATGAATGGACCAGGGGACTCTTCTTATTGAGACCCACAATCTGGAGACCTTGGCAGAGAAATCAGACAAGGGAATGTTCAGTCTACATCCAGTGGGTTAGGAATTGCCCCTGGCACTTCCTTTGTGGCCCTCATGGACAGAGCCCTACCACTGTCCTCAAATTCAGAGGATTTCCACAGAAGCCAGAGGCTGCAAAATAAGGTGAAGGCCCTCTAACGATGATGAGGATGATGATTTTAACCAAGCAGTCAGCAGTTCTTGGGAGACACTCCAGGTCTGGTCAGCCGACCCTTAGACATCAGCCCCCTGCAGAGACAATGTTTACAATAGCTTCCGTTAGCAGGTGCCCTTGGAGCTATCCATAGAATCATAGAGTTGGAAGAGACCACAAGGGCCATTGAGTCCAACCCCCTGCCAAGCAGGAAACACCATCAGAGCACTCCTGACATATGGTTGTCAAGCCTCTGCTTAAAGACCTCCAAAGGAGGAGACTCCACCACACTCCTTGGCAGCAAATTCCACTGTCGAACAGCTCTTACTGTCAGGAAGTTCTTCCTAATGTTTAGGTGGAATCTTCTTTCTTGTAGTTTGGATCCGTTTCTCTGTGTCCGCTTCTCTGGAGCAGCAGAAAACAACCTTTCTCCCTCCTCTATGTGACATCCTTTTATATATTTGAACATGGCTATCATATCACCCCTTAACCTCCTCTTCTCCAGGCTAAACATGCCCAGCTCCCTTAGCCGTTCCTCATAAAGCATCGTTTCCAGGCCTTTGACCATTTTGGTTGCCCTCCTCTGGACACGTTCCAGTTTGTCAGTGTCCTTCCTGAATTGTGGTGCCCAGAACTGGACACAGTACTCCAGGTGAGGTCTGACCAGAGCAGAATACAGTGGCACTATTACTTCCTTTGATCTAGATGCTATACTCCTATTGATGCAGCCCAGAATTGCATTGGCTTTTTTAGCTGCCGCGTCACACTGTTGGCTCATGTCAAGTTTGTGGTCAACCAAGACTCCTAGATCCTTTTCACATGTACTGCTCTCAAGCCAGGTGTCACCCATCTTGTATTTGTGCCTCTCATTTTTTTTTGCCCAAGTGCAATACTTTACATTTCTCCCTGTTAAAATTCATCTTGTTTGTTTTGGCCCAGTTCTCTAATCTGTCAAGGTTGTTTTGAAGTGTGATTCTGTCCTCTGGGGTGTTAGCCACCCCTCCCAGTTTGGTGTCATCTGCAAATTTGATCAGGATGCCCTTGAGTCCATCATCCAAGTCGTTGATAAAGATGTTGAATAAGACCGGGCCCAAGATCCAAGGTCCTGTTCTTTTCATTACGCTACAGTGGTACCTCTGATTACGAATGCTTCTGGTTATGAATGCTTCAGGTTATGAGCTCCGCTAACTAGGAAGTAGCTGCTCTTGGTTGCGAACTTTGCCCCAGGATGTGAACAGAAATCGTGCACCAGAGGCACGCATGCAGTGGGAGGCCCCATTAGCAAAAGTGCGCCTCAGGATAAGAATGGTTTCAGCTTAAGAACGGACCTCCAGAACAAATTAAGTTCGTAACCAGAGGTACCACTGTATTGTGAACTTCAAACTCCCAAAGACCTAGACGGTCCTTTCTCCTTCCCTGCCCTGCAGTTTTAGACTTTAGTAAGCACCTCTTCTAGGGAGTGTCTCCCTCTACAGTGCAAGAGAAAGGGCCCAGTGTGGCTCACTCTGCAGCAGTCCAGCTGTGACTCAGCTGGCCAGAGGCTGCTCTTTGCCTTGTGCCATGTGACTTTGGTAACATGCTTGGCATACAAACTTCTCCAAGAAGCTTGGGTGTCTAGATGCCAGGGCTGTGTGCATGGAGCAGCAGCCAGTGCAGACCAGCAAAAGTGGTGTGGTGAAGAGGCACCAGCCTTTTCATATGGTGGGTCCCAGAGGCAAGGCCTCCCAGGCTGAGTGGGGCACTGTCACCCCTGTATGCTCTCTTCCACCTGCAGGAGTGGGTGGGTGAGCGGTGCTTGAAATCCTTGTGTGAAGACAGCAATGACCTGCAGGATCCTGTCCTGAGCAGCACCCAGGCCCAAAGGCTGATGCAACTGATCTGTTACCCGCACCGGCTGCTCGACAACGAGGAGGGCGAGAATCCCCAGCGGCAGAGGATCAAGCGCATCTTACAGGTGCAAGCAGCTACAGTTTCCTTGGGGCATTGCTAAACATGGACTTCCCAGTGGGCTGCAGGGCAAGCCTGCATCGTGATTGAAGGTCGTGGCAGCGTGAGCTCCAGCGAGAGCCTTGCTCTTTACAATTCAGTGCAAAATTCAGCAGACTCTCACTTTAATTTTTGTTAAATCTTTCTAGACCCTTAGGATGCAAGAATGTTTAATTGCATACATGGGAGATGCTAGCAAGAGGATATTCTGTGGTTGGAAGATGAGACTTCTTTTTTTCTTCTTCCTAAAAATCTAGTGCAAGCAAGGTGCAAATAATTAGATAGATTCACTTTTGCTTAGCTTCTATAATTGAGGTTGGTCACTTAACAATCAACACAGAATTAATTTCTCCCAGCCCCTCTTCCGTTAAACATGGCCCTGTTCATAGGTTTGTAAGGAAGATGCATTTTGGGGTGTGTAAAAGAAGGCTATGGGACAGCTGGAAAAATAAATAAACATGGGGCTACCTTTGAAGGTGACTCAGAAACTGCAATTAATCCAGAATGTGACAGACTGGTGACTGGGAGGGGCTGCTGGGACCATATAACTCCGGTCCTGAGAGACCTGCATTGACTCCCAGTACGTTTCCGAGCACAATTCAAAGTGTAGGTACTGACCTTGAAAGCCCTACACGGCCTTGGTCCTATATACCTGAAGGAGCGTCTCCACCCCCATCATTCTGCCCGGACGCTGAGATCCACCTCCAAGGGCCTTCTGGTGGTTTCCTCACTGTGAGAAGTGAGGTTACAGGGACCCAGGCAGAGGGCCTTCTCAGTAGTGGCACCCGCCCTGTGGAATGCCCTTCCATCAGATGTCAAGGAAATAAGCAACTATCCTAATTTTAAAAGACATCTGAAGGCAGCCCTGTTTAGGGAAGTTTTTAATGTTTAATGCCGTATTGTGTTTTTAATATTCGATTGGAAGCCGCCCAGAGTGGCTGGGGAAACCCAGCCAGATGGGCAGGGTATAAATAATCATTCATTCATTCATTCATTCTGGAACAGCAAAGGGTGCCAAAAAATTCAGTCTTGCACTGGCAAAGTAGAGGAGGGGGTGAGATGCAAGTGAGTTTTACTGCCACAGCAAGCAGGTGGGTGATGGGCAGCTTGTCTGTTTTTCTTCCAGAACCTGGACCAGTGGACAATGCGACAGTCGTTGCTTGAGCTGCAGCTCATGATCAAGCAGACAGCAAACAACGTAAGCATTCAGTGCCACATTTGGGGATAGCATAGGAATGATGCGGGTATTCAAGGGCCACTCTCCTCATGTTTGTGTGCAGCAACATAGTAACACAGAAAGCTGCCTTATACTGAATCCAGACCCTTGGTCCTTCTAGTGCTGTAATTATCTATATTGACTGGCAGCAACTCTCCAGGGTTTCAGGCAGGGAGTCGCAGCCCTGTCTGAAGATGCTTGGAATCAAACATGGGACTTTCTGCATGCAAAGCAGATGCTCTCCCATGGAGCTATGGCTCTTCCCCAGCATCAGATGTGATTGCAAAGGGTGCTCAGAAGGGGCGGGTGCCTGGGGCAGGGAGTTGGAGAGTGAACAAGTGGCAACAGACTTTTTGGCACGGGGACTTCTTTGGAACAAATGAGGAAGTTAGCTGCTCAAAAGCTCCGCTTCACCTCTTTGCAGCAGGAAATGAACTCTCTCCTGGAGAACATTGCCAAGGCCACCATCGAAGTGTTCCAGCAGTCAGCTGAGACCAACTTGGCCAGCAACGGCATCGTCAGCCTTTGCAGCTCCACAAGCTTTGTGCCAGCAAGCACCAAAGCCAAGCCCATCCTCAGGTGAGCGCCTGCAAAAAGGCACAGGAGAACAGGGCAGTGGTGGGAAGGGATTCCTGCAAAAAAACAACAACAAGGAAGTTTGTAGGAAAAAAGGAAATTTGCAGGAAATGAGGAAGCTTGCAGGAAATAATAAGGAGAGGCTTACCACAACTCTTCTTGCCTGCCTTCCCCAGCTCCTTGGAGAGATCAGGTGTGTGGCTGGTGGCCCCTCTCATTGCCAAGCTCCCAACTTCTGTGCAAGGCTACGTGTTGAAGGCTGCAGGAGACGAGCTGGAGAAAGGGCAGCATTTGGGCTCCTCATCCCGCAAGGAACGGGACCGCCAGAAACAGAAGAGGTGAGGAGGCCCAAAGGAGAAGGAGGCTGGGTTTGGGGAGGCTGTCTTAGGAGCCATCACTCAACCCTTCTCTCTTTCTTTCTTCGCACCATGGTACACCTGCAGCATGTCCCTGCTGAGCCAGCAGCCTTTTCTGTCCCTGGTCTTGACCTGCCTGAAAGGCCAGGATGAGCAGCGTGAGGGCCTCCTCACTTCCTTGTACAGCCAGGTTCAGCAGGTAAGATCTTTGCTGTGGCCACATCAGAAGTGCAAAGGGACCCTTTCCACAACTCCCACTATGCTTCTTGGGAAGAGCACAGGTGGTGGCTTGAGTGTTAAAGCTAAGGGGCTCCAGAGAACATGCACCATTGGTCTGTCTAACTTAGTGTTGTCCGCACTGACTGGTGGCATTTCTCCAGGTTTCCAGGGACATAGGAAGCTGCCTTATACCATGTTATACCATTGGTCAATCAACACTGACTGGCAGTGACTCTTGAGGGTTTCAAGCAAGAGACATTGCCTGCTCTACCTAGAGATGCCAGGGATTGAACCTGGAACTTACTGCCCCAGAAGCCCTTCCTGCAAAATCCCCAGGGCATGTTCAATGGCTGCGGTTGTGGGAGGGAGGGAGAAAAAGAGGGAGGGTACTTCGGTACATCCCTGGAGCTATTTTCTTGCCTCATATGAAGTCCTGCGCACCTGTTTTGTTCTTCATGCATTGAGTCACAGGAGCATGTTAAGGGTGGCGTTGCTCTGAGCTTCTGGGGCTGTGGGGCTGGACACTCCATGCTTGGCCTTCAGCCAGATGCAAGTCTCCTCTCTGCCCACCTAGATTGTGACCAACTGGCGAGAAGATCAGTACCAGGATGACTGCAAAGCGAAGCAGCTGATGCACGAGGCGCTGAAGCTGAGGCTCAATCTGGTAAGTGCCAGGGGAGGCGGGGCACAAGTTCCTCTGGCTTCCAAGGTGCTGCCAGAAAAAAAGAACAAGGAATGTCTCCAGCTGGCAGGACCATAAGCCTGAGGATTGGACCCAGCCTTTTTCTCCTGACTCACCTTTGTTCCTCTGCCTTGCACAAACTAGGGAGGGTCTGTTCTAGTTAATGTGGCTTGACTGTGCCGGCGTGGTGGGGACACTTGGTGCTTGTCCTCTCCTTCCCTCTCCATCAGGGTTCCCTATAGGTGTTGTGCTCATTGTGCCATCGTCCAAGTGTGCTTCCTTCAGGCCAACGCAGCCTCTTCTTCTCGTTCTTAGGTGGGGGGCATGTTTGACACGGTGCAGCGCAGCACCCAGCAGACCACAGAATGGGCTGTGCTCCTCTTGGATATCATCAGCAGTGGCACTGTTGACATGCAGTCTAACAAGTGAGTGCTTTGGTGCACATGCACACACACTTCCTCCATCAACTGTGCTGAGTCAGGAAAGGCAGCAGACTCAGCCTGAACCTTGTTGAGTTCATCCCTGATACCACTGGATGACAGTGGAGGAGTTGAGTGTGTGCCAAATCATCCCGTCATCTCAGCAGGGCCTGGGAAGAAGGGATGCGCCTAAGGAATGCAGGCTCCCGGCCCTTGGAGGCATCCTTGCCCTTGGGTCTTAACGTCAGGAGGGCACCCAAGGTGGTGGTTGTTTTGGCATGGGTGACCACAGCGACATTCCCTGCCGTTTAGAAATGCGCGTTGGGACTGGGACAACAGCGGCTGCAGTTCCATTTCCTCCTGTGACCTTCTCCCCTTTCTCTTGCTCTAACCCGGCAGCGAGCTCTTCACCACAGTGTTGGACATGCTGAGTGTGCTTATCAATGGTACACTAGCGGCAGATATGTCCAGCATCTCACAGGGCAGCATGGAGGAAAATAAGCGGGCCTACATGAACCTGGTCAAGAAACTCCGAGTAAGTAGGAGCCCACCTTGGAATTCTGTGCCCCTTCCCTCCGGCTCTTGGGGCTCTACCCTGCCACAACCCCTACTGGCTGCTTCACACACCTATTGGGTGCTTTTGCCTGGCTGGAAGATGTGCTTGAACTATGATAATACCTCTTGCAGACAGAGGGATATTCATTCCTAGGACCTGGCCGAGTGTACAAAAGTAGAAACCGCACTCATTGGGTGGCGCGGTGGTCTAAACCACTGAGCCTCTTTGGCTTGCTGATCAGAAGGTGAACAGGTGAGCTGTTGCTCTGTCCCAGCTCCTGCCAACCTAGCACACCAGTGCAAGTAGATAAATAGGTACTGCTGCGGCAGGAAGGCAAACAGCATTTCTGTGCGCTTTGATTTCCGTCATGGTGTCCTGTTGCACCAGAAGCAGTTTAGTCCTGCTGGCCACATGACCTGGAAAAGTGCCTGTAGACAAACACCGGCTCCCTTGACCTGAAAGTGAGATGAGCGCCACAACCCCATAGTCGCCTTTGACTGGACTTAACTGTCCAGGGGTCCTTTACTTTCATGTTTACCTCATTGTTCCACCTCTGACCCTGCCCACCACTAGCATGTTCTCAAGGAGGGGAGAAAAAGTTCCTCATCCTTTGTTTGTATGATATAAAGCAAGGGAATTTTCCCAATGACATGATGCAGAGCAAGCTTGCATGCTTATTTTTGCACAGCTTAGTTTCGGCTTCAGGGCCATGCACCCCACCACTTTCCTTGGAAAGGCAGGCAGACAGTCCCATCTTACAGAGTAAGTAGCATTTTGGCCCAAGCCATAGTGTAGTGGGATGTGATGATTTTGACGTGTAGCAGGGATGACCGAAGTGCAAAGGGGCTCCAGGAGGAGCTCCTGCAGGCCAGGCCTCTCATCAGCCCTCTCTGTGGCTTCCTTTCTCTGCAGAAGGAGCTGGGCGACCGTCAGTCTGACAGCCTGGAGAAGGTGCGGCAGCTGCTGCCCCTGCCCAAGCAGACTCGGGACGTGATCACCTGCGAGCCTCAGGGCTCCCTCATTGACACCAAAGGCAACAAGATCGCTGGCTTTGACTCCATTTTCAAGAAGGAGGCAAGTAGCTTCCCTGACCACCAGCCCTGGTGTGGTTGCATCTTCTCAGTATGTAGGATGGTGTGGGAAAGGGGTGTGTGGGTGTGTGCGTTGCCCCACCCACAGCTTCATTGGTGGAGTGCCCTCCCCTTGCAAGCACAGTGCGCTGTTTTCATTTTGGTGCCTAGTCAATACAAACCGGCATATTCAGGTATTATAATTTCTTTCTTGGGCAACCTCTGTGTTGTCCCCCCCCCCCAATTCCTCTCTGAAACTGTTGTGCTGTGTTTGGTCTAATGTGTTTTATTTTGTACCCCACCTGGGGATCCTGTTACTGATAAGGAATGAGTTTTTTTAATATATATATATAAAATATGAAATGGACAGCAGCTGCAAGAGGGTATCCCAGGTATCTGTGCTGATGATTGTATGCACACGTAAAGGAGTCACTTTCCAATGCTTTGTGAGAGCAAGGAGAAGGTGGCATCTCTCCTCTGGCCCTGTGAACCTGGACCAAGGAGGATAAGTTCCAGCTGCTGTTGGCTGGCGTTCCATTTTCTTCCTTTCCCTCCCTACCCAGGGCCTGCAGGTGTCCACCAAGCAGAAAATCTCCCCCTGGGACCTCTTTGAAGGCGTGAAGCACTCTGCCCCACTCTCCTGGGGCTGGTTCGGGACGGTGCGGGTGGACCGCAAGGTGTCCCGCTTCGAGGAGCAGCAGAGGCTGCTGCTGTACCACACGCACTTAAAGCCGAAGCCCCGGAGCTACTACCTGGAGCCTCTGCCGCTGCCTCCCGAAGAGGAGGAGCCCCCCACCCCAGTCGCCCTAGAGCCGGAGAAGAAGGCTGTTGAGCCGACCAAGGTGGAGAAGACCAGTGCGAATCCTACCAACTCTGCCACTGAGCCCAAAAAGAAGACCAAGACGAAGAAGAGGCCCCCACCCGCCAACAAGAACGAGGTAAAAGGGCATTGCAGTTGCTCCTGGGGTGCCAAGCAGTTCCCAGCCATTTAAGAACTGAATGTGAGCCTGGCTGCTGGATCAGGCCACAGGGGGCCCAACAGCATCCTGTTCTGACAGTGGCCACCCAGGTTGTTATATAGTTTATGCAGTATATATGCACCTGATATGTGCAGCCAACCTATTCCTGCAACTGTGATGTTTTTAAACAGGTTTCAATGCTGAGTAGTACATTTGTGTCTGTTGTTCTGGGACTTGCTGGTGAAGGGCAGATAACTATTGGTAGTGCTACTGCTAATAATAATTACAAATTTTTGTAGGCTACCCTGGGACCTACTGGTGAAGGGTGGGTCATTAGTACCACTCCTGCTACTGCTATTGCTACTACTATTAATTGCTAATATTAGTATTCTTACTAATTACGAATGCTACTAATAACGTTGTTGTTGTTGCTACTGCTGCCATTGCTGTTACTGGATGGGGTGGTATCTTAGGAAAGCAAGCTCCCAGTTTCTCAGAGTTCCCCCCACCCCCCGCCGCCCAGTGGGGAAAAGAAGCGTTCCCCAGCAGCGTGCTACACTTTCTCTTGCTCTTTTCTCTGTTGTTGCCAATCTTGGCTTGCCCTGCTGTGTGTGTTGCTTTTTCACAGCCTTTCCCCCTGCAGGACTACATGATGAGCACAGGCCGAGGGGTCTCCTATGGAAGTGGCATGCCCACCGACCTCCTACACCATCAGACGGGGAACCCCATGTCACGGCTGGCCTATGGGCAGTCTCCAATGGGCCTCTATGCCCAGAACCAGCCTCTGCCAGCAGGTGAGCCAAGACTTGTGGGTGGGGTGGGGTGCTCCAGCCCATTCCAGATCCTGCCTTGGAAGGGGAGATATTCTGGACCTGTTCTTTGGTGGCACAGAGCCTGATGGGGAGCCCAGGATATGTAGAACTGTTGGGTTTTAAGTCTGGACCCATATTGTGCATGCTGCAGTTGTGACTTTTGTGTTCCAGACACTGGTGCCTTTGGGAATACTTGATAGGTTCACACTCAGTTTGGGCGATGTAGCCTTGCAGGAATGTGCATGCTCCTTGGGTGGCATTTAATGCTACGCAGGGCAGACACACTGAAGCCTAACTTTGGTTCATTAATTTCAATGGGTATGTTTCAAAGTTGAACATTGTTGAATACCACCCACAATGTGTAAAGTGCAGACAGGCATGCATACACTGACACACCCATATAAATGTGTGTTTTGTGGCTTCCAGTCCCCAGAGTGCTGGTCTGGTTTTTTCACTCCTGCTGCCTGCTGTGCTATTCACAACCCTTTTAATTTCTGTTTATTATTTCACTAGCATTTTCAGTACTTCCATTGCTGTTGGCTTTGGGTCTTTGTCGGAGGGGGGGGGTGATCACTTTAGCACCCACATGAAGCCAATACTGGGTGGCTTGTCCCAAAGGGCCAACCAGCAAGTTTAATGGTGGCTGAGCAGCAGATTGGACCCAAGTCCTTGCCTACAAACCCAGAGCTCCAACCCCTCCTCCCAAGCAGGCATTCTTCCGAATCCTGCAGAGCTTAGAAAAGTTTTCAGACAATCCAAACCACAAGGTCAGGGCAGAATTGGGGAAGTGGTGGAAGTGGTTTGCCTGTTGCCTTCCAAGTACACACTTTGAGGGTTAGCAGCAAAGTTTTGTGGAATAATGAGATTAAAATCTGTGCCAGATTCTGAGACTCTGCATTTTGGCATCTAGCTAAGCTGTGTGTGAGAGATAAACCTTTGCAAGGTTCCAGGATTTTTTCTTCAGGGGACACTCAGCAGTTAGCAACGAATTGGAATAGTCACCATCATGTACTTCACACATCCAGCAGAACAGAGGCCATGAACCTCTAGCTCAGGAGTTGAATGCAGCCCTAAATGTCTCTTTATCAGCTCCTCTGATATCTCCCCAAGCAGCATTCAGTACTGGTGCACCTTTGCACCACAAGTGTTTTTGCCTGCCTGAGCAGAGTCACAGAATCTTAGAATCGAAGAACTGTGGAGTTGGAAGGAACGCCAAGGGTCCTCTAGTCCACCCCCTGCAATTCAGGAATCAACCACAGCAGTCCCTGGGAGGGCTCGAACCACCTTGAACTTTGATCTTGCTTGCCAGGATGGAGGATAGAAAGGGAAAGTGGGAGGGAACTGGCCTAACTGTGCTCCATCCACTTTTGCCTCTGACCCCACCCACCAATCCCATGTGGTCCTTGGAAAGTTGCCCAGAAGGGAATGCGGCCCTTGGCTGAAAGCTACACCTGCCACAGTGTTTCAGTAGGTGCAGCCACATTGAGAATAATCAGAGAGCCCTACAGATTCAGGTAAACTAGATCAGCACCTTGGAGAGCTCCCAGTGAGTCTGGCCTGTCTGGCCTTTCTTAAATAGGCAGCACAGAGAGATGCTGCCACAGCAAGAGGTAGGAGACACCTGCCAGGTTATAAGGGCAAGTGAGGCTTCTTCCACAGTCAGCCCCACCTTCTGGGAATTGTGGGATGTACACATTAGAACTGTAGAGTTGGAAGGGACGCCGTGGATCATTTAGTCAAACCTCCTACAGTGCAGGAATCCTAACTAAAGCATCCCTAACTAGATAGCCATCTGTTGTTCTTTAGTCATTTAGTCGTGTCCGCCTCTTCGTGACCCCCCTGGACCAGAGCACGCCAGGCACTCCTGTCTTCCACTGCCTCCCGCAGTTTGCTCAAACTCATGCTGGTAGCTTCTGGTGAACCGGGTTCGCGTCTCCGCTCCTCCGCATGCAGCTGCTGGGTGACCTTGGGCCAGTCACACTTCTTTGAAGTCTCTCAGCCCCACTCACCTCACAGAGTGTTTGTTGTGGGGGAGGAAGGGAAAGGAGAATGTTAGCCGCTTTGAGACTCCTTCGGGTAGTGATAAAGCGGGATATCAAATCCAAACTCTTCTTCTTCTTCTTCATCCTCTGTTGTCCCCATCTCCTTGTGCCCTCAATCTTTCCCAACATCAGGGTCTTTTCCAGGGAGTCTTCTCTTCTCATGAGGTGGCCAAAGTATTGGAGCCTCAGCTTCACGATCTTCCAATGAGCAGGCAGGGCTGATTTCCTTCAGACTGGAGAGGTTTGATCTTCATGCAGTCCATGGGACTCTCAAGAGTCTCCTCCAACACCATAATTCAAAAGCATCAATTCTTCAGCAATCAGCCTTCTTTATGATCCAGCTCTCACTTCCATACATCACTACTGGGAAAACCATAGCTTTAACTATACGGACTTTTGTTGGCAAGGTGATGTCTCTGCTTTTTAAGATGCTGTCTAGGTTTGTCATTGCTTTTCTCCCAAGAAGCAGGCGTCTTTTAATTTTGTGGCTGCTGTCACCATCTGCAGTGATCATGGAGCCCCAAAAAGTAAAATCTCTCACTGCCTCCATTTCTTCCCCTTCTATTTGCCAGGAGGTGATGGGCCCAGTGGCCATGATCTTCGTTTTTTTTATGTTGAGCTTCAGACCATACTTTGCGCTCTCCTCTTTCACCCTCATTAAAAGGTTCTTTAATTCAGTGTTTCCCAACCTTGGGCCTCCAGCTGTTTTTGAACTACAATTCCCATCATCCCTAACCACTGGTCTTGCTAGCTAGGGATGATGGGAGTTGTAGTCCAAAAACAGCTGGAGGCCCAAGGTTGGGAAACACTGCTTTAATTCCTCCTCACTTTCTGCCATCAAGGTTGTGTCATCTGCATATCTGAGGTTGTTGATATTTCTTCCGGCAATCTAACCCTCTGCTTAAAAACATCTAAGCGCCATTGGTTCAGGTCTTACCCTCCAGAACAGAAGAAAACAAGCTTGCTCCCTCTGTCACGTGGGACAGTCATTTAAGTACCGTATTTTTCGCCCCATAGGGCTCACTGGCCCATAGGGCGCACCTAGTTTTTTTGGGGGGGGAATAAAGGGGGAAAATTATTTCCCCCCCCCCCAAGCGCGGGGCTGGGACGGGGGAAGCCCGAGCTTCCCCCGACCCCAGCCCCCAGAACAGGCTGCTATCCACAAGCCGTGGGAGAGCTGCGCGACTTTGCACAGCTCTCCCATAGCTTGTGGAGAAGCCCAAAGCCTGGGGGGCGCTGAGCTCAGTGCACCCCAGGCTTCTGGGTGCAGGCAGCTCTCCGCAAGCCGTGGGAGAGCTGTGCGAAGTCGCGCAGCTCTCCCACGGCTTCCAGATAGCTTCCTGAAGCCTGCATTTGCCCCATAGGACGCACACACAATTCCCCTTCATTTTTGGAGGGGGAAAAGTGCGTCCTATAGGGCAAAAAATACGGTATTTGCAGATGACCTCTCAGTCTCTTCTTTCCCAGCCTAAAACTTCCCAACTACCTCAACCATTCCTCATAAGGCTTGGTTTCCATACCCTTATCATCTTGGTCATCATTGCATTCTTCATCTGCAGAGTTGAGGAGAAGGCCGTGTGGCTTTTCCTTCCAAGATCTGGGGGTGGGGGCTAAGGCTGCATGCTCTAGCTTGAACAGCGAAAAGGAAGCATCCTCCCTTGGCGGGTGGCACCCTGAGCCTCATCAACGTCTTCCTCTATGCCTTGTGAGAACCCAGGTCCAGGAGGGGGGTGGTCATGTCCGTAACTTTACCCATCTTCCTCCCTCGCTTCAGGTGGACCACGGTTAGATACCTCTTACCGGCCGATGCGCATGCCAATGGGAACACGGGTTCCAAGCCGCCCTCCCTACACTGGGGTCTTGCCCACGAGCATGGGGGGCATGATGGGAATCGACCCTTCCTACAAGTCGTCCATCTACAGACAGCAGCAGCCGCCTGGTCCTCAGGGGCAGCTCCTTCGGCAGCAGCTGCAAGCCAAGCTGGTAAGGATCCTGCCCTCAGCCACCCTACCCCCCCCCCAGCCCATGAACTAGAGTGACAGGCAGAGGGATCAAGAACACTGTGTTCCACTCCTTTCACTCTCCCCTTCCTTTCAGCTAGCTCTGCCATTTAGACCAAAGCATCAGGGCTTAAGTGTTGGTGCCTCGGTGATCCTACAGTCCAGGTTGGGTGTGGGGTGGGTCCTTGCATCCAGGAAGGAGTGCCATTTGCAGGTTTACTGCTGGTGGAAGTACACAGCTGAAATGGTTAGTAGTTGGCCACCGATAACCTTAACCTCCATGAATTATTCTTAACATACTTCCCAAGCTGGCAGAATTTGTGGCCATCTCTACTTCTTCAGGCTGTCTTTATCTCAAATACACAACTTGATTCAAGCCTGGTTGTTTGAGTGCAGCTGGCAGAGGCCTTCGGCAGAGTCTCAGGCCCGCTTTCCCCCAAATTCTGGCACCCTGCCGCACCCCACAGCCTCCACCCAAAGCAGGCTACGGGCTTTTCCTTCCCTGCCTTGTGGGAGGTTCCCTGGGGCCACCTTTGCTAGCCACACCTCTCTGCTGCTTTTCCAGCAGAGCCAAGGAATGTTGGGGCAACCACCCGTGCGCCAGATGGCTCCTGCCCCGGCCTATGGATCTGTGCAGCCGTCACAGGTAAGATGGGGCTGGGCAGGTGCTGGGCCTGTGCGTGGGGTCTGCACCACAGTTCTCACCTGGGACTCACTCTCGCCTGGAACCTTTTGCTTGATGCACTTTGAGCATCTGTATCAAAGGGGGAGTAGGAATGGGATTACTTCAGAACCTGTATACCTGAAGGAGCGTCTCCACCCCCATCGTTCTACCCGGACACTGAGGTCCAGCTCCGAGGGCCTTCTGGCGGTTCCCTCACTGTGAGAAGCAAAGCTACAGGGAACCAGGCAGAGGGCCTTCTCAGTAGTGGTGCCCGTCCTGTGGAACGCCCTCCCACCAGATGTCAAAGAGAACAACAACTACCAGACTTTTAGAAGACATCTGAAGGCAGCCCTGTTCAGGGAAGCTTTTAATGTTTGATGTACTAGAGTATTTTAATATTTTTTTTGGAAGCCCCCCCAGAGTGGCTGGGGAAGCCCAGCCAGATGGGTGGGGTACAAATAATAAATTATTATTATTATTATTATTATTACCATGGAAAGGAAAGGGAGACAAAGGAGGGATCAGGTTGGGCGAGGCAAGGGGATAGGAAATGGAAATAGTAAGTTCACCATGCCCACCTCTGTGCCTCTCACATCCCACCCCTATTTTGCCCTCATGCCTTTGATGGCAGAACAGTCCTCCTGATGGTATGCTCTGCCAGTATATCTGTCAGGAGGTCATCATCTCTAGTGCTCTGCTGACATAGTGGGCAAATCCCACAGGCCCTCATCCGGAAGATTTCAAACACGACACCACACCTTTTTAGATATCACTCTGTTATTCAACAAAATCTGTGTACCACTTAAACTGTAAACAAAACGTCCAAGCGCTTTGCAAAGGGTATAAAGTGTACATTGAGATTGTCTGCTAAAAAACCAAAATTGTTGTTATAAGTTTACATTGCAAGCTAAAGCTGCAGATTAAAATATAGGTCAGCTTTACAGGTCTGGGTAAGTTTGCCTAAGCAACAAGTTTCTAGCAGGCACAGAAAGGAACACAGTGAAGGGGCCTGTGTGGTGTCAATGGGCAAGGAGTTCCAGAATGTAAGAGCTCCCACACTAAAAGACTAGTTTTTTTACAAGTGCAGGATGAACATTATGTGGCACTTGTAGAGTTGACAGTTCTGCTGATCAAAACAGTTGAGTGGGCATTTGTGAGTGAAGGTGACCTTTCAAGTGAACTGATTCTAAAGGGGGTTGAGGACTTTATATCATAATAGCTGGCAAGCAGCTCTTTCTTGTCTCCCGTTTCCGTCAGCCATCTTGTTTATTTGTTTAGTTTAGGTCCTGTCCTTCCTCATGAAGGAGCCCAGCCCCTCTGATTTTAACAAAGCGCGCAACTTTGTTCCTTGCAGGGCTACACCCCCTACGTCTCCCACGTTGGCCTCCAGCCTCACCCCTCTCAATCAAGCGCCATGGTGCCCCCCACCTACTCCAGCCAGACCTATCAAAACACGCACCCTGGCTCCAACCCTGCCTTTGTCGACACCGTCAGGCCGATGCAGAGACCCAGCGGCTATGTCCACCAGCAGGCACCTGGCTACGGACACGCCCTGAACGCGGCCCAGAGGTACTTCCTGGGACCAGGCACCAGGTCTGCAAGCAGGGGTGGTGGGTGAGGGACTGCTTGGCTGAATTTTGAACCATTCACTAAAGGCAATGAAGCGTGTGGGGAACCCCCAACTTGTTGCTCTAATTAGAGCTGGCACGGGGTCCCAGCTTGGCAAATGTGGCCGTTTCTTCCTCCGGCCATACCTGATGCCATGTGCAATGGTAGGTAAGGACACTTGGGAAGAACAGCCAAACAGTGGGGAGGTTAATGTGAGCTCCTGGCTATTCCTTTCCAAGTAGGGCTTGCCAACAGTGAGCCCTGCTGAGATCAGCTGATCCTTGCTGAAAGCAAGCCCCTTTGAAGCTGCCACCTGGTGTCACAGCACATTTTTTATGTGTTTTATTTATTGTTTCTGACTATTTTTGTTACATTCACAATTACGTGAGCCGCCTTGGGCTTGGTTTCAACTAGGGCTGGACAATATATCAATATATCCTCCAAAACTAGTTTGAAGTCCATATCATGATATCGGTTTCATAATTTTTGACCTGGCGTTATATTGCAAATCATGATATGTGTGTGTGTGTGTGTGTGTGTACGCGTGTGATATGCAAAAATCACAATGCAAGAAAAACCGTGAAGCCAGCCTATGCCTCTACATAGCTCCATCCTTATTTTAGACATTGGTGATCTATCAGTATATCACAATGCTTAGCTGGTGATATATCATGATGTTGAAAATCAGATATCGCCCAGCCCTAGTTTCAACCATGGAAAGGTGGTGTACAAATAAAATGATGTGTGTGTGATGAAGTCAGGCTCCACCTGCCTGCCAAAATGGGCTAGGGCAGATGTGGGGTACCTTTGGCTCTCCAGATGTTCTGCAGCTGCAACTCCCAAAAGCAAGCATGGCCAAGTGGCCAGAGGTGGTGGGAGCAGTCAATGAGCAATGTCAGAGAGCCTGAGGTTCCCCACACCTGGCCTAGCAGGAGAAGGAGGTGGAGGAAGTGAGGATCTGGCCTGCCCTCCAGAAGACATTTCTGTTGGCATGGAACAACACGGAGATTTCCTGAAGAAGAACTTACAGCGCCGCTAACCACCAAGAGCCGCAGGGAGTTCTTTCCAAACCAACTGGGGCATGCTTTCCTTTTGGTTGCTTCAAGGCACACTGCCACGTTCTCCTTCCCTTTTTCTGGTTGCAGGTTTCCTCATCAGTCAATGCAGCAAGCCGCCATGATAAGCGGGTTAAACCACATGAGTGCTCAGGGCGTCCCATCAGGGATCCGACCCAGCCAGCTCCTGCCAGACCAGCAGCAGCAGTACCTGCGGCAGCAGCAGCAGCAGCAGATGCTGAGGGTAAGCATTAGGACAGAGCTGTGTTGTATGTTCCTCTTGCCCAACTTGGCTCCTTCTCTTTTTTCTGCTCAGTTCTTCCTTTCAGATGCCCCACCAGCCATTGGGCGTGCCATTTTAATATTTCGATTGATTTACTATAAATTAGTAAATTTGTAGCTCAGTGGTGAAGCATCTGTTTCAGTGTTAGAAACTAAGATATGAAAGCTAGGAACTAAATGGCACCTTAAACCTACGTTATGGGCACAACAACAACAACAACAACAATTTATCATTTCTACCCCGCCCATCTGGCTGGGTTTCCCCAGCCACTCTGGCCAGCTTTCAACAGAACATTAAAAAGAGAATAAAACTTCAAATCAAACATTAAAAACTTCCCTAAACAGGGCTGCCTTCAGATGTCTGAATGGAATATCTAGGCGCACTTTTTTATAACAAAACTACAAAGCTGAAAATGAATGAACTGCAGCTAAAATATCATGTTCATTTTTCACATGGTCTAGTCCTTCCCCTGCCTACCCCCTAATATTCTTAAGAGGGTCTCTTCTCCAGTCTTCAGAGAGTAGCTGGAAGTGGGGAGGCAGAAAAAGATGTTCCTTTCCTTCTACTCTGCAGTTTTAATTTGAAATATAGGCACAGTCATTGCTTTTTTTCTGGGGGAACACAGGGCTATGCATACCGCTAAACATTTTGTGAATCTAATGGGAGAAGAAACTAAAGTTTTTAAATTTTTTAGTTTTTTTCTGTAGCACGGTGAATCGTCAGTTCCGTTGCTACCCCCAATGGTGGCCTCATTTCCTGTCATGGTGTTTCCTGAGTCTCAGATGGAATGAGAGTACCCCTAAACATTCTTTTAGGAGAAAGCACTGGGCGCAGTACTGCACCCAGAGCTCAGAAGCAGCTCACCCTAATGAAATGCCCTGTTGCAAAATGCGCCTAGAACAATGGGAATTTTAAACAATGATCTGTTTTGCATGTGGAGGGTCCCAAGTTCTTTCCCCAGTGACATCTCCAGATGGAGAGATACACCCGCTCCTGAAATCCTGGGGGGCTGGGCCCCTTATTGAAAACAAATTCCATTTTCCACCAAAATTATACGTAATAATGTTCATCTGTCAAAAACTTGATTCCTGTTCACTATAAGAACGATTCTGAATTTAAATCGTGACTGGACTACTCTGTTGCCATATAGAGAAACACCCACCCATGAACTTTTTCCTTGCTTTTCTCCCTCTTGTTACTCGATAAATCACATCTTGATTTCATTTTATTTTGCATGTGTTTGATATTTCATCTTGTTTTATTTTTGTATTCCTGAAGGAGGAGTAAAGACTGGATAGGAACGTGCTCACAAAGAAACTGCCAAAGTGGGGATCATCCCTCGGTGTGTCATGTGACCCCAACTGCTTTCTTCGTGTTCCTTCCTTTCTTCACACTCTTTTAAAAAAACAAGTACCTCACTGTCCTCATTCTTGTCTTATCTTCAAGACCTTGTGAAGTAACAGGGCCTGGTTGGTGTCAGAAGAAAGTTTTCTGCACAAGCTGAGTGGAAACCTTGAGGTGGCTTTTTTCACAACACAAGCTGGTGTTTTGCACAATAGGGTCTGGATGTGGTTGCTCCATTAACCTTTCACAATGGTTGGGTACACACCATACGTTTAAAGCACCCCCCCCCCCGAAAAAGAAGAATCACGGGAGCTGTAGTTCGTTAAGAGTGCTGGGCATTATATCTCTGTGAAGGGCAAACTAGAGTTCCAAGGATTCTTGGTGTGCATGTGCTTTAAATGTGCAGTAAATATATGATGCGTGGGCAACTCAACTCGCCTTACCTTCCTTCCTCCCAGACATCTTCCTCGGAGCTCCCCAAGGGTTGTGCTGCAGATGAGGTGAGAGGATGGGGTGGCGGGTTGGGAAGTAATAGGTCTTCAGTAAAACCTGAGAACAGCCTTGGCAGATCATCCTAACCAACCAGCCGGATGGCAGTGGAAGAGCCATCCTCTGCTGTTTGTCCTGCACCTCTGGTACAATGCTTTTGCATCTGGAGGCTCCATTAAGCTTCTGTGGCAAGCAACCGTGGATGAGCCAAACATCCGTGTGGGTTTTTAAAAGTTTTCTTTAAAGACACCTATGCTAGCGGACATCGCCACTAGTGGAAGGAGGGATGACTTTTGGCTAAGCCTCGTTGCAGACACCTGTGCAGGTCCCTTCACTGCTCCCAGCCTAGCTGAGAACATTCTGTGTCCACGCAGTAGAATAGGGGTGGAGAATCTGTAGCCTTCACAGATGGTATGGGAACAAAGGTTCCCCTCATCTAGGGCTACTGGCCTTGCTGTTTGGGGCTGGAAGGCAATAGGTTCCCCCAGATTATGAGAACGAAACACATCTCCTACCTTGCTGTGCAAAACATTGGACCATAAAAAAAAGCTCTTCTGGATCAGGGCAGAGGCCCACCTAGCCCAGCATCCTGTTCTCACAGGGACCAAACATTACCATGGGAAGACCCAAAAGCAGAACCTGGGTGCAGCATCCAGCCTCTCCACTTCCGGCAGCTGGTATTCAGAGGCAGCCACTGCCCCTGTGGAAGAAGGAACACAGCCAATATGATGTTTCCAGCCTTGTTGACATGCTGTACTTCTTTCCCTTTCTTCCTCCTGCCCTGCAGCAACAGCAGCAGCAGCAGCCACAGCAGCAGCAACCGCAGCCCCCACCTCAGCAGTCCCAGCAGCAGCCCCAGGTGCCCACCGTCCCCCAGGCCCAGGCCCAAGGGCAGCCTCCCGGTCTGGGGATCCCTCCTCAGCAGCCTCTGGTGAGTATGCCCTGCCCCTTCAGCTCCCCAGGACAGCTGCCTCTCCCTTTCCCACCCAGCCTCTAACATCTGTTCTTTCTCTCACTCCCTCTCTCCCTGTCTCCTTTCTGTGCAGTTCCAGCGGCAAGGCCTCCAGCAGACTCAGCAGCAGCAGCAGACGGCAGCTTTGGTTCGGCAGCTCCAGCAACAGCTTTCCAGTAAGGCCCGGGTCCCTTCTCCCTCCCCCAGTCCCCTGGGCACAGCACCCCTCCTCCACACTAGTGGAGAATGCAGGCAAGGCAAATGAGGCATGGGAGTACAGCAGGGTCCCCCTGGCCAACTGCAGGAGTTACTAAGTGGCGCTCAAGATGCTCTGTAGAGAAGAAAGTGCAGGAGACAGTGAAAGCCCTCTCTTCAAAGATCATAGGAGATATGATCTCTTCTCCCTCTGTGATAGGAGGCAGGACGCTGTCCCTAGTCAGCCACCCCTGCCTTGCTTCTCTTCCCCAAGTGAGCAGCAGCAGCCATGCATGGCCCCAATGGCGCATGAGAATAAGGTAGGCTTTGAACGCAGCAGGGAGCTAAGAGTCCCCAGACATAAGAGTGTCAAGCCCCAGCTTGGAAAGAGTCTCTTGGTGGAGGGTTGTTTTTCTCACCCCCTCCCCCGCCCCTCATCTAGCTTGCAGGTTTTTGCAAGGCTGGTTTCAGTCCAGGCTCCCAGGAGGGAGCTGCCCTTGTTTCCCTGTGTGAAAGAGACCTTCCCCTAGCTTGTGAGGGTTGAGCAAGGGAAGCGTGCTAAGCAGCTGTGATCTGACCTACTGAATACATACGGCTTTTGCAAAAAGAGGTTTCTGCAGGGCGAAGTGGGGGGTGGGGTGGCAGAGAGGAGGGCAGCCCAATATTCCTTTCTTGAGCACTCCGTATTGTGGGCTGTGGAACGGTTCCACACTTTCGCGCATGCCCATGTGCCGGGGAAGAGCCATGCATTGCAGGGAGGGAGGTGAGTGCTGCTGCTTCAGCTTGACTGGAGCATTGATTGCTGTGGGTGAGGGTGCATCACACACACACACACACACACACACACACCCCTGGGAGGAGGAGGATGTGGAGCAAAGTGATCATTCATGCCTCAGAGGAACTGGCGATTCCTTAAAAGCCTCACCTGTTTGGTTTTGCCAGAGATGCCCAGCAGATTGGGCCAATTAATGTGGAGCACAGCACCAGGGCCAAACCTCCTGTTTCTCCTGTTCTTGCCCACCCATCTCTCTTGCCTGCAAGCTCATACGTAGATTCTAACTCTTGTGTTTTGGTCCAAACAGATACGCAAACCCAGCAGAACAGCAACCCCTTTGTACGGTACTGAGACCCAGCAAAGAGAGAGGCCTCGCAGTGGACTTGAGGGGGGCTCTGTTTGCTTGGGGCCACCAACGGCTTGCCCCCCACCCCACCGCCCTCTGGGGCGCCTGCTCTGCAGCAGCGGCAGCACCCTGCCACCCGGGGCAGAGAGAAGGTTAATAATGCCGAACGAGTGTTTTTGATCTCCCCTTTCTACCAGTGATTTGGAATCCCGTGTGATTGCTAGAGTCTCCCCGCCTTTAATTTCAGGTTTAATAAGTTTTTTGGTATTTTTGTTAAAATAATGACGAAAATGAATTGTAAGATTTTCTACTTTATTTATACCGGATGAAACCCTGTATCACAGATGTTCTGAAACAAATACAGAGAGCGTACTTTCCAGAAGGCGATGCGTGTCGTGTGTCCGTAGTGGGTGGGCAGGGCTCTGAGGCATCTCCCTCCTGCCTTTCCTCAGCGCCTGGATATCCGCCAGCAAACCGAAAAGGCGGCTGGCGCCACCATGCCTCAGCGGGGGCTGAAGCCGCATTTTGGTGTTACACGCCCTCCCCCGTCCTCAATCTGCTCCAGACACGCAGAGGCAGCCTGCCGCAACTTTTAATTACACAAACGAAAGGCATGCTTACACATTTGCATAACTTGATGCAGGTTTGAGAATTTAACTTTGCGCTTAAAGGGAACTTCTGACATTCTTTTTGAGGCAGTTGGACGTGGGTAGCAAATGTCATCTTTTGTTTTGTTTAAAGCAGTTTGTTTGTTTGTTTGTTTGTTTGTTTGTTTGTTTGTTTGTATATCCCACCTTTTTCTCTAAGGAGCTCAAGGTGGCATACATGGTTCTCCCCCTCTTATTTAATCCCCACCCCAACCTGGTAGGGTGGGATAGAGAATGGCCCAAGGTCACTCAATGAAATCTTCGTGGCCAAGTGGGGATTTGAGCCCTGGCCCCCCAGGTCCCTAGTTTGATGCTCTAACCACTGCACCACCTCTGGCTCTCTCTTATTGTATATTAGAGACCTCCCTAGCTGTTCCCTCAGCAAAATACATATCTGTCGAAGTGGGGAAAGTATCCAGGAATGGGTGAGCTGTGGCTATACTCTTGATTTATAAGGCAGCGCCAGAGCATTGGCTGCCCTGTGCTTCAGCTCCTGGGCCCACGTTCTGTTGCTAGTAACTGAAAATACAGAATGACTTGTGACACACACTGACTACTTGGGCACATGAGTTAACTGAGCAAGGGGAACGGGGTAAACTCAGATCTCTCCTTTCTGTAAGGCAGCACACTTGTAGGCGCATTTGCAGGGGAGGGAGTATGGGCGCTTCACACATGTAATGTTACCCATAGGTCAGGGGGCACCATCCTTTTTAGACCTCAGGGCTTTTGGATTTTTGAATGTGGGCTGGGCGTCTTCTCTCTCCCCTGTTCCCTCTGAACAGGAGCTGGAAGAGGAGATGGGAAAGAGTGCCGCTCTTGCAGTTTCTTTCTTTAGCTCTATGTACTTTCCAAGGGAGAAAAAGGTACCCATCTCTTGCCCAAGGGAAGGGGGAACTTAGAGGGGATGGGAAAACACTGGGAACCCCCGCTGTGCATGGAAACTTATTGACTGAAGATCAAGGTAGAAATTCTTTAAACAAGGTGCTTGTTCACTCCCTGGCACTTCACTGCCCAGAGGAAGGTTTGCAGGGCTTCTTGATCTAATGGCTTTGAAATCACTGGTGCCTGGGTATATCAGTCTACATGCAGCACTGGGGTGGGGAGGCTGTGTTAACTCCAGGTCAAAATGTTTCCAGGAGGGTTCAGTTGCCCCCTACTTGCAATGCTCCCCCCCCCAAGGCCAAGTCTTGTGCAGCTTTGGGTTGCAGAGCTGCCCTCCGTGCAAACCACGTGTGAGCTGGCTGGGCCCACAAAACCTGATCAGAGCTGAAAGAGACAGACTTCTCTGCTAATGAGGGGGGACAGCTCTGGGCAGAGCTGCTTCCTGTGCACTTCCCAACCTGTCCTGTTCAATCAGCTTCCAGGTCTGGGAGCAGCCACCTCTGCTGGGCTGCAGCGCACCAGCCTCTTCCCCCAGAGCCTTCTCTGGGCTAGATGAGCCCCCTGCACCCTTTCGTAATGGGGCCGAGTGTGGCCCCAAGAGAGGACATGGGTCTACATATGCTACTACTTATATTTGGAGAGAGCGACGCAGGTGGCACTGTGGGTAAAACCTCAGCGCCTAGGACTTGCCGATTGTATGGTCGGTGGTTCGAATCCCCACGGCAGGGTGAGCTCCCGTCTTTGATCCCAGCTCCTGCCCACCTAGCAGTTCGAAAGCACCTCTAAGTGCAAGTAGATAAATAAGTACCGCTTTATAGCGGGAAGATAAACGGCGTTTCCGTGTGCTGCGCTGGTGCTGGCTCGCCAGAGCAGCTTCGTCACGCTGGCCACGTGACCCGGAAGTGTCTCCGGACAGCACTGGCTCGCGGCCTCTTAAGATGAGCGCACAACCCTAGAGTCGGACATGACTGGCCCGTACGGGCAGGGGTACCTTTACCTTTTTATATTTGGAGAGAAAAGCAAATTTATATATAATCACTACAATTTCAAGAAAACAGGGCAAGTATGCCCATACAACATTGTTTTTTTTTTGGCAGAAAACAGTGTTTTGTGCTGCTCACCTTGGAGCAATTGAAATCCAGAGGCCCTTTTATGAAGCTCCCTTTGGAGGAAAGCTTCTGGAGACTGTAGCAGTGCCTTTGTAATACTTTTATGTGTAAGCATACAGGTTGAGCAGACTTTGAAAGGACACAGAAGCAAGCACACAATCAGGCTGGCCTGCTTCCAAAGAAACCTCCACCCTGTCTTTGGCTATCTGGCCACATCTAAAACTTGGTGTTTAGAGCTCCCATGCACAAGGTATATTTGTTGCTGAACAGCCCTGAAGCTGGCAGGGATCAGGGAGTCTAGCAGTGGGTGGCAAGTACCCTATTCCACTGGGGTTAGTGACCTCCTGGCTTTTGTGACATGAGATGTTTTAAGCAGAGCAGAGCCAAGGGCCAAAACATACAGGAGGTGCCTGGAAAGGGGCACTGCTCAGTCAAAAGGGAAAGGCTCCAAATCTGGTCCTGAGGCTGGGCAACAGGTCTTGCAAATGTACTCATGTTCAGGTTGAGTGGGCTTTGCAAGGGCACGGAAAGCGCCAAGGCAAGCCCCACCCACCCCAATGTCTGTGTTTCTTCTGCCATCATTATCGGACTCTTAACAGATCAACCAGAACAACCAGAGTCTTGGCGCACCTGCAGGGCAACTTCACCTGTTGGATGGCAGGCTGAGTTCCATGTGACCCACACTGATCCAAGCAAACTTCTGTTTGGAGGCAGACACACAGAGAGAGAGCCCATGGTCTGTCTGTCTGCCTTTCCTTGCTGCACTTTGGTCCCTGCTTTCATCTGTAACTGGAGTGTATCAGGGCCCCACCCCACTATAAAGGTTTAATCGGGGCTAACAAAGCCAGAGATGCTAATCTGGATTTCAGCAACACAGATGAACTAATCAGGATTCAGCTATAACCCACCAGAGCTAATCTAGGCTAATGATCCCAGGCCAGCTAATCTAGACCAGCTGACAGCTCTTTGGCCGGTCCAGCAACAGCTGCCAAAAAATCTGCCATCAGCTTCTGGCTTTTTTGGAGTTTGTGCAGATCCTTCACAAGGGCTTTGCTGAGCTGAGGTTTCCAAGAGCTGGGTGTCCTCTCCCAGCTTTCACCAGCTGCTCTGGACTACAAATCCCATCAGCTGCAGCCAGCACAAATGGGAGTCGCTTTCCAAAACAGCTGGAGGGCAGTGCCAGGCTGAGCTTTGCAACCCAGGGCCATATTTGGTGTCAGTATTGCTGCTGCTGCTTGATGCTATTTATTATTATTATTATTATTATTATTATTATTATTATTATTATTATTATTATTTATTGATATAGTAACCTTCATCAAAAGACCACAGCATGGATGGAGGACTTGACCTGGCATGTGTAACAGATGAAGCAGATGGGCCTGTCCTAGCTGCTGCTTGCCCACCAGGTTTCTCTTACGCACAGCAACTCAGGTCATGTGGGCGGGGAGGGGGGGTTGCAGTGATTTTTAGAAAGTCACTAGCTTGATTCAGGCATCCTATTGGGAAGACCCAGTTCTCTGAGTGCATGTTCTGGAAGTTGGGAAATAGGGGCAGTACAGGATTCCTTTTGGTGTACTGACCTCCCCGCTGCATCAAGGATTCCCTGCCTGAGCTGCTTCAGGTCATGGCGGATGTTCTCCTGGAGACACCTAGTTTGGTTGTCCTAGGGGACTTTAACACCCATTTCGACACGACCTTACAAGGGGCTGCTCGGGACTTCGTGGAAAGCATGGCCTCCATGGGGCTGTCCCTGAATAGGTTTGTCCCAACTCATAGTCGCGGATATGCCTTAGACCTGGTGTTCACCTCTAGTGACGTGGGTGATCTGACAGTAAGTCAAAGTGAAACAAAAGAAGTGCCATGGTCAGATCACTTCCTAGTGCAACTGGACTTCTCCGCGACCCTTCCCCTCTTCAGGGAGGTGGGACCAATTCGGATGGTCCACCCCTGCCACTTAATGGATCCAAATGGTTTCCAGAGAATCGTAGGGGATGTTTTATCCCGTGTTGATGGCCTTTCAGTTGATTCCCTGGTGGCCCGCTGGAATGCGGAGTTAACCAGGGCTATCAACTGTCTGGCTCCGAAGCGCGCTCTCCGATTGCATGGAACCCGGACAACCCCATGGTTTTCCATGGATCTGAGGGCAATGAAACAATCGCTGAGATGGCTAGAGTGCCGGTAGCAGAAAACTCATTCTGAACCAGACTGGACACAGGTTAGAGCTCAACATCGAGCCTACCAAGTGACGATAGTGACGGCAAAGAAGACTTTCTTCACTGCCTCTACTGCATCTGCAGAAAATAGTAGCAGGAGACTCTTTCAGGTGGTTAACAATTTAACAGAACCACCTTTACCATTGGGGATTTGTAAAGACCCCAAGTTCTCCTGCAACGATTTTGCAAAGTTTTTTGCAGATAAAGTCGCTCAGATTCAGAAGGAAGGTGGGAAGGAATCCCACCACCGTGGGAGCAGGGCCGGGGCGGGAGAGTGCTAGAGCCCTGTCTGGTCGAGTTGCATGGAATCAATTTCTATCTGTTACCCCTGAGGATGTGGACAGGCTGCTTGGACGCGTGAAACCAACCACCTGTCTCCTTGATCATTGCCCATCCTGCCTAATAAAAGCAAGCTGGGAAGGGCTGGGCAATGGGCTCTACAGGGTGGTGAATGCTTCCCTCTGTGAGGGAGCGTTCCAAGACCCGCTGAAAGAGGCGGTCATTAAACCGCTTCGTAAAAAACCATCTTTAGACCCGGCCAGTATGGCCAACTATCGCCCAGTCTCAAATCTTCCATTCTTGGGCAAGGTGATGGAGCTCGTGGTTGCTGAACAATTCCAGGCACGCCTGGAGGATGCGGACCATTTGGATCCCTTCCAATCGGGATTCAGGCCTCACCATGGGACTGAAACTGCCTTGGTCGCAGTGGTCGATGATCTCCAGTGGGCTAGGGACAAAGGTGAAAGCTGTTTCTTAGTTCTGCTGGATCTCTCAGCGGCTTTCAATACACTTGATCATAACATCCTTCTGGACCGTCTAGAGGAGCTGAGGGCACTGTTATACAGTGGTTCTGCTCCTTCCTCCTGGGCCGTGTCCAGAAAGTAGTGTTGTGGGATGAGTGTTCAGACCCCTGGGCCCTCACTTGTGGGGTGCCTCAGGGTTCTGTCCTCTCCCCCATGCTTTTTAACATCTACATGAAGCTGCTGGGAGAGATCAGGGGGTTTGGACTGGGTGTCCCATCAATATGCGGATGATACTCCGCTCTACCTCTCTTTTAAATCAGAACAGGTGAAGGCGGTGAAGGTCCTGTGTGAGTGCCTAGAGGTGGTTGGAGGGTGGAGGGGGCTAACAGATTGAGGTTAAATCCTAACAGGACAGAAGTACTGTTTTGGGGGGACAGGGGGCGGGCGGGTGTGGAGGACTCCCTGGTCCTGAATGGGGTAACTGTGCCCCTGAAGTACCAGGTGCGCAGCCTGGGAATCATTTTGGCCTCACAGCTGTCCATGGAGGCGCAGGTCAATTTTGTATCCAGGGCAGCTGTCTACCAGCTCCATCTGGTACACAGGCTGAGACCCTACCTGCCCCGCGGACTGTCTCGCCAGAGTGGTGCATGCTCTGGTTATCTCCCGCTTGGACTACTGCAAAGTGCTCTATGTGGGGCTACCTTTGAAGGTGACCCGGAAAATATAACTAATCCAGAATGCAGCAGCTAGACTGGTGACTGGGAGCGGCTGCCAAGACCATATAACTGCGGTCCTGAAAGACCTACATTGGCTCCCAGTACTTTCCGAGCACAATTCAAAGTTTTGGTGCTGACCTTTAAAGCCCTAAATGGCCTCGGCCCAGCATACCTGAAGGAACGTCTCCACCCCCATCGTTCTACCCAGACACTGAGGTCCAGCGCAGAGGGCCTTTTGGCGGTTCCCTCACTGCGAGAAGGAAAGCTACAGGGAACCAGGCAGAGGGCCTTCTCAGTAGTGGTGCCCGCCCTGTGGAACGCGCTCCCATCAGATGTCAAAGAGATAAACAACTACCTGACATTTAGAAGACATCTGAAGGCAGCCCTGTTTAGGGAAGTTTTTAATGTGTGACATTTTAATGTATTTTTAATCTTTGTTGGAAGCCGCCCAGAGTGGCTGGGGAAACCCAGCCAGATGGGCAGGGTACAATTATTATTATTATTATTATTATTATTATTATTATTATTATTATTATTTATTACAGCACAGAACACAAAAGTCAACAATGCAATATCTATAGAGCATAATGCAAACACAATCATAGTAAGAAATACATTATAAGAAATATATGTGTAACAGCAACAGCGTTAAAAATTAGAAAGGAGAATGAGCATCTAAAATACAAAAAAATGCACAACTATAAAACCTTCTCTCTATCCAAAGGTCTTAATCTTCACCCCTACAGAAAATGCAAGAACTTCCCAGCTCTCACTTGGGAGCTCTCTGCTTCTCTCCCAGTCTCTTACTCTGAGAAATCTTCACTTCCCTGTCTTTCACTCAGGGTTCTTCCACCATCTATGCCACTTAGATGTGGCTGTGGTCCGTGGCCTCCAGTGACATCCCAGAAAGACAGTGAGAGGTCAGGCTCTCGGCATTGGAAGTCCTGCCTCTTAATTCCACATGTGTGATGGAATTTTTCCCATTTACTGAAGTAGGTGAGGGGAAGCACTGCACATGTTCAAGTGCACTCCCTTTCATTGCAATTCATGAGGGCCAAGGCTGGACCATGGAAATAGCTTCTGGAGGAGCTCAGGTATGCCTACGTCAAGACACGTCTTCACCAGGGATGGGGAACCTGTGCCCCCCAGGTGTTGTTGGATTCCATCTCCCATAAGCCCCAGCCAGCATGACCCAGTGGGCAGGGATGATGGGAGTTATAGTTCAGGAACATATGGGAGACCACAGATTCCCCATTCCTGATCTCCACCAATATACAATTCGGGGAAACAGTTTGGATGTCTTTAATCAAGTGATCCCAGCCACATAAAAGAGGGTATCTGAGTTGCAGACTACATGTTCTTTGTCACTGTAATTGCATGCTCAGTTACAAACTGTCTCCTATGCAAAGCTGAAATGGCACATAAGATTATGCAAAGTGTAGAGAAAAGTGGTTGGAAGTTTATTTATGTTTATTTACTACATTTATATAGTGCCTTTTCCTTCAAGGTGGGGTGTATGGTTCTCCCTTCCTCATGAGGTAGGTTAAGCTGAGAGACGGTGACTGGCCCAGTGAGCAACTCTGGTCTCCCAGGTCTCAGGCCGACACACTAACCACTATGCCACACAATACTAGAACTGTATGAATCTATCCAATGAAGCTGAAGATTCAGGATGGACAAAAGGAAGTACAGTGGATGCTCAGGTTGCGAACGTGATCCATGCGGGAGGCATGTTCGCAACCTGCAGCGTTCGCAACCCATGACCCACGTGTCTGTGCATGCGCAGGTTGCGATTTGGCACTTCTGCGCATGCGCAAAGCACGATTTAACGTTTCTGTGCATGCGCAAGTGCCGAAACCCGGAAGTAACCATTCCGGTACTTCCGGGTTCGGCGTGATGCGCAACCCGAAATTGCGCAACCCGATGCATCTGTAACCCGAGGTATGACTGTATGTTTATTTGCTCAGCACGTAGTTAAACTACGCAGTTCACCAAGTTATTCCTGATGGCCACCAACAAGGGCAGCTTTAAAGGAGGGTTAGAGAAATCCATGGAGCATAAAAGTATCAGTGGCAACTAGCCACAATGAATCATAGAATTGTAGAGTTGGAAGGGACCCTGAGGGCCATCTAGTCCAACCCCCTGCAATGCAGGAATATGCAGCTGTCCCATAAGGGGATTGAACCTGCAGACTTGGTGTTAGCAGCACCATGCTGATGGCTACGCTGCTCTAGTGTTGGAGGTGATTAGAGGACTGTTGGTTTCAGATCTTGCTTGCAAGCTTCCCACAGCCTTCTGGTTAGCCACTGTGAGAACAGACTAAGCTGGGTGGGCCTGTGACCTGATCCAGCAGGTTGTTCTTATGTTAAAGGCAGGCCTTTGTTTGGACATAGGGCTTCTTAGGATGTGGGCCGAAGGCAGGGGCACCAGGAACTCTTTGAGGGGAGGGGCAGCTGAAGACTGACATCAGCCCAAGTCCTCAACTATGGAGCGCATATTCAATATGTGTGCCAAATTCTTAAACTAGCCCACTGCATATTGCTTTTTACATATTCAGATCCCAGTTTGTTATGACGTGACAAACGTAGAGTAAAGGATGAGTACCTATGCCAAGACAAGTCAAGATCTGAGTACAAGGCGAAACACTCAGTGCAGAAGGAAGCTATGCTATTTCCAGTTGCTCAAGCAAGCCTCCTCTCTCGCCTGCTGTGGATACCCACTTCCTCCTGCCAATGCACCATCAGCCTTGCTGGAAGCGTACTTGCTTTGTAACAGACCACGCCTGCAACATCATACATGGTAGCCAAATGTCCTTTCTTTCTGAGATTGCAGAGCTGCAATATCCACTTGCACTCCAACTACAAAAACATTTCCCCTTGTCCCAGCTTGGGGGCCTGATGTTGGGCCAAGGCTTTCCTGACCCGTGCAGGGGCCATGCCCCTCTGTCCTGACAGACACACCAAGGCCAGGCCTCTGGCAGCTTAGCTGTCAGGGTGGGCTGGTACCCTGTCCGTTAGCACCAGCCAGCTTCTATGTTAAGCTGGACTGACAGATCCCAGCCTCTTTTCTCTTGACTCTCATCTTCTCCAAGTTGCTGCTAAACACTACTTGTGCCAGAGCCAGCGGGGATGAGCAGTCTGCTTGCATGCCACTGTCAGAGCTGTCTCCTTGCCCTTCTGGGTGCCTGTTCATCCCAGTTGCTCCTCTCAGTAATAGACAGGCTGGGGCTCTAGAGTGGCATATGCTGCCAGACTCTGGGCATTGCTGCTGTCATGATCCAGCTAAACAACCATCTGGGTTATAGGGCAAAGCCCATGAGCTAGTGGCATAGATGATCCAGGGTGTTTGGAGTGGAGAGTTCAACTCAGGAGCACCTGAAGACTATGTTTCTCCCCACGTCCCAATTGTGTGCGGGTGTGGGAGCTCTTGTACCTCTCAGTGGTTGGTAAGAATATATTTGCTAGGAGACTTGCAAACCTGATAGGGAAAGCTTTAAACTAATAAGGAAAGCTTTAAACTGAACCCTGAGGCTATGGTGCAGGCACCAAGTACTGGAGATAATCATTTCATTAATGTACAAGAGACTGGCACAAGAACCTGCAAAAGGATGGGGATAAAGTAAAGTAAACCTGCATAAAGTAATGAGGGGGAATGACTCGTCGTTTCACTTTTCTTTGCACTAATGCACAGAGCATAGGAAATAAAGATGAACTTGAGCTCTTAACACAGGTTGGCAAATAAATCATAATGGGCTTTACTGAAACCTGGTGAGATGCAACTGATGACTGGAATGCAGTAATTGAGGGGTATAATTTATTCAAAAAGAAAAGACCAAACTCGATGGGAGGAGGAATAGTATTAAATTTGGAGTACTGTGTCCAGTTCTGGGCACCACAATTCAAGAAGGACACTGACAAACTGGAATGTGTCCAGAGGAGGGCAACCAAAATGGTCAAAGGCCTGGAAACGATGCCTTATGAGGAACGGCTAAGGGAGCTGGGCATGTTTAGCCTGGAGAAGAGGAGGTTAAGGGGTGATATGATAGCCATGTTCAAATATATAAAAGGGTGTCACATAGAGGAGGGAGAAAGGTTGTTTTCTGCTGCTCCAGAGAAGCGGACACGGAGCAATGGATCCAAACTACAAGAAAGAAGATTCCACCTAAACATTAGGAAGAACTTCCTGACAGTAAGAGCTGTTTGACAGTGGAATTTGCTGCCAAGGAGTGTGGTGGAGTCTCCTACTTTGGAGGTCTTTAAGCAGAGCCTTGACAACCATATGTCAGGAGTGCTCTGATGGTGTTTCCTGCTTGGCAGGGGGTTGGACTCGATGGCCCTTGTGGTCTCTTCCAACTCTATGATTCTATGATAAATTTAAAGGATGTGTACACCTGTGAGGGGTTTCAGCTTGGAAGGCATGCTGAAAGTACTGGGGTAAATTTTTTAGGAGGGGGAAACAACAGTGACTTCAGTGGGGTCTACTATAGACCTCTAAGCCAAACTGAAGTCATGGATGATACCTTCCTAGAACAGATTACCAAACATTCCAAAATGAGAAATATAGTAGTCATCATCATGGGAGACTTCAACTACCCTGATATCTGTTGGAACTTAACCTCTGCCAAGAATGTAAAGGTAAAGGGACCCCTGACCATTAGGTCCAGTCGCGAATGGCTCTGGGGTTGTGGCACTCATCCTGCTTTATTGGCCAAGGGAGCCAGTGTACAGCTTCTGGGTCATGTGGCCAGCATGACTAAGTCGCTTCTGGCGAACCAGAGCAACGCACAGAAATGCCGTTTACCTTCCCGCCAGAGCAGTACCTATTTATCTACTTGCACTTTGACATGCTTTAGAACTGCTAGGTTGGCTGGAGCAGGGACCGAGCAATGGGAGCTCACCCCGTCACAGGGATTGGAACCACCGACCTTCTGATCGGCAAGTCCTAGGCTCTGTGGTTTAACCCACAGCACCACCCATGGCCAAGAATGTAAGGGCCAACAAATACCTTGATATAACAATCATTTTCTGTGATCTGGCACTGCAGAAACTGGGCTTAAGGTTAAGTAGACCCGGGATGTTGGTCTTGGCCTCAAATCTGTGTTCCACAACCACCCATGCCACAAAATAATAATAATAATAATAATAATAATAATAATAATAATAATAATAATAGCCTGTTGTCCAAGTGATGGAGAGAGTAAGCTCACACCTTGCTTGAATAAGCAATAGTTTTTAATTAATTAGTACTGAGAGAGAATAGACTCTAAATGGTTAATGTGTGGCCTTCCTGAGCTGTGAATTTAGCTTCTCTTACATTATTCCTCCTTGCTGCTGCTGTAACCAATAATGGTGGGTGTTGCTAAGTAAAGGGATCCAGTTTAAAGCTTATAGCAGTGTCAGGGCTCACCCATGCTTCCTCTTGTCCAGGTACTTCTTCCCGGAGAAAATGGCTCCTTATTGTTGAATCAGTTGGGTTTGCTGTGGATTCGTGTTTACTCTGATTCAGCAGTAAAGAGTGGGTTTTCCTGGGGAAGATGGTGGGGCAAATGGAAAACCACTTGGATCCATGCCTAGAAAGCATGCAGAAGTATGCGTGAGGCATCTGTCTTCATCAGAATGAGACAAGGAACCTGCTCTGCAACACTTATTTCCAGAAAAGAGGACAAACATGGGGCATCTTCCTGGATTGTGTGGTGCATCTTCCTGCTGCTGCTATTGCTGCAGCAAAGCCTTCAGCATTGTCAGATGAAATTAGAGACTTGTCATGTTTTCGGAAGGAAAAATCAAATAACTGTTACATTTATATCCTACATTTCTCCCACGCACCTCAAGGCAGCATACAATGGGCTAGGTGGGGATGCTCCCAGGTAGTCCCCTATCCAGGCACCAAGACCTGCTCAGCTTCACCCAGTGGAAGCTGGCCTATTTAGGGCAGAGGGTGGCACTGTACTACCAGCTTCAGACTGCTCTCAGCCAGCCTCCTCCTCCTTAGTCTCAGTGGTGCCCTGGCAGAACTCAGCAGAGAGCAGGAGGGTGAGGACGAAAGTTGGATGAGTTGGCTTTGCTTATCTCTGGCTCTGGCTCTACCTGCAGTTGGGCTCCCTGCCTTCCCAGTCCGGATGGGCACCAGCAAAGTGTCTGCACCAGGTATCCTTATACCTCTACAGCAAAGATAAGGTCCCCAGGCCTGGGGAGGGCCAAATGGCCCTGGGAACCCTCCCCATGCCACATCTCTCACTGGCTCTGCTTTGTACCCTCCATGAGTGTCAAGGACTAGTTGAATGCAGAGGAATGGTGGGAGGAACTAGCTAGGGAACCCCCAAAAGAAGAAGGCTCAGAGCCCAGGGAGTGGTGGTGGGATGATGATGAGTAGTCAGAGGGAGAGGACTGGGAGGTGGTGTTGGAAGCTGAAGGGGTAACAGGGCTTAATGAGCAGAGAGAGTCTGTGCCAGAGAGAAGTCCAGAATCAGAGGTAGAAGCTGAAGCAGGAAAGTGGGAGGAGGGAGGCCAAAAGGCAGTGAAGAAGCTGGTGAAGAGTCACAGGTGTCTCCCACTCCTGCTGCAACAAGCTCCCCTTCTTGCTTGTCTCCCAGAATCAGGAGAGGCGTGAACCGGGCAGAGCAAAGACATGGCACACAGGCACTGTCTCTGATTGCTTGGGAAAAGCCCTCAGAGTTGCACTCTGTTCTGGATCACAACTGGGATTGTTCTCACTATCACTTGATGCTCTTGCTCTCATTTTGAAAAGAAATCTATCCATATTCTGCAATTAAAAATGATTTTTTTATATACTATACTATGCTACACTCCCTGAAATATTTAAATGTTTCTTTGATTGTCCTTGAATCTTCCTCCACACTTGCCACCCTCTCCTGCCACACCAGGGTGGCGCACGCTTCGAGAACCACTGCCATAGACCAATGGTCCATCTAGCTTAAAATTGGATGGTATTCTACAAATAAGTCCCATAAGTGCAAGGGATTCTCCTTGTGCAATGGGAGTCCCTCTTCCTCATGCATTCCTTGTCCCCGCAATCTGATCCAGAGGGTTGAGGATTTAAGACAGATTTAAGGGGAGCAGGGGTGGGTGAGAGAGAGGGAAAACGTTTCATTGTGCAAACATGTGCTGATGGAACAATTGCTTTAGTGCTTTCCACTCATTGGCTTCACAGCAGCTCCTGTGGGTTTCAGACATGGAACATTCCCAGCCCTACCTGGATTGGAGATTGAACCCGGGACCTTCTCACGCTCTACCACTGGGCTACAGCCTGTTCCTAACCTCTCCAACAATGCCTGCCCAAAGAATGGCTCCTCTGACCCTTGTTCTATGCGGGGGGGGGGGGAATCTTGGTTTAGTTCAGGGAAAAGAACAAGGGAAGGCCTGGGGACCACAGATGTACAGCAGTGTTTTGAGCACATGGAATAATTATGTAACAATTATCCCTTCAAATAGCAGCCGCTAATCAGGATGAATTGCTTGAGCTCAGCAAGGGCCATCTCTTGGGGCTCCCACGTGCATGCGGAGAGAAAACCAGCCTCCCTCTTGGCAGCTGCTCCGGATTCCCCCACAGGGCAGGTCATAAAGCAACCTGATTGGGGTTTTCCAAAGCAATTCAGGCAGAGGATTCGGGACTAGGCAAGGCAGCGCTAAGCTGGGCATCCCGTAGGCCCAGCCATGGATGTGTGGGAAAGCTGAGTGGGGAGGAGGGGCTGTCCAGGCTGCTCCTCACTTTTAAATCGAATCAAACAATAAACCTGGACAACAGCTCTCAGCCCAACTCCCCTTACTGGGGAAAGGGACGTCAACGCTGGTGCAAGGCCACAAATGTACACTGCACCCACCCACATGGAGTTATGCCATGTGGAATGCTATTTGGCACTCTCCAAATGGAGGCTGTACACTTTTAAACTAGCACAGAGACTTTCATCCTAGATGGATGGGAGAGGAGGAAAGCGTGAATCTGGTAAAGCCCTGGCCCTTTAGGCCTGGTAACAGGCAGCTCAGGTGTGCTGCATTTTGCTTACAGGACCCCTGAGACAGCAACAAAGTCTCTCTTCTGATGCCACCCCCCTTCTGGCCACCTGGCCAAGATCCTGTTCTCAAGCACATGTGACGGTGGAGTCTCCTCCTTCTCCTATGCATGGGAAAGCCAGGGAGGAGGCGCCTTCCTCTCTCTCTGTCTATGCCACAGCCTGGCTGGCTGTGGGTGATTGTGGTTATTTTGCTGTTGACTCCTGACCTGATCATTTGCAGTAATGTGTGCAATCTACTGAGCTCCTGGTGGTGCAAAATACCAATGGAGTTGCCTCTGCTGTTTTGCTATCCCCAGCTGGCTGCCCCAGATAAATCATTGTCTCTGGCCCTTGTGCTCTGCAGTAGATTCTGCCTCAGCAGCAGACACAGCACCGTCCACCTACATCAATTGCAGGCTTTGAAGAGGAATTGCACCTTCTGTGCAAGGTTTGCTGACTGCCTGTCAGGTTGTCTCTTCCAAAACCAGGCATTCCTGAATGGAAAGCAAGTACCCTTTTGGGGATGGAGAGCTATTATCAGGGCTCAAGCATGTCATCAGATCCGCAACTGATGTTCATACAAACCTCTCTCACAAAAACACATGCCTGCACACACGCACCAACAATAGTAGCCAGGGCAGAGCAATGCTGGCCTCAGCCACTTACATGAGATTAGAAGGTGATGTGCTTTAAGGATGCATTAGCAGGTGGAATGTACCTAAGATACAGGAGGCAGCCAAATGGGTTGCTCCACTCAGCACGGCACATTGAGAGGCCTTTTGAAACACAGTGTTAAGTGCATTTCAGGAGAAATGTTGATAAATTGAGAAGGTGGGTGGGATATAAGAAAGGAGAAGGGAAGGATCAAAGAGGAACCTGCTATGTTTAGCTTAGATCAGCAGCAGAGAATCTTTGGGCATCTGGATGTCTCTGGATTCCAGCTCCAATCAGCTGCAGCCAACCTAATCAATGGTGAAGAATGATGGGAACTGTAGTTCAGCTATATCTGGAAGGACACAAGCTCGGTGCCCCCGTTTCAGAAGAGTGTTAAACTGGCACAAGGGAGGTGCAGGGGGAAACCCTATTAGGAAGAGGTAGAGTGTCCAGGTTTTCACACCTGCACATTCACAAAAACCAGGGCTGGGGAAAGCTCAGCTGAAAAGAGCGGCACCTCCATACACCATGAGGCACCACTTGAAAACATTCCTCTTCAGTCAGGCTTTTGGCTGATTGACATCTTATATATGTGTTTGTGGGATAGGATGGGTTTACTGGTTTGTGTTTTGTTGCTGTTTATATTATATATTTTGTGTTTTTATATTGTATTTTTATGTTGTGAACAGCCCTGAGATCTACAGATGAAGAGTGGTATACAAAATTAATAAATAATAAAAATAAGAAGCATTTTCTTTTATATGTCTGGAATCTTCCAGCATTCAGCTTCATTGGATGTCTTCTAAAGGCAAGAACATCTTTTCTGGTTATGCTTTTTAAGGTAGTAGATTTCCCACTTGCGCGATGGCGCTCTCCAAGGTCCTGACACTTTCCTCTCACTTCATTTTTGTTTAAGGCCCTTCTCACAGCGGAGTCCCAGATCATATGCACCAGACAGAAGGTGGAGAGCTGCTGATTGGCTTCACCCAAACTAGGAATTAAATTTCACCAACATCAAAGCAATCTACTTTTCTTTTCTGGGTTTAGGGTATTATACCTGGGCCTTATAATACAGATAGACTTTAACAGAGATACTTCTGTCCATAAATTTAGCTCCTCTGAATTGCTCTTCCCATACTCAGCGACTCCCAGAAGTGGGTGCTTCAGTTTCTTCTGACTGGTTCTGTGTTTGCTGCCTTCTCCTCCTACCTTCCAACACCCAAATAAAACTCCACTATTCCAACTTCTAGGCATGTTCCTTCATATAAATGCCAGACAGAACTGGCTGGCTAGCTAGTGGGTTTTGCTTTCTTTGATGCGTAGGGCTTGTTTATTTAGAGAATGGACCAGAATCTTGTAATGGACAGGAAATAAGAGAGGTGCTGTGTTACTGGGCTGCTTTCAAGTCAGGAGAAAGAAAGAAAGCTATATACTTCACAGGCACCCAAAAAGAAAAGCAATCAGAGCAAAGAACACAGTAAATAGGAATGGCAGAATCAGCCACCAAGGCCCATCTTGTCCACGGTCCTGATCTCACTGTGGCTAACCAGGTGCCTGTAGGACGTCCACAGACAGGACCATCATGCAGCAGCAGCAGCAGCAGCAGCAACTCTCCCCTCTTGTGATTCCCAGCGACTGGTACTGAAAGGCATTCAGCCTCTGACCATGGACCCACCTTGGCTAGTGGCCACTGACAGTGTTACCCTGCACAGATTTGCCCAATCCTCTTTTAAAGCTGTCCAAACTGGTGGCCATTGCTACATCTTGTGGAAGCAAATTCCATATTGCAACTACATGCCATGTGAAGAAATGCTTCCTTTTATCCACTTGGAATAGTCCAACATTCAGCCTCACTGGATGACCCCGGCTGAGTTCTAGCACTCTGAGAGAAAGAAACATCTTTCCATTTCTTCTACACCAGCTTCTGTCACATCTCTAAATGGAGCTGAAACAGTTAAAGCTTCAAGCCTCCCCCTACCCTACTTTTTGCTATGATCACCTGTGTGTGGTGGACAATAGAAAAGCAAAACCTACATGTGGCTAAAATGCTTGCAGAGGGGTTTGAAAGGTTCAGGGTCTGTTTGACAAAAAGCTATCGCCTCAGTATCACCTTCTGTGCTTCTCAGATGTGACCGTTCTGTTGTGTTTCTCATTTGTTCTGTGGCAAACGCAGGGCTCCACAGAACTCAACGGGAAGAGGGATGAGAGAAATGCCAGATCTGCAAACGAGCATCACCCCCCTCATTCTACACACACACCCTCTTTGTTTTTTGGGTCTTAGAGCATTTGAGCCAGTGATAGTGCAGAGGTTAGAGTGTTGGACTCGGACCTGGGAGACGAGGGAAGTCCCTACGGAGCACCCTCTCAATCAAAGGAAACTGGTGCAGGCCTGAGGAATGGAGAAGAGTGGGTATTATTATCCCTTGCAGCTTTCTGGGAATGTTTGGCCCAAATGTGACTGGCAGGCAAAATTCCAGATGGCAGGTACACACCTGGATTCCTGTGGAGATGGATGGGGCCCTTTTGTGCTCCCCAGCAGAGAAGGACATGCATGGCTTCTAAACAGGAACATTTTGCTTTGTTTATTTATGTCACCCAAAGGTCTACAAGTGCCTTAGATTAAATAAAAATATATGTGAATACATCATACCACAGGAAAAAAGAAATTGTATGATATGTTGACATTTCATACAACGTATGGGTGAACACACCACACCAGTCCCCTAAACAGTAATGAAAACATTAGCAATACTCAAACAAAGCAATACTCCCACCCACTAACTAGCAGATAAAAAACCCTCAACCCCTACCCCAACACCATGTCAACTCAACACACACACCCCTTTTAGCCTCCCCATCATACCCAGAAGTCTCACATCAGGCTATCTGCTTTAAATCAGTGATGAGTGGGTCCAGGGTTTCTGGCAACTTTTTTCTCCTTTCAGGGGGAGCAGTGGCAAAGCAAAGCAGGGAGATGGTGGCAAAAGTTTTACCTGCTTTGCAGTTGTCCCAGCTGTTGCTCCTCTCCTGCTACTGGTGGAGGTGCTGTCAGATCAATGGTTCATCCCATCCAGCATCCTGTTCTCACAGGGACTGACCAGATGCCCCAATGCAGGTGTGGATAACCTGTAGCCCTCCAGATGTGGCTGAACTACAACACTCACCTTCCCTGGTCATTGCACATGCTGGCAAGGCCAATGGGAGTTCTAGTTCAGCAGCACCTGGAGGGCCAAAAGTCTCCTGCACCTGCCCTCACAAGAAGCCCCAAAGCAGGAGCTGAGCGCAGTGGTGCTCTCCCCATGTGCGATTTCTAGAAACTGGTATACAGAGACATACTGCCTCTGACACTGCAGGGCTGGCTTAGCAGAACTTTTTCTAAAATGCCCCACTGTGTTAGCCATCTCCTCAAAGTAAAAGCTGTCAAGCTGCTGTTTTGGAAGATGAAGGTGAGCCCTCCCGCAGGAACAAAGCTGTCCCTTGTGACTGCATTGTCTCTGACAGATTTCCCCCCCCCCCCCAGCCCTTCTAACATCCCTTGCATGTGTTTCAAAGACAACTTAGGACACTTGCGTTTCCCACTTTCCTTTTGACAGCTTGGCATCATTCACATTGAAGGTAAAGCTGAGAGAGGGCAAGGGCAGATCTGCTCATCAGGGGAGTGGTTGTCTTGGCTGACCTTGGTGGAGCTTGAGCCGTATTGTTTGTGGCTCAAGAAGCACCACCAGGGCAAAAATGGAAAACCTTTGCTCCAAAGAGTCAATTGCTTCAGATGCAACTGCTGGCAGAAACCAGCACTCTTCAGCTGAGGGTCGTGCAGGCTCAGTTTCATGGAAGATCCGAATAAACTCAATTCACACAGCAGAAAATGGACAAGGGAAGGTTAATTGGCTGTTAACCGAAATAGAGGTGCTCTGTGGAGTCTCTCTTACTGGTTTATGTCTCCGGTTGTCTTAAAACTCTAGACAGGATCTGTGATAGTTTACCCAAAATGACTCTTCCAATGCTCCCCTCAGGGCCATATTTGTCCATTCCTTTGCCTTGGTGGTGGGGGCCTTGAGATGCAGTTTCCTCTGAGAACAGATGCCTGGGGGCAGCCTCAGGAAGTTCCACCCACCTTGGTGCCATAAAGGCAAGCCTAAAATCATAAAAGGGAATGGCTAGGGCCAGTGATGGTGAGTTAGTTTGGGCCCCAGGGCAAGAGGCAGGAGGCTGAGAAGTGTTGTATGGAAAGGTGTGTCAAAGTAGTATCTGCATATATTTATTAGTAATTGGTACTTATGGGGTTGGGTGTTGCAACGTTTTTTAGTTTTCTGCATGCTGCTTACAGATATTTTTACATAGAATATATTCTAAACAAGCAAAATAGAAAGAGTCTAAATGAATAAATGGGCCCATGGAGGCTACACAGCAGGGGCTTGCTTGCCCCCCCCATGTGTGCCAGACTTTGATTCTCTCCAGATTGTTGTGGCAAAAGGAAGGTCAAGAGAGCTCCTCTCCCACCCTGAAATGCACCAAGCTTATCAAACACCTTCCATGGTTTCTTACCCCAATGGGAGGATTATTTAATTTTTCTGTATATTCTCCAGGATGCACAGCCTTGTCATCCCTGCCCCCCCCCCAGCTTAGGGTGCAATCATAACCCCACTTTTCTGGGTGTAAACCCCAATGAATTCTATAGGACTTACTCCTGAGCAAACACAGGGTGCTTCCAGCCAGCCACTATTTTAGGGTGGGATTCACTCACATACTGGCAACTTTAGGTTGCACAATCCGTGTTCATTGGGAAGGCTTATGCAATAAAACCATCTTCCCCAAAAGATCAGGCTCTTTGCAATAAGGAAAGATTAGACAAATTCATGGTGGGGGACAAGGCTCGTGGTTACTGGTCATAATGAAGGTTGAATACTACCACCACCAGGATCAGATGCACCATATCACTGAATGCTGGTTGCACTGGGAGAGTGCTTTTGCACTCCCATCCTGCTTCTGGGCTTCCCCGAGGCATCCAGCCTGGATAGCTCAGTGTGGTGCTGATAACACCCAAGGTTGCAGGTTTGATCCCTGTAGGGGTCAGCTGCAAATGAGTGGACTAGATGATCCTCCAACTCTATGATTCTATGGTGGGGAAGCAGCAGGCTGAATCCAATGGGTCCTTGGCCTAATCCAGCATGGTTCCTCTTGTCAAAATAAAAAAATTCCTTCCAGTAGCACCTTAAAGACCAACTAAGTTAGTTCTTGGTATGAGCTTTCGTGTGCATGCACACTTCTTCAGATACCTGAAGAAGTATCTGAAGGTGGATACTGAAGAAGTGTGCATGCACACGAAAGCTCATACCAAGAACTAACTTAGTTGGTCTTTAAGGTGCTACTGGAAGGAATTTTTTTATTTTGACTATGGCAGACCAACACGGCTACCTATCTACTACTGGTTCCTCTTGTGTTTGAGCATTCCTAATTCTGAGCCTCTATCAAGAACAATGGCTTTTTAGATATCTTTCACTTTTCAAAGTGCATCTGGATGTGAAGAATGCCATATTGTTACCTACTCAGAGGTTCTTTGAGAGAAGAAAGGCTAAGGAGTAAACCCTATGCGAATTCAGAGTAAAGTCCCTAAGCTGATTCAATGGCACCTTGTACACTTCCTTCCAGCCACTCCTGCAGCCAAGCTGATGCCAAAAATCTTGCTCTCCTTTCCTTTGAACCATATCAACAAGGCTGGGGGGGGGGGCGTCTTGTCATCTGGGCTGCCCAGGACCTCCAGACACACTGCCCAGGCTTGCACCCTGGAGAGGTCATTTTGGTGCTGCTAATGCAGCAAAGGCAACGCAGGAGACAGGAGTTATGAGTTACTGGCCTCTGCAGCCACAGCAGGTGCTGTGATTCTCTAGCAGTTTGACTTCGCCCCTAGAGGCACACTCCATTGTCTCCCAATACAGATGGATATCTTGGGCTCAAGCCAAGAGACCCAATAGGTTAAACCTTGCTCACCCAAGGACAAGAAAGATAGGCTACCAGAAACTCACCACCTGTGTGTCAGCCACCAGAGGGCGACAGCACTACATTAACCCAGTGGCAAGAGGCATTCCAACTTTGACCCTTGTTCCATTCCAGCTCTTCTCAGCACTCCCCTAAGGTGGGCACCCAAACAGACAGCTACCAGGTGTCAAGAGGCTGTGGAGTCTTGTAAACTTTCTGGAATAGCCAATAACTAGTAACTTTTAAAGTGGCTGACCAGATGGTATCACATTTATGGATGATTGATCTGGAATAGGTCCCAGTCACATTCTTGCAGTGGTTCCCCATGGGACTCCTGCCTTTCTGTAACTAGGAACAGGGCCAGCCCTACCATTAAGGTGAATGCCTCAGGTGGCAGATGTTGGGGGGGGGCAGGTAGCACCAGCAGCTCCCTGGCTCACCTTCCTGTGGCCGTCCTTGACATTCTAGACACCTCCCAGATATTGGGATGACCACCACATGTTGCCAAGTGCCTATGCTTGTGGCACTGCACATGGGGTGCAACATCTCCCCTCTCCCCTAACATGGCCAAGTTAGTCTCAGGCAAAACTTAGGAAGATGCATTGCACAGAGTCAAACCTTTGGTACACTTGTTGTCTGCATGAAGTGGTCTTGTCCAGCCCTACCTGGCAATGCCAAGGGTGGGCCTTCTGAATGCAAGGCAGGTGCTCTGCCTGTGAGCAACTTTCCTAAGCAGTGGTTTCTGATTCTGCTTTGCCTGTTTGAACATCTCAACAACCTACAGCTTGCTCAAACCAGGGAGGGAGAGAATTGGAGCGCAGGAAACCTCCTTAAATTGAGTCAGACCATTGGTCCATCTCGCTCAGTAGTGCCTATGCTCACTGGCAGGAACTCTTCGAGGTTTCAGGCAGGGGGCATGTCCAGGCCTACCTGGAGATGCTGCAGGGAATTGAACTTGGGACCTTCTGCAGGCAAAGCAGGTGCTCTCTCACCAAGTCCCCGTGTTTCCTGCACAGGACCAGAGTCTGTTCCCCTTCTGGGGGGCTGGGGATTCCACAGAGTCAAAGGCAGAGCCCATCTCGCCTCCTGTCCTGCATGGGCAACTCACCTCCAAGGCTGGGGGGGGGGGGCTCTGGGAGAAGGTGGAGCAGCCTCAGAGTTCCACAGCAGGAACTTGCTTGCCCCCTAACCACCCCACCCCTCGGTACAATATGGATCACTTGCGCAACCATGGGACGCAGGGGGAATGGGGGAGCCATAGGCCGAGCCTAAAGCAGGCGGTGGGCGAGACTGCCAGGAATTGTGCTCCAGGTGAGCTGCAAAAAGGAATAGGATGCTCTGGGGGGAGGGTGGTATCTCGGGAGGGGGAGATGCCCAGATGACCCTTCTCTGCTAGAAACAAGCCCCTCCCCCCGCAAAGGCGAATCTCAAAAAGAGGGGGTCCCTTTTTGGTGGAGAGGGAGGTGGTCCCTCCTTGCATCATCGGGCAGCGGCGATGAAGGGGTTACCGGCCCAGCAGCCCCTTCTCCTCCTCGCCCCCCCTCTCCGCCGTGCACGCGCGCGCCCCTCGCTCCCGCGTACTCCGCCCGGGCGCGCTCTCGGGGCCGGCTGGGCGAAGAGGCGAGAACCAAAAGACGCCGACGACGAGGCGCCTGGCGAGGGGAGACAGGCACGCGCGTGCGGGGCGGGGACTTCGGCGGCGCTGACGGCGGCCGTTGCAGGAGCCCTCCCGCGCCCGCCTAGCCGCCCCTCCTCCCGCGCCGCCGCCAAGCCACCACCGCTCGCCACGGCTCGGACTGGACTAGCCCGGCATGGCTGCCGCCGCGGGGTACCCCGCGCTACCGCCTCCTTCTCCTTGCCCCAGCCCAGCGCAGCAGGAGCGCGTCGGGTGAGTGGCCGAGCAAGGAGGGAGGGAGGGAGATGGACCGACCGACGGACGGACGGCAGGAGGACCGACAGGCAGAGCGAAGGCTTCCCCCCACCCCCTCACCCGCCCAGCGCCGCCGGGTGGGTTGCAGACAGCGGGAATCCCCCTTCGCAATCCTTTCCTCCGGCTGCAGCGGCAGCTTCGAGCGCTCTCCCCGTCTCCATTTCAGGGGCGATTTCCGTGGGTCTGGGTGGAGGATGGGAGCAAGTGCGGGGGTGGCGGAGGAGCGGGGGGGGGGTTGCTGCTGCTGTGACCGGTCTCTGTGGCGTTGCCATGGAGACGGTGCGGAGGAGGATGGCATAGAGGAGAGCCTCCCCCCCCCCATTCTTTTTTTTTTTTAAGGCATAAGAGGTAGAAACACGGGTGGGGCGTTTTTCCCCGGACAGGAGCCATCCCGTCTATCCAACTGTCGGTCCAGGCGCGCGTCTCCATCACCTCTCCGCGCACCCTCCCCACCCCCCCTCCCGAAATTTCTATAACCGGCGATGGTTGTCGGTGTGTCTGTGCCTTGGGGGCGCGTGACCGGGCGCTCGTTCCCTCACTCTCCGCCCCTTGTTGCCGAGGAAGGGGTCTGGGTGGGTGGCCGGCATCGAGGTTTGTGCTTGCGGGCGAGTGGGAGCTTGGCGCGTGGGGTGGCCCCAATCCGCCATGATTATGGCTGGAGGGCCTGCCCACGAGGGTGCACAGCCTCCCCTGCGCGTCCCCGTCGCGCGCCCACCCCCCTTCTCCTTGGGGAGCCCCGACAGCAGGCCTCGTCACCCCCCCTGCTGCCGCGGCGGCCCAGGCCTGTTGGGACGCCGCTTTCCGGCCCTTTGGCCTCGATCCTGGGGTACGGAGGGCCTCGGGGCAAGCGGGCAGACTAATGGGGGTGGGGGTGGGAACTCGGGGCCCAAAGCTGGCAGACAGGGCCCTCAGGGAGCGGCGGCCTGCTCGGCCCTCCTCCCCCAAATCTCCGGAAGGCTGGGGAGTATGTAGTTGCCTTTCCTTATGGAGGCAAGAGTAGCATTGGTGATGTCCCTACGGGAGTGTGGCCATTGGATCGCGCATCCGTACCAAGGTTGGTCCAGGCACTCCTTTGGCACGCAGAAGCCTCCCCCTGCAGTGGCGCGTAAGAGAGCCAGGGGCCCGTGAGCATGTGCAGAGAGTGCCTTTCTCGTATGCTCCCTCTTGGCTGCCTTTGGGAGCCTTCCCGGTCCCATCCTGGTTGAGGTCCTTAGGTACCCCTGCCTCCGTTTGTGCGTGTGCTGGTGCAGACGAGCACACCCTCCCCTCACCTGGTGGGTGAGGAGAGAAGGAGTGGCAGAAGGGAAGCCTGCAGTGTTGGGCTTCTGTAGAGAAAGAGGGACGGGCTCCAGCAGGGGCATCTCCTCCTTGCAGCTGAGCCATGCCAGCCCGACTCTGCCCATCATCCTTTGGCAGCCTGGTGCCCTCCTGTGCCACCCAGGGCATGCTGGCTGGGGCGGCTGCAAGCTGTAGTTCAAAACACCTGGAGGGCACCTGATTGGCCCTCCTTCCGGCCTAGTTCCCATGGTTACACAACTCCCTCCCTCTAGCAGAGGGCAGGAAACTTTGCAGCCCCTCAGACTGGCTGTTCCAGTCTCCTCCGGATTTCGGAGGTTGACCCTTTCTCAGGAGTGAAACTGAAGGGAGGACCAGATAGGACTAGCTGTAGCAGTTACCCTTGGCTTCATGCTTGCCAGCACACTGTGGTGTGTGTTAAGATATGCTCCAGCGTGCTGTAGAATTAGGTCGGTGTCTCTCTCCTCCCGAGGGACTAGTAACTTCGATTTGACCCTCCAAGTGTTTGTCAGAAAAGGGCTCATTCCGCTTGGGTAGAGCTTCTTGCTGAGACTGTCTTGAAGCAAGGATGGAGGAAGGCTGGCTGGACAAGGGGGCTCCTGCCACTCTGTTTTACAGCTGTGTGGGCATCGCCAGTGAACAAGGACTTGCTGAAGCCTCCCAGCTGCCTCTCTGCCAGGATACTGGGGGGGAGGGGGAGTGATGGCCACCAGTTTGGATGGCCTTAAAAGAGGCTTAGACAAAATTCACAGGGGAGCAGAAGACTACTGGCCTGAATGGTCCTGTTCTGCTCCCACTGCCACACCACTTAATTCCGCTTGCTGGGAATCACAAGCAGAAAGAATGATTCTTAGCTCTTAGGTCCTTTATGCAGGCTTCCCACTGGCGTATCTAGTTGCAAGCTGTGAGAATGGCACAGAATCATAGAATTGTAGAGCTAGAAGGGACCCTGTGGATCATCTAGTCCAACCCCCTGCAATGCCGGAATATGCAGTTGTCCGATATGGGGATCGAACCTGCAACCTTGGCGTTATCAGCACCATGCTCTAACCAACTAGAGTTATCCAAAAACTTAGGTCCGGGGTACCTCGCGGATCACAGAATCATAGAATTGTAGAGTTTGATGGAACCCTGAGGTAGGGGTGTGTGTGTGTGTGTGTGTTTGTGTGTGTGTACAAAATTTACACCCTTTTTTGAGGGTGTTCCCATTTTGCAATTCGTTTTCCTTGTTCCAGACAAAATTCCTTTTCATTTTCCTAATGCAACTGGAGCAAAGGGAAAGGGCTGTAATCAGGAAGATTGTGTGTGTCTCTACTCTTGACCAACAGCATAGCAGGCTCTGGGAAGGAGATTAAAGAGATTCTCCGGCTGCAGCCTGACTCCCTGCTCCATGGAAGTGAATGGGAGCTTATGTCTAGTTTACATGTATGGATGAAAGGGACACGGTTGTCCTCATGCACACCCTGTTGCCACAAGGCTTTGCTGATGGCAGTGGGTATTGCAGTCACCCCAGAAGATTTCCGCCATAAACCCCCTCCCCCATGGTTCCTGCTATAATAAGCTGCCTCCTGTACTGGATCAGGCCAGTTGCAATGTTTGCATTGTGCTGGTGTTGTTCAGAAACACAGATGATCTGCTGAGAACTGGATGTGGTTCAAGGCTTGGTAGTCCAAATCCTTGAGCAGTAACCGCATGTGCTAAGCCCAGGGCTTCATAGCCCTCGTCCAAGGATCTTTCCATGGAGGTAAGTAGCGAGGCTTGCACAGAGGTTACTGTGAGGGTCAAAAGGCAACTGGCCAGTGGAAAAGGGCCTGAATCAGGCTCCGGCAAACAGTGGTTAATCTTGGGTTGGAGACTGCCTGAACTCAAGCCATGCTCTCGGGATAAGCCTATAAATCATAGAATCCTAGAATTGTGGAGTTGGAAGGGACTACAGTGGACGCTCGGGTTGTGAACGTGATCCACGCAACCTGCAGCGCCCAGTCTGGGCACGCACGATTAGGCACTTCTGTGCATGCGTAAAGCATGATTTAGTGTTTTTGCGCATGTGCAAGCACCGAAACCCAGAAGTAACCCATTCCGGTACTTCTGGGTTTGGCGTGGTGCGCAACCCGAAAACACACAAGAAGCATCTGTAACCCGAGGTATGACTGTACAGTGGAGGCTCGGGTTGCGAACGTGATCCGTGTGGGATGCACGTTCGCAACCTGCAGCGGCACGTCTGCGCATGCGCGGGTTGTGATTTGGTCTTCTGTGCATGCGCGACTGCCGAAACCCGGAAATAACCCGTTCCGGTACTTCCAGGTTTCGGCAGTCCGCCACCCAAAAAAAACGCAACCTGAAGCGTCTGTAACCTGAGGTATGACTGTACAAGCATCCTCTAGTCCAAAGGTGTTCAACTTCCAAGAGTCTGCGATCTACTCACAGTATAAAAAAACTGGCAGTGACCTACCCATTGTCAGAGCTGTTGAGCTTTTTTTTAGGAAGCCAGAGTTGTTGACACCCCACAATCGACCAGTAGATTGTGATCGACCTATTGGACAGCCCTGCTCTAGTACAACCCATGAACACACGACCCTGACCCTCCTCCCACTGCAGGAGGTTGGACTAGACCAGGGGTCAGCAAACTAAGGTCCGTGGGCCAGATCAGGCTCAATTGCCTTCAGGATCTGGCCCACGGACTGTCCGTGGATCAGCGTGGGGATTCTGTTTGTTTGGGATGCGCCTCCCCCCACCCCGCACCATTCCATTCCCCCCATGGCGGCGCCTCCTCCCTCCCTCCCTCCCTCCTGCCTTCTCCCCGCCCTGCCTAGAGGAGGAAGGGGGCTGGGCTGAGCTGGCTGAGTGCCATTTTAAGCACCCCCTCTTCGGAGCCGGCCCTTTCGCGCCGCTCATCGTCCCTCCGCCACCTCCCTGGTGCTCCTGTGGCCAGAGAGCAGAGCGGACAAACTTGCTCTGGTTACCCACGAGAAACAATGGCGGTGGTGGTGGCGGTGGCGGCGGCAGTGGCAGCCCCTGGGAAAGTTAGTGCATCAGTTGGGGGTGGGGAGGAGTACTTGCCCCCCTCGCCTCTTCTTCCAGTCCACCCCCCATGCCGCTTCTCCTGCCCACCACAAGGTCTGAGGGACAGTGAACCAGCCCGCGGCTAAAAAAAATTGCTGACCCCGGGCCTAGACGATCCTCAGGGCAGGGGTGGAAGAAGGGGTGTGTGCTGGGTGCGGGCCACCCCAGGTGTCACCACTGAGGGGGGTGACAAAATGCTGGGCAGCACTCACCGCGGGGCCTGCAGCACGCCCGAACCACACGTCTTTCCTGGGAGAGATGTGGTGGCTTGAGTGCATGCAGGCTCTGTGCTGCCCAAATGGTCTGCCTGCTGCCTCCCTCCAGCTGTAGGGCGGAGATGAGACTCCAGAGGCCCTGCAGTGCGCCCCACCCCTATGGGTGGCTCACCCCGCCCAGTGCCAGATTTACATATAAGCTAAACAAGCTATAACTTAGGGCCCCACTCTCCTGGGGCCCCCAAAAATATTAAAAAGAATTTCACTATTAATATACTTCTTAATTGTATTCAACAATTACTTTGATAAAATACATATTTTGTTATGTGCAAATGGCTTTAGATACCTGTTAGGTCCATCAATGACCATATAGCATATATTCAACACAAAAAAGCGATAAGGACAGCTGGACATATAAAGGGCCCCATTACCTTCATCATCAAACCTAAATCATCAAACCTAAATCCGGCCCTGCCCCCACCCTTATGGGCTGCTCGCCACACCCCTGGGTGCACCACCCCAGGCACCCAAGTGGCTTCCTCCACCATGGCCTCAGGGTCCCTTCCCCCTCTACAATTCCAAGATTCTGTGCTCTATTGACTGAGCTATTCAGTGGTATCTGGGGTTACATACGCTTCAGGTTACATACACTTCAGGTTACAGACTCCGCTAACCCAGAAATAGTGCTTCAGTTTAAGAACTTTGCTTCAGGATGAGAACAGAAATCGTGCTCCGGCGGCGTGGCAGCAGCAGGAGGCCCCATTAGCTAAAGTGATGCTTCAGGTTAAGAACAGTTTCAGGTTAAGAATGCACCTCCAGGACAAATTAAGTACTTAACCCGAGGTACCACTGTATATAGGAAGCTGCCTTATCCTGAGTCAGACCATCGGTCCATCTACCCCAGTATTGTCAACATTGACTGGCAGCGACTCTATGGGGTTTCAAGCGGAAGACATTCTCAGCCCTACCTGGAGATGCGACATTCTGCATGCAGAGCGGGTGCTCTGCCTCTGAGCCACAGGCAATGAAGGGTCCTCTCTAGTGTCCTGGCAGAGAAGCTTTTGGAAATGTGGAAAGAGTTCATCCTCTCCCTCTTCCTTTCTCACTGAAGCTGTTGGAAAGCCACAAATGACTACTATAGTGGGGCGGGTTGGTTAGTATTTTTATTGGCCAGTGGCTTTTGTAGTCTTACTTGCTTAACTGGAATGTCCTGTTTTCTCCCACTTCCTCCAAAAAAGGATAAATTGGCAGCAGTAGAAATACTGCCATGAAAAGGACCTCACAGCAGATTCTGGGGTTAAAACAAAACAAACCCAATATTTATTTGTATGTGTTTGTGTGCATCTTTATTGACATTCCCTGCCAGGTATGGTTTTAGGAGGTGCTGCCCCCATTTACCATGGGTCCTGTGGTCCCAAACTCTTTGCTCTTATTTATTAAAGGTAAAGGGACCCCTGACCATTAGGTCCAGTTGAGGACGACTCTGGGGTTGAGGCGCTCATCTCACTTTATTGGCCGAGGGAGCTGACGTACAGCTTCCGGGTCATGTGGCCAACATGACTAAGCCACTTCTGGCGAACCAGAGCAGCGCACGGAAACACCGTTTACCTTCCCGCCGGAGCGGTACCAATTTATCTACTTGCACTTTGATGTGCTTTCAAACTGCTAGGATTCGAACAGCCGTCCTTCTGATCGGCAAGTCCTAGGCTCTGAGTTTAGACCACAGTGCCACCCACATTATTTATAACATGTCTATAAAAGCTCAAGGGAGCCTATATGATTCACCCAGCCCCCTTTTCTCCTTACGATGCAATAAGGAAGGTTAGGCTGAGTGAGACTAGTTGACCCAAGGTAACCTGGGTCCATCTGGGGATTTGGTCATGGCTGTGGTCAGTCTAAGGCTTAAGTTGTTTAGCTCGGGAGATGATGGAGGAGTGTGTCTTTGTGGGTGAAGTCAAACTGTTGGAGAGTCACAGCGCCTGCTGAGGACAGACATGTTTTGTTTCAGGTGGGGAAGATGAAGGCGTCCTCTGCGCTCCTCCTATTAGTCTTTCCTCAGTCTGACTCAGTCTATATATGTTCAGAGGCAGTCGGAGAGTTGAAGTCCTCTTCCCTACCATTCTCCCTATTGGCCTGAGGGCCGCGTTCCCTTCGCCTTAGCCTTCCAGGGGCCACATGCCAGCAGTGGGCAGGGCCAGAGGCAAAAGCAGGTGGAGCATTGTGTGCAGTAGGCAAGTTTCTACAGACACCGCCCCCCCCCCCAATCTCAGAAACTGGTTTATAATTCAATTGCTAAACGGCACCTTAAACCTCGGCCACACAATGGAATGTCTAGGCACCTCCCCCCCCATGGAGTTTATTATTATGATAAATTTCTTTTCTATAGTGCTTTATATTTTAAAGAGCAGATCTCAAAGTGGTTTGCAACACATTAAAGCATTAAATTAATTCGGAATAAAATAAATTCAAGCTTCAAGGAAAATATTTCAGATCCTTCTCCAAGTGACATTTTGCTTTCCCCAGTCGCCAGCCTGGCATCCAGAGAGCTCCACATGGTCACAACTGGACCCATGTCAGTCGCAAAATGCGCCCGGCACCTGGCTGGTTCCTAGCACTGCACACACCTGTCTTCCACCCAGGCAACTAAGCGGTATGAACAGACTTCAAGGGCACATCTCTGGCCAGTGGAAAGCTCTCAAGAATCATACAGAACAGGCCCAGGGAGGAATGGGGTCTGTGGACAAGTGGGAGAAGGCCCCAAGGACCTGATAGAGAGCCTTTTGGCCCCTGGGCCAGAGATTCCCTCCCATACATTGTTCTCTGCTGTCCGCAGCAGGTGATACCCCACATGACTTCAAAGAGCCTTCTTCTCCTGAGTGTGTTTGTTGTATCATTTGAAGTTTCTCCTCCCAGCTGCAGTAGCAGGTTTGGAACCTTAGTGGAGCTGTAGGAAGGAGTCTGCATTTGGGGCCATGTTATCTGGGTGGACGGGAGCTGCAGCAGGAGGATGTGCATGGTGCCAGACCGATTCCAACAGAAAAGTTTATTCTCTGCACCACTCTCTTGCTATCAGAGCAATACCCCCCCTTTTTAGGACAACCGCAGCATCACAAAATAGTGTGCCAACTTCCGAGTTCTTCAGAACTGTTCCTCAGGCTAGATGGTAAACAAATCAACCGCAGGAGGACAACCTTGGTCCATAAGGAAGATTCCAAAGTTCAGGGTAGGGCAACGCCTTAGGCCAACCAAGCTGCCACCAAAATGTCTTGGAATATGCAGCCTGTGGCTTCGTTGGTCAGAGAAGGAAAGGCCCACCTTGGTCGGATAAACAAGCAGCACTCTCTGTGGATGTCATCTTATGGTGAGTGAGACTCTTGGTCCAGGATGGTCTATGCTGACAGGCAGGGTTTCAGGCGGACAGGAAGGGGAGGAGGAAGCATTTCCAGAAGGTCCCGGGCTCTATTCCTGGCATCTGCAGGTAGGGCTTGGAGAGACAGGAACCTGCCTTGTATTGAATCAGACAATTGGTCTGCCTAGCTCTGTACTGTCTACACTGACTGCCAGCCGCTCTCCAGCGTTCCAAGCAGGGTTGTCTCCTGGCTCTACCTGGAGATGCCATTGCGGATCGAACCAGGGACCTTCTGCATGCAAAGTAGGTGCTCTGCCACTGAGCCCCTCCCCCTTATGAGCCGCAAGCTCGTGTCATATATTGACCGATCCTGGTGGCTGCTCAGGGCCCTGCCCAGGATGCACCCAAAGGGTCTTCAGCGAAAGGTCATAGCTTATTTCTCTGCCTCAGAGAAGCAAGGGCTTTGCAGGTGTGATGTAGAGGTTGCTTTAAGGTGCTCCTCATGGTCACAGTTGCCACATGCAGAGATGGTTGTGCACCACTGCAAATGGTCCAAAAAGTGGGGGTGGTATTGTAAAGTGATGTGGTATTGTAAAGATGTTTTCTCAGGGATGGTCTATCGCTCAGTGGTGGAGGACATGCCTCTCCAGTTAAAGCAGACCTGGAAGTGCCTCTTTTTTGCTTGAGACTTTGCTGGGTGGGGCAGGGGTGTGTGGTTTCTGCTGGCCGGAGTGTCCAGTAGCAAGCCAGCTGGGCCAGTGGTTTCACTCATGCACTCAGATTACAGAGTCTGGGTAATAAGCCCAGACTAACAGCCACCACAGGAGAATTGATGTAACTGCAGTGACTGAGAGCATTCCGCCCCTCGTTCATTCCTTCATTCTGAGCATTCAGCTGGAAAAGCTCACACAGTGGCTTGCAAAGCAGTAAAATGACACGGAGCACGCCAAAAAAGACTTGACACAAAAGGAAAAACGGGATGAGGAGAGAAGAGGAAAGTGAGCTAAACTCAGGGACCACATGTTTGATGTTACAGGGTTCTTGCTCAGATGGACAGTCTATTCACAGTTCAAAAAAACAGCTGTTCCTCTTTATTTTATACCCCACTTTTTACACAAGATTTCTTCTCTAAACAGTTTACAATTAGGATACATCCTATTAGGAATTTGTGGAGGTGTACAAATGAACTGACAATTTTTAGGTCCTAACTGTAGCAAAAAAAAAAAAAAAGGTTATCTATCCCCACCTTGCTGTCCTCCAGATGTGTTTTGGAATAAGCACTCTTGATCAGTACCAGCAATATTGTCCAAAACATCTGGAGGGTCCTAGATTGGGGAGGCAAAGTACTCTCCTCTTAGCTCTGCCCTCCAGTCCACAATGTAGGGATGCTGCTGCTTGCCTGCCCTGTGTGGTTGTTGTAAAGATTACTGAGAGCAACCGATGTTGGATAGCTCAGTCAGTAGAACATAATCTCAGTGTTGTGGGTCTGAGCCCCACATTGGGCAAAAGGATTCCTGCATTGCGGGGATGGACTTGATGACCCTTGTGGTCCCTTCCAACTCTAGGATTCATTGTGTGTGAAACATACAGAAAAGTGCCACTGAAATGCAGAGTATGTCTGCTGCCACCTAAACCATCCTCTGCCTCCAGGTGTGGAAAGCCTTTTGCTGAACTACAACTCCCATCAGCCTCAGCAAGCATGGCCTGTGGCCAGGGATGGGTGATGGGTGTTGCAGTTCAACAACACCTCGTGGGCCATAGGGTCCCCACACCTGATCTGTACAGGTGGCTGCCGCAGGTGGGCTGGCTGCTTGCTGGGGAAAGAGAGGCGGAAAGGGACTTAGATGTACTCTGTGACCAGCTTGTGTTCTGCACGGGGATGATTCGCTTGGCACCTTGTGAAAAGAAATACCGTGTTCGCGTACTAATCCGTTGACTCATGCATTTTGCATTAGCTCTCCCTTCTCTCATGCTTGACTCTGACACCAGGATTTGAGCCTTGGCAGGAGTTGGGATTTCATGGCCAAGAGTGGCACAGAGGCTGGAAGGAAAGAGGCTAGTGAGCGATGGAAGCCACCAGGCAGATTGGCCACTGGGCAGCATTATCTGCAGCTTCGCAGATGTAAAGCCAGAAACCTCCCCCCCCCTTTTTTTTTTTTTGCTGGAGGGAGAGATTTAAGCTGAGTTTCCCCAAGAATACAGATTCTGTGCCAGTTGCCCGACTTCCTTTGGCATATCAGGACACTGAGTGCTATCCACATGTTGGTGTGCTAAGCTGATGCTTATCATCCGCTGGCTGATGGCTCAAGGCTGGTCCAGACACGTCTCCCTGCTTCTCTTAATGAGTCTCAGCCGAAAGCGTGAACTGCTTCCCATTAAAGTGCGATGTGGGCTTGGAATAAGGCATGTCTGGTCTCAGGCTCTGCACAGAAAGACTCTGGAATTTAGGAGCCTGACTTCTACTGAGTCAGACCTTTGGCTCAACACTGCCTACACTGACTGGCAGCGGCTCTCCAGGGTTTTAGGCAGGGGACATTCCCAACTCTACCCGGAGATGCCAGGGATTGGACCTCAGACCTGAAACACGCCAAGCAGATGCTCTGCCACTGAGCACCTTCCCTCAGCAGTGGTTTCTGGAGGCAGAGAATGGTTTTAACCTTGCCTAACAGCTCAACAAACTATAGTTTGTTCAAACATGGGAGGAAGAGAATGGGAAGCTGCCTTATACTGCTTCTGGCCATTGGTCTGTCTATCTCTGTACTGTTTACACTGGCTGGCAGCAGCTCTCAAGTCTTTCCTAGCCCTACCTGGAGATGCTGGAGATCGAGCTTAGGACCTTCAGCATGCAAAGCAGGTGTCCTGGCCCAAGGCCCTTTTATCCAGGGGTCAGCAAACTTTTTCAGCAGAGGGCCGGTCCACTGTCTCTCAGACCTTGTGGGGGGCCGGATTATATTTTGAAGGGAAAAAATGATGCAAGAACACCACAAGCCCCAGTGGCTGCTTTCCTGTGTCTTGTGAGCGGCAGGGGCTGGCAGTGGTGGCAGGACGATGAGCGGTGTGCGAAAGGGCTCCGGAGAGGGGCTGCTTAAAATGGCGGCCACTGGAGCGCTGCTGCTGCTGCTGACACCAACAAAGCCCAGCCCCATTCCTCCTCTAGGCAGGGCAGGGAAAAGCCAGGAGGGGGGAGGGAGGAGTCACCGCCGTGTGAGGGAGAGGGAAAGAGTTTTGGGCAGGGGGCTTTTCCAGCTCTGTCGGGAGATGCCATCACAGATTGAGCTGAGCCTGGGACCTTCTGGGTGTGGAGCAGGTGCTCTGCCACTGAGCTATGGCCCGTCACCTAAAAAGAAAGTAAGATTCTAGTCCTCATGGTTCTGAATGAAGAGCTGATTCAATTGGGAGCATGGGAATATACCCATTGGTCCATCTACCTCTGCATTGCCTATGCAAGTAGCCATCAACCTTCTTGAACCCAGGACCCACTTTTAACACAAACATGCATGGGGGGGGCATTTCTCAATACTTTACCATATATTTACATGGTGAAAATGCTGCTGCTGCTGCGACCCACCTCAGACCAAGCCGTGCCTACTACCCTCCAGTTGTAGACTAGTGAGTGATCTCTGCTGACTGACAGTAGCTCTTGGGGCTTTCAGGCCAGGGGGACATTCCTGACCCTAAGTGGAGGTGTCATCGGGGATTGAACCTGAGACCTTCTGCATGTGAGGTGGGTTTTTCTGCAGCCTCCCCTAAAACAGACCTGCGACTCAGCCAGTTCTTTCTCTCCCCAGTAGCAGGTCAGCCAAGGAGTGCTTGTGGTTCAGAGGAAGGGGCACCGCAGGTGGCAGAAAGGCTGGGCCTCCAGTGAGTATGCAGGCCAGCACCGCTCAGGAAAGCCTGATTCAGCCACCCTCACCACCCTCCCTCCAGCCAACCTGGGCTTTGTTCAAGGGTGCACAAGTGTGAAATTCAATTTGTAGACAACCTGTGGCTAGTGAAGAGCAGGCCTCTTTCCCTGGGCTTTTACACCAAGTCTGGGCAGGTTGCTGGCTGCATGCTGAATGCAGCCTCGCTGCCTGCCTCCCCCGGGGAGCCTTACGTCATGCTGGAGGAGCAGCAGCTGCCGCAGGAACCTCTGGGAAGCCTTTGGGAGGAGGTGAAGGGGAAGCTTGCTGCTGCTGTGGGTCTTTCCTTCCGCTAAGACGGTCAGGATCCCTTCATGCCTCTTTGCACCACGAGTGTCCTGCTGAGGCTGGGGGTTCCCTGCCACTTCCCCAATGGCTGCAGTGACTAATCTGAACACGAGGATGAAGCTCTTGGTTTCCTTTCACCATCCCCACATCTGACCACGTTAGTCTCCCGCATCTGAGAAGGTGGAGTGGTCCTCTCTGTCCACCAGGGCTCGAAAGTTGCCGTTCTTACTTTCCGTGGCTCCTCTCCTAATCACACATAGGCCATTTAGCTTTTATTGTTCTTTATCTGTTGGTGAGATCTTTGGGGATCTCTCGGGAGCAAAGGAAGCTACTTGATAGTGAACCAGACCCATTGTTCAATCAAGCTTGGCACTGTTTGCACTGACTGGCAGTTGCTCTCCAGGGTTTCAGAGTCTCCCAGGCCAACCTGCAGATGCCATTGGGGATTGAACCTGGAACATTCTGCATGCAAAGCAGATGTTCTGTCACAGAGCTATGATCGTTCCTCTAGGCAAATGTCTTTGACATTGGAAGCTGCCTTACACTAAGTCAGACCATGGCTCCACCTCACCCAATATTGTCTACATTGGTTGGCAGTGGCTCCCCAGGGCTTCGAGTCTTTTCTGTTCCTACCTGGAAATGCCACTGGGGATTAGACCTGAGGTCTACTGTGTGCAATGTATAGCTCCTCTTATTTTGTTAGTCTTCACCTTGCATTGCAAAGTATTCCTAATGGAATAAAGCAGTAGCTTTGCTTTCCTAACTTGACCAGGGGCTGAATAGGTGACAGAGAATATCCAGGTAGGTCTCCCATGCTTCTATTCTCTTCTGTCTTCTGTTTTCTGCTGAGACAGGACCGGGTGGCACTGAAGGGACCCCTCCTGCCCATTGCTGTGTGAGGAAGGAGGGTGAACTTTCTTATCACTGTTCTCAAACTTGCAGAACATGTCTCTGGCCTTTGCCACTTCAGACTGCAAGCAGAGCCTCACACCATAACCTTAATGTCTTCCTTAAACAAAGAAAGCCCATGCAGATAACAGAAGTAGCATGTTGGGGGAAAGGCTATATATGGGTCCCTTCCTGACAGTGGGTGTGCTTTTCTTGTTCTGTATGGAGGAGCAATCCATCACGTGGGTCTAACGTGGTACAGGCTGCTTGTGGCAAATTCAGAAGTGAAGGCCCCCTTCATGGTAGCCACAGCCATGCCCCCTATAATCTAAGATTATACAGCAACCCAAGATTATGCAATAATCTTATAATTATACAATGATAATAATTAGGGGTGCATTGCAGTGATCAGGGCAGATTTTTCCGCACTACCTTTTTGCTAGAGCTAGTGCACAGCAATGGGCAAATGGTTTGAAGTGCTCAAGTGTCTTCTTTCAGAGTGCCTTAACTTGTGTTTTCCTTGAAGTTCCATCATGAGTAACAGCACTTGCACACCACACTCTTGAAACTGAAGTGTTCCTCAGCTTTGGAGCGCACAGAATGATTCTTCCTCAGGGCTCTTGCCACATGCCTCCCCTGGAATGACCCTGGGAGCCAATCCTCAGTGTCTGACTCGCCTCCTCTCACTCTGGGTGTGAAGGCTTCTTTGCAGCAGCTATAAAGACTCCACTTTCATGCTGATTGGACAGCTGTAGGGGCCCGGAGATGGCGCAGAAATAGGAACAGATCCACGTCTCCCCAAGACCCTGGGCCACTTCACCTCTGTTTGTGAGAAGGGTTCAAGGCCAGGTTTGCTTGTGCCTTGGAGCAGAGCCAGTGTTCAACATGTCCTTAGGTGTCGGTTGATAGTCGTGGGCCATTCAAGTAAGATTCCCTCATGGTTTGACTTGCTAAGATGGGCCTTGCTTTACACTGAAGGTCTAACTCAAGCAGCATTTACTTATTTCATGAGATTTATATCTTTTTGATTGTAATAAAATACCCAACAGGTAGGGAGAGACCCTCCCTGTAAGATTTTCAGGGATGAACCCAAAGGTTGAGACTTGGGATGGGGAAGCTATTGGGTTTCTCCAGATGCTTTTGGACTCCAAATCCCATAGGTCCTTGCAGCCAGCATGGCCAGTGATCAGCGATGATGGCACATGGGAGTTGTAGTCCAGCATCTAGGGAGCCAGAGTTGCCCCACCCATGGCCTTAACCTTTGGGGTAATTCCTGAAAATCTTACAGAGAGGGTTGCTGAGGTTCTTCCCTGTCTTTCTTACTTATCTAAGTAATCTGTAGTATCTTGAGGGCTGGACTCTTGGTTGAAAATCTGAGTTCCAGGGAGCTGTCAGCTTCCTCATTCTCTCTGGAGAAGGACCTTCTGCTTCACTTGAGTTTTCCTAGGTAAATATTTAGATAGGCAGTCAGGGGTTTTGAATGTTGGAAAGCAGAGGGTCATCTTGGCTCAAAGAGAGTGGTCAGTTCTGGGAAACTATAAAACTGTTTCCTTGCGCTTTGACTGTGAGAAAGAGAGAGAGAATTTCCCACATTTAGTAGAACAGACTGTAACACTTTGGACTGCAAGTTAATAGCTTAAAAAACCCCACTCCTGTTTGCTAAAAACTCTGCTCAATGAGAAAACCTTGATGTTGTTGCCACTCTAGTTGCTACTATGTCCCATTCCTCACCCTAATTTGCTGACCCAGCAGAACTTAGTGTTTTATGCATTGATTCGATTGCTTAAATTTTGACACTTGTCCTTCTTACAAAAAATAATAATGCATGGGTTGTACCCAGCAAAGTCCTACTCAAAGTAGAACACACACCAAAGTAGATGCGCACCACCCCCCCGTGTTTTTCATAGAATCTTAGAATTGTAGAGTTGGAAGTGACCACAAGGGGTCATCTAGTCCAACCCCCTACAGTGCAGGAATCCTATGTGCAAGGTGGGGTTCGAACCCACAACCCTGAGATTAAGAGCCTCATGCTCTACCGACCGAGCTGTTAGGTGACTAGCAGATTAAATAAATAGCAATTTCTGAGGGTCGGAAATTCCTGGTCGCTGGGGATGCCAGCAGCCCAAGAGAGAAGGGGTAGCTGCTGCTGCTGCTGCTGCTGCTGCTGCTGCTGCTGCTGCTGCTGCTGCTGCTGCTGCTGCTGCTCAGCCCAGGGTTCTTCCTGGCAGGGCTGGCACTGTGGCCCATGAGCAGCTGCTCCATATGTAGCAGGCGCCAAGGCTTTTGGAGACAAAGGTAGGATTCTCTGCCATCCTGCTACAGAGAACTGTGGAAGACCAGAGGGGATGCTGCTCTGCTGAAGCCAGGATGGGGTTTTGTGTTTGCTTGTTTTTAATCCATGGGGAAGTGGGGATAGAGGCAAGGGCTTAGTCTGGTAAAGGATCCAAGGTTGAAGGGATCCAGGAAGGGATTCTGGCAGGAAGGGGTTCCCGTGTCGGCCTCCTGGATAAGCAGTCTGTAAGAGGCCTCTGGATCATTTCAGCCTGGCATCAACGCCAGAACTGGCACCAGAATTCAGGATGCCAGAAAGGGGTTGCTGGCATTTTCTGGGGGGCAGAGCCTCACTCTTCCATATTATCCAGATTCCTTTCGAGAGCAATTCTTCTTGAGACAAGCGGAAGCAGGAGGATGACTGGTTTCTTCAATGGGGAGGCTCACAGCTCTGCAACAGAACAGGAGGGCTGGGGGTAACCCAAGAGGCTTTAGTCAGGAAAGCCTTTTAGGATTTTTATTGTGGCAGGTTGACTTGTTTTGTTGTTGCTTTTTTCGTTGTGATCATTTTTAGCTGTTTTGCAGGCTGCCTTGTTGTGAAACTACCCCCCTCCTTAAAAGCAAAATATAAATATGTAAAAACAAGCAATAAATGGGGACAAAAAATTCTGGAGCTGTCAGATACTACCATCTTAGGATAACCCTTGAAGATCAAAGTGTCTGACTCTTGGTTGTATGAACAGCCCCCACCCCATTGGACACAGGCACTATTATTTGGCCATCAGTAAGCTAACTGTTCCCAGAGGGCTGTGGGATTTGGGGTGTGTGGTTTTGTTTGTTTGTTTGTTTGTTTGTTTGTTTGTTTGTTTTTGGTCATAACTGCTTGTTTGTCATTGTTACCATAGCTGGTTTTCTGACCCAGGCATTAGACACTGTGTGCAGCTCATGTATTTAAAGCATGTGGCTTCCCCCAGATAATATTGGGAACTGTAGTTTAAACCCCCCCCCCATGGAACTACAATTTCCAGCATGCTCAACAAACTACAGCCCTCAAGGTTCTTTGGAAGAAGCCATGTGCTTAAAGGTAGGATGTGTGCCACAGTTAAAACAGTGTATTTGTTGTGTAGGCGGGCAGTCTTAAAACAAAGACCAAATATGCTTTCTGTGGAACTGTAGTTTCAGCCATGTCCCTTCAGGGCAATTCCTTGCCTACTGCCTTCACAAAGGCTGAGATCCAGTGCTTCTCCAGGGTGCTCTCCAATGGCTGTGAAGAAATGGTGGCCATCTTAACTGAGGGCACCAAATGGCTGCTTTGCTCAGCAACAGAGAAGTGGTAGGCTGGGGCTTGTGTCTTGAGGTTAAGTAGGGAGTCTGCTTAAGCAAGGAAATTAAGGTGGACACTGATAATTTGTGCCTTTCTTTAGAGCTTGGTGCCTCTTCACCAGGAGCTACCCCTCCAGCTGAGATTAGGGACAGGAGTGGATTTTTTGAGGTGGTAACACCTTGGGCTACATGCAGCCACAATATAAATAAATGGACTGTTATTCTGATGGAAAGATGTGCAAAGCTATTCATTAGTTTGGAAAAGCCTTTGGCTTTCTGAAATACCTAAGGAATGACAGCACTGAAAAAGGAACATCCTTGGGGGGGTTGTAGCTGCTCTTAAAAGGCATCCATCAGAAGGCTGGACTAAACAGCTCCTTCTTACAATGGGGGTGACAGTTTTCAGCCTCCCCACCCCCAAAGTAATGATTGCGATATACCAGACAATGGCACATTATTGGGGCTTTCACAGACTCTGTGGTTTCTCCCTTCCAAGCAGACTGCACTGCTGTCCCTAATCCACCTAGATGTCCCATTGTCAGGAAACCCTCTCCCCCTCTCTCCTGAGCACTCAAGACTGCTAAATGTAGTTGCCGGGAAAGAGCCTTTTGCCCTAGGGACTGGCTGCCTTGGCACCTATTGGACAGCACTTAAGGCATCATTGTGGGAAGATACGCCACAAGTCCATTCCCCTGCCCTTGCGCCATTTTGAACAGCCCATCTATTTACCAGCTGCTGCTGCTGCTGCTACTGCTGGAACCTGTGAATTTTCCAGCACTTGCTACCATTTTCATGGGTGGGAGGTGGGAAATAGCATTGCCCTTACTTTGCAGGGTGACACCAGGGCTGCATGCCAACCATGTGTTTAAAGCATGTCCCTCCAGAGACTCCTAGGAACTGTAGCTTATCCTGCATAGAGCTATAGTTCCCAGCTCCCTTAGCAATCTACAGTCTCCAGGATACTTGGGGGTGGGAGTACATGTTTTAAATGTATGGGGTGTGTGCAGCCAATATTTCCCCTCTTCCACTGTGACTGGAAGAAGGTGGCTGTGTTCCTGCAGGCAGCACTCACAGAAGAGCAAGTGGCAGACAGGCAGGAGCAATGAGTTGCAAACCTGACATGCCATTTTGCTGCACCAGACTCCTCTGGAACAGGTTGGCTTGTGGAGATGTCACCTTGTACCGTATTGGCCTGAATATAAGCCTCACTTTTTTGCCAAATTTCGACCTTGAAAAGTTATAGTGTGGCTTATATTTGCGATCTTACAGTGTGCAGCCAGGAGCACGGGGCAAACAGTGCCAGGAGCGCAGCAAAGCGGTGCCTGCCCCGTATGTATTTTTTTTTAATATGATATTTATTGAAAATTTTTGAAATTACAAAGAAAAAACAAAGCAGAAAAAGAAAATAGAAAAAAGCAAGTAAAAAAACAACCCACATTCAAAAAACAAAAATACACCGCACACAAACAAAAATAAGTCCATCGTTCTCGAAGTCTCTTCACCTTCTTTCTTAGACCTCCTCCTCCTCCCTTTTTTTGTATCCTGGTTATTAATTATGCAGCAAATCCTTTCCATATCTCATAGTATTCTGTCATTACGTTACCTTAACTTATTTTCATCTTATCTTATAGAAAAACTTAAAACTTAAATCTTATTTTTACTGACTTCTCACAACCATAATATTCTTGCCTAATTCTTTAAACATTTTTGCTAGAGCCAAATAATTTCATTCCAACATTTTTCTAACATTCATCAATTTTATAAATCAATCCTGATAATAAAAAGAGAAATAAAAACAATCCAATCTTCATCCAGCGTCCCTTCCTCCTGGTCCCGGGTTTTGTCAGTCCTTTTTGTCCCATCGATCTAGTGCATTAACCTGGCAACCTTATATCCGAGTTCCTTAAATCTCTTCCAGGTCCCTTCCGCAGCTCTTCTTCATATTCTCCTTTCACTCGTGGGAACTCCAGCTTGATGATGTTTTTTACCCTTTCCAACAAATCAGCCCCTTTTCCATAGTCCAGACTCAACTCCATGTAGTATTTAGGAAGATGTTTCAGAATCCCTCCAAAATTGAGAGCCCCCACAGCTCCAAACATCTCACGGCCCATTGCCAGACTCAGAAAGTCCAAACATCCTTGCATAGGGGGGTCTATCCAACCCCCCATTTCCAAACCAATCCAAACTTTATCTTTCCAAATCTGGCTTTTTCATTTGTCAAATCCAAAAGCTCTTGTTCCTGCAAGGCCGCAGCTCCCTCCATCTCTGGCGCCCAAGATTCAGCAACATCCTCTTCTCTCATCTGCTCTGTCAGGACACACTCCTGATCTAATTCCTGGGTGGGCTCCACATAGTTTCCCACTGCCTGTTCAAAAATTCTGGCCGCATTAGTCATCAAATCCATCTTCTCACTTAACTGTTCCAGTAGGGCACTTGTTTTACAGAGGGCACACAGCAGAGCCTCTGGATACATTGTCCCACAAGGTCACAAGTCCTTTCCCACGAATCTGAGACAGCTGCAAGCTCCCTGGAGTTGGTTACAGTTTCACAGTCTCCCTCTAGGGGGAGAACTTCTATTTGTTCTTGCAACAAAATGTCCTTTTTGAGATATTTTGTCAATATTTGTTTCTTTAAAGTGCGAAAGGAAGCAATGGAATCACTATGTTTCTCTTCCTTTATCTTTCTGTCAAAAACGTTTGTCTCTGGTCAATGAGCTTGAAAACGTCAGTCCTGACACCCCGCTCCAGGATCAGGACGTTCAAGTTACTTTGCTTTAAACTCACTTCTGCAGGTTTAAACAGTCCAAAAAAAGATCCCCCTTCTTCTCCTGCTACCGAAGGGGGGTTCAACAGTTTTAAATGATGAAAGCCAATCCTTTAAAAGCGATTTTCTGAGCTCTAGTTTACGTTGTCTTTGCTTTATTCTGTCTACAAAGAAACCTTCCTGTTTAGACCTTCCCGTTTCAGTACCGAATTAAAATAAATTTTTAAGTCCAATTCCTTTCTTCTCGCAAGTCCTTATTTAAAGTCCGATTGTTCAAAGTTTAGGTACTCATGGGTGCTTATTTTAGAAGCCAAATTGTCCCAGGAAAAAGGCAGCACTCTCCGGCAACGGCTGTGCGGCTTCGCTCCACGGAAATAGCAGTTGACTCACAGCACCGCGCCACTTCCCCCTCTTCACTTCGGAGCCCGTTTGTGGGTTCCTTTGCGGGTTGGGGGGGCGCTAAGGGTGTCCGCCAAGTCCCATGGTCACAGGCTTCATCCGCCTGTGATTTTTAGCAGGGTCCCCGCTTCGCCGTAGCGGAAAAGACCCGTTTCGCGCAGAGCTGGTCCCTCCAGTTCAGAGGGAGTCCGCCATTGCCGATGGCACCACCCCGGAAGTCTTCGCGGTGCCTGCCCCGTATGTAGTCCCCCATCCTCTTCCCCAAGGCCAGGAAGGGGGAGAGGGAGGAAGGGGAAAGACCTCCAACAACACAGCTCCCCACCACCCACTATGCAGCCAGAAGCAGCAAGGAAGTGACTGGCTTATATTTGGGGGTTTTTTTTCTCCCCCCCCTCCAGTTTTAAAGGCACAGCTTATATTCGGGTGTGGCTTATATTTGTGCCAATATGGTAACAATAGTTTGGGGGCTCAGTGTCGCACACTTGCTAGGAGAGGGAACCATAGCTCTGGGGGCAGCACACCCAATGGAAGCTGTTCCATTAGGACAAATGGAGCACTGCCTCACCAACCTCCCTCTTGATTCCTTCAAGCTCACTTGCTTTCTTCCTGCCCACTTCCTCCTCCTTGGTCCCAGTGTTGCCCTTGCAGAACTCAGCAGGGAGGAGCACGGGGATAAGGATAAAATGAGAACCATTTGGCTCTGGCTGCCTTTGTCTCCAGCTCCCCCTACAGCTGGCCTCCCTGCTTTCCCCCAGTCCCTATGGTCACCAGCCACCACTGAGATCACCTGCTTTGGGTGCAGAAGGCCCCAGGTTCAACCCTCTGCACCTCCAGGCAGCCGGCACCAGGGAAGACCCTTCTTCTTTGCCTGAGGTCCTGGGGAGCAGCCTCAAGTCAGAGTAGACAGTCCTGGGCTAGCGGGATGAATAGTTCAGCCTAGTATTAGGCAGATTTCCTTTGTTCCCAGTTCTTGCCCTGTATTACTGGGGTTTCCTGCTGGGCAGTTTCCTAGGCCAGTGGTTCTCAAAGGGTGCAGCAGGAGAGGATGGCAAACATGGCAGGAAGATTCTAAGACAATCAAATAAACATTTAAACATTTCAGTGTAGTATAGTATGAAAATATTTTTATTTTCAGAATATGGATAGAGTTTAGTTTCCCCCCAAAATGAGAGCATCAAGGGATACTGTGGACAATCCTGGTTGCGATCCGGTGCCACCATTCAGAGTGCTGGAGAATGGCATTGTCTATTCTTCTGCAGTTCTCCACAACATTTTGTTGCGAACATGTGAATGATCAGAAAAGAGAAAGGCTCCTTTGTGTTGATGAGGAGACGAGAGCTTGACTGTCTCAAATTAGACCTCGTATAAATGAGATCACCCGGCAAAAGCAAGTTCACACCTCTCACTGAGTTTGTCTACATACTTAAGGTACATACGTAAGAGGCTCGTTTATAGTAATATTTTGGGAGCAGTTCATGTTCTTAGGTAACCTGCTTTGTTTTTATACTTTCTGATGCTCCGTGATCATATAATAAAGTAGTTGTGTTCTGTGTTGTATAAATCGAGCCCTGATCGGAGTTGCTCCTTTTTTGTTTTTGCAATGTATTTCTTACCAATTAAAAAATCAATGTGGCGCGAGAAAGTTTTTATTCCGAAATCATGGCCCAGAGGAAACAGCTTGAGAACCCCTGGCCTAGGCAGCTGGTGCTTCTGTAGCCACACTGCCAGGCGCTGGGAGTCTCTGAAGGCCATGCCTAGGCAGATGGGGAGAAGGGTGTGTTGATGTGGAAACCTCTGGATTTTGCATGTGGCTGCAATGTAGCCTCCCATGCATAGGGAAGGGTCCAATCCATTGTTCCTCCCCTGGAAGGCTGCCTACAATGGAATGTGGCCTCTGGGGCTGGAAGAAGATGTCCCCCCACCTCCTTTGTAGGCTGTGGCCTCTGAGCACGTGCTCAGAGGAGGAGAGGGAGGCCCATGGGAGGCATCCTGCCAGCTTGTGCACAATGGAGATAGAGCATTTGGATGGTTTGTTTGGACCATGCTGAACCTGGGTCGGCAGGGCTGCCACCTGGCCAGCTGCAGCCCTCTGCCTGGAAGCACTCCTCACCTCTCTGGCTGACCCTGTTCCCACCAATGGCATGGTGGTGGTCAGCACTGAGCATGCTTCCATGGGTTTCGTCCTGGCCCAGTCCTGGCTCCGTTGCAACATAAGCTCCTCGGGTCTGCTTCCCCGCCCCCACCCCGGCCACTCCGCTACCCCACATTTGCTGCTTTCAATGGAGCCGCTCTAGATGTGAGCAAGCGCCACTTGCCCAGAGCTGCCTCTGCAGCCGGCAGGCCACTTTCTCATGCTCCAGTAATTCAGAAGCGGCTTGGCGGAGCCCTTTTGAGCCCTCCCCAAAGAATCATCTGCCGGATTCAAGGAAATTAATGTCTTCCTCCCATCGTCTCCTGTGTCTCAGCGCCCTCACAAGAACGTAGGAGGAGCCTGCTGAGTCAGGCCAGTGGGTCATCCAGCCCAATACCCTGTTCTCACAGGGGCCAACCAGGGGCCTCTTTTGGGAAATCCGAGTGCAACAGCCCTCTCCCAACCTGCAGTTCCCATTAGCAGGGATTCAGAGGCATAACACCTCCAACAGTGGAGGCAGAGCATAGCTACCATAGTCATGGCCGCCTCCATTAATTTATCTAAATCCCATTTTAATGGTTGGCCGCTTTCACTGCTTCCTGTGGCGGCGAGTTCCACAGTTTAATTATGTGACACATGAAGGGCTCTCAAATGGCTACTGGGCACAGTAGGGCACAGCACCAAAGCGCAGGAGCATTCTTCCGTTCTGCGGCATTCAGAAGAATTGTCTCCAACTGCAGTGGCAGAGCAAAGCCATCATTGCTAGGAGCCACTGATAGCCTTGTCCTGCATGAAATTGTCTACTGCTTAAAGCCACCCAAGTAGGTGGACATCACTATGTCCTTTGTGAGTGAATGCCGTTGTTGGAACTATTTGCTGGGTGAAAAAAGGACTCTTTCTTTGACCTTCCAACATCCCGCTTCACTTGATGTCCCTCATATTAGGAGAGAGAGAAAAGGAAAAAAATCTTATCCCAATCCACTTTCTCTGCAACATACATAATTATAAGCCCGTCTGTCCTGTCTCCTTTCACTCTGCTTTTCTCTAAACAAAAAAGCCTCAAATGTTATTATCTTTTCTCATAGGGGAGTTGCTCCATCCTGCTGATTATTTTGGCTGCCCTTTTCTGAATCATTTCCAGCTCTACCTTACTGCTTTTCAGATGAGGCATCCAGAACTGTGAACAGTATCCCAGGTGTGCCTTGCACCACAGATTTTCACAATGGTATTATTGTTCTAGCAGTGGTGGTGGGGAAGCCTCACATGGTTTGGTCCGCAGTGGTCCCCACCTGCTACATAGGGCACAATTTAAGCAGTTTGGCTTGGCCCTTTCACCTCGTCCTCTTACGGCCTCACCAAAGGAGGGATATAAGGCAGCAGCTATTTCCATTCACAACCATCACTGTTTTGTTCCACTGCAGTTTGGTGCCTGCCAAATACAACGTTATTCATCTCCTTGCCTGCTATTTAATGTAATTCACCTAATTATTTATGTAAGCTGTGCATTTAATGTAATGAATGACGTAATTAATTCCACACCATTCCTTTCTATGCAAAGGCCATTTAGTTCAATGCTAAGGACGCGCAATTTAAATGGGGAACCCCCCCCCCCCACTATAATTTGTGGACTTTAACCCCTCCACCCCCAACAGCGAATACCAGCCAGTGTTCGCCAGAATAGTTTCTTTTCTGCTGGACAAGAAATCAAACTTTAGCAATTTTTGTGTCTGTTGCCATTTTCATCAGGGTTCTTCCGACTTCCTGATTTCTCTGCTTCCCTTCTCTGCAACCTGCACTTCCTTATTTCCCTTTGCCTGCTTCCTTGCAGAAGGCAGCTCTCGTCTGGGGTGAGGGGAAACCTGCCTTGCGGCTCATTGCATGATGCTGAGATGCTTCGGGGTGATTGTAGGTGAGGTTTGGCATTGCCGGTCTAAGCAGACTGGTTGTCTCGCTGGCATCTCCCTGCCCAACCCATCCAAACTCTGCACCACCCCATGTCTTCCCAGATCAATGAATTTCCCCTCCCCCTTATCGCCAGGGCTGCCAAAGGCAGGTGTGTTTACTTTCTGTTGTAATTGTTCTTGAAGTTGTCACACTGACCTGGTTCCACTGCTTCCCTGGTATTGAGAGGGATGGTTGCGCCAGGTGCCTCCCAGAGAGGAGGGGTTGAGCTGGCAGATAATGAGGGCCCATGGCAGGGCCTAGAATATGGGCCATTGCCATCGTCATCAGTAATAATATTCATGTTTATTTGTCTATTTATTGATTTCTTTTATTACAGCATTTCTATCCGTCTTTCTGCCAGGGAGTTTAAGGTGGCATAAATGGTTCTCCCACCCACCCCATTTCCATTTTACCCTCACAACAACCCTGTGAAGTAGGTTAGACTGAGATGTAACAGCTGGCCCAAGGCCAACTAGCGAACTTCATAGCTGAGCAGGGATTTCTCTGCTTTCCCAAGCTTCAGAAAACGGCAAGCGTAATTATCAAGGGGATGGAGCAGCTCTCTTATAAACGAAGGTTGCAGTGTTTGGAACTTTTTAGTTTAGAGAATAATGACAGGAGTTGGGGACATCCAATGAAGCTGAATGTTGGAAGATTCAGGGTGGATAAAAGAAAGGATTCTTTGTGTGGTGCATAGTTATGGCCACCAGCCTAGGTGGTTTTAACAGAGAATTAGACACATTCATGGAGGTAGAGGGCTTTCAATGGCTGCTAGCCCTGATGGCCAGGCTGTGCCTTCATAGCGGGAGGCAGTAAGGCTTCTGATTACCAGCTGCTGGAAACCACAAGAGGGAAGAGCGGCTCTTGTGCTCGAATCCTGTTTGCAGGTTTCCCACAGGCATCTGGTCACCGACTGTGAGAACAGGACGCTTGACTAAGTGGGCCATTGGCCTGACCCAGCAGGCTCTTATTAGGTTCTTAGGGTTCTATCCCAGCACTCACCACTATGCTACTCTGGCTATCAATATATGGTGCTTTCCCCAAGTGCACGTCATGTGCATTATCTTGGCATGCCTTACAACTGCAGTACTGCAGGTAGGCCAGTGTTCATTTTTAAGAGGTTTTAAAATCCCAGCTCCTCCCCATCTATAAAATTCCAACTCAAGAAGACGTAAGTTGGATAAAGTTCGCGCAGAGTGAAAATACCTATCCTATCAGAAGCCTTTTTTTTTCTTTTTAGTGACTCCTTTGAACAGTTTCTTCCTACAAACTAAAGAAACCAAGCACCAAGTTTCCATTTTCTGGACTGGTGAGCCACTGTCTGATGTAGACTGATGGATGCTTTCCTGCCCAAGCTCCAAAATATATAACTTAATAAGCTTTAAGATGTGTCACTTGATCTGCTTTGCATGTCCTGGCTGGCATCTCTGTAAAGCACAAAGTCTCACAGGAACACATCTCACACTGCCAGATTCAGAGATCTTTATACATACATATATATATATATATATATATATATATATATATATATATATATATATATATATATATCCTGGCATGGCGAAGCTTTTATCTAAAATATAAGGTGGAAGAACATGATGTTTGCATCTGAGATTTGGACTTACTAAGGACACAGGCCAAAAACCTCATTTAACGAGTGACGGGGGAGGTGAGCAAGAAGGTACTGGGCTGGTTCCAAAGTGAAGTTAAGGATGCTAATTGTACCTTCAGACACCTGAGTGAAGCCAGTCAAGTGCTTAAATTGTGTTATCCTTGTGGAACACTAAAGCTGTTTAAACAAAACAAAAAATCCTTCCAGTAGCACCTTAGAGCAGTGTTTCCCAAACTTGGGTCTCCAGAGGTTTTTGGACTACAATTCCCATCATCCCTGACCACTAGTCTTGCTAGCTAGGGATGGTGGGAGTTGTAGTCCAAAAGCAGCTGAAGACCCAAGTTTGGGAAACACTGCCTTAGAGACCAACTAAGTTTGTTATTGGTATGAGCTTTCATGAAGAAGTGTGCATGCACACAAAAGCTCATACCAATAACAAACTTAGTTGGTCTCTAAGGTGCTACTGGAAGGAATTTTTTGTTTTGTTTTGTTTCGAATACGGCAGACCAACACAGCTACCTACCTGTAACTAAAGCTGTTTGTTCGGTAAAAATGATCCAGGGGAATAATGATCAGAACAGTGGGTTAGGGAGAGACCCCTCCATGTGCAAAACTTAGAGGCAAGGTAATAAGATATGTAGGAACCCACCAGGAGCTGCTTTTGTGGGGGCTCTGAGCTGTGGTTGTGTCCGACCCCTCCAGCCCTAGGTGCTTTCCTTTTGAGTCCTCATGGATTCAGTTTCGTTGGTGCGAACCATGCATCACATTGCGAACCATGCAAACACATTGCAAACTCTGCCTAGTGCAAAACTGTGGATAGTGGTTTAAACTCAGCTGGCAGGATTAGCCCTGAAACTTACAGAGTTATGCTGAAGGCATATGAGCATGTACAGAATACATCTCTCTTGCCCCTGGGTCATTCGTTCATTGATTGATTGACTCCAGTTAATTGCTTGTTGCTTTTCAGGTCAAGTCTCTCTCAAAGCATTTTACAGAGAGGAATAGGAAGGCTTTTTGACCCCACAGCTCTGGAATTCGCTTCTAGCTGACCTGCGTAAAGTTGCCACATTTCAGGATTTCAGAATGGCCTTGAATAGCCACTTGTTCTCACAAGTGTTATTCCCTTTGCTTTACTGTACTCCTTTTGCTTGACGGATTTGCTAAAAGTGTCTTTTGTTTCCATGCTAGATATGTACGTGCTGTTCCTGGTTATATCAGTGTTATGGTTGTTTTGAAAGTTTTGTATTGCATTTTCTTTTATCACTCTTTAAAAGTTGCATTTTTATTTGTGTGCAGGTTGCCTTGAAAGTGTTCTGATCATAACAGTGATCTATACATATTTTTAAATAAAAGCAATAGACTCTCAGGCAGAATAAGAAGCAGTGCCCTGGGGTTGTATCCAGTGCAAGTTCCACTCAGAATACAGTGGTACCTCGGGTTAAGAACTCAATTCGTTCTGGAGGTCCATTCTTAACCTGAAACTGTTCTTAACCTGAAGCACCACTTTAGCTAATGGGGCCTCCTACTGCTGCCGTGCCACTGGAGCACGATTTCTGTTCTCATCCTGAAGCAAAGTTCTTAACCCGAGGTACTATTTCTGGGTTAGCGGAGTCTGTAACCTGAAGCGTCTGTAACTTGAAGCGTATGTAACCCGAGGTACCACTGTAAACTTGTTTAAATTAATGGACATGACCAACTTACATGCATTAAAATAGTAATAACAGCTTATTATTTATATGTCACCCATTTGACTGGATTGCCCCAGCTACCCTGGGTGGCTCCCCCCCCCAAAAAAAATGATAAAAACACAATATAACATCAAACACTAAAAACTTGTTTTAAATGGGTCTATTCTGAGCACCGTTGGAAACTACCCCTGGTTTGCTCATAAAATTAAGAAACTAGATGGTCAAACAAACCATGGCTTGTTTCCCTAGAGTTTGTTTTGTTTTCCGGCCACTCTTGCCTTGTGAACTTTGTAGCTTGGTGAGCGTTTGGGGTGGTGCACCAAACAAAGCATGGTTAAAGGAAGGGCATAGTTAAAGCAGAGCAAGGTTCATAAGCAAACAACAAGCCACAGCTTCAGGTCACGTCTGTTGGCAGTAAACAAACCATGGTTAGGCCACTGGGAAGTGTCCACACATAGTACAAAACCAAGGTTTAATGAACCATAACTTAGTGTTATGTGTGAGCTGAGACCACTGAGCCATGAGAGATGCTGAATTAGACTACTGAAATTGTCTTAAGGAGAGTCAGCAGGGAAAGTTTCAGGCCTTCGTGACTGCCATAAGAACGTAACAGGGGTCCTGTTGCATCACAGCCAAAGAGGACTTGTCTAGTAGTCCCTCATCCTGTTCTCACAGTGGCCAATCAAATGTCCTAATGGGAGGTGTGAAAGCAGGACCTCTGTTTAACAGCACCTCTCCCCACTTGTGATTCCCAGCTGGGGATGGGGCTTGTTTCTTGTCTGTGCTCAGCTAACGCTCGTGGTTTTTTTGTCATGCTGCCTGGGATAGTTCCAAAATGCAGTTTGCATTAGAGCAGGGGTCAGCAAATTTACCACGCCTCGGGCCGGTGTCTCCAGCACCAATCACGCAGTGGGCCAGAGGGTGGGGGAGCGCATGCCTATATGCATGTGCACATGCTATTTCCGGCACACTTCCGGGTCAGAGGAGCACAAGCTATTTCCGGTGCTCCTCGGACCCGGAAGTGGGCAGCTGCGCAGCGCAGCACCGGTAAGAACGGGCGGCGGCAGCAGGCGGCGAGGGGCGGCGAGTCCTGCAGGCCTTATCTGGCCCACGAGTCTTAGTTTGGGGACCCCTGCATTAGAGGTACATCTCAGCCTGTCACAAAAAACATTTACAGATAGGTAGCCGTGTTGGTCTGCCATAGTCAAAATAAAAAAATTCCTTCCAGTAGCACCTTAAAGACCAACTAAGTTAGTTCTTGGTATGAGCTTTCGTGTGCATGCACACTTCTTCAGATAAGTGTGCATGCACACGAAAGCTCATACCAAGAACTAACTTAGTTGGTCTTTAAGGTGCTACTGGAAGGAATTTTTTTATTTTGACAAAAAACATTGTTAGCAATCTCAGTTCTATTGTTGAGCTCTGATCTGCCAAGCTTGAAAATGTCTTTATTGATCTCTGCTCTGCTGCCCCATACCTGCCTATGAAAAACGAAGTGCCACTGAATTATGTGCAACTTACCGTATTTTTCGCCCCATAGGACGCACCGCCCCATAGGACGCACCTAATTTTTGGGGGGGGGGGATAAAGGGGGAAAAAAATTCCCTCCCCAGGCACGGGGCAGGCGCCGGGGAAGCCTGAGCTTCCCCCGACCCCAGCCTGCAGAACAGCCTGCTATCTGCAAGCCTAGGGAGCCGCGCCGGTCTCCCCAGGCTTGTGGAGAGGTGCGCGAAGCCCGGGGGCTCTCTTCAGCGCGCACCAGGCTTCGGAATGCAGACAGCTCTGCGCCACCCTCCGGAGCCCTGCGTGGCTTTGCGCCGGGATCGGGAGGGTGGCGCGGAGCTGCAGGAAGCCCTGGAGTGCAGGCAGCTCTGCGCCACCCTCCAGAGCCCCACGTGGCTTCACGCCGGGATCCGGGGGGTGGCGCGGAGCTGCAGGAAGCCCTGGAGTGCAGGCAGCTCCGCGCCACCCTCCAGAGCCCCACGCGGCTTTGCGCCGGGATCCGGAGGGTGGCGCAGAGCTGGAGGAAGCCCGGGAAAGCCTGCATTCGCCCCATAGGACGCACACACATTTCCCCTTCATTTTTGGATGGGAAAAAGTGCGTCCTATAGGGCGAAAAATATGGTACTTCTGAGAAAGTGGCATATTTGTTAAACAGATAGATTGGCTTAAGAACTATTCAAAGCCTTAAGCATGCAGCCAGATAATGATGGAGAGGGAAAGGTGGAGATTTTTTTTAATGAAAGGTATTTGAGTGGGGTGTTAATGCTACTGTTCCTCATGCCTTCATTGAGGAACTGAGAACCTTTTTTAAAAGAATCTTACAGGGTAATTCTAAACCTTTCTACTCAGAAGTGAGCTCTGTGAAAAGTGGCATATTTGTTAAACAAATAGACATTGGTTTAACAACAGAGCTCTTCAAAGGCTTTAACATGCAGCCAGGTAACAATGGGGAGCAAGGAACACAGAGAGTTCTGATGTACCTTTAAGCAAATCGGTTTGGATGGGAACCAGAAAAGCAGTTACAAGAAGTGCGGCAGCTTATTTTCAATCTCTTTCCTAATAATCCCAAACGTGCTATTTCTTTTAAGCAAGTACCACACACTGGGTCAACATATTTACTAAGCTGTCCACTGTGACTTTAAGGCCACCCCAGTTCTTGCTTATTCACCACCAGTTCAGATAGTGTTTGTGTCGTGCCCAAGATTGGGGGGCTGACTTGTGTCGCATGTGCATGATGTCATGCACACATGGCATTGGGAGGAGTCCCAGTGCAGAGCCCAGTGTGGCAGGGATCCTCTCTTGTGCTCAAGAGGAGTCAGCCACTGAACCGCACTGCATTTGTCGTCCTCTGCCCCCTCAACATTGAGGAGGGCTGGCCCCCTGCCAGCAAATATTGAGGGGTCAAAGACCCCTCCACCCCTAGGAGTTGGTGCACCTGATTAGAGTACAGTGGTACCTCTTTGCCCTGCTGTTGCACATAATCAACTGCTTAACTCACTTGTTACCTTGATGCTTTGTCGCTATACCCTTACTCTTTTGCTTATATGCTTCCGTTTTCACCTTAAAAATGCGATCTTTTGGACCCTGAAGCCTCTCTTCTACTTTTTTAATTCTAATCCGTCTCTCCCACTAGCTAGGGCCAGAATGTGGAATGATCTATTAGTGGACTATTTTCAAAATGCTTTCAAAACAGGCTCACACTGCACTTTGTAGTCCTGGCAATCAGGCTTGAAAGCACAGCAACACCTGAACCTCTTTGAACCTCTGGTTTTCTTGGAAATTCAAGGAGCAATCCTGGGAGGAGAAGCAGCTTCCCCTGCACTTCTGTGACTTCCCATAACCCTTCAGCTGATATGTGGGTGGGAGTGCACCATAGACCAGCAAAGGAACAACCAGGAGCACATTTTAACCTCCTGATTGTTCCCTTGAAGCCCCAAAGGAAGGCTCCCTATCCCTGGCTCAGCACCTCCTCTCATACCTACATTGCTCAGATGAAGGATCCAAGCCTGGGGCAACAGTTATATAGGTCCAACCAGCCCCATAATAGGCTTTTCAAGGCACCTGGGCAGGTTGGGCTGGCAAAGCAGTAGTGTGGTCTCCGGCCATTGCAGGGGTTGTTCTGCTTGACCAGGCCAACCTGTTTGGACTACACCTCTGCTGCTCTGAGCAGAATTGCCCTGCCCTTTCCACTCAGAGGTGGAGGGAGCTGGGGGCATACTCCTCGGGGGGCATGCAGCGTTTGTTTCTCTGAAAGGTTGCTCACCACCCAACCTGGAACCTATAAATTATCGTTACTTATTTATCTTGTTCCATTTTGTTTATCGCAAAGCAGACATTGGCTGGCCACCTGTCATGTATGATCTAGCTGAGATCCCTGCATTGCAGGAGGTTGGAGCAGAGGGCCCTCGGGGGTCCCTTCCAACTCTTATGATTCTATAAAGCGATTAACAATTTTAAAAAATTATAGAAGCATCAATAAAAACATCAACGATAAAAACACAATCCATTTAAAGTCCAATGCGGTTGCAGACTAGGATACGGGCCTCCACTTAAAAGGCTTGTTGAAAAAAGGAAAGTCTTCAGTAGGGTGCAAAAAAGACAGTCGAGGGGGTCTGGTGCCTGTCTGATACGAAGCAGCCGGGAGATCCAAATGTTAGGTCCACCAGGCTAAAGTCCCAATTCTTTCATTGTAGCGCATGGACCTCCTGATAGGTTGGCATCGCTGCCGTGTATAATGATTGGGGATATAATCAGCAAGAGTGCATCTTAGGCTGCATTCACATGGCAGCTTACCCTGTTTTACTTATTTTCCCCTAACAGTTAATATCTGCATTGTATTTGAGCTGCCACACGACTTCAAAGCAAGTTCTATAAATATGTTGGAATATAGCGCATGTTTAGTGCCTGATGTCAGCCCCAACGAGGCCGTGGCTATTGAACTCCTGTGTGTCCTTTTCTTCCTCCTCGCAGAACCATCAGCACCGGAGGAGCTGCAGCACCTGCCAAAAGGGAGAGGTCGTCGTGGGCACACCGAGGACTCTGAAGACGAACCCGCTGGCTGCCGCCTGCCTTGCTCCGCCTTGCTTCTGGACGACGCACCCCCTCTCAGAAAACCTTCCCTCTCTGCCATGGGGGTTCTGTGAGCCCCAAGAATCTGCTTGAGGCCTGGCTTCCAGTGCTACCCTCCCCAGACCATGTGGTGGTCACTCCTCCGAGGCCCACCGCTCCTTTCCCCCTTTCTGCAAGTGACCGAAGTTGCCACCGGCTGGGAGGCCCGCCTGGCGCTGTGGATCCTCAGCTTCGCCTCGGCCGTGGTGCAGATGGAGAGCCAGGCGTACTCTCCCACCGTCAACACGCACTATGGGAAGCTGCGGGGCGTGCGGGTGCCCTTGCCCAGCGAGATCCTGGGGCCCGTGGACCAGTACCTGGGGGTCCCCTACGCAGCGCCCCCCATCGGGGAGAAGCGGTTCATGCCCCCCGAGCCACCCCCCTCCTGGTCGGGGATCCGCAACGCCACACACTTCTCCCCGGTGTGCCCGCAGAACATCCACACAGCCGTCCCCGAGATCATGCTGCCCATCTGGTTCACCTCGAACCTGGACATTGTGGCCACTTACATCCAGGACCCCAATGAGGACTGCCTGTACCTCAACATCTACATCCCCACTGAGGATGGTGAGTCCCCAGCGGGGTTGCCTCCAGGAGACGCGGCGGCTCTCTGTTTTTCGGTGGTTGGTCTCATGCGGTTGCAGCATGCCAGCGTTGACCCCCTTCCCTTCCTGCTCCTCCCTCCCCAGCCACCCAACGCATGTCTGTCTGTTTGTGGAGATGCTTCTCTCTGCCCATGCTGCTTGCATTGTGCCCTCCTCCTGGCTGACATTTTTTCTCCCTGTTCCCTCTCTCTCTCTCTCTCTCTCCCGCGTACACTCCTTTCTCTCTGTCTCATGTGTGCTGTGCCTCTGCCCGTCATGCCCCTCTCCTGCCATGGCATCCTCATCCTCATCACGGCCTCCTCTCTTGTGTTGCAACAACAACAACAAAACAAAAACAAAGAAAACTCTCTGGCTGACTGCAGATCTTCATGGCGAGTGGCTGGTTCCCGGGCACCCAGGTTCGGCCAGGTTCGGCCCTGAGTTTGGTTTGGGGTTCCCTCCTTTCTGTTCTCTTTCTCTTTCTCTCCCCCCTCCCACTTTTTCATGTGCTGTTATTCTGCAGAGGGCAGGGAGTAGGGACTGTCTCTCTTTTTCTCCCTCTCTTCCCTTTCCTACTTTCTCTCTTTCTCTTTCTTGCTGGGACAGCATTGCTTCTGAAACTCCCCAGAAACCAAGGCTGAGTTACAGGACTTCCCTCTCTCTCTGGTGCCACTGTTAGTGACAAGGCCTTGCATGGGGGGAGGCGCAAGGGGGCCTGGCCCTTTGTGGTGAGGCTGGGTGCCCTTCTGCATTAACCCTTCCTTTCCAGGGGGTTCTCCTTCTTCCAACCGTAAGTAGCACAGCATGGAAAGGACCTTTTTTCAGCCTCACCACAAGGGGAGGGGAAGCCCAGCCATAGAGACATTGGGGAAGGCAGGGCAGGGGGGGGCTTTTGTCTGTACAGAGCAGCACTGGGGAGGGCTAGTGACCCCTTTCCCCCTCCCCCATGGGTGAGGTGGCAGCTTCCTGCTTAGCGTGCCCTCCCCTCTCCCCCCCCCTCCCAGCTCACTTTTTCTTGGCTCCAGAGTTTTTCTCCCAGAGCAGCAGCAACCCCCACCCTGAATTTCTCCCTCTCCTTCCTCCTGCGGTCAGTCCCAAGGGTGGGGGGAGGGAAAAGGCTGTGGGTGGAGGGGGGACAGGGTGTGGGTGGTGGGGTACTGGTGGGGTTACAATGAGGCTGGATTGCATGCCTGCGCTGTCCGCTGGAGCCTCCTGTTATTTTGTAGTCTTTTATTCATTTTACAGTAAAACGGATTTCCAAGGAATGCGCCCGAAAACCCAACAAGAAAATATGTAGGAAAGGAGGTAGGTAGCGAGCCGGGGGGGCGGGGCTGGCAAGAGGGGCGCAGAGAGAGGCAAGAGAGAGGGAGTGAGCGCGAGGGGCGCCTGGCCTGCCCCATCCACAGCAGCGTTCCCCCCTCCTCATTCTCTGGGAGGGAGGGGGAGGGCCCTCCTCTGGAGCTCACAGGGGAGGGGATCTGTCTGTCTTTCTGTCCGTCCATCTTCTGTTGGGAGGGAGGCGGCTCCCTCTTGGAACACCCCACTCTCTCCATTTGCCCTTCCCACTCTGATCAGGGCTGGTCTTCCTAGTGATGCAAACCTGCCCTGTCGGTGTGGGCTGCCTGTCATCTGGGGAGGGGAGGGGCCTTCAGATATGGGGGTTCCCTTTGCCCTCCCCACTGGCAGAGCTGTGAGAAACACCCAACAGCATCCATCTCTGGAAAAACCATGCTGCTTCTTCTCCAGCAGCAGACCAGGGATGTCACGCTTGGGGGGGGGCAGCGTAGCAGCAAAGCGGAGAGGGGGCAGGGGTCTGCTTGAAATTTGGCCATACAAAATGGAGTTTGTCCCCCCTCCACTGGCACCCCCCCAGGCCCCGAGCTTTGTATGTTGGGTGTGCGGCTAGGGGGATGTGACTGGCTCTGGTTGCCATAGGAACTGCCTTGTTCCCTGTGCCATCTCTGTCCTGCCATTGCATCCTGTAGAGCTGCTGCCCCCCCCCCAGTTTCTTTGGTGGGCTGTGCTGCCAAACACACCTGGGCACCCAGCCGCAACCCCCTCCCTGCCTTTCCTCTCTTTCACGCGCTCCCCCAAGAGACCCTCCTCTCAACACGCCTCGCTTTGGGGGTGGGTGGGTTTCCTCCTTATCTCCCCTCCTTTCTGCTGTGGCAGAGATGGGTAAGGCAGCATGTGCCTCTCCTCTGAGAGGGGGTCCTGACCTGAGCCACGGTGAGCTTGGCCTTCTCTTCCTCAGCTGGTACTTTACAAGGCAAGCTGCCTTTGCACTCATTCCTCACCCTGCCCTGGTCCTCTTCGGACTCCTCACTTTGCTTCGCCAGCTTCTGCCTGCCCCGGCTATTCAGACAGCATCTCTTTGGGCACCAGGGCTGCTTCTCAAGGGGCCAGCGCTGGCACATTGTCATGGCCACTTCAAAGCTCTGGCTCACCTCCTGAAGCTCCTTGGCCGGGCCTGTTAACTCCAGGTGTGCAGAAGCGGGCAAGGAAAGGCTGGCTGGCAGGGAGGGGAGATCCAGCTCTGCCTGGAGGGGCTCCCAGTACGGGCCCTCAGAGTGATCTCTGGTCTTCCAAGCACTTGCCAAATCGGCATAGATCCACAAAGCCCCAGAATGGCCTGCACACCCTGTTCCCTTCTTCCTTGGCAAGCATTTGGTCCAGCTTTAGCAGTGGAGCAGCAGCTTTCAGATGGATAATGCGACAGTAAAAATATTGTCAGGATATATTTCCATTATTCCTCAACTGAGTCCCCGGGGTGTCAATGTGGAAGCCCCACAGCTAATGAAGTTCCCTGGAAATGTCCTCTGCTCATATCCTTCTATGCATGGCAAGAGACCTAAAGCACTTGGGGTGGTGGAAGATGGGGAAACCACTTGGGAGGTTGTCAAAGTCCCCCAAACTGCATGTAAGTGCACTTCGTTTTTGTTGCAGCGCAATGAACTTGCATGGTGTATCACGAAGGATAGGAGAACAGGTCACTTTCCCCAAGGAGGAGGTGGTTGTAATCTTCAGCAAAGGAGGAGCAACAGGGGAAGGGAGCATGGGTTAAAGTGGGGAAATGAACATAACATTATATCAGGGTTACATTTGAAGCACTGTGATATCACTTTAAACAGTTATGGCTTCCCACAAAGAATCCTGAGAACTCTAGTTTTCTAAGGGTGCCGAGAGTTGTTGAAAGACCCCTTGCAGAGCCACAGTTCCCAGTACCTTCAACAAACCACAGTTCCTGGGATTCTTTGGGGGAAGCCAGGGCTGTTAAAGTTGTTTAAGAGTTCTTTAAATGTACACTGTGGATGTGAGCGTCTGTGTACTCAGCCTAGGATGGGAACAAGGAGATTGTGCTTGAAGACTTTGAAGAAAAGGTGGGTTTTAAGGCAAGATTTGAAGGAAAAGATGGAGGAGGGAGCAGGTTACTATCCTCAAAGTTTGCCAGGCTTAGGAAACAAACTTTGCAGAAGAACAAGACTTGGCTCCTTCAGGATCCTTGAGTTTACTGAAATATCCGGTACAGCTGTGTCAGTGGAAATACTCCACTGATTTCTCCAGGGGGGTTGATCTCAGATGGGCCCAGCCAGGTTCCCAAGTCACCTGCACCTGGGGAAATTGGAGGCATAGCCACGAATACTGAGACCCCATTGAAGAAAGGTGTGCCAGCCCTTTGGTACAGCTTCCAGTGTGCCCCTGTGCAGGTGTGTCCACTGTTTCAAGCTGGGCAAGTATTCCCATATTTGCTCAAAGACTCACTGGAATTAGCTTGTAAGAGCTGTTTGACAGTTGCACCCACTCCCTTGGAAGCCAGTGGTCTCTCCTTTCTTAGAGGTTTTTAAACAGCGGTTGGATGGCCATCTGTCAGGGATTCTTTGATTCCTCCATTGCAGGGGGCTGGATGAGATAACCCTTGGGGCCCCTTCCAACTCTACAGTTCTTTGGTTCTGTGATTATAGGTCTGTTGAGAGGAAGTCCAATGAGAGAAAGAGATGGGGATTGCTCATCTGCAGAAATGTTAACTTTTCTGTTGACTAATGCTGAAGTAGAATTGCATTGGAGGTTTTGGTGCTGGAAGGGCAGAAACTTGACTGAAGCTAGCAGCTGGAAATGTTATCCATGAGGCCATGTCCCTTGACTGCCACTTTGGAGTCTATGTCCTTCTCTGTTTTACAGGAATAATGTGGCCCTGGGCAGCAGCTTGTGGGAGGGGTGTTTTTGATCAGGACTGCAATGCAGGGAGAAAGTGTTAAACCCTTCATTCCACTGGCAGCAGCCTTTACTGTTCTTCAAGATGAGATCTTGCCTCTTGTTTAGAAGGCTTTGCCTCTTGTTTAGAAGGCTTTGGTTAAAGCAGGCTGCATGCGTCCTTTGCTGTTAGTCCTTACATCCTGGCTACTCTGTAAAAGTTAACTTGAAACAACAACAACCTTCAAATTATTTAAGAGACACGCAAGTCTTGCGTATCAGTCTGCAAACTGGAATGAACCCTGATTCTGTGCCATTTCAATGAATTGCTTAGTTTTTGCTCCTGTGTGGTGAGATTTCAAGTTGAGGGCCTCACTATTGTGCACCATTCACAAACAAAGGAACCAAGATGGTCATTTCAAGTAATATAGCCTTTCACATTTCCATTCAAACACAAACACTCATGTTTTGATTCTGATTGTAAGTAGAGAGATCTGTTATGTTCTAATGACTGGGATCATTTTTACTTGTTCCTCACCCACCCTCTCTGGCTGTGGGGGAGGGAGGCTGCATTCTCCACTTCAGAGAAAGGAACTCACCTAGCCAATGAAGGCAATGAGATGCCCAGGGCTGTTGGGTGGCACCATTTCCCCCCCCCCCGTCCTCTTTCAGAACTGGGCTGGCAAGTACATAGGAGGGTGAGTACTCTCTGCTGCAAACATGCACCTGCACACACAGAGGGAGTTCAGGGCAGTGGGGTAATGAGCCATTCCTGAGGCCCCAGTCTGGAGCACAATAGGGAGGCATGTCCTTTACAACTCTTGACTGCATTTGCAAATAAAAGGGCTGTTTCTCTGGGCCACGCTTTGTTGCTGAAGATGCCATGGGAAGTTTTTGCCAAGGCCCCTGGTTTTTGTCTACCCTTCTTCACCCCTGCATGCCTGTCTCCTCTGCCTGGTGCAGCTGAAGCTTTATCTCCCATCTCTGCCTGGCTCTCCGTGGTGGCAGCAGCAGCAGCAGCCCCAGCCCATCAGCAGAGACTGGTCCCTGGGTGCGTGAGTGTGCCTTTCTCTTTCTGCTGCCGGCAGCGGGCCTTGGGAATGATGCAGTGCATTGTCTAGGCCTTCTGGGGTCCCCAAAGGCTGCCACGTCCTGCGTGCAGCAAGCAGGGATGTGAGGAGAGGAGTGGTGGCGGGAAGAAGGAGCTACCATCTCCCGTGGATTCCTCTTGTCTCCAAAAGTCTGCTCCTTTTGAGGGGAGAGGGGGGTGACAACAGGAGGGGAAACGGGTAGATGTTGTGCCCAGACCCGGCAGGATAGAGGTCCCTATAGGAGCGAGCGGAAGGCGGGAGGGACTCTGGTGCTCCTTGATGGGAAATGCAGTCTCTTTCTGCCTCGGTTTCCATGGCAACAGAACAGGCCTGGAATCTGAACTGCGGCTGCAGACAGGGGAGCTTTGTTCAGTCCAGGCAATGCTTTGTTCTGGCCCCAGCCTATCTCCTGCCCCCCAGCGTTGCAGGGTCTTTCTTACCTCCCTGCCTCACACTTTTCTACGCAGATTCCCTTGCGCGGTGGTGCAAGTATTTCAGGTTGCCAACGGCTTTGGCCGGGATGGGGGTGGGCATTTGTGTTGCAGCAGACCAGAGAGAGATGGTGGTGCTCAGGGCCACTAGTTTAAGTGTAGCCCTTTTTTTCTGCCACTAGCTTGCCTGCAGCCTGGAAAATCAGAATGGTTTGCTGCAAAGTGTGTAGGCAGATGATCCCCTCTGACCAGGGAATTGTGGCTCAGTCACAGTGACACCTGTGCAGAGTAGAAATGGAGGGGATAAATTCAGTTTGGTTCACATTGTAAAGCAAACCTGTGTACTTCATACTTCCCAAGACGCTATGCAAACCAAAGCACTGCTATCCTCCAAAGTTTGTGCTTTCCCAAATATTGAAATGCAGTTCTCCAGCCAAAAGAAAAGTGCACAAGGAAGCAGAAACTAAGGGCAAATCTGCATTAAAATGCATATATTTCTGGAAATAACATGCAGAAATGTGTTGCATTGGGGGAACTGCTTGCAAAATCTTTACATTAGGATAAATGAGGACTTTCCCCCCAAATATTTTTGCAAACTGATGTGGAAATACCAATGCACTGAACATTGCAAAAATGAAAACTTGGAAAAACAAATTGACAAAAGTCAGTCATTGCTTCTGTGATATAGGGCTAGGTGGCTGCGGCTGTTAGCCTGCGCTCTTGTGTGGATGGTTAAGGTCAGGGTTTTCTGTCTTCCAGAGGCAGTGGTGGGGAGCAGCATAATGGGTCCTGCAAGCTGAACTGATAACCTAGTTCTTCTGGGTAAAAATATGCTGGCTTGTCTTTGCTTGTGGCTGCTCCATGAGCCCATGGCTCCCTCTCTGCATATCCTTTGGCTTGCTCGTTTTCCAGCAAGCAATAACTTTTAAGATGAACACAGCCAAGTTTCTGTTCCCAGCTGTCTCCTGACAGCCATGCCAGTGATGGGCCTGCAAGGCAAAGAGCCCTTGGCTGTCTACATTTGGAAAACCAAGCTGGCCTCAGACAAGGGAAACTAGAAAGGTAGTCTGTGCTAGGTGGCTTTCCGGAGTGTGCATTCACAAGGGAAGTGAAAAATAAGGGATTTTTTTTATAAAAAGATGAAAGGGCTACTCATACTAGAACACATGTCTTTGATTCAGCAAGTGGCTCATTTATGCTTTCTGGAGCGCATGAAGAATGCTCAGGCATTAGAGAATAAAAGGCGTCCGTGGTGCCATGCGTGTGAACTTGCTAGGAGCCATCCTGTGATTTGCCAGGCAAAGAAGTAACTTGCTGAACTACCTCTCCGCAGTTCTCCTAAAGTAGCAATCTGCCTGCCTCCTCCACAACACCACCCCGCAAAGTGATGGAAAGTTAAATGAGCCCTCCCTGTGGCGAATATTGTATCTATGCATTGCATGCAGAAAGTCCCAGTCTTTGGCAACTGCAGTAGAAAAGATCAAACAAGTAGACAGGAAAGCCCCCCCCCCCCAACCCTCTATGTGCCTGATACCCTGGAGAGCTGCTGCCAGTCTGAGTAGGTGGTATATTGGGCTTGGTGCATCAACACTCCAAGGAAGCTTCATATGTTCATAGAAGGCTCTACTGCCATGAGCAACCAAGTTGTTGGCCAGATGAGATGGACACAGCCTCTTATCCCCAGGAACCTGGGGAAGATGGGGTGCTCCTCTCTGTCCCTTGCTAGGACTTCCCACTGCCCCACCAGCCTCTGCCACATGCATGTGAGCATGCTCACACCAATGTGCACGCACACACCTCTTCCTCCCCTCCCTCCTTCCCTCCTATGAACACACACTGGAATTGTGCATGTACAGCGTGGTTGGCAACGGGCAAGTGAGGGCCTTCTTGTTCACTGGCACCCATGTGCAAGCAACCGGTGACTTGAGTCTGATCACAAGGCATACACTGATCACGTATGCTGCTGCCCGTAAATGCACCCAACACTGCTGCCTCCCCAGGCAAAGGCAGCTGTGGCAGTTCTCTCTCCTTCCCCCACAACTTCTCCTCTGGTCTCTTGAGGGTTGTTGACTTTTCCAAGGGAACTGGTACCTCCCAAAACTCGGGCATCAGTCCCGGAGTCATCCCCGCCCCCCATGGGATAAGGAAGGGAACAGGCGGGTACCTGACCTGAAGCTGCAGTGTGGAGGGTCCCCATGGGTTCTATCAACCCCTCTCTTCCCATGCCTTCCTCGGGCCTGACTTCCAGAATCCCCTGCCTGGAAGAGGGCAGGCAGGTGAGCACCCTGAAGGAGGTGTCCCTGCTTGCCCTTCTCCCCTTGCTGTGAGTAGCCTCTTGCCTCACCTGGAAATGGAAGGGAAACTGCTCCGGACAGTCCCTGCCTCCCCCCCCCCCCAGTGCTGCTTTTGGAGGTCAGAGAGAGTGGGGGGCAAAAAGATGCTTTTTAGTGTGGAGCCCAAGCGCTACCCAGGTAACGTGCCACCTTCTCTGCAATCATGCTATTTTTGAATTCTCTTTTTGTTTCTTTTTTCTTTTGTTTCTCTTTTTCTTCCTTTTTTGTTTTTCTTCCCTTCCCCCCACCCTCCTCTTCATTTTCTCCCCCCCCCCCTTTTTTTTGTTCTGTCTCCTTCATGTTTGGTCCCCCCCAGGCGGCTCCAGCGCTAAGAAACAGGGCGAGGACTTAGCGGATAATGACGGGGATGAAGACGAAGGTATTTGTGTGCGCGCCAGGTGGCTGTGGCTGCATGAACCTGCTCTCTTTCTCTCTTTCTCTCTCACGCTTTCCTTTTCATGCGCGCTCCTCATTTGCTGCCATCCCAGGAAGTCCCCGCTGGTTTTTTCTTTTTGTGTGTGTGTCTTTCTGTCTCCTTGTGCTGAGCAGCTGCATGGGAGGGGCATGGTGGTGATGCTCTCTGAGCCTCGGCCTCCTCTTCCAGGGAGGTGGGCAGGGTGGGCAGGCAGGGGGCAGTGAAGGAGGGAGATGGAAGGGGCACCCAGCTCTGGGCGTGTGGTTGCTTATGGGAACCTGCTCACTGCCCCCATCCCCAACCCCACCTTGTCTCACATGGTGAGCTGGGATAAATGTTACATACCAGCTGTCGCCAATCTCCTGTTTGGACAAAAAGGTGTCCCCTTTGGATTTCCTGCTCAGCAGGTCTGGTCTCCCAAAGGCCTGCTGCCTGCTGGCTTGTTGCAGGGAGCATGTATTGTGGTCGCAGGAGAAGGCTCAGGTCTGAAGAACCTCTGTGCACCCTGCAACCAGCAATGCATGTCTCTCACTGCTCTTTCTCTCTGTTTCTCTCTCTCACACTTGACACCTGCCCCCCACCCCCAGGAGGGAGAGTAGCCTTCCACTCAGCTGTGCCTGCCAGCATCTTTTTCCAAAGCAACTATACCTGGAGGGGTGGGGAACAGGATTGAGCCCCTCTGACGCAAACAGCCTCTCTCATGTTGGTCAGAAGGGGCTGTGCATCTGCCAGGGGCAGGAGGACATTGTCACCTGACTGTTGCCAAAAAATTGCTGAAAAGAGACTTGTTCTTTTTTGCACCCAGGCAGGCATCCTGAGGACGCACCATCCTGTTGCCAAGAGGGCAGACAAAGCGATCAGGAGATGCAGAATCTGGGGGATGGGGGATGGGGACAGACCTTCATGTGCCCAAGGTCCAGGTCAAATCACTCTGCAGCAGATGGAATGCTCACACCAACACCCAGGTGTGGAGGATGAAGCTGTCCTTAGGCAGTGGCTATATTTAGGGCAGGTAGCTGCAGTGGATGATGGAGAAGCCAGAGACTGCAGCAGGCCATCCCAGGCCCCCTCCTGAATTACAAGATGTGCACCTCTTTGGGGCACTGGCAGATTCATTGCAATGAAGAACTCACTCATGAATTAATTGCGTGCGTGTGCAGCCACCTTTCAACAGCCGGAGCTACTAAACCTGGAACCAACAGTCGCAAGTAGCCATCTGACATTTCCCCAGATGCCGTGCAATAACCACAGAATGGTTGCCAGTCTGGGAGACTGTAGCCAGGACTGTTATGCCTGGTCATTGGCTCTGCTGTTTGGGACTGGTGGGAATTTAAATCCACAGCATCTGGAAGGCTCAAGTTGGATACCATTGCATACCTTGTGGTGTAGTCCTTTGAAAGAGCACATGGTAACTCGCCTACCACTCACCACTCCTGATCCATAATCAATCAAGGGATAAGCTTGTCTTCCTTGATGGGCACAAAATTTTACAAAACAGCTACCACACTGGGGACACACTGTAAGCCCCATTGTATTGGTTCACTCTTTGGGTACGCTGAAAATGTCAAGAGACATTCAACCATTTTCCAGATGCCTCTCCCGGCTTTCCCCCCGTATGGGTTCATGATGCTTTGGGGAGCATTATGTGTTTCCTTCTAGGTGGTAACTTCCCAACTGTTTCCACCACCCTTATCAGGGCACTGAGGCATCAGCTGGAGGCTGCGAAGCCACCATAAGACTGTGTCTGTAACCTCCAGACACCAGCAGAATGGAAACCAGGCATGAACAGCATTCTGCATCATGGAAGGTTTCGGAGGTGTTGCAATGATATATTGGAGGCAAGTGGGCGGGCGGGCGGGCATTGAGATCATTCCCACTGTTGACAAGGACCTGTAGCTTCACTTCAGACTGATGAACTCGACCTCCACCCAGCTGTACCCATGTTGGAAGCTGATTATCAGACTTGCCTTTTTTCCCAGCAGGGGGTCAAAATTCTGAGTTCTTCATGAAACACCACTGTGATAAGTCATTTCACCAACCCCATGGAGCAACTTCACCATCCATGATGGTGGGCAGCTTCTGTGAAAAACAAACAGACTTGGAGAGCCATTCCAGGAGCCAACGCTCTTCTTTCTTCCCCTTCCCTCTCTGCTGCAATGGAGGACTCCATAACCTGAACTTGTTTCAGAGCTCAGAAGGCCAGCAGCTTCCATTTGAGCTTGTTGTGAATTCCTGCTGGAGGTCCATTGCTTGGTGGCACAGCGTCCTCTTTGCCTGGAGAAGGTCCAGGGTTCAATCCTTACCATCTCATGGTGGGTCTGGGAGAAACCCTTGCCTGAAACCTGAGAGCTGCTGACAGTCAGGGTGGACCAGTGGCCTGGCTCAGGATAAGGCTGTTTCCTACATTCTCACCATCTTCCTAGCGGATTCTCAAGGATGCTGCTCCAGGACCAGCCCTCAACCTCAACCTTCAGGCCTCGGTTTGGGTTTTTGGGGCAGGATTTGATGATGAGTTCCCGGATGGAGTGTTGGAAGCTTCCGGAGGTCTGGACCCTTCAGGAGCAATGCTGACGCTTTGTCCTTTTTGTCTTGTTTGCTACCTTTCTGCTTCTGGACTTGACCTGCTTTGGCTGCAAGGCCCCCCCACCCCACCCGCCCAGTCTGTTTGGGCCAAAGTTGTATGCAGGGACCTCTACCATACAAAGACTAAATTAGGCAGTGCACTTCTTTCTGAGTCCCTGTGCTGCTCTCCCCTCCCTCGTGGCTGTTCTGAGAACGTCAGCAATAAGCCCCTGGATAGAACCACAAGGGTCCTCGCTGAGCTGTTATTTGGGGGGACAGGTGGCTACTGAGAACAGGGCTTCCTTCAGTCAATTGCATCGCCTCTCAATTGGATTTCAAAGAAAGCTCCCCCCACCCCTTCTGTCCATGCCTGGTGTACCCCGCGCAATGTAGGCCTCCCTGTTAGGGCGCTTTGGTCTGTGCATGTTGGAGTGAGGGGTCTGGTGCCCGTGGGTCACCTTGGCAGGTGTAGAGTCCGGCTCCGTGAAGCTGGGTCAGGCACAGCTGTTATGGATGCAATGGGGCCATGAGAGCAGAATGGGTGGGCTCTTTGGGAGGAGGTGTTCCGAAGCCTCTTCCCAGTACAAAGCTTGCTTGTGATGGATGTGTTGTCTTTAAGGAGCAACACCCACACCCACCCACCCACACACACACACAGAGAGAGAGAGAGAGAGAGAGAGAGAGAGAGGGAAATGGAGGCTGAGCAAGGTGGGATCACTCTGGTGCAAGCCCTTTCTGGCAGCATCTGTGGAAAGGGCTGGTTCCCTGGCAGAGCGAAGAGGCTGTGTTTGCTTTCTGTCCTCTCCCTCTGGCCCTGAGACCTTATTGGCCCCAATCATCCCACCTTTCAAATCACCCTCTTATCACACAAATCTGGGGGGAGGGAGCGGGCTGCCCATTTCCCTTCCTGGCTCCCCATGCCCCCTCCCAGGGGAGGCAACGCAAACCACAATGGTTTATTCACAAGGTGGAACGCTGGTCCTGCGCCGGCCACCCCTGGCCCTATTCCATCCTGGGTCTGGCTTTGGAAGTGCAGCATTTTGAGACTCAACCGAGCTGTGCGTCCTGCCAAGTCCTCAGGGTTTCCTCATGCTGGCTGCCTTGCTGGAAAAGTCATTGGTCTGAGCATCAGCCCGGGGTCTCTCTGGATGCAGGTGGGTGGGCTGGGCCTCTTTCCCCACGCCCCTGTGCCAGGAGCTGCCCCCCCCCATTGGCTCAATGAGGCTGGAGGTGAGGAGGTGGTTCTGTCGGACTCCTGTCTCTAGCTTCTCCCCCTTGCAGACATCCGAGACAGTGGGGCCAAGCCGGTGATGGTGTACATCCATGGCGGCTCATACATGGAAGGCACAGGCAACATGATTGACGGCAGCGTGCTGGCCAGCTACGGCAATGTCATCGTCATCACCCTCAACTACCGTGTGGGAGTGCTGGGTATGGATCCAATGGGCCCGCTTCACAGGGGGGCAGAGGTGCTGTGGGGGGCAGGGGGGAAAGAGGTGCTGCAGTAGGCCATGAGCATCTAGATGGGCAGAGATGCTTCGACCTGTGCCTTCAAGACCAGAGTGGGTCAGAATCTGGGTGACCCAACTTCCCTGCTGGGCCAAAGGCATGCTGGTTTCCTTGTGGCTTCTCTTGACACGTGAGAGTCACATTGGTGGATGGCCACAACCGCAGCCATTCAGCAAGTTGTCCTTGCCTATCTCCATCATATCCTCGTATGCTCCTTTCCATGTTGGGAGCAAACTTTGCAAGGATGAGGAAGGGAGTGTCCTGTTCTGCTCTGCATGGAGCTGGTGCCTGGATACAAGCAAGACTGTTCAAACCCGCCTTCTTCTCAGTAGCCACCCCTTCCCCCCAAATGCTATGCTTCATGCTGACCCCCACCACCCCAGGACCTGGCCTGGCGAATTGAACTGAACCTTTTATCGCTTAGAGCCTTAGCTCTATCGCAGTCCGATACCCACAGAAATATGGTCAATTTAACACATTGCACCAGGAACATTCCATCAGATGATATGCATAAGGAAAAGAAGGGGGGGAATTAAAATAAGACTTCCTCTCCAGAACAAAAGGGACATCATATAAATTAGTGCATGCTGGAGCAAAAGAACATCCCACCCGCCCTTCTAGGTTGGATTGTTTCTAATGTCTCGCCCTTAATTTTCTAGCAGCCAGAGCATTTTGCAACCTCGATACTAATAAATACACCATCACCTCCTGGCAGTATACATATCTGTGAAGGGTGGGAAGGGCATGTCTGACCAGGTGTTTATTCCAAATGTTTGAGGGGTGCAGATATTGCCCCAATGATGTTTCCTTGGCAGGGGACCCTCTTGCCTTCTTCCACCCCTGCCCAACTGCTCTACCTACGTGCCAAAGGCATGTTGAGGAGGTGTGGTGGAGGAAGGTCCCCTGCCCCATACCTGCTGTCTAGCTGGCGTGGGGGCATTTCTCCATGGGCAACGTGTCTCCAGCACAGACCCTCCATTTCTCTCCAAGCTAGAAGCTGTGGCAGTGGCCGCCGGCTGTGCAGAAGGGCGTTAAGTCCCTTGCTTGGGAATTCTTTCTCATTTACACATCCTGACACAGCACAGAGCAAATATTGATCTGCGGTTAAATATTGAATAAACGTGTTTACTCACCTCCTCCCTCCTGCGGGGCCTGGCAAGCGCCGCTAATGAGCTGCACCAGAGGGAGTATTCTGTGTCCCCATCGCTGGGGTGCAGCCAAGCCTCCTCTGGAAATGGACTGGCAATGGCTGATCGCTAAAGGGGCAACATTGCTAGACCTTTTGGGGGACCTGAGGCGGCTTCCACGTTCCTTTGCATTCTGAATATGGGCCTTCCCTTTTCCCGAAGGGAGTCTTGCTCACTGTACCCTGGAGCTAAGTCTGCCCTACAAAAAAGCAAACAAGCCACCCTCCCTAACAAGCCCTACCCGAGGACCTGTTTCTTCTGCACCGGAAGACAGAGGGACCGTGGCCACTGTTCATGGCAACTGCATCTCTGATTTTGTGGGTGCCTGTGTGGTAATCTGGAGCACTGTCTGGAAATAAGATACATTTGCTACTTTAAAAGAAGATTTTAGTAAGTTGGCAGCCCTTCTAAGCAGGAGCACTAGGGTCAACTGGTGCATTTTGCATCTCTAGCAAATTAATGTTTGTTAGAGACATTTGCTCTTAAGATATATATCACATACAATAAGTAAATAAAAACAAGTATCACACAGCATTCATAACTACATGGGGAGGAAAGGCCTGGGCCAGAAACCAAAGGAAATACCCACCATAAAATCAGGGGAGAAGAACAAACCCCACCTAGCTGATTATGATTCATCGGGGTGTGGGTGTGTATGTATATATTACATATATATATATATATATATATATATATATATATATATATATAACACAAAAAAGTAAAACATCCCACTTGACTCACTAGTGTTCAAGAGCTGCTTTTCTACTTTTCTAAATGTTGCCCAAAAGCGGCCTGCAGGAAAGTACGTCTATAAAATATATCAATTGCTCCAAAAAAAGGGGGAAAGGGCATCCAAAAGGAACCAGATAAAAATTCCCCCAACAGGCTAGCTGCTTTGTTCAGTGCGCCAAAGTACGGAAAGGCTCTGACCTAGTTAAGACCTGGAGGCCTTAGATTCCCTCGGCAGGCCCAAGATGGCAGAGGGGGCCTGGGTCAGCTGTGAGGGAATAGAGGACAAGTCTTGACCCCAGACAAGGGTCTTGTTTCCCTGCTGCTAGCTGCCCCCTCTCACAGAGGCTGACTTGTTTTGACCCAACACCCACACAAACACAAACCATCAGTTCTTCCAAAATACGGTGGCTCGTTCCTGAGGCAAGCCCTCCAAAATGGCCGTACGCCACAGGCAGATACCAAAAGAGCCACAGCCGCATGCAGAGCAGACTGCGCCCATTTGTTCTTCTTGGCTGTGTATGCACCGTACATTTAAAGCACATTAACTCCACCACCACCCAAAGGAATCCCAGTAACTCTACAGTTTGTTACGCATGCTGAGAATGGCAGTTCTGTGGGGGTAAATGACAAGTCCCCAAGATTCTTTGGGCCAGGGTGAGGAGGTGCGCTTCAAATGCACGGTGTGGGGGATCTCTGCAATATTGAGAGGGGATGGAGGGAAGGGGTCAGTTGCAGCTGAGAAACTGGGACCCATGGCAGTGGCCTTTGCCCTTTGCAGTGCGTAGCATGAGGGACGAGGGCAGGCGAGAATTGCCTTGGGGCCAGTGCTGCCCATTTTACTACTATCATCTTGCCTGCAGGATTCCTGAGCACCGGGGACCAGGCTGCCAAGGGCAACTATGGGTTGCTGGACCAGATCCAGGCTCTGCGTTGGATCAGCGAAAACATCGCCTTCTTTGGCGGCGACCCCTTGCGCATCACTGTCTTCGGTTCGGGCATTGGTGCCTCCTGCGTCAGCCTGCTCACGCTGTCGCACCACTCCGAGGGTAAGAGACCGGCGTCATTCCAGCACCCAGTTCTGTGTTTGCCAAGCAGGTGGAGTGCGTCGGAGAAGGGTTTGGAAGGATTTAAGGCACTTGACTTCCACCCAAACCCAAGGAATCCTGGGAATTGTAGTTTGTCGAAGGTGCTGGGAACCATAGCTCTGTGAGGGGTAAGCTGCAGCTCCCAGGATTCTTTGTGCACCTCCCATTGATGCATTACCTCCTCTTGGAATGGCAGGTTCCAGGGTTCTAAACCGGTATGTGTATGCCTCTTTGCTCTTGTTAAAGTAATTCTGAATTAACGCTCACATAATCTTGACTGCAAAGATATACCATAGGCGTTGGCAGATCAGGCTCTACTTGTAGAGGTTTGGGCAATTTGCAAGGATTTCTGACTCCTAATTGTTCTAACAATATCAGTCACAAATTAGTGCCCTCCACTCAAAATGAGACTGTCAAAGAGACCTTGGGGTAAATAGGGGGAAAAAATTGTGTGGGAATTTGTAATGTTCTGTTGAAAGCCGCCCAGAGTGGCGGGGGAAACCCAGCCAGATGGGCGGGGTAGAAATAATAATAATAATAATAATAATAATAATAATAATAATAATAATAATAATAATAATAATAAATTATTGTTATTGTTGTTATTGTTATTATTGTTAATACAGTGGCCTTTGCTCAGTCCTGGTGTTCAGAACAAAACCTCGTTTTTAACCCAGCAAGTGCTGAGAGGCACCATGCCCTTAAGTGTGTGGCTCTTGTACCTTGGTCCAGATCTTGGAGATCTAAGTAAATGCAAAGTAGATTCAGGAAAGAAGGAGTGGCTCATGGTAACAAAGGCTTCTGAAAGTGTCGGCACTGAGGGATCAGGAAGTGCCTAAGCTGCTCCTCTGCTTTACAGGAAACGGGTAAATGAAATTAACAAGCAATCTATCTGAAAGGTTGCATAGGTACAACAGTGCAAATCCACATATATATGTGAGAGGCAGAGGACAGACAAAGTATTTCTTTGTGCAGTGCATAGTTAAACTGCAGGACTTGATCCCAAAGGAAGCAGGGATGGCTACGAACTTGGATGGCTTTCAAAGATGATTAGACAAAGTCGTGGAAGATAAGACCATCAGCGGCCACTAGCCAGAGTCCACTGTCAGAGGCAGCAATGCTTCCGAATACCAGTTGCTAGAAATATCAGGGTCCTGCTGGCGGGTTTCCTGCAGGCACCTGGTTCTTCTTAAGTTCTTCTGCACGTTTGTAATATATTTTAACCAAGTTAAAAACTCCTGTTTGGAATGGTTTGGAAAGAGGGTTAGCATTCTACATTTGATATTTCTCTTAGAAAACCTCTGTAATGAGGATGATTCTCCGGGTGCTGAGTTTGGTGCCCGGTGCTGTGCTTTGCACACTTGCAAAGAAATGAAAACACATTTCTTGCTGGTGTGGAATGGTTTGGCGGTAGAGTTCAAATGTGGCAGAGGGAACTGTTCGTGTGAGAAGAAGAAAAAAGGAGCTGGGTGGACTGAAGATGGTCTGAGGACCTTCCTAGGGTCAGATTCATACCAAGCATGAGGAGTTGAACAGAGGCATGCAAAACTCCTGAGCCCCAGAGGGAGCCACGCTGAAAGAAATGTTGGCTGTATAATGGGCCTAAAGGGGAAATCAGCAGCAGTGATGGGAAACAGCTTGATAGCCCATGAAATAGCCAAGGCTGATAGGGGTTAAAAGTGCTGTAGAGGCATTTTTCAAGTCTAAAAAGAACAGCTGCAGCAGGTCAGGTCTGTTGTGAGATGTTTCTGCTCAGCTTCGGCAAAGAACCAGAGCAGCCCATCCATCCATTCCAAGTGACCTTGTAAAACAGGTCTGGAAGCTTGCCATGCATAACTAAGGAAGCTGTGAACAAAATACCTGCTTAATATTTTATTTTTATTTGTATTTTACAAAACCTGTAGGGCTGACTAATGCAATACTCAAGAGTTTTAATTAGGTCAAAGGCTTCACGCTCTCACTTACTCTAAATCCTGGCTGGCAGGTTGCAGTGAGAGTATCTTACAATTGAAGCAAAGGTTGGGCAGAATGAGGTTAGTAAACTGACCGTGCAAACCGGCAGAGCTGATTCAAGGCTAGGTCATCAAGAACATTCTGTCTTAAGACAGATGGGTGCCAACATCAAGAACATCACAGGCACCAGTACAAGCCCCGGTGGCGCTATTGGTACTGCTGTTGTTTGAGTGTGAACAAGTTGTCAGCAGACCCTATTGGGCAGTGCGTGTGACATCACCAAAGACATCACATAGCAGATACATCAGTGCTTTGCATAACTTTTTTAGAAGGGTATTGGGTCCATGTATTAACTGACCCAGCAATCATATGATCTGTTTTTACAGATTGAAGAAAGTAATGCCATGCCACTTTCCTTCTCAGCACTGTCTCACAATTTAAGAGCTATTTTAATTGGGCCGCAGTTAACTAGACCAGAAGCTGCTTGACTCTGGTGTAGTTAATTTCATCTTTCCATTGACTTGTTTGGGGCTAGGAAACAGCTGCAATGCAGAATCAGAAATTCTGCTAGGAATTTGAATTTGCAGGGTTGTTGTTGGTCTTCTGGAATGTGACCTATGTGTGCATGAGTCTCTGGATGCATGTGTGGAATGGACTGTGCTTGTGCCTTGTGCTATTTTCCAGAATGAAAACCCAAACTGGCTGCTGCTAAAAGAGATAGAGCAGGATGGAGGCTGTCAGTCATTTCTGTCTGTGAGCTTGCACTATGGAAGAGGCTGACTTAGAAAAGGCTCATAGCTTAGTGGAAAGCATATCATTTGTGTGCCTAAAATCTCAGAATCAGTCTACCCCAGTTAAAATGTTCTTGGGCAACAGGGCTAGGAAACACCTTTGTCCAAGTTGACCTCTGAGAACCATTGTCAGAGATGACAGGAGCGAGCCAATGCAGGTGACCTAGATATAAGGCAGTTTCTTATATCCTTATATTTATGTTTTAGCAGCAGTTTTGTAAATAAGGAGAAGCATTAATGAGTCTTTCATGATCCATGATTCTTTGCCTTTCACTGCATGGATCTTCAGAGGTGTGTGTGTGTGTGTGTGTGTGTGTGTGTGTGTTTGTTAATGGAATATGTAAATGGAAACTGAATTAGCAAGACGGGAGTGGGGCACGTATTAACTCTCGCCTCGCGAATTTTTCTAGACCCTGTACTCGTCATCTGAGGCTCTTCTCTGTGTCCTCGCCTCCCTAAGAGGTTCAGAGGGTGACAACACAATAGTGGGCCATTTCTGCAGTGGCTCCCCATCGGTGGAATGCTCTCTCTAGAGAAACTCACCTGGCGCCATCATTGCAGGACTTTAGGTGCCAGGTGAAAACTTTCCTCTTTACCCAGACCTTTGGTCATTATTATTATTCTGTGTAAATTATTTTTTTAATGTTGTACACCACCCTGGGATCTTTGGATAAAGGGTGGTTGTAATAATAATAATAATAATAATAATAATAATAATAATAATAATAATAATAATAATAATAAAAATAAAAGGTCACCCATAATGTCGCTGATTACAGGAGAGGGCATGTCTGCACTGTGCTGATAAATGGTGGGAGCCCATTGCTCATGTTGTACATGCTGAACCCATCCAGGATTGTGTTCTCTCTCTTTCCCGCTGTTGCTCTAAAGTATTAAACTCTGGTCAAATTCCAGCCTGCAGAGCAGAGGCCTAGAGCATTCATTCATTTATATGCCTCCTTTCCGTCAAGGCAGTTTTCAGCTTTAAAATACGGAAACAAATACATGGTATAAAGCACAGAGCGATATGAGTCCCCCTCAGGCCAGCTGAAAGCCTCTTCAGGAATGGATGGCGCATGCTTCCTGAACTTGGCCCTCCTTTCGGTCAACAAGCCCATCACACATTTTAAGCGCATGGCTTCACCCAAAGAATCCTGGGCACTGTACCTTACCAATATAGCTTACTACACGTTCCAGCACCCTTTGCAAACTACAGTGCCCAGGATTATTTGGGAGGAGCCAGGTGCTTAGCATGCGCAGTCTGGTGTCTTACTTCCCCACAGATCTTCCTTAAGCAGCCCCAAAGAAGTTGGAGAGAGGCTGCCGCCAATCTCTCTCTGGCCCGCTGATGGTTCTGTCAGGAGCCAGCAATATACCTCTCATCATCCTGGGCTTCCTCACTTCTGCCTGCAGGGAACTGATTCCAAACAGGCTCTTGTACGTCTGTGGTGGAACCTCTTCGCTCTTTACCGAGGCTCATAAACCAGCAGGCGCAGGAAGCGTCTCTGCCACTCCCCCTGCTGCTGTCGTGCAGCTTCTGAAAAACTTGTCACTCAAGCTAGAGGCGGTATCATCCTGTGCTAGCAAAGGAGGCTGGCAGGAATATGCCAGACTCGGGGAATAAACAGGCCTCTTTGAGCCAGCCAGGGGAGGGGACCAGGAGTAGGCAGGAGGGAGCTAACAGACCATTTTCTAATGGCATGGCAGCAGGTGTGGGGTGCCTTCCCCTACCAGTGCATGTACCGGGGAGAATGTTTCCTTTTGGATATTACCTCACTGAAAGGCAATATCTGTTACCTGTCGAGCTGGGAAGGCAAAGGATGCCCCTGTGGCCACTGGAACCCAATGAAACCATGCTGGAGAAGTATATATCGGAAGCAAAAAAAAGGGCTGACATACAGCTTAGTGGTGAGGACAAGGTGGGCAGATGCAAGGGACAGTTTTAGCACATGGCTGCTTTTGTTATGCTACGGGGATGGGGAATAATGCTCAGTCGGAGGACCACATCCCTTTCTGTGCTGCTTTCCAGGGGCCACATGCTGGTGGTGAGCGGGGCAGGAGGCAAAAGTGCACAGAGCAATGAATGCCAGGTTTACCTTTGTGCGGTTGGGTAGCTTGCATGTGCATGCATGTCCGTCCCTCTCTGTCCTCCACGCAGGCAAGCAAGAGTCCAGCCACATTCCAGCCAGGCAAAAGCATCCAAGGAGGAAGGTGCAAAGCAGGGGTAGTGAGGAATGTGTCCTGGGGAGAGTCCTGGGGACCTCGAGGGCTGCCTAACTCCCAGGGCCCTGAGCTTCCCCACCTTTAATTTAGTGAGCGCACAGAGGTGACCAAACTACTGCATAGTGAACACTTCCTTGCCCTGGCATCCTTGACGTGATCCTTTCAGGGCCAGCCAAGAGAATGGGGGGAGAAGATGTCGATGCAGTTTAATGAGCCCCACAAAGCTATTCTCACCACCACCCTCTTTCAGAAATAGCTACACGCTTGGCCCTTTTCTCAAGGACCTTTTGATGCATCTGTTCTGCAGCAGAATTGACACAAACCTTTGCCATTCCTGAGAAAGGGGCAAGTTGGCTGCCAGGAGGCAGCCCCTTTGCTGGAGACAGTCAGTGTCCCACTTGTGCAAACCTTCCATTTTGCTTGTGGGGTTTGTTTGTTTGCTTTTGCTTCATCTGTTCGTATTGCTCACTGGCTTCATCACAGGTGTCACAACCACGATCCACAGCTGAACATAGTGGAATTATTTCTCTTCAGCCAGGCCTTTGGCTGTTAGACAATCTATGGCCTTTTAAACATGATTTTTTCTGTGTGTTTTTTAAAAAAAATATTATTTATGAATTTTGTGTTTTTATGTTGTAAATGCTCTGTGATCTTTGGACGAAGGGTGGTACATACATGCCCTGATAATGACAGAAATGCAGTAAATATTCAAAGAAAGCATTTGAGATATGGTTTCATGGTCACGCCTGCTCATCCAATCAATTGGCAAGGAGGTTGTTTGTTTGTTTTTAAATCCCGGCACATTAACTTCTGGTGTGTCTCAAGGGTAGGTGTGTGGAATCTGGGACCCTCCAAATGTCACTCAACACCAACTTCCATGGTCAGGAAACATGAGGTTGTCCAGGAACATGTGGAGGGCTCCCAGTTCCCTCATCTCTGTCCTGGGAGCTCAGTATTAGTGGCTACTTGGTTGTAGGCTATGGGTTCCTCTCTTTAATTAGTGGGCTGTCAGCACCTTCCAAACCTGAACTCAGGAGGCAAAATGCTCCCTCCGGTTCCAGCCAATGTGTATACAGGAGAGGTTGAAATGTGATCGCCTACATTTCACATGTCAATAAAAATCACATCGTTCTGTATTTTCCTGCAGTGGTGGCAGGGTGTGTGTTGGGGGTGGGGGCGATGCTTGGCAAGTGAAGGATGTGAAGTTCAATAGCACGAGCTCCAGCACACCGGCAAATCTGGTCCTGGGCACAGAAGAGGGGAAAGGAGGGAGCTGGAGCCTGGTAGTTCTTCAGAAGGGCAGTATGGGACAGGCACACCCCCGTGGCGTGCCGATGCAAAGGACAACCTGGAACGATTCCCCAGCAGATCGATGTGGCTGCACAAGGAGATTTCCTAGCAGCCTGGAGATTTTATAAAAGCAGAACTTACAGGAAACGGGAGGCAGTACATGTGACTAAGGAGAAGGAAAGCACAAAGCTGTCAGGACTGCATCCAACAAGGCGAAGGCCCAAGATGAGTCACAGTGAACAAACGGCGTTGGTTTGGGAGCAGAGAAAGGGAGACGTGTTAAGTGCCAGGGGGCCAGAACTAGACAGTGACGTGATGAGAGCTCCCAGTGACTTTTTCTTTGGTTAAAAACAGACACACACACAAAAAAAAACCACGTGTGTGCACACATATACGGGGAGAGAGCTAGCCTGTGTGTTTGTATCTGAGGAAGAGATGTGTCAACTGAGGATAGAGCCCTGTGAGAAGGGCTTCACCAAACCTGCAGTTCTCTTGGGGGGGGGATGCAGATACTTATATTGTGTTTTCCATAATAGCTCCTGGTAAGGGAGGAAGAGTGGATTTTTATATTGGGCCTGTGGGGTGGGAGGGGAGGGTTTTTAAAAACAACTGCCCTCCCCCAGTGCTGCTGCCCCCTATTCCACCCTCCTCCGGAAAAGGCACTGGAATATCTGGGCATAGGTCAGAATTCGTGCCCACCTAGGATGCCCCCCCCCACTGATAGGAAAGTGTCTGTGTGTTTGCTTCTGTTGTTAATGGGCTTCCAAAGTTTCAACTTGCTGCTTTTGTTAAAAAAAATAAGCCCTCAAACAGTAGCTATGACTTTGCTGATATGATCAGCAGAAGGAATGGACCCACGGTCCTCTTCTCATGGCATACATGCATGCATATGTAGTTTATTTGTATATTTTTCCACAGTTCAAACCACGTTCAAGGCGGCTTGCAACATGAAAGAAAATACATAGCTGTGACATAACAAAAGCAATAAATAAAACGTTTAAAAAATGCATAATCAAACTGAACAATTTTCACATGTTCATCAAGATCTAAAATAAAGATACAAATAATAGCAATAACACCTCCCTCCCCCAAAAAAACACTCCCTAAACAATGCCCCAGCCCAAGTGTCTTTTCAGGAGCCTCAACTTTTGCAGTTGGAGTCAGTCTGGGCCCCAGCCTCCCAGTCCAGTTCTTCCAGGACTCACAGCCCAGATGGCAGCATCCGCAGATGAGGGCTGTGGGAGGAAGCTAGTTTTGGACTGGTTTTATATGCCCACTGACCCAGTTGTGATGCTGCAGGGAGGTCCCTGTGGGTTCCCTGCCTTTTTCCCTGGCAGTTTACTGATAAAAATAAGAACTGCTAAAACACAGAAAAAATAATAATTTAAAAACAATTAAACATTGATAGAGTTTAAATTTTGTGTGTGTGTGTGTGTTCCAGCAATTACTATAAAAACAGCATGGCACCAGCCCTTTTCTTTAAAGCAGTTAGTTCCCAAAAGCCTCTTGGAACGAGGAAGTCTTCACCTGCTTGCAGAAGGACCACAGTGAGGGAGAGTGTCTCTCAGGAGGGAGTTCTGAAGTCGTCGGGGAGCAGCCACCACCAAGGAGGCCCTGTCCCGTGTGTGTGTCCTCCCCCCCCCCCAGCATGCCTGTAAGGGTGGTGGGACTGAGAGAAGGGCCCCTTCGTAATCCTTACAACAGATCTTTCTAAACTTTTCATGCTGGTGACACACTTTTTAGACATGCATCATCATTCAGTAATTCAGTTTCACTAGCAAACTGGAAGTTAAACAAACCCCTTTCCAGCCCCGGCAGCAGTGCAGGGAGCGTTCGTGCAACACACCTGCACACCGCAGCTGACATGCTAACGTGTCACAACACACAGTCTGGAAAACTGCCTTACAACACCTCTGTAAGGTAGAGGAGCATCATTATCACTGTGTAACAGTGGCTAGAGGCTTACTGAAGAAAAAAGACAGAGGGTGTGTGAATAAGTTTAGAAGAAGAAAAATGAGTGAGAGGGGACATGGCAGAGGTGTGTACACCTGGTGTGAAAGGGGGGGGGGAAGGATGAGAAGTCTTTTCCTCCCTCTCAGTGACCCTAGAACTTGAGGCCGCTCATGAAGCTGAATGTTGGAATGTTCAGAAGAGACAAAAGGAAAAACTCTTCACTGCATATAGTTCAGCATGTAGTTTTGCTCTCTTGCAATGCAGCGATGGCCACTCAATTGGACAGCTTTGAGAGAGGATTAGACAAATCCCTGAGGATCTGGCTGTGTTCTTTGCCCTTGGTCAGAGGCACTGTGCCTCTGAATACCTGGGAATTGCAGGTGGGGAGAGTGCTGTCTGTTGTGCTCAGGCCTGGTGTATGGGCTTCCAATAGAGGCCCCCAGCTGGCCGCTGTGAAGTCATGGTGCTGGACTTTGGCCCAATCTAGCAGCCAGGCCCTCATTATGTTCTCATGGCTGGGGCAAGATTCAAACCAGGGATTTCCCCCAGCTCGTAGCTCGGTCTCTTTAGCTGCCCCAGCCTTGCGGGAGCCAGGATGCCTTCCAAGCATGCCCAACTGCACTTGAGTGGCTGATTCAAGACCTCCTCCACTCGGCGGATGCCCTGGAAAGCTTTGGTATAAGCCTTGCGATGACGCAGCGCCCTTGCAACGGTTGTTAAAATACCGACAGAAAATGTAGGCAAGAGGCAATTAACGCTGACGAGGTATGCAGCTGGTTGAGAGGATATTTTGCAGCAGGAGAGAGTGTGATTATAAATAGACATCTACCCCCCTCCCCAGGTCGGCAGCCAGGGGGCTTCTGCATCCAGAGAGACGAGGCCTGGCCTCGGTTCCCTGTGTGGCATTGCTCTTTTGGGGAGCCCAGGCCAAGCGCTGAGCGCTTCTGCCGCCGCAGAGGGAACGCTGCCCTCTGGCCCCTTCCCCTGTCTCAGCTGCGGAGGCTGCCGTTTCCTGGGGCCTTTTTGTATTCAGAGGACAAGCTGCATGGAAGGGGCCTTGGCACCCAGCCCAGCATTCCTCTGCCAGCCCCAGGCCCTTTGTGGGCCTGCTTCCTAGGCTCTGCATTGCCGTCGCCGCCCCCCCACCCCCACCACCGCCCCTGCCGCTTGTGTTCCCTCCAGCAAAAAGGCTTCTTTGTGCCACTGGGCATTGGCACGGAGCGGGGCCCAGCTGGGCAGGAAGCGAGGGCTGCTCCCGGTGGGATGCACAGGGTTAAGTGGTGTGGGGCTTTAACCCCCAAGCCGCCAGCCTGCAGCCTCCAAGACCCCTGCCTGCAGGAGGGAGGCCGCTGCCAACACCCCCTCCTCCCCTTCCTGCTTATTGTGGCGGGCAGGGCAGGACGGAGCCACACTTGGCCCTGCCTGAGCATCCCGCCAGAGGCTGCTGCCGATGGGCTAGTGAACACTGGAGGGGGGGGGAGGCTTAAGCTAATGCCCCAGGGTGCCCCACACTCTGCAGCCAGGCCAGCATCTAAGAAGAAAGTGGCACCCTTTCTTCCCATTTCTGGAGCCCAGCAACAGAAAGAGGGGCTGTTGGGTGTGTCTTGTCGCTTCTTGTGTTTCCCAGAAATAGTTCAGGAGAGGCCAAAGGTCCGCAGGGCAGCATCAACTGTTCTCTCCCTTTAGAGCTAGCTTCTCGCAGAGGCTGATGGCTGCCACATTGTTTGTGGGCAGGAAAACAGGGTGGCATATTGTTTGTGTGTTTGTATGTGTGCATATATCATTTTTATTAAGTCTCCAGCAATATTTCAAAGCATTTGTCACCATATACATTTTTTTAAAAACATGCAAGTTCCTTCTTGACTTCCCACCACCCTTCCTTTCCTGACGTTTGGTTTATACTCCTTTTTATAAGCTGTTTCGTAACACATGTATTTTCATTATCTAAACCCCGCTACCATTCAATCTTTCATTCATCGGCTGTTCATATGCCAAATCCCGCCCACAACTTCATAGATTGCTGATATTTTGGTAGGTGATCCATCAGGGGTCTCTGTTCCACCGTAAACACTCTTGTCATGACACCCTCTTAATTCAGCAGTCAATTCTGCCGTTTCAGCACTTGTGGCAGGGTGGCATCCTAAGGGGCTCCTCAGCCTAGGCAGGAGAGAGAGAGAGAAGGTTGATGTTGATGCTCAAGCCTTTTCTGCTCACCTCTGTGTCTCCCACCTGCAGGCCTCTTCCAGAGGGCCATCATCCAGAGCGGCTCTGCCCTCTCCAGTTGGGCTGTCAACTACCAGCCAGTGAAGTACACCAGCCTGCTGGCTGACAAGGTTGGCTGCAACGTGCTGGACACGGTGGACATGGTGGACTGCCTGCGGCAGAAGAGCGCCAAGGAGCTGGTGGAGCAGGACATCCAGCCGGCACGCTACCATGTGGCCTTCGGGCCCGTCATTGATGGGGACGTCATCCCTGACGACCCTGAGATCCTGATGGAACAGGGTGAGTTCCTCAACTACGACATCATGCTGGGCGTCAACCAAGGCGAGGGGCTCAAGTTCGTGGAGGGCGTGGTGGACCCGGAGGACGGTGTCTCGGGCAGCGACTTTGACTACTCCGTCTCCAACTTTGTGGACAACCTGTACGGCTACCCTGAGGGCAAGGACACGCTCCGTGAGACCATCAAGTTCATGTACACGGACTGGGCTGACCGGGACAACCCCGAGACGCGCCGCAAGACGCTGGTGGCCCTGTTCACCGACCACCAGTGGGTGGAGCCCTCAGTGGTGACCGCTGACCTGCATGCCCGCTATGGCTCCCCCACATACTTTTACGCCTTCTACCACCACTGTCAGAGCCTCATGAAGCCGCCCTGGTCCGACGCTGCCCACGGGGACGAGGTGCCTTACGTCTTCGGGATCCCCATGATCGGGCCCACCGACCTCTTCCCCTGCAACTTCTCCAAGAACGATGTCATGCTGAGTGCTGTGGTCATGACCTACTGGACAAACTTTGCCAAGACCGGGTAGGTTTCCACCACCCCCCTTCCCACCCCAGGGGCCAAGTAGGTGAGGGGTACCAGTCATCTCCCTAGTGGACGAACCTCAATCAAAAAAAGATGTGAGGGGGGTGCAGGACAGGGATGTGTAATGGTTGCAGGGGCTGTGTTACTTGCAAACTGTAGACACCTCCTGCCATGTTGCCTCCCTGTGCAAAGTTGTGCATTAAACAGGTTGGTTGATTTTGGTGATGGGGCAGGAGGTTGAGACAAAGGCTACATCTCATTAGGCTGTGTAGGCATGAGGGTCCTAGGTCTGATCCCTACCTCCTTCAGTTAAAAGGGTTTCAAGTCAAAGAGGGCCACTTCCCATTGGGGTGGGTAGTACAGAATAAAAAGGATCAACCATCAGGCTAAGCAAAAGGTGGTTCTTCAAAAAAAGCCTCGTCTCCATCTGCCAGAGCAGGGGTGGGGAATCTTGGTCCCAGATGTGGCTCTTCAGGGCTCTCCATCTGGCCCTTGGGACTGTCTCTCCAGGTCACACCCCGCTATGGCCCTCCCTCTCATCCCTAGTGCTTCTGATTGGCTGGAACGTGTCCTTGAACTCCGGTAACATCTCAAGCATGTTTAGATGGAGGGTGGGGAAGTGAATGCACAGCTTACTGGACAGAGGTTAGAATTACACATGTTGTTCCACCCACTTCACCTCTGGCCCACCCATGAGTGGCATGTTTTCCTCAGAAGCTTGCCTGAAAAAGTTTCCCCATCCCTGCCCTAGACTGAGCTCAGATTTACAGAACCAGAATTTCAGGGCCTGCCATTTAAATCAACCGCCTATGTTTTAATAGCTTGTTGCTTCTGCTTTGGTGTTAACTACCCCGGATAGGTCACTTGTCTTTCTAAGGCCTCTGAAGCTGGCATAGTGGTTCTTTTTCCCTCGAGGGCCCAGCTGGCGTAGTGGTTAAGAGTGTTGGACTAGGATCTGGGAGGGCAGGGTTCGAATCTCCACTCAGCCGTGAAGCTCACTGGGTACAACCTTGGGCATCTTTTACCTTAACCTACCTCACAGGGTTGTTGTCAGGATGAGGTGCGCAGGAGAAGGAGCCTTGAAGTCCCGAGGAGGAAAAAGTGGCATATAAATGTGATAAATAAATAAAAATCTGACAGTCTTTTAAAATGTATCTGTGAGAGGGTGTGTGTGTTATTGTTTTGGTTTAATCACCGTATTTACTTGTGCTTTAGCTTGTATTTTATTCTGTGAACCACCCTGGGATCCATTTATGAAGGGTGGTCCATAAATTTAATATAATAATAATAATAATAATAATAATAATAATAATAATAATAATAATGTTGTCCAAAGTCACGTTGCTGACTTTGTGTTCCCTCTTTCTCTCACACTTCCAGGGACCCCAACAAGCCGGTGCCTCAGGACACCAAGTTCATCCACACCAAGGCCAACCGCTTTGAGGAGGTGGCGTGGTCCAAGTACAACCCCCGCGACCAGCTCTACCTGCACATCGGCCTCAAGCCGCGCGTGCGAGATCACTACCGCGCCACCAAGGTTGCCTTCTGGAAGCACCTGGTGCCGCACCTGTACAACCTGCACGACATGTTCCACTACACCTCCACCACCACCAAGGTGCCGCCGCCCGACACTACCCAGAACTCCCACATCACCCGCCGGCCCAATGGCAAGGCCTGGAGCACCAAGCGCCCAGCCATCTCCACCGCCTACACCAGCGAGGGCTCACAGGAGAAGTGGAACCCGGAGCAGGACGGGGCGGGGACCCTTCTGGTGGAGAACCCCCGGGACTACTCCACCGAGCTGAGCGTCACCATCGCTGTGGGTGCCTCGCTGCTCTTCCTCAACGTCCTGGCCTTCGCCGCCCTCTACTACCGCAAGGACAAGCGCCGGCAGGACACGCACCGTCAGCCCAGCCCGCAGCGGGCCGCCAGCGCCGCCAACGACATCGGTCACACCCCAGAGGAGGAGATGCCATCGCTGCAGGCGAACCAGGCGCACCACGGCGACTGTGAGGCCCCCCATGACGCCCTGCGCCTTGCTGCCTTGCCCGACTACACGCTCACCCTTCGCCGCTCGCCGGACGACATCCCGCTCATGACGCCCAACACCATCACGATGATCCCCAACTCCCTGGTGGGGCTGCAGACCCTGCACCCCTACAACACCTTCGCCGCCAGCTTCAGCAGTACTGGGCTCCCGCACTCACACTCCACCACCCGGGTATAGCCTGCCCCAAGCACCCGTGCACTCCCCGTGCGCCCTCGCCGGACCTGGCACTGCCGGGGGGAGGGGGGAGTGGCCGCAAGGTGTGGCGAGCGTCCCTGGACTACTCGCCCTTTGGGGATTTCGTTTGTATCAAGTGCTTTGACTCTCCTGGAGGCCCGGCAAGGGTCTTGGCCGAGCAGAAGGGGGCCAAAAACTGCGACCAGAGCCGCCTCGCTCCCAGCTCCCGAGTCCAGACACTGTGCAGGAGGGGATCGGGGAGCCCTCTGAGCCTGCTGGAGGCCCCTCCCGGCACCTCCCCAGAGCCACAGGGCACCGCCTGGGGAACCCCAACTGTGGGCCTTGGGGTGGCTCCTGCCTGCCATTCCCTCCTTCCACTAGAGATTTACCAGTCAGTGCCATGGGAAAACAACTCTCGTGGGCTGAGTTGCCATGCCGAGACAGCGACTTGGGACCACATGCCAGGGAGCCCTGGGCAGGTGCAGTCCGGTGCCCAAAGCCCCAGTGCTGTGTCCTGGATATGTAGCCTGCGCTTGGTGCTGGGCCCAAACAGATGCTGTCCAGGTGGCTCTCCTCCCCCCCCCCCCGCCCCGTCCCCCGCAACCCTCACGCCTCTCCTTCGTGTCGTGGAGAAAACTTTTTTCCTGTCCGTCTGTTTCTTTCCAAGAGACGTTTTTTAAGCAGATCTTTAGTTCTTTAAAACACTAACGGAAGACGCCGTGTTTTGTCCTTTGTAAAGATTTTAAACTTAAGTGTTCTTGATATAAAAAAGCCAATTAGACACACACACACATACACGCCACAAATACACAAACACACACACACAGAAAGAGAGAAGACCCCTCCCCATACACTGGGAAACACAGACATGCACCCACCAATCCCATCTGTGCTGCAGCCCCCCTCTGCCCACCCCCGTGGCCCTGCCAGCATTGACCTGTGCCAAACCGAGAAACCAGCCAGACTTCCCTTGGGGCAGCAGTGGCCCCCCGCAGGCCACCAGGTCCTTTTGTACTTTTGATATGCCCTTCCGCAGCCATTCATTCCTGTATGTGACAACCAACCAACCTGTGGCCTGGAGGCACCCAAGGGATGGCCTAGTTCCTTCCGCCTCCTGCCTCTCCTCCATGCTGCCCACCCCCCAATTGCATTGGCCAGCCTGCCCCATTCCCCTCCCCACCCGCTGTGCCAAACCTCCCGTAGTTTTCAAACCCCTTTTGGAGCTTGGCCAAGCCCACCCTCCCATCCCCCTCAACCGCTCCCTGCTCCATGCCAGCCGGACACACCTATCCTGGCCTCCCCAGCGCCTTGCCTTCTTGGGTTGGATCAGGCCAATGGACCTCAGTGGCATTAGGTGGGGCAGGAGAAGGAGGAGGCCAAGGGCAGGCTGGGCACAGAGAGGAGCAACCGGGAGGGTTGGGCAGGGGGGAGGGCAGCGCAGTGGAGATGGCAGGGGTGCTGCGTTGACGCACAATTGGCTTTCCTCGCCCACTGCAAAACCCAGGTGCTCAAGGTCATGAGGGAAGGCACAGAGGGCTGCGTTTGGTGGGTGGGGGGTGCTTCTGGCAGAGCTGGCAGAAACTCAGCCGCCGGCCGATCTGGGGGACTGGGGTGCAGACAGCCCAAATATGGTTGGACCAGGGCTTGGACATTCGGTGGGGTGGGGTCTTGGAGGTCTGGGGAGGGGAATGGGGGTCCTGTGGTGGAGGCGGCACAGCCCTGCCGTTGGGCAGCAGGAGCTGGGCCCAGCTTGTGGCAATGGGGTGGGGCGGGGGCTGCGCAGGATTAAGGGAGAGGCAGGAGCACCGCCCAAGGGTCAGAGGGACACCGAGGCTGGGGAGGCTGCAGGGGTCACCCACATGGGGACTGAGCCGGGATGGTTTGGTGCCGCTTGTTTGCCCTCCCCCCCCCCTTTGGAAGCTGCAAACTCAACTTCAGGGGGCAGAGGGCATTTACGAGGGCTCTAGACCTGACCTGCCCCCCTGTCCCGCTTCAGAGGGTACCTTTCAGAGCCAGCAGCGGAAGGTGGGGTGCAGGCGAGCGGTTCTGGCTGAGAATGTATTTACGCGGCCCTGTCAATCACCTGCGCAGAGGAAAAGAAATCCAAATAAAGCGGAAGGGGTATTTTTAGCTGTCTGCTGTCCTGTCTGCTTCTTGGGGGGGCGTAGGGGTTGGCACAGTGGGGGGGGGAGGACCATGGCTCCCCGTGCTCTTTGTTGTGGTAAGAGGGTGGGGAGCAGTGCAGCAGGGTCCATCTGGGCCCCCAGAGAACAACTCCTGCTCCCCAGAATTGCCCCGCATCCTTGTCAGGGGGTCAGAAGACCATTTTGACTTAACAGAGAACAGAGAAAGCCACCTGAGGCTGAATTGGTCCACCTAGCGAGCATCGCCTGCCCTGCCTTGCAGAGGCTGTTCAAGGTTCCAGCTAGAGGGCATCTGTGCTTGGAGCTTTCATTGGGAATCGAACCCCTGGGACTTCCTGCACACAGATGCTGTGCCACTGAGCAATATGCTCTAAAAACAGCCTAATCGAGGAGGACCACCACCGCCCAGCAAGAGGGTGACAACAAAGCCCAGAAATAGGAAGCACCTTTTAAAAAGTGTTTTTAAATATATAAAAGTACATGAATAATGAGCATACCTTGCGCCCTGTGATTGCCTAGCAACCACCCCATCACACACACAGAGAGAGACCCAATATCCCATCAAGCACAAAAATGACCAGAGATTGCTCCTTGCCTAGAAGCACAGAGAGAAGTGAGAGACGCTCCACTTGGTTGCATGGATGGGAGAAAGAGACATTTCAGTTTTCAAGGCCCTGACCCAAACATTTCTACGTACTCCAGGGGCAACCCCACATTATTGCTCCTTCCACCCATTTTTTACCCCTTCAAGCCTAGGGCAAAGCTTCACCTGTTGAGTTTCTGCCTGCCCCACAGCTACTGCACTTTAGTAAAGCAGCGCTGCCCCCACTGCTGTTGTGTTTTCTTGCAAGAGATCCATCTACACCAAAACATGCCTGGGAGCAAACGTGGGGATTCTGCATGTATCTGGGCATGTGCAGTTGGGCCCGTCTAGGAGCAGGGGGGCAGAAGCATTGCATCCCTCCCTCCCTCTGCTCTTGCATCAGCCCAAGCGAAAGGGGCTCCCGGGTCCCTCAGCACATGCACGCACAGATGCTCTTTCCCTGATCTCCTTTCGTGCCCAGCCAAGGAGCTCCCGGTTTCATTTCTTTTTAATGCAATTTCTAATGGCGTTTCCATGGCAACCAGGAATTGAGGGCTGAGTCCTCTCCCAGCGAGCACATGGTCCGTTGCACCGGGCGAATGGCGTGGGGTGGGGGAAGAGGCAGGGAGCCGGGCACACACTCTGCACATGCATGGACTGGCACTTGCCTATGTGCATCGGGGAAGGGGGAGCCCCAGAGGGCCGAAGGAGTGGCCCCTGATTCTCAAGAGCAAGGGGGCCAGGATAGGGAAAGGATTGCAGGCAGGCAGCTTTGGGGGCAGCCCAGGCTCTGCCAACTACCCACTGCTACAAGGACACTTCCTGGGACAGGAAGCTGCCTTCATTCCAAGCCCATAGGCCCCTCTAGTTCAGTGTTTCCTGCACTGACTGGCAGCAGCCCTTCAGGGTTTGAGACAGGAATCTCTCTAATTCAAATAGGTTAAATTGGATATATTGAATAGTACAGCATTTAAGGGTAAATATGGAAACCATGGAAGGGGAGGGCGATAAGTCAACAGATAAAGCAATTTACAGTTTATGTCAAAATATGGAAAGATATTTTTGTGGAAAATTAATAAGATTTTTTTAAAAAAATGAAATGGGAGTCTCTCCAGCCCTGCCTGGAGATGCCATTAAAAATCGTACCTGCGACCTTCTGCATGCAAAGCAAAAGCTCTACTGCTGAGCTGCAAATCTTAACCAACACCATAGGAGCCATGTCCTAGGGGCCAAGGTCCTTTTGGTCCCTGCAATAAAATATTTGAGCAGACTGCCCCCTCCCAGCTTGAGGGGCACTGCCATTCATATGGTATGCATGTGCTGCATCTTGTGATTGCTTATGTGGAGCAGGCCTTACCTGCCCCACCCTAATATTTTATTCAAGTAGGCACCCCTGCCCCACACATCCCCTTGCACCAATTTGAAGAGATCAACTGAATGTGCATTGAAGGAAGCCCTGCTCCCAGTTACCACCTTCTTCTTTCTTCTTCTTTGGCGATCACTTGTAGCCGAGTAAGATTGTCTTCCATAAACACGGTTTTAACAATGAGTCCGTAAGTGACTGTGGAGGCCAATTCTGGACCCACATGTCCTTCCACAGTGGGGACATTGGTTCCCGGGCAGGAGTTGATCACAGTGTGACTATGCCAGGTGTGTCTTCCTCTTAGCAAGTTTCTCCCTTGTGTCCTGAGTTCAAGTGTCTCCAAAGCCCATGACACCTTTGGTAAAGGCTGTTCTCCAACTGGAGCACTCGCAGGCCAGTGTCTCCCAGTTGTCGGTGTTTATACTACTTTTTTTTAGATTTGCCTTGATACAGTCTTTAAACCTCTTTTGTTGACCACCAGCATTACGCTTTCCATTTTTAAGTTCGGAATAGAGTACAGTGGTACCCCGCAAGACAAACGCCTCGCAAGACAGAAAACCCGCTAGACGAAAGGGTTTTCCGTTTTGGAGGCGCTTCGCAAAACGAATTTCCCTATGGGCTTGCTTCGCAAGACGACAGCCCATAGGGAAATCTCCGGAACAGCGGGGAAGCGCAGCGCATCTTCCCCACTGACCTCAGACCTCCTCCCGCCGCCCGGCTTCGGAATGAATCTCTGATGCCGGGCGGGGGGGACGACGCCTCCTCCCGCCGCCCGGCATCGGAACGAATCTCCGATGCCGGGCAGCGGGGCAGGAACGCCTCCTCCCGCAGCCCGGCATCGGAACGAAGCTCCGATGCCGGGCGGGGGGGGAACGCCTCCTCCCGCCGCCCGGCATCGGAACGAAGCTCCGATGCCGGGGGGGGGGACGCCTTCTCCCGCCGCCCGGCATCGGAACGAAGCTCCGATGCCGGGGGGGGGGGACGCCTCCTCCCGCCACCCGGCATCAGAACGAAGCTCCGATGCTGGGCGGGGGGGGCGCCTCCTCCCGCCGCCCAGCTTCGGATGGCTTTCCTGAAGACTTGGGGTGGGAGGAGGGTTTTCCTTCCCACCGCCAACATTCAGAATGCTGTTCTGAATGTTGGCGGTGGGGAGGAAAAACCCTCCTCCCACGCAAGCCCCGGGAACAGAGGGAAAGTGCTGCGCGCCTTCCCCTCTGTTCCCGTACCTGTCCTGAAGGCTTGCGGTGGGGAGAAAAGCCCTTCTCCGCACCGCCAGCCTGGCAAGCGGTTTCCCTAGGAACGCATTAATTGATTTTCAATGCATTCCTATGGGAAACCGTGCTTCGCAAGACGAAAAGCTCGCAAGAAGAAAAAACTTGCGGAACCAATTAATTTCGTCTTGCGAGGCACCACTGTACAGTGGTGCCTCGCAAGACGAAATTAATCCGTTCCGCGAGTCTCTTCGTCTTGCGAAGCACGGCTATTAGTGGCTTAGCGGCCATTAGCGGCATAGCGGCTATTAACGGCTTAGCGGCTATTAACGGCTTAGCGGCTTTAAGAAAAAGGAAACAAACTCACAAGAACTCGCAAGACGTTTCGTCTTGCGAAGCAAGCCCATAGGGAAATTCGTCTTGCTGAATGACTCAAAAAACAGAAAACTCTTGCGCGTTTTTCATCTTGCGAGGCATTCATCTTGCGAGGTACCACTGTAGTTGCTTTGGAAAATAATCATCAGGCATCTGCACAACAAGACCAATCCAACGAAGTTGATGTTGAAGAATCATTGCTTCAACACTGGTGATCTTTGCTTCTTCCAATACACTGATATTAGTTCACCTGTTTTCCCAAACGACGTGTAAAATTTTTTGGAGACACCGTTGATGGGATCTTTGGAGGAGTTGGAGATGGTGTTGATAAGTGGTCCATGTTTCACAAGCATACAGTAAGGTTGTTAGTACAATAGCTTGTAAACAAGCATTTTGGTTTCCCTGTGAATGTCCTGGTCTTCAAACACTCTGCACTTCAATTGGGAGAAAGCCGCACTCGCAGAGCTCAGGCGATGCTGGATTTCAGCATCAATGTTGGCCCTTGCCAGACCACCACAAACAACAAGTGAGCAATAACAAGCTCCCAGCTTCACAGAGCCGGACTCTACACCTGCCAAGGTGACCCACGGGCACCAGACCCCTCACTCCAACATGCACAGACCAAAGCGCCCTAACAGGGAGGCCTACATTGCGCGGGGTACACCAGGCATGGACAGAAGGGGTGGGGGGAGCTTTCTTTGAAATCCAATTGAGAGGCGATGCAATTGACTGAAGGAAGCCCTGTTCTCAGTAGCCACCTGTCCCCCCAAATAACAGCTCAGCGAGGACCCTTGTGGTTCTATCCAGGGGCTTATTGCTGACGTTCTCAGAACAGCCACGAGGGGGGGAGAGCAGCACAGGGACTCAGAAAGAAGTGCACTGCCGAATTTAGTCTTTGTATGGTAGAGGTCCCTGCATACAACTTTGGCCCAAACAGACTGGGCGGGTGGGGTGGGGGGGCCTTGCAGCCAAAGCAGGTCAAGTCCAGAAGCAGAAAGGTAGCAAACAAGACAAAAAGGACAAAGCGTCAGCATTGCTCCTGAAGGGTCCAGACTTCCGGAAGCTTCCAACACTCCATCCGGGAACTCATCATCAAATCCTGCCCCAAAAACCCAAACCGAGGCCTGAAGGTTGAGGTTGAGGGCTGGTCCTGGAGCAGCATCCTTGAGAATCCGCTAGGAAGATGGTGAGAATGTAGGAAACAGCCTTATCCTGAGCCAGGCCACTGGTCCACCCTGACTGGCAGCAGCTCTCAGGTTTCAGGCAAGGGTTTCTCCCAGACCCACCATGAGATGGTTAAGAATTGAACCCTGGACCTTCTCCAGGCAAAGAGGACTCTGTGCCACCAAGCAGTGGACCTCCAGCAGGAATTCACAACAAGCTCAAATGGAAGCTGCTGGCCTTCTGAGCTCTGAAACAAGTTCAGGTTATGGAGCTCTCTGTGTTGTCTCCAGGACCGGCTAAGCTTTCACTGAAGCTCTGGAGTCCTCCAGTGCAGAAGAGAGGGAAGGGGAAGAAGAGCCAGGCCACTGGGTGGATCTGGGTCATTGCCAGTTCCTACTCCAGCTATTGGGGACCTTCTGCATGCAAAGCAGCTGCTCTGCCATTGAGCTCTGACGCTTCTCTTTAGATGCTACAATCACCAGCTCTGAGAATTGTTCAGTCGCTTTGGAGGGCAGGAGGAGTGAACAATATTGAGGTGCTTCCCCCTCCCCTGGCTTGATATTCTGTATCCTCTAACTGTACTTCTCTTGGAGGTTTGTGTGTGTTCGTCTATTTTTCTCACAAGGCGTTCCAGTCCCTGGTGTGTACTCAATTTGTACCTAATAATAACAGCCCTTCCAGGTTTCACCCATCTGGCAGCCAATGAAAATAGCCCAGCTTCTTCAACCAGAAATGTGCTAAACAGTCTAATATTAACAAACTGTGAAAGAGCAAAGCATTTTGGAGCTAGATTTTTACAACACTTGCAGAGCTCTCTGCGTATTGTGAAGTTGTCCTTATTTAATGCAAGCTGCCTTGAGAAGCCTGCGTAGTCTTGAAAGGTTGCTTAGAAGTGTGTGGAGCAAATATAAGCACATTTCCCGAACTCCTTTTGTGTGGATGCTACCTATGGAGAAACTTCAGAGAAGTTCTTTGCTTCTGCTCTTCTGTTCCCAATGGGAAGCCAGGCTGTAGTTTTGCAACTGAACCTCTGCTTTGCATGCAGAAGGTTCCTGGTGCAACCCCCAGCATCTCCAGTGTCCCGTCTGAAACTCTAGTAAGCTGCTGCCAACCAGTGTAAGTAACACCACTCTAGATAGACTCATGTTCTGCGTCTATATAAGGCAGCTTCCTGCACTCCAGAATCTTTTTTTTCTTTTTTTTTACAAAAGCAAGCATTATTCTGCCAAATATTCATGCATGTGCAGAGGTGCTGCTGGCTCAGGGAGACCCAAGTTCCTCCAACCCCATTCAGACCCCAAAGCAGTGGTTCTTCAAGGTTGCGGCATGTCACCCTGGTGTGGTAGCAGAGGATAGCGAGTGTAGCAGGAAGATTCAAGGACAATCAAAGAATCATTTAAACATTTCTGTGTAATATAGAACAGTATAGTATCTATCCATCTATCATTTGCAGAATACGGGTAGAAATATTTTCAAGATGAGAGCAACAGCATCAAGTGATACTGAGAGCCAGAGCATCAAGGGATAAATTTCTCAAGTCCCGAGCAAATTTTTATTCTGAAAGTGTGGCCCAGAGAAAAAAGCTTGAGGACCAGTGCCCTAAAGGCCTGCAATCAATGTGCCGAAGCTAAGCAGGTGTAAATTTGGTCAGTGTCTGGATGGGAGACTGTTTTGCAAGCACACATATGCTGCCTTGCATTCCATGATAGAAGAAAGAAAAGTGGGGGGAAATGGGTGTGTGTGTGATACAATGCTCAGCTTCTGACTTGATGCACCTTTCATATGACAAGGGAGCTCTTCAAATGTTCTGCCATGACTGCTTCAGCAACCCTCTCCTGTCCCCTCATTCATTCATTCATTCATTCATTCATTCATTATTTTTTTGGCAACTTCTCCATGACTCTTCTGATTTTCTCTGAGGCAGAAGGGCCCAGTGGTGTCTTATTCTGAGAGTAGACTGTTTCCCACTGTTTAGAGGTGGCCTGTGCATTTTCCCTGACATGGGATCCTCCTCTTGCCATCCCAATGAAATGGAGAATTTCCACGCCAGCAGGCAGGTGTTCCCAGGAGCCTCTGCCACACATGTCAAGGGACTCCCTACGTGAGGGGGGTTGGCAGTAGCTAAGCTTTTCCACTGAGCATGGAGAGCCCTACCTCCCATGTGAGTAATGTGGTCCACCAGCCCTGAGGCAAACTTGGATGGGGATTGACAGACTATTTCTGATGCAGTTGCCATAGCAACTGTGATGCTCAGAAGCTAGTGGTTCAGCCAACCTTCTGCTGGGGTGCTACTCTCCTTCCCCATTTCTGCAGATATTGAGATGAGGGGGCATCCCCCCCCCCCACGGTGTGTGTCAATCTGCAAATGCTGTTGGCATCCGTCTATCCTGAGAGACAATAGGGTGAAGTCAAACTCAAACCGCTGTGTTCGCTGCACCAAAGTGATCACCTCAAGGCACAAGCCTGGGCAGTGTGAATGGAGGTCCTGAGTTGCCCAGACAACAAGACCACCACACACACACCCCTTTGGCCTCACTGATGTTGTCCAAAGGAAGGAGGAGCAATACATTTGGCGCCAGCCTGGGTGCAAGAGTTGCCAGAAGGAGGTATACAAGGTGTCATCCAACCACCTTAGGGACTTTGGATTTGTGTAGGGTTTACTCCTGAGCATTTTCTTCTCCCAAAGATATCCTGCAAGGCAACGGAGGTTTAGGATCAGAGTTTTCCTTCTCTTAGATGGGCTCCCTTCCCAGGTGGACAAGCCCCACCTGCCCCTCACTTCTCTCTACAACACATGCAGAAACCACCTTCTTGACCTTTGGACTCGGTCTTGTTTGTTCCATCCAATCTGCCTTCACATGTCCCTAACTCACCAAGGGTTTGAGACCCATCGGCTACCTGGTTTAGCTGGCCAGTCGAAGCTGTTTCCTGGGATGTGGCCGCTGTCTCATGCTGACAGCTTCTAGGAGCCCCAGGTGAGAGAAGAGTGCAGGCTGGGGACCAAAGGTGAACAAACTACCCCAAAAGGAGCACAATGTGTCCCCCACCAGAGGTAGTACCCCTTCCCTTTACACTCCATACACCCCATGCACAATCTTCATATACAAGATCACTTAACAGTTAGCCTTAACAACCTTTTAACAGCCTCACAGTCAATATGGCAATTTAAGAGTGGTGAACACATTGGTTTTTTTCCTGTCTCTTCAAGGTGTCTTTGTGACTAGACAGGGAATTTTAATGTGTAATCATGACTAAGATCCTAAAATGCTTATTTTTGGAGCAATGAGCATGCAGGGCAAGGGCTTGGGGCAGGTGTTTCTATCCCGCAGATTCTTCCAGGCCCGCTTTCTATACCGGACACACACACACACACACACACACAAACACACAGCTGCAGAATCCCACGGTCACCTTGCTCTCAAAGGCACAATGACTGTGCTATTTCTTCCCCTGCAGTCCATGGAGATGCAGGACAGACAAAAGAGAGCACTTCTTCACAAAGAGCACCGTTAAACTGTGGAATTTGCTCCCACAAAAGGGACCGGTGGCCACCAAAGTGGACAGCTTTAAAAGAGGGTGAGACAAATTCACAGAGGAAGTGGATTAGGCTGTCAATGGCCACCAGATACACAATGGCTTTGTTCTCCCTCCACTATCAGAATTAATGTGCCTCTGAATGTCAGTTGCTGGGAATCACAAATGGGTGGGGAGAGCTGTGGAGCTCAGACTCTGCTTGCAGGCTTCCCATTAGGGCATCTGGTTGGGGGGCTGGATGAGGCCTTGGCCTGACCCAGCAGGCTCTTCTTATGAAACACCAGGTTCCATGTCTGCTTGTCGCTACAAGAGTTTTCTTAGGATAGAGTTAGGAGCGTTAAACTCCACTGGGATTGTCAGCAGCTCATTTTGACACAGACACTATGGAATCTGACTCCCCCACCCCCTGGCAGAGCAGATGTCCCTTTAGCAGAAATTATTATTATTATTATTTCTTGAATTTGTAGGCCACCCTTGATCTGTAGATCTCAGGTTGGTTCACAACATAAAATCACAATACATACACATGAAATACATAATAAAAATAAGAACACAAACAAACCAATAATCCCTGCTCCCACATTTATTATTATTATTATTATTATTATTATTATTATTATTATTTATTGAATTTGTATACCGCCCTGCACTTGTAGGTCTCAGCAGTTCACAAGATAAAATCACAATATAAAAACATAAAATACACAATAAAAATAAGAGCAAGAGCAACCCAATACCACCCCAACACATTTTAAAGGGGCATTGGATGTCAGTCAGCCAAAGGCCTGGCTAAAGAGGAACGTTTGCGCCTGGTGCTAATGAGCAGTTTGAAAGTTCTATGGCTCTAAGTGAATAAGTGGGTGAGTGTTTTCCCCCCAGTAGATGAACCCCTCTACCTGACTTGGAGAAATTCTCACCTGTCGGATTTCTGCTTGCCCTTTGGCTGTTAAAAAGACACAGGACTCCAACCAGGATACAGGGCCTGGCACCTCCTTTTGTGGTCTAGCATTGAATCCACTGCTTTATTATTTTATTTTATTTATTTTACAATAATTGCCACTTAATCAACAAAAAAACTCTCAGCAGTGCACATTAAAAAATAAAAGTAAAATCAACCATTGGAAAATTGACACAAGAATTTAATCCAAATATAAATAAAACCAGCAGTTTTAAAACAAATATACATCATAAGATTACCTGTCTGGATAGGCTTGCCTGAATAAAAATGCTTCTTAGGAGGTACTGAAAGCAATACAGTGAAGGCACCTGACTGGCTTCAGTTGGTGGCAAGTTTTGGATACGTTGGTTCTGCTACACTGAAAGGGTTAGTTCTTGAATCAAACGTCATGTGGCACTTGGGAAAAAGTGCCCGTTGCACAGATCAAAGTACTCAAGTTGGTATATATGAATTAAGGCGATCCTTCAAGTCAGCTGGTCCCAACCTGTTGAGGCCTTTATATGATAATGGTAAAACCTTTAATTTGGCCCTGTAACAGATAGGGAGCTGGTGCAGATCTCTGAACAATGGAGTTATATATTGACTGGGTCTCACTCTTGTCATCAATTTTGGTGCAGCATTCTACTACATGGCAGTAACCCAACCTTGAAGTCACCAGTGTTTGGACTACTGTGGTCTAGCACAACAGAGCTGGCAGGGAATGATGTAGTCTGAAATGTCTGCCAGGAAAAACAGGTTGATGAAGGCAGGATCAGGCCATACTGGGTAAGTCTGTGGCTAAAATTTATATGATGTTTGTTACTCACATGTTAGTTGGAAGCATTCTTTGCATGCTCCCTTTTGTTCTGGAGAAAAATTAGCCATGAGGCCCTGATCTGGAACATGCTCCCAATCCATATCAGGCTTCTGAACCACTTTTCTGCTCCTAGGTTCCTTTAGTCCCCGGAGGTGCTGTTGACAGGGAAAAGCACCTTCAGGGGCAAAATAGGCCAGTGTTTCCCAAACTTTTTTGGGCAACGGCACACCTGTCTACTGAAAAAAAATCTCGCGGCACACCACCATTAAAGCCCCGCCCCGTGACGTCAGCGCGCAGCGTCACGCCGGGAGGGACGCACGAAAGTGAAAGTTTTTTCCCTCCCCCCTCAGTCCCTCGCTCGGAATTCAGCTCGTTTGGGGCATCGCTCCGGCTGCTCCCTCTCCCGCCGCGCAGGAGCGATGCCTCTCTCTGGCTCTCCCTCCGCGCAGGCTGAGGGAGGGAGGGAGGTGCGCGTGTGACCCGTCTCTGCTGGGAGACCAAACCCAGCGAGGCAGAGTCGCGCGGAGGCGCCCAGGCAGCGCTGCCGGCTGCGAGGAGGAGCGCCAGGCAGCAGCAGGAGGCGCGGCCTCTCCTCGCCGCCGCCGCCCCGCCTCTCGCCGCCCGACTCGCCCGCCTCCCTCCAGGCATCTCGCGGCACACGAGGCAACGTCTCACGGCACACTCGTGTGCCGCGGAACACCGGTTGGGAAACACTGAAATAGGCAATATTCTGGATGGGAAGCACCATTACTTCTCCAAAGTGGAAGCAGCCAATTAAAGCACATTTGTTTCAAGCACAAGACTCACACCACATGTTGTTTGGGCCTCCTACATTCATATTTAGGAAGGGACAGTACCTTAGTGGTAAATGCACAGCAAACCTCACAGGGTTGTTGTGGGGATAAAATGAGGTTGTGGTGTGATAGGAATTTTATGGTCTTAGATATATTGTAATGTTCATAAGTGTACCAGCCAAGCACATATATAGATCAGCACAGGAAGGCCAACCTGGAACCTTTTTGATTCCTAAACTGAGTAAATGTTTTCTCTGCAAGGTCAAAGTGGGAAACCTCCCCATTGTCTCTTTCCTCACAAATCCTGTCTTAAGGACACATTTAAGATATGAATAGGGTGTGAGCCTGTGACCTGGCCCAGGAACTAAGTATTTATCACTACAAAAGAATGGCCAGGCTCCCCAGGCAATCCAATCAAGTAACCTGCCAGACAGGAGATAACAACAGGAGAAAACCAATATTCAAATTTCTGTTTTAGACTGCCTTTTCTGTGATGTAGGTGTGATGTATCTTGAGGGGTGGTCTTAGGTTACACCCCTTCTGTGATGTATGTATGATGTTTCTGGGGGTGGTCTTGATCTACAGGGTGGCAATTTCAAAAGTCCATATAAGGCCTTGCGCGCCATTGTTCTGGGTTCCTCCTCCTCCTGCGTTGTGGTGAGTGAGGACCCTGTTGCAACAGATCAATAAAGACCAGGCTTACTAGCTGCTTTGCTTCTCAATATTCTCTGGTTGGCCTCTGTTATTCTCTCCTACCAATAGGGAACCTATGTAAGGACTCTATATGGGCTCTTGGATACCCTATAAGGGAAAAGGGCAATTTTTGTTTACAACAGTGGGACCATGGACACAATCTCAAGCTTCTTGGAGGAACGTGGTGGAATATAAAGCCAATTAATCGATTAATAATAATGTTACCCTCCACCCCACTGCTGTGTGGCACCCACATCCAAACCATTCCCTGCCCCCAGCAGCCCTAGCCTGAACCAGCCTCCCACCTAAGAGTCCAGTGAGGGTACTTCTCCAAAGAGTTAGTGTGCGTGTTTTGGGGAGTGGGTTTACGGACTCAGTTCTCCAGGCAGCGGCTGCACCAAAACCCATTTCTTTGCCGCTTAGATGCAATTAGAGACATTTAGATAACAAACTGCTGCATTAAATTTAATTATCCCAGCAGTAATTGGTTGCACTGAGAGGATGCTAAGCCCAGCACAGAGGGCAACTAATTAACCAGCGGAGCCGGGGGGGCGGGGGCGGGGGCTGAGCCTGAACCCGATCAAGATACCACCACCCAGGTCGCCTTCTGCATCTGACCTGCTGACCTAACTACAGCCACGGCTCTGCCCTCTGCAGGAACTGGTTTTCTCCCCAGAGCCTTCCAGTGCAGGAATAGGGGCAGAAGTCATCTAAAAAGAGGTCATCTGAGCATGCGAAGAGAACCTCTCTCTCACGACAGAAACACTTCAGTGGTTCTTCACTCTTGAGGAATTGGGTGGGGATGCCTTCCAGGTCCGAGGCCGTGGATTCCAGGAGAAGTTATGCTCTGCACTTTCTATTAAAAAAAAAAAGCAATTGAAGCAGCGACTAATTTCTTTTTTGTATTTTAAAAAAAATGTGTCAGGGCTTAGGCATAGTAATTTCCTGGACGTAGCTAGGATTTGCCCATCGGAAACAGTGTCCTGGTGAAAATCACTGAAATGTCTGGGAAAATCCAGACATATGGCAACCCATGTAGGAAGTGTAGGCTATGGTGAATTTTCTTTAAAATAGCTCAAAAACTTGTGTGCGGATTTTCACTATTTGAAATATGGCAAGCCTATCTAGTAGGGTCCCTTCAAAGACTCACCGTCTAGTCCTAGGCACCAGGTGCGGAGCTACACATCCTGTGCATGCCCAGAGTTTCTCTTATTTACCTATTCCGGCCCAGGGAATAGGTAAATAAGAGGAACACCATGCCACAGACAAGAAAATGCCTCACAAGGATTGGTATGTAACAGCTTATTATCCCCTTTCCTGGGGTCAGTGTGGGGCTTCCAGTTCTCTCTGACCCTCTGCAGCCCTGCCCACAGAAGCCTTGGCTCCTGCTCCCCACTTTTGACAAGCCTTGCAACAGCTGGGCTGCAGCTTCCTTGGTTGCCCTGCATGACTTTGCAACAGATCGAGCGCTTCTGCTGAATGCAGACTGCCTCCAGTGCAGACCTTTAGGTGCTGTTGCGCAACTTCCAGCTGGAGGTCTGGAATGGGCTCTGGCTGGAGTGCAGCCGTGCTAAGCCTGCTCCAGGCAGCTGCTCATATATATATTTTTTTAAAAAATAATATTTATTAAATTTCCAACAAATTAAATACAACACTACAAAAAAGCCAAAAAAGAAAAAAGCATACAATACAATACAATACATAATAAAAAAGAAATATAATAAAAGAAACAAACAAGACAAAACAACACAAAAACCATTTAAAATTTCAATTTCAACATCTTATCTTTCCTTCCCTTATTTCCTCGACCTCTTCACACCTCCCTTTTTGTATTCCACTTCTATTGATTGTTTCAGCAATTCCTTTCCATCTTCCTCTGTTTTCTATCCTATAATTGTCTTAACACATTCTAACCATATTTTTCCCTTTAAAGCTCAATTAATCTATTTATACTTAATTCCCATCCCTATCCATCTTCCCCTATTTTCTATCCTATAATTATCTTAACACATTTTAACCTTATTTTCCTTTAATACGCTATTAATCTATTTATACTTAATTCCTTATAACATTTCTACTGAAGCCATATAACTTCATTCCAACGTTCTTCTAACATTCATTAATTTTACAATATTTCTATAAATAATCTTTAAACTTTTCCCAGTCTTCTTCCACCAACTCTTCTCCCTGGTCTCGGATCTTGCCAGTCTTTTCCGCCAATTCTATCTAGTCCATCAACTTCTTCTGCCATTATCCAATACTTCTGTGCTTCCAGGAGACAACCATTCTCTCAGCCAGCAAAGAGCAGATGATTCACAACAAAGTTTAGGGGTCTGGCAGGGCAGGTCCACCTCCTTCTTTAGCATCCGTCAATATCTTAAGTTTTACTCGAGGCTTCCTGCCCTGCCAAACAACTCCAAAAACATCCCTCTGCCACCTCCTGATACAATCCATCCCATCCAAAACTTGCACTATTTGAAACAAAAGCAACATCCCCGGCATCACAGCAACCCTCAACCCTACCACAATGACTCGGCCCAACAATAGCAACTTCAGATTTATCCATATATCCCAATCCCTCTTCTCTTCAATCCAACGTCCTTCACAGTTACCCTTAAATAGATTCACATTTTTGGTAGTCATACTGGCCCCCAAAAACCTCTCTTTCTCAACCGATGTTAGTCCAGTCTCTTCCTGAAGCTCTATCAGGCTTTCCTTTCCCCATTCAGGTAGGGCTCTTGTCCTCAAATTCTTCTGTTTTCCTTTAAGTTCCATCATAACAGATGTCACATCAAATTGCCTTTGAATGGATGGGGCTCTCTCACACTCCAGTTGTATCGATCTCTGAATGGTTTCTATGTTGGTGTTCACCTTTTGTCCCAGATTGTCTATTTTCCTGTGAAGCTGTTCCAACGAATCGTTTATTTTCACTAAAGTGACCACTAAGGCCTCTTCTGTCGACATTTCACCTGGTTTTTTTCTTTCCATTTACCATAACACTTGAGAAATTCAAGGTCAATCTCAGAGTCTTGCAGTTTTTATCTTGCAGCTGGAAATCCCCCTAGCCCAGCTCTTATAAAGTAACCAATTTCAGAGATTTCCACTAGAGGAAAACAATGTCCCCTTTAAACACAACTCATACAGTCCAAAGTTAATTTCAGATTTCAGTTACTTTTTACTCCTTTTTAGAAGCAGCCGGAGACAATAGAAACAATGTATTTCTCTTCCTTTGCTAGCTGTCAAGGAACGTTCTAAGTGCTGTCAATGAACATTCCAAAACGTCAGTCCACTAGCAGCCCGTTTCCAGGGTCAGAGCGGCTTTATTTTATCTCCCTTCACTCTCTCTTGCAGGCATACTTAGTCCACAACTCCCCCCCTTCTCCTGCCTCCAAGGGGGGTTTTGTGCTCTTTACCGATGGAAATTTAGGCTTTTACAAAAGGCTTTCCAAGACTTCAGCCTACAGCCTCCTTGCCTCAGTCTGTTTACAAGTAGGGAAGGCGGACTTCCTGTTTTGAACCTCCCCCGTTTCGATGCCAAATTAAACTTTTAAAATCCGATTCTCCCATCTCAGCTCTACTCACGGGTAATTACTTTGGAGTCAAATTGTCCACAGGAAAAAGTCAATGCTCTCCGACAACAGCTATTCGAAGCACCGCGCCGCTCACCCCACGTCAATCCGGATCCCCGAAACCGGGTTCCCCCGGGAGTAGGGGAGGCGCAAAAGGTGCCCGCCGAATCCCACGTTCACAGGCTTCTCCCACCTGTGATTTTTACGGGTCTCCGCCTTCGCCGCGGCGGTACAGACCCAAATTCCCACGGTGCAAGTTCCTCCCGATCAGAGGAACTCCGCCATTGCCGGAGGCACCAACCCGGAAGTCCCCCAGACAGCTGCTCATAAAGGCATTCTGCTGGTGCCTCCACCATTGCTGCAGCGGCAGCAGTTCCTATTGGCCTCCAAACAGCCGCTAATATATGGCCTGGGCAAGAGTGAGAAGAACAGGCAGCCTCTGGGCATGTGCAGAAGGCCATCTTGGCTTCAGGGGATGGAGCCCTGTGCCTTTAATAGTTGGGCACTCATATGATTTTTATTTATTCCATAGAATTTAAATACTGCTTGATTATTATTATTATTATTATTATTATTATTTGTAGCACCCTTTACAAACTGCAATTCCCAGGATTCTTTGGGAGAAATGTGCTTTTAATGCCTGTTTTTCCTGCAGCAGGCATGCTCAGCTACCCCTCTGGAAGCTCAATCCCACAGAAAGCTGTGACGGCCACCAACTTGGATGGTTTTATGCAGGAAAGGCTATCAATGGCCACTAGGCACGATGGCTATGCTCTACCTCCACAGTCAGCAGCAGTAACGTTTGTGAACAGTAGTTGCTGGAAGATGCAGGAAGGGAATACAGAATGCTCTTGTTTCCACAGGCCTCTGGCTGGCCACTGTGAGAACAGGATGCTGGACTAGACAGGCCAATGTGGCCTCATCCAGCACGCACTTCTTATGTCCTTATGTGGTTCAAGGGTAGAGATTGTGAGAAGGCATCTTCCAAAGCAATCCCACCCTGCAAATAGCTTTGGAGCCTTCTTGCCTCTAGCCCTCACCCCTTTTCCTGTTCCTGCTGGAGTCTTCTTTTGCTTGCCACACCTGCAAGCTCTTCCGGCCAACGGTGCTAATGACAGATCTTAAAAACTTGGGGTCGGTGAGATTCGACAATCACAGCACCTTGTGCCTGCTGGACCTCCTGAGCGGAGCGTGTTGTGTCTTGCTCCTGGTGAAGTAGGGTGAAATGTGAGGAGTGTTGCAAGCCGGTGCAGAGGCAGAAGGTCTGGCCGAGATGGTGGAGCACGGCTTCTCTGTTAGGGGCTTCTTCCTAACCCAGTGGAACACCAGTATCATACGCCTCTTAGATGGGTTGGACATGCTGAAGAAGGTGCTGGAGGCCCAAAGTCTAGGGTGACTTCAAAGCGGAGGACGCAGCAGGCAGTTCCCTATCAATGGTGCCAAATCCAAGCAAATGTTAGTTCCAGTCCTGTTAAAACGATCCAGCAATTATGAACGTTAAAGAAGGGAGTAATTCCTCAGGCAGTAGGAAAAGACTTTCTGTGGCTTTTGAATAGATGGGAGCCCCCCCCCCCAACTACTGCCACTGTTGACAGCCTGTTGCCCCTCGACTCTGCTTGAATGGGTTATGTCACAATGGTTCCTTCATCAGGTGTTTGTGAGCATGAAAATGCTTTTGGGAGTTTCAGCAATGAAGGCTCAGGCATAACATACTGTTTGAAAGTCTGAACATTTCCTCTTTTTTTTATTTAACAAAATTTATATACCACTTTTATCATTTATATACAAATTATTAGGAGAGTAAGTTAAAAATATACTGTAGTTTATTTACTTATAGGCTAGTTTACATACTTTATTCCTTCTTATACTTCTATCCCACCTTTCCTCCACAGAGCATACACACTTCAGCCTCCACCTTCTCCATTTTATCCTGACAGCAATATTGTGAACTAGGGCCATAGCTCAGTGGTAGAACAACTGCTTAGCATGCAGAAGGCATCAGGTTCAGTCCCCAGCATCTCCTGGTGGGACTGGGAGCACTCCCTCTGCCCTTCGGAGGCTTCACATTGCTATCGCTGAAGCCAAGGAGCCTGCATTCGCTCCATAGGACGCACACACATTTCCCCTTAATGTTGGAGGGGGGAAAGTGTGTCCTATAGAGCGAAAAATACGGTATATGTTGGAAGTTCCATAAGGACTGCCGTATGTCAGGAATTTCCCAGATATATCTGGAATGCTGCAGGCGGAAGCAGTGTCTGGGTGGAAATAGACAATTTTTTCTGGGAATTTCTGGACATATGGCAGCTCAGCTGCTTTGGGCAAAACTGAAAAAAGCTCAACAGCTTTGCCCAAAAATAAGGCAACCCTAATTTATTTTATGCCATACTCTGCCCTGGTGGGGTATAAAATCTCTTTAATAAGCCAGGAAACAGCATGTTGGGGGGACTGTCCCAGAACTCAAGAGTAAATGAATTGAGGGTGGAAGCAGAAACTAGCCCCTCATTACTACATGCTGCGTTGGCAAGTTCAGCTGTGATCCCGTGATCACTTTACCTGGGATTAGGGACTATTGGACACAAGGGAGCTGAATTCTGAGTGATGTTCTTGGCATCCGTCTGTCTCGACTCTCAAGAGACAATGGAGTGCGCCTCTGGCGGTGAAGTCAAACTGCCGCATTAGCAGCGCTGAAGTGACCTCCCTGGGGCACAAGCCTGGCGTGTCTGGAGATCCTGGGCTGCCCACGTGATAAGACTTCCATTCTCTGCCTTGCTGATGTGGTGCAGAGGTATAGGTTTGTCACCAGCTTGGCTGCAGGAGTTACATCCAGCTGTCTTAGGGAATCCCAGATTTGTATAGGGTTTACGCCTTAGTCTCAGTGCTTTTTTCTGGGGGTATTCAAGGGTACGCAGTACTGGCACTCTCCCCCCCCCCCCGAAGTAAAAGCACTGGTTTAAAGTGTGGCATTTACTGTATCAACTTAATGGTGAGGACCAGCACCATTTTTCTAGAAGAAAAGCACTGCTTAGCCTTAAATCATCATCATCATCATCATCATCATCACAGTTCATGAACATGTTGCAGCTGAGTGAAAGCACTTGACAAAGAGTTTGTGAGGGGCACGGACTTGTGAAAAGTCTCAGAGGCCAGGTAGGAAGGAATGAGGCAGCCACATTCAGCCTTTGGGTCTGGGGTCCCCATTCCAGTTCCGTGTACCTGTTCAGGGTCAGAGCTTCAAAGAGCCCTTTGTCTTCCAGCTTCGTCTTGTGTGGCTGCATGTTCCAGCATGCTCCAAAAAAGTCTGGTAGACAGTTGGGATCCTTGTAATATTGGCCCCTGTCAGGACTCCTAACTCATGCTTAAAATTCCCACCTCTTCCTCCTTGGTGAATGGATGGGGAATGGACAGATCTGTCAGTTTCATTTTATCTCATTTTCTTTTATTTTTCCTAGTCTTAATTTTCATATTTTCACATTTTTAAGTCCTCATGAAAATTCATCAGCATTTTAGCACCCTTCTTATACACATTCCCCTGGTGTAACACATGCTTGCTGGTTATTTTCACTAATATATGTGTTTTTTAAAAATATGTGCACTTTTTTTAGTTGGACAGCTGCCGCGCAATATTTGGAAGTGCAAATTTCAAAGGGCAGCTGTGCTTGGGGTTGCGTATTGTTTCAGGGAGCGTGAATTAGGTCGCTCTGCATTTAAAACGTGGACTGAACTGAACTTGTCTCCCCATCCTTCCTTATTATGCTGATCTCTTGCGTTGTGCCTCCGAAGCGGCTCAGCTCTTCCTCTGCTGCTAAATGAAGCACCTTTGCGAGTTCTGTGGGGAGAAAAAAGCCTCTGCCCCCCCCCCACTTTCTCCAGCACGGCCTTGTGAGAGTGTGTTCACTGAAGCCCAGATGGCTTGCTCCCTTCCATCCAAGTTTCCTGCTGCCTGCTGGGCCAAAAAAAACACTGTTGTAATAACCACAAGATGCTTCAGCAAATAGGAAAATCACATTGAGTTGTTTGGTTTTTAATTAGCCATTCCGCTCCTGCTCTCCCAGCTGCAGCTCCCACCAGTCACTGGCTTGGGTCCTGGAAGCCGTGCTTCTACCTACGTTCTGCTCACTTTGTGGGAACTCCTATGCCTTTTTCGGAGCAATCCAGGCACATAAAGCCAAGTCCTCCCATGTACACATTGCCACCCATCCCCAACACTTGCTGGTTCTAAAAACCCCTGGGGCGGCAAGCAATCGCTGCCTGTCTTTTCAGCCTCTTAAAATCGCAGGCTTATGAATGGAGACGAGAGAGGGGCAGGCCTTGGAGCTGAAACAAAGAGGGTGGTGGCTTTGTGGTTGAGTTCCTTGCTGATCTTTCAGCCAGCCGATTAATGCAACCATTTTGTGCAGTGGTTCTAATCCAGTCTTTTATACTACAAATCCAATGAGTCCCACCATCGTTAACACCATAGGACAGGGGGGATCATGGGTGTTGCAGTCCAAAACCTCTGGAGCTCACCAGGCTGAGAGGAAGAATGCAAGAAGAGCCTGCTGGATCAGGCCAATGGTCCATTTAGTCTAGCAATCTGTTTTCACAGTCAGGGGTGTACCTAGGCTTTGGCCCAGGGTGTGTGTGCACAAAACATACCTCTCCACTCTGGTTCACAGTGGCAATGAAACCTGTTCATCTTCGCACTCCTCCTGTGAGGGGCAAGAGTTACAGGGCAGGAAAATGGGAGGGGGGAAGCAGAAGGGAAAGCAGCAAACAGAGATGATGAGGAAGGAAGGCAGGAAGGAAGATGGACTGACAAGAGGAGGAGGAGGAGAAGCAGAGCAGACCCTAATGGCCATGGAGAAAGTCACTGTCGGAGTGCAAAAAGCGCTGAAAAGCAAACTTGTTAAGTTTCTAGTCCATGGTATTTACAGGCTTTGGAGGCACCAAGGCTAGATCTACACTCACCTTTTAAATGTTATTAGAACAATATTAGAAATGTCATTCTAAAACATCAAGTCACGAAGAGTCCTCTTTGCTTTGCCTTCTTTTGTGTTTCCACATGGTCTACCCAGTTTCTGGTACAGGATAGCTCTGCAGCACCCTCTGGTGTCACACTTCAGCAATGCATTGTGAGCGTTGAAAAAGAATGTCAGGTAGCTATATGGTTATCAGAACCATTCCTTAACTATTTGTTAATGTTAAAAAAAAAGAGTGTAGATCTGCCCCAAGGCAGCTCCTTGTTAAGGGCACAAGGGAGCCTAGGTCAGCCTCTGTCCACAGTAACCAACTGGGTGCCTGTGGGAAGCCCACAATCAGGATTCAAGCACAGGAGCCATTTCCCCTCCTGTGGCTCCAGCAACTGGTACTCAGAAGCATTTGCTGCCTCTGGTTGCGGAGGCAGAGCATAGTCCTCATGGCTAGTAGCCATTGATAACCTTCTCCTCCATGAATTTGTCTCCTCCTCTACCAGAGCCATCTACATTGGTGTCCATGACATTCTAGCATCTAGCGCTGCATTGTGGTGTTTATTCCCCCTGGTGGTATAGAAGATCACAGTCACAGTGCACACCTGGGTTCGGAAGATGCGGCCTACTGGAGGCTTAAGCCAGTTCTCTAATGTCTGAAGCTATTGTGCAAATGCACACAGTCGGCATAAGTGGGAGCAGTTTCTTCCTGCTCCAACAAAGCAAATCGACTATTCCCACATCATCTCTTCAGATGCACCCTTGCACCCCCAGGTGCTGTTAGCTTACAGCATTCAAAACTCAGCTCAGACCCCTCTGCCTCTCTCTCAGAACTAACTCCACTTTCCTCAGAAAGCTACAGCTCCCAACACCCTTAATGAACAGCAATTCCAAGTGTTATTTGGAGGGAAGTCATGCGTTTTAAATACATGGTTGTTGCATGCAGCCCCAGTAAAAAAAAATTGTAATGCTATTTGGAGATGGGACTGTGAGCTGAGCGCTTCAAGCAGGTAATTACTGATCAGCTGGGTTCATGATCAGAGACACACTCTAATGTGTAAGGAGGTTCTTGGGTGGTTGCTGGTGCTGTTGTTTGGTCACCACAGCATTGGATTGGGTGAGGGGGGAGGAGGAAGGTTGGGGGTTTGGGATCCAGTCACTAGCTCAGAGAGCACAATCACACAGCACTTATTTAAAGCGCATGATTTCCTCGGGGAGAATCCTGTCATGTCCCATCAATTTGCCTGACCCTTCCAAGATATGTATGGGTGAAATATATGGCTTAAAGTAGCTATTCCAACTTGGCAAGGTTGCATTTCAGCTGATGGGGGGAGTTTACAGTCCCAAACATGTGGACTGCACTAGGTGGAATAAGGCTTCCTTGCAGAAAGATTACCTGCCACTCCACCCAGATCTAATATGTGGGGCTGGCAATCACTCCAGGTTTGGGACAGACACGATGTGTTGCTTAAGGTGAAAAACTGCTTTGATTTGGGTTGTGTTTTTAAAAACAACTACAGTACCTGGAATGGTGGAAAATCCTTGCCACTGCCACGAAGTAACTTTGGAGGAGCAAGCACTCCCCCTGCTGGTTGTTATTATTGCTGCGATTATTTATTAATTTTTCATACTGCCCTTCTCTAGAAGAGCACAGAGTGATTCACAACATAAAAATACAAAACAAGAACACAAAATACATACTAGAACAGAAAAAAACCAATAACTCACCCCCTCCCACAGACAGCACATTTAAAAGACCATCAATTGTTAATCAATGTAAGTAAAGAAATGTTTCTGCCTGGTGCCTAAAGATATGTAATGAATGCATCAGGGGCATCTTTCTGGGGAGAGCATCTCAAAAGAGGGGAGCCACCACAGAAAAGGCCTGTTCTAGTATTGCCACCCTCCGGACCTCTCATGGAAGGGGCACATAAAGAAAGACCTCAGATGATGACCGCGGGGTCTGGGTTGGTTCATATGAAGAGAGACAGTCCTTGAGGTATTGTGGTCCTGAGCCCTCTAAGGCCTTATTGGTCAAAACCAGCACTTTGAATTGGACCTGGAATAGAACTGGCAGTCAGTGCAGTTGGGCCAGGATGAGTGTAATAGTCTCAAATCGTCTTACCCCAGTGAGCAACCTGGCCGCCAAATTCTGCACCACCTGAAGTTTCTGAAGCATATTGAGAGGCAGCCCCATGTATAACATGTTTCAGTATTCTAACCTAGAGGTTACCAGAGTATAGATAACAGAAGTTAGGCTGTCCCTCTCCAGATAGTGATGCAGCTGGGCCACAACCAAAGCTGATGGAAAGCACTCCATACCACTGGGGTCACTTGAGCCTCAAGCAACAGGAAAGGATCCAGAAGAACCCCCAAATTATGTAGATTCTCATTCAAAGGGGATCTATACTCCTCAAGAGCAGGCAGACTCCTATCCATCCAGTCTAGGGAACCGCCCACTAACAATGCCTCAGTCTTATCAGAATTTCATGCAGTCCATTACCAAGACAAGGCAACAGTCAAGCACTTCAACTGCCTCACCTGAAGATGTAAAGGAGAAGGAGAGCTGATACCTTGTGCAGGTGCAGCATGGACAACACTCCCTGTGGAAAAGCTGCAGTGTCCCACAGGAAAGGGATAGAGCACATAAGACTAGAATTTGTGAACATCCAACAAAGCTGAGTGCTGGAAGATGCGGGACAGATTTTTAAGAGGTCCTTTATGCAATGCATAGTTGAACTATGGAACTCACTCCTGCAGGAGGTGACCAGCCTAGATGGCTTTAAAAGAAGATTGGGCAAATCCATGGAGGAGGAGAAGGCTGCCAAGGGCTACTAGCCATGATGGAAGCTCTGCTCTGCTCTGCCTCTGAAGTTGGAGTCAGCGTTGCTTCTGAATCCCAGGTGCTGGAAACTGCAGGAGGGGAGAGGGCTCTGTGCTTGGGTCCTGCTCGTGGGTTTCCCATTGGGGCATCTGGCTGGCCATGGTGGGAACCAGATGCTGGACAAGATGGGCCATTGGCCTCATCCAGGAGGGCTCTTCTTGTGTTCTTAACCCTATAAAAACTAGGTGGTTAGATGTGGGCGATGCTTTCAAAAGGTTCCAGGTTCCAAGGGGCAAATAGATGAAGCTGGTGGATCTGGGCTGCTTGCTCTCTTGTCTCCCTTCAACTGAACATATTGAATGAGGTACTGCTGCAGTTATGGTGGTGGAGGAAATAAAATACATTGTGGAGTTGGGAGACCCAGCACCTTCTGCTTGTGGTATCTCTCTGCGCCTGGACCATCACAGTGGGTTGAAAGCTCCTCCCACTCAGTGGGGTGACTCTGGGGCAGGGATGTCCCCCGCAAAAAACAGCTGCAGCTGTATTACCAGAGACACGCAACTCTGTCCAGAGCTGCATGCAAATCTTTGGGCAACCTCTGGCTTTTGTGGTGGTCTCTTCCACTGTCTCAGAGCAGATTTCTGCCTATGGGTCTCCAGAGGTTGTTGGAATCCCAGAACCCATCAGTCCCAGCCAGCATGTCCAATGGGCAGGGAGATCGGGAGTTACACTCCAGCAATAACTCAAGGGCAACAGGCTGCCATATAATCTCACAGGCCTAACATTTCTCCACTGGTGTTCAAAATATTCATAGGCAGATGGTGGCTGCTCCTTCTCAAAGCTCATCAGTCTTATTTAGCCCAGCTATGCTGGCAGGGGCTGATGGGAGTTGTAGTCCAAAACACTCACTCATATGCCCCTCTATAGCTCAGAGAGCTTCCATCCCAGACCTCTCTGACCTGCTTTCCTCCAGATGTTGGACTGCAGCTCCCATCAACCCCAGCCAGGCATACAGCTCATGGTCCAGAGCAGCTTTTATTAGCCCTGGGACTCCAGGTGTTACACAACTACAACCCCCATCATTCCTAACCAGCAAGGCCAGTTGTCAGGGATGGTGGGAGCTGTAGTTCAATAACACTTGAGGACCAGAGTTTGAGAAAGGCTGCTCCAGAGTGAGGATGGGAGTTCTTGGGTGAAACTGATGTAGAGCAGAAACTACAGGGAGAACTCTGGAGGATTTAGAGCAGCACTGCAAAGATTTCCGATTCATCAGGAAAATAGCAGCAACTTTAAAAACTTCCTCACCTCCACCACCAAATCACGGTAAGTTGTTTAATAGAGTTAGGGGTGGGGACAGGAGAGGGACCAGGAATGGATTTTTGTGGGGAAGGACTTCTGTGTTTGTTTGTGCTGATTACGTCGTACATCCAGAGAGGGGCACCCTTGTTCCTTTAATTATTCGTGTACGTCTGCTTGGCATGAGGTGCTATTTTGTACCTGGCTCAGGTTCGTTTATCTTGGCACTCTAGCTAACAACATTAAGAATAGATCCTGCAAGCAGGGAGCCTGCCCACCCAAGTCTAAGGGAAGTAATCCTTGACTTGCTTTTGGCTCCTTCCCAGGTTCCCTCCCAATCTGCCAACCCCCCTCGCCTGCTTTCCATTCTGCTTACCAGCAGGTGGCAACAGCGCCTCTGATTGAAGACTGAAGACCATGCAAAATAAGGAGCCCACACACTCACAAGCCACCTCTTTTGTTGCAAACCCACAAGAGGAAAGGCAGGGCTAGGGAACCCACCCTTCAGAGAATCCTAGAATTGTAGGGTTGGAAGGTACTCCAAGGGGTCATCTAGTCCAACCCCCTGCAATGCAGCAATTGCAGCTGAAGAATCCATGACAGCTGGCCATCCAACCTCTACTTAATCGCCTCCAGCGAAGGAGAGTCCACCTAACCCAAATGCTTGGAACTGTAGCATTCACACACACCCTACCAACATAGAATCATAGAATCATAGACTTGTTGAGTTGGAAGGGACCTTGAGGGTCATTTAGTTCAACCCCTTGCAGTGCAGGAATCTCAACTAGATTCTACATGACAGATGGCCATCCTACTTCTGCTTAAAAACCTCATGGAAGTTGTCTCCCACTGAGCAAAATTACATGGTATGGGAAAAGGAGGTGTTGGAGCCATTTCCTAGAGGGGGCACAACACACAGTTGAATCCTGCACCTACCATAGACACCTAGAGCACGGAGTCTGAACCAGTGGCAGATTTGGTAGTCCCAGTTCTTCACATGGTTCTAGTGCAAAAAATAAAAATGAAAAATTGAACATGGCCTGGTAGCAAATGGGAAGTCCATATAGGAGTTAACAACAATGTCTTGTGTTGGCAGTAGTTTTGTCCTATCACCAGCCTAGCCGCAGCATTGTGCCCTAGCTTAAGCTTCCAAGAGCAGCCACACAGAGAGAGCTTTGCATGCACAACTGCATTTTAATAGCAAGGGAATGACCATGGCTTGGTGGCAGAGCACCTGCTTTACATGCAGAAGGTCCCAGGTTCAATCCCCAGCATCTCCAGGGAGAGGCCACTGCCTGTAACCCTGGAGAGCTGCTGCCATGCCTATGTCAGTACTGAGTGAGAGGCACCCACCCACAGTGGCAGAGCTTCATGCTCCGGCAACAGGGGGCGGAGAGCAGGCGGGGCAGGGCTGGCGTGCGTCCTGGGGGCATGGTGTGCTGTCTGCAGGGATGTGGTGTGCGTCCCAGGGGCGGGGGGGTGCCGCCTGCAGAGGCGTGACGCCCAGCGAGGGCAGGGGGAGCAGCCGCGATGGCACCCCACCAGGATTGCGCTCCTGGGGGCGGTGCGTTCCCCCCGCACTCCTCTTCCTCCGCCAGTGGGCACCCATAGTCTGACTCAGTATAAGGCGGCTTCCTGTCTTCTTTTGTCTCCTGTAAGAATTCTGCCGTGTTCTGTGGCAAGTGCAACATGAGCAGAGTTAGGGTGCCATTTTCAAGTCTGGGCAAGGCTGATTCAAAACTTACTATTTTCAATGTATTTCTGTGTCCCGCCTTCCCCCTAGAAATATGGCACTGAAAGCAGCTAAGACATTTTCATTATATAAATGAAAACAAAAGCCAACAATAATAAGAAAAAAGCCAAGCACAAGTGCGGATTTCTGGGGGTACTTAAGGGTAAATATATTAGTTTTTACATATATTTTCCAAATAGAACATATATCATCTCATCTCATCTCATCTTATGCAACATTTTGGCTATTTTAGCTTGAGACTTCCATCAACCACATCTAATGATTTTCAAACCTCATCTCTTAATCTTACATTTGTTATCCTAACTATTACTTTTAATAATCCATAACTTAAAATCCATTCTCATAAATCTTTTCTGCAATATTTCATATAGTTCTCCTTACAAAACTTATTGTGGTCCTACAAGCGTAGTCAGTTGGTTACAATTGTCTTTCAGATAACTGGTATATTTACTCCAATCTTTCAAGAATTTCTGGTCATGCTGGTTTCGAATTCTCCCTGTCATCTTATCCAATTCTGCGTAGTCCATCAATTTCATCTGCCATCCCTCTTTCGTCGGTAGTTCTTCCTGCTTCCATTTCTGTGCCAATAATACTCTTGCTGCAGTTGTCGCATATAAAAAACAGTTTTTTCCCCCTTGTCTTTTAATGTCAGTGCCTACAATACCAAGTAAAAATGCTTCTGGTTTCTTTTTTTATAAATGTATTTTCCTTACATTTCCAACATTTATTGCTTACTTTATACATTTTAGCTAATTTCACTGGTGTAATATACCATCAATACATCATTTTCATTACATTTTCTTTCAAAGCATTGCATGCAGTAAATTTTGTTCCTTCTTTCCATAATTTCTCCCAGTCCTTTAACTGTACAGTGGAACCTTGGGTTGCGAACGTGATCCGTGCGGGAGGCACGTTCGCAACCCGCAGTGTTCACAACCCACAGCGCTGTGTCTGTGCACGCACGTGACGCAATTTAGCGCGTTTGCGCATGCACAAACACCGAAATCTGGAAGTAACCCGTTCCAGTACTTCTGGGTTTCGGCGGGTCTGTAACCTGAAAACACGTAACCCAAAGCTTCTGTACCCCGAGATACCACTGTATATTATAACCAAAGTCTTTGGCCCAATGTATCATAACCAACTTAAACTCTTCATCTTTCAAATGCCGTTCCAACAGCAATTTATACATTTTTGACAATGTTTTAAATTTGTCATTTAATATTTCCATTTCAATTTTTGACTTAGTATAACCAAATCCATGTTTCTTTAAATATTCTTTAAACATTTCATTAATTTGGCGATAGTGCAACCAATCATTTACATATTCTTTTACCTCTTCATAAGGTTTCATTTTCCAATTATTTCTTTCTTCTCTTAATAACTTTTCATATGTGGCCCAATTTTTACTCATATTTATCTTTTTTACACTCATCACTTCTAATGGGGATAACCAGTGTGGTATTTTTCTTTCCAATAGGTTTTTATACCTATCCCATATTTCATATAGAGATTTTCGGAATATGTGGTTTCCAAATCCTTTATGCACTTTTGTTTTGTCATACCATAAATATGCGTGCCAACCAAACCTATTATCAGATCCTTCAACAAATCCGTATTTTCTAACAACATCCATTCCTTCAACCAACAGAGGCAAGATGCTTCATAGTATAACTTCAAGTCTGGCAAGGCGAATCCCACTCTTTCTCTGGTATCAGTTAACAATTTAAATTTAATTCTTGGTTTCTTCCCCTGCCAGATATATCTTGAAATTATTTTCTACCATTCCTTAAATATAGCTGTCCCTTTGATTATTAGAACTGATTGAAACAAAAATAACATTTTTAGTAGCACATTCATTTTAATAACTGACATCCCACCCCATAGAGAAAGTTGCATCTGTCCCCACACTTCTAACTCTCTCTTAATTCCATTCCACATTGGTGTATAATTATCTTGAAATAAATTTATATTCTTTGGGGTTAGCCAAATTCCCAAATATTTCGCTTTCTTTACTACTTCTCGCTTTCAGGCCAAGGGAGCTGGTGTTTTCCAGGTCATGAGGACGGCATGACTAACTGCTTCTGGCGCAATGGGACACCGTGATGGAAGCCAGAGTGCACAGAAACACTGTTTACCTTCCCGCCGCAGCAGCACCTATTTATCTCCTTGCATTGGCATGCTTTCAAACTGCTGGGTTGGCAGGAGCTGGGACTGAACAACGGGAACTCACCCCATCACAGGGATTCAAACCGCTGACCTTCTGATCAGCAAACCCAAGAGGCTCCATGGTTTAGACCACAGCACCACCCGGCACCTTCCCCACCCCAAATGTTAAAAATGTGGCACTTACTGTAACAACTTCATTGTGAGTACCAGCACCTTTTTATCTTTTTTAAAAAGCCCTGCCAAGAACTGTAATAAAATGGGGGTGTATTGGGGGAAGGATAGTACCTCTCATGGGATATGTTATGCCTTTTGTCCACCTTTGGTCCCCACCCTGCACTCAGCTCTCAACTGGGGCTCCTAGAAGCTGTCAGCATGTGACAGCGGCCACATCCCAGGAAACAGCTTCAACTGGCCAGTTAAGCCTGGTAGCCAAGGAGTCTTAAACTCTCATTGAGTTATGGACCTCCCCTGCATGTGAAGACAGGCTCCAGTGGATTGAGTAGACAAGAGTGGGTCCAACGATCAAGAAGGCAGTTTCTGCACATGCTGTAGAGAGAAGTGAAGAGCAGGTGGGGCTCGTCCACCTGGGAAAGTAGCCCATCTAGGAGAACTCTGATCCTAAACCTTCACTGCCTTGTGGAATATATTTGGGAGAAGAAAAGGCTATGGAGTAAACCCCACACAAATCCAGAGCAGAGTCCCTAAGGCATTTGACTGGCCCCCTGCATTCCTCCTTCTGGCAACTCCTGCAGCCAAGCTGGTGGCAAAGGGATTGCTCTGCTTTCTTGTCATCTGGGCACCTCCATACACACTGCCCGGGCCCCAGGGAGGTCACTTCAGTTCAGTGCTGCTAACGCAGCAAAAACAAGGTTTGACTTCACCCCTCTGGAGGCAGACTTCATTGTCTCCCGAGACAGACAGATGCCAACAACAAGAATGAAATCCAGACAGTAAGGTGAGTGGGAGGCTCATTAATGAAACAATGCCTGTGAACCTCTGTTCTCCATTGAAAACAGGTGCAACAATTTTTAAGCCCTCTCCTTTTTTTGCAGTAAACATTCCTCAGTCAATATTTGTTGTTATCAAGAACAGAATCAGCCTCCATGTGCCAAATGACGTCAGGTGCTAAGTGCTTCAAGTTCCTGAAGTCAAAGGCCTTGCCGTTGCTGGCATCTGTCTGTTTTGGGAGACAATGGAGGAATGCACCTTCTGGTCAAATCATTGGAGGGTTGCAGCACCTACTGTGGCTGTACAGACCGACACAGGAGAGACATGTTTTGTTGCAGCCAGGGCAGATGAAGGCGTCCGGTTGTGCTGGTGCAGGTGTATTATGGTGTTTCTTTTCTCTGTGCTCCTCCCAGCGGGCATTGCTCTGCTGGTCGCTACCATAGATGCATGACATGACAGTCTGTCTCCAGACGCTGCAGTCGTCTGCAAGAGATTCCACATGGTGGGGTTGATTTTGCTAGCTTTCCAGGGACAGAGCTACTATGAAACTAATGAAGCTTAATCTTCAGGGCCCCTAATCCCAGAGGGGCCCCAGAAGTGACTTTAGTCCACATTGCTTAAAAACATTGGATCTAGTACAGTGGTACCTCGGGATGCAAACGGGATCCGTTCCGGAGCCCTGTTCACATCCTGAACAGAACGTAAGACACAACTGCGCGTCTGTGCATGCGCAGCTCACATTTCGCTGCTTTTGCACATGCGCATGACATCATTTTGACCATCTGCCCATGCGCGAGTGGTGAAACCCGGAAGTAACACGCTCCGTTACTTCTGGGTCGTCATGAAGCACAACCCAAAAATACTTATCCTGAAGCGTATTTATCCCGAGGTATGACTGTAGATGCAATTTGAGTTGCACGACTCAAACTGATTTATTTTCTGTTGTATATATTTCAACAATCCCCAAGTTTGAGAGTCAGTAGCACAGATGTTGTGAAGCTTGTTGTGAACAATCCCATTGAAGAAGATAACAGTGGTTACCCAGACCTTGTTGCTGGTTGCAAAGGGGCCCCATAACAGTTCAAGCTTCAGGGCCCCAAAAATGTAGGTCCTCCACTGCAGCCTTCATGTCACGTTTGCAGGCATCTTTGTAAAGCAGAGCGGGTCTGCCAACAGGCCTGGTGCCTGAAGACAGCTCCCCATAGAGCTCTTCCTTGGGGATCCTTCCATCCTCCATTCTGTGTACATGACTAAGCCAGCATAGACGTCACTGAGACAGGAGTGTGAACATGTTGGGAATATGGACTTGGGGGAGAACACCATTGTTTGAGACTCAGTTATGCCATGTGATGCCCAAAATTTTCACAGGGTGCCACTGAAATGTGAAAACCCAAAGTCTGTGACTGGATCTCGTTCCTGCGACCAATACCAAAGCGGTCTATGCAGTTGTCCCATGTATGATAGTCCTTGCCAACTTTGGCCTTGAAATCTTCCAGCAGGAATAGGTGTTCCCAGTCTGAGATCATCCTGACAGTCTGGTCTAGTTCCTCGTAGAACTAGTCCTTGGACTGCACATTAGAGCTTGTTGCGGAAGTGAAAATCCTCAAAATGTTAACTAGACTAGAGGTGGTTGAGAGGTGGAGGAAAAGTAAGCATTCTGAGCCTTCAGTCGGCAGTTCAGAAGAGAGTTCCTCACTGTGAAGCCTACACTGTGGATACATGGTTCTTCTGGATGGCCTCCTTGCCAGAAAAAGGTGTAGCTCTTCTCTCAGAGGCAGCCATTTGAAGTGAGTGCAGCCTCCTGTAGAGTGACAAAGTCAATGTTGACAGATTTCAGCTCACGGTCAAAGGTGGTCCTTCTGTGAGTCGTTGACTTGCAGCAAGTCGGTGGACAAGCCAGGCAGACAGTGGCAGGTCAGCAGTTTATTGATCAGAAGCTTCCTGGCTTATGGTAGGCAGTAGTTGACTAGTGAGACAACAGTGTGATGAGTCAACAGTGCGATACAGCAGCAAAAAAAGCTAATGCTATCCTAGGCTGTATCAACAAAAGTCTAGTGTCCAGATCAAGGGAAGTATGGTAATAGTACCACTCTGTTCTGTCTTAGTCAGGCCACACCTTGAATACTATGTCCAATTCTGGGCACCACAATTTAGGAAGGATGTTGGCAAGCTGGAAGGTGTGCAGAGGAGGACAACCAAGATGATCAAGAATCTGGAAACCAAGCTTTATGAGGAACACTTGAAGGAGCTGGGTATGTTTAGCCTGGAAGAGAGGCGACTGAGAGAAGATATGATAGCCATCTTCAAATATCTCAAGGACCGTTACATGGAAGATGCAGCAAGCTTCTTTTCTCCTGCTCTGGAGGGTAGGACTCGAGGCAATGGCTTCAAGTTACAAGAAAGGAGATTCTGACTAAACACCAGGAATAACTTTCTGACAATAAGAGCTGCTTGGCAGTGGAACAGACTCCCTTGGGAGGTTGTGGACTCTCCTTCCTTGGAGGTTTTTAAGCAGAGGTTGGGTGGCCATCTGTCATGGATGCTTTTGCTGAGATTCCTGCATTGCAGGGGGTTGAACTAGATGACCCTCGGGGTCCCTTCCAACTCTTAAGATTCTATTATTCTATGAGACACAATGATCTCTCCTACCAATGAAGGCAACCTATATCGTTTGTAGCTTACTCCAATCAGGTTGAGCTTAGAGTTCACAACCACTGCCTTTTGTGTTGTTTTTGCTTCGTCAGCAGCACTGAGGTGATCCCTCAGGGGCACAAGCTTGGGCAGTGTGTCTGGAGGTCCTGGGCTGCCCAGGTGGCAAGACCCCTCCCTCTCGGCCTCACTGATATGGTCCAAAGGAAAGCAGAGCAAGACATTTGGCACCAGCTTGGCTGCAGGAGTTGCCGGAAGGTGACATGCAAGACGCCATTCAACCGCCTTAGGGTTTACTCCTTAGCCTTTATTTCTCCTGAAGATGTCTCACAAGGCAGTGAGTACGGATTGTTCCTTAGGGTTTACTGCCAAAGCTGGGGTTTATGGGGTGTTAAGGGAAGAGTATTAGCTCTGGTGGGGGACACACTGAGTTCCTTCTGGGGTAGTTTGTTCACCTTTGGTCCCCACCTGACAGAATATAAAACCCCAGCTTTTGCTCATGAGTCATTACAGGACTCACGCAGACCAAAAGTTCTAAGCACGTTGAGTCACAAGACCTCCTGGGAGCCCATTGACGGCCATCTCCTTTCACTGTAAACCTCTGCCACCCTTCCCTTATCATTTGTAAATTGTAAAGCATCAGAATCCTTCTAGAAGTGTTAAGCCATGGTCACCAGAGTATCGCTCCTTCCTCCCTGCCAATTACTAATCACATAGTTTCTGGCTGTTGCTAGCCCAGCCCAGAAGATATAATAATCTCCCTTCCCCTGCAAGATAAGAAGCCTTTTTAAAAGTCATTTTGCAAACATTTTAGACAAACACTTCCTAATTGGCACCACATAAAACTTCTTAACCCTCTGATCACAGCCAGGAATATAAGAGTTGTTGTTGTTTTGTTTCTGGTTTAATTTTTAAGCCCACAGCTGGTATAAAGGATTATGTTTTTTATCTTGCCAACTGAGAACCTTTTGACACTCAAGAAACCTCAGCTGTCTGCCCAGGAACTTTCTTTCTCCTCCTTTCCTTTCTCCTTCTTTCTCTCTTTCTCTTTTGTTGCTTCCAACATGCAGAGCCCTGCCTGGAGGAATAAGGGAAGCTATTAAACCTTACTTCTTTCTGTCTCTTACCTGGCAAGTCCACCAGCTAGCAAGACCCCCCTTCCCCTATCCTCTGATTTCAGCCCAGTCAGGTCCCTCTTTCCTGGGGATACTAGCTCTCTCTCTTCCTTTTGCTATGCTCATTTCTTCATCCTTGTTGTCTTGCCCCAAAATGTCAGATCTCTCTTTCCTTAGTATCCATACCCCCTCCCTAAAAAAAAAAAAAAACACAGGCCGTTGCTGCTCTCAGCCGTTGCTGCAAAATAATTATTATTTTTTTTATTTATTTATTTATTTATTTATTTATACCCCGCCCATCTGGCTGAGTTTCCCCAGCCACTCTGGGCGGCTTTCAATCAAGTGTTACAAACAATACAGCTTTAAATATTAAAAACTTTCCTAAACAGGGCTGCCTTCAGATGTCTTTTAAAGATAAGATAGCTACTTATTTCCTTCACATCTGAAGGGAGGGCGTTCCACAGGGCGGGCACCACGACCGAGAACGCCCTCTGTCTGGTTCCCTGTAACCTCACTTCTCGCAATGAGGGAACCGCCAGAAGGCCCTCGGCGCTGGATCTCGGTGTCCGGGCTGAACGATGGGGGTGGAGACGCTCCTTCAGGTAAACAGGACCAAGGCCGTTTAGGGCTTTAAAGGTCAGCACCAACACTTTGAATTGGGCTCGGAAACGTACTGGGAGCCAATGCAGATCTCTCAGGACCGGTCTTATGTGGTCCTGGCGGCCACTCCCAATCACCAGTCTAGCTGCCGTATTCTGGATTAATTGCAGTTTCCGGGTCACCTTCAAAGGTAGCCCCACGTAGAGCGCATTGCAGTAGTCCAAGTGGGAGATAACCAGAGCATGCACCACTCTGGTGACACAGTCCGCAGGCAGGTAGGGTCTCAGCCTGCGTACCAGGTGGAGCTGGTACAGCCGCCCTGGACACAGAATTAACCTATGCCTCCATGGACAGCTGTGAGTCCAAAATGACTCCCAGGCTGTGCACCTAGTCCTTCAAGGGCACAGTTACCCCATTCAGGACCAGGGAGTCCTCCACACCCGCCCGCCTCCTGTCCCTCCAAAACAGTACTTCTGTCTTGACAAGATTCAACCTCAATCTGTTGGCCGCCATCCATCCTCCATCCTCCAACCGCCTCCAGACACTCACGCAGGACCTTCACCGCCTTCACTGGTTCTGATTTAAAAGAGAGGTTGAGCTGGGTGTTATCTGCATACTGATGAACACCCAGCCCAAACCCCCTGATGATCTCTCCCAGCGGCTGCATGTAGATGTTGAAAAGCATGGGGGAGAGGGCAGAACCCTGAGGAACCCCACAAGTGAGAGCCCAGGGGTCTGAACACTCATCCCCCACCACCACTTTCTGAACACGGCCCAGGAGGAAGGAGCAGAACCACTGTATGACAGTACCCCCAGTTCCCAGCCCCTCAAGACGGTTCAGAAGGATGTCATGGTTGATGGTGTCAAAGGCCGCTGAGAGATCCAGCAGAACTAGGAAACAGCTCTCACCTTTGTCCCTAGCCTGCCGGAGATCATCAACCAGCGCAACCAAGGCAGTTTCAGTCCCATGATGAGGCCTGAATCCCGACTGGAAGGGATCCAGGCCGAAATATTGGGAAATTTTGGAACAAGAAGGGGACAAACTGAAATTGCAGAGTTTTGAGAAATTAAAAGATAAAGTGCGAGATTGACTTCATTATTATCAAATAATGGAGGTTTACAAGTTGGACAGGAAAATTGGCTTCCAGGTGGAAAATTCAAAATTAGAAACAGAATTGTTAGAACCTAATACTAAGAACTTGTCAAAAATGTACAACTTGCTGTTGAAATGGAATACACAAGCTGAAACAGTGAAATCAGCCATGATAAAGTGGGCACAAGATATTGGTCATAACATTATGTTTGCTGACTGGGAACAGTTGTGGACCACCGGTATGAAATTTACGGCATGTAATGCCTTAAAGGAAAATATTATGAAAATGATTTATAGGTGGTACATGACCCCAGTCAAGCTTGCAAAAATTTACCACTTGTCTGATAATAAATGATGGAAATGTAAAGAAACTTGAAGGTACTTTTTTTCACCTTTGGTGGACATGCCCAAAGATTAAGGCTTTCTGGGAAATGATATATAATGAAATGAAAAAGGTATTTAAATATACCTTCCTTAAGAAACCAGAGGCCTTTCTCCTGGGCATGGTCGGCCAATTGGTGCCAAAGAAAGACAGAACATTCTTTATGTATGCTACAACAGCAGCAAGAATACTCATCGCAAAGTATTGGAAGACACAAGATCTACCCACCTTGGAAGAATGGCAGATGAAGGTGATAGACTATATGGGACTGGCAGAAATGACTGGCAGAATCCGAGACCAGGGAAAAGAGACGGCAGAAGAAGACTGGAAGAAATTTAGACTGGAAGAACTATCTTAAGAAACATTGTAAAATTAATGAATGTTAGAATGATGCGGTTTTAGAAATTAAGTGGATTACAGCTGTAAGGATTAAGTTAAAAGAAAAAGAAAGGTTAAAAATTAGATAAAATTAAGGGTGAGGATTTGCTGAATTAAAATCTGAAATTGGAATACAGAAAGGGGAGGTATGAGGAGGTCGGAGAAGTAATTTATAAGAAAATAAGGGTTTGAAATTATACTTGTTTTTTGTTTGTGTTTGTTTGTATTATTGTGTTTGTCTATATAATTTGTGAAACTTTAATAAATGTCTTATAAAAAAAAAATATGGAAGGGATCCAAATGGTCCGCATCCTCCAGGCGTGCCTGGAGTTGTTCAGCAACCACTCGCTCTATCACCTTGCCCAAGAATGGAAGATTTGAGACTGGGCGATAGTTGGCCATACTGGCCGGGTCTAAAGATGTTTTTTAAGAAGCGGTTTAATGACCGCCTCTTTCAGCAGGTCTGGGAACGCTCCCTCACAGAGAGAAGCATTCACCACCCCATGAAGCCCATTGCCCAGCCCTTCCCGGCTAGCTTTTATAAGCCAGGATGGGCAAGGATCAAGGAGACAGGTGCCAGCTTTCTTCTGAGATTTTTACCTGCAAACTTCCTCGACCACTAAATCTCTACCCAAACTCCCTTCCCCACAACAACCACCCAAGCAACACCTTCACCCCAGGTCCCCTCCTTCAACCAACACCCCCTCTTTCCCTGACCACATTCTAGTTTTTATTCTCAAACATGCTTTTAAGAATCAGTCTCACATTGCTTTAAAACCCTTTAAAACTTAGCTGGTTGTTTTATGAAGGTCTGTAAACGTGCTAATTCCCTCTTGATGTAATGATTGTACTTTTGATTTATCTATTGTCTGTGTCAACCCTGGAATCAGCAGTGGAGGAAGCCTCTGGGGCTCCTGGGGCAGCATGTCCAGGGACAGGGGCGAGCCGCCCATAGGGGCAGGGCGCACCGCGGGGCCTCTGGAGTCTGCCTCCCTCCTCCCACTTAGCCGCCCTACAGCTGGGGGGAGGCAGTGGGCGGCGCGGAGCCTGCATGCGCCCAAGCCACCGTGTCTCTCCCAGGCATGCTGCAGGCCCTGCGGTGAGTGTCGCCCCGCATTTTGTCACCCCCCTCAGTGGTAATACCTGGGGCGGCCCGCACCCACCACACACCCCTACCTTGGCCCCTGCCTGGAGTGGTCCAGGCTTCAATGTCAAAAGAACCCCCCCTCCAAAAAAGGCATCTAAATTGCATGTAAGAACTGCACACAGAGATGCTCAATAATGGACCCAACATAGGCTGAATCTAGACACATCATAGAAGCGTTTCAGTTAAATGCATTGTAACATTTGCAAGAGAAATCGGGTTGGCAAAAACAGGATTCCACAGTGTGTTGTAAACAAAATCTGCCCTTATAGAGGGTTTTTTTTTAGGTTCTCCATCGGTAGGAGAAAATAACAGAGGCCAACCAGATAATATTGAGAAGCAAAGCAGCTAGTAAGCCTGATCTTTATTCAACTGGGTGCTCACCACCCCCCAAACATTGGTGTGCAAGCTCTTATATAGATTTTGAAATTGCCACCATGTAGCTCAAGACCACCCCCCAATACATTATATCACTGAAGGGCAGTCTACAGCAGAAATCCTTTCTGCCAGATACCTGATAATGGTTGCTGATTGCATTTACATGGGCAGTCTGGTCATTCTTTTGTGATGGTAAATACTCATTTCCTGAATCCAGGTCACAGGCTCACCCTATTCATACACAGATACACCCTTAGGATTTGTGATCAAAGAGACAACAGGAGGTTTTCCCCTTTCCTTCCCCCTTGCAGAGAAATGTTTGAGGTCAATTTGGGAGGGTAAAAATGGCTGCAGGATTGTTCTCCAGTTCTGTCTCAGGCACATGGTTTATATACTTATGTGTTCGCTTGGTACATTTATGAACATTTATTATATATATAAGACCTTAAAAAAATTATTACAGTGTCATCTGGTGTCACAGTGTATACATTTAAATACATAATACATATAAATACATAACACATATAAAGTGTTGCCAATGTAGTTAAGTCCTAGTTTAACCTCCATGTGAGCTTTGTGAAGGCCCATCGTCGTAAAAACTCCCTGCAGTTAAATTGGAACAGGTGCTCAGTAACAGACAGGACACAGTGTAACCTACATGTAATATCTGGGAAGGCTCAATAAGCAGGGTCTCTGAAGGCACCCTTTGAATAACTGCAGCAAAGAGTGAAGGGAGATTGGCTACAGGGTGGTGATGGGGTGGGGTGCAAGGTGAATAAGCTGCCTTCTCCCCCTTTTGCTTAAACTGCAAGTTTCCCTTTTTCTCTCTGCACCCTGAATAGAAAATGCATTTTCTGTCTTTTCCCAGCATAGCACCCATCTCTGGGCCTCTTGCTTCATTCTCCCTTGGCACGCAACAGCAAGAATGAGAAGGCCTTCAGGGAAAGACCAGGAGTCTTCAGACAAAGAGCAACAGTAAGTCAAAGTAAATCAGGAATAGGTCACACCTACCTGATATGGACAGCAGGCAAAGCTAAAAATGCAACTTTGCTTAGGGTTACCCATTGTCATGGCATTTTGCATGTAAAGATAGGAGCATGTATTTATTAACCAATGAAAATGGACACATGTGTTGCTCACATTTCAAGTAGCCAATGCATGTTCTATACATGTTGTGTTTCCTGTGAAAACTCCGTAGAGAAACCATATAAATCTCAGCCTCATGCCTTAGATGGCAAACAGACTTTTGGTGTCAGTCTTCTGTGCCTTTCTTGCTGCAGCTTGAAATAAACTTTTTACTATGTTTCTACCCCTGGAGGTGATTATTGGCTTCTGGATCACCCCAGGAACATGGACATGTGCCCCAAACCACTTCAGTGCTGGTGTGCGCATTCTGCCATTTTTATTTTTTTGAAAATATACTTTATTGAAATTCATATATAACATAAATAATGTACACAACTGTCGCAGGAACCCCCCCCCAATCATTCAGTTTGTACAAACTTGACACACACACACACACACACACACACACACACACACACACACACTACATACGCTACGCTTCTGTTATAAATTGATAGAAAATCAACCATACATTGGATCTGCACCGTTCCACTTTTATTTTACTCCATGAAGGAAGGACTACAAAATGGGGAAGGTTTGATACAGGCCAGCCATATCCCTTGAGCATACCAGCACATACACAGGAGGCCCTGCCCAGTTGCTATGCCAACCCTGATGGTCTCAGACAGAAGACCATAAAGGTCACAAAGAACTTGCATATAGGAGTAGATTCAGCACGGACTGGAACAAAGGGCAATGATCAGCTCTTCCCTCTGGGGGCAGGAAACTGCAAACTCCCCTCTGTCACCTGCAAAGCACTCATGGGGAGGGGGAAAGGGGAAACCAGCCAGGTGACAAGATACTCAGGTTACCTCCACAACTCCTCCCTCAACCCCTCCTTTTTGTGATGTAGTTGTGATGTAGTCTTAGGGGTGTAGTTTGGGGAATTAGTAACTAATAAAAGGTGGGGTCTTATTGTGTTCTGGACTTCCATTTTGCTTCATCTTGTTGTGGGTGGGAGTCCTGTCGCGACACTATTCAATAAAAGCCAAGCCTACAGGCTGCTGTTTTGCTCCAAGTTATCCTGGTTGGTGTCTTTGTTTTTGTCCAAGGGAGCCCTCGGATTTCTCTGTTAACACATCCTTGAATGAACAAAAATATAAACAGAACCGTATAAACAAAAACCACATACAAAGAGTCCTCTATATGTTTAGAAAAATTAAATTGAAGTTAGATTTATGCTTTCTCTTTTTTAAAAAAAATCATTTTACTAACATAAATTAAAATAAAAGAGAATAGCGTATTCTGCCATTGTGTTGCAGAGGTTTGGTCATTATTTCAAACCACTACAATAAAGTTCAGATAGAATAAACACCTTAGTTCAGGAAGGCACAAGAGGATGTAAAGTCTGGTTAATGAGTAGAGTCATGGAAGCTATAAAAGACAAGAAAGCTTTATTTGGGAAGTAGAAGGATTGCTCAGACTAGGAAAACAAATCTTGTCAAAACAAATCTTAGGTTGATAGTGAAGCATGTGGAGAAAAGAATTCCTCAGCAGATTGTTAAAAACATTAAAAACAAGCAACAAATGTGTCATTTCAATACATTGTGAGCAGGAGAGCACCCAAGGAACTGGTCCAGACTGTGAGGTGACAAAGGTGTGACATGATTGGCTCCCACAGGAGGCTGCCTTTATGCACACCCAGATCCTTTGTCAATTGAGTTCAGTGTCACCAGCAGTGACTCTATGGGATTTCAGGCAAAGAGTATATTCTGGCCCTACCTGAAGATGTTGGGGATTGAACCAAGGAACTGCTGCAAAGCACATGTTGTTCTACTTCTAAGCTATGGCTAAGGAGATGGCAATGAAGTTGGGTGAATTCTTCACTGCAGATAGCTGTGCCTGAACCACTTTTTCAGGGAGGTCTTATCATCTTTAAGCAAATGAAAGAGGTGACAAAATGTGACATTTTAGGGCAAACTGGCTCATGGATTTTTTTTTAAAGGTTACTTTGCCCAGATGGCATAAACCTGGGCAAGAGCTTTGTGAAAGAATCCAGATGTGAAATTACTGATTTTTAACAAAAAATATATATGCAACTCTCCACTAAAATCTGACAGTGCATTGAGACTGGAACATAAGCAACACAGATATTTCAAGGAAAGGGTCATAACTCAGTGCTAAAGTATCTTTTTTGCAAACAGAAGGTCCCAGGTTCAACTTCCCACACTGGAATCTCCAGGGAGAGCTGAGAATGTCTTCTGCCTGAAACCCTGGATAGCTGCTGCCAATCAGTGCAGGCAATACTGAAGGACCCAATATGCTTGACTCTGCAAAGGCAGCTTCCTGTATGCCTAAGTGTCATGGGCCCTTTTAGCCCTCATTAGGAGGCTTCAAGTCTTGCTTGGCTTTGTCTACCAGCACCCTCGGCAGCCCCCAGTAGGTGCTATCCTGCCCAGCAGTCACCTGGCACCTGTCCATTACACGAGGGCCATCCGGCCCATTTGGGTGGCTGTTTTAACTTTCTCCCAGTTCTTGGGTGAGTACAGGGTGAGCTGTACTTGTTACTAAAGGCGATAAGTACTTTGGCACCCCGCCTGCCCTGCCCTTCCTTAACTGAGGCAGGGAGGGACAAATAAAATCATTGCCTTCTATGACACCAAAGCGTTGCAGAGAGGGCACTGCCCAAGAAAGGCATAGTTAGACACAGGATCCACCCCGCGAGGCGGCACCAGTTCTGTGCCCATCAAAGCTAGAGGACAGTGCAGAAGAAACCGGGAACCTTTTTCTGGCAAGTTTTTTTTCTACCTCTTTAGGGGAGGGAGGGATCCTCCCACTCAGCTGTCAACAGCTGCCCACAAGGAGTAGTTACGGCCACCAACATGGATGGCTTTAAAAGAGGACTGGAGAAAGGCATGTAGGGCAAGGTTATTGATAGCTGCCAGCCACAATGTCTCTAGGGTCTGCCTCCACTGTCAGAGGCAGATGCCTCTGAAAATAAGGTCTTGGAATTGCAGTTGTATTGAGGAGCTATGAAGCTCAGGTCCAGAATCTGATTGGCTGCTGTGAGAACAGGGCGGCTGGACTAAATGGGCCACTGGCCCGATCCAGCAGCCAGGCTCTTTGTATGTCCTAGCTGCTTTTCCTATGCCTGCCTTTGCTATAGGTGCTCAGAGTCACTGCCACGGTCACACCACAAACTTGATAGGTCTTTTGCGCAATAAGGATTGATGTTCCTCTCTCTGTTGTCCTCAACCAGCCGACCACCTCGCAGATGAAAGGGGTTGTGGGCCAGGTTGTGAGGCTGGGGCCGCTTCCACGTTGCTTATGGAGGCACAGGCTGCCTTTGACAATGCAAAATACTCCATGCAGAAGCATAGCCAGCTGGTTTCTTAGAATGAGACCTGTTGGCACTTAAGCCTGACTGGAAACCAGCTCCTCCGAGACAGGAGTTCAGCCTCTCCACCTACTGTGGAGGAAAAGGAAAGAGGCACTCTGCACATGCTCAGGAGACAGTATTAAAATGTTATGTCTCTGGAATTGATCCCTGACATCCAGAGCAGTTTCTGGGGTAAATTTCAAGCCCTGAGGAAGGTTACTGGCCAGCTATTGCAATGGCCAATGATTTTGCCATCATCTCTGGTGTCTGTGTGGAAGCACAGTTGATCCAGCTGTGCCCAGACAGTGAGCCTAGTGCAAAGGTATTGCTTGCTTTGCCTTCTCCGGGTCTTGTGACCTTTGGGCTGTTTCAACAGCTGTTAGCGGAACCTTGGAGTGGGGCGTCTTAGTACACGTGAGTTAATGTTTACATACAGAATTGGCTTTTGCAAGAGTTTGAAAGACTTGTGGGGGCACAGTATTTGGTTTGTGGTGTTCACAGCTAATTGCAAAAACTGCTTCTAAGGTGTGTGGACATGGGGTGGGTTGGAGGAATTAACCCAGGAGTCCATCTTCCTGTTTTGAAGCAGGTGCTGCCAACTCAGAGAGGTGTGGGCACATAGTGCTCTGTTCACAGCTGGCATCTTCTGGGTCCTGCATGGGGGAAAGGGAGCATTTGGCCCATGAAACTCTGCTGCTGCCGCCACCACTGTGTCTGGCAGAGTCAGGGTGGGGAGCATCTGCCCAAGGCATCTGACCCAGATGAGTGGGCACTGCTCCTGCAGAAATCTCTGGGCTGAACCGGCAGTGCCAACCACACATCCTTATGCTATGTGCCTCTTGTGCTTTATATGTGCAGGAGGCGGCAAAGAAGAGGTGAAGTCAGGGTGGGCAAAAGAGTCTCCCCTCCTTCCTTTGGTTTTCCCTAGATGGAAAGAGGGAGGGAAGTGGGAGGGGCTGCCCCAAGGTATAAACAGCTCAGCTGGGGCAGCTGGGCTGAAGCTTTTTGCAGAAAGGTTATGCTGGTGACTGTCCTCTGATTGGCTACAGGTAAGTGTACTAGCAAGGGACAAGGGTGGCAGAGATCCTGTGGGGTTAGGCAGTGCTTTGGTTTTGTCAGTGTGTGGAGTTCCTAGGAGTTAGTGCCTACAGACTTCAACATCCAGAATCTAAACTTAATGAGGAAGACTATGTATGCATTGAAATGCAACTAGGTCATTCTTTTTCTCAATTCGGATATAAGCTGGGGGTTTTTTTTTGGGGGGGGTTGGAATACTTCAAAATACAGTACAGTTATTTCATAAGCAATGGCTGGAACATTCGCAAAACAGCAGCGGGAGCTCGCTTGATGCAGAGCAAATGGAAGACTATAAACGTCCAAGTCCCAAAGTTGCATAGTCAAATCCAGACACCTGCAACCCAAATGCTCTTTCTCCCCCACCCTAACCTTTCGTTTGTTTTTCCACTACGTTTTCTGATTCATGCCATTTCGTATCTGAAATTTTCAGCGTTCAACAGAACTTCTCACATTTGAAGTTAGTGCCAGAAATTAAGCAACAGAGCTGGCTGTTGGATAAGGAGGAAATCCTGCCCTGTTCCAGCATAATGTTCCTTCTGCAGCACTGCAGAAATCAGTATTGGGTGTAAACTTTACAGCAAGCTGAGAAAATCTCCTTTAGTGTGTGTCTGTGTTTAAAAGCCAAGTGCAAGTTTCTAGCCCTTATTGGGGCTTATGCACTTTGGAGGCCGAGCAGTGATGGGAACTGGGCTGTGGAAGTTGAACATGACTATGCTTTGCAGCGGCAAGATTGTTATTTGTAAAAGGATGCAAGGACACATATATTACCTTCTATGGAGCAATGGTTATTGAAATTAGTGGATTTGGCTGAGATGGCAAAGTTGATGTGCTTAATTAGAGGAAAATTAAGAGAAAATTTGTTGACATTTATGAATAATTGGAAACCCCTTAGGGACTTGGTGTGCAAAACGGAAAATGATCTTGTGATATCTGGGTTTTAAGACTAAAAAAGATTTGTTTATGGAAAGCAGAAGAGTTAGAGGCTATTATGGAGCTAATATGGAGCTGCATAAGACTAGAAAGTTAATAGACGGAGAATTGGATGTCTTTTCTTTTTCTTTTCTTTCTTTTCTTTTTCTATATTTTCTTTCTTTTAGTTTATATGTTTAAAAAATTCTTGTTGTTTGGTGTTCTTGTTAATTTTGTATATTGCTTTTTTGTTCTTTTCTCAAGTTTTAATAAATATGGTTTAAAAAAAGGAAAAGAAGGACACTGCTATGCTTTGCTTAGCCCCTGGCCTCTCTGCCTAGCGGTCTGTAGAGAGAAAATGATAAGAAAGTGTTAAGTGTGAATGTGAACTTCAAGATTCTGCTCTCTTGTCCTTGCGAAAATATGTTTTGTCCAGAAGTGCAATTCACAGGCGCATGAAATGCATGCGTGAACTTAGGAAGCTGTCTTCCCCACCCCAAGAAATGCACACGTAACCTCCTGACTGCAGCTGCTGAAATATTACCATGATGTTGAAGTGGCCAGTAAACTCTGCCATGGTGTCAGCTGGCAACAGCAATGCCTGCGCTGCTTAGGGAATGTGAATGCCCTACCTGGAAGCTGTGACAAAAACAGGTGCATCCTCTGGGGCTGTCCCAAGGCTGCTTTAGGTTGGAGCAAGCTCCAGTGGGATGTTGCTCAGGCAGCATTTAGTTTTGGATAAAATGTGCAGTTGTTGCTGCTGTTTGGAAGTTTCTTGTTATATTACTAGGCATTGCTTCAATGTTTATTAATAGGAGATGTTTGCTTGCTTGCCTTATTAACAATAGTACAGCTGTTTAAAATGTGTTCTTTTTTTCTAACTGTCCTTTCATTACCTTGAAATGTTGCTCTATTTTGTTCTGTATGGTGTTATGTGCCACTTTGAGCATGTGTTTACCAAAGGAAAGCTGCATACAAATAAACACAATTGATGAGGACGGTGCCATTTCCTATCCTGCAAGCAGTGGGTTAATGCTCCTTTGACGCAGAGCCCCACCCCCTCCAAAAGCACCCTTTGCTGGGCTCAGGCTCACTGCTGGATTTGTGCTCCCTTCTCTCTTGCAAACCCCTGTCCAGTCCTGGCTGTTCTTGTCCCTCTTCTGCCACCTCTGCCAGGCCCCACCCCCCGAAAAGAGCTCAGCCAAGGCTCATTGCCGTCAATGCTGACCTGTGGAATCAAGCTCCCTGCAGCCCACCCTGGTCCTCTCCCACTAGGTAAACTCTGCCAAGGGATGGCGATTGTTCTGGCTCACAGTGAGACAAACGGCTGCTATCTTGGTTTGCATGCCGCACCCAAACACATCTGCCCTGGTTTTGCCACCGCTGTTGCTGGTGTGGCCATTTGGGAACATAATAAGCTGCCTTATTCTGAGTCAGACCATTGGTCCACCTAGCTGAGAACTGACTACACTCACTGGCAACAGCTTTCTAGGATTTCAGGTAGGGGACATTCCCAATGCTACCTGGAGATACTGGGGTTTGAACATGGGCCCTTCTGCATTCCAAACAGATGCTCTACCACTGAGCTGGGGCTCTTCCTTTCTATGGCAACATAGCAAACAATTTATTGGCACTACATTAGGAACATAAGAAGCTGCCTTCTGCCTCAGTACTGCCTACACTGACTGGCAGTAGCTCTCCAGAATTTCAGACAGGGGATCTTCCCCAAGATTGAACCTGGATTCTTCTGCATGCAAAGCAGATGTTGAACCACTGAACTGTGTCCCTTTACATGCAGGGCATAGTCTTCTTGGTTGCAACTCCCAAATTCCAGAACTCTCACAGGAAATTTGCCTGGTCTATTATTTCATTAAATCTTTTCCCTGGCTGCTAAAGACAGCACAGGGATGGGGAATCTCTGTGCCTCAGACCCGGCCCACCCATGAGGCAGGATGAAGCAGCTGCCTCAGGTGGCAGAAGCGCAAGAGGCAGCACCCTGCCCACTCAGATGCTTCTGGTGTGTGGTGTCGCTGCTTGTCTTCCTCACATCTGAGGCGCAGAAGACAAGTGGCAGAACGCCTTGCAGAACATCCTCACCGAGTTTCAGCAGACGGGGGGGGGGGGTGTTCAGGTGGTGGCAGAAATGGGTGGACGCTGTTCATGCTGTGCCTCCTCTTGTTCCTCAGACTCCAGCCAGTGTTCTCCATAGTGAGGAGTGTTAAGTTGTGGGTGAACATATCAGACGACACAGCGATTCTTCAAACAGCTCTTGTTTATTCAGAGGTCAGAACAGAACTGACTGAAGGGCTCAGTCAGCCTGCTTATATAGAGCTCCAGTACAACGTTACTGTAGCAACTTTCTAAAACTATCCAATCACTGAACGTCACTTTTGATCCTTCATTTGCATAACTATCTACAGTATCCCCCTGCTGGCCCAGGGTGAGAACTTCAGTACATAACACCCCTCCCCACCAAGATAAGGTGTTAGTTACAATCGTACTGGTTTCCTTATATACAGCACTACACGTATTGGTTCAATTAGGCACAAAAGCATATCGGTTACATTTCACATACTTCCACATACTTAGACCAACAGTGTTACATGTCCAACAACATAGTCCTTTAAATTAGTTGGGCGCTTGGAAACTCTGCCAGACCGCCGGGGACTGGTAGCCAAGTCCGGGGGGCCACACAATTCTTGCTGAGGCTGTGGTGCGACCCTAGGTGGCGTTGAAACCAAGTCCCCTGGATCCGCTGCTGTGGGTGGAACCTGCACAAGTGGAGTTGGCGGAATGTCAGGCATGGCAGTGGTCTGAGTCTGTGGTAAGTCTGGCAGACCCTCTGAAGTGGCTTGGTTCGGCTCCACGCCAGCAGTTTGCGAGAGAGGTGTAGGTGGAGCCTCACCATCTGTAAGTGTCTGTTCCGGAGCCACGAGCGCAGTTGGGGGCACCACGGTAGTGTCCAAGTCCCCAACCCTGCGCCTAAGCTGGTCTATGTGCCTGCACCACAAGCGTCCGTCTTCGAGTGCCACCTGGTATGAGCGAGGTCCAGTGACTCCCACTACTGTGGCTGGCACCCAAGGAATGTCCCCCACAAAGTTCCGGGCAAAGACCTGGTTTCCTGGAACAAATGACCATGGCGCGTTGGCACAGCCTGGGGGTTCAGCCACTGCAAACTCTGGATGTAGCCGGTCGAGCGGGGACCTGAGGCGGCGACCCATAAGCAGTTCGGCAGGACTCTGCCCTGTGGCCGCATGAGGGGTGATGTGTTGTACGCGCCAGTGCCTCTTTTGTCGAGCGCACCATTCTCTCTGCTTGCCCGTTGCTGGATGGATGAAATGGTGCCATTAGGGCATGGCGGATGCCCAGTCCCAAAAGGTACCACTCAAAAGTGCCTGACGGGAACTGTGGACAAGGACATCAGGACACCCATGCGTCGCAAAGAGGCCTCGTAGTGGTGGAGGGCATCAGGGCCACCTCCAGCCATTTGGAATAGGCGTCCACCACTACCATAAAGGTCCGGCTGTGAAAGGGGCCGGCCAGATCGATATGCACCCTCTACCAGGGTGTCTTGGGCATCTCCCAGGTGTGTCCCTTAGCTGCCGGTGGCGCAGGCCTCGATTCTTGGCATGCTTGACAGGCGGAAATCCAGGCAGTGATGGCATCGTCCATGTTAGGCCACCAGACGTAACACCGAGCCAACGCCTTCATTTTGACGATTCCCGGGTGGCCAACATGCAGAGCCTCCAGGACACGTTGACGGAGTCTTTGGGGAATCATGACGCGGTCTCCCCACAGCAGACAGCCGCGATGAGCCGAGAGTTCACGTTGTCTGGTTGTGAAGGGCTGGAACTCCAATGCGAAAGGCCCTTGTGGCCACCCCCTCCACACCCAGTTGAGCACATGGCTGATGGTGCGATCCTGGGCAGATGCAGAGGCCACAGTAGCAGCCGATACAGGCGCTGCCGGAAGATCCTTAATCAGGAGAAGCGATGAAGCAGGAGCCGGGTCTTCCACAAACGCTGGAAGAGGGCAACGGCTGAGGGCGTCGGCATGGCCCATCGATTTCTCCAGGCGATGGACGAGCCGGTAGTGGTAGGCAGCCAGGAAAACAGTCCATCGCAGCATGCATGGTGAGAGGACTGGTGGAGTTGGACGGTCACCGGCGAGGAGGCCCAGGAGTGGCTTGTGGTCAGTGATGAGTTCAAAAGTCCTGCCATAGAGGTATTCATGGAACCTCTTCACTCCAGCGACAAGTGCCAATTCCTCCTTGTTGAGCTGGCTGTAATTCCGTTCAGTCAGAGATAGCGTCCTGGAAAAGTAGGCGAGCGGTGCTTCTCTTCTGTCTGGAAAACAGTGACTAAGGACAGCGCTGATGCCAAAAGGTGAGGCGTCGCTGGCCAGGACCAGTGGCCTGGCTTCACTGTACTGTACCAGCACACTGTCCAATGAAAGGAGAGCCTTGACCGCGTTGAAGGCCATCGTCTACCGATGACCCCAGGACCAAGGTGTCTTTGTGCTGAGGAGTCGGTGAAGAGGCTCAGCCACCGTGGCTTTGTGGGGCAGGAACATATTATAAAAGTTCAGCAGTCCCAGGAATGCCTGCAACTCCGTCCTATTCTTTGGGATGGGGGCCTGCTGGATAGCACGGATCTTGGATGTGGTTGGGTGAAGGCCGGAGGCGTCAATAAGATAGCCCAGGAACTCTACCTGTGGAATGGCGATCTGGCACTTCTCCCTCTTTACCTTGAGCGTGGCTTCCTGGAACCTAGTCAACACGGCACGGAGGCACTTGAACAGCTGCTGGTGTAAGTCTGCGGACACCAAGATGTCATCAAAATATGGTACCACGCCCGGAAGCCCTTGCAGGAGACGCTCCATAAGGCTTTGGAAGATGCCAGGAGCCACACTCACCCCGAACTGCAAATGGCGGCAACAGAATGCCCCTCGGTGGGTGACGATCGCCTGGGCTTTAGCAGTGGCATCATCGGCGGGCAGTTGTTGATAGGCTTGGGCAAGGTCCAGCTTAGCGAAGACCTTACCCTCACCCAGGGAATGCAGCAGGTGTTGGACAACAGGAACCGGATAAGCGTGCTGCTGAAGTGCCTTGTTGATCGTGCAATTGTAGTCAGCGCAAATTCTCACCGACCCGTCTGGCTTGACAGGCATGACGATGGGGGTTTCCCACTTGGCGTGGTCAACCGGCTCCAAAACTCCTTGGGCGATCAGTTTGTCCAGTTGTTCATCCACTTTAGCCTTGAGAACAAAGGGAACCCGGCGTGGCTTTAGCTTGATGGGGGCGACTTGTGGATCAAGGCTAAAGGAGATGGGCGTACCTGTATATTGCCCCAAAGTGCCATCAAAAACCTCGGCAACGTCTTTGACCAGTCTCTGTGTTAAAGATGCAGCTGATGCCAGTGACTTCCAGGCCGAGGGCATCAAATCAGTCTAGCCCTAGGAGGCTTGGCCGCTGACCTTCGACCACCACCAGTCGGAGCAGGCCTGAAAAATCCTTGAAGGAACCAGCCAACGCCTACCACAGGAATGTCGTTTCCCTGGTAGTCTCTCAGGTGTACGCGGTGAGAGTCGAGTTGCCTTTTGGACACTCTGGGTACCAGTCTTTTGATGGTGCTCCAAGACACGATGGACAGGGCAGACCTGGTGTCGATCTCCATGTCACATGGAGCTCCTTCAATGAGCACCGTGACGTTCAGCTTGCGTCATGTAGGCAAGTCGGTTTGGCCAATCGTGGTTCCAGATGGGCAGCGGCAGTTGGTGAGAGCGAAACAGCTTTTCTTGGCGGACTGGAGTGAAGACTTGGACTTGCGAGTCAGTGAAGGGGGGGTGTCAGATGGAGCCGAACGGCAGACCTTAGCGATGTAGCCCCTTCTGGAACACTTCTGACAGATGGCATCCCTGAATTGACACTTGGCATAGGAATGGTTGTCTCCACAGCCGGCACATTCCGATTGGCCCTTGGACTTCTTTTGGAACTTCCTCTGACTGGTTCCTGTGGTAGAATGCATGGCGGGCAGCAATCTTGGACGGCTTTGGCGCCTAGTGGTTGCGGGGCTTCTTTTGATTCGTGTCCCATGGTGTTGCTTGGACTGCTTCAGGTGCAACCAATGCCCGGGCCGTCTCAAACACCTCAGGCCCACAGAGGCTGAGGAATAGGCCCTGCTTCTGCTTCTTTGATACTTCTGTCAGCTCGTTGGCTTGGAGGTAGCAGTCAAAGCGAGTGAGGTAGGAGTCCCATGATTCAAAGGCTGCGCAAACAGCGGTAGAGGCACAAGTGAAGCCATGATTCTGATGCAGGCGTGAAGGGCGATGGATGGAACACAGTGCTCTAGCCAGAACAGTCAGCTCTGAATTGGTTCTGTTCAGTGATTTCACTCAGTGATTCAGCTCAGTTCAGAGGGTGGCTGCCTCTGGCTGTGCTCTGATGTCCATCGATCCCATCCTCGTCACCAGTGTTAAGTTGTGGGTGAACATATCAGACGACACAGCAATTCTTCAAACAGCTCTTGTTTATTCAGAGGCCAGAACAGAACTGAACTGAAGGGCTCAGTCAGCCTGCTTATATAGAGCTCCAGTACAACGTTGCTGTAGCAACTTTCTAAAACTATCCAATCACTGAACGTCACTTTCCTTTCCTTCGACCACCAACTAGTGCTGCGGTTTGGTCATTTTCCTAGATCTGCTTTATGTGCTGACCAGTATTTATTTTTCCATTGTCTAATTGCCTTGTTTTATTGGGATGCATACCAACACCCAAAGTGAATGTTTTATAACAAACAAATATTCTGACTAAGCATTCGTAAAAACGTTCTGACAGAAAGAGCTGTTCTTCGGTGGAGCGGTCTCCCACGAGAGGTGGAGGACTCTCCTTCCTTGGAGGTTTTTAAAGAGAGGTTGGGTGGCCATCTGTCATGGAGCTTTAGCTGAGATTCCTGCATTGCAAGGGGTTGGACTAGATGACCCTTGGGTCCTTTCCAACTCCTAGATTGTATGATTCCATGAACTGCACTGTGCTCTAAGGAAGGTGGAAAAGTGTATGCATTTTATTTTACTTTTTAACGTTCACTCCCATCCCCAACATGACTCACCTTTGGTTCTCAAGCGAGAGCCACTTCCTCTCCAAAGCTTTCTGGTGCCCTGACTAGGACCTTTGCTCCTTCCAGACCCATGGCCCCTTGTCCAGCTATGTTTGAACTGGTTTAATGGTTACCTTCCCACAGAAAAATCACTGTGTTATTGCTTCATTGCAGCTTCACCCACCCGCCGTCACTGCAAGTACTAGATTGGGATGTGGGATCAAGTTGCCATGCAGTTGGGACAGTGCTCAGTCCTTCCAGCCTCCTTGTAGCATTGCATGAACTTTGTGAGCTGTCCTCAGCCATCATCCTTCCTACGGGTCTGCATTTGAAAGGTCTTAGCCCACAAATACTCCAGACAGCTGCCTTGAGTTGCTTGATAAGTCCTTCATGCAGTGCCTGATTACCAATAGGCAGAGTAGGTGCTGGTCTATGGGCCCCACAATGGAGCAAAACAATATTGATTTGATCTTGAAAGAGCAAAAATGTACTAGGAGATAATTAGCAAGGCTCAAACCCCCCCCCCCCCGGATTTTGACTGCCTAGGGGCCTCCACAGGGTTTAATCCAGCACTGCCTCCATGCCCAGCCCCCAGCCCAGCACCTGCCAGCAGTTGCCCCAGTTTCAGTCCATGTGATTTTTCCCCCTGCCTTCACCCCTTCATGCATGTGGCAGGAATCTCTCTTGGACCGAGTTTATGCTCTGTGAGCTTATTCCGCAGCAAAGCTCTTCTGCCCAGCAGTTACCTCCTGTGCTCTAGGCAGGCAGCTCTGTCTGTTGAGCTCATGAAGGGCAGTGAGTGTGTGGGCGGGTGTGTGTGTGGGTGTGGTGTGTGGGTGTTTGAGTGTGTAGGGAAGGATGCACTGGAACAGGGTTCGGTTTCCTAATTCAAAGGACTGAAGGCATCATTGTGCTCTGCCAGGCTTGGCACCAGATTCCGGTACTGACTTTGCACCCCGGAAGGAGACGCAAATCACCATCCCTTTTCGTGGGACTTGGTACAGCTGACGCCAAAAGGCGTCATGGCTGAGGCAGCTGGCGTGTTGAGCATCCTCCCTTCTGACCCCCGGGGGCAGCAACTAGCAGCCTTAACTCTTCCTTCTCCCGCCCCACTTCCTCCAGGGCCATTGCAGATCTTTCCAAGGCATGCCTGTGTGCACTGGCCTGAGAGCAGAGCAGCCGCCTCCAGTCAAACTCCTGGCTCCTTCTTCCACAAAGTTTAGCACCCCCAGCTTCTATCCTTTGATGTCCAGAGGGGAGAGGTCACTGTGTGGGGTCTCTGGCCCCTGGCAGAGCCTGGGACCAGGTGCTGGTGCTTGGTTAGAACGGCCTGGAATGCCGTACACAGACACTTTGTTTGGCAAGGGTGGGCGGAAGTCCGGGCGCTTGGTCTGAATTCTAAAGTGTGTTGTTTGGGGGCCGATAAAGGCCTCATTGTATGCAAAGCAGTTTATAAAGCAGCATATGACTTCCCCGAGCTGGGCACAGTCTGCTGGGAGGCCTGACCCTGCAGAGGGAGCCTGCGGCTGCCTTGAGAAGGACCTGCGGCAAGGTAAAGTCCCGGCTGTGAAACCTCCCCTGACCCAGATCTTTGTAGAAGCAGGAATGACTTGGTGGGTAGCAGTCTAGATTAGGGCAGCGGTGGTGGTCCTCAGTGGTGGGATGGGAAGGACCTGTCTTTTTTTCCAGAAGCAAGCAAAGGGCACGGATTCAATCTAAAAAGCCAGTACCCCAACCCACTCTTCTGCAGCTCTCCTTCCCACTTTGAAGCGTCAATGGCTGTAGCATCAGAAGAAGTGCGCAATGGCAGCTGCTTCTAGATAAGACTTAAACCTAAATGGGTGTGAAGAGATGCCCAGAAGCTGGGAAAGCTCTTTCCCAGGAATTTTTTAAAAATCAAAATGCTTTGTTTATAGCTGTATTATTCCTTAACAATCCTTAACCTTGCAAGGTTGCTCACTACAGCAATCTCTGGATCACTGCTGAACGCCTGAGGTCCGGAGAGCCAATTGTCCACCTAGTGAGTTTGGGGCTGTGGTGACTTCTGACTTCTGTTAGCTCACACGGAGTTTGCCTCTGGGGCAGGCTGGGTGATCATTGTGCCTCTTGGGTGATACTTGCACCTCTTCACCTCCTGGAACTCATCCTGTCTCTGACAGAAAGAGAACCCCCTTTTTTTGCTTGAAAGGCATTTGGGCATCTGCAGTGCTGCCTCTTTTTCTGGCTGTAGGCTTGTTCAAACACAGGTACAACCTGCCTTTGCCACGTGTACAAATGTGTGCATGGATGAGCTTACCTGTGTTGTTTTGTGCAGCTCCACAGGTGTTCAGAGACTTTAATGCTCCATGTGAGTAACTGTTTGGCTTTACAGCTCAGCTGTTCGTATGCAGAGGCAGAAAAGGAAGCTGCCCTCTGTGGAGTCAGACCATTGGCCCATCCAGCTCAGTATTGTTGAAACTGACCGTCAGCGGCTGCCCAGCATTTCAGACAGGGCAGTCTTTCCAAGCCCTGCCTGGAGGTACCAAAAGCTGAAGTTGGAACCTACTGGATGCACACCAGGTGCTCTTCCTCTAAGCTATGGCTCTTAGAAGATCTGTGGCTCAGTGGGAGCGCATCCCCTTTGCATGCAAAAGGTCCCAAGTCCAACCTTTGATATCTCTAGGTGGACCATGGTCCAAAATCCCAGAGAGCTGCTGCCAGTCAGTGCAGGTGATACTGAGCTAGATGGACAAATGATCTGACTCCCTAAGCAGCGTTCACATTTACATTAATTAAACCCTCGTTGAATGTAATGTTTGACCAACACTTCTGTCGCTCTCCAAACCATCATGTTGAAAGGCCCATTTTGGGCTGGCTTGCACGGTGACAGAGCAGAAAGTGCTGTGGACGTCAGTAAAGGAGATGCCATGCATCTCTGGTCACACACTATGCCTGGAAAACCTCCGTTGTTTGTTTTGCACCTCATCTTTGCAAGTAAGTGAGAGTGCCAGCTAGCAAGCAAGCAGCAAAGCTTTGCCCCCAATGGAATTCAGGACCTCCCCATCAAACACTCTGCTCTGCTGCATGTCATGTGCCTCTCATAGGAACAGTGGGAGGTGGTCAGGGAAGCAGGGAGGAAGGGAGGGAGAATAGACAGACATCATTGGGCTGTGCTGCTCCCTTGAGAAAAGCTCCATGGCTAAAAAGCAGGAGACTTATGAAGACACACCTGTGGGTTTCAGAGCGAACATTTTCATTTACTATCTAGAATTGGGGCAGCCCTCAGCTTTCAAACAGGGTGTGAGCGGGGGGAAATGGACTGGCAGAAATTAAAGGCCCCATCTGATTTTAGCTTGGGCTTTGCCCAGTGCCATGCTGGCAGTGGAGTAGGCTAGTCCCCTCAATGTTCCACTGGCGCCTCCTTCCCAAATCCTGGGAAGCTTCTGCCCAGGTTAGGGAGGAAGGCATGATGCTTGCATGTGACACTGCTCCCCACCCCATTGCCCTTGCAAGCTGGCACCTCTGGTCCTAACTTTTCCCCTATGAACAGTTTGCCTTTGGCCCCATTCATGGCCACCATGCAGCCCCTGAAAGATTCTGCTGCCTTCCCAGGGAATGTAGCCCCCAACAAAAGCAGGCAGGGGAAAGATCTCTCGCCCCTGGTGATCTCCAGCTGTTTTAGCATACAGTTCCCATCAGCCCTGCCCAGCATGGCCCAAGACTGGAGAGATCCAAGTTGGTGAAGACTGCCTTGCAGCAGCAGCAGCAGAAAGGGAGCAGTTGAAAGTGGTCTCCTCTGTGACTGCCTGTTGCCCCAAGAAGCCCCTCTGTTTGCAGACTTGTTTCTTGAGCCTCCGTGTGCCTGTACAAGAAGTCTCAGCCAGAATTGGCATTGCCTCTGTTCCCTTCTAGAACTGGATGTGTTGAAACAGTGTTGGAAATGTTGTGATGTGTCTGGATTGCAACTTGGCATTTCCTTGGATGATCCTGGGGTGGCATTCAGCTATGTTTTGGTCAGAGTAGACCTGTTTAAAGAAATGGACCTCAGTCATGCTCATTCCTTCCAATGGGTCTATGCTGAGTAAAAATTGTTGAGTAGCACCATTACCTTTTTCACACTTGCTTTTCAAGGCATTGGACTGTGCAGGTCAGAGCAATTCCCATCAGACCCAAGTCCAGGGGCTAAACTCAACATGTCTTTCTTTTGAAAACAGGGGTTGTGCAAACTGGGTGTCAGGCACTGCAGCTCCGCCCATTGTTAAAATGTGGCTTTTTTTCGGCCACAGTGCTTGCAGGTAAAGGCTGAACTAAAGGAGGCCCTAAAATAAAACGATAAAGGTGGGCACAGGAGCATTGACTCTTGATTTCAGAAGTCTGGCAACAGCACGGCTTTGGAGCAGTCGATACACGCCTGCCTTGCTTAGCAGAACGGAGGTAGGGAAATGGGCCTTTCTCTGAAAAATATTACTTAGGAGAATCTGCGATGCCTACACTCTCGGTCCTTCTGGCAAGTGCCGTAGCTCAGTAGAAAAGGTTTTCCCTTGTACACAGGAGGCCCCAGGTTCCATCCCCTACATCTCCAAGTAGAGCTCGGAATGTCCCCTTCCTAAATCCCTGGAGAGCTGCTACCAGCCTGTGTAGACAATACTGAACTAGATAGACCTCTCTGGCATAACTCGTGTTATGCACCCACCTGTATCCCTACCAGCAGCACGGTGGTGGTGGTGGAGGAGGAGGAGGAACCTGTACCTGCCTACATCCTGCTCTGACCCGGCTCTGCTGTTCCCTTGTAGGAGTGTGGAAGAATGAAGTGGGAAGGCTTCTATGCCCTGGTGATCGGTGTGAACCGCCACTCCACCGCCATTGGCCGCATCTGGCTCTCTGTGGTGTTCATCTTCCGCATCATGGTGCTGGTCGTGGCCGCGGAGAGCGTCTGGGGGGATGAGCAGTCGTCCTTCACCTGCAACACGCAGCAGCCTGGCTGCAAGAACGTCTGCTACGACTACTACTTCCCCATCTCCCACATCCGCCTGTGGGCCCTACAGCTCATCCTGGTGACCACGCCGGCCTTGCTGGTGGCCATGCATGTGGCATACCAGCAGCACCAGGAGAAGAAGCTCTTGGTCATGACGGGCCACGGAGACCCCAAGCACCTGGAGGAGGTGAAGAAGCACAAGATGCGCATCTCAGGGTCCCTGTGGTGGACGTACATCTGCAGCGTGATCTTCCGCATCGTCTTTGAAGGCACCTTCATGTACATCTTCTACATGATCTACCCAGGGTACCAGATGATCCGCCTGGTCAAGTGCGACGTGTACCCCTGCCCCAACACGGTCGACTGCTTCATCTCGCGCCCTACCGAGAAGACCGTCTTCACCGTCTTCATGCTGGCCACCTCGGGCATCTGCATCATCCTCAACCTGACGGAGGTGGTGTTCCTGCTGGTGAGGGCCTGTGCCCGCCGCGCATCCAAGAGCCACAACCCTTCGTCGAAGAAGGGCTCCTTCCTGGGCCACAAGCTCTCTGAGTACAAGCAGAACGAAATCAACCAGCTGCTGACGGAGCAGGACGGCTCCCTCAAAGACATTCTCCGGCGGAACTCAGGGATACAAGAGAAGAGTGACCGATGCTCAGCCTGCTAAGGGTCTCAGGACCGGAGGGCAGGGGTGTTCACAACTTGGTTACAGCACAGCACGCCTGGTGGGGAGAGGGGGGGCCGCGGCTGTGGGCCTGCCAAGTCGCATCACCATCACTCTGTCAAGCCCTCATACCGGGCTCCCTCTGATTTTCCCGTTGCCAGATGCCCCACCAGCCGTGGCCTTTTCCTCCCTACTGCTAGCCCACATAATGTCCTCCAGGCACAGTCCCTGTGGACAGATGGCCTCTGATATCGAGAATCACACAATTTGCCCACTGCAGATCCTCTGTTGAATATGCCTCTGGTTGTGATTAGCTAGGCCTCAGCAGCCTAGGGATGATTGGGTAGTCACTAAGACTCCCCTGCTGGGCCCCGTTCTGGGGATCAAAATATTGCAGAATTGAGGGGCCTGTGTGCCTTTTCCTTGTCTGGCCAGGCCTTTTTTCCTTTTGCCCTCCCAACACCTCCTGCTCTTTATCACCCTAACCTACACCAGAAAGAAAGGAAAGTAAAAATAAAAGATGCTAAACCCAAATATTATATTATTTGACGTGCTTTCTACATCCTGGAAGCACTTTGTATCCATACTGTGTAGTCCAGGGAAATTTGTGGCCCAGGATTCACCAGCAGGCGGGACAAGAGCTCATGCACATTGGTCTGCGTCTTTTGAATTCTCCCTGCTGTTTCTAGCCGGCACTTCATGCTGGTTTCCACCGCCCTGGCTAGTGCTTTGGAGGAAAAGGTTTGCAGCAGCAGCAACCCATGCAGGCCAGGGGGGGGGCACCTCTTTCCTGCCCCCTCCTTTTTGCATTGGGAGTGTTCCTGGGCCTTTTAAACACAACAGAGAAAGGTAAAATGCCACTGCTTTCACTGCAACTACCTGATTTGCTAGCCAGGCAGAGGTTAAAGGATGGGGAGCCCTCCCACTGGGGGGGGGGAACCAGCAACCCCCACCTCTGCATCATCACTGCTGCTCTCCTTTAGCCAGGGTTCAAAGAAAATTGGGTTGGGGGCAGAGAGGTGGGGCATTCCCAGGCTATTTTCATCACCTGCTACACCTCATTTTGCCAAAGCAGTCACACAGTATTAAAAGCTGGTTTTGCAATTCTCGACTCAAGAGTTGTTTTTCATCTGGGGGTTTGTCTGTGTCCCGTCCCGCCCCCCACACAGAGTGTTACAAATAGTAGTAGGTTGTAGGAACCACACACTCAAATTAAGCCCCTCCTGGCAACTGGGGCAATCCTTCCAGCATTATTCCGGCAATATTTCAGAAGTTGGCATCCTAAGGCAGACTTCTTTGTCCAGCTAGGATTTTTCTCCACTTCCTGACAGTAGTTCTGCAGGGTCCTCCTTACTGCGTACTACTTGATCCTTCTTAACTGGACATATGGCAAATGGAACCTCCTGCGTGGACCTACCCCTGAGCTGTGCCTCTTTCCTAACAAGGTAGGGCGGCTCTTTCATTCAACCAAAGGTCTGGAGCTCCATGCAAGAAGAGCAGGGCAAATCTCCAGTGGGTTGGGAACGGCTCTCAGCAACATGCCCAGAGGGGAAAGCCCTGCTTCATCCCAAAATTGAGAATAGCCCCATGTACTGACCATTGAGTAACCGCTTCTCATCGGGAGCTCAGGAAGGGCACTAATCCTCAACGGCCACACGGCTGCAAGTTTTCATGCAGGGCTCTTACATAGTCTATTCTGGTGTTCTTCAGCCTTGAGTGTCCAAGATGCCCACTGGCTAAGCTGGCTGGGAACAGCCACCTCTGGAGACTTGAGGCTGAAGAACCTAAGGACAGCCCTGCTGGATCAGGTTGGTGGCCCATCTAATCCGGCAGAGTTGCCAACCAGATGGGAAGCCTGCCAGCAGGACCTGATCCAACAGCAACCTTTCCTTCCCTGTAGTTTCCAGCAGTGGGGATTTCGGAGCATACTGCCTCCAACAGTGAAGATAAGAGCATAGCCTATCAAAACTTGCTGCATGAAGGACATTGCTGGCAGGAAGGCTGCTCTGCTCAGGCCAGAGGGACAGGGCTGCGATTCAAAGAAGGTCAAACATTTGCAGAGTAAGGTGGGTGGGGAGGTTTGGAAGCTGTGCTTCATCCACCAGTACCATTTTTTCTTTCAAAGAACAAGATCCGAGGGAAATTCCTGCAGGTTTTTCAGCCTGGATGAGGAAAAGCTGCCAGAGGACAGGTTGTTCCCGTCCGTGCACTGCTCTCCCCAAAATCCCCAGCTCACACTTGCAATTATTTTTAAAATGTTCCTACTTTTAAATGAGTTAACCTTGGCTTATAAACAAATGCAGGTATCTAGTTTTAGAAAACTGAAAACCAAAAGGCAGGTCTGAGGCAGAGCATCTGCTTCGCATGCAGAAGGTCCCAGGTTCAAATCCAATGGCACCTCCAGATCAGAACTTAGACTGTCTCCCTACCCCAAACCCTGGAGAGCCAGTGTTGTCAATACTGAGCTACATGGACCAAAGACCTGACTCCGTATGATGCAGTTGACTTATTTTTTTTTTTACTTTAAAATGCATAAAGTGAAGCCTAGCCTTCTGACACCACCTGCTTATCTTATGGTATGTAAGTGTGCAGGGTAAATTGCTAAGGTCCACATGGCAGATGAACCTTGTGCTGTGCTCACCTTGAAAATGTTTTGTTCCTCTTCACCTCAAGTGGTCCCTGATAAACACTGAGTGGTTTTATTGATTGGTTGCATTGCATTGCATTTACATCTCACCTTTCCTTCAGAGAGCTCAAGGACATGGTTACCTCCCTCCTCAATTAATCCCCACAACAACCCTGTGAGGTGGGTTAGGGTTGAGAGGCAGTGAGTGGTTCAATGTCGCCTAGGGAGCTTCAGAGGAGATTCAAACCCTGGTCTCCCAAGGTCCTAGTCCAGCACTCAAACCACACAACACACTGGCTTGTACACTGCACAGGAAAATGCACTGTGCAAGAACACAAGATATATTTATTTCCCTTTTCAATATAAGCCACTGTGTACCACCTGCTCCAGTGACCACTGGACTGGGATGTGGGCAAGGAGGTTGGTCACAAAGGAGGTTGGTAACCTGTCACTCTACTCTCCCTGACTTGTGAAGCAGCTCTCTTGAGTTGGGAGCATACTGGCTTGTTGCAAGAAGCTGTACAAGAGGCACTGCATCCCCCAAAATGTCACATTCAGAATGTAAGATGATGCTGGTTCCTGGATCAGGCCAAAGGGGCCCATCTAGTCCAGCATCCTGTTCTCAAATTGGCCAAGGAGATGTCTCTTGGAAACCCACACTTGGGAAATGAGCACAACACAATTCTCTCTGCTTGGGATTCCCAGCAACTGGTTTTCGTTTACTGTCTCCAAAGCAGAGGGAGAACACAGGAATCAGGGTCAGTGACCACCAACAGCCTTGTTCTCCATGATTTTGTCTATAATCTTCTAAAGCCACCCAGGTAGGTGGCCATCACCAGGTGGGAACACCATAATAAGTCCTTTCTTTTGTCTGTTAAGGTTTCCAACATTCTGCTTCACCGGGTGGTCCAAAGTTTTAGTAGCACATGCGGGGGGGAAATATTCCCCTTTCTCTTTGTTGACTTTCTCCCTACCATTGCTACAGACACAAGAGGGAGGAATGCTGAGGCTTCCGAGGGCGACGAGGTGGTGACTGGCTAGAGGAAGCAGAACAACCATCCCAGAGCATAGCCTCTCTCGTCCGCAGGTCATTCCAAGGTCCCTCTCACCAGAGAGCTCCTGCCTAAATATAACCCCACTCACCCTTCGCACTCGCCCTGCAGGAGGGGCTATAATTAACCAAGTGTGCTGTCCAAAAATAAGAGTGTTGGAAGTGACCCCCCAGTGGATGCTGCAGAGGTCAGTCATGAAAACAGCCAATGAGCAGCAAAGCCCCAATGGCAACAAAGCCCCAGCCCAGGGAGGAGAGACACCAGGAAGAGATCGTTGCTCCATTGTGGTCACCGGCGGAAGAGACGGCCGGACAGGCGCTCAGAGGTGGCTCGAAGGAGGAGCTGCTGACACCCAAGGGAGCTGACAACACCTGGGATGCTGGCCAGGATGTGAAGTGTTTTGATGCCAGGACCTCCAAACGCAGACAGGGTGAGTGTTGCTGCACCTGGGTGGAGTCTGACTTTGGAAGGGCTTACCACCCCACCCCCAGCAGCCACCTTGGCTCTATGAACTTGCTGCTTTGGGCACAACCCCAGCTTGGGCCGGTAGTAATCTTGGTCCGCTATTTACTTACTTTTCGCAGGTGGTGCTAGGGGTGGTGTGTAGCATAGGAGGCTTGCTTATAAACCAAGTCGGACCACCGCTCCATTTAGATCAGTATTGTCCTCACTGACTGGCAGCAGCTCTCCGGGGTTGGGGCAGGGGATGTTCCCAGTCCTACCTGGAGATGTTGGGGGTTGAAACTGCATGCCTTCTGCATGCCAAGCAGGTGCTGTGCCCCTGAGCTGTGGCCATACCATAGGGCTGGAGGGGCAGAAAGGGGGTCTTGGCCACTTCCCAGCTGTGCCCAGATCTGAGGGGAAGAACTGTGCTTTGGGGCCAAGGCTTGTCCTTGCAGGCAACAGGTGCTCAGCTCCACTCCTGGGCACTAAGCTATTTATCCGGTTAAATGCCTGGCTTTTCAAGGGACATGCACACAATGGGCCCTACCCTAAGAACAAAAGCACAATGACTCCTCATACATCAAAGGGCAGCCTGCTTGGCACAGGTAGGTCCTGCCCCTCCTCTCTCCCCGTTGGCAGGGAGGGGAAGAGAGGCAGCAGTGCCAGCACCCCACCCCATTGTCTGAACCTCCCTTTCTTGCAGGGCAAGCCCACCTTGCCCCCATGGGCGACTGGCACCTGCTTGGGAGGCTGCTGGAGAGCGCACAGGAGCACTCCACGGTGGTGGGCAAAGTCTGGCTCACTGTCCTCTTCATCTTCCGCATCCTCGTCCTGGGGGCAGCAGCAGAGAAGGTGTGGGGGGACGAGCAGTCCAACTTCTCCTGCGACACCAAGCAGCCCGGCTGCCAGAGCGTCTGCTACGACCAGACCTTCCCCATCTCCCACATCCGCTTCTGGGTGCTGCAGATCATCTTCGTCTCCACACCCAGCCTCATCTACCTGGGCCACATCCTGCACTTGGTGCGCATGGAAGAGAAAGAGCTGGGGGCCTCCCCGGGGGTTCAGGTGGAGGTCAGCAGCAGCCCAGCAGCTCCGCCCAGGCCTGGCACAGCCCCTGTGCGGGACGCCTGCGGAAGGATCCGCCTGCAAGGAGCCATCTTGCGAACGTACTTCTGCAATGTTGTCTTCAAGGCTCTCTTTGAGGTGGGCTTCATCCTGGGCCAGTACGTGCTGTACGGCTTTGAGTTGAAGCCCCTCTACACCTGCAGCCGCTGGCCCTGCCCCAACACGGTCAACTGCTACATCTCCCGGCCCACCGAGAAAACCATCTTCATCCTCTTCATGCTGGCCGTCGCCTGCCTCTCCCTCCTGCTCAACATGGTGGAGCTGTACCACGTGGCCACCACTAAGTGCAGGCGAGGTCATGAGCCCAAGCTCAGCCCAGAAGGGCGGCCGGAAGGAGAGCCTGCCAGCCACCGCCTGCTTCACTGCCCCAGTGCTACGCCTCCCAGCAGCCCCTCTCTGCAGCCTGCAGAGAAAGCCAGTCCACGGACGGAGGGAGTGAGTGAGAGCCCCGCTTGGGGCGGAGGGCAGAAGCGAGGGAGCAAGTCCAGCAAATCAAGCAACAAGTGGAGGTCCAGTGACCTGGCTGTTTAGCCAAGGGACTTGGCTAACCTCACACTGGATAGCAAGACCCAAGTGTTCCCACGGGCGTTAGATGCACCACCAAGTTGAAATCCCTACCCCAATGCCTGATCAGACAGAGAATTCCTGGGCTGGAGGAAAGGTAGCCTGTACCTGCTCAGGAATTAGGAAGCCTCAGGCCTCTCTCCTTTACCTCCCAAGCCTGCCCTTTCATCAGAGAGCAACTTTGCCACGCTAGGAGAAGCAGCAGAGACTTCACAGCTCCCTTTCCAATGAAGAAGGGGGACTCTGAGGGAGAGTCCCAGGCTGGTCCTAAGTCTCGAGACCCTCTTCTTCTAGGCATCAGCCCCAAATGCCTGAAGCAGAGACTTCAGCCACTTTTGGGAGCAGCTGCTGCAAAGCCACAAGCAGAGAAGAGCACTGGGCATGTGGACAATGGCCAGGCACTTTGGAAGATTCTCTTGGTGTCTGCTGCCCCTTAGTGGCCAGGAAGTGGAAAGAGCACGCTTCAAGGCAGGCTCAGTCGGAGCAGAGAGCTGATGCAATGGGACCCACAGCAGCCAAGTCAGGGAAGGGGGTGGAGGTCTTCCCCTGGGGGCATAAAAGTTGGTAAGGCATGCTGGCTGCCACATGCACACCCACCAATGGAAATTACCTCGCTGGGACATGGGGCCTCCAACCCTGTTCTCGTGCATCACCACATTTTGGGGGCACAGAGACAAGGAGTACAGCCCTGGAATAAGAGATGAAGAGAGACAAGTCGGCCAAGTTTTTGTGCCTTTATTTGAAATGAATGGTTTCCAGAGAGACGCGGGGAGGGCAGGTCCTAATGCCCTGAGCATCACTACGACGACGAGACCCGCAGACTGGCTCACTGGCAACAAGGACACAGACAGGGGCTGGGCCAGAACAATATATACAGGCTCAACAGACAGCACCAGCACCAGCACCAGCCATAGCTCAGAGTTCAACGCAACACACAGAGATGGGTGAGGAAAGGGTTGGTGGGATGCTGAGCAGCCTCTGCCTCATGGGGCAGTGGGCGTGGTGGGGTGGGCGGCCAAGCTAGCATCGAGGAAGCAGGGGAGAAGGAGGCTCAGGGTGCAATGCTAGGGCCTAGTCTCCCCCAATACGAGAGAGAACAGAGTGTTCAACCGTTGGGGATGGGTGGGGGGAGGGAGGACTGCCATCTACTGGAGGGGAGAACTGTAGAAGCCCCATCCCCACCCCGTGCAAGAGAACGTGCACGGCAAGGGGCCAATTCATTCACCCCGCCCCAATTAGCACAACCAGGCACAGGGTCTGCACCCCCAGAGCCCAGCTCTCCTGCAACAGCCAAGACACGCCCTGCACCCTTCCCTCCCCAGGCGAAGAGCCTACCTGTGACACTCCCCCCAAGCCAACACATAGCAAGGAGAAAGGGGCAGGCAAGCAGGCACTCCTAGGCAGCGTGGGAGGAGAGGGGAGGGTGGGGGTGGCTCCTCGTCAGAGGGAAAGTGATCACTTAGTGGGGAGTGTCTAGAGCCCTATGTGCCTGCCAAACCAGGCAGGAAAGGGGCAGCAAGCCACACACACCCCACAGTCACCCACTAGCTGACTGGAGTAGTGCTGGGGGCCCCCAATCTCCCTCTGGCAAGACCGGCACCACCTGCTCAGTCCATTTCGTCATCCAGGCCGCCTCCGCCTCCGCGGCTGTGCTCCTCGTAGATCTCGCGCACAGCCAGGACGCGGTTGAGCATGCTCTCGAGCATGCTTTTGTCCATGGGGATGACGGAGTACCACAGCGGCGACTCGGCGATGCATGACCTCTCAGGCTGCAGGTAGAAGACGTCATTGCGGTTTCGCAGGCTTTCAGGGCTGCAGCCGGAAGGAAGGAAGGAAGGCAAGAGGAGATAAGCAATGAGGTCAGAGAAGGGGCTCCTGGCCTAGGCGGGAACCCCACCCTTCCCTGGTCCCCCACTGCCCGCTCTTCAGGTTCAGCACATAAGCCCTGAACCAAGAGACAGGGGACCCCAAGCTGCACTGAGGAGCAAGGACTGCAGAGCAGCGGCTTTCTGCTCTGGCCAAAACCTTTCAACACCACCTGCTCCATCTTCACAATGGCTGCCTCAATGCCTGCTGCATCCTGCTGCCACCACCGCCCTTGATGCCCGTTTAAAAAAATGAATGGGTAAAACACCACTGCGTATGACTACCACCACCGCTGGCAGCAACGGCACTAGCCTCCCCCTGCCATCGGCATCTACCTAACAGCAAAACGGGGGGGGGGGGGTTTGTAGCCAAGCTTTCTGGGTCCTTCGAGTACTGAGGCAGTGCAGAGAAACTGTCATGAGCACCACCATGCATGAGCTGCAATCTTGCGCACTGCGACCCTGTGCACACAGAAACGAGGCATTGTAGAGTTGGAGGGGACCCTGAGGACCATCTAGCTCAATGCCCTACAATGCAGGATTCCCAACACACAGTCCCCCATCCCATTTGAAACCATACCAGACCCTGCTTAGCTTTGCAAATGTGCTAGCACCTTTACTGTTACACCACTAGGAGTTCGTTCCTACCAACGCATTTAGGCTTCAAAAGGGGGCTTTTTCTTTTTCTTAAGCCTAATGGGTGTCGGGGGGGGGGGGAGAGGATGGTGCAATCTTTCTGGAGGGTGCAAGTTTTGGAGGAGTGAGCAACAGTCAACCTCCCCAAGCTTAATATCCGCAGAGGAAAACTGGGGTCAGGGACGACCCTCCAAGCACCAGGGAAAGCCTCTGCGGAGGTCCATGGCCTACTGCCATCATACTGGGGACCCCTGAGCCCAGCCAACTAACGTTCAGGAACCAACTGAATATCAAATGGGCCTTGTTGCTGGAATGGGCCAAGGGCCCTCTGTTCTCACAGTAGCCAACCAGACGCCCTAACAAAAAGCCCGCAAGCAAGGCCTGGGCACAAGAGCCACCTCACTCCTCCTGTGGTTTCCCAGCAGCTGGCATTCAGAAGCCCTGCACCCTCTGGCATTTGCTGCAAAAGGCTCTCACCATTTGGAGAGATAGAACTCGTAGAACTTGACCGGGCAGCGCAGAGGGTTCATACGGTTCTCTCGCTGCTCCAAGACAGGCGCTTCCTCCTCTCGCTTCCGCTTGCCCAGGCCGCCATCTGCAGGGAGAGTGTGGAGGTGCAGTCAGGACAGGGGCATCCCCAAGACAGATGGGCAGCAAATGGATGTGGGCAGAAAGCATTCCCTACCTCTCCCCTTCCGGTGCCGCACGGGAGCATAGTAGCGGATGCTCACCACCTTGGTGGTGCCCCGTGCTGTGGTGCACTTGCGCGACTGGCGCACGACGTTGGTGAAGGAGAGCTGCATGTGCTCCTCAGCTGTCTGCAGCCCAAAGAACTTGGTGTTGAAGAACATGAGTGTGTTGAGGAGCACGAAGGGGGAGTAGACGCCCAGCTGCTTGCACTCCCAGAGGTGCTCCTCTTCCACGCGGGAGAAGACGGTGTCTGCAAAAGGACAAGCCACCACTGTCACAGGCATAGTGAGCCACAAGGCAACAGACAGAGCCAAGAACTGTGCTTTGATGCACTGGCTAGGGCTCATGGGAGCTGCAGATCAAGTCGATTGGGCTTTATGAAGCCCCTGATGTCTTATGCCCCACCTGGATCACTTAAGCCTTCTGATGGGAAACTCTGGGTGGTCCAACATGCTCCTGAGGTTCCCTTGGCCCTGCCCTGTGGAACTCCTTGTGAACAGAGGTTTGGCAAGAGTCATCCAAGCTCAACTTGTAAGCATCATAGAATTGCAGAACTGGAAGGGACCCTGAGGGTCATCCAGCCCAACCCCCTGCAATGCAGGAATCTCAGCTAAAGCATCCATGACAGGCGGCCAGTCAACCTCTGCTTAAAAACCCTCAAGGAAGGAGAGCCCACAGCTTCCTGAGAGAGACCGTTCCATGTCAAACAGATCTTGCTATCAGAAAGTCCTTCCTTGTACCTTGAAGCCATTGTTTCTGCAAACTGTTTTACTCAAGTGGGCCTTTCAGACCTGACATTCTTTACCACAAGCTTTTATTGATATATCTGACATTCTTAATTTTTTTATTATTACACTGCTGCGCTTTTAAGCTGCATACTGCCTTTTGATGTTCAGTTTGAAGGTGTGGCTTATTTATATATACATATATTTTAATTAAAAGATACAGAAAGCATCAGGTTGAAGAGTGCTGCACTAGGAGGCTAGGAAGGCTGCATCTGGTGCAATACCAGGAAACCTAAGTAGCCTGTTGCCATGGGACCCCCTCCTTTTCTCAGGTCTGACGCATTTAGAACTGGCCTTAGTATAATAAACTCAGTTGCTCGTTTTCTGCTGTGCGCACAATCGAGCACACGGCTGGCAAGAAACCAGTACGAGAAACCCATCAATTGTTACTTTGGAGGGGGGAAGTGTTTGTTATATACATATATTCATTTCAGAATATTTTCTAGCTCTTTTTCTGCACTACACGCATGAACCTATCATTTGGTGCAGCCCTCCCCAACCCAGACACCCTGGATGTTTCAGACTCCAACTCCAATCAGCCCCGGCCAACACAGGCTGGGGGGGAATCTAAAACAACCGGACATGGCACCAGTTTAGAGGAAATTGGTTTACGGCTTCCAGACCATCTTTTTTTAAACTTGAACAGAACCATAGCACTGAAAGGCTCCCAAGGCACCATGTAGTCCAACCCTCTGCAATGCAGGAATCACAGCTAAATAATCCATGACAGACGACCACACCACCTCCGTTCCAATGAAGGAGATGCCATCATCACCTTCTGAGGCTGCCCATTCCACTGTCAAACAGCTCTTAGTGCCCAAAATTTCTTCCTGATGTTTAGCCGGAATCCCCTTTCTTGTAACGTGAACCCATTGGTTCAGGTCCTACCCTCCAGAAAAGGAGAAAACAAGCTTGCTCCATCTGCCGTGTGGCAGCCCTTCAGTTATTTGAAGATGGCTGTCTTATCTCCCCTTGGTCTTCTCTTCTCCAGGCTAAACACTGCCAACTTCCTCAACCATTCCTCATCTTTCTGTACGTTTGCTGCGTTCTTTCTTTGCTCGCCTTCTTTGGCCCCATAAAAGCATGAAGAACCTTTGGTTCTCTGACTACAACTCCCACCTGCCAATAGTCAGTGATGATGGGAGTTGTAGTTCAGCAGCATCTGGAGGACTAAAGGTTTCCAACACCTGGTCTAATAATTTTTGAACTCTTTCCTTCCCTAAGCAGTTGACCTCCAGGTGTTTGGGAACTCTCGGCAGCAAGTCCAAAATATCTGGAGAGCGACAAGTTGGCAAGGGCTGGCTCGGCAGCTATACCCAAAAGATTGGGCCTGGGTTCAAATCCTGGCTCGGCCATCGCCTTCTTGGGCCAAAATTAAGAATGAAGAAAAGAGGGTGAAAAACAGCCCTGCTTCCTGGGATGGCTATAAAAACAGACTGATGAACAGTTCACTGAAAAGACCAAGAGCTGTCAATATCCTATGCACAAAGCACCACAGACCCTCTTGGGTGCTAAGATGGGCAGAGAAGGTCCTCTCAGTGGTTCCTCCACCCTCAGAGGCTTAAGGGGTGGCAGCCTGTGGAACTCCCTCCCCACAAAGGTGCATCTGGTGCCTTCATCATACAGCTTTTGGAGAACGCTTAAGGGACACCTCTTTACCCTGGGCTTCTGACATGTGGTTTTAGGACCTACCTAACGTTTATGGTTACAAGTTGCTTTTGATATTGTGTTTTAATGCTGTAACCCACCCCAGGACCTTGGGGTGAAGGGTGGGTAATAAATATTAAACCTGCTTCCACAAACTGTGATTGTTGTGGGGGGAGGACACCAAGAAACAAATGCCCAAAGCCTGACCTGGAAGCCTCTGAACCCTTTTGCTTGACAGTGACTGAGCATTAAGTCCAGATGAGAGCCTCAAAAGATCCATTAGGTGCCTGGGAGGGTGTCCCAAGAAAAGCCCCTAAGTGAAGCAGGAAGGCAAGAGCCCATTCCCTGCTCTAGTGCGACCCGCTGAAAATTGGACAGCCCGATATATATATCCCTTTCCCAGAATCTGGAAACTTCTCCCAGGATGCCGAGGGAAGAGGAAAACACCTCTCTTATTTCCCTCCCTCTGCCCCCCCCCTCAAGGCACGTACTGTTGGGCAGGATGGTGGGCTGCCAGCCGCTGAGCAACCTGTTGAGCTCCTGCACAAAGGTCAGGTAATAGAGGTCCGTGAAGATGTTCACCATGCGGTTGTTCTCCAGCAGGTACTGAAAGGGGGAGATGGGAAACACAAAGTCAAGTAGGAAACTGCAAAACCTGCTCTCTCCCATGCACACTCTCATTACCTCCCCCCAGCTCCATACAGAACACTTGCTAGGCTGGCAAGAACGTGCGAACCTAATAAGAGCCTGCTGGATCAGGCCAATGCCATGCTGTTCTCACAGTGGCCAACCAGATGCCTGTGGGAAGCCAGGAAGCAGGATTAGAGCATAGGAGCCCTCTCGCCTGTGGTTTCCAGCAGCTGGTATTCAGAAGCATTCCTGTCTCCCGCTGTGAAGGTAGAACCGAGCCACGGTGGTTAGTAGCCACCAATAGCTCTCTCCTCCATGAATTTCTCCCATTCGAGCACTCTCCTCTCCTGTGGTTTCCAGCAACAGGTATTCAAAAGCATCACAGCCTCCTACACAATAGCCCTATGTGTCAGTCCCAGAGAAAGCTCTCTTGCCAGCCAACAGGTGTTTCGGCAGCAGGATGCTGGTCCAATTGCTTCTGGGCATATGGAAAGAAGGTAAGATTTGGGAGAGGGTGGGAGGTCTCCTTACCTGCTGTATGCCAAGGCAGAGGTAATAGATGCTGTCAGGCTCATAGCGCTCGCCATTGGGACGAGTGATCTCCTTCACAAACTGGGCCAGACCATAATTCAGTTCTGCCGCTGTGCAGGCCAGAATGTCCTCTTTGATCCGCATGGGTTTGGCTGCAGGACAGCAACAGAGCAGAGTGATCATCATCATCACCGTCATCAATTAAGGTCCCCCAGTTGGGCTATAGCACTAAAACGAAACTAATAAAAGCAACCTAAAACAAACTTACAACCACAAAACTAAAGGGAAGCCCTAAAATATGCACCTCTGGCGTCAAAAGCCAGGGCAAAGAGTACGTCTTTGGCGTTTGCTATATGCAGTGCAACAAAGGTGTCAGGAGTGCACCTCTGTGGGGAGGCCCACAACTTAGAGGCCACAACCTCCCAACTCAAGTCTCTGAGGGTAGAGGAACGACCAAGAAAACCCCCTCTGAGTGCCAGGGGGGCACACCTTCCTTCTCCTCCTCCTCCTCCTCCTCCTCTTCCCTCCCTCCTTGACTCCAGCATCCCCATCTCCTGGAACTGCAACTGCCCCTCCACATGGCGCAGACTTACGGCCAAAGCGCAGCTCGTCGCCCTTGCTGGTCTCGCCGCCAGCATACTTGGCCTGCACCCAGCTCTTCCAGGCGTTCACACCATAGGAGTAGTTGAGGGCTGTACAGCTGGGCTGGCTGCTCATGGAGTCCCGCGAACAGCTCTCTGAGAGAACCAGGCGCTTCGGGCCCTGGGGGAGGTGGGGAGGAAGGGAGGAGGAGAGGAAGGTCTGTCTTGTAAGACAATTGTCAGCAAGGGAGAAGGGCATCCACATTAAATTGGGGTGGGGGTGGGGAGACGTAGCCAGAATCTGCTTTGCATGACATTTGCTTGAGGAAGGAGGGTAGTCCACACAGTTCACCATTTCCATCTCACACCCTTGGATTCCTTTACCTTGGGCACAGTGGTTTTCAACCTGTGCGCCTTGGCCCCCTGGGGTGCCTTGAATGATGGTCAGGGGTGCCGCAGGCAACACTGGCCTCTGTCCCTCTTTCCTTCCCTCCCTCAGGTGCCTTTTCACATCTCATAGCTCTTTGTTGTAGCAGCTCTGGCTATGAGCTACCCAGGCGAATGCTGCCTCTGGGGCTAGCTAGGGGGTGCTTCACAGGCCCCTGTGGGGCAGTGTGAAGAGGTATGATGGAAAAGTTTGTTTGCTGGGCAGTTTGAGTCACCAAGTGTTGTTTTTTTCCCTATCAGCAAACGGTCGTCTGATTGGCCAAAGTTCCGGGGGAGGAATATGATTGGTTTGGAGAGGTTAAACAGGTTTCAGGTTGGAAAAGAGGGTGAAGGGGCTCTGAGGGAAGGAGGAGATACGCACTGAGGAGACTAGGGAGAGGACAGAGTCTCGCAGCTGGGATAGGGAGACCAGGCTGAGGGTCTGGGGAAGGAGTATGGTGGGAGGGCTGAGTCTGAGCCAGGAGAGACAGATCCTGTGGGAATTCAGGCTCCCTGGGTGTCAGTCTAGCCAGGAGGGGAGAGTTCAGTACCTAGAAGACTCCCAACCCAGTGACAAGGGGAGAGGGGACCCCCTGGGTCTGTAATACCATTTAAATACCTCAGGTGTGGGATTGTTAAAAGGGGGGTAACTGAGGGAAAATGCCACTCTCTCAAAGGATTAAGCTGTGAAGGAAGTGGTATAGTGTTGAAAGTATTGTATTACTAAGTGACAGACACTGATTTGAACATTTTACCATCTCTACTGGAAACCTGAATATCTACCTGAAGTGTGCCAACTGATGTTTAGTAACTGAAATTTAAGAAGAGTTGTACCTATAATACTGTGTTTAAGCCTGAGACATCTTATAGTTAAAGTAACTAAGTTGAATTCTACCTGAAAGAACTCGTTTCCTGACCGACTTTGTGTCATAAATTTAATAAAACTTTTCGTGTTTGGCAAACTAAGGTCCGGGGTCCCAATCACCTTCTAAATCCGGCCCGCAGACAATCCAGGAATCAGCGTGTCTTTACATGAGTAGAATGTGTCCTTTTATTAAAAATGCATCTCGGGTTATTTGCGGGGCATAGGAATTCGTTCATTTTTTTTCTTTTTCCAAAATATAGTCCAGCTCCCCACAAGGTCTGAGGGACAGTGGACCAGCCCCCTGATGAAAAAGTTTGCTGACCCCTGCTCTAAATCATTAAGTTTTCCCTCACACAAGTCCCCCACTAAATAATCTGGGGTAAACTGTAGAAATACGTGTAATTGGTGTACTATGAGGTGGTGGCACTATATTTAATTGAGGGCCGGCCCAACGGAGCCAGGGTGAGAAAGTGCCGTTGAGCCATCGCAGAGGCAACTCTCTTTGGGGCGGGGCGGGGGGGGAGCTCAGAGACCAGGAGCTGGCAGCCCAGAGGACTCCCAGGAAGAGGGGAGAAGAGAGGAGGCTGAGGGCACACCCCACCAGGGACAGTGTTTAAAAAGGGGTGAGGAGCTGCCAGCTCTGCAGGCAAGGGATAGCATAACTGGGCTCCTGAGCCCCACAGGGGGGCTACAGAAAGAATGTAGTTGGTCAAGGGAGCCGTGGACCCAAAAGGGTTGGAAATATCTGCATTAGTTTAATCTTTTCTGCAGTGGGCCCCTCACACCAGTTCCCTCCCTCCCCCTGGTGCTCATCCCATTCCTTTCCGATTAAAAAACCTTTGGGGAGAATGCATTTGTGAACAATTGACTCCTACATGGTGCCCTCCAGCTGTTGTTGGAATGCAGCTCCCATTGCCCCCTTGACTGTAGCCCAAGCTGTTTGGGATGCTGGGAGTTGTAGTCATAGTCATCTGGAAGGCACCACGCTGGGTATCCTAACTTTAACAGAGCACGGGAAGTTGCCTTATCCCGAATCAGACTGTTGGCCCAACAAGCTCAGCATTGTCTGAATGGCAGCGGCCCTCCAGGGTATCAAGCCAGGGCCTTTTCCAAAGTCCTACCTGGAGATGCATGACCCTCCACTGAGCTGCAACCCTTCCTCCAAATGGTGATGCTATGCCTAATGGTTCCATTCTGCTGAAGGAAGGGCTGGCTGCTCTGAGCCCAGAATGGGAAACTTATCACAGGGCTACTCAACCCCGAATTCAATCAATCAGCCAACATTAGATGAAATGAGGCGAGCGGGTGGCCTTGAGGAGCAGACTCACCTTGCGCATGCTCCGAGGCAAGTCTTGGTCAGCAGAGACATCATCTGGGCCCACAAGGCCACAGTCAAAGAGGAAATCCACACTGGGGTTAATGTCCAATGGGTCTAGGTAGGGAATGAAGCAGTATGGGAAGTGGATCAGTTATGGAGCTCTCCTGCCCCCAAGCAGATACACACAATAACCTTCCAGGACCAAGCCTGCAGAGAACAAACCCCCACTCCTTGCAGAGGGAGAGCGAGCCAATGAGACAGCTTCTTTCCAATGGGCTTCCTAGGGCTCCTTCAGGAGAGGTGTGGGGAACCTGCAGCCTCCCACTTGTTGATGGTTTTTAAGTTTAAAATTTTTAAGAAGAAGTTGTATGGCCACCTGTCATGGATGCTTGGGGTCCCTTCCAACTCTACAATTCTGAGAGTCTACAATGCTCATCATCCCCAGCAAGCGTGGTCAATGACCACGGTGCCCTTTGAAAACAGGGAGAAGGGGCAGGGTGGAGCTTCCCCAAAGGGATATTGGGAAATGAGGGTGGAACCACCACTCAGAAAGCCCTGCACCTGTTACCCAGGCACTCTTCCCAGCTGAGGAGGCAGAGATGAAACTGAGGGCTCTTGCAACATATTACATAACTGAAAATGGCAGACAGCCAGTATTGATCATGCTCAGTTCAGCAATGCCTAAAGTGCCAAAGGTTCCCCACGCCTGCCCTAGGGACGCCCAGGAAGGATCTGAGACAAGCATGACACAAGCAATCCTTCTTACCACCAAACTGGCACCTGCCAGAGCTCAGAGGAGACCAGTGCTGCATCCCCCACCACCACCTGCACCAGCAAATGCCTAACACCTCAAGTTTGCCTTGGCACTCACTTTTGGGAAAGTCAGCCTCCAAGTCCTGACCCGGCTCATCCAGGACATTTGCCATCTTGACCGCCATGGCGAGCACGTCGTCTCTTGCCGGCCCAAAGAGGTCGCAGTCCTCCAGGAGGCCTTCTGCACTCTGGTTACTCACTAGGTCTGCAAATACAGAAAGCGGGTCAGGCATGTGAACAAAGAAGTCGCTGCTTCAAATCTCTGCCTTGAACTCATTGAAGTTGGCCTAGGCAAACCATTGCTTCTCTAGCTCCCAGCCCTGGGTATGTTAACATCGTAGTACCAGCTGCTGCAACGAGCAGATACAGAGGAGGAGCCCAAGCCGTTGAGTGCATCCGGCTCAAGACTGCCTTTTCTGACTGGCAGCAGCTCTCCAGGGTTTTAGGAAAGGGCCATTCCCAACCCTCCCTGGGACCTTCTACATGCAAGGTAGATGATCTGTCACTGAGCTAGGGACCCTTCTAGTAGCAGTAGGTGCTGTTGCTCCCAGAGAACTGCTATCATGAAACCTACCACAAAGGTCAGAAGAGGCTTTGTCCAGCTCCTCTGCTTCTGCGATCATCTCAGCCATGGCCAGGATATCGGCTTCCAGAGGGTTGGAAGGGATCTTCACCTTCAGCTCCTCTATGGTCTCCACAATCTTCTCCGTGCTCTCCAGCGTGGTGGGCAGGAACATTGGCACAGGCACCTATGAGCAGCAGGGAAGGGGGATTAAGGCGAACGTGGTGGCAGTGGTGGGGATGCAGGAAAGCTTGAATGGGCCGGTGTGCGGGAGACGCAGGGAACTGCACTTACCGGGACAGGCATGGAGAAAGGCACAGGTACTTTCTGGCAGTACATGTTCATAGGCACAGGCACGAAAATGGGCACAGGAATGGGCAGCACAACCACCTGGGGCTTCCAGTCAGCTTCTGTCAGGAAAGATAAGCACACACCGTCAGGAGAGCCTCTCCTTGCCTGGCGTCCACAGCCCTCCAGGACAGGGATGCCACTTGCTCCCAAAGGTGTTGGATCAGGTCCTCCAGTCCCCAGATGCACAGCAAATACGCTGCTCATGGGGTGCAAACCGAATTGGCTGTCAATCTGCAGCAGGGCCAAGTTTAAGGCTGCAGGGCTAACATCTACGGGCCCTGCACACAGTCCAGGACCGAGCCACTTGAGAGAATGCCTGACCACTCATCGCCCCAGCAGGTTGCTGTGTTGGCCCCGGCCTCCCTTGTGCCCCCTCACCTGTCTGGCAGCCCTTGGACTTCATTTCTATCTTGCATGAGACCCCTCGGTTCTGCATGAGAGGCTTGCACATTGCGGCTTTGTTCTTCCGCGGGGTGATTGGCTGAGACGACGGCTGGGACGCAGCAGCAGAGGCGGCGGCTGCCGGGGCAGAGCTGTTCTTCGCAGGTACCTGGGCAGATCCATACGTGTGTCAGAAGCCACTCCAGAGGGAGATGGTGCCCCACCCACCCCTCGCTCCTGCAAGGCATTCTGCTGCACATCTCACGTCTTGGCAGGGCCACTCGTGGACTCCCACTCCTTGCAAGCTGCCAGGCTATGTTAGCAATGCAGGGCATGGGGGAAGGGACAGAGACCAACCTGCTGCCTGGGGGTCAAATGCTGCCCTCCTCCCCCATCTTAGCCTCCAAGCCCCACACTGCCAACCACCTCCCTCCATGGAGCAGCCCAGCAAACAGTGGGAAATCCCTGCTCAGGCCACTCACCGTGCTGGTCTCTGCTTTCTGCGAGGTGGTGGTAGAGGAGGGTTGCTTTGGCTCGGGGGTCTGACCTGGAAAGAAAAAAGGGCTTGGGGAGTGAGATGCTTTCCCCCTTGTCGCCACCTGCCCAGATCTGGCAGGCAGGCAGTCCTGCGGGCCACCTTTCGCTTGGTGCCGAAGGGATAAAGGGGAGCTTTCCTCATTATCTCCCATTCCTCCAGGTTCAGTCTGGCAAGTCTTCACCACTGGAGAGTTAAGGCCTGGCCCGTCTGCCGGCAGAGAAGCCACAGAAAGACCTAGGCAAGGAGGAGTTTATCAGGGCTCAGGTAGTACGTTTGAGGCAAGGCTCCCAGGTCTTAGCAGATATGTGGAATATCACAGAAGTGTTGGTGTGGGGTAGGGAGGAACTAGACAAGCCCCCTCCCCCTCCCCTGCAAGAGCCGTCCACTGAAGCTCAGGCAAATCCATTAACAGGCCAAGCAGGGGAGTGATGTGACTTATTCCAGAGAAAGGGTGCAAGTCAGGGCAGTGCAGTCAGGACAAAAAACCGGGAGGAAAACAGTGCTGTCTGTGCTCTGCCAAGTTGCTGTCTTTGCCTGCCTCTAAGGGAGACCCACCTTTACTCGCTGGACTCTCTGCAAGTCAGCACCCACATGAGAATTCTGCTATTCTGCGCAAGTGCAAAAGCCCCCTACACAGAAGTTGATATTCACTGTGGATGCAGCATCCAAGAACCCCACCTTTCCTTAAAAACAGAAACAAAACACGTTCCTAGCCCTCATGGCTAATGAGTTCAGATACACATGCGTAATCTACTGGACGCAACAGTCACAGCATCCCGCTCTCAACAGCTGTAAAATAAAAATGAAAATAAACGAAAGGTTGGTTCTTCTCAACAGGGCATCTGCCGCCCCGATGTCGGCTGAGGATCACTGCCTAGGAAATCCGTAAGAGGATGGTGGGTGGACCAGGAGGAAGGAGGGGAGAGCAGAAACCCAAAGGACAGAAAGTGATGCTGAGAGCGTGACAAAGAGAGAAAGGAAGGAAGGAAGGAAGGAAGGAAGGAAGGAAGGAAGGAAGGAAGGAAGGAAGGAAGGAAACTGGAATGGGAGAGGAGGAGGAGTCCTTGGGCTTCTTGCCTGTTCCCAGCAGCAGACCTTTTGGCAACACCACGGCCTCCAGTGCCTGCCTTGGACACTGCTCCTGCCACGGGAGGATCTTCCCTTCCTGCTCATATTTCTGGGTCTCCCATCCCAGAACTGACCTGGCCCAACACTGGCTTAGATTTTGGACTCTGGGGAGCGGCATGGGCAAGCCACATGCCAGGCCAGGCCCCACCCCTACACATGGAACTGTCCGCTGGAGAAGGGGAGCCACCCACGGAAACAGCCCGGGAGCTACAGGCAGCGCCGGCTTCTCGTGGCTGGCCCTGTGTGTCATAGAACCAGAGAGGTTAGCGATGGAGGGGGAAGGGGTGCTCCCCGCCAGGTCCCGTCCCACCCCCACCCCCCGGGGCCAGTGCAGAATCGTTCCCTAGCGCTCAAGCCAGACCCCTGAAGCTCTCAGCTAGCCGAAGCACCCAGCGACTCACTGTTCAGCAGGCTCTCAGGCCCTTTCTGGGTGTCCAGGTTGGGCTGGTTCTGTTGGTTATAAAACCTCAGAAGACACTGCTGGTTGCAGAAGTGTTTGATTTGCCCCCGCCAATGGATGGTTTCCAGCAGCTTGCCCTGACGCTTGCAGGCGTGGCACCGAGCCGCCTGAAAAACAAACAACACGACAAGGCTGCGGAGGGGGCCACCTGGGCTCCAGGGCTCCGCTCCGGCCCCTTGCGGGCCAAGCGGCAGGTGGGCACTGAGGCCAGCGGAGCCCCTGCACTGACCTTGTAGTACCAGAGCAGGTATTTGCTTTTGCAGTCGTCGCTGCAGAAGTCCCAGGTGCTGCCCTCCAGCTGCTCGGTGACGGCTCGCTGGCACGTCTGGGAGCAGTAAGTGCAGGTGATGCAGCACAGGCCCAGGTTCTTGGTGAAATCCTGTTTATAAAGAAGCACACACCCTGCGGAGAAACGAGACGGGTGAAACCTTCCCAGAGCAGGGAGAGAAAGAGTGAGCAACGTGTGGGCACACCAATGCCAGCAGGAAGCCTAGAGCGAAGGCTTGGAGGAACAAGCGAAGCACAGGAAGGCAGAGACAGAGAGAGAGAGAGAGAGAGAGAGATTCCTGAGAGCAAAACGTGTCCTGCACTGGCCCCCGGGGGTCGGGAATTGACAACAGGGGTGGGTGGTGGGGACTCACCAATCGCTCACCTCTCTGGTTCTAAGAAGAGTTTGCTCCGAGTGACCAAACGATCGCCCACCGCATGCAAGGACCCAGAGGCGTGGCAGGGCCAGCTGGTCGCCAGCACAGCAGGAAGGGCCCCTCCAAGAAGGGGCGCCTTCCCCCCGCCCTGCCTTCAGCCCCTGGACGACTCTCTGCCACACACAAGGCCCCCTTCTTCCTCCTCTCCAGCACAGGGCCCTGCTCCCCCCGTAGCTGCCCAGGTACCTTCGCTGCAAAAGTTCTTCTCCACCCCAGAAAAGCGGATCTTCTCGTGCAGCAGCTTCTCCTGCTTGCAGTGCTCGCACTGGGACACCACCCCATGCAGGCGCTTGAAGTCCTCACAGCAGTCTCGGCAGCAGAACTGGTAGACCTTGTCCTGCCAGAGAGAAGGAGGAGGAGGCCATGCTTGGCCATCGGGCAACACAGCAGCGAGACAGGATCTTGCGCAGCTGGACTGGACCCCCACTGCTTTCAAAGGGCAGGCTCCAGATTCCTGCTCACCCACCCACCCACCCACCCCCTGCACGCACACATACATACAAAGCAAAAATCAGCAGCCACTCCCAGCCCATCTTTCTGTAGGAGTGGCTGTGAGGTCCCATGTCCTGCTCATCTCCACATCGCCCTCCCTGGCAATCCCTCTGCCTCTGCTGTTTGTTTTGCAGGCCCCCTCACCTGCCAATCCAGGATCTCAGGCTTCCCAGTGAAGAGGCTGTGGCAGGAATGGCAAGTCAAGTGGATTCCACCTTCTGGGCTGGTGCGCTGCATTTTGAGGGAAGGGGAAAGATTCAGAAGGGGTGGGTAGGGGGACACAGGATCAACCTCTGCCCACTCTGGCTGGCCTGCAGCTGCCCGTGCCCAGGCTCACAACTACTCAGCAGAGGCACCGACCCTGCCACCACCTGCACACTCCCAAGCCACACACTCCCAACCGCATCCCTGCCTGCCACTTCCCCACCGCCACCAGCACTGCCCACAGCATTCACCACGCTCCTGACCCTCTCCGTGCGTTACCCCCCCCAGCCCCCCAGCTCACATCCACCCTCTCACCACATACCCCCAGCAGCATCACCTGCCCATGCCCCCAACCCACTGAGTGTAAAACACAAGTCCCCGCTGCTTCCCCCAACACAGAGGGCTGACTGAACCCCATTCCACAAAGAGGGGGACAGCAACCAGTAGGCACCCCATACAGGTTCTTCCCAGGGGACGTCCAGCTACTGCAGCTGCTCCTGGGAGGGAACAGGGATTGGCCATTGGACAGTGGCAGTACAAGACCAACACTCTGCGAGTAGAATAAATTATGCAAATCACACAAATGTTATAAATTTGACTATTTATTGGATAGCAGACACAAACTCTCTTCCACGTCAGCAGAAGCAGAAACAGTTTTATTCGAGACAATGACCCCCACGATAGATTTGACATCATATATAGAGATATATCAATAAGGTAAGTAGATGTGTGCAAGCTTTACACGCCCTCCTCCCTCCCCTGCCCCGACCAGCTCCACCAACGTGCCCTGCCCCATCCTCTGGCCATTGGCTGGGCTTCTGTGATGTCAGAGCGTTGTGCTGGTGGACATTCTAAGTTCTGAAGGGAGAGGTGAGGCCATACAGTGCTGATATACAGGGCAGCTGCTGAGAAGGGAGGTTGATCTGGGAGGAGGAGGGTGGTTTGGAATCTCTCACACAAGCCTTAAGACAGGAGGAGCTGTGTGCAGACTGGGCAGCTAAGGAGAGTTGGAGCTTGGAAGGCAAGGCAGTTGCGGGCTGCAGGTCCAGGAAGGAAGGTGGCAAATCTTCACACACATATACGGGACCCAAGAACGAGGGATGCAGAATGGGCTCCTTTTTACTAAGCAGTGCCAAAAGGTCGAGAAGATGAATTTTACATCACAAGCCATGGATGTCTTTACTTTTGCAATTTAGGGCGGGGTTAAAAAAAGTGCACGGAATCCTGGCAGGGAGCAGACAACTGTGAAGTGCAACGTGACCCCTCCTCTCCTCTCCTCCTGGCCAACAGAAGCCCACTCCCCCACGTCTTCTTTAGCCTTAGAGCCCTTGGCAGGCATGCCTTTTGCCTTCCAACACTCTTCTTGGCAAACAACGAGCTAGATGCTTCCCCCCCCTTTTTTTAAATAAATATGAAAGCAGAGAGAAAGAGAAAGAGAAAGAGACTTTCAGGAGTCTGATGGATGCACCAGATCTCAGCCATGCAGAAAACCCACGTTCCTGGGTTTGGTCCCGTCACTGTGACGGCGGCAGAGCCTCCTTATGTACCTGGAATTTGGTCCAGCAGCTGGGGCTGCAGAACTGGTACACCACCTGCTCGTTCTTGTTGTAGTAGCAGGGCTCAGACAGGCTCTTCCGACAGAAGCTGCAAGGCCGAGGGGGTCCTGGGGAAAAGAGGAGAGGCAGAGGTTGGTGAGAGAAGATGCCTTGTTGGTTTTAGAGCATGGTGCTGATAACGCCAACGTTGCAGGTTCGATCCCCATAAGGGACAGCTGCATAATCCTGCACTGCAGGGGGTTGTATTAAAAAGAGCCTCAGGGTCCCTTCCAACTCTACAGTTCTATGATGTAACATAAAGCAGAGAAAATGAGTAGAAATGCTCTCCTCCGCCTGGTCCAAACTACTCTTACCCCAGGCAGGGCAATCAATATTTAGCATGGAGAGACCTGACCTCTCTCTCTCTCCACTCCCATGTAGCACAGTCCACCCCAATGGGAGTTGGGGGTCTCATCTTGGTCTGGAATTTTGCAGCAAGTCAGGTGGAGCAAACTCGTGTGTCTTAAAGCACAGATCCAGCTGCCTCCCGTTCCCCACGTGCTAAGGTTAGCAATTGCCACACTTGTGGCCAACCACCACCCTTCTGAGACTGGCCAAGTGCTAGTAAACCTAATGGTGCTATCAGAGAGCTGGACAGAAGTCAAGGAGCCCAACAATAGGTGAAGCCAGAGCCAACGGCAGGCAGAGCCAACTAATTCTAGATTTGTCCTCATCCTCTTGCCTTGCTAAGTTATAAAATGGCAACAATGAGATGGAGAAGGAGGAAGAGGAGGAAGCTGATTGGTGGTGCCACCTCCTAGGCTGCTTGTTAAGAAGCCAGGCCAGGTGAGGGCAAGCTGAGGTTGGTGGGGCAGTGTCCCATTTGCGCTAATGGACTAGCAACCCTTGGTTAAGCAGAATCCAAGGAGCTCTTTCTTTCACCCACCCTTCTGCTTTTACCTGTCAGGCCAGCCTGCTTGACTTTGTAGGAGGTGGAACAGCAGACGGAGCAGAAAAGACCCATCTTCCCATTCCGGTCTTTGTGGGACAGCATGTCGAAGTTCTTGCAGAGTGTCTTGCACCACATGCATGGATAAACCCGGGTGTTCTTCTGCAGAAACACAGTGCAGGGACAGCTGCCACGCAGGCTCTTTCACTGCAGGGCACCCTTTATGTCCCACTCCCCCCTGGATTTTAACGGATATTGCACTCGTGTGTGTGTGTGTGTGTGTCTTTCTCTCTGACACACACCTCTCTCCCTCACAAGCATCTCCTTCCCCATCAAACATATCTCTCTCTCTCTCTCTCTCTCTCACTCACACACACACACACACACACACACACACGAGACTCAGTCACCCAAGCCAAGCTATCCTTACCACCTTTCCCACAATAACTTTTTTTACACAATCTCACGTTGGGGAGGGGAGACAGGGCAAGGTCCATCACATGGCCTGGCTCAAAGAGAGGTTCACTTGAGGGTCTGGACCCAAGCTCTGGGACATCCCCTCCACCCATTCACACCTTTTTGTAACTGTTGAGGCAGGTGGTATTGCAGAAGCGCTTCTGCTGCCCCTCGTGGAAGAGGTACTCCAGTGGCAGGCCCTTGTTGTACAGGTAGAGGCCACAGTTGTCACAGCAGTTGGTTTTCAGACCCTTAGTGGCACGGAACTTGGTGAAGCAGGCGTCGCTGCAGATGCGGTGCACCACATTCCCATTGCTGACCTCGTGCTGGATCTGCAGGCAAAGCAGAACTGTGGGTCACCAGGGCTGGCATTAGCTTCCATCCCCAGAGAGCAGCGGTGCTCTACAGCCCTTAAGTAATGACTGGAGGTGGCTGGGCCCAGGTGCAAGGAAACAGCTGAACGTTTTGTGTGCGGGGGAGGCTGTACCTAGCAGCCAACCTTATAATATCCTGCATTGACATTCCACTTTGCACCAGGAATTGCGGCATCTTGGAAGACATGCTGCTGAATTTTAGTTCTCTGTTCTCAGTGAGCTTGTCAGTCGGGACGAATCTCTAGTCTCGATCCCTATACTAGTATATGATTGTTTTGCTACTTGAGAAACCTCTATTTAACAGATCTTCCTTCCCAAAAATCACGTTTTTTTCTGGTTCAGAACATCCCCATATAATCTACTCCATTCTCCCTTTCCCCCCTGACATTGTGCTTCAGGAACAAAGTGAAGCAGGTTGTAAATGCTCGTGCAATCCATCATTCAATGGATCTGTTAAAGTCTCCAAGGGCCCATCTGCCCCATGGCTACCTTTCTGGAACCTGTCTTTTCCCACACATCCACCAACATCACCTTACTTGATATTCAAGTTACAGAGATGAACAGGTCCTTATAGAGGTCCACACCACCTACTGGGACTCAGGACTCTCAAGGCAGCAGCCTTTCCCAGTCCTGCTACCTGAAATGTAATACTACCAACAGGATTGGATCTGGGATTTTCTGCATGCGAAACAAATAGTCCTCTGTGGCCTGTCCCTGAAGAACATCTGAAGAGCCAGGATGCTGGACCAGGCCAACACCCTGTTTTCACAGTGGCCCAACCAGAAGCCTCTCCTGGGAAGCCTGCAAGCAGAACATGAGGGCAACAGCAGCACTCTCCCCACCTGTGACTTCCAGCTACTGGCCTTCAGAGGTATAACGCCTCTGGCAGCAGAGGCAGAGCATAACCATTGTGACTAGTAGCACATGACTTTGTCCAGCACTCTTTTTCAAGTTCAAGCTGCTGGCCATCACTGCCACTTGTGAACGTTAATTCCATAGCTTAACCGTGTCCTCAGCAAAGATCTGCGCCCTTTTGTCTGTCCCTTGCACTCCTCAACTGGCCTCTTGCTTGCCTGGCAGCTTTCAACTACTCACATGGATTCCCATCTCCCCTCCACCCTGCAATACTTTTTCAGACAGCCGACACGCTCACCTCTCCAGCCTTGTAGCACACACTGCAACGGACAGTGTCTGAGGCTTCTGCCGACTGTGGTGTTGGTCTTTGCTGCTGGGCTTCGTACAGCGAGAGGCACACAGAAGAGCAGAACTCGTGGAAAGAGCTGCCTGAGCCAATCTGAGCCACCACGGAGTCCTTGGCATTCCAGATCTCCCTAAGGGGCAGAAAGACACTGGTCAGACTAGGGCCTGGAGGCCACGCCCTGGACTATCCCAATAAGTGTGGGCAAGAGGTGACATGGGGACCCAAGAGCAACGAAAGCGGTAGGGAAGTAGAAGAGGGCAAAGTGTACTTGCAAAGTTGTGGCCTGCCAAAGCAGAAGGGACAGATTGGGAAAAGGGCACTTGGCTACAGCAAGAGGGAGGGTTGGTTGATTTTGGGGCACCCACTTCTTGCAGAAGGTGCAGCACTTCTTGCTGAGAGGCCTCTTGGAGAAGGTGGTGAGGCAGGAGCTGGAGCAGAAGAGCTGGGGCAGCCCCTTGCGCTGGTAGGCCGTCTGGCCCTTCTGCAGTGGGGTCCGGCAGTTGGCGCAAGTCATCTTGGTGACGGTGGAACGGGCAGCTCGCTGGGCTGCCTGGTTACGCAGGGACAGGCGTGTGGTGCGCCGGGTGCGGTGGGGAACAAAGTCCTCGTCGTTGGGGTCATCCACCATGGCATCCGAATCCTCATCCGAGACGGGGACTGTGGAGCACAAGAGAGAACAAGAGGTTGTTGGCTCTCGCTGGCCACTGCTGCACAGGAGGGGTCTAGAAACTGGGGGGAAAGAGCGGGAGAAGGGCAGATCCTGCCTGCACAGTTTCCACATACACAAAACAGACAACAAGGATTGTCAACTCCCACACTGGAGCAGGATCCTCTTTAACTGTGCAACTAGATCCGTTAGTAAGCCTTGCCTCCAAATCCTACAGAAGGCAGATTCCACCCTTTCTTTACACATATCTGACTACATTTGCTATATTTCGCTCTCCCATTTCACTGAAGAGCTCAAGGCATTGCACATACTTCTTCCTCAACCCATTCTTTAACCCACACAACAACCCTGCAAGGTGGGCCATCCTAAGAGGTAGTCAACGGCCCACTGAGCTGCAGAGCTGAACAGGACTTGAACCCAGGAGTCTCCCCTCCAAACCTTTCTCTACCCACCACGCCAAAATGGCCTACTCTTCTGGGAGAAGGGCCACACCTCTGTGGCAGAGTGCTCACTTTGAATGCAGAAAGCTCCAGTACGCCTAGTTTTAAAATATTCCAGGCAAGCAAGTGTTGATCAAGACCCTCTTCTGCCTGAACTCTGGAGAGCTGCTGCCCATTACAGTAGATAACAACAGGTTAGATGAAGAAAGGGTCTAACCTGGAATAACACAGCTTCTTATAATACGTGAAGAATATGTAAAGCATGGTCCTCTTACAGTCAAGGAGGTAACTTACTGCTCTCAGAGGAGTTCACTGTTTCAGGCCGAGACACTTCCGCCCTCCTGGCACGCTCGCTTCTCTTCTGCTCCTGGAACGAACCAAGGAACCATCTAAACAGACAATGGCAAGCAGCCCAGGGAAACCCCCATCTCTGAAATTGTTTACCGAACACCTAAGAATGGCAGGTATGGTTGAGAGTAACCCCTGCCCACAGGTCCACAGTCTAAACCAACTTCCTGCAACCTGCTGCCATACAGATGTTGTTGACCAAGCCCAGAACATCACATTACGAAACAACTGGAGGGCACCAGGTTGGGGGACACTGGTTTAGTGATGCACACCCACTCACAAAGGAGGAGGAGGAGGAAGGAAACGTACAGTGCAAGAAACTTTAAGCCTGAAATGAACAGAACATGTCAATAATTTCCCCCATGCTAAAAAAACAAAAAAACAAAAACCAGGGGATCGAGGAAAGTGTTAGGAGGGTCTTAGTGGAAAGACAAACACTCAACCGGGTGGCGGCTGCTTCAGCTGCCTCCTCCCTTACCTTCACAACTGGCTTCTCGCTCCCTTTTGCGCCAGGGTCTTCCCCTGCAAGAGAAACACAAGAGAGACCTCAAAGCTGTCTGTGAGGCTGCCAGTCTAGGTGGCTTTAGAAGAGGACTGGACAAATTCAGGGAGAACAGTGGTGCAGCAGGAAAACTGCTCGCACATCTGCAAAGCTAAGCAGGGTCCAGTATGGTTTCAAATTGGATGGGGGAACTGCATGTTGAGACTAGAAGTTGGACTAGACGACCCTTGAGATCCCTTCCAACTCTACCATTCTATGATTATATTATCAATTAGTACTAGCTGTTACGGCTACTGTCAGAGGCATTATGCTTCTGAATGCCAGTTTCTGGGACTCACAGGTGGGTAGAGCTCTTGTGCTCATGGCTAGCTTGCAGGCTTCCCATTAGAGCATCTGGTCGGCCACTCTGGGATCACTATGCTGGACTAGATGGGACATTGGCCTGATCTTCTTATGGTCTTACACTCTAACGAGGGTCAGGAATGAAACAAACTAATGCCGAAAGCATTGCTAAGATGCTGCTTGAAAGCTATCAATGAACCATCTATGGGTGTGTATGGCTGGTGAGAGGAAGAGAGAGTAGAAACACCTTTACAACTGGCGCAACATTCAGACAGCTGACCAAGCTCTCTAGCTCTGTCTGGGGAAGAAGCTGGGGAAGAAAGGAAAGGAGCCAGTGTGATGTAGTGGTCTGAGTGTTGGACTAGGACCTGAGAGACCAGGGTTCAAATCCCCCACTCAGCAATGAAGCACGCTGGGTGACCTTGGAGTCAGTCACAGTCTCTCAGCCTAAACTACTATGGCACGTTGTTGTGAGGATGAAATGAAAGAGGAGAACAATGGAGAAAACGTTGGGTATAAATGTGAACTGTAATCGTATAATCTTGCAAGGAACAGGAGAATGGCCAGACATCTAATTTGTTGAAAATGATAAATAAAATATTAACATAACATAACATAACATAACCTCTAATTTGTTGTTTGCCGAGCAAAGTCAAAGCAGGGGCTATTTACAAAAGATGCAAAAGAATAAATAAAGGTACTAAATGAACACAATTTCATTAATTTAGATAAGCAAAGATTTATATACAGCAACAACAAAATAATCAACATTATATATAGTTGATTTTATTTACTCTTTCGTATCTCCTGATTGGCCAGGTATCACATTCTCTAGGTTTGGCTAGTTATAAACAGAAACGAGTTGCAACAGCTTTTTACCCAAGACAAGAACAGTGGGAGCAGCTCCTGGCACCCCTCCCCACGCTTGGCCTCAGAGCAGAAGCAAAAGTGGGGCTGGGGCAATGCTCTAGGGAGAGCCCTCCTTCCTGCTTACCCACCTGGAGGTTGGAGCGATTGTTCAGCCTCTTGTGCTTTGGGCTCAGCAGGGTCCTTCTGGCTGACACTGCTGTCTTTCTCAGCCTCAGTCACACCCTCTTTCATGGGCTCAGGAGCTGGAGCTGGAGTACTGTTGAGAACAGGCTCCTTCCCCTCATCTGTAGATGTCGCCACTTCCTCCTTCTGCACTGGAGCACTTTTCTTTGGGGCTTTCAATCGGGCTTTCTTAACCGGTCGCGGAATTTTCGGTGAGTTCTCGGAATATTCTGTTGGTTCTTGTGAGGAGGAAGTGCTGCTCATCTCCACCACGTCAGGCGACTTCACCACATGGGTGTCGGGAAGGGAGGCTGCACTCTCCTCTCCATCATCCTTTGTGCTTTTGAAGTCTACTTTCGATGCTGATGCTTCTTTCCATGCTTCTGGCACAAGGGCTTCGGTTCCTGGCACAGGAGGATCCCTAGGTCCATCCTCTGGATCTGCAGAACCTCGTGTCTTGTACACGTTGTCCAGGTCCTCAGACTTATCTAGGTCCACCAGGTTGTCATTGTTGCTCAAGCTACCGAGAAGACTGGGCTTCTCTGTAACATCTAGAGCACCAGACTTGCTGAGGGTCAGACTGTTGGATTTGCTCAGATCAGACAATCCGGCTGTTTTCACCAAGCCCGGGTCCAGGTCTGCATCTGAAGTTGCTTGCTTAGGTGCTTCCCACTCCATCTCTTGGGGCTGCTGAGCTGAAGCCTGTGGGATGGAGGCTGTTTGGGACGCTAGCAGATCCTCTCCATACTCCATGTCTGCAGGAAGGTCTCCAATCAGTGGCTTATCAGGCAGCGACATTGGCCCCAAGGAGCCAGGAAATTCATTCGACTCCATTCAGAAAAAGGCTTAAAACAAGGAGGCAGAAAGGGGAGATTATAGAATGTTAGCAAGTTTAAGCACATATGGGAATTTAAGGGATGTAGCTCTTCTGAGCAGCTAACCGTGCGAGGCCTTGGAGATCAGCTGCCAGCAACAAGGAGCCAAACTGAATCAGACCCCAAAATTGGCTCAGAAGGGTGCCTCCCCTCGTGAACCAGAACTAACACAAACCAAAAATTTCTAACTTCAAATTCAACTGATTCATTCATGGCAAATACTGGGAATCCGTTGGAAGTGGTCCAGAAGACAGAAGATCTTTTAAGCATTGTGAGAAGTAGACACATAATCCTTAAAACCCCCCACACACCAACTTAGGCCTTTTCACACTCAGGGGAGCAATTCTGAACTAGTCAGGGTTCAGAAAATTTATGTTCGCACAAAAGTTATTGGCTGGAGGAGATCTTAAAAAATAAGAAGGAATCAGGTGATGAGTAGGTATACTGTAATTTGAAATTGTGTCCCTGACCTTACCCCACACCAACCCTGAAGTCTCAGTGAAGTGTCATGTTTTTCCACCAGCGCCTGTCACTTGCTCCGTTTATTAAAAAGATCAACAGACAATACACATTCCAAGTACGCAAGGTGCTCTCAGGATGATAGACACCATTAGGATCCAGTTAGTCTAGAATAGCCCCTTAGTGTTACCACCAGACAATTCTACACAGCTAAGCCAGGCAGAGAGGGGCCCTTGCAAAAGCTGTTCCTCCCAGACCGAATTCTTCTTCAGCTTTACAGCAACCCATGCCTGAGAAAGCCTTTTTTCACAGAAATCTGGGTTTGGTTTTTGGTGATCAGGAACACTGGACTTCTAAAGACTGGGTCAAAAAAGAAGCAGCAGCTGTCCAATTAAGCATTTTGATTGCTTGTTTCTAAATCCTGTTGCTACCTCTGAGGCATAGGAGAGACAAGGCTACAAATCCGAATATGTAAATCTGAAAAAGGCAAGGTAGCCACAGCCTCATGGAAGACTTCAGAGCTGGATGTGAACCAATCAGCACCTGTGTTAGTGGGACTCAGGAAAAAATAAAAAAGCCCAAATGCTTCTTTGGACAATTAACAAAGGCTCTTTAGCAAGCAAGCATCTGCAAGAAATCAGAAGCTCCTACCTCTCCCATCGCCTTTCAGTTAACCCTGGTTTCCTTTGAACAGCACTGTGGGTACATCAGCTATGAGCTAGAACAGGGGCAGGCAATATGAGACCCTCCAGGTGTTGTTGGATTCCAACTCCCTTCAGCCCCAGCCAGCATGACCAATGGTCAGGGATGATGGGGCAGCTGTCCAAAAACATGTTGGCTAAGCCCGGACTAGCAGGTATGCAAGTTCTATCCTGAGGGGACACCTGCCGGCTTCATAAAGGACACTGAAAACAACATGTTGGCAGTGACTATACTAAAGACCAACCTGCAATGGGCAGTTCCCCTATCTGTAAAACGGGTGCATTTTCCTTACAGAGGTCGCCTGGGTTATCAATATATTACATGTACTGAATCTGCAGCAGACCTTATGAGCTTTCTCCAAGTGAAGATCTCTGTTTTGAGCAATTACAACACCAGCTATTCCTTAGTCTGGGAACAGGTGGACTATCTGAACCCAGGGAAGGCTCTGAAGTCCTAGACAGACAAACAACTTCCTGTGGATCTGCCTCCTGCTCAGTCAGTATACAACTCAAGTGCAATTCTCTGAGCTTGCTCACGGAGGCCCACCCTGGAAACCCAGCCACAAGGAAAAAGCAAAGCCACTTCTGAGACAACAAGCCAACAGCGTGTGCCAGGTGATGTTGAGGACACACAGGTTTGCAGGGCATCTATTTCCAGGAACAGTCTGTGAAACACAAGCTATGTGTTGATCTAGGAAAAAAGCAAATGTCCCTTTTAGGAGGAAAGTAAAGAGGCTGGGAATGGTGGGGGAGATTCCCCCCCTCTCTTTCTCTCAGCTAGGGGCCTCTCACACAAGGAGCACTAAGTGCATTGCAAGAATGGTTGATACACAGACACAAAGGGGACCCAAAGGTCACCTAGTCAGATTTTCTGAAACTCTGCATTCAGTGGTCTCAAATCTTTTTAAACCACCTAGGAACAAGATTCCATCCTTTGAGAAAATGTATGTCTCTTAATAATTGCTCTACACAGAGGTATATATACACACACACACACACCCTCACTGTTTGCTGTATCCCGTCAGGAAGGGACCCACCACAGTCTTCTAGCCCACTCTATGGGTTAATAGCACAAGTCACTACTACTTCCCCCCATGGGGACATATAACAGCTTTTCCACGCTTCTTATTTCTGCATACATCACAAGCAAAACCTCCTCTCCCTCTGTCTGCAACTCCTTTGGAACCTTTCCACGCCACAGTTTAATTCTCCAAATCAAGTAGAACAGCTAATATTACAAAAGTCCCATCCCAACATTGGAGCAGAGAATGAGTGTTAATGTACAGTTCTTGCCTTTCACTAGCTTTGAACCCACATCAGAATGCAGGGTGCAGAGGTTCCTTGGTCCAATCCAATCAACAGTCCAATTTAATATTCAGTCATTGGGACTCTGAATGCTGACATCAAGCCAGGTGCTGCCAATCATTTAGTTGGAGGGGCAGTGGGGAGGACAAAAGACCAAATGCAATAACCAAGCCACACATTCTACAGGCTTCCTATTTGGCTGGTGAACCTACACACAGAGCCAGGATTACACCCAATGGGTTGGAAGCTGTAGAGAATCTGCACCAGAACAAGACCCCTGGGTTTTAGGGAAGCAACTCATCTTTTTAATGTTTAAATTGCATCCTGCTCATAAGAACTCAAAATAACTGCTCTCCCTCAGACAGGCATCTCAGAGAAGTTCAAAGCAGCAGTATTTCAGTGGTACGATAAAAACAGCTAACAGAGCTGAAGCCATTTGCTCTTTAATCTTCAACAATTTCATGTTGGATTCCTTCCTTGGTTACTCTAAACCTAAGCATGTTGTCTACTGAAAAAAGCTTTTCCCAAGGATAAGGGCTGTGGGACCTACACCTCCCACAAGCCTTGGTCACTCCTCAGCACAATCCAGCGTTTGATGTTAGACAAAACAAAAACTTGTCCAGTTCAAGCCATCACTCCCTCTTTCCTCTGCAAATATCTGCATGCTATTTGATGTCTTCCAAGCTCAAACCAAATCTGCCTTTCTGCAGACCAGCTCCCCTCCCTCCACAAGTACAACTTAGTCATGCTTGCCTTGTCCCAGCTCAGACCTCCAAGATTCTCCCCCCCCCCCCGCTGCCCCCAAACCTTCTAAGCCATTCTCTCTCCTTCAGACGTGGTGCAGCTCAATCCAATTACTGCCTCTGTTTTCTACAAGTGCCTACAGGATCCTTTCTCCTAGTACAGTCCAACACCCAAACCTGCAATCTATGGTCCTTTCCAGGTACCTTGGTTTAAGCCAATCAGCTACTATAGCTTGAACTGGTCCCAGTTCAGGGGTTTTGCTCCTCCCCTTCACATCAAAGACATGAATGACTATTCCCTAGTGTAAATACATCCCAGGGCAAACCACTATCCTGTCCTCTAAGTATCAGGTGAGATCTGACCAGGGTTTCCCCAATTTGAGCAATAGGCTAAGATAGGTGGGCCTACAATTGAGGTTGCCAACATGACTCCTCAGATATTTTTTGACTACAAATCCCTGACCACTGGATATGCTGTCAGGGGCACATGTAAGTTGCAGTCAACAACATTTGGAGGGGCACAGATTCCCCAATGTTGGCTTAGACAGGAAAACGGCTACCCTGTGGCCTACAAAACTACCTCAAAGTCTACAATTCTCTGAACTGAGCTTGTAGTCCATCCCTGCTAACAGTAGAACTCTCCTTGCAAGGCAAGTACCTGCAGAATCCCTCATGATTTTCACAACATAGCTTTTCACAACATAAAATAAAAAATGACAACACAAAATACACAATAAAATAAAGCAAACCAATACCCCTTCCAACAAACGCATTTTAAAAGCCATAGATTGTTTAATTGGCCAAAAGCTTGGGAGAAGAGGAGCACTTTTGCCTGGCACCTAAAGATATGTAAGGAAGGTGCCAGGCGAGTTTTCCTGGGGAGAGCATTCCATAATCAGGGAGCCACCACACAAAAGGCCCGTTCTCGTGTCACTGCCGAATTTTGCACCAGCTGAAGTTTCCAACCCATCTTCAGAGGCAGCCTAACAAGCACAACACCGCTGCATTTCCCTGCACACTCTAGTGGCATGCCAAGCACATCTCGGCCTGCTGCTGCAACCTGATGGGCTTACCCACAAGTAAGCTCTTCTCCTTGAGCAAGTGCCCGCAGAATCCCACCCTTCCGGTGCATCCCGGACCTGCCTTGTTGCACAGATCTTAGGCTACCCTCCCACCCACCCCTGGTGACACTTGGCCAGGATTGCCACCAGCTTCGACCACAACCTCCTCCCCTTTGCCCAGCAAGTACCTGCAGGATCCTGACCTCACCACTGCAGGCCTGGCCAATCCCAGGCCCGCCTCCTTTTAGTGCCCTCTTCCCTCGCTTTCCCTTTCCCTCCAAGGGCTCCAGGTGAGACTTGGCCTGGCTCCTTCCCATGAACAGCAAGTACCTGCAGGATCCCACCCCGTGACGCGGCCCAATCGCTACAGGCCCCGCCCACCAGTGCGGGTTCGGGCCCCCCTAACCAAGCCAGGCCCCGCCCTTTGTCACGAGGTCCCGCGCCGCCGCCCCTCCCCCAGCCCACGATGGCCGCCCCCTCCCCCACGCCCCGCCCGGCGCCCCCTTACCTGCCGCAGCTTCCCCGACCCGAGCTTCGCCGCCGCCGGCCTCCCCGAGCTCCCCTCCCTCTCTCTGCCCGCCAGCCCTGCCTTTAACTCGGAGCCCGCCCAAGGTTCGGGTGGCTGCTGCGGCCCCTTTAAATGGAGGCGCCGCTCGGAGCCCTCAGCGCGCCGCAGCCCGAGCGAGGGGGGACGGTCCGGGGAGGCCTGCGATTGGCCGCGGCGCGAGCCAGGGCGGCGCCCCGATTGGCCGCCGGCGCTCGGGCCCCGCGCCCCGATTGGCCGCTCGGGGCTCCGGGCTCGCGAGACCGGCCCGGCGGCGCGCAAAACCCGGCGCGGAGTTGCACGGCTGCCCGGAGCGGGGGGGCGAGATGGAAAACGCGGAACGGCAGAAACGCGGAACGGCGCCGGGGGTTGGTGCGGGTTGGGGGGTCGGGGAGGGAAGGTACGGGAAGGGGTCCCTCCGGCCTCCCCCATCTCGATCAACGACAACAAACACAACGGTTACCTCCGAAATCTAAGGAGGGGTCGCGAGGAAAGAAATCGCCCCCTCCCCAAGAACCGCCACCCCCCACCCCACCCCACCAGACACACACACATGAAAGTGGGGCTGCCCCTGTTGAATCTCCTCTTCCTTCTTCCTACCCGCCGCATAAAACACCTCCGGGGTCCTCCGGCGCCCCCTCACCTCTTCTCCCGCAGGTTGCGCGGCTCCCCGCTCGCCACCAGCAGCCCCGCCGCAGCGTCTCCCGGGGAGGCGAGTGACGGAGAGAGCGAGCGCGCGTCCAGGGTGGGGCAGGCACGGGCACCGCCTCCGGGACGGACGGAGGGAGGGACGGGTGCTGGGGAGCCGGCGCCAGAGGACCCCTCCACCTTCTATCCTCCCTCCCGCCTTAGGGAAGGGCCCGCCCCCTTGCAACGCCCCCCATCCGGACCGTATCTGTGAGCGCCCTCCCCTGGAGGTTCCTCTTATTTCCCCTCCTGGGGGTGGTCTCTGCCCCGTGGTGGAACACTGCGGAGCCAGACGCCCACCCACCCCCACCCAAAGGCACGATCCACGATCCCCAAGTTCACAATATTTCTCCCCTGCATAAATGCCCCCTCTAACAACCCCAGATGTGTAGGGGAGGGGGCACCTAGCAAGACCAGGTCCCCCTTTCCCCGGAACAAAAAGACAGGAGCCCCAACTCCGCGTTATCCTTACCTCCTCCCCACGGATGCCCCACGCGCACTCGGTCCGTGCCCCTTCGGAACATGCTCTGCTTTGCGTATATTTTTGATTCCCACTTCCCCCCCACCCCACGGTCCTGAGAAATCCGGCCCCGCTTCATATACCAGGATAGAGACGTGCAAAAACATACACACAAAAAGCCCACACCCTCCTACACCCCATTTCCCTCTCGGCCACAAAAGCCTCTCTCCCCTCAAAAGTCTCATCTCAATCCTATACTACCTTCATCTGGGGTTTGTCTCTTATATCAATCGTATCCTGCCCCCCACAACTCCCCCAAGGAATTGTCCACACACACTCCTTGAGACATGATGTTTTCCAGAAAATTGAAACTATTAATTCATTTATTTATGCATTTATTGTGCCCCACCTTTCCCCGCAAGGAGCTCTAAGCTCAGTGAAGGGAAAAAGTATCTGCTCCCCTGCTAAATTTGCCCGTTTGCCCTCTGACGAAGAAATGACCTGTCCATAATTTTAATGGTAGGTTTATTGTAGCTGTGAGACAGAATAACAACAGGTAAACCCCCAGAAACCAGAAGACAAAAGTCAGAGATTGATGTGCATTATACTGAGTGAAATAAGTATTTGATCCCTTTGCAAAAGATGACTTAGTACTTGTTGGCAAAACCCTGTCTCTCCCAGCTTCAATAAACCTACCATTAAAATTATGGACTGGTCATTTCTTCATCAGAGGGGAAACGGGCAAATTTAGCAGGGGATCAAATACTTTCCCCCCTCACTGTAGGTTGTGCATTTCCAGCCCACACCAAACAAAGGCGGTGCATTTGAATTATGGGTGCAGGCAATGCAGCTGGTGGGGGCAAGAGCCAATTTTAGTGTCTGTGAAAATGCCCCTAGTCGTGTTTACAGTGAACACCCCTTAAGTTCTGAATTCCATTTCTCAACAAAGCCCTATAGATGCAAGGGGCACTCTTGTGCGTCATTCACATCAGTTAAGTGGGAAAAGGGCACGGCTGCTTCTCTGCCTTCTTCATTTTACACTGTAGGTCTCCCTTGTGGTGGGGTGGACGTCCTTAATACCGTGGTAACTACCTCACTTGGTCAGGTCAGCTGAATATCCAGCCCTGACTGGTGTTGCCTGCTTTAGAGCACTGGCCTGCTAGGAGAGTGTGTGCCCCCACCCACAACAACACGGGGCAATTGCTAGGTAGGTGCAGGCACCTTCCTAGCACCAGCCATGCACCCACCCAGCAGGAGAGGAGTGAAGTGATCAATTAGGAAGGCTGCATACACACCACACATTTAAAGCACCTTTGCTCCCCACCCCCCAAAAAAACCAATCCTAGGATCTGCAGGCAACCGTGCAAAGAGCTACAAAGCTCAGCATCCTTGACAAACTACAGTTCCCAATATTCTTTGGGAGAAGCCATACACTTTAAATGCATGGTGTACATGCAGCTGAAGCTATCTAAGGCTGTCGCACTGACAGTATACCGTGGGACTTCTGGCTAGGAACTCCGCCCCCCCCCCAGCCCAGCCCCATCACTTTTCCAAGAGCAGGCAAACCCGTCAGGACAGTAGGAAAGGAAGCCACACACAGCCCATTGACCCTAGTTATACACAGGAATCTATCTCTCTCTTTTTTAAAAAAAAGAGACTCAATTGAGGTCCTTTTCCTTGGGGAAGAACGGTAAAAGTGATGGATGCTCCCTGACATTCCTCATCAGTTTCTATTTGGCTGTGGTCATATACAAGAAGTGTGCAGCCATTTTCATGCTTGTCTAATACCTACAAGTATTACCGCTAGCTTTCCAACCTGCAGTTAAACCCACTGCCTATGTATTCATAATTTCACATAAAAGCAATTGGTAACTTGTACGTGTATAAGCACTGGTTGTTCGTTTTGTATTTTTTTCCTCTCATTTAAGTAAGTAAGTAGTAAGTTAGCAAATTTTTATTTATACCCCGCACTCCCTGGCCAAGACCAGGCTCAGGGCGGCTAACATCAAATATCAAATACATTAAAATACAATCAAACAACTGATTAAAATATAGCTTAAAAATTAGAATCAGGATAAACTTAAATGACTGCCCACGAATTACAACCTTAGGGGTCGGGAACCTGAAGTATTCATCAGGGCCAGCTGTCCATGTTGGTCCCACATGAGCTGATAAAAGGGCAAAGAGGTAACCTACAGGGTCCCATGGAGGGGGGTCAAACTGGGCCCAGACCGAAGGCCAGGCGGAACAGCTCTATCTTGCAGGCCCTGCGGAAGGATGTCAAGTCCCGCAGGATCACACCACCTAAAATTCTGCAACCTAACTGTACTTTGGAAGAGAGAGGTAGTAGTTAAGAGTTTTGGTTCTAGGGCCTGGGAAAACTCGTTTTCAGATCTTTATTCTGCAATGAGTGACCTTGGGCCAGTCAACTTATCTCAACCTAACCTAAGTCACAGCATTGTTGTGAGAGTAAAAGTGGGGAGGGCAGGGGGGAGAGAACTATGGTGCCACATTAAGCTTCTTGCACAAAAGACAGGATATAATTGCAAATTTTTAATACCCCTCCTTTTTTTGTTCGTTCTAAAGCTGCTGCCTGTTCAATGCCAATATATGGCCCTGTTGTAATTACTGTAAGGTATATTTTCAAGATGGAGAAAATTGCATTGCCTTACTGTCTTCCTAATCTTCCCAACAGATGCTTTTTTCTTCCAGTGACCCTTACTTTAAGACCCAGCTAAACTTTCTACAGCCATTGATCTATTTAGCTCAGTATTGTCTAAACTGACTGGCAGGGACATTTCCCGTCTTACTGGGAGATGCCAAGGATTAAATATGGGACCTTCCGTATGCAAAGCAGATGTTCTGCCACTGAGCTGTGGCTCATGCTATGCCTCTGATCATTTCTGGCGTCCTCACAATGCTTTCGACCTTCTTTGCAGAAGGGAATGGGGGAGTCCATCCTGGAAACTTAATCTGCAATTAAACCGTTATTTTATTTTATTATCACACTTATATATCTCACTTTTTCTCAAGGTGGCATATACACTTCTCCCCCAGTCTATTTTACCTTCACAACAACCCTGTGAGGCAGGTTAGGCTGAGAGATACTGACTGGCCCAAGGTCATCCAGTGGGTTTCGTGGCTGAGTGGGGGTTAGAGTCCCACACTCTAACCACTGCACCACACCACTGCATATTTGCATTGACACCAACAGGGGTCAGCAAACTTTTTCAGCAGGGGGCCGGTTCACTGTCCCTCAGACCTTGTGGGGGGCAGATTATATTTTGGGGGGGGGTGGGAGAACGAATTCCTATGCCCCACAAATAACCCAGAGGTGCATTTTAAATAAAAGGACACATTCTACTCATGTAAAAACGTGCTGATTCCCGGACCGTCCGCAGGCCGGATTGAGAAGGCGATTGGGCCAGATCCGCCCCGGGCCTTAGTTTGCCTACCCATGAACTAGATGAAAGCATCTGTAGTGCAGCAAAAGTCTGCAATCCTATACACACTAGGATTAAACCCCCTTGGACTTGCTTCTGGGTAAATACATAGAACAGACTTTGCCAACCTGCTGCCCTCCAGAGGTTTTGGACGAGAAGTGGCTGGGACTAGGAGGAGTTATCATCCAAAACATGTGGAGGGCACCATGTTAGGGGAGACTCTTGCAACACTTTGGGCAAAAGATTCCTGCATTCCAGGGGGTTGGACTGGATGACTCCTCCACCTGCAGCTGCTGGGTGACCTTGGGCCAGTCACACTTCTCTGAAATCTCTCAGCCCTACTCACCTCACAGAGTGTTTGTTGTGGGGGAGGAAGGGAAAGGAGAATGTTAGCCTCTTTGAGACTCCTGAAGGGGAGTGAAAGGCAGGATATCAAGTCCAAACTCTTCTCTTCTCTCTTCTTCTTTTGACAGATTTCTTTCAATCACTGCTACTTTGGTTGTTTTCAACCTGTGCTGCTTACTCGACATATGGGGCAAAAGCCAGATATGCTTCCTTCTGCAACAGCTTGCTTGACTGATAAGTCTTCTCCCACAATTCACAATTGCATGTCAAGGCTGGGTGTCTTAAGAGGCACCCTCACCTTATGGGGGGGGGGGGTTGGAGCGCAAACATGAGCAGGTCCCACAAGGCCTCGCCAGCACCCCATATGCATAGAAATTGGATGCAATATCCTTTTGCAATGTGCAGCTGATAAATAATGTGCATCGGTTGCTCAGCAAATGTAAGTACCAAAAGGATTTATTGCAAGTTCAGAGTTCAAAACCCATCTCTCTGCAGCTTGCTATCTGCCCCATTTTTTTACAGCTCTTGGTGAGTAAAGGCTGCCTGCTGCTCTGTTCCGTTCTCATGAGAATCAGGTACCTTAAGAGAACGCCCTGCTGGACATCCCTGTATGACTCTTTGGGCAGACTCTTTGGCATTCATGCACCCTTTAACAGGACTAGTCTAAGGTAATGGGTGGGAGTCCTGCTCTCCAAGTTGGCTACGCCCATTTCCAAGCTATCTCATGCACACAAGCCAGATGGGATTTGGCTGCCGAAAGGACTTGGCAGCCGCTCCAGAGGATGTTATGACGCTGTGGAGGACAGAATTGTTTCGAACGTGGCACGCCAGAGGGTTCAAGGTGTCTCCGCGGAGCTGGGAAGACTCCTTTTCCTGGTGTAGGAAGGACCACATGGCCAGGGACCACATGGCCAGGGGCCTGCTTGCAACAGAATCCTGCCTCTGTTTAAACAGCAGCAGCCAGACCAAGGGTGCACACAACACAAATCACTTGCACGTGCACATCATTTTTCATCAGCAGGCGCTTCACCTCCACACACACCCCTCCAGAAGTGTGCCTCTTGCTCCCTGCTGCAGCTTTCACAATTCTGGGTGCAGGATACATGAGAGAGGCATGCTACCTATCCTCAAGGGGCTGCAGCGGGGAGAAGGGGAGAGGAGAAATGCCACAAGCATGCAGAACTGAAAGCTCCACAATGGCTGTCTCTACCCCCCACCTCCCATGCATTCCTCAACACCCCTCCCCTCTGCTTCCAGGTTTTCTCCTTGCTGGGGCCTCTTCTGCCTCCTGTTGCGATGGCCTCCAGGCGTGCATTTCCTGCTGCTGCTTTCTCCGGAGAGGTTTGTTTTCAACCGCCAGCCTCCAACGCACACTGGAAAGGGAGCAGGCTCCTGGTTGCAGCATGCGCAGATGCACAGATGTGGGGAAATGCTGCAACAAACATGGAAAAATGGCACTGTGGATTCTTGGCGGCAACATTCCAGAGCTACGCAAACTGCCTTTTGAATTGCAGTGAGGCCTTGTTAGAGCTCTGGCAAGCCCACGGCTCTGCTAAAACGGTTGCCGGGGGAGGGGAGAGGGGGTTCTCAAGAGGCCTGGAGAAAATTTAACATACCTGCATTAAACAGAGTCCTGGCACTGTAGAGGCCAACCCCCACCCCCACCCCACCCCGGGCACTTCCAGAATGGTTCTGTTTTTCACTTGGGGTTCAGTGGCATACGTAGAAAGTCACATCACACAGTTTAAATGGAATGGACACTTCTGCGCAACAAACCTGCTTCAAGAACCATTTTCAAACTCCTTAGCTTTTTGCAGTAAGGAAAGTGAGGAGGAATCCAATGGAAAAAGTAGAATAGCAATTGCTTGTCATGGTGATGTAATAACATTCCTGACAATAGGAATGAAGGCCCAAGGCATGGAAGAGACCCATGGAGGGGCATTTTACTATGTGTGGCCCTTGATGGTGCCACATTTTGGAATCTGCACCTGCAAGCAGCAATATCTCCCTGAATGTTCCCAAACAGACCACCTGTACTGTTGTGTGATGCCTAGAGGGTGGGTGAGTGAGATGGGGCAGGCTGGGAAAGTAGGAGCATCATTTACAAGGATGGGATCAGTTAAGTAGGATAAAGGAGGCCAGGAGTGAGGGGGTCCAGGGGCCAAATGTGGCCATTCAGGCCTCGCTCCATGACCCTTGGACCTCTTCCCAGGCCACACTCCTCTATGGCTCCTGCTTCGCACCCTGCATGTCTTGGCCTGACTGGAGGGTGTCATTGATGCTAATAATGCTTTTGGCTTGTCATAACAAAAGACCAGAGAGTTGGGTGAATAAAAACCATCCTGTTCAGAAGAAAATAACAATAACTCATGGCTCCACTCATGTTTACCTCTGACCCTGCCTGCCACTGGCATGTGGCCCTTGGAAGGCTGCCCAGAAAAGAATGCAGCCTTTGGGTCCAATAAGAGATTCCCCAGCATCACAAGGTTGTCAAGCAGAAAGTGGGTGCGAGTAGAGCCATAGCTGGGCAGTAGAGCATGTGCTTTGCATGAGAAGGTCCCAGGTTCAATCCCCAACGTCTCCAGAGCAGGCTGGGAAAGTTCATTGACCATGGGTAGGCAAACTAAGGCCCAGGGGCCGAATCCGGCCCAATCGCCTTCTCAATCCGGCCCACATACAGTCCGGGAATCAGTGTGTTTTTACATGAGTAGAATGTGTGCTTTTATTTAAAATGCATCTCTGGGTTATTTGTGGGGCATAGGAATTCGTTCATTATTTTCATTCGTTCATTAGACTGACTTAGTTTTAATCTGTATCCTATTTGAGAGCTAGTTTGGTGTAGTGGTTAGAGCTGTGGGGCGCCACACTGGTGTGGCAGGAGAAGCACAGAATTTTTGGGTTGGAAGGGACTCCAAACGTCATCCAGTCCAGCCCCCTGCAATGCAGGAATCTCAGCTAGAGTATCCTTGACAGATGGCCACCCAACGTCTGCTTAAAAACCTCCAAGGAAGAAGAGTCCTCCACCTCCTAGGGAAGTACATTCCACTGCCAAACAGTTCTTATTGTCAAAAAATTCTTCCTGGTGTTTAGTCAGAATTTTTCTTGTAACTTGAAGCCATTGGTTCGGGTCGTACTCTATGGAACAGGAGAAAATAAGTTTGCTCCATCTTCCATGTGACATTCTTTTAGATATTTGAAGATGGCTATCCTATCTGCTGTCTCTTTTCCAGGCTAAACATGCCCAGCTCCCTCAACTGTTCTTCATAAGGATTGGTTTCCAGACCCACAATCATCTTGGTTGCCCTCCTGTGCACACATTCCAGCTTGTCAACATCCTTAAATTGTGGTGCCCAGAGCTTGACACAGTATTCCAGGTGTGGTCTGACCAAATGTCCTGTAGCCTCAGCCTACCTGGCAGCAAGTCCCGCTGGCATGTACAGTGTGTAAAGTCCAAAGTTTAACAGTCAGGAAACACAGTCTGAGGGTCAATCCACGTAAGCGAAGTCCAAAGTCCAGCAGTCAGGAAACGCAGTCCAGAGTCAAACCCAAAGCACAGCGCTGTAGAGGTCCCGGAGCATCCAAGCCAAGGTCCATCAACATCAGCAGCGGAGCAGACCCAGAAGCTCAGCTCCACTTCCCTTTTATACCTTGCATGTTGATTGCAGCATCTGGGTTGGATGAGGTAGGTGACCCTCACCTGTTCTGAGCCTACTATAGCTGAGGAAAGCCCACCTGGGCTATGGGCTCTTGCCTGCCTCAGCCTCCCGGAGCGTAACCTCCCACTGCTCCCTGTGTCTCAGAGCCCGCTTTGATTGTGGAGACAGGGGCCTCTCTGGCTCTGATGAAGGGTCCTGATCTTCTGGTCCCTGCACAATGTACTGTGTGTACATTGTGTGCTTCCCATGACCCCAACTTCTCCATTCCCATCCCCAGCTTGCCCCAATGGGTCCCAGTCATGGTTACACCCCTCACCAGGATCCTCTTCCCACTGTCCTGCCAGTTCATGACACCAAGGTAGAATAGAGTGGTACTATTACTTCCCTTGATCTAGACACTAAACATCTGTTCATGCAGTCAAGAAAAGAAGTTTGAGAACCACAAGGTTAGAATGTTAGACTAGGACCTGGGAGATCAGGGTTCAAATCCCAACTCAGCCATGAAGCTGACTGGGTGACCTTAGGCCAGCCAGTCACTGCCTTTCAGCCTGACCACAGGTTTGTTGTGGGGTGTAAATGAGGGGTGAACCATGCACATCACCTTGATCTCTATGGGGGGAAAGGTGCAATAAATTAGGTCCCAGCAGAGTCTGCAAGTCAGCAGAAGGCAAAATGTTGCATTTCCCGGGCAGGAATTTGGAAAAGGGATGGCATTTTTGGCTACTGAGGGAGGGAAACACATGTCAGACTGGCACACATGTATCCTGGGCTGAAGCAAGGGAGCCAAGAGGAGGGCACCCCTTCTGGGCTCTCCCACTCAAAGCAACTGCCATTGCTGAACGTGATTTGGTGCCCAGACAGGACAATCTGGATATGGAACAACTGATTGGTTCAAAATTGGGAAAGGAGTACGACAAGGCTGCATATTGTCTCCCTGCTTATTTAACTTATATGCAGAATTCATCATGCAAAAGGCTGGGCTGGATGAATCCCAAATTGGAATTAAAATTGCCGGCAGGAAGATCAACAACCTCAGATATGCAGATGACACAATCTTGATGGCAGAAAGTGAGGAGGAATTAAAGAACCTTTTAATGAGGGTGAAAGAGGAGAGCGCAAAATATGGTCTGAAGCTCAACATAAAAAAAAACGAAGATCATGGCCACTGGGCCCATCACCTCCTGGCAAATAGAAGGGGAAGAAATGGAGGCAGTGAGAGATTTTACTTTCTTGGGCTCCATGTTCACTGCAGATGGTGACAGCAGTCACGAAATTAAAAGATGCCTGCTTCTTGGGAGAAAAGCAATGACAAACCTAGACAGCATCTTAAAAAGCAGAGACATCACCTTGCCAACAAAGGTCCGTATAGTTAAAGCCATGGTTTTCCCAGTAGTGATGTATGGAAGTGAGAGCTGGACCATAAAGAAGGCTGATCGCCGAAAAATTGATGCGTTTGAATTCTGGTGCTGGAGGAGACTCTTGAGAGTCCCATGGACTGCAAGAAGATCAAACCTCTCCATTCTGAAGGAAATCAGCCCTGAGTGCTCACTGGAAGGACAGATCGTGAAGCTGAGGCTCCAAGACTTTGGCCACCTCCTGAGAAGAGAAGACTCCCTGGAAAAGACCCTGATGTTGGGAAAGATGGAGGGCACAAGGAGAAGGGGACGACAGAGGGTGAGATCGTTGGATAGTGTTCTCAAAGCTACCAGCATGAGTTTGACCAAACTGCGGGAGGCAGTGGAAGACAGGAGGGCCTGGTGTGCTCTGGTCCATGGGGTCACGAAGAGTCGGACACGACTAAACGACTAAACAACAACAACAACACACAGGACAATAAGATAAGATAAGATAAGATAAGATAAGATAAGATAAGATAAGATAAGATAAGATAAGATAGGATAGGATAGGATAGGATAGGATAGGATAGGATAGGATAGGATAAGATAAGATAAGATAAGATAAGATAAGATAAGATAAGATAAGATAAGATAGATAAGATAAATTTATTGTCATTGTCCGTATATACACAGTATACACAACAACGAAAATCAAACACCCACCCAAAGACCGGGTGAAGAATCTTGCCTTAGGAACCGATTCGGAGAAGTGAAGCGGTTATTTTGATAGTAGGTCAGTTGCTACCTTTCGTTGCACACATACAAAGATGATGGTGAGTATATTATTAGAATCATAGAATCTTAGAGTTGGAAGGGACCCAAGGGTCATCTAGTCCAACCCCCAGCATTGCAGGAATCTCAGCTAAAGCATCCAAGGCCATTCAACCTCTGCTTTAAAAACTCCAAAGAAGGAGTCTCATGAGAGTCTGTTCCACTGCCAAACAGCTCTTGCTGTCAGGAAGTTTATCCTAATAAATCAAATTTTATTAATTTGATTTATTACTAGCTGCCACCATAAGGTCCCTGGGCAGGTCACAACAATTTAAAATGCAACATGGGGGAAACCCCACTAATTTAAAACAAATTACCATCGCAAGAACAGGGTGCCTCCTGAAAAATATATCTCAAGCGCCAAAGGCCAAGGAAAAGCAGTACGTCTTCAGCATACAATTAAAATTGCAGTGCCAGTTCCAGACACGCCTCTGTGGGGAAGGAGTTCCGCAACTTTGGGGCTGCTGCAGAGAATGTCCTGCAGCAGAACTACCCTAAGGCCCCCTGTGCCAATATTAACAGCTGAGAGGGTCTGTAGCAAAAGAGGCAGTCTCTCAGGTATCTGGGGCCTAAGGGTGCAATCCTAACCCTCTATCCACAGGGATGAGTGAGTTGGGATGTGGCAGATGCCCAGCTCAGACAGATCTAGCCAGGTTAAGTCCCTAGTCACCTCTCAGCCAAAGAGATACATCAGTGTGACTTCTCCATCCCAAATTAGCTGGTGCCGAGCTGAGTGAGCCGAGTATGGTGGGTCTTAAGCAAGGCCGGCACTTTCGCGGGGGCAAGGTTACACAACTTGCCTCAGGCGGCAGATTGTTTTTTTAAAATTTTTTATTAAAGATTTTGTCATTTACAAAAATACATGCATTGTCTCTTTTTTACAAGTTGTGTTTTCTACAGATCAGTTTCATTTGTTTTGTGAGATATTAGTGTTGCATGCAGTATTTCTACTTAGTGTAAGTGTGGGGTTTTGTGGCAGCATTGTAGGTGTACCTGTGGGTGAGTCAATTGTGGTGGCAGGGCTGGCAGCAGTACAGGGGCAGGCAGGAGGCCCATATTCTGTAGGGGGCAGTTTGCCAATAGCTGTGAAACATCCTGCCCCCCACCCCCCCACCCCAAGGGCATATGATATGAAAAGCACATGCCCTTGCTTCTCAATTTGATATTTTTACATGATTTTGTATGTTTCCTGGTTTATGACTTACCATTATTTTTATTGATTATAGTTTAGTAATTCTTTATTGCAATTGATAAGTGTAAACTGTTTAAGTATTATTTCCAGCTATTTAATTTTACTGCTTACTATTAGATGTATTATTGAATATTGATTAATTTGATATAAGTTGTTTACTGTATTTTAAAAACATTGTGAGTTTTTTTGTATTGGATCAGGCTGTTATCATTAATGTTTGACATTTGTTGTTGTTTAGTCATTTAGTCATGTCCGCCTCTTCGTGACCCCCTGGACCAGAGCACGCCAGGCACTCCTGTCTTCCACTGCCTCCCGCAGTTTGGCCAACGTTTTTATGTGTGTTGGAAGCCGCCCAGAGTGGCTGGGAGTTAGGGAACTGTCTCCTATGCCTGTTCAGCTTGGTCACCTGGTGTAAATTCCACCAGCAAAGAAGGATGCTGTAGATCAAAGCACACAATGGAAGTCAGTGGGGAGGGTCCAAGCCTCAGAAATCAGACCCAGACTCACCTGCCAGCCCCACCTTCACTGTTCTGAAAGAGCACAGGATGTAACTCTTGGGCAATTGCACAGCAGCAGAAAATAAAACTGAAGATGATCTACCCTCAGTTTGCTTCACTTCTTCCTCTCCTGCACACTGTCTCATGAGCCCCTCGAGTAGGGACACAGAATTTGGGAGAGGGGCTAAGCCTGAGGGTACCTGATTAAAGGCACTTTGCACTTGAGGAACATGGGGCACTTTGAGCATTTGTCCCCCATCCTGCTGCAAATTAGATGCACGCAGGGTCAAACCTTTCCCAGTGGAGGCTCAAGTCAATCTGGTGGCATATGAGCTCCAGCTTCTTCTGCCCTTATGAAGTGCTCCCTGCCTTCTGTCATTCACTATTGACACGTGCAGTCCCTCTCCATCTGGGTGAATTGCCACCGGTTATCGTAGATGACAATGAGGAGTTCAAGGCGTAACGCTAGCCAAGCCTCTACACTGCCTCCTCAGCACAAAGGTACCGTGATCCTGGGGTCATCAGGAAATGGCGGCCTTCCTCCCAGCAGCACCAGTATCGGACACCTATATAGCCTCCGCATCTGCCCAGGACTGCATCATCAAACGTGTACGCAACTGGGTGTGGAAGGGGTGGCCGGAAGGGTCTTTCGCCCCAGAGTTCCAGCTGTTTGCAACCAGACAGCATGAGCTCTCGGTTCATCATGGCTGCCTACTGTGGGGAGACCGAGTCGTGGTTCCCCAAAGACTCCGCCAACGCATCCTCGAGGCTCTGCACATTGGCCACCCGGGGATTGTCAAAATGAAGGCGTTGGCTCAGTGTTACGTCTGGTGGCCTAACATGGATGATGCCATCACTTTGTGGGTTGCCTCCTATCAAGCATGCCAAGAGTCAAGACCTGCACCGCCAGCAGCTAAGGGTAACACCTGGGAGATGCTCAAGGCACCCTGGTCGAAGGTGCACATTGATCTTGCCGGCCCTTTTCATGGCCGGACCTTTATGGTAGTGGTGGACGCCTATTCCAAATGGCTGGAGGTGGCCCTGATGCCCTCCACCACTACCAAAGCCGTCATTCGGGTGCTGCGGAGCCTGTTTGCAACTCATAGGTGTCCTGATGTCCTCGTCTCAGACAATGGACCTCAGTTCACATCAGGCACCTTTGAAAGGTACCTCTTGGGGCTGGGCAACAATTGGACTTCAATCCCAATGGGGCACTCTTACATTGTCTCCTGAGACAGACAGATACCAACCAACCAGCCAATTTATTCTTGTGATTTTAAGTTGTGTTAAACATAGCATTGTGTTTCAACTGTTGTAACCGGCCTCGTGGTGATGAGCAGGTAAAGTTAATAAATCTTAACAATAAAAATAATTCATTGGAAGGGCTATGGGCCCAAAGACAATACAAGTTATGGCAGCTGCCGGACGATGTGCAGACAACTCTTCATTTTATGGTTGCTATCCAGAGAAGCTCAAGTCTTAGGAGTTGTGTGGGGTGTATGGAGTGTTAGGGCAGGGGTAGTATCTCTGGTGGGGGACACATCGTACTGCTTCCAGGGTAGTTTGTCCACCTTTGGTCCCCCCCCTCCCCTACACTCAGCTCTGGGGCTCTGATAAGTTGTCAGCATGCAACAGCAGCCACACCCTTGGAGTAGCTTTGATTGCTGGCTAAACCAGGTGAGGGGAGCCAATGGGTCTCAAGCCCTTGGTGAGCTAGGGACTAACCCTGCAAGCGAAGACAGGCTCCAGCTGAGTAAACGGACAAGTCCAATAGCAGGCCCAATGGTCAAGAAGGCAGTTTCTGCATGTAGAGGGAAGTGTGGGGTGGATGGGGCTCAACCATCTGGGAAGGCAGAAGATCTTGGAGAAGAAAAACTCTGACCCTAAACCTCCACTGTCTTGTGGGATATATTCAGGAGAAGAAAAGGCCAAGGAGTAAAGCTACAGAAATCTGGAGTCCCTAAGGCGGTTTGGATGGCGCCTTGTAGGCCTCCTTCTGGCAACTCCTGCAGCCCAGCTGGTGTCAAACATCTTGCTCTGCTTTCCTTTGGACCTCATAATCGAGGGCGAAAGGGGGGGTCTTGTCATCTGGGCAGCCCAGGACCTCCAGACACGCTACCCAGGCTTGTGCCCTGCAGAGAGAGGGAGACTTGCAGGGGACACCTGGACAAGGGGGTAATATCATGAGTCCTGTGGAGACCTCTTGGTAGGACTGGCCAGAGTGGGAGGAGGACTGGGATGGGCCGGATCCCAGGGGTCGAGTTATATATATATGTTATCATTGTAATCTGCTTGTTTATATGTGATGCTTTGATTGGTACTAACCTATAATTAGTTTGTATAGGAAAATAGGATGGAATGATATTTGGTAACTAAAAGGATGGCCAGATTTTTGAATATTGAGTTGATTGTATATTTATACAGTTATCAATCTCCGTCACTCTGTCACATGCACACACATACACAACTCACATACTCAGTATACAGATTTATTGAACAATTCTTTGTGTTTGCACATCTGTGGGGAAAGGAAGCATAATTACATATGTATGTTAAGGGGAATTTCATATGTATGTTAAGTTGCTAATGTGTATAACAAGTGGTCACTGCAAATTCGCCAAGCAGGCTGGAAGACACTGATCCACGTCTAGGGGAGGGGCCAAGTGGACAGTCATGGGAGTAGCCCACCTCAGTGCTACTGGACACCCCAAACACTGGGTTACAGCAAATGTACATGACTGGCTAAGAGCCTTCCCCCTCCAGGAAGGTGCCTGGGGACAAAGCAGACAGTGAGCTAGCCTTGTGGAGCCTGCCTCCATCACCAAGGATACAGAGGCTGCTCTGGTGAAAACAGATCTGCTGAAAGGGGTGCCAGCTTGCTTTCCCGGTCCTGTGGCTCAGAACAACCACCACGTAAACAACTGTGATCTTCAGAAAGGGACTTTGGGGAAATGTCAAGTGCTGGGGGCTTCTCGACACCTCACCATGTGCTTAGCCTGTGCTGCACCTGTCCATCTGAATGCTTGTCACCTGGCTGCTCGTGTATCCCACTGACCTATGCATCCAAGGCTTTGGCAATAAAAGTGTTGGGAGCCCAGGTATTGCATCTTCCAACGGGGGCCAGTACAATGATCGAGGCAAATACGCTATTCATGGGCATATTTAAGATAATGAATGACTCGCTGGAGGGGTCTGGCTATTCTTTGCAAACTGGGGTGGAGAGGTAAGGCCACGTCCTGCAAAGCCCTGCTGGAATCCAACTGGCTGGTTACTTCCACCTAGCATTGGTGGCCCAGGGTTCAAATTATGCCTGTCCCTTCTCCTTCAGAAGTGCTGGCTGTCACGAAGTTGAGAAGAGAGTGAGCCCCAGCAACCTATTATTATTATTATTATTATTATTATTATTATTATTATTATTATTATTATTTGTTGGTGAGTTTATCTTATCCAAGGCAATGGAAAGCATCTTACAACCAACCAACCAATAGGGAAATGAATGAATGAATACATAAATACATACATACATGCATGCATGCATGCATGCATACATACATACATTTTATAGACATTTGAGGGGGGGAGCATACACAAGCTTAATATTACACTAAAGCTTATCAAGCAGAATGAGACAACAGCACAGTCTTAAGTACTTGTAAAAATGATGGCTACAGATGCTCTTACTCCGGTTTTTAGCTTGTAACAATTCAGTGTATTTTCTAGTGTAATGGGGAGGGGATTGGAAGGTATCCCATATTCTGAAGCCACTAAAATACTGAAATCCTTAGTGAGTTGTGTAGCGTGCCCCTAAGCACAGATCCCTGGAAATAAGGCAGATCAATAAGGCAAATTCCAAGTAACTATGCACAGGATTGCAGTACAGTATTACTGTATACATACACAAAATGTTATTTTCCCCTTGGGCCTGCTGAAGAGTTCAGCTTAACCTAGAAGCTTGTATTATTGCACAGTGCTACAGTAACAACGTAAAAGTCCACTAAAAATTGTGCCTTCATGGATTTTTCCCACACTTCCCACCCGCAGGCTCACAATCCAGTGCAGCTTGTCTCCTCTTCCTCCCTCCTGAAAACTCATTATCTGCATTTCTCACCTCATCACATCAGTAGATGTGCATATTAATTTATTATGCAAGCCTCTATGTGTCTACTCAGAAGTAAGCCCACTGTGTTCAATTGGGCTTTTTCCCAGGTTGGGTTTTCTTCAATCGGCCACACCAGTTGTGATGTTTGAGACTGCTTTATTTGGTCTCAACAACAACAGCCACTGGGGAGCCCACAAAAGTGGGATTCACAGGCCTAAACATTACAGAGACGTTCCCTCACCTTAGCTTTACACATGTGTAGAAAGTAACTCACATTATCAGAGGAAAAGCCAGCCTGCATTATCAGAGCTGAAGAATTGTCAGGCAGAAGTACAAGGCCGAGTTTTCCCAGCACAAACATTCTTGGCATTTTCTCAATAATCTCTAGGTAAGCAGACTCCCCTCTTCACATATAGGCTGTCTATCAAAGCAAAGAATCATAGACTCATAAAATAGCAGAGTTGGATCTGAGGATCATTTAGTCCTACCCCCTAAAAATGCAGGAATATGCAGCTGTTCCGTAGGGGGACTGAATCTGCATCCTTGGTGTTATCAGCACCATGCTCTACCCAACAGAACTATTACTGTACAGTCACTTTTGCTTTTGTTTCTGTTTATACCGTACTTTGTAGTAACTTTCCTACTACAACGTATTTTGAGATTTGTGAAAAACATGCCCTAGTGTACAGTAGCAATCCCACACAATAACTTGGAAATAGGCCAGGCTGAACACATGCCTTACTTCCAAGGAAACACTTGCTGCATTTTACACATTATTACTTTAAGGTGGGAAAACGTGTCATGCAGGAGCCCTTGAACTGCTCTCTGCTGGCGCACCAGGTTAGCTGAACCATCCATCCATATTGAATTATGCATTCCTTTTTATTATAACTGCATTTATGCAACTGTTCCAATTTTTGTATTATATATTGTCAGGGGTTTAGGAGCAGAGGCACGGGCAAGGGAGGAAACAGAGAGCGAAGGGGAGGAGGCAGAAGAAAAGATGAGTGATGACGACGACCCGAGATCTCCTAGTCTTTCCAGTGAATCAGAGGATTCACAGAAAGGAGCACCAGTGGCCAGGGCAAGGGGGGAGTCTAGGGGGGCACCCCAGGAAGATAGAGCCAGAGGGGACTCAGGGGGGAGCAGCTGGAAATCGGGACCAGCGTCACCGCCAGGAAGCAGGGAAGAGGAAGGGAGCCAGGGGGGAAGCGCTGGCAGCTCACCACAGGAGGGAGGGCATGAGTCAGGAGTGGCCACACCTCCATCGGGGAGCGAAGAAACGGTTAAGAGGAAAGTGGAAGGTTGGGCGCGCGCGCCAAGTTCAAATGCAGAGGAAGGCGGCGCAGTAAGCAGCCCCGAAAGGGAACCAGGTCCTAAAGCCCGGCGCAAGGAGGCAGGAGGGTCCGGGTCAGCGTCAGAAGAATCCCGGAAGGAAGAAGCCCCGGGGGGTAGAGGGACCCAGAGGAGGACAGTCAGGCGGAAAAGGTGGAGCAAGGCTAGGATATTAAGTTGGTGCACACGGGGCGGAGACTCAGACGGAGCTACGCCGACCTAGCTACTAGACGTAGAGTTGCGCGCAGCAGCGTGAGAATGGAAACTGTAATTCAATAAAGACTTTTACTTAATGATCGCTGGCTAGCGTGATCCTCCGTGAGCTAGGATCTTCAAGCAGCTCTGACAGTAAGCTCCGTCTCCCTCTTGTGGGCATCTACAGCCTCGAGGAGGGGAGAGAAACAGGTGCCTACTAGCGAGCTCACGAACGGCAGACGACATGACGGCTGAGCAGCAGATAGAGGAACTCAGAAACGCAGTGGCACAACTGAACGCCGAGGCTCTCGCATCCAGGAAGAGAGAGGAGGAGGCAGCCGCCGCCTGCAGGGATCTCCAGGTCAGGTTAGACGTGCTGACAAAGCAGACACCCCGGCAGGAGGGAATTGGGTTGGCGAGACGGACAGGCGGGCTGGTCTCTCACTTCGATGGGAACCTGCAACAGTATCCCAACTTTAGAGCCGACGTACTGTGCGCACTGCAACTGCTGCATAAAGACTTTAGAGATGAACAAGAGAGAGTGGGGTTCATCATGTCCCATTTGCATGGGGATGCGAAAGCATGGCTACGCAATTTATGGAGAGATAAGGATCCGGCGCTCCAGAATGCAGATGCCTTTATTAAAGCGATGGATGGGTGTTTTTTATCAAGTATTGACGTGGATCTTGCACGGAAGGAGGTGCATGGGCTGAGACAAGGGAGGGCCAGCGTCAGGCAGTATCATGCCCGCTTTTTCGCCTTGGTCAGTGCCCTGGAATGGGACAGAGATTCGGCTCCTGTAAGAGACCTCTTTTGGGAGGGGCTGCACAACTCGATTAAAGATGAGATCGCGAGGGGGGAGAGACCCCGAACCACCCAGGAGGTCGTTCAGAGGGCACTGGCAGTGGGGGTGAGGCTGGAAGGACGTCCGTGGAGCAGGGACGAAGGGCGTGGAGGGCGCGAACCAGCCGGGGGCCCCTCCTTCCTTCCCAGAGAAGCAGCGCGGGCGCAATCCACGCCTCCGCCAGGAGGAGGAGCCGAACCTATGGAGGTTGGAGGTGCAAGGGCTCAGTCAGCAACCAGAGCCCTAGCACCGGCAGCAGTGAAAGCGAAGCCTCCTAGAGGGAACAGGAAGTGTTACGTCTGTGAGGAGCCAGGGCATATGGCAAAAGAGTGTCCCCAGAGGCCCCACAAGCTCACTGCAGCCTCAGCAATGGTGACTGCAGCAACGCAGCAAGGAGGACCACAGCAGGGAAACGACGCTGTCTGGCTGGAGGAAGAGGCACTGGGGCCCAGCCAGACGTGTTAGTGACGCAGTCCCCAGAGATTTTACAGCCCGTGAACCCCCTCCCGCCCAAACCAGTAGTGAGGCTCACAGCATCTCTCCAGCTGCCCAATGGAATCACCATGGACGTGCCAATCACCATTGACTCAGGCAGCAATGCGGACTTTATAGGGCAGGACTTTGTCGACAGGCACGCTGTGCAGTTGCTGCCGGCCACACTGCCCCTGCAGGTTGTCACGGTGGATGGCAGGGAGCTGCTCGGGGGGCAAGTGGTGAAGCAGACGCCACCAATGGTGATGCGACTTGGGAATCACAGAGAAATCATCAGCTTCAACGTCACTCAACTATCTGACACGCCCATTGTATTGGGCATGAGTTGGCTGGACAAGCACAGCCCAACGATGGCTTGGTACCAGAGGCAGCTGACCTTCGGCTCTTCCTTTTGTGCTGAACACTGCATCGTGCCCAGGCAGGAAGGAGAGGAAGAGGAGTCACAGCTGCTGCTAGGCACGCTGCAAGCGATTCCCCACAAGTACGCTGAATTTTTGGAAGTTTTCTGCGAGAAGGAGGCAGACAGGCTACCCCCTCACAGACCATATGACTGCAAAATTGACCTGCTGCCGGGGGCGGCGCTGCCTAAAGGGAAACTGTATTCCATGTCAGAGGACGAACTGCAAGAACTCAAGGAGTTCATTGATCATAATTTGCAGCGCGGCTTCATCCGGGAGTCCAGGGCAGTGGGGGGCAGTCCCGTATTCTTTGTTAAGAAGCGGGACACGCCCCAAAAGAGACTCGTAGTGGATTACAGGATTTTGAACAGTGTGACTAGGCCATCGGACTTCCCCATGCCCCGAATTGACGACCTCCTCGCAAAGGTACGGAAGGGCAGAGTGTTCACCAAGTTGGACCTGCGGGGGGCGTACAACCTCATTCGCATGCGGGAGGGTGATGAGTGGAAGACAGCCATGTTCACGCCACTGGGGACCTACGAATATAGAGTTATGCCTTTTGGATTGCAAAATGGCTCCCACGTTTTTCAAGCGTTTATGCATCACGTGTTGGCGGGACTTCTCTACAAGACGTGCGTCTGTTTCTTAGATGACATCCTGATCTTTTCGGAGTCGCAGCAGGAGCATGACAAACACGTCAAGGAAGTGCTGAGCAGAAAGACCCGCAGGGGGTGTGGCGACCGGGAGCGTTTTACTCCAGGAAGCTCAGCAAGTCCGAGCAGAACTACACCATATGGGACAGGGAGTTGCTGGCCATTCACGCAGCGTTCAAGGCGTGGAGGCACTTTCTGATCGGCGCCAAGCACACGGTGCAGGTTTGCACGGACCACAAGAATCTAGAGCACTGGCGCACGGCACAGTTCCTGAACCAGAGGCAGATACGTTGGGCTGAGTTCTTTGCGAACTTCGACTTCCGAATAGAGTATGTCCCGGGGGACACCAACATCATGGCAGACGCTCTCTCCCGTAAGCCACAGTATCTGGAGGACGCAACACCAGCGGCCGCCATGCACATCTTCGCACCAACAGTGTGGGCGTGCGCCGCGGCGACCGTGGACCTAGAGGCGGTGCGACGAGCGTTGCAGGGGGACTCCTTCGCACAAGCAAAGATGGCAGAGGTGCAAAGGGGCAAGGCAGCGGCCGACGGTTTCCAGCTAAGAGATGGATTGCTCATCCGTAAAGGGGCCATCTACGTGCCGGGAGACGAACTTCGAGCCAAGGTGCTGCAGCAGCTGCACGACGCGCCCACGGCCGGGCACTTTGGCAAGGAGAAGACGGTGGAATTAGTAGCCAGGGATTTCTGGTGGCCTGGAATGAGAGGGGAGGTCGCAGACTACGTGGCGAGGTGTGACACCTGCCAGAGGGCCAAACCAGTGCACAAACCGCCGGCCGGACTGTTGGAACCGCTGCAAACTCCGGTCGAACCTTGGGAAAGGGTGGCCCTGGACTTTGTCACGGATCTGCCCAGCTCAAGGGGCAAGACGGCAGTGCTGGTGGTGGTGGACCTGTTTTCCAAGATGGCGCATTTCATTCCGTGTGCTAAGGTGGCCACGGCGGAGCAAACCGCCAAACTGTTCATAGACCACGTGTTCAAGGTTCACGGTCTGCCACGGTCTATTCTGTCCGACCGGGGGCGGCAGTTCATCTCGAATTTCTGGCAGAAGCTGATGGGCTTCCTGAACGTCAAGATCAACCTGGCGTCGGCGAGACACCCGCAGACCAACGGGCAAGCGGAGCGGGTCAATGCCATCATGCAGCAGTACCTGAGATGTTATGCAAATCAACAGCCTGCGACGTGGGTGGATTACCTGCCGCTTGCCGAGTTCGCCTACAACAACACGAAGCACGTGTCCACGGGGGTCACGCCGTTCTTCGCCAACAACGGGAGGCACCCCAGAACCTTCCCGGGACTGGAAAGAATGGGGGAGGGGGAGCCGCAGACAGCAGATGCGTTCGCGTCGGAGCTGCAGGAAGTCCACGATCAGCTGAGGCGCCACCTGGAGCTGGCCAAGCACGCATACAAGGTACAAGCAGACAAGCACAGAAGGGTTGGAGAAGAGCTCCACGTGGGAGACTGGGTTTGGTTAGCAGCCCACGCAGTGCCGGCCAGGTCGTTGGCCAAGAAGAAACTAGGGCATAAACAACTGGGGCCCTACCAAGTCGAAGAGCAGGTCAACCCGGTAGCTTTCAGACTGGCACTTCCGGAGGGTTCCAGAAGGCATCCGGTATTCCACAGATCGGTGCTCACTCCCTACAAGGCACCGCACAGGTTCCAGGAACCCGGAACGGCGCCGAGTCCGGCCAGAGACAGAACAGGGCACGCGGGAGTGGCACAGAAGGAGCGCATCAACGAAGTCACGGAGATTTTGGACTCCAGATGGGGGGAAGAGGGGGTAGAATACTTTCTCGCCAAGGAGGGCACCCCGGCCAGTGCGAACAGCTGGGTGCCGGGCTACGCCTTAGACGAACCTCTGCTCAAAGACGAGTTTCATGCCCTCTTCCCACATAGACCTATGCCAGCAGACTTTTTCGACGACTGGCTTTTCACGCCCACGCTTTCGGCCAGCACGTTCCGGGGGTTCGACTCGGACGAGGAACCGACACGAGACGTCCGTTCCCCGGAGGGGTCACCCTCGGGATCTGCCTCAGAACCCTCGTATTGGTGGGACGATAGGCCAGAGGAGCAGTTCCGCAGAAAGTGGCTGGAATGCTCAGGACGAGCAACGCCGCCAGGAGGAAGTGAGGGAGAGACGGACATGGACATTTTCGGGGACGACCCTGGTTTCGAGCACGGCGGCACAGAGATGGAAGCGGAGGTGACCGTCGTCGACGAGAGCAGGGAGGAAGACCCGGGAGAGTTCAGATGGAGGCCCGCCACGGGAAGCGACCGATATCCGACGTTCGTCCCTTTGCAACAGCAGCCCCCAGCTCCAGCACCGGAAGGAGGGGAGGGGGGAATGGGGGGCTTCGAGGGGGGGATGGATGTCAGGGGTTTAGGAGCAGAGGCACGGGCAAGGGAGGAAACAGAGAGCGAAGGGGAGGAGGCAGAAGAAAAGATGAGTGATGACGACGACCCGAGATCTCCTAGTCTTTCCAGTGAATCAGAGGATTCACAGAAAGGAGCACCAGTGGCCAGGGCAAGGGGGGAGTCTAGGGGGGCACCCCAGGAAGATAGAGCCAGAGGGGACTCAGGGGGGAGCAGCTGGAAATCGGGACCAGCGTCACCGCCAGGAAGCAGGGAAGAGGAAGGGAGCCAGGGGGGAAGCGCTGGCAGCTCACCACAGGAGGGAGGGCATGAGTCAGGAGTGGCCACACCTCCATCGGGGAGCGAAGAAACGGTTAAGAGGAAAGTGGAAGGTTGGGCGCGCGCGCCAAGTTCAAATGCAGAGGAAGGCGGCGCAGTAAGCAGCCCCGAAAGGGAACCAGGTCCTAAAGCCCGGCGCAAGGAGGCAGGAGGGTCCGGGTCAGCGTCAGAAGAATCCCGGAAGGAAGAAGCCCCGGGGGGTAGAGGGACCCAGAGGAGGACAGTCAGGCGGAAAAGGTGGAGCAAGGCTAGGATATTAAGTTGGTGCACACGGGGCGGAGACTCAGACGGAGCTACGCCGACCTAGCTACTAGACGTAGAGTTGCGCGCAGCAGCGTGAGAATGGAAACTGTAATTCAATAAAGACTTTTACTTAATGATCGCTGGCTAGCGTGATCCTCCGTGAGCTAGGATCTTCAAGCAGCTCTGACATATATGATGGTAAGTATAGGCATACATTGTTATGTTCTAGGGGAGACAGGGCGGTGTAGTGGTTAGAGTGATGGACCAGGACCTGGGAGACCAGGGTCTGAATTCCCACTTGAACATAAAGCTCATTGGGTATGACCTTGGGCCACTCAGTCTAACCTACCTCGCAGGGTTGCTGTTGGGATTAATTGAGAGTGGTGTGAGCCACCGTGATATCCTTGGAGGAAAAAGTGGGATATAGATGCAATGAATATTGGGCTCTAAACCACCTTTCCAAACCCATTATTGGACGGAGGTACTGTTTTGCTTGCTACTATTTTATGCATTTTTAGTTTTTAAACCGCACTTACCTCCCTCTTAAGTGGAAAAAAATAATGCACAGGATCGGTGCGCACAATCCTATTGCCAAACCCAGCACATTTTTGCAGCTGCTCCTGGGCATCATGTGGACAAGAGTTCCACCCGCCCACGCTTATGCACAGTACGTATTTGAACATGCTTGAAAGGCAGGGACTTTAACGCCAGAGCGCGCTCCAACGCCCCCTGCAGACGGACCCAAATCCGCGGCACTGCTGCTTTAAGGAACAGCGCCTTTTTCTACCGCGCCTGCGCAGGGCCTCGCGGCGCCGTCACGACGCTCGCTCCTCATTTCCAGCCACCCACCGCCTCCCCTTTTCCTGCCCCCTTTGTCCCTTTCTCGCCTCTCACCCAAACCTTGCTGTGGGAAAGAGGCACAGAGAGGGGGGGGAACCTAAAATGCCCCTCAGCCCGCCATTGGCTGCCGTTTGCGCGGGCTGCGGGGGGGCGATGAGCGCGGCCAATAGGACGCGCGAGGGCCCGCCCCCGCCCAGGCGAACGCCTCCGACCGGCGTCACCAGCGGCCACTCAGCGCAAGCCCGCCGGAGCCCCGTCGGCCAATCAGTTCGGCGGCGGAAGGCGGGACGAGCGCAGCAAGCACGGGTGAACGGTTTCCGGCCGCGCGCGCCTTTTCCCCTCCCCCCGCTTCTTTTTGGCGGACCCCCCTCCTCTTCCTCCTCCCTCGTTCCTCTCAGCGGCTTTTCCTGAGGTGAGGAGGCCGAGGCTGCCTGGCTGGCCGGCCGGCGAGCAAGCAGGCGCGGCATTTGCGAGCCGGGGTCCGGCTGCGGGACGAGGCGGGGGCGGAGGAGAAGAAAGGCGGGCAAATCTAGGCCGGGGCTTCTGTAGTGCCGCTGGGCCTCTTCGCCGCCGCCTGAGGTGAAGGAAGAAGCAGCCGCGGGCAAGGCAGGAGCGAGCGAGCGAGCGACCGAGTGAGTGAGCGAGCGCATGCGCGGCCTACCTCCCCCTCACGCCTGGTCCGGGAGCCCCCCACCCCAAAAGACCCCTTGCCCCTCTTCTCGCCCCCTCCACCTCTCTCTTTTCAGGGGCTTGGAAGAAGTCGGCGCTGCCTCCTCCCTGTCCCGATTGCCGGGCAAGTACCCGAGGGACCGGTTCCGAGGAACGGAGGTCCCTCGGCGAAGTCTCGTGCGCGCGAAGGGACGCAGCCTCCGGTTTTGGACCGCGGAAGCTGCGGCAAGAAGGAGGGGGCGAGATCCGTGGTGGGGCCAGGCTGTCCGCTGCCTTTTCTGGGTTCTCGGGGCGGGTGGGGCCGGCGGGAAAGCTTTCGGCGGTAGTAGTACACTAGTAAGGTGGGGCGAAGTGTGCGTATATTGAAGGGGGAGGGCTATTGGTTTGCCTGCTTCTTGTTTTCATTATGTATTTTTGGGCTTTGTTTAGCGGACCCGTCCTAAGGCTTCCGCGGAGTAGCGGCATCGCCTCCCGGAATCGGAGGCCGCGTGTTTATGAAGGAGCCAGCTTGCTGGATGCTGCTGTTTGCGCGCGGCGGTGTGGGGAGCAGGGACCTGAGCCAGGTCCAGGGGCTTTCTGGGGGATGCCTGACAGAGCAGGGCTTTTTGTTTGTTGGCTCCTTCGTGTTGCTAGCGCTGCCTTTGTCAGCCTGGAGCCCCCCCCCCTGAGTGTTTCCGGGCAGCTGCTCCCGTGGAGGCGAGTCAGTACACCTGAGGGTGGTTGTAGCTCGAAACCACCTGCAGGGGAATCGCTTTGGCAAAAGTTGCCTGGCCTGGCAGCACCCAGTGAAACGATTCAGCAAAAGGAAAGACATCTTCACACATCTGTGTAGTGAAACTCTGAACTTGGCTGGCATTAAGATGTTATGACGGTTGTTGAGGTAGGTGGCTTCAGATGAGGAATGGGAAAACTCGTAAAGGAGGAGATATGTGGCATTGGTCGTTAGCAATAATGAGCTGTGTATGATTTCCAGGACCAGAGGCAGTATGCCTATTGGATGCCAGTTGCTGGGGAACAATAGTGGGAGAGGGTTGTTGCCCTGTGAGCTTCCCAGAGGTATCACGTTCTCCACTGCAAAGAGATAGGATGCTGGTCCAGCGGGGCTCTTCTTGTGTGCCACACAGGTGACTTTGGACCTGCTTGAGATATGGCTAGTCAACCCAAGCTGCTGTTTTCTGCTCTCTGGACTGCAGCTGTTGGCCTGCTTAGCTCGGTGCTGGATGGGACCAATTCGGACAGTCCGCCCCTGCTACTTAATGGATCCAAATGGTTTCCAGAGAGCGATAGGTGATATTTTATCCCATGTTGATGGCCTTCCAGCTGATTCCCTGGTGGCCCGCTGGAATGCAGAGTTAACCAGGGCTATTGACTGTGAAGCTCCCTCTTTCCGATTGCATGGACACCACACAGCCTTGTGGTTTTCTCCAGAGCTGAGGCTCTGGATGAAATAATCGCTGAGGCGGCTAGAGTGCTGGTAGTGGAAAACTCATTCTGAATCAGACCGAACACGGGTTAGAGATCAGCATTGAGCCTACCAAGTGGCGATAGCATCGGCGAAGAGGACCTTCTTCACTGCCTCTATTGCATCTGCAGGAAACAGTAGCAGGAGACTCTTTCAGGTGGTTCGCAATCTATCGGAACCACCTTCGTCACCGGGGCCTGGTAGGGACCCCAAGATCTCCTGCAATGCTTTTACAAAGTTTTTTGCAGATAAAGTCGCTCAGATTCAGAAAGAGGTAGATTCCACTGTGGAAGCAGGGCTGGGGTGGGAGAGTGCTAGACTCCTGTCTAGTCAAGTTGCATGGGATCAACTCCAATCTGTTACCTCCAAGGATGTGGACAGGCTGCTTGGATGAGTGAAACTGACCACCTATCTCCTTGATCCTTGCCCATCCTGGCTCATAAAAGTGAGCTGGGAAGGGCTGGGCAATGGGCTCTGTGGGGTGGTGAATTTTTCCCTCTGTGAGGGAGCCTTCCCAGACCTGCTGAAAGAGGCAGTTATTAAACCGCTTCTTATAAAACCATCTTTGGGCCTAGCCAATATGGCCAAATATCACCCAGTCTCAAATCTTCCATTCTAGGGCAAGGTGATTGAGTGGGTGGTTGCTGAACAACTCCAGGCACACCTGGAGGATGCGGATCATTTGGGTCGCAGTCAGGATTCAGGCCTCATCATGGGACTGAAGCTGCCTTGGTCATGCTGGTCGATGTGCTGTCTCCTAGTTCTTCTGGATCTCTCAGTGGCCTTTGATACCATCAACCATGGCATGCTTCTGAACCGTCTAGAGGAGCTGGGGCACTATTATACAGTGGCTCTGCTCCTACTTCCTGGGCTGTGTCCAGAAAGTGGTGTTGGGGGATGAGTGGGCTCTCACTTGTGGGGTGCCTCAGGGTTCCATCCTCTCCCCCATGTTTTTTAATATCTATATGAAGCCACTGGAAGGGATCATCAGGGGGTTTGGGCTGGGTGTTCATCAGTATGCGGACGATACCCAGCTCTACCTCTCTTTTAAATCAGAACCAGTGAAGGTGGTGAATGTCCTGTGTGAGTGTCTGGAGGCAGTTGGAGCATGGATGGCAGCTAACAGATTGAGGTTGGATCCTGACAAGACAGAAGTACTGTTTTTGGGGTCGGGGTGGGAAGTTGTGGAGGACTCTCTAGTCCTGAATGGGGTAACTGTGCCTCTGAAGGACCAGGTGCATAGCCTGGGAGTCATTTTGGAGTCACATCTGTCTGTGGGGGCACAGTTCAATTCTGTGTCCAGGGCAGCTGTCTACCAGCTCCATCTGATATGCAGGCTGGGACCCTACCTGCCCGCAGACTGTCTCGCCAGAGTGGTGCATGGTCTGGTTATTTCCTGCTTGGACTACTGTAATGCACTCTATGTGGGGCTGCCTTTGTAGGTGACCCGGAAACTACAACTAATCCAGAATGTGGCAGATAGACTGGTGACTGGGAGTGGCTGCCAAGAGCATATAACACTGGTCGTGAAAGACCTACATTGGCTCCCAGTATGTTTCTGAGCATAATTCAAAGTGTTGGTGCTGACCTTTAAAGCCTTAAACGGTCTCAGCCCAGTATACCAGAAGGAGCATCTCCAGCCCCATTGGTCAACCCAGACACTGAGGTCCAGCTCCGATGGCCTTCTGGCGGTTCCCTCACTGCAAGAAGTGAGATTACAGAGAACCAGGCAGAGGGCCTTCTCGGTAGTGGCACCTGCCCTGTGGAATGCCCTCCCATCAGAGATCAAGGAAATAAACAACTATCAGACTTTTAGAAGACACCTGAGGCAGTCCTGTTTAGGGAAGTTTTTAATGTTTGATGTTTTACCGTGTTTTTAATATTCTGTTGGGAGTCGCCCAAAGTGGCTGGGGGAACCCAGCCAGATGGGCGGGGTATAAATAATTTATTATTAATACTATTTATTAGTGACTTCCCATAGTCTCTTTCTAGCCCTATGACTTGAGAGCAGTTCTCAGCTGGTGAAGCCAAGGAGTAAAAGTGGACCCCTCTGCAAGCAAAGCACATATTCTGCCCTGAGTTTTGAGGCTTCTTCCATTTGTGAGCTAACAAAGCTGCTACCCACTGGATTGGATTTGTTAGCAGCTCTTCAAAGTACCAGACACACAGTCCCCAACCTCCAACTCCATCAGGAAAGATCATTTGTAACAGAAGGTGCTGGTATTTGAACCCCTGATCTTGTGGGAAGAAAAATGTGTGCTCTGACACTGTGGTTGTGGGTTCATTGTACTTATATTTAATTCTTTCCCCCCCTCCCAGGTTTGAAGATGCAGGGCAACAAGGGCTTCGCTATGGAGAAGCAAAACCACACTCCGAGGAAGCAGCATCAACACCAACAGCAGCAACAGCAGCAACAACAACCTTCCCCAGCTAATGGACAGCAGGCCAACAACCAAAGTGAGTGGCGGCTTTCTTGGGTAACATCCACACTGGAGGTGGTGTCCTTTCTTGCAGCACTTCATTTGGGATACAGTTTGAAAAACACAGCACCTGTTCCAATTCTCTTCCACATGGGAGGCTTGTGATTGCACTTTATTTCACCTTTACTTGTTTATAAAGTGTGAAGTGACCCTCTGGCTCCAGGGAATTACACACAAACTGATTGTGAGTGGCCAGTGGAACAAACCCATACAAGTCATTTTGGTGTCTTTGGAGATGTCATAGCCATATGGTTAGATCTCCTATAGATAGTGCAAGGTATTAGTCTTCCTTTGGACCTGGTCACTACTGTGTGCTCCAAAAATATTCTGTTCATGGTGTACTTGCAGAAGCTACTTTTTTCAAAGCTACTGTTGGTCAGTTGCATGATTGAATCACAGCTTGGTTTGAAAGTCTTAGGCTGGTGAGAACAAGCTCAGTGACACAGAAAGCATATATGAGGTGGGAATTTTTCAACCAGATCTGGTGTGATTTCTTGCGGCTTTAGATAGGTGCTTAACATGTCTGCCTCAGGTCACCAGAGGTTACTGTTGGATTGACTCTTAAAGGGTGTATCGCCCCCTTTCCCAACATTAGCATTAACAGCAAATCCCTTCAGCACATGAGGATTGCTTATACTTTAAATCCTTAATATGACTTGCAAACTAAGCTGGCATAACTTAATGATTTAGTTGCTAGTGGCCTAAGAATGCATGATTATTTTTAAATTGCTAGGAGTTCAGGGCTTTGTAGATTATAGGTATAGCTAAATGGTGGATGGAGACATGGCTTAGCTTATGCTTCTGTGGCTGATTCGGTTGCTTTCTAAGATGATTTGCTTCTTTCTGCACTTAATGAACACTATGGCTTTCTTTCTACAACTGGACTTGGATGCTTGCTTCTTCATTTGCTGCAGTTCCTCTGGCTACTGAGCACTTTCTCACCTCTTAATTCTCGAGTCCTTTTTCTATCACAGCAATATGTGGCCTCCTTCAAACACCCAGAAAGACTGGTGTTGAGCTTTGATTCTGATCAGTCTTTTAAGACAATGGGTAATGTGTTCTAACTGGCATTGCTATTTGACTGTATCTTGAGTTGCTTCCTCCAGATTGTAAATTTGCAGGCTGTATTTGGAGCCCCACTCTCCCATCTGCTGCTGTGTGCTGGAAAGCTTCCTACCAGCACTGTCATGTAAGTGCTGCTAAAAATCTTTGTTTTGGACCTATCCTTCCAGCATTTGCAGTGCTCTGGCTGTCCTGCAGGTGGCTTTGCATTTTCAGTCAATGGGCCATATCTTTCATCTGCGCTGGGCAAAGGCTGCTATGGGGCTGACTCTTCAACTCCCAGGGCCTCCGACTTGTGTTGACCTGCAGTTGCTGCTACAATAGTTAAGACTGGATGTGTGTTGGGAGACTTGGTGAATGTTCTGACCTTTGTGCTCTTCAATGTGTTAACACTCAGCGTTTGTTCCCCCAATTTTGTAGAGCGATTCTGTACCTTATTCCCCTCAGATGAAGGCCTGACAATTGACATGAAGAATTTCCGAAAACCTGGCGAAAAGACCTTCACACAGAGAAGTCGCCTATTTGTGGGGAACCTGCCCCCTGATATCACAGAAGAAGAGATGAGGAAGCTGTTTGAAAAATATGGGAAGGCTGGAGAAGTCTTCATTCATAAGGACAAAGGCTTTGGCTTTATCAGGCTGGTGAGTGGCTATAGTGTGCTAAGGATTCCTATGGCTTGGCAAAAGTAGTGCTGCTTTTAATGCTAGCCACGTGGGCTTGAATGGCCAGTGCATGGTTTCATATTGTGTGCACTGTGAATGCTGCATGTGGCACTTTATTTTGTGGAAGCAGACTCTTGCATGATGTTTCTGAGTTAGGACTTACAGAATCATACTTAATCTGGTCCTGGAATTTTATGGGGATTGTGAGAAAACCAGTTGCTTACAGGGGGGCCTGTGTTTCACTGGCAGAAAGCAGAATGTCTTCCCTAGGGAAGTGATCCATTATGGCATGCAAGCTTAATGGATTATGCTAGTTGATTCCCCAGTAGCTCCAGAATCCCTAGCTGCTCAGTTCTAGCTGAGTTTCGCACATGGAACTTCCAGCTGTGCACATAAAGAGATGAAGAAGCTCTTGAGAGCTTTCTTGGTGGCTGCTGTCCATAGACTTTTGAACTTACAATGCTGGCAGAGCTGACCTGTTAATGTTCTCAGTCTGTGCTTCCAGACTGGTATTTCTAGAACTGAGGAAGAGGAGATGTGCAAACTCTTGATCTTCAATCATACATAATGTGTCAAAGGAATATATCAAGGTGGGAGGGCAATGATGAGCTGGTTTATATTCTGTATTTTTTAAATCAGTTGTTTAAAAAATACAAAAGTAAAAAAATAAAATGGCTAATTCAGTGAAGGAAGAAGGCCTAGTCTTAAGTACTTGTTACAGTAATTTTATTTAATCAAAACCTTATAATTTAGAAGCATTAAAATAAAGCATGAACAGTACAACTGCATAAATATTCACTCCTGTTTTGAACTTGGGCAGGTATGTTCTATATAGTAAACTGAATTAGTTCTTTCTTTTAACTTGCTGTTTAATAAAGTTTAAACACCAGATTTTGAAAATCAATTTAAGGCAAAATGACGTATCATCCACATTTATAAAATATTAACAAAATTAGACATGATCTAACAGGTTTATGGGACGCAGGTGGCGCTGTGGGTCAAACCACAGAGCCTAGGACTTGCTGATCAGAAGGTTGGCGGTTCAAATCCCCGTGACAGGGTGAGCTCCCATTGCTCGGTCCCTGCTCCTGCCAACCTAGCTGTTCGAAAGCACGTCAAAGTGCAAGTAGATAAATAGGTACCACTCCGGCGGGAAGGTAAACAGCGTTTCCGTGCGCTGCTCTGGTTCGCCAGAAGTGGCTTAGTCATGCTGGCCACGTGACCCAGAAGCTGTATGCCAGCACCCTCAGCCAATAAAGCGAGATGAGCACCGCAACCCCAGAGTCGGCCACGACTGGACCTAATGGTCAGAGGTCCCTTTAACAGGTTTATAAAATGTTAGAAAATGAATTCTGATTATAATGTTCAGCCTATAAAATGGGAAAGAATGTGGAACAAGAGGCCTAAAAAATCAATTTCAGCAAAGATTTAACAATCTACTCTCAAGATATTTTTATGGTGGCATTGTACACTAGTGATCTTATCATATATAAGCCCCAATTTCTCTCCAAAGTACTTCTGCTGCAAAAAATAAAGGCATGCATTTATGCTTATGGTGGGAATATCATTCAGTGACAGCTGGAAAGGTAGTGAATTGGTACCTCATTAGCTTTCATGGGGATATGGGATGGACCAAATGAAGACTTTGGATTATTTGGATAAATAATTGATTGTGTGTGTGTGTGTGTATTCTATCTATCTGTATATGTATATATATTGCTGGCTGCCAGGATGGTTATTGTAAGGAAAAGAAAATATTTAGATGAGTTGGATAAAGATTTATGATCAAATCTGGTCCATAGTAATTGCTAAAAAATTAACTCAGAAAATAAGGTACTGTATATTAGAAGGCCTGTGGATTTAATCTCCTGTGAAATATGCTGCCGTTTGAAATTCTTAGTAACTTCATCTACACGTGAGATTATGTAAGACCTTAATGGCAACATCTAGTTATTTGTAAACAAAGCAGATTTTTTAAAAAAGAGCCTGTTACTACTCTCCATAGTAACAAGTACAACAACAACAACTAATAATGGATTGTGGATATAATGAATTTTATATCTGGTTTTCTTTCCTTTTCTTTGTCCTTGATTTTGGATCCCTCTGATGTATAATTTATTTTGCATCCCAGATCCTATGCCACATAGTACTTTCCGACTATGTTCTGCTAATTGTTGTTACTCCAGTGTTGAGGCGCTAGGAATGCTGTATTTTTAAGAGTAGCTTACAAGTGTGTGCCCTAAATGTCACATGAAAAGATCCAGTTGGAAAATTTTGGGCTCCCTTTTCTCAAGTTTGAATCTACTCTTCCATGAGAGTCATGCATTCATCAGTTCCCTGATTTTCATCTCTTCACTCAAGTCCTGGCTATTTGTAATGCCAAAGTGTTCTCTTTGCTGGGCTCCCCACACTCTCCATTCCACTCTCTTTGGGAATAAAATTATTTTTCCCGTAATATGTGCTTTGTTAGGGAGTGCCTACCCCTTTGTCTCTTCAGGGAGGTTCTTGGTCCAGTAGCAGTGAGCTGGTGGATTATTTACCCACTTGAAATAATTCTGGTGTGGTGGTCTTTAATGGGTGGTGCGTGTGTGTTTTTGTCTCCAGGAAACTCGAACTCTGGCTGAGATTGCGAAAGTGGAGCTGGACAACATGCCCCTGCGTGGGAAGCAGTTGCGTGTGCGCTTTGCATGCCACAGTGCCTCACTGACTGTCAGGAACCTGCCACAGTTTGTGTCCAATGAGCTTCTGGAGGAGGCCTTCTCAATGTTTGGCCAAGTGGAGAGGGCTGTGGTCATTGTGGATGACAGAGGCAGACCTTCTGGGAAAGGCATTGTAGAATTTTCTGGAAAGCCGGCTGCTAGAAAAGCCCTGGACAGATGTAGTGAGGGTTCCTTCTTGCTAACCACGTAAGTTATTCTAGTTTACTATTGTAAGTACAATAAAAGAAACCAGGTCTTTTGACTTAGGGCGGTGTGTGTGTGTGTCTTACCGGTAGAGGACAATAAAAAGTGCATTTATTCAGTGGGCCTGAATCTTAAGTGATGTTCTCTATCTGTGTCTACAGAGCTAAATGAAGAAATACAGTATTGCAGTTTTACTCATCACCAGTCATTGCTTATGTTGAACAGGGCTGGTAGAACAAGAACTACAACCAGAAAATTGTGGGCTCTACATTTGGTGCTCATACCTTTATAAGAGATGCTTTTTGAGCGCCACAGGAAACATGGTGGTTTGCCCAGTCAAACATTATTTGCAAGGCTGGATCAAAGGTATTATGGATTGCTGGCCACAGCAGAATCTCAGCTCTCTCTTGTGCTGCTTTAGTGCTTCTTAACTCTGAACATTGGTTTTCACCTGGGAGTCCTTATTGGTCCCAGGAGGCAGCAGCATTCAGCTTCAGGGAAAGAGTGTTGGTAGCTAGGCTAAGGAAGGCCCTGATCATGCCTAAGCCTGTACAAAGGCTGCTGCTAGCTCTTGGATTTTGGCCTTTAAAGAGGTTGGCATTTATTTAGATGGATACAATTTTCATTGACAGGTTCCCTCGACCTGTGACTGTGGAGCCCATGGATCAGTATGATGATGAAGAGGGACTGCCAGAAAAACTTGTCATCAAAAACCAACAATATCACAAGTAAGTAGCCTGTGGAAGTGGTGCCTTCTTAAGGGAAGCTCATCTGAGGACAGTTACATTTTTATGGGAAATACCATTGTTATTAAATGGATTTATTACTACTTTTCAAGCCAATTTCTATAAAGTGGCTTCCAGAAACATAAAAATGTAACATAAAGTAGCATGCAAGTGTTTTTTCACCTTGTTTTGTTGGCTTTTGCTAAGCATAGTGGTAGGATGCATAAAGCAAACTTAGTAGCTATCTGAGCTTGATTCCCATTCTCAGAAACGTTCATGATGCAAGCTGCTTGCCTGTAAACTTTACTTTCTGCCTTGACCCCAGTCCTGTGACTCTCACTAACTCAAGTTGCCTTTTCCTAAGTGACTGGATTTTTTCCACCTTGCTGTTACAGGGAGCGTGAGCAACCTCCCCGTTTTGCACAGCCCGGTTCCTTTGAGTATGAGTATGCTATGCGTTGGAAGGCCCTGATTGAGATGGAAAAGCAGCAGCAAGAGCAAGTGGATCGCAACATCAAAGAAGCACGGGAGAAGCTGGAGATGGAAATGGAGGCAGCTCGTCATGAGCATCAGGTCATGCTCATGAGGCAAGGTGAGAAGCAGAATGGCGATGGCCTTTGCAGTTTGCTGGGAGCAGGTAGTGCAGGCATCCTGACCTGTCACCCCTGTGGATGTTTTTTCCAGACTTAATGAGGCGCCAGGAAGAACTCAGGAGAATGGAGGAGCTGCACAACCAGGAGGTGCAGAAGCGTAAACAACTGGAACTCAGGTGAGCAGGGAATCAGTCACACCTGTCTGTGAATTTACTTGACTTGTGCTGGTAATTGGTAGGACTTTGTAGGGGCAAGGCTGTTGCCAAGAAGCATCTGAGAGCATCTGTAGCTTGTGCATAAGCAAGTCTGAATTGTTTGATAGCTCTCCAATTGGTGTGACTATATGGGAGCCTTCCTTGCAGGCAAGAGGAGGAACGCAGACGCCGTGAGGAAGAGATGAGGAGGCAGCAGGAAGAGATGATGAGGCGGCAAGAAGGATTTAAGGGGGCCTTCCCTGATGCGGTAGGGGACTTGCTTCACCTGGTGGGGTGGTGAGGGTCAGCTTCTACAGTTCATACAGTTTCTAACCCCTTCTGGCCTGGGCAGTAGCACAGAGAAGCTTCTTTCATGTGTCCTGCCAGAAGGAGGTGTCGGGATGTTGTCTGAAGCAAGCTTGTCTGTCTGTTTCAGAGGGAGCCTCCAGATATGCGAATGGGACAGATGGGTATGGGAGGTAAGCTGCAAGTGGTTGTTCCTCTCCTGTTAATGTTTTGGGTTGGGTTGTGCTTCATCAGCTGTTCTATGTGGTGGCTGCAGGTTCCTAAGTCAGCAGGTAGCTGAGCTCTGGGTGGGCCACAGGTGCTATTCACCAGCAGGAATATGTGCAGTAAGGGAGCTGAGCTTTCAGTGGCCACTTAACCCTCAGGGGTATACAGACCAAGAGGCCTCCTTGCTTTTCCTCAGGTGCGATAGGCATGAACAACCGAGGGACGATGGGAGCTACCAGTGTTCCGGCAGGGCCACCACCTGCAGCTGGTCCTGGGCCAATGATTCCTGATGGAGCCATGGGAATGGTAAGGTCAACCAAGTGCAATTAGGCAGGATTTGGCTGAGAGGGTGGGTTGCAAAATCCTTGATCTAGGCAAGAATCTGCATGAGCATCTTCTCTCTTTGTAAGTTGATTTGAATCAGCTAGCTACATGATTCAACTAATGGTTTGGCAGGGGGCAGAAGCAAAGAAGCTAAGCTGTGTGTTCCTCCTTTTCCTAACTTGGCAGCTGTGCATTTGCCAAAAAAGACGTGACAGAAAATGAAAAGGGATTGGAAGTCAGAGAGAACTCGGGTGCTGTTGCTTTGGTGCACAGTTTAATGTGTTCTTCCTAAGCCCTCTTGGGCCCTGGTGGTTCCCCCATAATGGCTATTGGTGGAGGAGGGAAGAGCTTACTAAGTGGAGGTTGCATGGGGTCTGTACAGTTGCAGTCAGTCTTGAGGGATGTTTCTAACCCAAGCTTCTTTTCCCTCCTCACTTTCCTTCAGACTCCACCGCCACCCGCTGATCGCTTTGGCCAGGGCGCTGCAATGGAAGGACTTGGAACCATGGGAGGAAACACACCTGGATTCAACAGAGGAGCTCCTGGGGGGGACTTTGGCCCGAACAAGCGTCGCCGATACTAAATGGGGAGGGAGGCATGTCCAGTCTCCTGCCCATTCCATCGGGACAACCCTTAGGGGCTTCCCTTGGGCATCCGGGGTCTGGCCATGGCAAAAGGGCACCCAGCCAGATTTGTAAAGGGTTTAGTCGATGCCACAAGGTGCATTCCTGCAAAATGCAATGTGAAAATGGATCCCAGGAAGCTTCACTAGCTGTGTAGTGTGAGAGGCCAGGTTAGGACCTTGATGTCTCTCCCATTCCCAAGCACCACAACACAGGTTCAGCCCCCAGCTAACTCAGCTGCCATTGGAGGCCTGTTCTGCCTTCATGCAGCTCTCTGGATATATTTTTCCAGAGCAATAGAGCAGGGCCTGTGAGTCTGTAAATGTCTGTAGCTTCAAATGGCTTATCATGTGGGGGACGGGGGACTAGTTTTTTTAAAGAATAAACTTGTAGCTTTTCACTTTTCTCCTCTGGACCATTTTTTCCTTTATTGTAGCTCGCTGGTGCAGCCAGGAGGGCCAGGTTAGTGGTGGTGGTGATATGGAGATGACTTATTCAATGTGTTGTACCATTTAAAAAAACAAAACATTTTTTTTACTGGTAGAAAAGTACAATCTATTGGACAAATTAAAGTTTCCTGTTGAAGACTCAAGTTGAAGCAACTGTTCGTATAACCCTAACTTTGCCTGTCTTGTGTAGAAGTATGAGACTTTCTTTATGTGAACCTGAGTTGTAATCGTCCACTAACAGGTTGAGTTTGTCTGAAGATTGTTACAGGAATGCATTATTAAAAGGGATTTTAAGCCTTTTTCATCTTGTGTGGCATCTCTTCTGTTTCTTGGGCTTGTGTATTTCTGGGTTTTGGTCACTAGAGGGAGAACCTGCTGCATCCTTTCTGCATCTCTTGGAAGTGGCAGCCAGATCTCTGCTTTTTCTGAGAAGGCCTGAGACACTGTGCTTGAAGATACCACCACTCTACCCCCCAGTGTTCTCTTCCTCCAGCGGTGAAGCTGATATGTCTTGTGTATAGCCCACAAAGTAGCTTGGTTCCAAAGTTTGTGACTGAAAAATAAATCCTGACAAGGTGGTAACAAGAACACGAACACACACACACACACACACACGAGATTTACTAGGGGAGGAGGGTAGTTTCCTGTTGGCATCTGCCCCATATCTCTTACTCTGGATTGTCAATGCACATGTTGCTACAGGGGAGAAAGTGTGTGGGCAAAGTGGCCCACTCAACTTTCAAGTTGCTCCTTTCACAGCTGGAAAAATTGTTTTGAAGGGAAGGTGAGAGAATGAAAAGTGTTGCACCTTCACTTGATTTGGAAAGTGAAAGGAAAGTGGATAGGTTGCAGGCAGAAGCAAGAGTGTTTCACTAATTTCACACAGCTGCTGTGTTCTCCTAGTCTTCAGTTTGGGATTATTACTGTAGTATGCACAATGTGGACTCACTGGTTCTGTAATGTTTTGGGTGCACAAACAGCTATTGGAAGCAAGTATAAGGCAGTCAACATCCACAACTCTGCTCTTGCCTTATGCCTGGAGATGGAAAAAATGCAGTGTGTAGCAACTGTTGTCTGAACCAGCTTAATGATTCAAGATAAGAGCCAGACTTACCGTAGGAACCTGGGCCCTATATAAACAGGGTGTGCTGGAGGTGAAGGGGACATTCGTTTCTGCTCAAAGTTCATCAAGCTTGCAAGCCTGGTGGGTGGTGCTGTTTGCAAGATTCTACTACAGCAGAGCTGCTGGCAGCAGAAACCATTCAGGTATGTAGGATTCTCTACTAATTGAACTGCCCCATGTGCTGGTGGGACAGCAGGACGAGGGGGAGGCTGTGATTCTGCTTTGGGTGGCGGAAATATAAACAGTTTCCTATGTATGCAAGCTATGGGGCATTTTGTGCGGAGGTGCAGAAACATGGGAGTTGCTGGTATTACACAGCAAGTGGTTAAACAGTCAAGAGAGATGGATACTAGATCTTAGGCTCTGCATGCAAAGGATAATCCTGGCATCTGCAGCAAAAAGGATCTGTTGTAAGAGAACTGGGCCAAACCTCTTCCCAGTTTCTTTGGCAAGCTGCTGTTAGCTGGAGTAGATAGCCCTTGGCAAAACAGATCCGTTAGGCCAGGGCTTTCCAAATTTTTCTTGTTGGTGACATCCTTTTTAGACAGGCATCATTTCGCAACACAGTTTTACTAGCAAACGGGAGGTTAAACTAACCCCTTTCCAACCCCAGGAGGAGTGTGGGGAGTGTTCGCGTGACACACCTAGACACTGCAGCCAACATGTGTCCCAACACAGTTTGGAAAGTGTGCTGTAGGCTCTAGAAGGGGTACAAGTGTGGCTGTGATTTTCTCTTTCCAGCTTTCACATGATCTCGTCGTTGCCATGCAGTTATTGGGAAATGGCAAGTGTCTAAGTAGCTTTAAAATTCCGCTGTCTCTGCTAAGGGTCATGTGGCAAAAAGGAATTTTGAATAGCCCCACCTTCCAAGCTGCTGTTGGTGGGAAAGGATGATGATAATGGCATGTGTAGCAGTGAGCACAGCAGCAATGTATGCCATGGGTTCTGCCGAAGCATAACCACAGCTGTATATCTTCTTTCTGGCCCAATACATATGTACATCGGGAATCTGCTTCTTCCTTTGCTTCCATAGCATAAACAAGAAGTTCTAAGGCCATACGTTGTGCCTGTTGAAATGCTTGTAGACATTCAGGACCCCTGATTTGTGGGAACCTGAAAGACTAAACTCAAATACCCTTGCTGGGGCAGTCTCACTCCCCCCCCCCCCACCTGGTGCTATTCCGATGTTTCCAACCCCTATTAATCTCTCACCACTGGCTTTGCTGGCGGCAGCTGATGGGAGCTAGAATCTAAAACATCTGTAGGTCCCTATTAGAGAGAGCTGATCACGGGCAATCGATCTACAGTCCTGAGGCTGGCTGGTGACAGCTGCAGTGCATCTATGTTCCATGCTTTCTGCAAATGCATAGAAGTAGGTTAAAGAGTGGAAGCAAAGGGTAGGTAAGGTAACTTGGCACCCAGCCTTGGGCAGTTGTAATCACCACCTGGAATTTCACCCAAGAAACATGAGCTTGTCAGGCAGCAGAGTCCACCTACGTGGTGATAACCATTCTCTCCAAAGCTGTATCCTGAGATGGCCTCAAGAAGCTTGAGCTTTTGGTAACGTTTGGGAGAACGGCCTAGTATCCCACAATAGCTGTCTGTATCCTGTTGGTTTCAGTGTTCTGTAGCAGCCCTGCAGATTCCTACAGGCTTGTAAAATGACCCAAAGTCTCTCGATACTTTTGGTATTCTAAATACCAAAGAGCTGACTGTAGCAATCTTCACCATAATTTCATTCCACCTTTCTGTTGTTAGATTCTGTTGGTGCAGCTCTGCAGCTGCGCCCTACTACTCAGATTGGCATTTCCAGCCCTATGGCAAAAAGATGAGTGAGCAATTAACCTACAAGAGAACAGCCTGGTTTTCTAGCTGTCCCAGAGACCTTGTAACAGCCTTCATCAGTTTTCTGATCTGACAGGATTTTTCCAGTTGCTGTCTGGTCATTTCCCTTTAAGTCTTTATGAGAGGCCTTTTATCAGCCCACTGCAAAGCCAGCTAATGCAATGGCCCCGTGTTACTACAATTTGTTACAGGGTCTATTCGTCCTTTTTATGTTAAAAGTGTGGCACTTGCAGTAACAACTTCATGGTGAGCACTGGATGAAGACCTGTACAAAGCAAATTTTAGCAACTTTAAAGAATCTCTGGAAGTGTGTGTGTGTATTTGTGTCAAGGAATCTGCCTCATGCAACTGTGCAACAGCTAGAAATCTCAACAGTGAATGCTTCCTGTCTAGTATATATAGATGGGGAATGATCCACTTGCTGCATAGAGCTAATAAATGCCCAGGAGCCATGCTGGGAGAAAATTTAGCAGCCTTTCCCCCCTGAAGAGTATTTGGCTGTCTGGCTGACTGTCTGGCTAAGGCTGGGGTGGGTAAGAAGGCACAAGACAGAATGGAAATGCCACCCCCACCCAACTCACATTCCTCGTTTGGCTCCGTTTAACTTTTTGCACCTCATCTGCCTACCTCAGGTAGCTGCCTGGGACACCTCATCCTGCTTCACCATCTCCCCTTACAGGTCTGTTACTCAGATATTTACATAACCTTCGGTTGGGGGGCAGGATGGAGCCTATTTAGATGACGCTCTTCAGTGGTGTAGGAGTGCAGATCTGGGAACTTTCCCCCCAAGCTGAGGAATGCTGTCATCTCCTAGACTGCCAGGATAATTAATGCCAGGCACTGAGGTCATCTGGAACAGCAGATCCTCCTTTTTCTAGCAATTAAATGGCGCAATAAGCTTTCAAGTGTGTTTGCAACAGATTAGGGTAGCTTGGAAGTAGTCAGAAGCCTGTGAAAAATAAGCAAAGTTGAGGCATTTCTTTTGTTCAGTGAGGTTCTTACTTCATGCTAACAATTTGAATAGTAACATTTTCATGTTTAGGTGTTTTTCTAAGTCCCACTGTCATACCTCGAGCAGACCTAACTGAAACAAATGGAACTAGGTTCATTAATTTCATTGGGCCTGCTTTGAATGTGACCACCATTGGATACAACCCATAAGGTTGTCTTCTAGCTAACTGAAGATCTTTCGTTAAAGCTGTGTGTTTTGCAAGCCCACCCTTTCAATGGGAAGGAAGCACCTCCAAGTTCAATAGGGCTCCCAGGAAGCTGTTGGATTGCAGGCATGCTGGTCCTAATAAACTGGGTGTTATGCTATGTAATGATGCTTTTGCGCTTGTCTATATAATAATAATGGGTCAGTACAGCTGCCTAATTTCTGGACTCTCCTTGACTGCGTGGCTACAGGGGCCGTCATGATGAGTTGCTTCAAAACTTAACCACTACACCACTGATGTTCTTCTTTCCCCCCTCCAGTCTTGCAGTCTTCTTTGGGACACCTGTACCTGTGTGCTGAGATGCCTACTGAACAAGCCCGAGTCCACCCGCTGGTGCAGATGCTTATCGACCTCACTGCAGGGGCAGCAGGTGAGCCTGAAGGATGGAGAGCTGCTGGGAGGATGGGTCAAGAAGCCTCCCTTTAGAGGGGAGACCAAGGATCAATGGCAGGTGTAGGGAAGAATGGAACTCTTAACCTAGGAGGGGCAGCTCCAAGCCTCTCTGACTGACCCATGGGACTTTCCCCATACCACAATCCCCACCAGCCCTGCTTTGCCCCTGCCTTAAGTGCTTCTGTCTGGTTGGAATGTGTCATTGGCCGTGCCTTTTGCTTGCCTAGGTGGAAGATAGAGAGGCATGTGGGTGTGCGTGCAGAAATAAGCCTACTGTACAAAGGCAAAGCTTGCCTTGGTTGGTCCACCCACTTTTGCCTCTGGCTCCGCCCACCACTTGAATGTGGCCTTGTCCAAAAGGTAATGGCGGTCCTTAACTGGAAAGTGTCCCCCCCCCCCTAAAACTGAGCAAGCACTGGAGGCAATGCCTGTTCAGGAAACCAAGCAAGATTCAGAGAAGAGCCATGGGATCTTGATGGATCTTGGATGTGAGGGGTGTGTGCATGCAAGTATATGGAGATCTGCATGGTCTTTTATTGTAGTGTTATATAGGTCTACATCTGGCAGGCCCTGTGCTGAGTCTGGCTTCTAGTTGTCTGCTCTGAAGGGAAAGAGATGTGTAGAACTGGCAACAGCGTAAGGTAGATTTTGTTAACCTGGTGCCCTCCAAATGCTTTGGATTACGAATGGTCTGATGGGAGTTGTAGTCCAAAACATCTGGTGAAAGCCGACTTATGACAACTGGGCTTGCTGGCAGGTACCTGCTGCTACCCCACAGGGTCTTGCTGTCAAATCTGTTTTCTGGCTAAGACTGAGCGAAGAGACCTCTGCACATCCACTTTCCTCAGCTCATTTATTTCATCCTAGCTAGGTTTAGGTTAAGAAATACAGTTTCAGAATCACGTAAACATTAAAACAGGTTTAACAATACAATATCCCATTATCCATGCTGCCCAAACATCCAAGAAAACAATAAAATGTATTTCTGAGGCAAAAATGCAGACAAGGCTGGTGCCAGGCACGCTTCCCTGGAGAGAGTATATATAAATTGGGATCTACTGCATACAAAGCCTGTTATCACCACCACTCTCTGAACTTCCCTCCCAGGTGGTGTAGAGAGACAGGTCTCATGATCTCAGGATAATCTATGTTCTTCTTCTCTGTGCAAGATATCCCTAAAACATCACAAAACGTATCCAAGAAAATAAAGTTCTTGGTCAGGTCTGCTCTGAAGTCTTATCTTTCGTACGGTACAGCATGTACTTCTGCTGGTTTTAATGTTCAAACTGTAATTTTGTTTTCCTTGTCACACTTTCTGAATCTGTCTTTGGGACCACTTTGGTGGTGAAAAGCTGTTTGTAAGTTTTATAAATAAATACAGGTGAAGACAAGCAGAGATGAATTAGAAACGCCAAGCCTTTGACAGATAACATTCCAAGTCAGCAGAGAAATAGCCAGAGGAAATAAATGGGCATTAAGTGCTCTGGCCAAAGCAAGCAGCAATGGTGAAGGCAAAGGTGCCTCGAGAAAGCATTCCACAGTCTGGGTGCCATCACATAAAAGACTCCACTTCTCATGGCTGGCCAGCCAATAAACACAAGGCAGACAACAAGGAAAGGCAGGAGGAAGAATGGAGGCAAGATTGCTGCAGCTTTAGCTTCATTGCTGTTCTTTTATTGTCAGTTGCTTGTTACTTTGAGGTCTCCATGCAACTTACAACACATGTAACACACAAATATAAATACATTATACCATAAAAACAGACCAAAACAAACCCCAAACTAGCCACAGGAAGTTTAGCAGCACGCTAGGAAGTAGAAAAGCAGCATAATCTTAGTTAGGGAAAATATATAGGTCGTCCTGGCACTGAAGAGATGGCAGCAAAGCTATTGGGACATGCGACTTGAGATGCTGGATCTGAATGCTCTGACAAGTTTATATGGGAGAGGCGCCCTAATATGTTCCATTTCCATCATAGCAGCTTAGAACAGAAGCAGGCCTTATAGAACAGGGAGAGTGTGTGAGTGCTGCTCCTTTAATGCTCATCCCTTGACATGTTTCATGGGTACGTTTTGGCAAAGCAGTACAGTTGGCTTGATCTGCCCTGTATTTCAGGAGCAAGTGAGTGACCTTGCCTGGGGTGGGGTGGCTCTTTGCAGGTGGTGTGGCATGCGTGGTGACCGGGCAGCCTTTTGACACCATCAAGGTGAAGATGCAGACCTTCCCAACAATGTACCAGGGCTTCTTTGACTGCTCAGTCAAGACCTACCAGCAGGAGGGCATGCACGGGCTCTACCAAGGCACCACTCCAGCCTTGCTGGCCAACGTCGCGGAGAATGCTGTGCTTTTTGCCTGCTACGGGTTCTGCCAGCAGCTCGTGAGGCAGCTCTTTGGGTTGGGCAATGTCCAGGAGCTCAGGTACAGTCTTTTTCTTTTCCCCTCTCGTCTGCCAGAGGCTCTTAGACATTGATATAAACAGTGGTGCATTATTGCTTACAGCCAAGCACAGGGTAGGATGGGGGTCTCGCCTGCCATCTTCCTCCTCAGTCTCAGTTTTGGCCTTGTTAGAAGGCAGGGAGGTGGATGGGGGTAAAGCTGGAATTAGTTGGCTCTGCCTGTCCTCAGCTCTGGCTCCCCATTGTCTGCCCTATGAGTCCCAATGGACACCAGCCACCACACTGGACACCCAGGGTGAGTCATAGCTTCAGGACTGTGGGCCCCAACTCTATGGAAATCCCCTCTGGAGAAAGTTAGATAGGAACAGTCCCTTCTGAGTTTCAGGCACCTGGTCAAAACCGTTTGATTTCAGGAGGTCTTGTGCCCTGAATGCCTCTCAGATGTTTTGCTTTTTCTTTTATGTTTTAAATCCTTGAGGTTTTAAATTCTGCAGCTTTAGTTTGTCTTTTAAATATATGACATAGCATAGGTCTCACAGTAGCTTGCAACGTAAGTGTAAAGAGGGATTTAAATAAATAAATAACTAAATAGAATGCAAAGGGAGGGTTGGGTGGGAGGCTGCTCAAGGTAGGATCCTTTTGCTCAGAATTCCTCAGCCTGGTCAGACTTCCCAATCAGAGTTGCAGCCCAAAACCTCTGGAGGACACCAGGTTCGAGGGGGCTGATTGACTTAATCAGCTCATTTCTGCTGGCGAAAGGCAAACCAATACATAGTGTATAGGAGGATGGAAGGTTGCTCCCTAGCTGTGGGATTCCCCCCACCTGCCCTCTGGTCTTCGCTTTCCTCTGAGGATTCTTCTCTCGGGTTATTACAGTGATTTGCACAGCGCGATTGCCGGCTCCTTCTCATCAGTCTTCTCCTCCATGGTTCTATGCCCCACAGAGCTGGTGAAGTGCCGGATGCAAGCTCTCCATGAGATGAAGGTCACAGGGCAGACAGCTCTGTCGAGGCACAGGTACTCGGAGGTAGACTGCCTTGCAACATGGAGGCTCTATTTCGTTATCCAGGCTAATGGGTGCCGAGACGTCTCTCCCATGTGAATTTAATCCTTTGAGAGGGGAAGCCATCTAAGGCCCCCTCTGCACTACACATTCAAAGCAGTACTGTACCACTATAAACAATCATGCCTCCCCCCCCACCAAAAAATAATAATTAATGGGAATTGCCATTAGAATTGTTGGCTGGAACACTTGGAAGGTCCCAGATTGGGAAAGGATACCTGATGTTAATTATGTATTGAGAAAGAGAGAGAGGCTTCCTTGGCTTCTCTGTCTGGTCCTCTGAATTCTCCATAGGCCACACCTCCTTCCTAGGTCACACCCCTCCCAGATTTTTCGCCTGGCTGCAATGTGTTCCTGAACTCCAAGAATGCCTCCTGCTTGCCTGAGTCGAGAAATGCACTGTTGCATGCCACCCCAGTCTGCACAACAGTGTGAGATTCCAGGGGCTCCAAGCAGTCACCCAGGATTTCCTTTTGAGGCACAGCGAAGACTGGGTGTCTTTAAGATATATGGTTTATTCACACATATATGCAACCTGAGCCTGTGATGGAGGGGCTCACAGCATTAACACCCCAAGAGGTTCTTGTGTCATCCATAGCTGCAGCCAGTGCTTTTTTTCTAAAAAAAATGTTTAGGGGTACTCTCATTTTGACTCAAGAAAATCACCATTTTATAGTTCAAATTGGGAAGAATAAATACAGTAAATGGACAAAAGTACAAAGATTCACAAAATGTTTAGGGGTATGTGTACCCCCAGCAAAAAACACTGGCCGCAGCCTTGGACTCAAACAGAAACCAGCCATGGGTCTCTGAACCTCTGCTTGCTGCTTTCCCCCAGCTTCTAGCTCATATCACAGTCAACAAAAAACACATGCCTTTTGGCTTTCTAACTAACAGTTGAGGGAAGAGCTCCTTCCATTTTCCCTTCTCCTTGGCTTTCCTAATGGCTCATAACCTACCTTCCTTTTGTTTTCTTAGTGGCTCATCTCCCAGGCGATTACCTCATACAGAAGCTGGCCTGACTTATAGTTTAACTCAGAGCTTGCCAAACTGTCTCATGACACATTAGCGTGTTGGCTGCAGTGTGTAGGTGTGTTGTGAGAATGCTCCCTGCGCTCCTCTTGGGGCTGGAAAGGGGTTACTTTAACCTCCAGTTTGCTAGTAAAACTGAATTACTGTGTCGTGAAGCAATGCATTTCCCAACAGGAAAAGTTTGGAAAGCTCTGGTTTAACTTTTGCTGAATCCAGGGGTTCAGTGTCTGGCACTCACTAACTCATCACCCAGGGGAGTCTTCCGCTCACAAATTCCCAAAAACAGTGTGTCTGGAAGCCTCTGGCTTTTGCAAGATTGGCCTGTTGCCTCCTGTACAAAGATGAATGTCAAATCTGTTGTCCCAGCTACCCAGGCATGCAGTCCCAGAAAGGCTGCCCATTGGGAAACGAGGCCCTCAGTCTACCCCTGATATGGATTCTCTGTGCTCTCCACGTGTCATGGGACTTTCTTCTCTCCCCTCTTATAGTTCCACCTGGACTGTGGTGAAAGCCATCTTCCGTTCCGAAGGCCCCCTGGGTTTCTTCCAGGGACTGACCAGCACATGGCTACGGGAGGTGCCTGGCTATTTCTTCTTCTTTGGGGGTTATGAAGTCAGCCGAAGCTTCTTCCTCCAGGCTGGACAGTCAAAGGAAGAGCTGGGTAAGCAAAGCCTGGGAGCAGGGGGATTTCCCTACAGGGGTCCTCAGCTTTGCCCAGTAAGCCAGAATGGGGAAAAAGAAATGAGCTGAAAGATGTCAGAGGCAGCAGCCTTTCCTGGGTTATGCTTTCTGCAGAGGTATTCTACAATGTGCTATTGATCCAATGATAGTGGTGAACTAACTATGGATCATTCTGCTTTATTAGTTGCTCTGCAATGCTACCCCAGTGTTGCTGCGTTATTGCTTTCTGGACAGTCACCTTTGCCCTGCAGGGCAAGAAAAAGTTTACAAGATTTCAGTAGAAAGTTACAAAATAGGCACTGATTTGGAAATGAAACAGTATATCCATTCCAACATCTTTTGCAGCTGCAAACAGTATATGGAAAGCAAGACAGCAGATAAATGCCTAAAAACCACTATGAACTAAATCTTCCTGAACGGACAATACAAAGGACACCTGGAAGAGGGGTCCCCTCTTGGGGGAGATCAAACAGTCAATCGCAAGGGTTCAGTTTAGTCCTATTTGGGTAGTCAGCAGAACTTGCTCTTGGGCAAGGGAGATCCTGAGAAGCCCCAATGTAAATACTCTGGCAGAGAAAAGATATATTTGCTTAGAATTATCTTTTTCTTGGATGCTTCTGTGTGTGGTGGCATGCCTCAATTTGCCCTTCAGAGGTGCCCTGAAGAGGGATTCCATTAGAATTGGCTTTCTTGCTCTCACGCCTGTGCCAGCTGCTCTGCCTGCCATGAATGCAGGAAGGGGATTCTGGAAGAGTGCAGACTCTCCAGCAGGTGCCAGACCCAAGCAGAATCTTGCATGTCCTAGAATGTGCCAATGATTCCTCTGGGGAATGCCAGCCCCTTCCTTCTGGGGAGCTCTGACACAGTGATTGTGGTGGAAGGGCTCTGATCCAGAGAAGACAGCAGCTGCCTGCTTCCGTGCCAGCCTCCTCACCATTCATTTTTGTTTGCTTATTTCAAAAATGCATAAACGGCTTGCTCAAAAGTATCCAAGCAGCGTGCAGTCTGACTTTATATATAAAGCATGATTAGGATGTGCAAAGCAATTAAAAACAGATATGCATAAAACCGTTTATGAAGGATGAAATCAATGAAACATCTGAAATGGCTGTAACTAATTCATGTGTCTGGATAGATTTGTTGAATACAGAAAAGTTTTCAGCAGGTGTTTAAAAGAATATAGTGGATGTACCTGTCTAATGTCGGTAGGCAGGAAGCTTGCTGTTCCAAGTTCCTTTTCTTAGTCATCACTTGGCCACTACTGAGGCTACGAAGTTTGCCTGACCCGTGAAACATTAACATTATTATTATTATTATTATTATTATTATTATTATTATTATTATTATTATTATTATTAGGCTTCCAGCACATATAAAAACATAATAAAATGCCAAACATTAAAAACTTCCCAATACAGAGCTGCCTTCAGATTATTGCCCATCTAGCCCAGTGTTATCATCCTCTGGGCTAGGGAGCACCTGCAGCCCTCATGAAATTGTTGGACTCCAACACCCATCAGCCCCAGCCAGTATGGCCAATGGTCAGGTTGATGGGAGCTGGAGTCCAGCTAGATTCACAAGTTCCCCATCTCTGCTTCAGCAATTCATGGCCCTTAGGGCAGCCTTTTCCAACCTGGTGCCCTGCAACCATACTGCACTCCCGACTCCCATCATTGCAAAGTCCCTTTATTATAGTTAACCAAAAATGTCACAAAATAACGAGTCCATCAGAACTCTTTATCAGGATGGACGCTAAGCAAAGTGGTGCATAGTAGCCCAAAATAATTTTTACCATATAATCTTAGAAGGCAATGTTAATAGGAGTGTCTGCACTTCAGAATTTACCACCACTCTGCTCTGTTGGAGAGCCTGTTATTGTGTAAACCCATCTTAAGCTTTCTGAAATGTTCCAGAAGTGGGTCTTGCCTAGATGCACTTGACCATAATCTGCTTGAGCAACAACGGTGACCGTTAAGCTACACCTACTTTTTGCAGGTGCTCTCCCTGTGACTGTGAGTGGTGGAATTGGTGGTGCTGCTTTCTGGCTGGCTGTCTATCCCATTGATTCAGTGAAATCACGGATCCAGGTGTTGTCCATGGCTGGGCGGCAAGATGGTTTCCTGCTCTCCTTCTTACACATCTTACGTACAGAAGGCAAGTCCTTCCTAGACATTTATTTATTTAAAGCATTATTATTTTTTTTTTTTAAAAAAACTTTGTCCTTAAGCTGCAAGGTTCCCAGAGAGGCTTACAAAGATGAGTAGTCAGACATTCCCTGCCCTCGGGGCTACAATGGAAAAGGCACAACACACAAGGAAAAAGGAGAGGAGGACTTAGGGAAGAAGAAAAAAAGCAAACTCTGGGCAGCAGTTCTTAAAGGTACAGTTTGTCAAGCAACCAGCTGCAGTGGAAACAATTCAGGCAGGCTGAGGGCATGGCTGCTGCTAGGGAACTCTTAAAAAGGTAAAGGTAAAGGACCCCTGACAGTTAATTCCCGTCGCGAACGACTCTGGGGCTGCAGTGCTCATCTCACTTTACTGGCCGAGGGAGCCGACGTTTGTCTGCAGACAGTTTTTCTGGGTCATGTGGCCAGCATGACTAAGCCGCTTCTGGCGAAACCAGAGCAGTGCATGGAAACGCCATTTACCTTCCTGCCAGAGTTGTACCTATTTATCTACTTTGCACTATGATGTGCTTTCGAACTGCTAGGTTGCCAGGAGCAGGGACCGAGGAACGGGGATTCGAACCACTGACCTTCCGATCGTCAAGCCCTCGGCTCAGTGGTTTAGACCACAGTGCCACCCATGTCTTCTTAGGGACTCTTAGGGAGGGACAAATGCAGCTGGTCTCTCAGCAGGGGCAATGGAATAGCCTTGCTTCTTTTCTCTCACTGCCTGATGGAATCATTAGTGCTGTCAGTGGGCATTAGTCATGATGGCTAAATGCTGTCTCTGGCATCACTGGCATTCAGTGCCTCTGAATGCCAGGTGGTTCTGAGGGACAAACTCTGTGTGTGTGTGTGTGTGTGTGTGTGTGTAGGAAGATGTGACCTATGTCCTTCTGGGCTTCCCAGAGGCACTCATTACCCACAGTGGGAGACAGAGCCTTTGCCTGATCCAACAAGGCTTTTTCTTAAGTTCTCCTTACATATTAATGAGATGGGAGCTCCCTTGGTGAAGTGTTGTTGTATACCTGCAAGCTTTCCCAAAGTTGGCTAATGCTGGTTCGAGTGAGAGCAGTGGCAGGGACTTGGATCCTCCAGCTGGGATCTTTATCTTCCCTGTGGGCAAAGGCACAGAGCTTTGCAAGCTCCAGCAACTAGCCAACTGTCAGTGCTTGCAGAGTCTGGTGCACAGGGGCTGTGTCTGAAAAACCCCTTTCAGCCAAGCCCAGTCGTTATGAGCCTGACTTGAGACCATATGTGTTTGTGGTTGGCCAAAATGGCCTCACTGGATAAACAGGGTGTCCTACAGGTGCCCAATTAGGACTGTGTGTCAGAGGTTCCCCACTAGGCATCAAAAGACTGCCTTGTTATTGCCTCTTTCTATGGGTATGGATGATCAGAGCAGGTGCTTTTAATGCAGAAGGCCTCAGGTTCAATCCCAGTCCTCCCTGCTGAAATACAAGAGGCCACATCAGCATTGGCATTCTGTCGGTTCCCGAAGACAGAATTGTTTAGGCAAGCATTCTTCTGAACTTGAATTTCTGGTTTTATTGCTTTTAATGGTTTTTATCACACGTTTCTTAATTGTTTGTTTTTATTTTATATTTTAATTGAGGAAGTTTTAATTCCCTAATGGATTTGTTCATGTGTATTTAATTATGTATTGATGTTTACACTTGTAAACTACTTAGAAACCATGTTGGCATATAAGAAGTAACTAATAACAACAACAATAATAATTTAATAATAAGAAGTGCTGAGAAAGACCCCTCTCTGTCTCAGCCCATGACATCAGCTACCCTCCAAAGCAGACAATATTGGGATAGATTGACAAATAGTGTGGCCTGGTATAAGATTGTTTTATATGTTCCTTTTTCTTGTAGGGTTTATGCCTCTTTACTGCGGGCTGATGCCCACGGTGATCCGTGCCCTGCCATCCAATGGTGCCCTCTTCCTTGCCTATGAACTGACTCAGAAAAAGCTGACCAGCCTAGCAGAGAGGACAACCTGAAGTCTGGACTCAGTCCCAGAGAAATGGGGACTTTATTGATGGATATAGAGAGCCGGGGATTTTCTTGGTTGAACGGAACTGCAATGGCCAGCCTCTCTCAAGGGGATCTTGGAGGGGACACCCTTGGCTCAAGGCAGGAAATGGGGGTGGGGTAGGGTAGGGCTTTCTGGATTTCAGGGTATCTATCAGTGGGGTGGGATCGGGAGACAGGCCAAGATTGCTTTTTTTCTCAGCAGATGCTGCAAAGACCAGCAAAGCAGCCAGACAGCAGAGACATATTGGGGGAACTGTGAGATGGGAATGTTTTGAAATCAGCCATCCTGTGGGGTGTGGGAAATGTGACAAGGCAGTCCAATTTCTTAGGGATCTTTAATGCAAGCTTCCCCAACCTGGCCGTCCTTCAGATCTTCAGATACTATAGTAGCATGCTGGATGGGGCTGATAAGGAAGATTGCAGGTAATTACGGCATTTATCCACTTTCCAGTTCACTTGCAGATGCAGGGCATGTGTGCAGCCGGCTGAATGAGGCCCCATGGAAGAAAGACCAACCATTGCATTTTGCTTTCTCTTCTTTTAACCCACTCCAGGCTTTGTTTCGGGTTTTTTTGTACATATATTGTCCTGAAAATCTCGAGATTTGTGTGGGATCTCAGGAAACAGAGAAATAAACACTGATTCCCAGACCATCCATGGGCCAGATTTGGAAGACGATTGGGCCGGATCCAGCCCCCGGGCCTTAGTTTGCCTACCCATGTATCTGTAGCATTCGTATCTCTCCAAATCTCTCCACATTTCTTCTCCAGGGAGCTCAGCGTGGCCTATGCAGCTCTCTCTCCTCTTCATTTAAACTCCACAACAACCTTGTGAGGTAGGGTAGGCTGAGAGGCAGTGGCTGGCCCAAGGTCACTCAGTGAGCTTTGAGGCTCAGTGGAGATTCGAACCCTGGTCTCCCAGGTCTTGCACTTTAATTGCTATACCACATGGGCTATGTGAACACCCCCGTTCTTCATGCATGTGCTGGGCATCACATCTTCTAGGGACCTTCTTCTGCAGTGCCTTTTGGGGGAAGGTGCGTGCATTGCATGGTTGCACCTCCAGTTAAAACACCATATGCAGCCATCACAATATTCTTGCATCTGTACAGGGAATCTGGAAACAGATGCTCACAGAGAGCAGGGATGGAGGTGGGTGGACCCGATTGGTTGTGTCACTTTCCATCCAACTGTCCACAACAGTCTTTTGTTAGCAATCTTTTAGGGACAATAGCCTTTGGGTCTTTTCTCACGTGATCCCCACTGAGCTGATTAGTGTGGATGTAGGGCAGGAAATAGAAGAAGATTATAGAATTGTAGAGTTGGAAGAGGGTCACAGGGGTCATCTAGTCCAACCCATGCAATACAGGAATCTTTTGCCCAACGTGAGGCTCAAACCCATGACCCTGAGATTAAGGGTCTCATGGTCTACTGACTGAGCTATTCAAATGCATGAACACAAGAACACCAGATCAGGCAAAAAGGCACATCTTGTCACCTCACATCCTGTTCTCAGAGTGGCCAGAAGCCTATTATTTTATTGCTGCTCTTATGTTTGGTTTAATTTTTTTTCTTGGTTCCTATTTTTATCCTGTAAGTTGCTCTGAGACACTTCAGTGTGAAAAATGACAAAGTGGTAATAACAGAAGGGGTCAGCGTAGTGCAGTGTTTCCCAACCACTGTTCCGCGGCACACTAGTGTGCCGCGAGATGTTGCCTGGTGTGCCGCGGGAAAAATTAAAAAATTCGAAAGATTTTTTTTTTTAAAAAAAGTCAAATTTTCAATTGGGGTGCCGTCACTAGATGACCCCTGGGGTTCCCTCCCTCCCTCCCGCTCTGCGCCTCCCTCCTCCTCCTCCTCCTCCGGGGAGGCCCTTCCTGGCTCTCGGCCAAGGCTTGGCGGCTGCCACTCACTCACTCGCTCGCCCACCCGTCCCTCCATCCCTGCACCCGGCCTCTCCCCCTCCGTCCCCGGCGCGGGGGCTGCCGGGATCCGTAGTCCCCTCGCCCTTGGGCTCCGCGCCCGTGCGGGGTGCGCGAACTACGTTTCCCAGCGTGGCCTGGCGGGCCGGGCGTTTTGTTTGAAGCGCTCTTCTCCCGGCCATGGAATGAGCGCAGCGGCGGCCGGGCGGGCAGGGGCTCTTCCGCGCAGACCCCGCACAGCCTGCCTGCGCCCCCGCGGAGATCGGGCGGCAGGATGGAGCCCGGGGATCCCCGCGGAGGCGGAGCGGCGGAGGCGGAGGCTGCCCCCCAGGTAGGGCTGCATCGGGGGGGGTTTATTTTTGCAATGCTGCATCCGTGCCGGAGGGGATGCATCGGACCGCGGGGAGACCCCTTGGCGGGCGTGCAAGGCAATGCATGTGTGCAGGCGTTGCATGGAGTGCAGTGCAATGCAATGGCAACGCGACGCCCTGCATGCATGCATGCATGCAACTTCCACCGGCGCTCCGGACTTGGCAGGTGAGGGGGGTCCCCAGTGGGCGGCAGAGAGAGCCGGGAGGGCGAAGGGGAGCCGGGGGGGAGCAGCGCTGCTCCCCGAGCCGAGCCCGGGGGGAAACTTCGGCGTCGTTGCGCCGGGTGTTGGAAGCGGAGGCTGGCGGGGGCCCCTCACCTGCAAAATCTGGTCGCCTCTCATATATTTTGTGCATTGCATTCATCGCCCGCTTTCTCCTCCAAGGAGCTCCCGGGGGCGCGCGTGGTTCTCCCCGTGTTATCCTCGCAACAACAGCCCTGCGAGGTGGGTCAGGCGAGTGGCCCAAGGGAGCACCCAGGGATTGTCCTGGCCAGGTGGGGTGATTTGAACCCTGCTCTCTGCCCGGTCTTCGTCCTCATTTAGCCCCCACATGTGCATAACTGTGCATGACTGAGGTTTTCCCCCCTCGTCTTGGCTATGGTGTGAGTCTGTGCTGTTAATTAATGGGGTTCTGCCTTCGGAGAAGATGAGCCAGCCCTCAAGGAGGTGATTATGTAATTTGCTAGCAATTCATGTCCCTCCCGGCGTGACGCTGCGCGCTGACGTCACAGGGCTGTAATGGTGGTGTGCCTCGAGATTTTTTTCATGAAACAAGTGTGCCTTTGCCCAAAAAAGGTTGGGAAACACTGGCGTAGTGTAATGGTAAGGGTGCCAGACGAGGACATGGGAGATGAGGGTTCGAATCCCTGCTCAGCCACAAAGCTCACTGGGTGCAACCTGGGAGGCTGGCCTGTGCCTCTCTGCTTAAATGACCTCAGAGGGTTGTTGTGGGAATTAAATGAGGGGCAGAAATTGTATGTACACCACCTTGAGCTCCTTGGAGAAAAAATGTGACGTAAAAGCAATGAATAGATTTAAAAAAAAAAGTACTATGGGAAGCTACTCTCCCCACTTGTGATTCTCTAGCAGCCCCAACAGTGGAGGTGGGACATAGCTATTATGGTTGAAAGTCGCTGTCAGCTGCAAAGTTGCCTATTTTTTAAAATCCACCTTAATTGAGAGCTACCACCACTACGTCTTGAGGAAGTGGATTCCACAGCAGTGGCAGACCTTGGATTCTCAAATTTCAGCGGTGATTTTTGTGACCCCAAAATTTTGTCGTCCCCCAACAGTGCCCCCAGACTTTGCCCCCAGTGCAACCAAACTGGTCATATACCCCCTAAATCTGCCTCTGCCCACAGCCCCCCACTTCTGGTAAGGACATGCATCCTCCCAACCACTGTGGGTTTGTGTTCAAAGTATGAAACGCACCATCTCCTAGAAAAAACCCTAAGATGTCAAGATTGTGGGGTTTGGGGATTTGAGCACCACAGAGTGAGGTTGGGAAGCCAAGTCAAAGATGCAAGAGAAACAAAAAGCCACACACACACACACAATACAATTAAGGCAAATCCAGTCTCCCTGAAAAATAACAATTATGGGAACTGTAGTTTAGCCCTCACAGAAGGCTGGCCCACCCACAGGGCAAGGTGAGGCAACCACCTCAGGTGTCAGGGTCCAGTGGGGCAGCACATCCCAACGTTGATGTTTCTTTCCCACCCCACTTGGAATTATAGAATTGTAGTGTTGGAAGGGACCCCAAGAGTCATCTAGTCCAACCCTCTGCCTTGCAGGGATCTTATGCCCAACGTGGGCCTGAGGTTGAGTCTCATGCTCTAGGGACTCAGCTGTTGTTCCTGATGTAGATCTTTCCTGACCCCTTATTCCCTGCCTCAGGTGCCAAAATGTCTTTGGCCAGCCTTGCTACACTTCCCAGCACCCTTAACAAACTACCGTTCCTGGGAATGGGTGTTGGGCTAGAACCTGGCTGGGAGACCAGGGTTCGAATCCTCTCTCAGCCATGAAGCTCCCTGGGTGACCTTGAGCCAGTCACCGTCTCTTGGTCTGATCTACCTCACAGGGTTGTTGCGAGGATGAAATGGGGAGGAAGCATGAACCATGTACACCACCTTGAGATCCTTGGAATATAAAGGTGGTATAGAAATGTAATAAATAAAAACAAACAAACAATTTTTTTTGCGGGGGCAGGGGTACTTAATGCAACGCAGCCCAAACAACAGCTGATCTGAGCATCTTCAATATGGAGAAGACCAGTCCTTTATGTCTCTGGAGCATCTGCCTTACTGCCGCCGCCGCCGCCGCTGCCGCCCCATTGCGCTGCGCCCTCCCCGCCGGGGCAATCCACGCCTGTTTGTTCAGTGCTTCTGGTAGGCCGAACGGGTTGCATGCCCATCTTTGGGCCGGGCTCCGGTTGCAGGGCCCTCCCCCTTGCCGCCTGCTAAAGATAGCCAGGGCTCGTTTTTCGCCCAGCCCCGAAAGTTGCGGCCGAGAGAGCCTCTCTGACTGACAGGGATGCGTGCTGGACAGTGACAGAGCCGGCCCGGCTTGCTTGCCTGCCTGCCTGCCTTTCTTTGTGAGGGTCTGGATCCCCGACCCAGGAGATGGCTTTGCTCTGCTACAACAAGGGATGCGGTCAGAAGTTTGACCCGGAGAAGAACACGCAAGGTAAGTCAGAGGTCCGGGGCCAGCGATGGGCGGCCTCTGATGTCCACGTGACTCCGTGCGAGTTCCCACGGCACTCAGGAGAACCGCAGGAAGTTTGTTTGCAAGGAAGCGTGCGTGCGTGTAAGTTAGGAGAGTTGCTTTAACAGTTGACACGTATGCATGTGCGCGTGTGTAGTATTACCGCTTGCTTGCTTTCCTGTGCCACTCCGGCGAGTTCAACAGGTGATGTGATCACCCCAGAGCTATGATAAGAGGCTAAATTTCTGCCTGATGTTCACAGGACAGGAATCTCTGTAAGAAGACAACAATATATTGTTATTACAGTATTGTTACTAATCTTTACCGTTGATTAACTAAACCACAGTCTCAAGGCAATTTACGGGTAAGATGATTAAAAACACTTAAAAACACAAAAGTAACAAATGCTTTTAAAACATGACCTTGTAGATGTGTCTCTGGCTGTGTACTCACCATACTTTTGAAGCATATACACCCTGGGAACTGTAGTTTACCCCTCAGCTACAGTTCCCAGCACTCTTAACAAACTACAGCTCCCAAGCTTCTGGGGTGGGGGTTGCTTTAAAGGTACTGTGAGCCCTAGAACCAGCACGTTCAAAGCAAATGTCAAGCAAGGAGAATGTCTCAGTCATCTGCAGAGTCTGTAGTATCATTAGTATGCTTCCAGAGGGGAAAAGGTGGAGTCTCCAAGGCAGAGAGAATTACTTCAAAAGCACTTCTTGGGCTACACACACACTTAAAGCACCCTGGGAACTGTAGCTTATTATGGGTGCCGGGAACTGTAGTTCTCTGTGAGGCAAACTACAGTTCCTATTATCCTTAGGGGGAAAGCATGTATGGTGTATACACAGCCTTGGTTTACCTGCTCAGTGCCAGGGTTGCATCGCCAGAGCGAAAAAACAGACAATACCAGTGCATTAGTGGACGCTCCACACATCCTTCAGTTTTATTAGTTGTTCTGTGATGCTTCCCCAATGTTACCATGTTATTGCTGTTGAAATGCCCCCCCCCCTCTGTTATAGATTGGATTATTGCAATGTGGGTCTACTCTTAGGCCTGGTCTGGAAGTTCCACCGGTGCAGAATGCTACACCTAGACAGTTAGTGGGGATAAATTCTCACCAGCGCATAATTCCAAAGCTCAAAAGCTTGCGCTGACTGCCCATATGCTACTGGGGCGAGCTCTTTGCTTTTGTATTAATTTACAAGGCCCTTAGCCACCTGGGTCCAAGTTACCTTAGGGAACACCTGATCCCTTATATCCCTACCTGATCACAGAGGTCTCTGGGGGACACACTGTTCTTGCCCCCCCCCCATGGCTCAGATGCAGAGCGTGTTTAGTATTGTGGGCACAATTTTGTGGAATTCCCTTCCTGTTGAGGCCAGAGGCCCCCTCCCTGTTGAACCTCTGGCACCTACTGAATGCTCTTATTATTATTATTACAGCAGGCTAAATAAATAAATAAATAAATAAATAAATAAATAAATAATTTGTACACTGCTAATCTGACTGGATTGCCTCAGCCACTCTTGGCAGCTTCCAACATAAATAAAAACGTAACACAACATTACACATTAAAAGCCTTCCCTATTCAGGGCTGCCTTCAGATGTCTTCTAAAGATTATATAGCTACTCATTTTCTTGACATCTGATGGGACAGCATTCCATAGGGCGGGTGCCACCACCGAAAAGACCCTCTGCTTGGTTCTCCGTAGCTTCATTTCTTGCTGTGAGGGACCCCCCAGAAGGCCCTTAGAGCTAGATCTCAGTGTCTGGACTGAACGATGAAGGTGAAATCCTTCAATGGATTTTTAATTTTTTAAAAAAACTTTTTCTTTTCTCTCATTACCAATAAACTTATAACATACAGATTACATAAACATCTCTCCCTCCCCAATTTTGGACTTTCCTCGGCTTCCGTTCCTGATTTATTTACCTCCTTATATATTCTGCATTATATTTTGAATTATGGTGCTGGAGTAGACTCTTGGGAGTCCCATGAACTGCAAGAAGATCAAACCTATCCATTCTGAAGGAAATCAGCCCTGAGTGCTCACTGGAAGGACAGATCCTGAAGCTGAGGCTCCAATACTTTGGCCACCTCATGAGAAGAGAAGACTCCCTGGAAAAGACCCTGATGTTGGGAAAGATGGAGGGCACAAGGAGAAGGGGACAACAGAGGATGAGATGGTTGGACAGTGTTCTCGAAGCTACCAGCATGAGTTTGACCAAACTGCGGGAGGCAGTGGAAGACAGAAGTGCCTGGCGTGCTCTGGTCCATGGGGTCACGAAGAGTCGGACACGACTAAACGACTAAACAACATATATTCTGCTATCTTCTACAAATATCATACTTTTTCCTTTTATTACATTACCTATTCCCTATCCATAAAACTGTGAATGCTTATTTAAATCCTACCATCAGATCAATGTTCTTCCTTTGTTTCTGCAAATATAATATAAAAGGTTCCCACTCTTTTTCAAAATCCCTGTTGTCCTTTTCCCGAAGTCTGTGTGTCAGCTTCACCATCTCTGCATAACTCACCAGTTTTTTTTGCCATTGTTCTTTTGTTGGAATTTCTCCAGTCTTCCAATTCTGTGCTAGCAGTATTCTCGCTGCCGCCATTGCATACATAAATAGTGTCCTTTTTTCTTTTGGCAGGTCTTGCCCTAAAATGCCCAACAGGGAGGCTTCTGGTTGTTTAACAAATGTTATTTTAAACTTTTTAAAAAAAATTCATTGTAAATCATTTCCCAGTATACCTTAACCTTTTTACAATCCCACCACATATGACAAAAAGTCCCTTCAACCTCTTTACACCTCCAACATTCCCTCTGTTCATTTTTATATCTTCATATAATTTTCCTTTAACAATATACAATATCAAATTTACTTTCCAGAGTTTTGTCCAATCTACAAATTGTATGTTGTGGCCTATATCTTGTGCCCATTTAATTATTACTGATTTCACTTCCTCATTTTTCGTTTCCCATTCCAAAAGAATGTTATACATTTTCTTTTATAATTTTGTGTTCTCTTCTATTACAGTGGTACCTCGGGTTAAGTACTTAATTCGTTCCGGAGGTCCGTTCTTAACCTGAAACTGTTCTTAACCTGAAGCACCACTTTAGCTAATGGGGCCTCCTGCTGCCACCGTGCAGCTGGAGCATGATTTCTGTTCTCATCCTGAAGTAAAGTTCTTAACCCGAGGTAATATTTCTGGGTTAGCGGAGGCTGTAACCTGAAGCATCTGTAACCTGAAGCGTCTGGCCCCGGTGATTTCCCTGCCTTAGCTTGGTTTATTGCATCTATAATTTCCTGCATGGTTATTTCCTTCAATGGATGTTAGATTTTCTAATTTTAACTGATTTTTTTTTGTATCGTACAATAGAGACTGTTGTAGTCAAGGGATATGTAATTTGTTTAAATAAATATGATAACTAACATAGCACAACAAAAGTCGAACAAAACCCTAGGCTGTTTGTGTTTTGAAAAGCTGCAGGATTTCAGCAGGGGGCTATGGGACATGGCACAGATCGGAAATGCAGCAACATGTTCACCCTGGAACCTTTGCGAGTGTGAACAGCATCAAAAGTGGGATCATGTACAACCACTCCCCAATACTGCCCCAAGCGCAAATTGTCCTGAATGCCCACTGAGAAGGATATCTGAGGGGCCAGGGGTGTGAAAAGTAATACTGCTTGCAGACTTCACAAAGGGATCCAGTTGCCCACTGTGATAATGGGATGCAGGGCTACACAAGCCTTTGGCCTGATTCAGTAAGATGAGAGCCTGGATAGCTCCAGTTGGTTGGAGTGTGGTGCTGATAATGCCAAGGTTGCAGGTTTGATCCCCCTATGGGACAGCTGCATATTTCTGCATTGCAGGGGGCTGGACTAGATGATCCTCAGGATGATTCCAACTCTATGATTCTTCTGGCTGAACTGTTGACTTCTACCATTTTTGTTTCCCGCTCTCAGACTCCTGCCTCTACCACCCGGGTTTACCCATCTTCCATGATGCCTTGAAGGTGAGTTGGTTGAGCAGAGCAGGGCAATGGGTTGAAGATCATCACTGCTGTGCTACATCCTTGCATAGGATTGCGCAGGGTCTGACTGAGCAGTGGGGTCTGGAGAGACTGGCATAAGGCATGAGAATAGCAGGTTGTTCATCAGGTATGTGTGTGTGTATGGGAGGGGGGCATCCTGTTGCTTTACATTTTGGCTGGGCTTAGTAGCCCTTGGAATTCCTATCATACCACTTTAAACTGTCATGGCTCCCCCCCAAAGACCCCTGGGCACTGTAGTTTGTTAAGGGTGCTGACTGTGAGTTGTTAGGAGCAAGGGAGGATTTAGGGCTGTGCAAGGGAAGGAGAGAAGGAAAAGGCACTGGGCTTTGGAAAGGAGCCGTGAGACTCTGACAGTGTTTTAGAAGCCTCCCTTCTCTTTCCCAAAACCTAGTTAATGCATTCCCAACTTTGGGGTGCTATGGGAGCTTGGGAGGGCTCCAGGGCCCTGCCAGAACCTCATGCCTCTTTCCCAAAGCAGAACTGCCCCCTCACCCAGTTTTGTAAAAGCAGCATGAGGGCTGGCTGTGTGCAAATTTTGGCGCCATTCAAGTCTGCCAATGATAGAAGACCCCCTCCCTCACAGAGCTGCAGTTCTCAGGAACCTTAACTAGCTGCAGTTCCTGCAGTTCTCCAGGGAACTGTTCAATGTACGCTGAGGATGTGAACTTGGCTTTCTCGCTTCATGCTCCACGGCTGTGAATTAAGAGCATCTGTCCTGTGCCCACCATTTACTGTGAGGACTGGGGAACTGGAGGTATGAGTTTGCAAAAAATGCCCCTGTCCTCCCAGCATCAATGCTGCATTCTGGGACTTGTTGCCCAGCCCCCCTGGTGTTACTGGTGGTTAAAAAAGAAAACATGCCACTCCTCTAGCTGTAAAAGAGCACACAGGTTTTCCCCGCCAGACACCAGTATTAAATTTCTAGTTGCCTCTGGTAACCATTTGTGGGTTGCTGTGTTTGTGAAATGGAGGACTTACCCCTATGTTATTCCTCCCAGGGCTGGTCTTGCTGCAAGAAACGAACCACCGACTTCTCAGAATTCCTCTCCATAAAGGTGTGTTCTGTGCCCATTGGATCTTCCCCTTCACCCCATAGTGCGGGCTCCTGTGAGCCAAATGAGTTTTGACCAATCTCTGGTGTGCCACTTTTTTGGGTGAATTTCTTTGAACTGCATGAGCCCTATGTTGGAGGTTCAGGCGGATGTTCTGATGACCATTGCCTTTATGTAAATATCCAACCTGCTGACCCTTAGAGTCATAGGAAGCTGCCTTATACTCAGACAGACCATCTAGCTCAATATTGTCTACATGGATTGACAATGGCTCTCCAGGGATTAGGGATCTCTTTCAGCCTTACTTGGAGACACCAATGATGGAATCTGGGACTTTCTGCATGCAAAACAGATGCTCTGCCACTGAGCTATGGCCCCATCCCATCTCAAAGGCTTAGAGCAGGTAATTAACAACTGGAAAGCAGCCAAACAAGCACTAGCAAAACAGCTAAATTAAAATGGCTAGTTCAGCAAAGGTAGCAGATGGTGACATGTTATATTGACGAACACTGGATCAACCTGTCATGTCTTGAACATATAAAGCTGAGCTTTCCTAAATCAGGCCAACTGGACCACCTAGCCTAATATATTCTTTCCGCTTGGTAGTTTTGCAACTGAGATCCTTTTAGGGGGAAAATCATAGAATCATAGAGTTGAAAGAGACCACAAGGGCCATCGAGTCCAACCCCCTGCCAAGCAGGAAACACCATCAGAGCACTCCTGACATATGGTTGTCAAGCCTCTGCTTAAAGACCTCCAAAGAAGGAGACTCCACCACACTCCTTGGCAGCAAATTCCACTGTCAAACAGCTCTTACTGTCAGGAAGTTCTTCCTAATGTTTAGGTGGAATCTTCTTTCTTGTAGTTTGGATCCATTGCTCCGTGTCCGCTTCTCTGGAGCAGCAGAAAACAACCTTTCTCCCTCCTCTATGTGACAGGGGGGAGATGTTGGGAACTGAATTGGGATGTTCTGTGTGCAGAACAGGTGGTCTACCACAGAGCTATGGCCCCCACCTCCATCTCTTATGGCAGACACTCACATGAATGTGCTTGCAGATGTAAGCAGCCAGTGCATGGAATAGGAGAGCGCTCACTTTCAAGGGCAGGAGGGACCTTCCTCACAATATAAATGAGTGCTACTAATATGCTGTGGCAATGTGGCATATGGGCGTGCTCCTTTGCTTACAAGTACATGGACACATCATGTGCCTTCTGCAGAGGTATTTTGTAACATGTGAAGGGGCCCTTAGTGGGCCACTGGTTCCTACAGCTTTGGGCACTTCCAGACGACCTGTTTATTGAGCATTCCACCTGATTTGGTTATGGAGAGGTTCAAACTAGGGCTGGACGCTATGCATTTTGTCCCCAAAGGGCTGCACCAAAGGTTATCACAGCAATGAGAAGCCTCCAGAGCCAGAGGAGGCCTCGAGCGAGCCAAAGGTCAAGACAAGCACTGAGGTCATCATCCAGGGGCCAAAGTCAGCAGAGATGATGGAGCGTGAGAGGCCCAGGTGAGGTGGGGAGAAAGGGCAGGCCATTCTCCTGGGACCAGGGGCAACGGGTTAAAAAATTGCCTTGTACCATACCCTCCAACATTTATCCAATGAAAATAGAGATATCCTACTCAATAATAATGATAATGATACCCCACCATCTGATTCGGTTAGCCAACACATATAAAAACATAATAAAACATTAAATATTAAGAAAAACTTCCCTATACAGGTCTGCCTTCATATGTCTTTTAAACGTTGTATAGTTATCTCCATTTCGGGGGGGGGGGGTGTCACATAACTGAGCCAAAACCAACATTTCTCTGATGGAAATAGGGATGTCTTAAGGAAAAGCAGTACATTCCAGGATCAAAAACAAAACCAGCATGGCTTCTGTAAATCTGGGACCGTCCCTGGAAAAAAGGGACACTTCAGGGTCTGTTATACTGAGCCAGACCATTGGGCCATCCAGCTCAGTTTCATCTATCCTGATAGACAGCATCTGTCCAGGGCATTGAGCAGAGACATTCCCAGCCCTACCTGGAGCTGCCATTTGGGGCTGAACCTGGGACCTTCTGCATGCAAAGCAGACGCTCTGCTACTGAGCTACAGGCTCTTGCTGGATCAAACCAAGAGTCCCTCTAGTCTAGCCTACTGCTCCCCTCGATGGCTAGCCAGATGCCTCTTGCAACCCCCCCCCCAAGGAGACACTGAAGGCGGCATCCCTTCCTTGTTGTATGCCCCAGTGTCTGCCACTGAGAGGCAGACTGCCTCCAGGTGTGAAGGCCCCATTTTGGTGCTAATTCCTGTTTAAAGCCCTGGGGCCTTGTGGCAGGGAATTCCACAGGTGAACTGTGTATTTTGTGAAGGGGGTGGCACATGGTGAAAACAGCAGGGTCCCCACCTTCTTGGAACCCTGTTTCAGATGAAGCTTGGCAGTAACTCTGAATCTTCATATATAATCAAATCTCTTTTGTTTTTTATTTTGTTAATGTTCTCCAGTTCTGATGAGCCTAAACAGCTGCTGCCTGTGAAAGTGTCCGGATCTCTGGCGCAGGCCCTGAGCAAGCTGGATTTGACCCGCAAGGACCACCCGCCAGTTCAAGACTCAGCAGACACCCGTAAGAGCCTTGCTGGTTTGGGAGGGTGAGGTGGGAAATAACTACAAAGGCGTACAGGACAGGTATTGTACTTGGAAAGGATTCCCCCAAGTTTTGGTGCCTGCAGGCATATTTGGAAATCTAAGAAACTGTTGTGGGCATTCCAAAATACCCCATTCACAGAATAAAAACAAACAATGTCCAGAATCCCCTCTCAAAAACAGACAAAACTCACCCCCCCAAAGAAACAAATAATACTGCATCTGCAGCAAATGTTTAAAGCACATTTGACACATGTTTAAAGCACATGGCTCTCCCCAGAGAATCTTTGGAATGGTAGATTACCCTTCCCCCAAAGCTATAATTCCCAGCACCCTTAACAAACTACAGTTCCCAGTATTCTTTGTGGGAAAGCTATGCACTTTAAATATATGGTGGAGGTGCGGCAGGGGGCTCCCCCATCTTGTTTAAGGCCCAAGGTCAAGAAGTCCAAGCAGTTGAGCAACCAGATGTTAGAAAATCTGAGCTGGGTTCCCTTTCTGCTACAAGCGGGAGCCTGCGGTGGCTACCTGTTGCTCTGCTGGATAAAAATGTAAACTCTTGGTATCCAGTACAGCACTGAGCAATAGAACATGAGCTTTATTACAGGGGTGTTTGGGGTTGCTGCCTTTGTGCTGAGCATCGACAGGCTCACCTGCCCACCTCCCTCTTTATGGGTCTGATAGCAGTGCACAGCAAATCAGTCACCCAGATCTACGAGCTCAGGGCTGTTAGTTAGCATAGGATCTCCCTGGACTTTAATCAACCGCAGTGGATTGCACTTTGCAGAGTCAACAGGGCTAAGCTCCTAGAAGTGGGGGGGGCTGTCATTTGGGGGTTTGCAAAGTGCCCTCAAGATGTTTGCCTGACTTTGCATTTGTGCCTCCCCACAACAGCTTCCCTGGAGGTGAGCGCTGGCACCACCTGCAAGAACTCTGGCTGCAAGGCGGTGAGTCCTCCCTTTCTAAACTTCCGGCATGTCTCCTCAAGCCTGTGCTCTCTTTCCATGAGAGTTTTCTCAGATTTCCAGTACTGCCCCCCCCCACCGCTGTTCATTTACACCCTCTGCTCTGAGACTTTGCATCTCTGATGTGAACTTCTGACCAAGCCTTAAGGCAACCTACCCCAGCCACACATTTTGGACTACTGCCCCCATGGTTCCCAGCCGTCATTGTCAGCTGTAGTTCAACATTTGGAAGAGCACCAGGTTGGGGGAGATTGCTATACCCTGTCTGATTGTGAAAGGATGGGGTTTCTGGGATATTTATCTAGCATGGAATTTAGAGCTGAGGATGAGCCAGTTCACATACATTTCACAGAACCAGGGAAAGGTGTGGCTGGCGCTCATGGGAGTTGTAGTCTGACCACATCTAGAGGGCGCCAAGTTTATCTATTTATTTGCTGTATTCACATCCCACCTCTTTCTCCAAGTTGCTCAAGGCAGCTTACGTGGTCCCCCCCTCCATTTAATCCCCACAACAACCCTGTGAGGTAGGTTAGGCTGAGAGGTAGGGAGTGGCCCAGAGCTACTCGGTGAGCTTCATGGCAAAATTGGCCTTTGAACCTGGTCCCCACCTAGTCCGGTGCTCTAACTGCTATACCACACAGTCTCTTGTGGTAGTTGCAGTCCAGCGTTTGGAGGGTACAACATTGAGGAAGGTTGCCTCAAGCCTAGAGCCCAATCTGTGGAGGCTGCTCAGTTTCCTCTTCCTAGGTCTCAATGCAGTAGGTCAGCAGCAGGAAGGATGGGGACAGAGGTGGAATTTCTTGCTTCTGTCTTTCATTGGCTCTGGCGCCACCTACGGTTGGGCTCCATCCCACCAGCCAATCCCAAAGGATACCAGCCACCACTGGCCTTGATCCATGGTTTCTCCACTCCAAACAAGATTCCTGCTGGGAAATGGAGCCCACGGCTGTGGCTGGTGCACCAGGAAGCAAAGGGTGGGCCTGGGGCTTCTCTGGCCAGCAGAGAGATGGTTTGGCCGCCTCTGTCTCCCGCAAGGCTGCTTGGCTGACCTTTCTGCCCTGGCTTATCTTCCAGGTTTACCAGGGAGAAGAAAGCGATAGGGAGACCTGCACATTCCACCCTGGGGTGCCTGTCTTCCACGAAGGGTAAGGCGTAATTCCTCCAGCCCTGCCTGTGGGATCATGGGGTGCTTCGTCTCCCATGTTCAACCCCTGCTGGCCAGCTGGAGGACGGTTTCTCTTTGTCAGCAGTTGTGTTCTGGTGCACAGGCTATTCTGTTCCTGCACTGTGCTTTGCAGGGTGCAATACCCTTGGAGCTCTTTTATCACACTCGTACAGCTCGAGCAGGTCGTTCCAGGGTGCGGAATCAAGCACACAGCACTGGACCCCCATCCATATCTGGCAAAATCCAGGACTCCTCCCCCAAATACTTCTGCTTAATAGAGCTCACCTCATGCACATGCTTTCCCTGTGCTCACTCCAGTCAATCAAGCTTCTGCCTCCCCCCATCCTGTAGATTCTAGTGAGGATGATGCATTCCAAGGCAGCTTGTGACAAAAAGTAGCCTAAATGCCCATTAGAGCTCATTGTTCCCCATCAGTGAAAAGCCCAAAGTTGTCACAAAATAATTGGACGTTTTTGAGCTATTTTTTGAGGGACATGGGCAAGAACAACACCACTGACATCAGTTGCCATACATGCAGATTTTCCTGAACATTTAGCTGATTTCCGTCCAGATTCTGCTTTCGGCTGCAGTATTCTGTGCGTGACATATGGCAACCCAACATAAGAAGAGCCGGCATTCTGTTCTCACGGTGGCCAACCAGATGCCCCTTTGGGAAACCTGCAAACACCCCTCCTTCCTGAAGTTTCCAGCAACTGATATTCAGAAGCATTGCTGCCTCCAGCTGTGGAGGCAGAGCATAGCCTCCATCATGGCTGGAAGCCCTTGATAGCTTTACCCTCTTCCATGAATTTTTTCAATCTTCTTTTAAAGCCACCCAAGTCCATGACCATCCCTGCCTCCTGTGGGAATGAGTTCTTTAGTTTAACTAAGTGCTGTGTGTGTATATGTCCCTCCAGTCTTCCAATCTTCTGTTGGCAACCAGACAGCTTAGGAACAATTTGCTACACTCAAATAGCCAAAGTAGGATCAAGGCAAGAATTCAGGGATGGCTTAATTCTCAGCCTCTTTCCTGTGCTTCTCTCTCCTCTCGGTTAATTTGATCCCCCACCCTCCCAGCATGAAATACTGGAGCTGCTGTGGAATGAAAACCACCGACTTCACAGCATTCCTGGAGCAAAAGGGTTGCAGCCGAGGGAAGCACACCTGGGTGAAGAAGCAGGTGAGGAACACATGCTCCTCTGGTCCCCTGTTAGGGATGGGCAAATCTCCCCATTTCAGTTTTCTCAGTCTCTCTCCCCTCTCCTCCCTCCGTTTCTTAAATTCAGCTCCCCACATGTCCGCAGAAATTTCTGGATTTTTAAAAATCCCCATTAAAATTAATCAGTGGGCTGGTGTGAATTTCTCCTAACAAACCTATTTTTGCATGTGGTTTTGAGCAATGCACACATTTCTGCAAGGTGTTTTGATGGGATTTCATGCTTTGTTCTCACATATATACAGTGGTACCTCGGGTTACATATGCTTCAGGTTACAGACTCCACTAACCCAGAAATATTACCTCGGGTTAAGAACTTTGCTTCAGGATGAGAACAGAAATTGCGCCGTGGTGGCAGCGGGAGGCCCCATTAGCTAAAGTGGTACCTCAGGTTAAGAACAGTTTCAGGTTAAGAACGGACATCCAGAACGAATTAAGTTCTTAACTTGAGGTACCACTGTACTTGGAAGTGCTGGTCATTCACTTCTTCCCCACGACCTTCACACACACAAAGTAATCCATTAAGGGAGAAAGAGAGCCTGCACCTTAAGTGAGTTAATAGTATGAGATGTATTTGAATGTTGCACGTGATGGTGAAAGTAGATGTGATGTAGGAGGGTTGTGATAAGACTATATCAGGGGGGAAAAGAATAGGCCCCATTAGCTAAAGTGGTGCTTCAGGTTAAGAACGGATCACTGGAACGAATTAAGAACTTAACCCGAGGCACCACTGTACATGCATTTTGACACATACTTGCCCCTCTTAAGCACATTGCTTGGCTGGAGAAATGCTTTGCAAAATGTGAAGTTCACATTTGAAGGATAGCTGTGTTCTAGTTCAGGAATTGGGTTGAGAAGTGCAAATTAGGTTAGTTTCTCATTAAAATGCAAAAAAAGAAAGAAAGAAAGAAAGAAAGAAAGAAAGAAAGAAAGAAAGAAAGAAAATTATCCCCCTCCTCTGCTTGTCAACCACCTTAGTGTGCTTACTGGGCTTCCTATGAAAAGGGGCTCCTTGCCTGTCTTCACCCTTGCTTTGCAGCTAAGATACCCTCCCCCCACCAACCTTTCAAGGCCCACCTGCCTTGAGGGAAGTGGCTGCTCCATAAATAGGAAGTGGGCAGGTGGGAATGTTAACTGGCTCTTTTTGGCAGCAGGACAAGAAGTTGGTCTCTTGCCGGCAGGACTGGCACCAAACCGGCAGCCAAGTGGTGGTGACCATCTATGCCAAGACCCCTCTGCCAAATCTCAGCTCTGTGAAGGCCAACCGCACAACGGTAAGGAAGGGCAGACAGTGCCCTGAGGAGGGCTATCTGCCCCTTGGAGCAACCTTGGCGCTGCTGAGTGCAGTGCTGGCCTGCATGGCGAATGTGAGATCATTGTCTTCTCCAAAATGAGATGGGTGTGGTCAGTGCTATTTTTCTAGAAAAAGAGGTGCTGGAACTCACCATGAACGCCTGCCTTTTTTCTCTTATAATGGCAATGGCGCCCATCTGAGAGGTGCCAGAACTGAGTTCTGGTGAGTTCCAGCTGGAAAAAAAAGCCCTGGGAGTGGCAGTGGGGGTCCTACAGCAGGACAAAATTGTACTGAAGTTGCCTCCTCTTTTTATCCCCCTTCCTGCAGCTGGACATTCATATTACTTTCGAAGGAGATAAGGTTTTCCAGGCAGAGTTGGATCTCTGGGGGGTAAGTTTTGGGTTGCTTCACTTGGTAACAAACTATAATTTAAAAAAAATATGAAAAAATATGTGGGACGGGGCCTGTGTTGAGGGTGCAATGACAGCTAAAGCTATTGAATTCCTACTCCATGAACAGCTGTTAAACACACAGGAAAAATACAGTTACCTTGCAGTTCCACAATTTGGCTACAGTGGGGAAGCCTAAACATGCCCTCCACTCGCATAGCAGACCTTATAGCATGGCACAGCTATAAACATGCTGCCTAGTGTGTCCAGTCATTGGATCCCTCCTTCTTTCCCTCAGAGGTTCTCCTCTGCCTGCAGCCAAAGGTTCCAGAAGCCATGATGCTGGCTCCTACAAGAGGCTACTAGCCGTGATGACTGCCCTCCGATAATCTGCTGCCTGAAGCAGTTGCCTTCCTTTGCCTAACGTTAGGGCCAGCTCTATACCATACTATGCCTTGGCTCTGTGACAGCAGAGAGTCAGAGCAGTATTCATTAAATGGCACTCTTCTCCTCTCCAGGTCATCAATGTGGAGAAGAGCTTTTTGAACATGTTGCCCTCCAAAGTGGAAATTACCCTGAAGAAGGAAAATGCTGTCACCTGGGCTAGGCTGGAGCACCCCCAGGGCAAATCACAAATGTTGCGGCAGCAGCAGCAGCTGGAGACAGACAGCTTGGAAAGCCAGAAAGCCAGAGGAGCTCATCTGGAAGAGGAGTCCGAGGACAGCTTGAGCTGGTCAGAGGAGGAGGAGGAGGAGGAATGGGAGGAAGGAGAGAAGAGCCAAGCCCCCCCTGCTAGCCACGACTCTGATGGGAAGTGAGTCGCAGCTGAGTGCTGCAGCCTGTGGAATTGGGAATGGGCTGGACTGTTCCCAGCTCTGATCTGTGTTGCTGAAAACAGGGGCACCAACCGGGTGCTACAGGACGAATGCCCACTGTTTGCCAGGGACAGACTATGCCTGATGCTCCTCCTCTTCTGTCCAGGGCTGCAGAGCTGTCTGGATTGGGATGCAGGTGAAGGGAGGTGTGTGTGTGGGGGGCATATCCAGGGTGGTGGGAACTGGTGTATGGAATTTCCCCATCCCCTCTTTTGTTTGTGTCTCTGTTGCTGCATCTCATTCATGGAATAAGAAACTTTCTTCAATAAAAAGGAAGATGAAAAGTATACTATGAAAGTACCACCGTCTTGGGCAGTGTTTTTGTGGTTGTGTTTGACTCTTGGGAGATTGTGCTTGGCTCAGGGTTGGGGGTGAGGGGAACATAGGAAGCTGACTTCTAGCTCAGTCTTTGTCCATGCTGGCAGTGATAAGAATTGCCGGTCTGTTAAGTGCCGTTAAGACTCTTTGCGCTTGAGTATGGCATCGAAAGACTGCACTCTGCTGTTTAATTCATTAAGAGACCAATATAAGCTGCAGCCTCTGGGCGTTAGGAAAACAAGAAACTGGCTTTATACAGAATCAGACCATTAGATTACCTTGCCCAGTATTGTCCAGCCTGACTGGCAACAGCTATCCAGAGTCTGAGGCAGGGGATCTTTCCAACCCTACCTGGAGAAATGAGGGACTGGACCTGGGAGCTTCTGCATGCAAGCAGATGCTCCAAGACTGAGTCATAGTCCTTCTAGGCTTTGTGTGGGTTTCCATTTCTGAATTGGGGTTGCCTTCACATACCTGCTCTGGACAAGGCACAGCATCATTCAGACAATTCAGAGCAAGCAAAGGAAAAGTAATTCTTCACATAGTGCACAGTTGAACTATGGGATTGGCTCTCATTAGATGCAATGGTGGCCACCAGCTTAGGTGACTTTCAAAGGAAATCAGAACTCCATGGAAAAGGAGGCTGTCAATAGCCATGATGTGTTGTCCCTCCACTGTAAGAGGCAGTATACCTGTGACTTGCTGGGAGTCACAAGTGGGAAGAGTGCTGTTGTGCTCAGGTTGCACTTTCAGGCTTCCCCCTGTGGCATCCAGCTGGCCACAGTGACAGCAGGACTCTGGGCTACATGGACCTTGGGACTGATGCAGCAGCCAGTCTCTTCTGGTGCTCCTACCATTTTCAGAAAGGGAAAGGATGTAGAAGGAGCAGAAGCAAGGGAAATGTATGTTTGCCCCTAGCAGAATTTTGATCCACCTGAACAGTTTCAGGTGTTGGAGGGAATTTTTGGAGGTGTTGAAGCTGTGCAAGGGTCAGTTTGCAGGCTTGGAGAAGTGGTGATAATAACTATCCATTGAAATGACTACTTCGCAGAGTTGGAAAACGAGAACAGCCTGATGCCAGGGTGGAGAACACCTTTCTCAAATACCTACCTTCTTGGCATGTGCCAATGGTGGGCTCGGCCAGAGGCAAAACTGGGCAGACCAATTAATGTAAATTTTATCTTCGCACAGTAGGCTTGCTTGTGCACACACTTTCTCCTCCATCCAGGCATGCAAGAAGCATTATCAAACTTCATTGTAGCAATCAGGCCAGGCAAAAGGACTCTATGAAGGTGCAAAGCAGGGCCAGTAGAGGATGTCTGTGTGTGATGGGGGAGGGGCTGTAGAAAGTCCCAAGGGGGCTGGAGAGCTGCATTCAGCCCCTGAAACTGAGCCCCCTACCCTGACCTACATAGAAACTAGGAGAAGAGTATGCTATGTCTGTTCTGAGCTGCAGGCCCAAAGTGGTTTGATGCAGGGATACTAAAGAAGGATGGAGACAACTCCAGAATGGCCTGTTCTAAGTGCTTTATTAAAAGAAAGGTATAAACTCACAACACAGCATGCAGAGCCTCACAGTCTTTACAGACATGGGATGGAAACAGCAACAGAGAGAGGTCATCATGACCTGCCTGCAAAGTGCTAATATGCTAAGCATTACTTACACAAAAGACAGCTTGCGTCAATTTGTCCAGAACCTCCCCTCACACCTGGCTGGTGAGGCCATAGGTGGCAACTGTCCAAAGCTTCTCCCCTCTCTGGGCCTAGAGCCCAACATCCCAAGGTCCGCAGATAAGCGCAGCATCAAAGCAAATTCATTAGTATACATCAAAGCAAGCTCGTTAGCATACATCAAAGCAAGGGAACATAAACATATATGAGCTCATTCTTGCAAAGACTACCAATTAATTGTAGGGTTATCCTGAATACCAAGATGGCGTTTGCAGAGCTTCTGGGAAATTTCACCTTTGGTTCAATACAGTGTCCTTCAGGCACATGGTGACCTGTGAGAATTCTGGAGTTCCTGGAAGCAGGTTGCCAAGGAACAAAGCCTGCCTGCCTGCGTGGCCATGGGCGATATGACAAGTAAGGTAACACCTTTCAAGGTATTACCTTGAAAGTATTACCTTGAAAGTATTACCTTGAAAGTGCTATGTTCTGGAAGTGGTATGTCATAAGAGAGCATATCCTCGTTAGCTTTTGCAAGAGCTGTTGTTTTCAGCAGGCTGGCCACAAATTTGTGCTCTTTTCCCTGTCACCATCTCAACTTTAGCTAGCTTTTCATTTTCCCTGATGGGAAACAATGTGTCACTCAGAAAGCACGCATAAGTAGCCCAATAGCATGCATCTGGGCTGATATGGGGCAGCAGCTGCTTGACACAACATCTTGTGATCTCCCAACAAACAAAGCAGAATGAATGCTTAAGAAATATCTGATGTCATCTAATCTCCCTGCAAAGAAAGCAGGATGAATACTCAATAAGCAGATAACCTGGAAACTACCTCAGAGAGGTACCAGCTCTGGATGAAAAGGTGCTAGGGATTGAACCAGGAACATTTTGAATGCAAAAATATGTGCTTTCTACCACCTTGTTCTCCTGTGGCCTAGTATGAGTGAATCACTGGATGGCCACAGCTGCTGGGCGCCAGCATGTAGAAGTATAGGAAGTGTGAATGGAAATGCTTTATGTTCCCAGGTCCATGCAGGAATATACACGTTGCCTCTGTTCTGCCATACCAGTGACATCATGCTTTGGTGCTTGAATTGTCTACTGGAACTAAGAAATCAGGGTGATAAATGAATGTCTGCCTTAACTGCATGAAATGCAGAAAAACACAGGCGGTGATAATTATGTAACATAAGCAAGTTGTTGATAACACAGGCATTCTGGCATTGACAAGGAAATGAACAAATATTAATTAAACATCCTTTATCTCGATTCAATCAGATGTGATAGTGTGGAACCTCTTGATAGCTTGTAACTCAGCAGTTTCATATTGCAGCCTCCTATTTAAATTGCTCTAGGATGAGCTCTCTAGAATCACTTACAGAAAGAACTGGAAGGTTGAAATGTTCCCCCCAAAGGGCTTTTAAATATTGTCATACCTGATGCCAAAATTTGTGACCATTAATTTTTTTCCACAGAACATAGCTGGCAGATGATAGCATGCATGACATTGGAAGATGAGGTGATTGAACCCCAGATGTTGTGAATGGACGAGGGTGTTCAGGCATATGTCCCTAGAGAGTAAGAGTGTAACCCTAACCCCTATTTAGTAAAGGTAACGGGACCCCTGACCATTAGGTCCAGTCGTGGCCGACTCTGGGGTTGCGCCGCTCATCTCGCTTTACTGGCCGAGGGAGCCGGTGTACAGCTTCCGGGTCATGTGGCCAGCATGACTAAGTCGCTTCTGGTGAACCAGAGCAGTGCACGGAAATGCCATTTACCTTCCCGCCGGAGTGGTACCTTTTTATCTACTTGCACTTTGACGTGCTTTCAAACTGCTAGGTTGGCAGGAGCAGGGACCGAGCAACGGGAGCTCACCCCGTCACGGGGATTCGAACCGCCGACCTTCTGATCGGCAAGCCCTAGGCTCTGTGGTTTAACCTGCAGCACCACCTGCATTCCAACACCCCACTGAATTCAATAGGACTTACTTCTGAGTACAGTGGTACCTCGGGTTAAGTACTTAATTTGTTCCGGAGGTCATTCTGGAGGTCCGTTCTTAACCTGAAACTGTTCTTAACCTAAAGACCACTTTAGCTAATGGGGCCTCCCACTGCTGCCGCACCGCCGGAGCATGATTTCTGTTCTCATCCTGAAGCAAAGTTCTTAACCCGAGGTACTATTTCTAGGTTAGTGCAGTCTGTAACCTGAAGCGTATGTAACCTGAAGCGTATGTAACCCGAGGTACCACTGTATACATTATTTGGATTGTGTGGTCACCCTCTCTGAACTTAGGGGTCATTCCTTCTGAGTAAATGAGTAATGGGGCAGGGATGCATGATGTTCGTGCTGCTGATTTCATGTATGGTCTCAAAAACCTCAGCCATCACCTCAGTCGAAACTGGCCTAAGGTCACACAGGCTTGTCTTATTCCTAGGGCTGTCATCTGAGTGGAGAAATTCCTTCTTAACTGATTCATCACATGTGTTTTTAGCTGATGAATTGATCAAATTAATGATTTGATCTTGATTTAATATTTGTATTCTGCTTTTCCAACAACAAAATGTTGAGCTCAAAGCTGTTATTGTCGGCATCCATCAGTCTTGCAAGACAATGGAAAAATGTGCCATTAAGGGTAAAGTCTAAGCACTGGAGAATTACAGCACCTGCTATGGCTGCAGAGAGCGATACGGTAGAGACATGTGTTGTTGCAGGTGGGGCAGATGAAGGTGTCTGATTGTGTTGCTGCATCTGCAGCAAGGCGTTTCTTCTCTCTGCGCTCCTCCCAGCAGCCATTCCTCCCCTAGGCACTGTTCTGGATACATGACCTGACTGTCTCCAGGCACTGTGGCCGTCGTCTGCAAGGGATCCCCACATGACAGTGTCAATGGCAGCTCACAATAATCGCCACAGCACTGCACACACACATTGTAAACACTATAACATTGAATACAGTAACATATAAATAACTCGATGATAAATTCATCAGCAATTCAGTAAAATCACAATAATTCAAAATATTAGAAAGAGCTGCTGAGCTGTGCCAGGCGACCTCCTCTCTTGGGGAAGAGGCTTCTTTCCCCCCTCAGTGGGCAGGCACAACTCTCTACGTTTCCAAACCAGACTTAATGCCTGCAACCGTTTTTTGTTTTTCCAAATCTCCACAACCTCCTTGCGAGGTAGGCTAGCTAATCCCCTCTTTCAGTCTGGGAAGCCGCGGAAACTACATCTCCCATCAACCCCAGTCGCTGGCCACGGAAGCCTCCCCTACGCAAGGAAAACCATAGACAGAGGGGGGGGGAGAGAGAGGCCGGAAGTCAGCCCTGAGCGGACGCCGGAGGAAGCTCGGCTGGCTCCCGGCCACCGTAGGTTCGAGCTGTGTGTGTGTGTGTATGTGTGCCCGGCGGGCCGTTCCGAAAAGGAGGGCGGGCAGCGCGCGCGTGCGCAGAATCGAGGCCGGGCTGCGGCGGAGGTGTGGGGGCGGTTTCCCTCAGCCGGATACAGCTTCTCTTCGGCCGGCGGCGGTTGCAGCTGACGGGAGAGAGCGAGCGAGAGAGAGCAGGGGGGACCCCAAGGTAAGACCCGGAGCCCCAGGCCGGCTTCCCCTCGCGAAGCAGGGGGTTCGGAGGGTGGGGGTGGGGGGAGCGCTTGCTTCAGGCTGTGTGGCCGCCGCCCTCAGGCCTGACAGGATGGGGGAGGGGGGCTATTTTAAAATCTCTTGCGGGCTCAGAGAAGCCTCCGGGGGCTCCGGGGGGTGGGCACGATGAGGAAGGGCCCCCCCCACCCAGTGTCTGAGCACCTTCCTTGCAAGCAGAGGAAGACTGGGAATCGCCTCTCTGGAGGCAGGGCTGCTGCCAGTCAGTGCAAGGCAATGCTGGAGGAGAAGGGCCCAGTAGTCAGAGTGCCGGGGGGGGGGGGGCGAGACGGCTTGGTGTAATCTGTGGCCACCGTTTCAGCCCCCGCTGGCAATCGCCAAGAGGAAGCGGGGAGGGGGGGGGAAATCTGATTGATTGCTGCCGGTCTGTGCGGGCCCTGCTGAGCTAGATGGGGTGAATGGTCACGTTCAGGGCAAAGGGGGCTTGCTGCCGTCTGTATGGGGAGGCTGGTGGGGTAGCTCAGCTGGGAGAGCCTTAAGACCTTTACTCTCAGCTCGACGGACTGTAAATGAGAAATGATGCGGCAACGCGAGGAAAAGGATGGCGATCGTGTGTTCGGGACAGGAGCGAAAAACGCGATTTTAAGAAATTGTATTGCATTAATTTGGTTTGGTTTGGTTTGTAATCGTTTGGGAAATTAATAAAAAATAATTCTGGGGGGGCGGAAGACTCTTCATCTCAGAGCTGTGGGTTCGAGCCCCATGTCGGGCAAAGGATTCCTGCATTGCTGCAGGGGGTTGCAATCACTACATGGGTTAGTTGGTCTCTTCCAACTCTACAGTTCTGTGAAAAACCCAGCAAAAATCAAGGTCTGGGGCTTGGAGAAGGGCTTTGGCATCTGCTTTGCATGCAGCTTCAATCCTCCACTCCACCAGGGAGGGCTGGGAATGTACCAGGCCTGGAATCCTGTAGATCTGCCGCCAGCCAGTACCTTCTTGCTGGGCCAGCCTTAGGCCTGTGACAGAGTGGGCAGAGTAAGAATTGGCCTGACTCTGTATAAGGCAGTTTCCTCTGTTCATTAGCAGTATCAGTAGGGGGGAAAGAGTTTGCTTTTGATCCCTGAGATCTCCAGGTGGGGCTAGGAGAGGACCCTGCCTTAAATCCCAGAGAGCTGCTGCCTGTCAGTGCAGACAAAACTGAACTTGCTGTGATTCATGTTGACTAGATCAGAGGCAAGCAGTTGAACTGGTTCACCACTGCGGCGTAACTTTGAAAATAAATCATGAACTTGGAGGCTGCTATGAAATTTCATATTAATTAGCAGGTAAAAGAGATGTAGCTCAGTGGTAGGACATCTGCTTTGCATGCAGAAGGTCCCTTGTTCAATCCCTGCTTCTCCACAGAGTCTTGAGAATGATCCTTGCCTGAAACTCTGGAAGCTGCTGTACGTCAGAGTGGACAGTGCTGGGCTAGGTTCTTAATGGTTTGACTGTATAAAGCCAGTGCTTGTTTCCCTAATGTCCAGAGGCTGCAGTTTATATTGGTCTTTTAACCAATGAAAGTTTCTCCCAAAACTGCAGAATGTAGTCTTTGGATATCATGCTCAAATAACAGAGTCTTGTAGCAGCTTGAAGACTGACAAATCTTACTGTGACATAAATGTCACTGAGCTACAATCTGCTTCATCAGATGCATGAAGCATAATCCTGAGTTCCAGGTATATATTATGTTTGTCCTTCATCTCTGTTGGTCTCTATGCTCACCCACCCACCTTGTTTTGGATAAGGTCCAGCTTGAAGAAGTTGAGAAAAATAACAAGGGAGGAGCTGGGGAGAAGAGAGAGCAATATTGTTAAAGCCCCAGAGTTTTCTATTTGTAATAGACATTAACACTTTCTGCTGTTGTAAGCTGCAGAATTTGTGCCTTCAACATTATGCACTTCTACTTCTCTCTCTCTTCTCCCCCTCTGCAAACATTTTAACATTTTCCTGACAGTTCTGGAGAATTTGGGAACTTGTTCTCTACATGGACACCTTTTTATTGATCCTAATAAAGCTGTTACCCACCTGAGGTCTTTTGTTGCATTTCTAATAGGCTTTGAAAAATGTTCTAATAAAGGGGACCAAAAGATACTGTTGGTGATGGTGGAGAAGAGGGGAGGTCTTCATCTTTATTAACTGTGGGTGGGGGGGACCGTTGATCAAATGCATTGACTAGAGTTGCCAGCTGACCAACTTGGCCTGCTCCTTGGTCTGTGTATCTGAAGAAGTGTGCATGCACATGAAAGCTCATACCAAGAACTAACTTAGTTGGTCTTTAAGGTGCTACTGGAAGGATTTTTTTTATTTTGACTATGGCAGACCAACACGGCTACCTATCTGTAACTTGGTCTGCTCCTGTGCTTGTACAGCAGCCAGAGGTGCAGAAATTAACAGGTAAAACTTTTCCTAGAGAAATTAAATTGCTGTGATTTGTGCATCAAACTGTTAGTAAACATGCCGAAGTAGGTTTAGAGAAAAGTTGGCCACCTGCAATGCATTTTGGGTGCTGCAGAGATGCTTAGCAAGGCATCCGTCAGTGTTAGAAACTGAAATATGAAAGCTAGGAGCTAAATGGCACCTTAAACCTAAGTTACAGGCACAACAAAGAAATGTCTAGGCACACTTTTTTTAAATAACAAGAATACAAAGCTGAAAATGAATAAACTGCAGCTAAAATATTATGTTCATTTTTCATATGATTTAGTCCTTCTGCCCACCTCCCTAATATTCTTAAGAGGGTCTCTCTTCCAGTCTTCAAAGAGTAGCTGGAAGTGGGGAGGCAGAAAACGCTCCTCCTTTTCTTCCATTCTGCAGTTTTAATCTGAAATCTTAGGTGCAGTACTGCGTCCAGAGCTCAGAAACTGCTCACACTAATGAAATTCCCTGTCGCAAAATGCGCCTAGAACAATGGGAGTTTCGAACACTGGCACCCACTCAGGGCTTCTTTTTTCTAAGGTAGGATTGGTCTTCCCCTTGCTCTTTGGCAGCTCTTGCATTCCTTGTTACACAGCTGCATGATCCAGAGATGGTTTTGCTTGTGGATGAGAGGCCAGAGCACAAGCAGTGAGGCATGGCTGCTGCTTCTCCACCCAGCTTGTGTACCTCCCTTGGGCATAAGGCTGCTTTCTTTCTTTCTGGTGGCTTGCCAGCTAGACTTTGTTCAAGTGTGTCAAATTGAACTGGTGATCACGTGACGCTTTTGTCCCACCCACAAAGGGTGCTTGGGACTTGGTAACCCTTCTATGATCTACCCCCAACTCCACGCTCTGTCATTTAAATTTCAGAACTGGCACTCTCTTACACTGGCTGCTTCCATATAGTCTGGTAGCATCAAATTGTCTTTTATTTTATTGATCCAGTAAGCAGACATCACATTAAAACTTGTATATCAGCTTACAGAAACAGGATGCAGAGTTGTCAAAATATTGATTTTATATTTAATTGGATAATTTTTCTGCTTTCATCTGAATTTAGCTACAATTTATGTAGGAATCTTAATGACACAGTGTGCGCATACACCCTCCTTCCCAACTCCTTTTCAATATGGCTTGAATATGGCTAGCACATAGGGGGACATGTGTGAGCAGCAAATCCTTTGTATGCACAATCTGTGGTGGGGCTCCTCTCACCTTGCAGCAGCAAATGCAAAGCTGCTTGCCATGTACAGCAACCACTGGGGAGGACTGAAGCAGAGTGGGTGAGGAAGTGGTTTTTTGTACAATGTATCTGAATTGACTGTTTACAGTTTGTCACCTTATCTCTCCCTGGAGGTGTGGCAGCTTTTGACAGCATATTATGTGCCTTGCAGGGAGGGTGTTTGGGATACCAGGCTGATCTGAACTCACAGTCATTGCTGCAGTTTGAGCTGCTGACATTAGTGAGGATGGAATAGCCGGGGAAAGTGAGGGCTGTTGGAGCTTGGGTCCTGCTGCACATGCAGTTTTGCTACCAGGGCGTTGCTCCTATCTGGACACCCTGGCTCCATAACCCAGCACTCTCTTCCTTCTAGCAGGAAGCAGACAAAACTGATCTTGTGACACTATTGTTACAGTTATGTTTTCAAATGTAATCTTCAAAGCTATATTGAATATCTATACAAGTCACTGCTATATTGTCCTTGCAGTGCATCATGGAATACTGTTTTTTGGCGTGTGGGGTATGGGGGGAGAAGTCTGTGCATTATAGAGATGTGATGAATGAAAGACATTTGCTGGGGAAAGTGAATGAGTTGGTAAAGATGCTTTGTAGGATGTGATTTGTAAATGAAATAAATAATTTATAATAAAAAAATAGATGCTGGTTATAAACTGTTAGCCTTAGATAAAGTGTGGCCAAGAAATTCCCTAAACCAACACTCTTAACAACACAATTCCTTACATATAAGTTCCATTGAGTTCACTGGGGCTTCCTTCCCAGTTGTTTTCATTGTATTTTGTATTTTCTGCACCACCATGATATGTGTGTTAAAGGTGATAGATAGATAGATAGATAGATAGATAGATAGATAAATACAATAAGTGGATATAGGATTTCACTCTTAATGAAGATAACTAGCAAACCGATTCCATTTTTTGGGGGCGGGGAATATTCTGGCCACCTCTGCTTGTTATTACACTAGCGGAAATTTACATGTGGATGTTTAGATGTTGGGCAGACCAAGGTTCCCTTATCACAGTTAAATTTCTAGCCATTTTTTTGTAACTGGCGGCTGTCCTTGCTGAGCCTGTGGTATATGATAGTTGAGATAGAATGTGACATTTTACACACTTCTGTGTATGAAGCTGAGCTGGTTAGCTCCATCTTGTCCAGGCTTGACGAGATAGCTCTTTAGTGTCTGTGGCAGAGATCTTTGCAAGCCTGAGATCAGTTATTGGCTAGACTGGTGGGATTGAATCTGGAAAGATACAGGACGGGGCAGGAGTCCAGTTTCCCAGATTTTGTAGGCTGCCTTCTATACCACACCAGTGCTCCCCTTTCATTTAATCACAGCTTCCTAGTTTTCTCTTGAAAGTGACTGCATTCCCTCAATGGCAAACATTCCTCCCATATGCAATTGCATGGATCCAGGCTTCCCCAAATTGGTGCTCTCCAGGCATTGTGGGTCTCCAGCTCCCATCCAGCCCAGCTGGCATAGTCACTGGTCAGGAATGATGAGAGGGGTAGTTTTGAACATCTGCAAGGTTCCAGGTTAGGGAAGACTCCAGATATGTTAGCAACTTTCACAGAAACAGCAGTCCATAAAACTTAAAATATATGGGGAGGAATTCAAGTTAAATGTCATACAAGAAGATGCAGGATATTGGTTTGGCTCTCGTGGCTGGTTGCACAACAGAAGTCCCATTACTTCCTGTTCCACAAAAAAAATTCCACTAGTGCAACCGTTGTGCTGGATTTCATATTGCGCAACTGTGATTCTTGCCCTTACACTAGCACAACTGTCTTTGCACTGACAGTTAAAAAATTTTGGGTCTCAGACTCCAGCTGCTTGTTTGCGGCTAGTATGAACTATTCAAGCAAGATTATGGTGGAAGGACATTTTGGGAGTTCAGATTGGATAGAGCTTCAGTGTGAATGATTGCTGCTGTGTGAACAGGGAACTCCAGTGCCAGTGTTCTCCCCTCCCCATCCCCCAAAAGGAGATTGGTGATTTGTTGAGGAACTGGAACAATTGCTTTAAGTGAAGGGACTTGAGCCAAAGGTTGCAGAGAGTGGTTGACTGAGTTGCTCTCTGGAGAGCTGCCCTGCTAATACATGTTCAGCTGTTAGTCTCTTGGAATGGGCTGCGTTATCTTCTAAGAGGGTTTCTCGCTCAGCAGGAAACTGCATCCTGGGAGCTAAGTAGCACCTTCCAAAGAAAGAGGCTGACAAGTTGTTTCTTGTTTGGGCTAGCTTGGCAGTTCCAGCTTGAAAGCGTGCAGGCTTTTGGTTTATATTTGGGAGTGATATGCGGCTCCACCAAGTCCATTGGGAAAGTGCTGGGAAGTGTCCTGTCAGAAAATGGACTCCCCGCCCCATCCCCAAATTGTCTCTGGTGAATTTGAATTTTTCATGCTAGAAGTCATTCTGAAACTTTCCAGAGTGACGAGGCCTGCGCTGAGCTTTGCACATTGCTTTCATCCTGAACTCTTCACATATATTTGGTATTAACGTGTTTGCAGCTCAAGCCCCTTAATTCCTGCTGGACCATTCATTGTTAAGAATAATCTGCTCTTGGCTTCCTTCTCAACAGTTCTTTGTGTATTCACAGAAGGCCTCCGTGCCTCTGGTGCTGGCTGAGAGAGGAAACGTTCTGAGCACCCATCACAGCTGTTACGTTCTAAGCTGTTGTGAGTCTTGGACTGCTGAATTGGGTCCTAGATTGCACCAGAGCAGCTGACAGATAGTTCAGATTTAACAAAGCAGAAGATGTTTCTCTTGCAGTCATTTTCAATGTAGAGAATTTCTGCTGGTAGAGAACCAAAGTTAAGACTGCTCAAGATTGCTAGAAGCTTATTACAGAGTATCTGGTTTGTTCCTTTGCTGTTTATTCAAAAGCTTTGGTTCAGCAACCAGGAAAACTTTTCTAACAATCAGGGGCCAATGCTAACTCTTGGCTGGGGAGCAGTAGGGGTTATTCCACTGCGATATCTGAAAACTAGCTATGTACTGACCAGGGCAGAAGTCTTTTTTGTGTGGGGGAGGGGGGCAGTATTTGTCTTAATATTTGCTGAGCCAGCTCTGAATTGGACCCCTCTCCAGTTGATGGAGCAGTTTAGGATCCAGCAAATCTTTGTCTAGACCAGCTCTTCCTGTATCCTGCCCCATTCCGAGGCTTTACACTGGCTGCCCAAATACCACAAGTGGTATCCTGTCAATAATCTGCACTGTTGGCAGGCGCAAAGGAGGACCCCCCTGCTGGCAGAGGGAAATCACTGCACTCTTAATCCCCTTCCAACAACAGATCAGGGGTCAGCAAACTTTTTTAGGAGGGGGCCAGTTCACCACCCCTCAAACCTTGTGGCGGGCCAGGCTGCGCATGCATGCGCACGTGCACACATACGCATGCATGCACGCATGCACACGGCGGAGGGGGGCTTCTCTCTCTCCCCCAGCCCCTCCCCTCCCCCACTTTCCTACCTCCTCCACCGCTCTGCCTGCGGTTGGGAGCCGGTGGTGGTGGTGGTGCCTCTCCTTTCTAGGCCAGCTTTCCCAGGTACCTGGTGCAGGGCCAGCAGGCACTCCAAGCTCCAGCCAAAGCCCCGTGACACTCCTGTCATGATGCCTACAATGCAGCCATGGACGGAGAGGCTGGCAGGCGGGTGGCGAGTCTGGGCCGTGCCTCAGCGCACGAGTGGCAAGGCTTTGGATTGGCTGGCACCAATCAAAGCCCAGCTCCTCCACAGGGCAGGGAGAGCCCGGAAGAAGGAGGGAGGAGGGGGAAAAGGTGCCCGGGGGGGGGGGAAATTGCAAAAAAAAAAAAAAAAAAAAGGCAGAGCACGAATGATCATGCCGATCCAAGTGGCAATTCCAGGACCGTCCGCGGGCCAGATCCAGAAGGCAATTGGGCCTGATCTGGCCCGCAGGCCTTAGCTTACTGACCCATGACATAGATCAAGGGTTAGGATTGCTCTGTTACTGACAAACCAAAAAGTGTGTGTGTGAGTTTAGGGTGAATGTATGTTGAGACAACAAGGGACGCGGGTGGCGCTGTGGGTTAAACCACAGAGTCTAGGACTTGCTGATCAGAAGGTCGGGGGTTCGAATCCCCACGACGGGGTGAGCTCCCGTTGCTCGGTCCCTGCTCCTGCCAACCTAGCAGTTTGAAAGCACGTCAAAGTGCAAGTAGATAAATAGGTACCGCTCCAGCGGGAAGGTAAATGGCGTTTCTGTGCGCTACTCTGGTTTGCCAGAAGCGGCTTTGTCATGCTGGCCACATGACCCGGAAGCTGTACGCCGACTCCCTTGGCCAGTAACGTGAGATGAGCGTCGCAACCCCAGAGTCGGTCACGACTGGACCTAATGGTCAGGGGTCCCGTTACCTTTTTTATGTTGAGACAACAAGTCGTGGTGTTTTACAATCTCTGGAGTTTTACAAAATACATCAGGCAGACCTGGTCTTGTTCAGATGCATGGTTTGCTTAGGAGTAGGTTCTAGCTCCCCGGAACATGGTTTTAAAAAGTGTTTGTTAAACTAGGTCAAGAAAAAGCTCCTGTGCTGTGTAAGACAGCTTCCTGGGTTTTTGGGGGGTGGTGATGATAGTGGGTTGTTCTCTGATTGCTTCTGGCTCATTCCTGGCTGGTTTCTCTTTTCTCCTTGCATAACTTCTGAAAAATGAGCTCCTTACTGTGGTTGTGGTTCTTTTAAATGCTTGCATATTTAATACGTTCGTATTCTGCTTTCTCCTAGTGCACTTTTCTCCTAATGCAGTTTACTGTTAAAGGCACTGTACTAAAACAAAAGGTACAATAGACAAAACAGAATCCTCTCAATCTGTTTGTGGTTTCTTTAGGAACTGTTACACGTAATTCGCAATTTTGAATATTTATATTTTGCCGTTCAAGGCAGCTTATCCAGCCCAGCAGCCCTTCAGTCTCCTGGCCGAGGCATGTAGCTAGAAAGTGCCTCTTTTCAGCTCTGCAGTCTCAGGGCAACTTGCAATTGGAGACTAAAGAACATGGGAATTCTTCCTGACACCAAATCAAACGCTTGGTCTACCTAGCTCAGTACTGTCTGTGGTGACTAGCAGAGGCTCTCCAGGGTTCCAGACAGGGAGCCTCTCTCAGCCCTACCTGGAGTTGCTGCAGATTTGGGACTTTCTTCCTGATACTCCACCACTGAGATGTGGCCCATCCCCGTAAACCTTACGTTTTGAGGCAGGAAGGTGGGAAACCAGCTCCTTTCAGTTACGCTTCCCTTGGCTGATAGGGTGGGACCAGGTTTTATTTCCATCTTTCCATGATTTTCTCCTGGACAGCAGAGGGTGAAGCCTCCCTGTGGCCATTGGCTGATGGTAGAGGCCTGAGTCTGCCTCTCTTTGGCTTTGCTGTCCCCTGGGCAAGTGGGAAGTGAGTCGTCTCTGGAGAAGGGTGGGTGCGGAATGCATGTCCATAACTTGGTTTCTGAGTTATTGCATAAGTCTCCTAGCAATACTGGAGGCTTGGTCCAGTATTTTTCTCCCAACTGAGTTTGGCTTCCTCTGACTTCTTCCTTTCTTTGTGCAGGACTCTTCCCTTCAGATCAGAAGAATGCAAACGATAAAGTGCGTGGTTGTTGGCGATGGAGCTGTGGGGAAGACCTGCTTGCTCATCAGCTACACTACCAATGCATTCCCTGAGGAATACATTCCCACGGTGTTCGACAACTACAGCGCTCAGATGACTGTTGATGGCAGGATGGTTAGTCTGAATCTCTGGGACACGGCAGGCCAGGAGGAATATGACCGCCTGCGCACCCTCTCCTATCCTCAGACCAATGTCTTCGTCATCTGCTTCTCCATTGGGAGCCCCTCCTCGTACGCAAATGTGAGGCACAAATGGCACCCTGAGGTGTCTCACCACTGCCCAAATGTGCCGATTCTTCTTGTTGGCACTAAGAAGGACTTGAGAAGTAACACGGAGACGGTGAAGAAGCTGAAGGAGCAGAGCCTGGGCCCCACCACCCCCCAGCAGGGGACGTCGCTGGCCAAGCAGATTGGAGCCGTCAAATATTTGGAATGTTCAGCGCTGAACCAGGAGGGGGTGAGAGAAGTCTTTGCTGAAGCTGTGCGTGCCGTTTTATACCCTGTGACAAAGAAGAACTCCAAGAAGTGCCTTCTGTTGTAGTCGCCAAGGAATGTGGAGTAAGGATTGAGGGCTTTGGGTTGTTTTGAAGGTTGCCTCCTTAATCTAATTGCATCTTGCACTAATGGCTCTAAAGAGATATATTTCTTTCCGCAAGTACTCTTGCAGTTCAGGTGCCAGTTCCAGCAGACTGGAACAAAAGACATCAATTCCAAGTTTTAAGATCACCCTATCTGCCATATTCTCAGTGTCTATGCTTATCTAATTCTCCATCTCTTCAGTGGAGGAGAGCTGCAGCCAAGAGAGACTGTCCAAGACAAGTGCTTTCTTTGCTATACAAACCTAAGATACAGTCCTTTCTGAAGGAGACAGTAATCTGTTTTGATTCATGGGCCACTGTTGCTTTTCCTAACAATTTCTTCATCAGTTAGCTGTCTTTTGTATAGATAGGGCTGTGCCTTTCCAGTAACTGTGTCAATTTGCCAAGAGTGTTTGAGAACATGTTCTGAATTTTAGAATGTCTCCGCTGTGGGATGCAAGCACCACATGTGGTAACAGAGATTTAGAAACTGAGAGGGCTTTCAATAAGATCAAAACTACTCTGCTCCTCTTTGTGGAATTGGATGCAGGTTCCACAAACTTGTTCTGGGATTGGGAGCTGGTCCCTTTTTGCTTTCAGGGTTGGAAAACTGGGCTTTACAATGCAGCTCCTTACTGTTTCTGGAGGGTGTCCCTCAGCTGTGTGATTAAGCCAAGGCATCCTTTCAAAAGCTGACTTTGCCACATATCCTTTTAAAGCTGGGCTTGCCCTCCACAGGATGAGATTTCCTTTCTCAGCCTGCCATAAGAGTCCATCACTCCAAGATTATACTCTTGCTGTGCCTGCTGTAGGAAGATGCCCTGATGGCATCGCTGCCAGGCCAACTAAACCCCACAATGAAGTGTGCCCACTCACTTGATTTTAGGTATGTTTTATACTGTTGAAGGCTTACTGCTATGCTACAGGTACCCTTATATAAACTCTGGACTGGCTGGCCTTTATGTCCATGGGCACCGTGGCAGTGCCCACCATTTCCTCAGCATATGCCTCCTTCCCCAAATGTTGTGGTTGACCGTAAATCTTATGAATGTGGTATAGATGGCAGAGATCTGCCTGCTCTAGAGCAGAAGGTCTCATTTGCTCACTACACCCCGCCTGCCTTTTTAATATAATTGCCAATGCTACAAAGCAGTACTGTATTTCTGTGCCTTTTCATTAGTACTATGTTTTCTCCTGCAGGTGAAAATATCAGTAATTTCTTGCCTTCTAAACTTTCAGGTGTAAATGCTATTAAAATGTTGCACTGGTTTGTTGACCTCTTTAGGACATAGGTACCCAATATAGGTGCATATAGGCAGGGTTTTAACTTTCACTGAAATATTAACTTCCCTTTCTTGGAAAAAAAACATGTGCAAGTGCTTTTTAAAAAGAAAACATGCATTTCTAGCACCACAGCTGATTTAATCTAGTGGCATTAAGGAACTTTTTTTACTTATGATGATTTGTGGCCATATTCAAGATCTTTAGTTTATTGGGAGCCTGATGCTCTGTGGCATCTCTCTGGCCAAGGATAGCTTATTTATTTGATCAACAAGTTTGTTAATTGCAGTTCTTGAGAAATGAGTGTTTTCTCCACAGGTATGCTGCATTGCTGCCAAGGAACAAAACAATACTGAGCAGAATTCTGTTCCTTTTTTTTTTTTTAAGCTCAGCACCATTTCGAAGTGAATTATTTATGTTTTTATATGACGATTGTTCTGATTACAAATCTGGTGTGTCTAAATGGAGAGCAAAATTTGCCTGACTTTAGAATCGCAGTACTTGTGAGCTGTCCTCGGTATTGATGCCAATAAAATGCAGGTGTAATGGAGCTAGACAGATAACTGAGACCAGGTGCAAAGCCAGTGTAGTTCACACCATGGTTGAACAAAATCTGCACCTAGAAGTCCTAAGAGTTGAGGCTAACCTGACTAGATCACTACAATTGAAATTGGGTGTTTTCTTCTCCTCCCCACATAGCCTGGGTCCTTTGGCTGTGATCTGACCATTCTCAGGATTTAAAGTGGAGACGGACACATTCTTGGTGACTAGGGAACACAGTTAAATATGGCTTGGTCTAATCTCTGGATCCAAATGCTTTTTTGAACATCAAATAAAATCATAACTGTGTTTGGCTCTGGTGCCTTTAGGCCCAGAAATATTGTGGACTAGGCTCTGGAGGCCAATAGGTGGTTTGTTTTTTTACTTGAATGTTTGTGTAGAATGTGCAGGCCCTAAAAACTTGCAAAGCTTTCTTCATCTGCCTTGCAGAAATAATTCTGGGTGCTGCAGGGGCCAAGGTGAAAGAGCTGTCTGATCTGCCCGTTGGAAGGAATTTCTCTAGGTTGAGGTTTTACGTGGTTGATGGGTGTGCCACATGTGCCTTAATGTGCAAGGGGAATCTGAGACTGTGTGGTACTGAAACATACACTGGCAACTGATTTTATAGTTAAAAAATAAATTTGTATGGCGACTAACGGAGTTATTTTTAAATTATGCAGAATTAAATTGTAATAAAGCATTTTCTTTGTTTTTTCCTTTGTCTGGTTATTCATTCTCTCTCTCTCTTTTCATAAGGGGTGTTTCAAAAAGTGTTCCCTTTCTCCCTGAGCTTTTGTTATAAGGAATTTGTAGTTCCTTGGAACCAAGTTTGTTTAGAGCAACTTTGATCTTTTATGAAATGCCCTTGCTCCCTTTAAGAATGTTCCTCTGTTTTTACAGCTTTGATCTTGCATTTAGTTCTGAGGGAAATATCTCTCCAGTCATGCCTAGAATTGCATTCTGAGCTGGAGAGGAGGATGTGAGTTATGACAGTAGTAGTGCCTCTTAAAAGGTTGAAGTAGAGATGGTGCAGCAGCTACCATCATCTACGCCTGTTTAAATGTAACCTTTATCATGTCTTTGTTTCAGAAGTGTCTCCTACTCCATTGTTCTATCAGACCTTCACAAATTTGGTGTAGGCAGACCAAATTTATAATGTCCAAGAACTACAGTTGGACATATGCTACTTCTGTTACTTCTAGTGCCACCTCATCCTTGCCTGATTTCTGCTGGGTGGTAGTTGTGCAGAAAACACAATAAAAACTTACCCATTTCCCAAAACAAGCAATTGTGTGAATATATGTGGATGCAAAGGGTGGCGCTGTGGGTTAAACCACAGAGCCTAGAACTTGCCGACCTTCAGCAGTTCAAATCCCCATGACGGGGTGAGCTCCCATTGCTCAGTCCCTGCTCCTGCCAATTAGCAGTTTGAAAGCACGTCAAAGTGCAAGTAGACAAGTAGGTACTGTTCCGGTGGGAAGGTAAACGGCGTTTCCGCTCTGGTTTGCCAGAAGCGGCTTAGTCATGCTGGCCACATGACCCGGAAGCTGTATGCTGGCTCCCTCGACCAATAAAGCGAGATGAGCGCCGCAACCCCAGCGTCGGTCATGACTGGACCTAGTGGTCAGGGGTCCCTTTACCTTTACGTGGATGCAAATCTATTCTGTCTTCCCTTAAGAGCACAAGAACTATGCTGGGTCAGGCCAAATGTCCATCCAGTCTACCACCCTGCAGTAGCCCGTTGTATTTTTTAAATTACCCCCTCACACACCACCTGCTCTTCAAAACAAATTAGCACAGTGGTTTACAATGAATATAAAAATACCAGCAGGCATCTGTGGCCCTGTAAGTTAAAGTAGTGTGCAGTGCTTCTGTTCACTGTTTCAGCTGCCTAATTTCATCTTTCCGGGTAAACCACTGGTATTGCGTTAAGCTAGGTAAGCTCTGATTTCGTCCCAAGCCTGCTGCTGCCCCCTTCTTCCTGCCATAGCTGTCAACGTTTTCCTTTTTTTAAGGGAAAGTCCCTTATTCCGAAAAGGGTTCCTCGGAAGAAAAGAGAAAGGTTGACAGCTATGTTGCTGCCACCTCGTGGAACATGTTTCAGTAGTGCAAGCATAAGCATGCCTCCTCGGAGGTAAGTGCTATTGAATTAAATGGGGCTTACTCCCAGGTATGGAAGTTTAGGATTGCAGCGTCCCCCCCCCCCTTTAAAAGCAGTCTTGAGTAAGAATTTGTTGCCACATCATTGTGTCGGAGTTCCACAGGTTAACTGCATGCAGGTTGGGAGAAAGTCCTGGGTTTCCCCACATATAATCCCCTACTTAGTGGGGTTGTGTGTAGAGGATAGACTAGGAGCACCGTCAGCAGCAACTTCGCCACTTGAGAGCTCCTCGTGGGAGATGGTGTGATGTAACAAAAGATTCATTTATAAAACCAAAAGAGCTGTAAGGGACTACAAGGGTCCCGGAATAAATCTATTCTCCCAGCGCGGGGGCTGCAGCCCGCAACCCGCGCTCGCTCTGCCGACTTGAGCTGTGCCAGCGCTCATTCATTTCGCTCAGCCCGGCGTAGTGGGAAGCCACGCCTCCCCGTCCTTCACAGGCCTCCCGCGTCCCGTCCCACGGCAAACTCGCTAGTCTAGCGCCGCTCTACCCTCATGGCTGCTCTCTATGGATGCGGCGAGACACGGCGCAACTTCCGCTTCCGATATAAACAAACCTGAGTTGAAATAAATGGCGCTGTTGGAGGCGGCACCTGCAGATACCGCTTGGCGGAGATGTCAGACACGGACAGCGAGGAAGCGGCGGCGGCGGCGGCGGCGGCAGCAGCAGCAGCCAAGCCTGCCGCATTCCACTTCGGCAACATTAACGACCACGGCCAGCTCGAGGGAGAAGAGCTCTTCGACGAGGTGGGCTCCTCTTGGGGGGCAGGGGGCTGGGCGCTGGGCAGGGGGCTGGGGCTCGCTACTCTCCGAGCAGCCGCCCCGGGACCGGAGCTCCATAGCTAGGGGGCTTGCTCTGCATGGGGAAGAGCTCTTCGACGAGGCAGGGGGCTGGGGCTCGCTACTCTCGGAGCAGCTGCCCCGGGACCGGAGCTCCATAGTTAGGGGGCTTGCTCCGCATGGGGAAGAGCTCTTCGACGAGGTGGGCTCCTCTCGGAGGCAGGGGGCTGGGGCTCGCTACTCTCCGAGCAGCTGCCCCGGGACCGGAGCTCCATAGTTAGGGGGCTTGCTCCGCATGGGGAAGAGCTCTTCGACGAGGTGGGCTCCTCTCGGAGGCAGGGGGCTGGGGCTCGCTACTCTCCGAGCAGCTGCCCCGGGACCGGAGCTCCATAGTTAGGGGGCTTGCTCCGCATGGGGAAGAGCTCTTCGACGAGGTGGGCTCCTCTCGGAGGCAGGGGGCTGGGGCTCGCTACTCTCCGAGCAGCTGCCCCGGGACCGGAGCTCCATAGTTAGGGGGCTTGCTCCGCATGGGGAAGAGCTCTTCGACGAGGTGGGCTCCTCTCGGAGGCAGGGGGCTGGGGCTCGCTACTCTCCGAGCAGCCGCCCCGGGACCGGAGCTCCATAGTTAGGGGGCTTGCTCCGCATGGGGAAGAGCTCTTCCTCAGTCGCCAGGAAGGACTGGGAGAGCTCCTGCAGAAAAGCGTAGCAAATATCTAGGGTTGTCATGTGCCCTCTTTTTCAAGGGGGGGGGGATTCTTCTTTTTCAGAGGGAAAATTTCTGTTCTAAATTTACATTTTCTCCGGCTTTACTTTCTGGATGATACATAGACACCGCTGGTGGCTGAAGATTTGCTTTCCTCTTCTCTTTTCTTCTGTCCCCCCCGCCCCTGCCCCCTGGGGGCAGGGGGGGCACCACTGGTTTGGTTTTGGAGCATGTGCTCTGTGTACAGAAGCCCCCTTCCCCAGTTCAGCCCCTGACATTGAAAAGTGGGGCTGGGAATGTTCCTGTCTGAGGGAGTGCAGAGCCACTTCCAGCAAGCATGGAGAATTCTGGGCTGGGGGGACCACTGGTCTGGTTCTGGAGCATGTGCTCTGTGTGCAGAAGCCCCTCCCCCTCCCCCATCAAAAAACCCTCTCCCCCTCTTCCATCAATCCCTGACATCTCAATGTAAGGATTGGAGAGTTCCTGCCTGAAAGCCTGGAGAGCCAATCACATTAATAGCAAATGGTGGACTAGGTGGACCAATGGTTTGGTGTTGGAGGATGTGCTTTGTGTACTGAAGCCTCCTGGTTTGACCTTGACATTTCAAGAAGGGGCTGGAAAAGTTCCTGCATGAGTGCATGGGAGCCTTTTCTAACAAGCATAGCTGATTGAAGCTGATTAAAGCTACAGCATTGGACAAAGCGTTAATTAGAAGCCCCTTTCCCTGCTATTGAAACACACACACACACACATTCTTCTTGCAGCTGTGCATCTGCTGTAACTGGTAGTACCTCTGCAAGATATTCCAGGCAGAGAAGGATTTTTTCCCCACTTGTCCTTCAGTCTGAGATGCCAAAGACTGAATGTCACTGAGGTCTTGTCACTGAGCCCATAGTGCTCCCCCCCCCACCTTCCATATGAAACAGTCTTATATCAAATGAGACCTCTGGTTCTTCTAAACCAGTACTATCTGCTTTAACTAGCAGTGGTTCTCCAGAGATTTTTTTCAGCATTGCATCTTTTTAACTGGAGATACTGAAGACTGGATCTGGGGCCTCCTGCATACAAAATGTGCTCAGCCATCAAAACTACTGTCACATCTTGTATAGCTCCCAGGTATGCATTTCTGTTAATAGTGCAGTGTGGCTAGATGTTATCTGCAGTGCAACTTACTGCTTTGTCCTCCTAATAACTTTACAGTTATGCCTTCCCAACTCTACTCCATATTACTGTCTTTCCTTCCACTTCTGACCAACTTCTGTTCTCTTTCTTTCTCCCAGGAAACAAAAAAACCTTTGGCTGATCTAGGGGCAATGGATCTGGGGAGCGACATAACCGAAGCCACAGCCGGTGAATATGATGCTTCTGTGGTAGATGAAGTCCTGATGGATGAGGAAGGTGAGATAACCTTTTTGCCTTGGGGGTCTGGGGTAGAACAGCCTTCTCCAACCTGGTGTCTCCCACATGTTGTTGGAATCCAGCTCACATCAGCTCTAGCCCGCACAGCCAATGGTCAAGGAAGATGGTACTTTTGGTGCAACAGAATGTGGAGGGCACCAGGTTGGGGAAGTCTAGGGTAGAAGAAGGGCTTTGGTCTCAGGATCTGGGATGACTCCTGTTTGTGTATTAAAAAGAGGTCCAGCTGGTTGATGCTTTAGTGATGCTTGCTCAGCATCTGCAAGCAATGGCTAGACTTAGTAGCAAAGTGGCATCTTCTGCTAGGTAAAGGTAAAGGGACCCCTGACCTTAGGTCCAGTCGTGACCGACTCTGGGGTTGCGGCGCTCATCTTGCTTTATTGGCTGAGGGAGCCGGCATACAGCTTCTGGGTCATGTGGCCAGCATGACTAAGTCGCTTCTGGCGAACCAGAGCAGCGCACGGAAACGCTGTTTACCTTCCTGCCGGAGCGGTACTTGCACTTTTGATGTCCTTTCGAACTGCTAGGTTGGCAGGAGCAGGGACCGAGCAATGGGAGCTCACCCTGTGGTGGGGATTTGAACCGCCGACCTTCTAATGGGCAAGTGCTAGGCTCTGTGATTTAACCCACAGCGCCACCTGCCAGCCCCCAATACAATAGCACAACGTTATATACAATTAGCACAGATGCTTCAGGAAGAAATGGATGAAATTATATACCTCAGGTTGCAATCTTGTAAAGTCTTACCTGAGAGGAAATAGCCACATGTGATGGGACTTTCTTTTTGTTTGTGGCTCCAACTCTCCCCTTCCCCAGAGATGTATTTGGTTCCCTCCCAGATTTCTTTTAGAAGAGCTTAAAACCTTTTTCTTTGTCGATCAGTTTTGTTAAGGTCATGCTCTCCTCTGGGTTTGATCTTCTCATAGATTGATGATGCAAGGGACAGATAAAGATGCTACTCTTCTGTTAATTTTAGTGTTTTGTTAGATGCCTAGGCAGAGCTTAGGTTTTGCCAGGACTCCCTCTCAGATCTTCTTTTTACAGGCTATAATCTTGTAAATGCTTGTCTGGTAGTAAGTAGCCACATGTAATAGGCAGAAATCAGATGTCTAAGCATAAATCCTTATGCCAGTGGAACAAAAGTTAGTGCTAAACTGGATTCCATCAGGGGAGCTGATATTCTGCACTGGGACTGAAGGGGTTTATATGTGATGGTTCCTATGTGTTGTGGTTCCTTTAATTGCTGTTCAGAAAAAATTGGTGCATGGCTTCCCTTATCTTGCACCTGCAGATCTTGTGATTGGTGTTTGAAGGTCACTGTGACCTGGCAACCAGCCAAGGTTATGGTCATTCTTTAGTATATTAAGAGAGAGTTTGTACATTGTCTGTTCGGTTTGCTTTGAGAAAGCTATGCATGCTGTGAGTTCTACTTGCTTTGCATTTGAAACCCTCACCTTCTACCAGGGATCTAGTGGAAGCCTGTACTTTATGTATACAGTGAAACTGTCTTAATGCTTTGGACTGTCAGTAAGTACTGAACTGACTGAAAAGTTGGAGTCTGACTGAATTTCTTCCAGCACAAACTGCACTGCCATGAACCTACATGCTTGGGGAGCTGCACATGCTTGGCACAAGCCCTATGCCAACAGCTTCTATGTGATTTGTTATCTGCACCTGGTTTGTTCATATTCTGTGAATTAAATATTGTATTCCTCTCTCCCTCCCACCCATTCCTTGCCTTGGTGTTTCCCTTACAGTCATGGGAAAAAGAAAGTGCACCCTCTTTGAATTCTGTGTTTTTACATATGAAGACATAATAACAACCATCTGTTCCTTAGCAGGACATATTACACTTTTGCTTTTATCATCATGTCTAGTTGCTGGTGGGAATGAGGCTTAGGATACTCCTGCGAAAGCCATACTCCTTTTTCCCACGTCCTTCATGAATGTGGGTGCAGAAGCTGTGATAGGAAAAAGGTGTTGCCTGCTGGATCTGTAATTTTGCTGTGTTTTCTGTTTCTCCCTCCACCACTAGGCTGGGTTAAGAGTAATGACAATGCTGTTGATTATTCTGACATTACCGAGCTGGTTGAAGATGATGTCCACAGTGGGCAGGCGGTATGCAGCCCTCAGCTAGTTGTGAGGGCAGGTAAGCGGTGGCAGATGGTTTTCTCTGTCGCCTTTGGCATAACTGATATTTTTCTAATCAAGCTGGTTCCTGCTGCCCTGATGTCCGTGCTGGTTCTCTCTTGCTCTTCTTCTTTAGAGTCCTATACCTTTAATAATTGCAACCCTGGTTTCTGCTCCTGGTAAACATTTTATCAACGGAGTCAGTCTTGCATAGTATGCTTTTCCATTGCTCTGCCCACCTTGGCCCCTGTTACAGGAGCTGATGGTAATGAAGATTGCATTAATTGGATGTTTTAGCCCTAGGCCTTTCCATTCCCATAGCAGGTGTCTCAGCTGTGGGGAATAGGGAAAAGGTTTTTTAAAAAGAGAAAGTGGCTAGTTCCCTTGGATTCTTTCACATTTTTCTGTCTGAAGTCATCACTTGCAAATATGTCTCAGGCTTGGCTAGCCAAAGGACAACCTTCTTTCACACGGCCAGACCATGGAAGATGAGGCAATCAGTGGCTACTTACCATGACTAAATTGATTTTAGAATGTATTTCAATAAATTGACTGTGATTTTATGTAAACTGTGCTATTTTTACTGTTGTTAGCCGCTCTGAGCCCAGCTTTGGCTGGGGAGGGTGGGATATAAATTATTATTATTATTATTATTATTATTATTATTATTATTATTAATCTCCAACAATGCTTTATGTTGGGCCAGGCGCCTGGCCCACCTAACTCGGTATTATCTTCCCTGGCTGGCAGCCGCTCTCTGGGGTTTCAGCCAAGGAGTCTCTATCAAATACCCCTGGAGATGCCAGGAACTGAACCAGGGAGCTTCTGCATGCAAGGCAGGTGATCTACCACTGATCTATTACCCGTCGTCTGGGGGCCCTCGAGGGTTGCATTGGGCTGCTGTAATCCAAATGAATTCTGCCTGGTCTGTGTTGTGCCATTTATTTATTCAGTGGATTTCTTTGCACTGTATCCCAGCCTTATATTGGAAGTTCAGGCTGAGTTGTGATGTTGGTTGTGCTTATGCACATTCCCAACCTGCTGCCCTTTGATTTGATCTTTGGTGCTGGCATAGATGTGATCATGCTCCCCCCACCCCCTGTGGAAGTGCCATGGTCTGATCACTATGCTCTGAAAGCCAAGATTGAAACCGGGCCCCTTGGTTTACCGAGGAGCTCTGGAAAATGAAGCGGGATCTCAGATGGCTAGAGCGAGTATGGCAACGGACTTGTGACGGAGCTTCAAGAATATCTTATAGGACGCTTATGAAAGCTTATGAGATGGCTATGAAAGCTGCTAAGAAATCTTACTTTGCAGCCTCCATTGCATCCGCTAGTTCTCGCCCAGCACAACTTTTTAGAATAATTAGGTCAATAATGTCCTTAGGAGGACAACCAAATTTAAGCACAAATTCGACCCACAGCTGTGAGGCATTTGCGAGCTTTTTTGCGGAGAAAGTCCTGTTGCTCTGCCATGACCTCCCTGCCAATTTAGATACAGTGACAGAACTGGAGGCCCCCCGACTGTCTTCGGGTCCAGTGTTGGACCATTTCGATCGGATACTCCCTGCTGATGTGGATAGACTCCTCCAAGCTGGTAGGCCCACCACCTGCCTCCTCGATCCGTGCCCATCTTGGCTGATTAGGGCATGCCCAGATATCACATGGACTCCCCTGGTTGAAATTATCAATTTTTCCCTTGGCACGGGGATATTCCCAGGGGAGCTGAAGGAAGCAATGGTGTGTCCGCTCTTAAAGAAAACTTCACTAGATCCTTTAGATCTATCCAATTACCGCCCAGTTTCAAATCTCCCATATCTGGGTAAGGTAATTGAGAGAGCAGTTGCAGAACAGCTAGGTAGGTTTCTGGAGGAAACATCGGCTTTATCGTTCCAATTTTAGTATATGTGCTGCCGAAGCGAGCACTAGATCCATTTCAGTCCGGATTCCGTCCTGGTTTTGGGACTGAGACGGCTCTGGTTGCCCTAATAGATGATCTCCGCAGACAACTGGATCGAGGCGGGTCGGGACTGCTGATTCTCTTAGATTTGTCAGCAGCCTTTGACATGGTCGATCACGATCTTTTGGACCACCACCTTGCTGACGTGGGGATGCAGGGCATAGCCCGTAAATGGCTGTGCTCTTTTATCTCTGGTCGGGGACAGAGGGTGGGAGGGAGATGTCGTTGCGCCACTCCTTGGTCTTTGGAGTGCCGCAGGGCGCAATCCTCTCCCCGATGCTTTTTAACATTCTTATGCGCCCCCTTGCCCAGATTGTCCAGAGCTTTGGGCTGGGCTGTCACCAATATGCTGATGACACTCAGCTCTATCTGCTGATGGATGGCCATACTGCCTGGATCCTGGATCCAGATGTTTGGAAGCTGTGGCTGGATGGTTTCGTGGGAGCTGATTGAAACCAAATCCTTCGACGACAGAGGTCCTCTGGCTGGGTCGAGATGGTATGGGGATGAGGGACCAACTCCCTTCTCTTGCAGGGGCCCAATTAGTGCCACTGCCTTCCGTTAAGAGTTTGGGTGTAATCCTTGATGCCTCCCTTTCCATGGGGACGCAGGTTACAGCAACAGCCAAGGCGACATTTTTCCACCTTTGCCGCATCAAGCATTTGGTCCCTTACCTTTCCTGCCTCAACCTGGCCACAGTGATCCATGCAACGGTCGCCTCCAGGCTTGACTACTGTAATTTGCTCTATGCGGTGCTGCCCTTGAAGCTGTCCCAGAAACTCCAGCGGATGCAGAATGCTGCAGCGAGGCTCCTCACGGGGTCTCTGCCATGGGAGCATATTCACCCAGTGCTTTTCCAGCTGCACTGGCTCCCGGTGGAGTACAGGGTCAGATTTAAGGTGCTGCTTTTGACCTTTAAAGCCCTCCATGGCCTAGGACCCTCGTACCTACGGGACCGCCTCTCCCGGTATGCCCCACGGAGGACCTTAAGGTCCATATATAGCAACACCCTAGAGGTCCCGGGCCCTAAGGAAGTTAGATTAGCCTCAACCAGAGCCAGGGCCTTCTCAACACTGGCTCCGGCCTGGTGGAACGCTCTGTCTCATGAGACCAGGGCCCTGCGGGATCTGATTTCTTTCCGTAGGGCCTGTAAGACAGAGTTGTTCCACCTTGCCTTTGGCTTAGAATCAGTTTGGTTCCCTCCCCCTCTTTCTTTTTCCTTTCTCCTCCGGTGAAGAGGCTACATCCTAATGTTTTAATGTATTTTAATCTTTTTAAATTGTATTTTAATCAACTTGTTTTTATTATTGGTTGTTAGCCGCCCTGAGCCTGGTCTTGGCTAGGTGGGGGCAGGGTATAAATAAAAAATTATCATTATTATTATTATTTGGGGTCATAGGAAGCTGCCTTAGACCATAGCTCCATCTTTCTCAGTATTGTCTACATGGACTAGCAGTGGCTCTCCAGGGTTTCAAATTAGGCCTATCGCAGCCATACCTAGCGATGCTGGGGATTGACACTGAGGTGTTCTTCATGCAAAGCAGATGGTCCTCAGCCCTTCCCCACAGGAAATCTAAAAATTACAGAAATAACTAGTTGAGTTTGGGGAATTATGTGGGAATAGAAGATGATGGAGGATGCCTGGGTCTTCTTGGAATGTTAATTCTGGTAGCTTTTAACAAGGACAACGAACTGGAGGTGGGATGAGATGGAAGGGCTGCCCATCATTGAGTTCCCTCCTTTCTTCCTTAGGTGGTGTTTCTGTTTCTGGCTCTGAAGAAACCAGTTCCAGGCTGATGGCTCCTTCGCCACCACCTCCAGCGCTGGTGAAGGAGGCCGAGGAACAGGACACAACTTATTTTGGTGCGTATGCACTCATGGGATGTGACTGTGAGCCCTCTAGAGTCAGGGGCGAGCAGAAGGTATACGGGAGCAAAACAAGCACACTGTACTCCACCTGTTATTTTTCATTGTAACACCTAGCTCTCATCTCATTACGTTAAGGATTTATGGTTGCGCAATAGCTCGACAGTCACAGAATCTACTGGTAGTGGGAGAACTAGATCTGGGTCATTCAGACTTCTTTAGTGCAGGGTCAGTGTGGCTTTGGGCATGTCCAAGAGGATTCTGTGTGACTCTTCCCTTGCCCTGCCCCACACCACTTTTGTCCCAAATGCAAGCTGCAATTCTCAAGAAGCCAGGTTCCATTTGAAACACTGCTCTTCTTTCCACTTCAATGCCTGGCTTAGCTTTCTGCCATGTTGAGGTTACGGAGCAGAGATTTTCTTTCTTTTCTCTCTGAGAGATGCTCTCCATTCCAGGGAATGAAGACAGCGAGAATGCCATCCAGCTGCCCACCATTTCCTCTTCCGAATCTGAGCAGCAGTCCAAGGAAGACAAGTCTACATTTCCGCTTGCAGGGATAATGCAGCAAGATGCCACCGAGCAGCTGCCCAGCGCCACAGACCTGTTCCCTGAATTCCGGCCAGGCAAGGTAGGGCTTGAGGGTTGAGTCGGAGTGAAAGGCTGCACTTCGTGGTAGAAGGATGGGCGATTTCTCTCTGTACTTCTGTTTATTTCACAAATTTATATACCACTTGATTGTAAATCCTCCCCCCAACCCCCCTCAAACAGTTTGCAGAAGGAATAAAACAATAAAATTATCAGTAACAATAGTTACAAACATCTATTTAAAACAAAATATAATTGCATTTAACAATAAGCTAAAAACAGATTAAAACACATAGCAACATTCTACATATTTGGGTAGGCTTGTCTAAGCAAAAGTGGCTTTAGCAGCGAGTTCCATAGTGTAAATTCCCAAAGTGTAAAGGCAGGGCAAGTATTATACAGCAGCTGCAATGGTGTCAGTTCTGCAGACTGAAGCTGTTGGGTGAGCACATTTCAGGTACGGTGATCTTCCATTTTGGCCCCCGGAGCCCTGAGATGGCTCTGTGTCTCCTGCTCCTCTCCCAATCCTGAGTGATCAGAGAGACCAGCCACTTATGCCTCCCAACCTTCGCGCCCTTCTTTGTCCTTCCCTGTAGGCGCTGCGATTTCTGCGCCTCTTTGACCCTGGCAAAAATGCCCCATCTGTCTGGAGCACAGCCCATGGGAAGCTCAAGAAGAAGAAGAAGCAGAAGCAGCACCAGAAATCAACTCAGAAAGTACAGTTCCAGAAAGGAGAAGCTGCTACTGAGGAAGGCCCAGAAGGCAAATCGTCCTGGGAGTACAAGTTTGCCCCAACTCCTCCTCCGGAGCAGTGCCTTTCTGACGATGAGGTGGGTTTCTGGGAGCAGAGAGGAGGATGGAGTAGGGGATTGTTAGTGTGTTCGCTGCTTTTACTCTCTCACAGCAGAGTTACTTAGAAAGCCTTCCAGCATCTTCACAGCAGTCCAGCTCTCTATCAGTGGGTCTGTTTAGCCTGGAAAAGAGGAGACTGAGAGGAGATATGACAGCCATCTTCAAATATCTTAAGGGCCGTTACATGGAAGAGGGAGCATGCTTGTTTTCTCCTGCTCTGGAGGGTAGGACTCAAGGCAATGGCTTCAAGTTGCAAGAAAAGAGATCCCGACTAAACATTCAGAAAAACTTTCTGACAGTAAAAGCTATTCAGTCGTGGAACGGACTTCCACAAGAGGCGGTGGACTTTCCTTCTGTGGAGGTTTTTAAGCAGAGGTTGGGTCATGGGTGCTTGAGCTGAGATTCCTGCATTGCAGGGGGTTGGACTAGATGACCCTGGGGATCCCTTCCAACTCTAAGATTCTAGGATTCTCTGAAATGAAGAGAGCCTCTTTGCTCCCTGCAGCCATCTAATTAGAGAGACAGACTCTCACAGACACAGGCTGACACTGAATCTCTCCTCCCTCAGATGTGCCCCACCTGGTGCTAGGGAGGATTCTCGTTGCTAAGCAACTTGCTTCAAGGACAGACTCTGTTCCAAGCACCATTAAAAGTTTATCTTTGGAATACAGCAGCAGGGGTGGGATGTAGTTCATGCCAGACAGCCTCTTTGCTACTTCAAAAGAGAGGTTGTGGATTCCTGTCTGCCTTGCTGTAGGACATAGGTTCCCCTGCCAACAACAGCTGAATCTCTTCCTACCAAGAAGGAAGGCTGAGAAATATTAGTCTCTGCAAGGCGAATGCCAAGTGCAAATCAGTGCTGAGGGTGGTCCAAGTCCTCTGGAGATGCTCCTACCACCTCACTTTTTTAGAAAATAATTTTTATTAAGTTTTCAATTTTACATCTCCAAATAAACCTTTTACAAACTTTAAAATATCTAGTGACTTCCTTCTACTCTTTCCATGGTTCATTTTACACATCCCTGCATATTTTTACTATAACCATTCAAATCAGTTTTCCATTTTACATCTATCAAAAAAATTATTTACTCTGTTGAATTTATCTTAGTGCTTCCAGCGTTTTCAGCTTTATAGTTATTTTCCATATATTCAATAAATGATTTCCGCTTTTCTTTAAATATGTTCTTTTTGCTCTTTTATTTTATGTGTTAAATATGCAAGTTCTGCATTTTCTGACACCTTAAGTTGCCAATCCTCTTTAGTTGGGACCTCACTCACTTTGCATTTTTTGGCTAACAAAACATGGGCCGCAGCTGTTGCATACATAACCTTTTCTGACACCTAGGAACTTCAGTCTGGGTTATTCCTAACAAAAAGGACTCTGGTTGTTGTTGGTTTTTTTTGGGGGGGGGAAGTAGTTTTAAATATTTTTTTTCAATTCATTATAAATCATTTCCCAATACACTTTTACCTTGTTACATATCCACCACATGTGAAAAAAAGTTCTCTCCACTTCTTTATACTTTAAGCACATATCTGATTCTGTTTTATAAATCATAGCCAACCTACTCAGAGTTAAGTACCATTTATGAATCATTTTCAAATAATTCTCATTCCATGAATAACTTTCAGTAAATTTCAGGTCACTTTTCCAGAGTTTCTCTCAGAGGTTGAGATCTATATTGTGCCCTATATCTATTGCACAGTGTGTCTTTGAAGCTTTAACAAGCTCGTCTTTTGTTTCCTGTTCTAGTAGAAAATTATACATTTTAGACAAAGGTCTATCCCTTTTTTGTAAGAGTTTTTTTCCCCTCTTCAAATTGTGAGCTTTGGTCCAGAAATCAATTCTTTCTATCTCATTTAAACATGTTGTGTAACTGGTGTTATTGCAACCAATCTGTAACTTGGCTCCTTAAATCTTCCATAGGTTTCAATCTGGGTTCCCTCACTGTAAAATCCAGCAGTTCCCTGTAAGCCGCCCATTGTCGGTCCCTATTAACTCTCTTAATTGTAATTGCTTCAGTGGGATCCAGCTCCTCTCTCTTGACCCTCTGACTCCCTCTCCCCCTCCAGATCACCATGATGGCACCGGTGAAGCCCAAGGCCTCCCAGTCTACAAAAAACACGAAGGTGGCAGCCCCCACGTCCAAGGTGGCTGAATGGCGCCATGGGCCTGCCAAGTTCTGGTATGACATGTTGGGCGTCCCCGAGGACGGCAGCGGCTTTGACTATGGTTTCAAGATGAAGGAGCACAAAGAGGAGGAGGAGGTGGGTGTGGAGGAAGGGCTCTGTTTTTCCTCTTCCAAAGCAGCAGCAGGAAGAGGAGAGAAGGGGCCCAGCTACCAGCACCTTGACCATTTTCTGTTCTCCCTTCAGACTCCTAAGGCTGAGAAGGACAATCTGCTGTCAGATGAGGACTTCCTCATGGTGACCCAGAAGCACTGGGAGGACGACGTGATCTGGAACGTGGATGACATCAAGGAGGATCCCAAGGCAAAGCAAGCGAGGCACGAGGCCTGGTTGCCGTCCAGTATGAAGACAGGTGCCGCCGCCACCAGCACCCAGCAAGGTAAGGTTAGCAGGCAACTGGAGGAAGGGCCATATCTCAGTGCCAGAGCACACCTGCTTCGCACACGGAAGGTCTCTGGTTCAGTTCCAGCATCTTCAGGTCCGGCTGGGAAACGTGGCCTGAAATCCTGGAATGCTGCTGCCTGTTAGTGCCCACAATACTGAGACTGATGGACCAATCTTGGTATAAGTCAGTTTCCTATAATTATGTATCTTTAAAGCTGCAGGTTGTATTAATAACAATACCATTGTCAAAACATTATTATTGGTAGTAGTTGTAGTAGTAACCCTTTTATATATACAGTATATATGTATCAAAATGATTTACGGACAGGCCAAAGAAACAGATTACAATTTTACTCTGTGAAGCACCCTAAGATCCTATGATGAAGGGTAGTATATAACTCAAAATAATAGAATAAAAGCAGTACGACCCCCACCCAGCCCCCGGCAAATAGATTTCAAAAGCAATACGAAACAAATACCTGCAACAGAGACGTTTCACCTCACTGCACAAACTTATTGAAACGAAAAGTTCCTCAATTTGTCACTTTGTTTTTAATGTCTGATTTGATGTTTTCAATGAATTTGTGTGTTTGTGTGTGTCTGCGTTTTATGTGAATAGCTTAGAGCAGGGATGTCCAACTGGTCAACAGTGATTGACAGGTCGACCCCCGGTTGATATAAGTCGATCGCGGTTGATTGTGGGCTCATTTTCCTCCTCGGGTGGACGTCCCTGGCTTAGAGGGTTTCGTTGTTGTTGCTTGTGCAGTATTTAAAGATATTGCCAAATAAATAGACAAGAAGCACACTTTTTGGACCGTCTGCCGCTGGACTTCATTTGGCCTCCTCAACATCTTCTTGCATCTGTTGCCAGGACTGAACTGCAGTGGGTGCCTGCTCAGTTTGCCTCTCCCTCTGACACACAAAGCCCAGCATGTTGGGAGTGTTGGGCCTTGCTCAGCAAAGAGGAACAGCTCCTCAAACAGTAGAGAGGAAAGAGGAGGCTTGTACCATGCAGTGGAGAGATGTTCTATGTTAGTCAGCAAAAGGGAACGGGCAATAATTACCTGGCAGGATCTAGGTCTGACGTGTCAGCTTCAGCCCTGCCCACATTTCAAGCTTGAGGCCTATTCAGAGGAACAGCAGCAGATCTGTACTCAGTCAGTGACCATTGAAGAGTTGTTGAATCTGGGAGTCCCTGCCACAGGACAAGAGATCCCAGCACCTGGGGTTCCTGGATAGCTATTTGACCCCACCCCACCCCACAACAAATCTCCCCCAGGAGCACAGAATGCAATGAACCAGGCAGGATCTTCAGAGACACTGCCAAAGTGGCTGGTTTAGCTGCAGAGGACACTATTGTGGTGGCTTTAAATGGGATTAGGCAAATCCATGTAGGCCTGTTAACCCTGATGGCTATGTTCTCCCTACATTGCTGGAGACAGTATGCTTCTGAATACCAGTTTCTGGAAACCATAGGAGGGGAGAGGTCTTGCTTGTGGGCTTCCCTGGGGAATCTGGTTGGCCACTGAGTACAAGATGCTAGACTAATTGGGCTGTTGGCAGAACTTCATATATCGTTATGGGGTCTTGAGAGAGCAGTTCCTTGGAACAGAGGTGCTGAAATTCCAATGTACCTCAAGCACGTGGCAGTCAGTGGAGATATGGTCATTTGTATCCTTTGCGTTTCTGGAAATAAAATGGCTAGGCTGTTGAGGAACAAATGGAAGCAGGGCTGTAGTGATAAGGACCAATCACATGAGTCATCACCACACACATGGCAAAAAAACAAACAAACCCTCTCCCCACATGCTGGTAACTTGTGTTAAATGAGCAGCATCGATTCTCCAATAAGCCTCTGTGTGGAAGGAAGCACCCTCCATTGACAATGTGCTCTTCCTCTTTGTCTTGCAAAATTCACACACTCTGCCCTTACATCTTCTGAGGGTCAAGTCTGTGCTTTGGAGAGGGTGATCAGCATCATTTGGGTAGATAGGGGGAAGAGGAATTTGACAGGGTCCTAGTTCTCTGGAGATCTTTACAGGAGTGCTTTTGTTGTGTCGTTGCAGCAAATCAGAAAGAAGGCAAGCCGTGGTACTCTATTTTCCCCATTGAGAACAGAGAGCTCATTTATGGCCGTTGGGAGGACAACATCATCTGGGACCATGAAGCAATGGAGAATGTACTGACTCCATCGGTTATGACACTTGACTCAGACGATGAAAATCTAGTCCTGGGTTTGTTCACACAATCACAATGCTTTTCCTTTGACCTACTAGTGGTTGGAAACAAGAGATTTCTGGTTTTCTGGAGATCAGTGATTTTGCAGGGTTGGGTTGGGGAACATAGATGCAAAATTCAGGTGGACTGAGGAAATGATGATGATGATGATGATGATGATGATAATTTTATTATTTATTATTTTTACCTTGCCCATCTGGCTGGCTTGCAGCTTATATAAAAACATAGTAAAATGTCAAACATTAAAAACTTCCCAATACACGGCTGCCTTCAGATGTTTTCTAAAAGTTGTGTAGTTCTTTTTATCTCCTTGCCATCTGACGGAGGGTGTTCCACAGGGAGGGCGCCACTTACTTAGAAGGCCCTCTGCCTGGTTCCCTGTAACTTCGCTTTTTGCAGTGAGGGAACCGCCAGAAGACCCTCTGATTAGGACCTCAGGGGCTGGGCGGTGGGGGTGGAGATACTCCTTCACGTTTTACTGAGCAATCTGCTGTTTAAGACAGGTGAAGCTCTTGCTTTTTTTTTTTTTAGCTCCCAGAAAATTGCTCCTAACTGTCCTGACTTCTCCCAAGGGATTCTGGGAATTGTAGTTGCTTAGGGGGCCTGAGGATCTAATAGAACTCTGATTCCTTTGGAGGAGCCATTAGTTAACTTGTGTGTGTGTAAAATATTTTTGCAAATTTTACAGCAGAGATAAAAATATCATCACCTGGCATTAACAATAAGAATATTCAATCAATCCTTGCTTAAAAGTATAGATGAATATAAGCAGTCCATGTCCAAATAGGTTTCTTAAAGGGTCATGCATTCAGATGGACTTCCTTTATGTAAGTGCTTTGGTGATGGGGATACCTACAGGACAGACATTGAGAGTACACTTTTATTTTATGTTCTTTCCTAGAAATTCCTGAGGAGGAGGAGGACGAGGGGATGTTGAACACTCCTTCTGAAAATAAGAAAAAACCTTCTCAAAGGAATAGCCGGATTCTCCTGAGCAAGACGGGAGTTATTCAGGAGGAGCCTCAACAGGTTTGTGGAAGCGGCTCAGTTTGTTTCACATAAGGCTAATAAATGGAAGGGGGGAAAAATTCTGACTTCAACTTCCCTGTGTTGCAACTCTAGAATATGTCTGACCCAGAGGTGAAGGACCCCTGGAACCTCTCGAATGATGAATTTTACTATCCAAACAAGCATAGGCTTCATGGAACCTTTGGAGGCAACATCATCCAGGTTAAAACCAGTGGTATCATCTCTCTCTGTATGTGCATGCATGTTTAAATGTGCAAAAGTGCAGTCTCGTGCAGAATTCCAGCCTTCTGAGAACCATGTGCCTGTGGCAAAATGCTCAGCCTTGCATCTTCACAATAGGACAAGATTCTGTGTGCAGGTACGATTGGTGAGCCAGCTTTCCATTGGATGCTTACAGAGCTTCTTCCCAAGGCTTAGGATGTGGCTTTGTATGGCATGTTTGTAGGGTGGACATATCCCTCAGCCCCTTCCCTTCTGTGACCCATGATTGCCCTTGTTCTGGGATGGGGACATGTTCCTTTGGCTGGCGGTAATGTACATCCAGACTTTTGTACATCCCGAGTAAAAGTTCATGTTTGGGTTGTGTGTTTTTTTGCCTTGGTGCAGCACTCAATTCCTGCAATGCAGCTTCAACAGCCCTTCTTCCCCACCCACCTGGACCCCACAGAGCTTCGCCAGCTGCACCGGCCCCCCTTGAAGAAATACTCCGCCGGGGCCTTGTCCCAGCCTGGCCCCCATCCAGTGAAGTCACTACAAAACCACATCGAGAAGAAAGCCAAGGTAAAGCCTCCATTTCCTGGTTCTGCTCTGATGCTTTGACAGCTATGCCCTCAACTCTTTCTCACCTTGGGGGCTCAGAGAAACTACCTGATGCTGTGTGTGTTTCTGTCCTCGTTTAGTCGGTTTATAATTTTTTAATATTAAAATCTTCATTGGTTTTATAACTTGACACAAAACCCAATTTATACACTTTTCTTAGCAATTCCACTTCCCGTCCTCCCATTGATGATGTCCCCCCTCCTGCAATTACCTGGTGCCTTTTATACAATACTTATTCTACTTTACATTTCTTTATTTATTTCATTCTTGCTACCCTTCCATTGCTTACAGTTCAAGCCTGCTTGCAATTTCATTTGGCTATAATACTTTTTGAAAAAATTCCATTCTTCCATATACTATTCTCATTTTTGTCTCTTTGCCATCACTTTTGCCATCTTCACATAGTCCATTAACTTCAAAATCCGTTCCTCTTTTATTGGAACCTTGCCGCCTTCCCACTTCTGTGCATACAGAACTCTGGCTGCTGCGGTCGCATACTTAAGCAACTTGGCCATCTTTTTTGGGATTTCTAATCCTATTACTCCTAATAAGAATGCTTCAGGCTTTTGGGGAACAGTGATTTTAAACTTTTTTTATTACATTATGTATCATTACCCAAAAGCCTGTTGCTTTATATATATATATATAAAGCTTTATATATTTGCTACGAAAGCAAATATATATATATATATACACACAAGTCCAGCACCTATAGAAAGATGTCCCCCGTGTTGGCACTTCTGACATTTGCTCGATGCTGTCTTATACATCTTTGCTATCTGCATTTGGTCTCTTTGTACTTTCAACTTGCTCTGCACCCAGATGAGAAGGAGTGCGCTGCAAGCCTCTGGTGGTGGGGAGATGTTCTTCATGCGCACTCCGCAAGACCTCTCAGGCAAGGATGGAGACCTTATCCTAGCGGAGTACAGTGAGGAGAACCCCCCCTTAATGATGCGGGTTGGCATGGCAACCAAGATCAAGAACTACTACAAGCGGGTGAGAGTGCTGTTGTTTGGCTGCAGGTGTTTGAGCTTCTGTAGCTTGAGGCTGCCCTTCTCACTAAAGCTATATTTCCTTTTGGCAGAAGCCGGGTAAAGATTCAGGTCCCCCTAAGCAGCCATATGGGGAGACCACCTACTGCCAAACCTCCCCCTTCTTGGGTTCTCTTTACCCAGGCCAGCAACTCCAGGTGAGATGTCTGCCTTTCACAATGGGTGGGGTGGCAAGGTTGAGTTTGTGTGTGTTCTTCAGAATTGTGTGACCTCCTTCCCAAAGCCAAGAAGTGTTTGCCTGGTTTTGGGAAGGAGGCTCGAGGCTCTGGCAGGGTCCCAGAGCTACCACCTTCCCAAAGCCCAGTAAGCAAGGTGCCGGGCTTTGCGGAGGCGTGTCATAGCCCGTATGAGTCCTGTTGCTGAGCAAGCAAGGACTAGGAGTCTCTGAGGAACACTTACCAGAAAGGAGAATCCACATATGAAGTCAGACAGTCCAGAGATCAGGGAAACCAGATGATTACAGAGCCCAGGTGGAGAGCAGGAAGCAGCAAGGTAAGGCCAGGCACCACAGGCATTGTTTCCAGCATCTACTGCTACTGGGAGCTCTATTTAAAAAGGCTGAAGCCAGCTGATTCTCATCAGTGCCTTCTCTGTGTCCTTGAAGGCTGATCAGCTACAGGTGCAGTCATTCCACCTTCTCCTCCTCCAGGCTGCTGTTCAGCAGGCGAAACTGACTCCTGGCTCGTGACAAGAAGGCACAGGGGCTCTTGGGCACTGCCAGAGTCCTTGTGATGCCTTCCCTGCGGCCCCAGCTGTGCAGGGGGGAAATAAATAAACGGAGAGTGGGTTTCCTCCACTTTCCATTTTTTAATTTCGCTCCCCGTACCTCTCCAAAGCCACAACCTCGTGAGTAAAATAAGCATAAGATGTGAGTCACTTGTATGGCTTTCTGTAGATGTCTAAAAGAAGGCAGGAATGCTTTCTGCCAAAACTCTCAGACACTTGCAATAAAAGCTTGGACTTGGTCATTAGAGTTGCGGTGGAGAATTCTTCCATGGCTAGGGAGTCTGTACTCTGGGTGTGAGTGCTTCTCCCCAAGGTACCAGCAGAGGCCAGATACCTGGGAAGGTGGGGGGCGAACAGCTTGTTCATGGCAGTCCCACCCATGGACAGCATCCAGTATTCCCTCTGGCCCATGACTTCAGAGAGTGCCACAGTGAACTGTGTGCAGGTAAGCAGCCAGTACATTTGCTGTTTCTAATGTTTTGCACTTTGGTCACCTTTGGAAAATGGAAGGTGACTTGGCGTGTGGGTAGTGAGCTTGCACTGCTTGTACGCCTTTGATCTTGCTGCGTATCAACTGTCTCTTGGGTTTGATGGAGAATCCCATTACAGTAAAACCTCATCCTGCATCCGCCTCCGCTTGCGTCCGCTTTGGCGAATGTCTGCGGCAAACCTGGAAGTACCGGAATGGGTTACTTCCAGGGTCGCCACTCGCGCAGAAGCGCTAATCGCCCCATGTGCAGACACGGCATTTCGACATGCAGATCCTCCAGAACAGATCCCATCTGCAAAACGAGGTTTGACTGTATGTCTCAAGGACTAAAGCTGGTCTGTAAGGTCCTGTTGGATTCTTTTTCTTTCCCTGACTCCTGTTGCAGTTGACCAAGGTAGCCCCTTTCTTTTTGACAGGCATTTGAAAACAATCTCTTCCGCGCTCCGATTTATCGTCACAAGATGCCGGAAACAGACTTCTTAGTTATCCGGGATCAGAATGGTTACTACATCCGGGATTTACAGGATATCTTTGTGGTTGGACAGCAGTGTCCTCTCTTTGAAGTTCCTCAACCCAACTCCAAACGTGCCAAGACTCACATTCGAAACTTTCTCCAGGTTTGTCTTCTGTGGGTTACGCAAGTTATTAGCTCTGCAGTAAGCTCAGGGAAAATGGAGTGTTGTTGCAGCTGTGACATATGGGTCTGTGCAAGAGGGCAGACTGTTAAAAAGTTTTGTGTTCATATTGAGCTCAAAAATGGATTGGTTCATGTTCACTAGTAACTTCAAAGTAATTGCCCTCTTTTGTAGTTTGGCTCACTTGCTTGAGACTATTGATATTTTCTTAATTGTTCTTTAGTATTTTCCAAAATAGCATACAATAAAACTTACTGTTGCAAAATGAAACAAGGTCATGCACAACTAAGACACTCCTTCCCTCCCCAATTCACATTGCAAGATTGTTTTCCTCCTTCAAGAAGCTTAGCTGAAGGCACTGACAAATTTTCATTATCACAGAAACACAAGTGTCCTTCCAAAATAACCCCTGCCCTCTAGAAGGCCAAATGCTCCGCATGCTCATGTTTACAAAAGAAACAAATGGAAACCAAGGAGAGTCAAATGCATTAGGATTAGCTACTTGCCTTAAGAATCTATTGGTATCCTTCACTTTTTCAGCCAGTGCTGTGTGCAACACAGTAATACCAAGTTTGCCATGACAGCTCTGACGTATCCCAGCATCAGGAAATCTCCATGCTGGCTTCTGTCAAGAGGAAAAAATCTTTGTTCAATATGTTTGATGCAGTGCACGCAATATCTCGGATGCGGATTCACATGAGGTGGATGTGTTATCTGGTGTACTGAGCATTTCTTCCCTAGGTTTGGGCTAGGGCAGTGCTGCCTATCAAGTATGCAGCCTTATTGTTCATTTCCCCTTCCCAGAATCACAGGCAAATAAAATAGGACAGAAAAAGCACTCTGGACAAGGCAACCTTATATGGATGTGACACACAGATCTTAGGCATTTGTTCACTGGGGCTCTGGCTGCCCAGTGATCACCACCAGCTTCTCATTGTTGGGTTTGGTGATATTGCACAGCTCGAGCTTCAAGTCTTCATGATACTCAAGTGCCCCCATTTCTTGCCAAGTGGATCCGTACTGAAGGCACAGACTCAGCTATGTGCAACGAGGGGGATGGCAGAAGCAGATTGAGCCACCTCCGCTGTTGCCTGAGGATGAGAGACAAAAGGGCTCTCATAACGGCTCCCGTTTTCATTTGAGCCCCATTGGTGCTTTTTTCCAGGCTCTGAATCTCCATTAGCTTTGTTGCTGTCCCAGGGGGCTGCCTGAAACCCCAAATGTCTCCCGGAAAGTTTTGTATGCTCCTCCCAAGGCTTGCTGATTATTACAATTTCTTACTTGCCCTTTACCCCAGGGTCCCAGGGCAGGTTACAGCAATCAAAACCCAATGTTAAAAACAGTTTGAAACAAAATTTCAGAAATAAGGTGAGTCCTAAAAATATACAAGTGTCAAAGAGAGGTGAATCGAGCGTTCACCAAACTGTGCCAGATGCCCCTCTGTGGACAACTTAGGGGCTAACACAGAGAAGGCCCTATCCTGGAAACGCCCCCACCCCCCAGCTTCTGAAGGCAGTGGAACAACCAAGAGGCCTTCTGTGGGAAGGAGGTGGTCTTTCAGATATTTGAGGCCTGAATCATTTAGATCCCTCCTTGGTCATTGGCCTTGGCTATGCACAGGTTCCCTTCTTGCCACACAAGCGTAGCCCACTGGCATCTCAAGCTGTTCCTTTGGCTTTCTTGTTAGGCCTTCATATACCGCCTGTTCAGTAAGAGAGACGAACCCCGGAGGATCCGCATGGAGGATATCAGGAACGCATTTCCTTTGGTCTCAGACACCAGAGTCCGGAAGCAGCTGAAGCCCTGTGCAGTCTACGAGCGCACACGTAAGCTTGTGCTCCCTTGCAATACCAGGCACCAGCCTTCCTGGGAAGCCCCACTTTGCTGAGGTGGTCACTGAGCATAGCCTTGTTTTCCTGGGGAGGGCCACTGCTTCTGCCCCCAGAAGCTCCCACGTTTCGCCTTTGCCATCTCTGCTTAAAAGGACCAGGCAACAAGTAACAGGAATGTCTCTGTTGCGGCTGAGACCTTGGGGAGCCGCTACCAGTCTGTCACCTCCTCCTTCAGGTTCCTAGGATCCTCAGAGCCCCAGGTGGGCTTCTGGCCTCACAGACTGACCGGTTGGGACCCTTAGGACGTGGAAATGCCTTTTTCATCACAGGAATTCTTCTCTGCTTTTATTCCCAAGGCTTGCCTCCCTGTATTCATGCCTAATTGTCTATAGCATAGCGCTTCCCCACACCTGCACACATTCTTCTCCGATATCCCTTTACTGGCTTTACAAGCATGAGTGGGGTGCTCTGTGTATCTGTTTCCAGGGTCAAAGCAACATTTTTAAAAATGGCTGATCAGCAAGGGAGAAAAGCTTTTGGAAGCTGTTGAAAACTGTAACCCCCCCCCCGTACCTCGCAAGACGAATGCCTCGCAAGACAAAAAACTCGCTAGACGAAAGGGTTTTTGGTTTTTTGAGCTGCTTCGCAAGATGATTTTCCCTATGGGCTTGCTTCGCAAGACGGAAACGTCTTGCAAGTTTGTTTCCTTTTTCTTAACACCGCTAATACAGTTGCGACTTGACTTCGAGGAGCAACTCATAGAATGCGGTGTGGTAGCCTTTTTTGAGGTTTTTAAAGACTTTGGTATTTTTGAAGCTTTTCCAAAACTTTCCCGACACCGTGCTTCGCAAGACGAAAAAAATCGCAAGACGACAAAACTCATGGAATGAATTAATTTCGTCTTGCGAGGCACCACTGTATTAGGAGACAGATGTGAAAAAACGTTAAGATCAGATAAAATATAAAATGCAGTGAAGAATCTCAAACCTTGATAGAGAAACATATTTCACCACCCTGTGATTGCAAAAGTCTGGGTAGAATGTGTTTTGGGGTACTGAATCTGCATTTATTGATATTTTATTTGTCCCCGATATATATATATTTGGTTTTCCACCTTGGCTGTGGGTTCTGGCATGTTGTCTACCTGCTTCTCCTGTTGCTCAGACTATAAGGGGAAGGGACAGTAGGCCAGAGACAGATTAAAACTCACATCAACATTCTAAGCACCTGCGTAGGCAAAACGGTTTTAGCAGTGCAGTGCCTAGCGTCAGGAAACAGGGAGTTCCAAAGTATAGGACCTGCCACACTAAAAGAGCCGAGTTCTTACAAATGCAGATCAGGTATCATTCCTGGTATGACTCAGCGGGGACCTCTGCTTCTTTCAGAGATGTACGCAAACTGGTGGAAACTAAAGCCAGGTTTCAGACTGCCCACCGAAGAGGAGATAAGAGCAATGGTGTCTCCAGAGCAGTGCTGTGGCTATTACAGCATGATCTCTGCTGAACAGCATTTGAAGGTGAGCCTGTGTCTTTTGTGAATATCCTCAGTCCTTGTTGGTTGCCTTCACACTCTGCAAGATACTTGAGAACTGCAAGGACATCTTGCTTCTGCCAATCTCCACCAGCGGGAGAATTATAAAGGGAGAGTGTAGGTTGCAAAACATGGCCAGCCACTGTGGCGTAGTGGTTAGAATGTTAGACCAGGACCTGGGAGGCCAGGGTTCAAGTCCCCACTCAGCCATGAAGCTCACTGGGTGACCTTGAGGCTGAAATATTTTGGCTGGCCCATCTACCTAACAGGGTTGTTGGGAGAATTAAATGAGGAAAGGGAGAACCTTGAGCGCCTTTTTTGGGAGGGAGGAGAAAGTGTGATATGAACACAATAAGTTTAAATGCAAATAAATATACAGTCATACCTCGTGTTACGTTTGCTTCACGTTGTGGCTTTTCAGGTTACAAATGCGGCAAACTCGGAAGGGTTTAGTTCTGGGTTCGCCGCATGCGCAGAAGCGATCTATGCGCTTCGCACATGCGCAGAAGCGATCTGGGCACTTCAGGCATGTGCAGAAGCATTCTTATCGTGCTTCATGCCCGCGCAGTAGCAACACTCTACTTACGGACTTTTTGGGGTGCGAATGGCACCCCGAAATGGATCACGTTCGTAAGTAGAGGTACCACTGTATATAAATTTAATAAATAAATACATCATAAATATAAATCAATCTCTTGCTATCAATCAAAGAAATAGATGAGCCTGTGTCTTGCGTTGTGCATCCAGCAGTGTTTGTAGCTGCATTTGCCCTTTCAGTAGTACCATAATAAGATTCTCTTAAACATCAGGTAGAAATGGTCCCTTCCTTTGTGAAATTGCCCTTTTTGGTGATGGAATAGGAATGTCTGCCCCCCCCCAACTCCTCCAATGCACCAGGAGCCTCAAAAACAGTTCCTCATAGGATATGGTGCTTTCACTGGAATGCTTAGAATGTTAAAAATATGCTGACAGTGAGTTTTCTGGTTAGGCAGAGCTGTTGTTCTGGCCTAGGCATTCAAAGTTAACATTAATTTTGTGGAGAGGCCTTAGTTCAGTGGAAGAAGCATCTGCTTTGCATACAGAATATTCCAGGTTCAATTTCCAGCATCTCCTGGAGAGCCGTGTAGATACCAGTGAGCCAGATGGACTAGTGTATGACTGGCAGCTTTCTATGTAAGAGAGAAGTGGCCAGGCTGACTGTATTCTAGCCAGATCCAGTGTGTGCACTTCAAGGAAGCAGAAAGGCAGTATGCATTCGCTATGATTGAGGAGACTGGAGCCTCATCTATCTCCTTGTTAGGCTGGCAGTTTTTTACATGGCTAGCACTTGACTTTCATCATAGCTGTGGAATAGCACTTTGAATAGCAGTCTTGTAAGGTCCTGTTGGATATTTCTAGACACTACTTAGAGCAGTGTTTCTCAAACTTGGGTCTCCAGCTCTTGTTTGACTATGATGCACATTATCCCTTTCTAGTGGGACCAGTGGTCAGGAATGATGGGAGATGTAGTCCAACAACGGCTGGGGACCCAAGTTTTAGAACATCATCTGAGCAGTATCAACAAAGCCCCACGAGGAGACTTTCCCCAGAGCAGAAAAGGATGTCCCCTTCAGACTCTGGGGAGGGTCTCCTCGCAAGCCACTAGGACTCTCCTGGGCGGACCCCACTTCCGGGTTCCCGGCAGAAGTGGGAAGACTGGTTTGCGTGTGGCTGCACACATGTAGATCACATGCAAATAGGGAGTTGCCTGTACTCAATGTAATATAATTTTTAATACTTCTAAAGATGGGGAAAACATGGTTTATGAGAAGTTGCTTCACTCTGCTGGGCGCAAAGTAGAAATTAATTGTTCTGTAAAGTTTTGCTTCAAAGCGATGCTTTTGGTTACACAAAAATAAGGTAACCTTTGTATCAGGATCTGAGTCTAACACACCATTTCAGGTGACTCTTGTCAGATGTCTTACCTTACCTATTGCTCTAAGATGACTTCCTTGCCCCAGCTGAGGCATCCACTCAAGAGAAGGCAGGTCTTTGGGATTCTTTGGCTGCTGATTCTTTGGCTGCTAAAAACCTTGGGCAGACTTGCCATCCAGTGGGAACAGGGACAACGGGAAGGCAGTAGCCTGTGATGGGGAGATTCTTTCCTTGAGTATGTGGTCTCTTGAATACAAAGCTTGCTTTCTGTTATCACAGGTCCTGTGCTAACAGGGTGGCCCAAGGCCCCTCTGTGTGCCCCTGTTTGCATGGGCATGTCCCACGTGACTCAGAAAATTGCTTCCCAACTCTTTCCTCAGGATGCAGGTTATGGGATGAAATCCTTCATTGCCCAAGAAGAAAAAGAAGAGGAGGGAGAGCAGCAAGAAGGAGAAAGGGGAGAAGAAAACAATCTGAAGATAGATGATGAGGTAGAACCAGCACTGCACAGTGGCTCACCAGGGAAGTGCCAGATATTCTCAACCATAACCTTAGATGGGGTAGTAATAATAATAATAACAATTGTAAGAATGTATTGTTTGTACCCTGAGTGGGTTTCACCAGCCACTCTGGGTGGCCTCCAGCATAATAAAAGCACAGCAAAACATCAAACATTAAAAACTTCCTGATACATGGCTGCCTTAAGATGTCTTCAGAAAGTTGTGTAGTTGTTTATCTGTTTGACATCTGTCAGGAGGCTGTTCCACAGGGTGGGCGCCACTACCGAGAAGGCCCTCTGCCTGGTTTCCTGAAACTTTACTTCTCACGGTAGGGGAATGGCCAGAAGGCCCTTGGAGCTGGACCTCAGTGTCCGGGCTAAACAACAGGGGTGGAGATGCTCCTTCCGGATAACCTCTTCCTTCACCTGCCAAACAGACCCAGTGTGTGACGGCTTTCTCCCATCCACCCCTTAGATATGCTGTGCCCCCTGGAACACTACACGGGCCTTTATTGCAGCAATGAACGGGAAATGTCTCTTGGACGTGACTGGAGTGGCAGACCCTACAGGATGTGGAGAAGGATTCTCCTATGTGAAGATCCCACACAAGTCATCTCAGCGGAAAGTAAGTGGATGGCCCAGGTTAGGAAAGTTAGGAAAATGTTAGGGGGCTGCCTCCTCCTCCTCCCCACTCCTCCTGCTCCTCCTCCTGCTCCTGCTGCTGCTCCTTCATTCTTACTCATTGGCAAGGAAAGGGGCAGAACAGCAGTTTCCTGCTAGACCCCCTGATTACCTCTGAGGGGCTTGCATAGGGTTAGGGAGGCTACTGGAGCTGAAGAGTTTCTCCCCAAGGCCCAGGCCTAGGAAGTGTGGGGAGGGAGACAAATGGGCAGGATATCAGAAGGAAGAAACCTGCTCTTCCTCCTCCAAGCAGGATGACAAGCCGCTCCAGAAGAAGACAGTGACTGGGTCGGATGCAGATCTCCGGCGCCTGTCACTCAAAAGTGGCAAGCAGATGCTGCGACAGTTTGGAATTCCTGAAGAGGAGGTAAGCACGGGGTAGGGGCTGTTGCAGGAGCATGCCTTCATGCCCTGGGCCTCCCTTGGCAGCCTCCTGCAGTCACCCAATCTCTCGTTCTGCAGATCAACAAGCTTTCCCGCTGGGAGATTGTTGATGTCGTGCGTGCGATATCCACAAAGCAGGCTCGCTTTGATGAAGAATTGACAAACAAATTTGCCCGTGGTTCTCGCTGCTCTGCAGCAGAGCAGAAGGAGAGGTACAAGGAGAACTGCCAACGCATCTTTGACTTGCAGAACAAGTGAGTTCTTCTGCCAATGCTACGGGTAGTTGGCGTAGTCCGTACTAAGCTAGATGGACGCAGTGGTCCAACTCTACATAAGGCAGCGCTCGCTGTGTGTGTGTGTGTGTGTAGGAATTGGATGTAGCAGAGTCACTAGGGCTCTGTGGCATTTGTGTTTCCATCCTCCTGTTTGTGGCCCAAATGCTTCCTTGGTGCAGACCTCAGAGATTGACCCTTGTGGTGGTTTTCTGCTGCAGAGTTCTGGCGTCCACTGACATCTTATCTACAGACACTGACAGTAGCTCTTCTGAGGACAGTGATGTTAAGGAGATGGGGAAGGACATTGAGAGCATGGTACAGGACAACAAGACCCGTCGTCAGCTGTTGAGGGACAAGGAGGAGGAGGAACGGAAGGAGCTACAGAAGATGCTGATGGAGAAGAAAAGCATCAACCACAAGGAGAGGAATGTGAAGAACCAGAAGGACGGAAAAGAGCTGTGTGAGTGCCTGGCAGGGGCCGGGAGGTCCCCAGACAGAGCATCCAGTTATGGTCTTAATGCAAGGGGGGGGGGCACCCGTCGCACTCCTGGTGGTCTTGAACTTCAGCTTCCATCAGGCTCAGCCAGCATGGACTATGGTGTGGGATGATAGGAGCTGTAGTCCTGGTGTGTGTGTCTGTGTGTATACAGATATAGACATAAACATAATTTATTATTTATCTTTAAGCAGGACTGTGGTTTTAATTTTATTTCTCTATATGGGCTCTTGGGTACCCTGTTAGGGAAAAGGAGCAGGTTTTTTTTCTTATAATATATTTTATTAAATTTTCAAAAATTTCACATATATATTCCAATACATAATAATTTTTTCTCTTGTTTTGTCAACTTCCCTCCCCGTTTTTCATGGCTTTTTTTTTATTTCTCCCCCTTGCTGCACAGAGGTGGTCTGCAATGGGCCTGGTGCCTGAATAGTATGTCCTTCTCTCTATTTCCCAGGCATTTTATTATTAACTTTCTCTTTTAGTGCATGATGGTTTTTGTATAACTGATGTACTTGGGGAAGGAGGTGATGATTTAATTGTTGGGCATCTGTGTAGAATCATAATTTTATTGTGTTTAGTGCACCTAATTTTTCAAATTTCTTTGTATTTTCTGCAAGTTGCCTGGAGACCCTTGTGGTGGTAAAGTGACAAAGAGAGAGAGAAAAAGAAAGAGGGAAAGAGAGAAAGAGAGAAAGAACGAAAGAACAATTAATAATAACAGTAGCCATTGACAAGTGACATAACTAGTAGACAGGTCAGGAGAAGGATGAAACATTTCACAAAATGTGTTCATTTTCATTTATAAGAATGTTTATAAGTTGCCAACTCATTAAAAAATACACCATAGTAAAACAATAATAAAATAAAGAAAAAAGGATCAACAATGAACCACATTAATGCTGTTCAAACCCTTGCCCAGAACATGGGTATTCACATGCAGCAAAATATCAGGATTGTAGGTGTGCCTGTGTGATTTCAGGAGGAACAACGTTCCAAATTGCAAGAGATACTAGGAGAAGAGCCTTGTTTTGCAGAGAAATGAAACAAAGATAAGCATCGGATAGTCAGCAGGGCTTATTCAGATGGTGGCCGGCCTTGTGATGGTCCTTGACCATTTAGGCCTTGGAAATTACAGAGAAAGAGAAGCTGGAGAGTAGAACAGAAATGCGCATGAGAAGCTGGTGAAGAGGCTGCCGGGAATGCACATTGCCTAAAATTCTGCATGGTACAGTGGTGGATGACTGTTCCTTTGTGTGCGCCCTCTCCCAAGGCTCCTGAACGCCTGCCTCCATAGGATCTTGGAGACTAGGCATTTTGTTTCTTGCCCAGAGAGCTCACTGCCTTTGACAACACAGCCATGCTTTCCCCTGCAGCCTCCACCCCTGGCAACCCAGGAAAGCCAAGTGATAGCAGTGGCACGGCTTCTGCGACCAGCCCTGGTCCTGCCACCACTTCCGCCCCCCGCTGCTTGAAAATCTACCGCACTTTCCGCGATGAGGACGGGAAGGAGTACGAGAGATGCGAGACGGTCCGCAATCCATTGATCATCAACGCCTACATGAAGATAAGGAAAACCAAGGATGATGAGTTCATGTAAGGCAGAGCTTTCCAAACTGTCTGTCACGACACGTTAGGGGTCGGCTGTAGCGTGTAGGTGTGTTGTGCAAACACTCTCCATGCTCCTCCCGGGGCTGGAAAGGGGTTAGTTTAACCTCCGGTTTGCTAGTAAAACTGAACTGCTGTGTCACAAAAAGGTGCATGTCTAAAATGTATGTCACCAGCAGGAAAAAATTGGAAAGCTCTGATGTAAGGGCATCGCAGGGAGCCTGCTTTCCCTTAGGGGGTGTTATTGGCTTCTTTTCTTTTCTTTTCTTGTTTTTATTATGTATTTTGTGTTTTTAGCATGTATTTTTTTCCTGCGAACCACCCCGAGATCTATGGATGAAGGGTGCTATACAAATTGTATTATTATCATTATTAACAGTACACAAATTATTATTATTATTTATTATTAATTTGGGTAGAGTGGGAATCTCCTTGTGAAAGGAGAGGTGCAGAAGGCTGCAAATGCACAGTATGCTTATATTTTTATTGTGTGTGTTTTTTAAATTACACCCTGCCTTTCTGCCTCTTTCTATATGAAATTTAAAGCAAGCAGGCTAACAAACATATGAGCAGGATGCAGCAGGAAATAAAACACACAGCCAGCATATGGAGTCAGGCAGAGTAAATCAAATCAGGAAGCAGCCAATGCTGTAGTGCAGGGATGAGGAACCTGTGGCCCTCCAGATGTTGTTGGACTTCAGCTCCCATCAGCTCCAGTCAGTGTAGCCAGTGGTCAGGGATGATGATAGATGTAGTTTAGAACATCTAGAGAGCCACTGTGACCCCCAGTGTGGTTTATGTTTATCTCAGTGCCTGAATATTTACTGGCTGGCCGTACCAATAGGCCAGGGATGGGAAAAATGTATGGTCCTCTGAGTGTTGTTGGACTACAGCTCCCATCAGTGCTGGACAGCATAGTCAGTGGTCTGGGTTGATGGGAGTTGGAGTCCTGCAACATTGTGTTTCTCACCACTGCCTTAACAGAAGGCCTTTGTGTTTCCAGCCGGAGGTTTTCCATCTCAGAAAAGCAGCGTCAGAAGCTGCGGTGTGAAAAGCGCCAGATCCAGTTGAAGTTGATGCGGCTTAAACGAAAGAAAGAGAAGGAGCAGCAGAAGGCTCCTCCCAAGAAGAAGCTCAGGTTGGAGAAGGTAAGCAGGCTTTCTTGAAAGCTTCAGCTGCTTCTGGCTCCTTTTCTTGCAGTGTTATTATAAATAAAGAAGTAATGGTCTTGTATCTGTGAAGAGACATGTGCCAGTGTGCTGCTTGGGAACAAGTCCAGCGCTTTTTCACAAGCTCCCACTCAGCTAGTGCTGGTGTTACAGTTGATGGGAGCACTGCCTATCCCTCGATAACTCTGCCTTTGTGCTTCTGAAGTAGCCTGCAACCATTCATTCCTTTGCTTTTGCTTGCAGATTAAGTGTAGTGCTTGCGGTGCCAGTGGGCACATGAAGAACAACAAAATCTGCCCAGCCAAACTGCCCTCCAAGCCTGTCGCCATGACGGTGGAGCAGGAGGAGGAGCTGGAGAAGACCATCATTCCCACCAATGACAGTGAGCTGATCAAAGTGGAGGGAACCAAGATTGTCTTAGGGAAGCAACTCGTTGAGAGGTAAGGGCCGTGTTTGGTACCATCTCACAGATAGAGGTGCAGGGGTCCTGCCTGGGCTATGAACATCATAAGAGCCTACTGGTTGACGCCCATCACAGTCTAGTCCAGAATCCTGTTCTCACAGTGGGCACCCAGATGACTGTGGGAAACCTTCAATAAGGACCTGAACACAAAAGCACACTTCCTCCGGTGGGGTCCAGCAACTGGTATTCAGAAACGTTGCTGCCATTGACAATATTGCCTTTCCTGCATTTGTCCATTTTTAAAGCCATCCAAGATGGTGGCCATCCTCCTGTGGGAGTGAGTTCCACAGTTTAACCAAGTGTTTCATGAAGAAGTGCTTATTTTTAATCCGTCTTGGATCTCCAAACATTCAAATGTCATTGGACGACCACAAGTTCTAGCGTTATGAGAGAGAGAGAAACTTTCCTCATCCACTTTCCCCATTCCATGCATAATGCTATAAACTTACGTCATGTGATCTTTTGCTCACTTTCCTCTAAATTAAGAAGTCTAGAACAAGGTGGAAGAGTTGAAATCCCTTCCTGTGGACGTGTGGAAGTCATCCACATGTGGCAGTGGGTTAGCACCTTGTCATTGCCCGGGCCAGACAGGGCCACGTATTCCAGTTTCAAGTCATTGGGGTAATTGGTTTACCGTATTTTTCGCCCTATAGGACGCACTTTTCTCCCTCCAAAAATGAAGGGGAAATCTGGGTGCGTCCTATGGGGCGAATGCAGGCTTTCGCTGAAGCTTGGAGAGCGATAGGGGTCGGCTTCAGGAAGACATCAGCCTAGGCAGCCCTGCGGGAGTTCCCGCAGGGCTGTCTAGGCTGCGGATAGCAGCCTGCTTCCCGGAGCACCGGGCACGCTGAAAGCAGAGCGCCCGGCACTTCGGGAACACATCCGCAGCCTAGGCAGCCCTGCGGGAGGTCCCGCAGGGATGTCTAGGCTGCGGATAGCAGCCTGCTGCCCGGCGGGCGGGGTGCCCTGAAGCAGAGCACCCCGCGCGCCGGGCAGACATCCGCAGCGTGGGCAGCCCTGCAGGAGTTCCCCGCAAGGCTCCCCATGCTGCGGATAGCAGCCTGCCGCCCGCCAGTTCGGGGCGCCCTGAAGCAGAATGCCCCTCGCGCTGGGCAGACATCGGCCAGCCCCACAAGCTTGGGGGACAGCAGGGAGGCGCAGCGCCGCCATCCCGCTGTTCCTCGACCTGGTTCGGTTTCCCCAACCTGCTTTGGGGGGGGGGATAAAGGGAAATTTTTTTTCCTTTATTTCCCCCCCAAAAAACTAGGTGCGTCCTATGGGATGAAAAATACGGTATATACCAGCCATTGCACAAGCCACAATGAATTTTACAGGAAGATCAAATAAACCCATAACACCGTAAAATCACACAAGCCTTAAAAAATAAGAACACAACAGTTCATAACAAGTTGCTAAATACCATTTACTATTATCCACAGGAGCAGCAGCTGTCTGGTGTACAGTGTAGGACAGGTAGTACCACTGAATCTAAATGAAGCAGCAGGCTGCTGTGTGGGCTGTGTGGGGTTAAAGTTCTTCAACTTACAGCTCCAGTTACCCCAGACTAGACCCAATAAAAGAGCAAATGGGCTTCATATTGTGCTCTTTATGGTTTAATCAGTCCCTCCCAGAGGGGCAGCTGGGCCCACTGGAGGGAGAGGTGGTGGAAACTGCAGCGTGTTTCTCCTCCCTCTCTCTCCTTGCAGCGTGAATGAAGTTCGCAAGAAGTCTTTAGTCCTGAAGTTCACAAAAGAACAGCTTCTGCAAAAGAAGGAACAGGGCTCTGGAACCACGGCTGCTTGTAGCTCCTTAAACGTGAGTCCTTGTGTTGCTTTCATTGCCCCCACCCCACCCCTTGCCCTTGCCCACTATCCATCTTGGAAATGGTGGCAACAGCAAGTGCTTATTCTAAGCCTCAGCCAGGGCTGGTTCACTATAGACCAGGAACAGCCAAAGGGCAACTCCTCCCCAAAAAAGTAGAGACCAATTAGATGCTTTGAGGTGCCCTTTGTCAAGATTCCCAAAAGTCCATCATACATAAACTTTGGAAGTGCCTTTAACGTCCCACTTCTCTCTCTTTCAGCAGCCTCAGAAGTCCAGCCACCAGGGGAGCACACCCCCCATAGAGATACTGTCTTATATCCTGGAAGGCATTATCAACGAAATGCAAGAACTTCCAAATGTAAGACCTTTTCACCTGTGAGGTTTGATTTTGCCTCTTCTGGCTCTATGTCATCCGCAAAGACAAGGAGGCATTATCCTATCCATATATCAGGAGAGCTAGTTCCTTGAGAAATTCTTGTCTCATATCAGCATTGAGCATTTGAGGGCAATCTTTCTGCTATTTCGAGGATGTTGCCTCTCCACCTCCTGCCAAACTCTACTCCATGAGTTGTGGGCTCAGTCTTCGACAGCTCACATTCTGTTTAGTGGGGTGTATGAAAAGTGCTGTGTATCAGAATCATACATCGAAATGTATTATTGGTGTCAGCAGCTTTCAAAGGGGATCAGAAAAATTCTCATGGAGGAAAAGGGAGAGAGGTCAATCAGTGGCTGCAAATCAGGCCAGAAGAGGAGAAGCCCAGGCCAGGGAGCTAGTGCCATCAGCCCCTGAAATTGGCCTGATAATATTTTGTGCCATTTGTTGGTGTTAACTGCGTTCATATTTTAAACCCTGGGCCGCCTTGGATGCCTTGGCAAAAAGGTGGTGTATAAATGCAATAATAATAATAATAATAATAATAATAATAGAAGAGGTGGTTAAGTCTACCTCTGGACGCCAGTTGCCTTCCTGGCTGAGCATAGGGGGAAACATAATGCTTTATATCCTGCCTTCCTGCAGCAAGCACACCACAGTTGCCTAAAAAGATGGGACCTACCTTTGGGCCCGGTCCAGTGCGGCTGGGGTCACCTGCAAACCCCCGGAACTCCGAACATCCTCCAATGTGCGCAGCACTGGAAAAGGCCTCTCCCTTCCTCTCCAGGGCGCTCAGTGACATATAATCAGCTTGATATATGCACACTAATCTTCTGGCATAACACAACAAGAAGAGTGAGACATTGTAGGTCTAAGCTACTATTTATTTACATACTATATACAGACTACAATATAATGGCGACCATTCTCTTCAGCTCCGAGAGAACAACCAAAATAATAATAAGAATAATTTTTATTTATACCCCGCCCGCCCTCCCCAGCCAAAGCCGGGCTCAGAGCGGCTTACAAGCAATAATAAAAACAAGCTGAATGATTACAACTTAAAAACAAAATTAAAATACAACATTAAAATATTGAAACATTGAAATATTAATTGTGAAAGTACATTACAAAGTACATACAACGGAAGAGAGGTCAGGCTGTCTTCCGTTTCCACAGTCTTCTCAGACAGGTGTGTGATTTACACCAGTCACATTTTGAAGCATCGGCTGAATGAAATACTAACAGGAGTTTAGCCTGGAAAAGAGGAGACTGAGAGGAGATATCTGAAGGGCTGTCACATGGAGGAGGGTGCAAGCTTGTTTTCTCTTGCTCTGGAAGGCAAGGCTTGAACCAAAGGCTTCAAGTTGCAGGAAAGGAGATTCTGACTAAACATACTGGAAGACTTTCTGACAGTCAAGAGCTACTTGACAGTGGAACAGACTCCCTCGAGAGGTTGTGGACTCCCCTTCCTTGGAATGGCTCCAGTGGCCCTTTTGAGGGAGACGGGTTTCATTATCTGCCCTCTCTCCTTGGTAGGTGAACAAAGCAATGGCTTTATCTGGGTTTGTTTGTTTGTCTTAAAAAAATGTTTTTTTCATGTTGTTGTATCCGTCCCTGGTAACTTAAGGGAGGGTGGTATATTAAGAAATAAAAGGGATGCTCACATTCTTTCCCGGTTTACCTTTGCCAGACATGTTACTTCCACAAGCCTGTTAGCAGGAGGGGTGTCAGAAATTATCGCAAGATCATCGGCCGACCAATGGACCTGTACACCCTGCGCCAGAATGTCCGTAAGCTCTCTTACAAATCGAGCAAAGAATTCCGAGAGCACCTGGAGCTGATTGTGAAGAACAGTGCCACGTTCAATGGTGAGAGTTAATTTTCTTTCTTTCTTTCTTTCTTTCTTTCTTTCTTTGTTTCTTTCTTTGTTTCTTTCTTTCTTTCTGAACTGTTTCTCTTCTGCTCTTTCTTCCCTCCTTGTGCAAAGTGTCCCAGCCTTAAAAAACAGGTTACGGCAACTGGGGCAGTGACCTGGTGCTCTTTCTGAGGATGTTAAGGGAAGAGGAGGAATGGGCTAGGCAAAGGGCGGCTTTTAAGTTTTGATCTTTTTAAAAAAACAAAACCTCCAATATTTTATTTTTCCAATTTTTCATTTTACAATGTTTCTAACAAAAAAAGTTAAACATAAACAAAAATCAACGTTTTCTTCGACTTCCCTCCCCTCCTCTCTACTGCTCCTTATTTCATGTCACAGACTTACTGCATAACCAATTCCAGCCTATTTATAAATTTTATCTTTTTCCTCTCTATAAGTTATTTTTTACTGCTCGTGTTTACATCAATCCTGCTGAAGTTTTTAATTGTTTACAATTTGTCTTCATATATTCAACAATCTACCCCCATTCTGTTAAAAAAAAGGTCTCTCATCTTGATCTTTTATTCTTCCAGTAAGTTTCGCCATCTCTGCATAGCTCTGTAAGGCTACCTTGTGCTGGAGAATTTCCTTCTGATGCTCACCTACTTTACACTGTGGCCTACTTTCTTCTTTAAACCCTCTGGTGATCGTCCTGTCTTCACTAGGTGTCCAATTATTTCTCTGACGGATGGCCTTATATATTTGTAAGTTGCCTGCATGCTCCCCTTTGTAATTTCCTGGTTTCCTTTGCTCTCAGTGCGACTGCTTCTCTTTCCCCTGTCTGATTTCTCAACTGGACCTGCTAAGAAAAAACCTCATCTATCTTGAGTGATTTCAGTTAGAACTAGTCCTTCTGGACTACCAAGGAAGAGTTGTGATACCTGCTCCTTTCCTCTGGGGCCATGATCTCCCAGCAGCTTGGGGACAGTGGGAATGGAGCAAAATAAAAGCATTGCTTTGCTGGCTGCTTCTCAATTGCTGTCACACCGTGGAGCAGCCTTTGCCAATCTGATGCCCATCAGATATTTTGGACTGCAACTTCAGGGTGACTTTGTTGACTTGGGCTGATGGGAATTTCGGTCTAAAACATCTGGAGGACACCAGTTGGATGTAAAATCAAGTGTGTGCTCTCTGAGATTTCTGATGAGTCTCCAAGTTAGCTCTCCATACCACTGGGGAACAGGACCAACTTAACCACATGTAATCTTAAATGTGTAACTTGCCTTTTGTCAAGACAGCTCACAACAACACCATCCCACAATAAAGGTTTCTGCTGTTGTGTTTGCAGGGCCAGAGCACAAGTTGACTCAGATTGCTCAGTCAATGCTGGACTTCGGTGATCAAAAATTGAAAGAGGCAAGTCAGATTGTGGAGGGAGGGGTTGCTTGTGGCTTGGAGGTAAGGGCGTTGCTTAGCCACGTAGGGTACTTTTAGGGCTGAGCTGTTTGCATAAACAGTTTGGTGATTCTGGACTGAAGGGAGATCTCTCTTGAAAGGACTAAAGGCAGCCAGAGTGGTTTGTTGGATGCTTGCATTAGGAGCTGAGCATAGGACCTGCTCTCTTGATTTAATAGTTTTTAGTGGCAGAGTTCGAATGGTGACTTTACTATCCAATACTAATTTTGGTTTCTGGATTTTAACTGAAAGTTACTGAATTTGAAAGTGCAGCATAGATTTCCAAACAGATTGTGAATGTTGTATTAGCTGTGGGTGAGAAAGATTCCATGGTCATTATCTAATTAAACAAAACTTATTGCTGGAAGGACAGAATCAGAATCACACACAAAATATGAACACAAACAACAAAATTTTTGGTTGTTGAAAAAAAACATTTCTCCAAAAAGGACACCAATTTATTTAATGATAAAACATGATCTTGTTTGTCTACAGCTTATTTTAACTATAAAAATTTTTAAAACTGGAATGTAGTGCTTTTTAATAATAGTGGTATTAGTAAAAATGAAAAAAGACAGTTCCAGGTAACTGAGAGAATGTGAACAATAAGCTTCTTTTATGGGCCATGTTGCATGTGAGAAAACCAGCCCAAATTGCTGGAGATTTTGAGTTGTAGCTGACTTTCCTTATGAATAAAGATGGGATATGTGTGAATGCCTTCTGTTTTAAAACCTGAACTACCGGTAATTGGATAGGAACAGAAGATGTTGAAATATATTTTTGAAATTACTTAAGCAATAAAAATACAGTAGGCACATAGAAGACCACCCCATACTGAGGCAGGCCATTGTTCCATCTTAACTCATTTAGCTCTCCAGGGTGTCAGGTAGGAAGCATTCACAGCTCTACCTGGAAATGCCAAGGATTGAACCCAGGACCTTCTGCATTAAAAGCAGGTGCTCTGCCATTGAGCAGAGTTCAGCAAAAAGTGGGTTGCTATAAAGGAGTTGCTCTGGAGCTGAGTGTGTTTCTGTACCTTGGTGTCCTTTCAGAAGGAAGATAAACTGGCTCGTTTGGAAAAGGCAATTAATCGCCTTCTGGACGATGTTCATCAAGCGACCTTCTCCTATATTCTGGACAAGATTGTATCCCAGAAGATAAAGGCTGTTCCTCATGTATGTCTGCCCTTAGCAATTGGTGGTGATGGAAAAGAGCTTGTGGAAAAGGGGACTGTCACAGTAGCCTTGTGCTTGGAGGATAAAGCTATCAGTGACTTCTAGCCACGATGACTATGTTCTACCTCCACTTCTAAATACCAGTTGCTGGGAATCACAAGTGGGGATAGTTTCTGTTACACTCATGTCTTCCTTTGGGGCCTTCCACTGGCCTCCACTTGGCTGCTGTGCAAGCAGGATGGTGGGACTACAGTGGTACCTCGGGTTAAGAACTTAATTAGTTCTGGAGGTCCGTTCTTAACCTGAAACCGTTCTTAACCTGAGGTACCACTGTAGCTAATGGGGCCTCCCGTTGCCGCTGTGTGATTTCTGTTCTCATCCTGAAGCAAAGTTCTTAACCCGAGGTACTACTTCCAGGTTAGCGGAGTCTGTAACCTGAAGCGTCTGTAACCTGAGGTACCACTGTATATGCTTCCTGAGCTGTATTTGAGCAGCACTGCATTTAACAAATGCTGGTGCTGCACAGCTCCAAAATTATCTGGCTCTGGAGTTCCTTACTTTGGGTTTGACGAAAATGCTATAGTAGAATCCAGGCACCTCCAGAGGACTTAGGATTCAGCTTGATGTTGTACAAAAGCTTTTCAGTGTCTTATGCAGATACTGGATCCGGCATGCAATTCACCGTGCAAGACTTGCTTGCTCATTATCTTTTTACCCTCTTTTTGCTTGCAGGCCAGGCTCTTTTTCCTTCCTGTAAACAGGAGACGCGTGCCAAAATATTACAAAGTCATTGTCAGCCCAATGGACCTGAGGACTATCAGCAAGGTGCAAACTTTGAAGGGTGCAGCTGTTGTTGGTTTATGTTGCAGCTTCTCAGAACTGTCTTTTGTAAACTGCTTCAAGGTTTTCTTACAATCAGGCAATGTATACATTTAGTTAAATGAAATAAAAGAAGCCTTGGCAGAAAAGGCCCAAGGTTGATGGCAGCATGTTAAATCCCAGATAAAATACCAGGAATAGAACTGGAATATGGAAATGTGGGCTGAGGGTGAAGAAATTCTGCTTGCCTAATCTCAGCCACCAGCTGCTGACTTGGAGGCCAAAAAGTCATGGGGAAAATAAATAACTCAAAGACATGTGCTGTATTTTGTAACTCTGGCTTGGGTCATGTTGAGCAATCAGGGAGGTTGTGATGGGGAGAAGCAGTTCTATATGTGAAAGGAATCACCAGGACACTCCAAAATATTAGTGAAGTGTAAGGAAGAAAGGGTCCTCGTAAAGGATCCACTTCAGACTTTTTGTATGCCAGAATCAAGACTTCATATTGCCTCCTTAAGGCTTCACATTCCCATCTTGTCTCCTATTCATTCATTCTAGAACATCTCCAGACATAAATACCAGAACCGAGAAGTCTTTATGGATGACGTGAAACTGATCCTTGCCAACAGCATTAAATACAATGGTAAGAGACCCTCTTGGCTCCTTGCCATGTCTGCAGCCCTTTGACTCACATTTACAGAGAGTTATCAGGGCTTTGTGGGGCACCTTTGCAAGAAGAAAAGGCTAAGGAGTAAACCCTACACAAATCTGGATGGCAGTTAGATGGCATCTTGTAAGCCTCCTTCTGGCAACTCCTGCAGCCCAGCTGGTGCCAAACATCTTGCTCTGCTTTCCTTTGGACCACATCAGCGAGGCTGAGAGAGGGGTCTTGCCAACTGGGCTGCCCAGGACCTCCAGACACACTGCCCAGGCTTACTCTCCAGGGAGGTCACTTTGATGCTGCTAATGAAGCAGTTTGTCTTTATCCCCGGAGGCACACCCCATCGTCTCTTGAGACAGACAGATGCCAGCAATAAGGGCAAGACCTGAATGTGACCACATCTACTCATTAAGACATTCTTCTGGGGACTTTTCTGTTAAGCTTCTTCAGCTCTTGGGGTCCAATGCTGCTTTGTAAGCAGGCATGAACCGAATAGAGGAGGGCTGGTTAATCCCCAGCTTGGGGCTTCTAATCTGTCCACCCAGCAATTTTTTCTGTCCCCCAAGATCCCACCAATTTTGGTAGCAAAGGGGCAGTCACAGCGCTGAGAAAGCCAGAGAGCTTTTAATTCTCTCCACTGAGTCCAGCTCCCTGGTGGACATGCAACCTACTCTCTCCCACATTATCAGATAGATCATTTGATTGCGTGGAAAGGGGGCATTCCTCTCCTCAAGCTAGCTGGTTTGTGTTGATTAGCTAAGGAGGGGCTGAATGTCTGGTGTGCATGTTGAGAGTGTGCAACGCTCACTTCCACTGCAGGCATATGGCCCTGGGGAGCGGGAATTGGCAGACAGGCCTTGAAAGTTTACCTGCTCATGGACTAGAGTATTGGTTTTGATTAAATCTCAGGGCCTTTTAAAATGTGCTTGGGGGAGGGGAGGTTCAGGAGTCTTACATGGCCAGAGCTTAAGGGAAACCTTAAGGAGTTCTGCAGGGACGAGAGCCTTTGAAGAATACCACATTTGGTTGCCACCAGTGAACTTGGCAAAGCTTTGGAAAGCTCTGGGTGCATATCACAAGGAAGCATGGACCTTGGCCCTGAAGATAACCACTTGGAAGTGGGTTGCTTATTCCTGTGGCTTTCTTGTGTGTTCAGGTCTTAAGGAGCAGCATTAAGGAGATGTGGTTTGTTTGTTTGTTTGTTTGTATTTCCAATTCAGGTCCTGACAGCCAGAACACAAAAACAGCTCAAGAGATGGTGGACATCTGTTACAAGGCACTAGGAGAGGTAGGTGGCCCAGCAAGCCAATGCTGCCAAGGACTGTTTTCAATTCTTCAGCAAACACTTACTTTCTCTGTCTTTCTGCTTCTTCAGTATGATGAGCACTTGACCCAGCTTGAGAAGGATATCTCTGCTGTTAACAAAGCAGCCTTAGAGGAGGCAGACCTGGAGAGCTTTGGCCCAACCATCTCTCAGCCCTGTATGCCCCAGGTGAGGCTTCTTGCCAAAGCTCTCTTTTCAGGGACCCTCTTCTGGCATCAAGGCCTGTGGCTGCAGTTTGGGGTGGTGGCTGCAGCAGGGATAATGTATGTGCTTCTTTCTGACTCAACCCTGCCTATGTTGTTCTGCTTTATTAGATTTCTGAGCCACACCACCATGCTGGGCCTAGTAGCACTGGGAGACCATCTGGCTGGGAAAGAGCCCATTGGTCAGCTAGGCCCTTCCTGGCTACTTTAGCAGGCAGCATTGCCTACTCTGATTCTCTCCAGTAGCTTAGACAAGGAGGAGGTTTTCCTATCACCTGGTACCTGTTCCTTTTTAAAATCAGCACTTTGAATTGGGTCTGGAAACTAATTGGCAGCCGGTGCTGTGGGCCAGGATTGGCATTATGTGCTCAAACCCTTTCCCATAACAGAAGTGTTCTGTTCCACAGCTTTTAACATCATGTGATGTTTCATTATTTTATTCACTGCTGGAGGCTCAGATTCCCACTGACTTTGGGCAAATCATTGGCTCTGCCTCACTCACTCTGCAAGGTTGTTGTGAGTATAGATGAGTAGAGCAACCTTGTGTGCAAGGTGGTTGCAAATCATCCGCTTGCTGCAAAATACCGCAGAAGTAAGTACTAGTGCGGCTGGTGATGCAGGCACTTGGGTTTATTTCTGAAACCACTTCAGTTTGCCAGGGCCATTTTTAGAGAGCAGCTAGCTAGCTACCTTCTGCATGTGCCAGGAAATTCTCTGCAACCTCCTTTCTACTATTGGTTGTTCCATCATGACAGAAAGCGGAAGGTGAAAACAGAGACCTGGGTGAAAAGGAAGAAGGCTCACTGCAGCAGCCTCAGGCCAGCATGCATTATGAAGACTTGACCCTGTCAGATAACGAGGAGAGTGACAGTGACAGCAGTGGCAAGGAAGACGATGACACTTTCACATGTAAGTTTTCACTCTTTACATAGCAAACTGCCTTGCGCTGAGTTAAACCATTGCTCCATCTAACTCATGGTTGCCTACACTGGCTGGCAGTGGTTTCAAGGGCTCCAGATCAGCCAGGGATTGGACCTGGGACCTTCTGCGTGCAAAGCAGGTGCTCTGCCATTGTGCTGTGGTCCTTTGGCTATTAGCAAGAAGCAAACGCTTGTGAATTCAGGCAAATGTACATTCCTTTCAGTTGCTGTGGCTTGACAGGACCATGCAAACTGACCACAAGCTGTTGCCAGAGTTTGTCCTTGGTTGAAGTTTGTGGTTAGTGAGGAAGCATCTTAAGCCAAGACTCCTCACTTCTTTTCTCTTCCTAGCTTGCTTAAACCAGGGGCAAGATGTTCCTAGCCAATCCACAGAGCCTTTTGGATCTGCCCACTCCCCATCTCCTCTTCTGTACCCCTGTGTGGTTATTAACCTCTCCCCCTCTAAGCCTAATTGCTATGCTGATGGGGTAGAGGTTTTTTTCTTTGGCAATAGGGGGCAGCAGCCCTCTCGTCCTAATGCAGGATTAGGGGGAAACCACTCTAGAACACATGGAGGGGCCTTCTTTGGGGTGGGGGCTAGAATGTAAGGAGGGGTGGAGTAATGCTCCCATCTCCACATGCTGCAGAGCCTAAAAATTGTGCTCCCTGCATGACAACTTGGCTTAAAAAAAGGGTCCCATTTGTGACATTTTTTTTCTAAGACCAGCTGTCATGCAGTGGGGATGGGGAGTGTAGAGATAAGATGAATGGTGACTGAAATGACTATGTGTGGATGGGGAGAATAAGTATTCAAGGGGCCATAGGGATGTGTGAATGATTGGAAGCAGGGGAGAGCATGCAGGTGAAGACTCTTCTGATTTCAGCTTTGGCTCCTCCCCATTGTCAGTAGACTCTTCCCCACCAGTTTCTCTCAGGGGAATCAAACTTTTGACTTAAAAGTTTACTGCCTCTGCAGTAGAGCAAATGATTATCGGAGATGCCTAGCTGTTAAATGCTGAGAAAGGAAAGCTGAGGATGGCGGAAATATAGTACACATGAATGGAAGATTCCATGTGAGAATGGGGGACCCCAGACTGAAAAAGCTTCCTCTAGTCTAGTTTATCATATGGTACTAACTTTTCCAGTGGCTGACTTTGTTCAAATGCAAAATGCTTTTGAGGTTCTTATTTGAACTGCAACTTAGCCACCTTCTGAAGGATGACAAAACTACTCAAAGGAGAGCAATATCCTTGGAGCCATTTGCAGGTGACCTGGGGGATAAAACAGGCTTGGGTAACTTTATTATGGCTACCCATTTTCTGTCCCGTTGTGCAGCAATCCAGCAAAGTGAAAGTAGCAGAGATTCAGGTGCAGGATCCTCTGCAGTGAGACCGAGACAGCCTTGTGTTCTTCAAGAGAATGTGCAAATAGACAAAGACAACAAAGACAGCATGATGTCGTATGAGGCAGCAGGGAAGATTTCACATGCCATGGAGTATAGCAGTGCCAGGTAACCATAGACAAGTGTGCTGTTGGAGCCATTACGGAGTGTTTGGTTGTCTCAAAAGCAGGTTGGCTGCGCTCAGTTCAGATGACTCTTATGAGTTGCCTTTGAGTTGTGGGCCTCCCTGTTCTTTATTGCTCTTCTGTTAACTGGTTACACTTTCATGCCACCCATCCAACCAAGTTCTCTGGGCAGTCTGCTCATACAAGAAAATGTGAAATGCAGTACACCATTAAACTCTAAAACCAAAGTGGGGGTTGGGGAGGGAACTCACACAGCAAGAAAAAGCCCAGCAGAAAACAACAACAAACATCTAAAATTAACATAAAGCACAGCAAGTAAAACAATTTAAACAATTCATTTCTCAATTGCTGCAATGCCATCAGTCACCAAACAAAAACATGCTATCACAACTTTAGTAGTAACCCCCATGAGCCAATCCTGGCTTCTTTGTAGATGTGATTCATAACCCTAGTCATGAACAGGATTAGTCTTCCCTATTCTTTAAACATTTACGTGGATTAGTTCTTGAACATACAGAAAAATAGAAAGTGTGGCAGCACACATTCATCTCATGAGGGGAGTAATAATATTTTTCGTGCATTGCAGGGGTTTGGACTAGATGACCCTTCCAACAATGCAACCATGATTCTATGATGTTGCCATGCAAGATTAAACCTATGCAGTTGCCTTAAAGCACTGCTCATGAAAGGTTCATTCTGATGCTAAAAAGTCCAGTCTCTTAACACCATTTGCATCTGATTCTGCCTGCAATGCTTGCATAACCACCTTCCACACAGCAATCTTGCCTCTGATGGGAGCAGTCTTGAGTGGTAGGGTTGCGGTGGTATTGCTGCACCAGATGCACACCTTGAAGGATGACTGCGCAAATGAGATGGCTTGGATGGTGTTCAAAGATCAGACAGATTCATGGAGAAAAAGTCTATCCATGGCTACTTGCCACAAGGGTAAGAGGCATTATGCCTCTGAATGCCGGTTGCTGGGAATTGGAGTTGGGAAGAGCATTGCTGGTGTGCTCATGTTCTGCTTGCGGGCTTCCCATAGGCATCTGTTTGGCCACTGTGCGAACAGGATGCTGGACTAGATCCAGCAGCCAGGCTCTTCTTACATTCCTAACAAATCAGAAACCATGCACTTGTGGTGATAAAAATGTTCAGAGAAGACCAAGTGAATGCTCCTCTGCATTTGCAATGTGTCACACTTTCGTGTTTTCCTTCACTATATTGTTTCTCTTCTGTACAGTGCTCAGTACACATGAACTTATTTTCTTTATTGAGGTCAAAGTCCAGACAGCAGAATTAACAACAGGAACAATTTTGTCTACTGCGTCTGCCCCTTGAAAATTCCCTATAAGCTTATTTGCATTTAAAATAGCACTCCTTCAGCCAAAACCTATGTTCCAGAGTTTAAAATCAGTACTCATTCATCGACTATCACTGTCACTGCAGCCTGTCTTGTCCTTGTTGCCATAAAACAGAATTTCACAACAGGCCTGGTGATATTCGGATCTTTTGTCAGCAAGAAGATATTTAACATAGGTTTCCTCTGAGCAGCCAGGTAATTTCCTTAGTAACCGTTGAATTAGCTCTCTTTGGGTATCATGATACAGTGGACAATATAGAAGAATGGGCCCAGTGGATTCAATCTTGTCAGAATTGCATGGGTATAATCTCTGTTGGACTGGGATGTCATGATATCTGCCCGCTAATGATGCTGAAAGGAGAACATTAAAGCAGGCTCTGGAGAATGCCCAACAGTGTTTAGAGTTGTCCAGTGCACTTAAATAATTTGCTGGATAGGATCTTTGAAGTTTGGGTAAAAATTTACAAATTTTGGAGGATTGATTAAGATCATTTTGGAATTCTCTGTCCCAGATTCGTTCTTTAATTATACTTCTAGTCCTTCCCATTTCCAGACCTAAAATATATTCAGTAGAAAGGCCATATAAAGCCAGTTTTCTTGTGATGCCCTTCCACCATTTTATTTGATAATTATCAATCAATGTCAAAGAGAGCAGCCCAGTTGAGGTCTTATTAAGTCTTAGCCATGTGTACAGAGTAACTAGCCACACTTCGGCTTCAATCCTATTTAGGCCCATCTCCAGTCTACAGGCCTGCATTGGGGACACATTTAGGGATTTGGAGAATTGACCTTGGGAATCCTGGTTTTAGTTTTTCATAGAGGTCCAGATTAGAGAGGGGGACTAGTTGTGCACGCTATGGATTTTGCAGCAAATAGTTTGATAGCAGCTGGAATAAAAATTTCCTCCCTTTGCTCAATGGAATGTTAAGATTGCTGCAGTACTTTTTTGGGCCATAGAGGAAGTGTGATTAATATGGGCAGTTTTCTTTCTTGAAGCTTGAAATATAACCGCTAGATATTTGAAACAGGTGACTTGTTCAATGTCTTGGTTATCTATGCACCATCTGTAGGTTTTCCTTCTATTGGAGAAAACCATGACTTTTGTTTTTTGGTACTTTACTGCTAATTGATCCTCCATACAGTGTTGGACTAGTTTCTTAAGAGCAATCTTAAGGCCAATTTGTGTCTGAAACAGGATGACAGCATTATCTGCATAAAGCAGGAGAGGCAAAATTCTATCTGCCTTTTGGGCCATGTATATCTCTCCCTCGAAGATGTTTACTAAGGGAATAAATGTTAAACAAAAAGGGGGCCAATATGCAACCTTGCTTGACTCCCTTAGCTGTTATAATTGGATTAGGAAGATGACCTGCCCAGCTGCATCTCACACTTGTGTTGCTGTAAAGTTTGTATATCAACAACAGCTAGCATCAGTCTATCGTCTTTCTAAGTTTGTCCCACGCTCAGTACGCATGATAAATAACAACAGCATCATGAGATTTCTTTCTTTTCCAGTAGCCACGAGGACGAGGAAGAAAGTGACGACCTCCCTTCCATTGCAGGAGATAGTGATCTGGATTCAGATGAATAAAACACTTTATTGGGGATCATGATAAGATTGCATCATGGTCTCAGTGTATAGATTTTTCTTTGTTATCCAATGAAACGCTGCTGCTAAACTGAGACACTTGTTGTTGATTCATTCTTTTATGAATCAATATTGTGTTTAAGATGTATATAAAGGTAAATTAAAAATTACCCTTAACTGCATGAGAGTTGTTTTTTGTTCATACAAGCACTCCTTCTAAAAGTCCAATGTGGCTCTCACCACATGAAGCATTACTGCTCAAACCACTTGGAAAGAAAGGAAAATGGCTCACATATGCTGATTTATTACAGGAACATGATGGAAAATGGAAATTAAGAGATTATGATGAGATCAAAGACCACTTTCAGAGTTGGTTGCATTACGTATTAGAGTATTTTAATTTTTTTTTGGAAGCCACCGAGAGTGGCTGAGAAGCCCAGCCAGATGGGCGGGGTATAAATTATAAATTCTTCTTATTATTATTATCGACAACTATATGAAACACATAAAGAAGGCAGCAAGAAAGGATTTAGTTATACTAGATCTAGGTTTCAAACAGAAGTGATTGAAGGGAAAGTGAAACTACTGAAGACCGCATACAGCATACTATTAGAATGGGAGACAAAAGATGAAGAGGTAAAATCAGCTATGGTTAAATGGGCACAAGATGTAGGTCACAACATTATGATGGAAGATTGGGTTAAATTATGGAAAACTGACTTAAAATTTACAGATTGTTCCCTATTGAAGGAAAATTACATGAAGATGATGTACAGATGGTACACAACACCAGTGCAGTTAGGGAAAATGTACAAAACTAGTTCAAATATATGTTGGAAGTGTAAGGGAAAGGAGGGAACATTTTATCATATGTGGTGGGATTGTAAGGCAATTAAAAAATTTTGGGAAATGATATACAATGAATTGAAGAAAATGTTCCATTTAACATTTGTTTAAAAACCTGAGGCTTTTTTGTTGGAGATTGTAGGGAAAGATCTGCCAAAAAAGTTGAAAAACATCTTCATCTTCAACGGCCGCCAGAGTTCTGGTAGCACAAGGATGGAAGACTGAAGAAACCCCAACTAAAGAATCATGGCAAGAAAAATTGATGGACTATGCAGAACTGGCAAAACTGACATATAAGCTATGGGACAAGGATAACTGTGACTTTAAGGATGAATGGGAACCTTTTACAAAGTATCTGAAGACCCAACAAAGTGAACTGGACACCTTGGCAGGTTTTGAATAAACATTCACATTTTTTTTTATTGATAATAATCAGCTAAACAGTTTGAGGATCTATGCAACTTTGTAACATGCAGCATTATTAGAGAAACCAAAGACTGGAACTGAGGGAAGTCGGGGGGTGGGTTCTGTTTGGGAGGGGGGAGGGAGGAAAAATGGGGGTGGGGGAATAAGGATGATATGTTTTTGGATATGTCTTGCTATAATTTGGAATAAAAAATAATAAAAGTCCAATTTTGCCAAGACCAATGCAATTGCTGTATGTATGTATGTATGTATATATGTATGTATGTATATTTGTGGTACAGTTTGTGTTAATTTGTCCATCCCTGGCGTTTTTGAAGAGCATTGCCAATTTAGGAGCTTAAATGGATGACTTGCATCCACATCCCTCGGTCACATATACTTGTCTCTAAATACCCTTTTGCTTCCAAGCAAGCAAGTTATCACTCACAGGTTTTGATTATAGCTGAGGAACATTTAACCAAACTCTGAATAACCCTGTATCTGTAAAGTCTAGTGTGTGGTTTCAGTTTGAATAAAGGGTAGACTTTAACAGTTGCGGATCCCAAACCACTTTGAAAGCTGTTACCACGAGAGGGCGAGATGTAGCGTGGGCAGGGGGTGGGTGTCCGTGGCCCCGAGCACAATTTTGCGAAGGGGCGCAAACAGACTCCCCCACAGCAGACTCCTTTATCAGAGCCTGGCTCTGTGCAAGGAGCTGCACGGCTTGTGCCTGGCGCAGTTCTGCCCCTGGGTCAGGGCTGACCTGGGGGAGGAGAGCAAGAGGAGAGTGGGTGGCAGGTTCCCCGTGCCTTTCTTACCCTGAAATGTGGTGTGTGCGCCCTGGGCAGTGTGGGCATATGCTCTGCCACTGGTGTATACAGGGAACTGTGCTTTGGGTGGAGGGTCTAGAACATGGGTAGGCAACCTGACGCCCGGGTGCCAGATCCGGCCCAATCGCCTTCTAAATCTGGCCTGCAGATGGTCTGGGAATGAATGTATTTTTACATGAGTAGAATGTGTCCTTTTATTTAAAATGCATCCCTGGGTTATTTGTGGGGCAAAGGAATTCATTCTTTTCTTCTTTTCCCCCAAAATATAGTCTGGCCCCCCACAAGGTCTGAGAAAAAGTGGACCGGCTGCCTGCTGAAAAAGTTTCCGGACCCCTGGTCACCAGATTTTTTCCCCAAAGAATCTGGGGACACTTTTTTTTTGAAAAGAGAAAAAAAAAAGTTCTTAAAAAAGGTTATTTATTTTAAAAAATTAAGAAGTACTATCTTTTCTTCTGTGGTCTCTGTCTCATGGCCTGCTCTCTGGGCCCCGGCTAGCTGCCGTGGAGTAGGCTTGGGTCAGGCCTGGGCTCGGCCATGTGTCCTTGCCCTCCTGGTGCTCTCCTACCTCCTCCTCAGTGGTGGCAGTGGCAGGTTGGGGCTCCCCTCTTTTTTCTCCTTCCTCTTTCTCTCTCTTCCTTCTCCTTATCCCTGCACCAGCTCCAGGGTTTTCCTGGCCCCGGAGTGCCACTGGGCAGTCGGCAGGGTGGCCGGGCACTGTCGCTCCCAGCTCAATTTGGGTTTGGGGGGAGTCTGCAGTTCCCCCAGCTGACATGCCAGGTATCCCCGGTTCCCCCTCAGCAGTGGCAGTCTCAGCAGCCCAGAGCCAGCCTGGTAGTGCAGTTGGTTCTGGCTGGCTTCAAGAGCTGCTCGCTGCCATGGTGCCCACCATTTTGCCTCACCAGAAGTCCCCATATAATGTGTCTTGTGCCATTGAACCAATCATGCAACAGTCATTCCATACTAATAAATATACAATACTTAAAATATAAATCTGGGGACATTAAATGAAATCCGGGGACATTCTGGGGACGGATTTTGTCCAGGGACAGATTCATAAATCTGGGGACTGCCCCGGGACATCTGGTAACCATACTTTGGGAGGCACAGCAAAAATGCTGCTTTGTCCCAAGAGAAATAAAAATCTGCTCGCGGCATGAGCCCGTGGACGTTGCCTTGGAAACAACCACCAGTGAGTTCAGTGGGGCTTCCAGGTCCAAATAAGCAGAGACTGGCAATCAAGATTGAGACTGGGACTCGGAGCCAACCATCAGCCAACGGAAGGAATATTTTTATTTTGTTTTGACATCAGCCAATGGTTTGGAAAAAGAGCTTCAAAGAAGAGATCCCTTGATGGGACTATCCGGTACCAGAGCACGTGCGCCTTGCTCTCATGAAGAGGGGGGCTGGGCTGGGGTGTGTCTCCCTCATTCGTCCCCCCACCCTCCAGATTATGAGGCGTGTCTCTCATTGGCTCCCAGATCTTGCTTTTCAATTGGGTGCTTTAAAAAATACACATCACGCGGCTACGCCTTTGCCCCTCTCCCCGCGGACTTCCGCTCTTGCGCAGTGTGCGCGCGAGGAATTCCTCCTCAGCCTTTTGTAGAAAATCATAAAACCATCAACCGAATCCACTAAACAAATAAATAAAAGGTCTGAGGTGAATAATATTTCTTTGCGTGTACAGACGGAGAATGAGGAGTGTGCGGGGGGGGGGGAGGGAGTAACGGTCATTTCCCGCGCATGCGCCGTTTGCTTCTTCCGTAACCGGCGGTTGTGAGGCGGGGCGTGTGTGGAGATGTGACGACTTGCGTCGCATGTGGAGCGGGGCGGGTCCGCGCCTGCGCAAGAGCAGCCGTGGTGCGAGCCCGCGCGCAGGCGCCCTGAACGGCTTCGTGCAGCCCGGCGGCTCCCGAGTAGGAGGCGGCGGCGGCGGCGGCGGCGGCATCTGAGGCGCGGCCTAGCTTGTGAGGCGCGTTTTCTACCTCGCCAGCCTGGGCTCCGGCAACAACATGAGCATCGGCGGCTCGGATCGGAACGAGGAGTTCTACCAGCAGCTGCGGCTGCAGGAGCTGTACGGCAAGAAGGACGAGGAAGGCGGCGAGGACCCTTTCACGTACACGGACCCGGCGGACGGGACGCAGTACGAGTGGGATCGCGACAAGAGGGCCTGGTTCCCGAAGGTGAGGGGCGGGGCCTGTGCACGTCATGGTACGGACAGGGAAAGACGCCGCCGCTGTTTCTTTGCTTCTAATTTCATTACCTTTGTATGCCGACTTCAGCCAAAGATCTCAAGGCGGTTCACAGCACAAAAACACAAAATACATAATATAAAAGCAAGAATCAGAGCAAAGTATGGCGTAGCCTTGCTCTCGTTTATTGCTGCTATTTATACAGTGGCCAAAATGTTCTGAGTGCAGGTTAATAATGATCATGGTTATAATAATGGTAATATTGGTGGCCCGGGCTTGTATGGGGCCTTTTACAGGCTGGCCCAAAGGAGGTGATGGAACCAATGGTAGCTCGCTGTGACTTGTTTGCAAAACACTTTGAGCATAAAATCGCTTGCATCCACCAAGACTTTGACTCTGCTGTTACAGCAGATGTATCTCATGGGGTGTCCAGAGCACAGTCTAGTCCTGTTGTTGCTGGATGAGTTTCAGTTGGTAAGGCTTGAGGATGTGGACAAGGTGCGCTGATCAGTCAGGGCAACAACTTGCACTCTGGAGTCTAGACCCTTGCCCCTCTTGGCTGATAAAAACCAGCAGGGAGGGACTAGCTGGGCCAGGGAGGTGATCAATGCCTCTTTAAGAGAGGGGGTGGTCCCTGCCTGTTTGAAAGAAGCAGTGGTAAAACCACTCCTTAAGAAACCTCCCCTGAATTCAGAAAACCTAACTAACTACTGGCCAGTTGCTAATCTTCCTTTCCTGGGCAAGGTTCTAGAGTGAGTAGTCACGGACCAGATCTAGGTGCTTTTGGAAGAAACTGATTTTTCTGGATCAATTTCAATTGGGGTTTAGGCCTGGTTTTGGCACAGAAACTGCTTTGGTCACCCTGTATGATTTCTGTCAAGAGAGAGAGAAGGGATACATGCCCCTGTTAATTGTTCTCAACCTCTCAGCGGCTTTCGATACCATTGACCATGGTATCCTTCTGGAGCGACTCTCCAAACTAGGAGTGTGTGGCAACACTTTGCGGTGGTTCCAATCCTACTTGGATGGCCGTTCCCAGAGGGTGCTACTTGGGGAATGCTTTTCAACCCTGTGGAACCTTCAGTGTGGGGTTCCACAGGGCTCAATCCTATCCTCCATGTTGTTTAACATCTGCATGAAACCACTGGGTGGGGTTATCCAGAGGTTTGGAGTATTTTTTTGTCAGCAGTATGCTGATGACACTTGGCTCTATTTCTCCTTTACATCTGCAGGTGAGGCAGTGGAAGTGCTGGACCAGTGTCTTGCCTTGGTAATGGATTGGATGAGAGCCAACAAACTAAAGCTCAATCCAGATAAGACTAAGGCACTGTTAGTGGGTGGTTCCCCAGACCAGATGACTGGGACATCGCCTGCTATTGATGGGGTTACACTTCCTCTCAAGGAGCAGGTTCGCAGCTTGGGGGTACTCTTTCACCCTTTGATGTTGCTGGAGGCTCAGGTGGCCTCAGTGGTCTGGAGTGCCTTCCATCAGCTTCAGCTGTTGTCTATGCTCTGGTAACTTCAAGGTTAGATTATTGCAATGTGTTATATGTAGGGCTGCCTCAGAAACTTCAGCTAGTGCAGAATTCAGCAGCCAGGTTGCTCAGAGCAAGACGGTTTGAGCATATTACACCGATCCTGGTCCGACTGCACTGGCTACCAATTAGTTTCCAGGCCCAATTCAAAGTGCTGGTTTTGACCTATAAAGCTTTAAACGGTTCAGGACCACAATACCTCAAGGACCGCCTCTTCCATATGAACCTACCCGGACTCTCAGATCATCTTCTGAGGCCCTCCTTCGTGTGCCTCCTTGAGAGGACTGGAGGGTGGAAGCAGGAGAACGGGGCCTTTTCTGCAGTGACTCCCTGTCTGTGGAATGCTTTCCCCAGGGAAGTTTGCCTGGCACTTTCATTATACAGCTTTAGGTGCCAGGCAAAAATGTTCCTTTTTAACCTTTGGTTGAGCAGATTGACATCCAACATCCTGTACCCTTTTAAAATGTGGCTCTTTTTGGGCGGGTGTTATTGGGTCATTGTTCTTATTTTGATTTTATATATTGTAATCTTTTCTGTGAACTGCCCTGAGACCTCTGGGTATAGGGCAGTAAATAAATTTAATAAACAAATAAATAAAATAAACAGCCCAGCAATATCTGCAGAGCCAAAGCCCACCCCCCGCAGCCCCAGGTCCACTTAGAGCTAGGTTCCAGTTAAGGAATCATAATCAGAATACAAGTAAGTGGTGTTAATGTTAGCCAAGCTTTTTGCTTTGGGGCTGTTCTTAATATTCTCTGAATTGGACTGGTAGTTTTTGCTCTGGTGTGCCTTGCAGTGCAGCAATTCCTCCCTCCCAGGAAATACAAATTGGAGATCTATGTCTTTTACTTACTTTTATTTCATGTGGAAAAATTCCATGTATGCCTGGCCCCCACATTGGCAGAGTTAATTAATGTTTATATGCAAATTTACTTTGGAGTGACCTTTGTCCGTTTTGTTTTTTAGTATGTGAATTATAAAACTTACTTTGAAGAAGAAAAACACTATTTCAAAAAGGTCTTGATTTGCAGTCTATTGACAGTAGTGCAGTAATTTCCCTCACAGCTCAGTTGCCACGGCAGCCACTGTGGAGAATTATCTTAATGTTTTAGATTGACATGTGCCCTGTGGGTGAGAGCTGAATCAGTGATGTAAAATATTTTCAAAGTTTGTTTTGATGCCATGTAGCTAATAATAATAATTTTATTATTTGTATCCCACCCATCTGCACATGCTTTTGTCTTTGAAGACAACACTTTGTGTTTCGTAATTGATTTTAGAATTTTAGAATTTTCAGTGAAATTTGTAAAGAGGAAAGTAATAATAATAATAATAATAATAATAATAATGGAATAGGAATATAAGAAGAGCCTGCTGCATCAGGCCAATGACCCTTATAAATCCAGCGTCCTGTTCCCACAGTGCCCAACCACCGGATGCCCCAGTGGGAAGCCCTCAAGCGGGGCCCCAGCACAGCAGCCCTCTCATCTCCTACTGTGGTTTCCAGCAACTGGGTATTGAGAAGCCTTTCTGCCTCCCAACTGTGGTGGCAGAGTATATCCTTTGTGGCTGGTGGCCATAATGATAGCATTACTGTCCACAAATCCTCTTTTAAAGCCTGTTCCATAAAGTGAGTTCCGTAGTTTTAAGGAAGTGCTGTGTGAAGACTTTATCTGTGCTGAATTTTCCAAGAGGAAGGTGGGTGAGTGAAGCTCTTGGGGCTCTCCTACTATGCGTATTAATATGAGTACAATAGTGTAACTCCAAAGTATCTCCTAAAAAGATCAACATTAACAAATGAAACTAAATAGGGGAAATACTTTTTAATGTTCATTTGATAAAGTAACCTATAAGGAAACACTATTGCATTATGCTAGGGGTGGCTAATCTTTGGCTTTCCAGATGGTAACTGAATTTTAATTCCCATCAACCCCAAGTAGCATGGCCAGCGCTCAGGGATGAGGAGAGCAGGAGTCCAGCAGCATCTGGAAGGCAACAAGTTAGCCACCTCTGTATTAAACAATGCCATGCCCTTTTGAATTTTGTAAGGGGTTGTCCTTATAAGTTTTATAAATAGATAAAATTATAATGAAAAAAATGCTACAAAGAACAATTTAGAAGGAATAAAAAGATGGCATTGCATCAATGTCATATTTTGTTTAAGATACGGTGAAGTACCTGCAAAGAATTGCACAGGTCAGACATAATTTCTCTTCCACCCCCCTTCCCCATTTCCAGTTTCTTGGGAGAGAAACTGTTCTTCACTTTATACTTGTGCTCCTGTGCTCAGCCAAAAGTTGGGTGGGGAGCTCATCATCCTTGTCCAATAGGGGATGTACACTTGCCACAGTGAACAGGCCTGTAGATCCCTTCTTAGGGTAGCTCACTGTTACATTGGAAAGTTAAAAACAACATTGAGTAACAAAAAGGTAAAGAGCTCTTTCCCTTTCTTAACACCAAGCAGTAGTCTAGGTGAAGAGATTTTTTATTTATCCAGACTTTCTAGCTGTTTTTTGAAATCCTGGCTGTAAATTATTTTATGCTGCCTCTGTGCAAGGAGGTTACTTACTTTTTAAAAAAGCTGTTATTGTACAGGGTGAGTCCTTTAAAAGAGGCCCCATGGATGCAGAGTACACATGTTCCACGGGACCTCTTTTCAAAGACTCATCCTGTATAAAGCACATTCTATATTTTTCTGTTTGCTGCCTCGGGAATGCTTATTAATAGGTTGTCAAATGTTGTTCATTCAGGATAAATATAAATCATTAGGGACTTAATCTCTTAGAGAGCTGTTTCCTAGTTTCCTAGTTCTGCTGGATCTCTCAGCGGCATTTGACACCATCAACCATAACATCCTTCTGGACCGTCTTGAGGGGCTGGGAACTGGGGGTACTGTCATACAGTGGTTCCGCTCCTTCCTCCTGGGCCGTGTCCAGAAAGTGGTGGTGGGGGATGAGTGTTCAGACCCCTGGGCTCTCACTTGTGGGGTTCCTCAGGGTTCTGCCCTCTCCCCCATGCTTTTCAACATCTACATGCAGCCGCTGGGAGAGATCATCAGGGGGTTTGGGCTGGGTGTTAATCAGTATGCGGATGATACCCAGCTCTACCTCTCTTTCAAATCAGAACCAGTGAAGGCGGTGACGGTTCTGTGTGAGTGTCTGGAGGCGGTTGGAGAATGGATGGCGGCAAACAGATTGAGATTGAATCATGACAAGACAGAAGTACTGTTTCTGGGGGACAGGAGGCGGGCAGGTGTGGAGGATTCCCTGGTCCTGAATGGGGTAACTGTACCCCTGAAGGACCAGGTGCGCAGCCTGGGAGTCATTTTGGACTCACAGCTGTCCATGGAGGCACAGGTTAAATCCGTGTCCAGGGCAGCTGTGTACCAGCTCCATCTGGTACGTAGGCTGAGACCCTATCTGCCCGCGGACTGCCTCGCCAGAGTGGTGCATGCTCTGGTTATCTCCCGCTTGGACTACTGCAATGCGCTCTATGTGGGGCTACCTTTGAAGGTGACCCGGAAACTACAACTAATCCAGAATGCAGCAGCCAGACTGGTGACTGGGAGCGGCCGCCGAGACCATATAACACCGGTCTTGAAAGACCTACATTGGCTCCCAGTATGTTTCCGAGCACAATTCAAAGTGTTGGTGCTGACCTTTAAAGCCCTAAACGGCCTCGGTCCAGTATACCTGAAGGAGCGTCTCCACCCCCATCGTTCTACCCGGACACTGAGGTCCAGCACCGAGGGCCTTTTGGCGGTTCCCTCACTGCGAGAAGCCAAGTTACAGGGAACCAGGCAGAGGGCCTTCTCGGTAGTGGCGCCCTCCCTGTGGAACGCCCTCCCACCAGATGTCAAAGAGAACAACAACTACCAGACTTTTAGAAGACATCTGAAGGCAGCCCTGTTTAGGGAAGCTTTTAATGTTTGATGTATCACAGTATTTTAATATTCTTTTGGAAGCCGCCCAGAGTGGCTGGGGAAGCCCAGCCAGATGGCCGGGGTATAAATAATAAATTATTATTATTATTATTATTATTATTATTATTATTATTATTATTATAGATATGCAAAGCTGTTGTGGTTCACAAAATGTCTTGTACTGATGTACCTATAGCAGCATCCTTATACCTTGTATACCAGCTGGCTGGGACTGATGGCAACTGTTGTGAGAAACAGCTGGAGAGCACCATGTTGGGGAAGGCTGTTATAAAAGATGCATGTTTGTCCTCCTATACTGTCATTTGCAGTTCCATTATGAAAGGCCTCTGCCCCATAATTTAAAAAATAGAACATGATCATCATGATTTGTTTCAGTGTTTAGATTGGTACATTTATTACATGTAGTAGCTCTGGGGAGCAGGTGGCGCTGTGATCTAAACCACTGAACCTCTTGGGCTTCCCAATTGCAAGGTCGACAGTTTGAATCCGCATGCCAGGGTGATCTGCCGTTGCTCTGTCCCAACTCCTGCCAACGTAGCAGTTCAAAAGCATGCCAGTGCAAGTAGATAAATAGGTACCACTGTGGCATGAAGGGAAATGGCATTTCCGTGTGCTCTGGCACTCGTCACAGTGTCCTGTTGCACCAGAAGCTGTTTAATCATGCTGGCCACATGACCTGGAAAAACTGTCTGCAGCCAATCACCAGCTCCCTCAGCCTGAAAGCGGAGATGAGCGCTGCACACCATAGTCAAATTCGACAGGACTTAACCATCCAAGGGTCCTTTACTTTTACCTTTACCTTGTAGCTCAGACAGAATCCCTTATCTATCTCTACTCTGAATTCTCTTTTAGGTTACTGAAGATTTCCTGGCAACATATCATGCTAACTATGGCTTCCCCACTGAAAGTTCAGATAATTCATCTGCATCTCTTAAAAAGACTGAATCTAAAACTCCTAAAGATTCAAAGAATACCAAGATCCAGCAGCCAACAGATCCAAAAGCATCTCAGGCAACAGATCTTAAACAAAGAGGAGAGAAAAGAAAACCTGATGCAGGCAAGGGGCCCCGTTGTGCATGACTTAGAAGTAGTCTGCTGCTCAAGAAGAAATGTCTGTTTCTGTGGAGTTGAGCATTTAACAGCTTCAGTGGCAATGTTGCATGCATCTTCATACTGAGAGATCTCATTACCATTCAGAAAGACTACTTAATCTCTTCTGAAAGTCTAAATTTTAAAGAATCAAATGACAGGCAACTTTTAATGATTTGTGATCTTTGGTAAAGCTGCATAAATGTGAATATAGGAAACTGCCTTAGGTCATGTCAGACTGTTTGTCTGTCTAGCCCAATAGTTTCAGCTCTGATTGGCAGCAGTTCTCTATGGTCTCATGTGAATTTCTGTGGTCTCATGTGCTGGTTTAGAACTGCAACATAACTAATCTAATCATGATCTGCTCCTTAGGATGGTTTCATGTTGAAGAACAGAGAAACACAAATGTATATGTGACAGGTAAGAAAAAAACCTCTTGGCATTTGCAGATTGCTGAAGATGCATTGGGAAGCCTTATGGTTGAAAGTCAAACCTTATGGTTAGGAAGACAGATGTATCTGAATATACTTTAAAAATATATTATTTTACTTTGGATTGCATAAAAGCTTTGCAGTGGAGCAAAACCTTTCTGGAAGTTGAAGAAGAGAAAAATGATGGAATTTTAGTCAGGATTTTAATACAGTTTAGCTGGCTGGAATATAGGAAATAAAATAAAATAATAAAAAAAAAAAAACAATACCACCAGGGAAATTGTAGGTGGGTAACGCTAACAACAAAATAACCTATTAAAAACTGGGTTCTGTGCGTATATTTGAGAAACACGTAACAGAAATTATTACGCAGAAGTTATTTATGCTGAAATGTGTGAATTTTTTGTCAGCCTCCTACCTTCTCCATTGCTTTTCTGCTTACCTATAATTGAGAGCCACACTTTGTCCATTTAGTGGTGATGTGGATACTACTGACTCTTAGGCAAGTGGGACCTGCAACTGCTAACAAATCCCCTTTAGGCAAGTTCATTCCATCCAAGTTAGAAAGCTGTCTTATAGCAAGTCAGGCCATTGGTCCATCCAACAGAAAAATGCCTACGCTGCCAGTGGCCCTCTAGGTTTCTGAAGAGCCTTTCCAGCCTTCTCTGGGGATGCCAGGGGTTGAATCTGGAACCTTCTGCATACAAAGCATGTGAATTATGATCCCTTTCTGTTGTTCAACACTTGCAAAGTGCTTACAATTTTCTAAGTACTGTACGGATATTAAAAGTTAAGAAAGTTGCTGCCTGCAGGCTTACAATCTGACATATTTCTGTTGAAATACAAAAAGTATATACGTTAATGAAATGGGGAAATAAAAGGAAATTAGGCGTGGAAGAGCTATACTTTAGCAGCTGTTGAATGGGACCAGATTGATCTCTCTCTTGCTCCAGATCTCTTGGTGGGTAGCAGAAGCCAGAGTGTGTTTCTCTTCAGCTCTGCATCCCTGATGCAGTTCTCCAGCTTACGTCAGTTGTCCATAAAACCCTTTTTGTGGCACTGAAACACGAGGACTGTGACTCCTTTCCTTCCTAGTACCCCCTCCTGCAACTTCTGCTCCCGTCCTGTCTGCTCCTGAACTTGCCAAAGCAGAGTTGATGTTTGAAGTTCCAGATGCTTTCCATGGATTCATTCTGGAAGGCTCCTCTGGGTCAGGATCATCAGATTTCAACTCTGGAAAAGGGAGGGAGAGTGAGCTGTGCTTCATGACCTCCCTGAATACCGCAAGAAATACCTGCTTTCATTAAAACAATTCACTGCATGGCACATACTTTGGGATCTTCCACTGTGTTCTTAAGTCCAAAAGCCAGGAGATAATGCCAGAAAGCGTGTGAGTAGGGAAGACTAAAGGTATATTGAAGAACACCAGGAACCTTGTGATAAGTTAGAATCCTCTATTTGATTCTTCTGTATAAATTGATTTTGTGAAGTTGGCAGGTGTATTTCTTGCAATTGTTTAAATTTATTTCCACAGGTTTGCCACCAGACATTACAAAAGATGAGTTTGTGCAGGTTATGTCAAAATGTGGTATTGTTATGCGTGATCCACAAACAGAGGAGCCTAAAATTAAACTTTACAAAGACAAAGAAGGAAATCTTAAAGGAGATGGGCTCTGCTGCTACTTAAAGGTTAGTTGTATGCTTCAGTTATACTTTCACAATGATGCTTTCAGCTTTTCACTTGTCTCTTTGTTACTTTGAATTTTATTTTTATTTTGAGCAGTCACTGGGACTTCAAGGTAGCTTATTATGGTATTTTTTTTTGTAAGTTTTACCTCTTCACAAGCCAGACTTTGTTGTTTAGGTGGAAGGTAAGAGTCCTTCCACCTATGTCTGAATTACCTCTTCTAATTTTTTGTTTTTATTTTTAATAATAGAGAGAATCTGTTGAATTAGCATTAAAACTATTGGATGAAAATGAAATTAGAGGCTACAAATTGCATGTGGAAGTTGCACAGTTTCAACCAAAGGGGGAGTACGATGCCAGCAAGAAGAAAAAGAAATGCAAGGACTACAAGAAGAAGCTGTCTCAACAACAAAAGTGTGTAGTCATTTCTGTAAATAAAATTGGCTTTTACATTACTGGGAGGAAATATACAGGCTAAAACCTGAAATCTAAAAATATGTCATTCATTTAAACCAGTGAAACAAAGTTTCTAAACTGTCTGGCACACCTGCCTGGCTGTTATACCTTTTATGATTTCTAAACTCCATTTTTTTTTAAAGTAATATTTATTAAAGTTTCAAATAGTACAGAAAAACAAAAAGAAAAAACAAAAAAAAAATTCAACCTTTAGAATCCCATTTTCAATAACTTCTTTCCACGACTTCCCCTCACCTCCCCTTCTTGTATTCCAAATCCAAATATTTATCCAACAAGTTCTTATCTCAAGTTTCTTAACCTTAATTTGTTATTTATGTTTATTTATATTAAATTTTTACCCTTAATTCATTATTATATTTAATTCGATTTATATATCAACTTTTAACTTATGTACCTTAATCATTTATAAAAAACTTTTTCTAAGGTTGACCCTATTTCCCTTCCACGAATTCCCCATTCTTATAGTGATAACAACATAAAGTTAAACACAGAGTAGAAAAGATCAGGCCCCCTTTGGATTTCCAAACCCCACCCTCCCCTCCCCGGTTTCAATCCCAGAACCATAGTCCATTAGTCCATCTATTTAGCCTGGTGACCTTACGTCCGAGGCTCTTAAATCTCTCTCAGTCCCTTTCTGCCGGCTTCTTTGAAAGTCCCTTATGTTTAATACCCAGTCTCGAAGGGGCACTCTCTCTATAATGTCCATGTTCCTTCCAGCCAGGCCTCCTTGTTTAAAGGTGGAGCTCAAGTCCTGTTTCTTAAGTCCTAATTCTGACTATCGGTCGAATAAAGATATTGATTGATTGGTTTCTTAAGTCCAAATGTCCCAAAAGCTCCAGCTTCCACCTTAATCAGATTAGTAGTCCCAAGATCTTCAGATCTCCACAAAAGAAGATCTTTCCATTCCTCATTTCTAGGTTCAGACCAAATTTTCCTCTTCCAATCCTTGTTTTCTTTTATAACCATCTTGGCAGGCCTCTGGCTCTCATTTACCTTCTGTGACATTTCAGCCCCTCCTTTCTGCTCTTCCTGTTCAGCATATATCTCTTCCTCCTCCTTGGTCTCTGGTTTCTTTTCTTGTCCAGCTGCCTGTGTTTTGAACATCAAGTCCTTTTCCAACTCAATAGGTATATTTGCTGTTGACTTCAGTTTTGTAGGACTTGGAGACAAAACATGGCCTTGCTCGTACATCCTTCGCAGCTTTCCCATGAGAAAAACAACCTCATCCAAATCAGCCAGAATTTTCCGACCTATTTCCATTCTTGTAATGTCCGTGAACCCCCTCTAGAGGGATTCTGGTTTCTTAGTATTCCTTTCACTTCCAGTCCAAAAGTCAAGTTAATTTGTTTCAATCTTTCTTTACTTTCAACACCTTGTAACAATGTAACCGGCTAAACCAGATCTTTCAATTTTTTCCGACTTTGACAGCTAATTTGACAGCTGTCAAAATCTTCTGTAACTCCTCAACAGGCTCCTTTCGCGGGTTGCTCCCGGTCTCGGGAAGGGTGGCACTTAGTCAAAAAGAAATAAGTTCTTATCCTCCAGCACAGTAACTTATACTTTTAAATTCGTGGAATTAATAACTTTTATCCAATCAGGAAAAAAACAACTCTTCTCTCAACCTTAGTTGACAAATCCTTGCTTTAAAATGTTTACAATGGGGGGGAGACGGACTTCCTCTTTGCACCTCCCCCGCTCGTGCCAAATCCACAAAAAAGGAAAAATTTTAACCCAATTTCCAAATTACTCACGGGTTGTTGTTCTTGATTTTTAGTCCAAATTTTTAAAGGAAGAAGTCAGCGCTCTCCGGCGAATGGCATGCGGCTTCGCTCGGCAGGGGAAGCCGTAGACTCACAGCACCGCGCCGCTCCCCGTCCCCCGTTCCGTAGCCTTTAAAAAGGCTCCTTCGCGGGTCGGGAGGGCGCTAATGGTGCCCGCCGAGTCACCATGTCCACGGGCATCCACGCCCGTGGTTTTTAAGGGTCCCCGCGTCGCCGGCGCGACAAAACCCGACCCCTGTCGAGCAGACTCCCTCTGGAGCTCGGAGGAAGTCCGCCATTCGGCGATGGCGCCAACCCGGAAGTGTGATTTCTAAACTTCAGGATATTTTGTTGATACTGAGTGTGCTGTCGTTTAAAGCTATGTCCACGCTTATTTTTGTATTAAGTAGAGTAAGCCTGCAGCTATACATGCTTGGCAAAAAAAGAAAGAAGAATTGTAAAAATGAAAAGGGAGGTAGATGTCAGGGGAAAAATACTTTGACAGTTGCACCTGGCCTTGCATCCGGTGTGTTTTGACCATATGTGATATTGGCTTTAGGCGCGATCTCCAGAATGTAACCTCTGTGTAAGTTGAGGGCTTACTCTAGTGGTGTGACATTTTTACCACAGTTTTTTTTTTTTTTACAGCAGCTGCCTGATACCTTTATCTCAAAAGCTGCTCCAAATTTCACAAGGGACTAGCTTCAAACTAAATATATATTGCAGGTGCTGAGTTCAGTGGGGCTTAGCCCGAGGTAAGTGAGTATGGGATTGCAGCCTTCTTTGAATTGCCAGAGACTTAAATCAGGTGGTTTTCCAATAGTTTTTCAGATTCAGGTTGCTAGCTTCATTATGTGTTATGAAATAACTGCCGGTGCTGAGACCTTGATTTAGGAAATATCAAATTTAATGGTTTTTTCCCAACAAACTCTTATAGAAACTGAAGAGATCAGCCCCAACCCCTTACTATTGCTTCATTTCATTAGACTGCTGGATTGGAGACCGGAGAAGAAAGATGGCAGTGTTCGAATGCGGCACGAGCGTGTTATCATTATCAGGAACATGTTCCACCCAAGCGATTTTGAGGTAGGGAAGCACATCACCCCCCCTTTTTTTAATGTAAGGCACAAAAGCTGGGAATGGCAAGTGCAGGAAGTCATGCTAGGAAAAGAAACTGCAGCATGCCTTTTAGGACCTAATAATAATAATAATAATAATAATAATAATAATTTTTATTTATACCCTGCCCTCCTCAGCCAAGGCCAGGCTCAGGGCAGCTAACAAGCAATAATAAAAACAAGTTGAATGAATACAACTTAAAAACAGGATTAAAAGATAACAATTAAAATATTGAAACATTAAAATACAGTGGTACCTCGCAAGACGAATGCCTCGCAAGACAAAAAACTCGCAAGATGAAAGGGTTTTAGGTTTTTTGAGTTGCTTCGCAAGACGATTTTTCCTATGGGCTTGCTTCGCAAGACGGAAACGTCTTGCAAGTTTGTTTCCTTTTTCTTAACACCGTTAATACAGTTGCGACTTGACTTCGAGGAGCAACTCATAGAACGCAGTGTGGTAGCCTTTTTTGAGGTTTTTAAAGACTTTGGTGATTTTTGAAGCTTTTCCAAAACTTTCCCGACACCGTGCTTCGCAAGACGAAAAAAATCGCAAGACGACAAAACTCGCGGAACGAATTAATTTCGTCTTGCGAGGCACCACTGTATTAGAATGCAGCCTCATCACAGGAGGAGAAAGGAAAAAGAAAAAAGAAAGAGGGGGAGGGAATCAAATTGGCTCCAAGCCAAAGGCCAGGCAGAACAACTCTGTCTTACAGGCCCTGCGGAAAGAAATCAGATCCTGCAGAGCCCTGGTCTCATGAAACAGAGCGTTCCACCAGGCGGAGCCAGAGTTGAAAAGGCCATGGCTCTAGCTGAGGCTAATCTAACTTCCTTAGGGCCCGGGACCACTAGGGTGTTGCTATTTGTGGACCTTCAGGCTCTCCGTGGGGCATACCGGGAGAGGCAGTCCCTTAGGAACGAGGGTCCTAGGCCGTGAAAAAGATACATGATAGGTATCTGAAGAAGTATGCATGCACACAAAAGCTTATACAGTGGTACCTCGCAAGACGAATGCCTCGCAAGACGAAAAACGCGCAAGATGAAAGAGTTTTCCGTTTTTGAGTCGTTCCGCAAGACGAATTTCCCTATGGGCTTGCTTCGCAAGACGAAACGTCTTGCGAGTTCTTGCGAGTTTGTTTCCTTTTTCTTAAAGCCTCTAAGCCATTAATAGCCGCTAAGCCGCTAATAGCTGCTAAGCCGCTCATAGCCGTCCTTCGCAAGACGAAAAACCCGCAAGACGAAGAGACTCGCGGAATGGATTAATTTCGTCTTGCGAGGCACCACTGTATTTAGAACAAACTTAGTTGGTCTCTAAGGTGCTACTGGACTATTTTTAAAAATTTTATTTTGACTGTGTCAGACCAACATGGCCACCTACCTGAATTTAAAGATGTGGTTCTTTTAATTCTAAGAAAATATTGTAAAAGGATATTTTATTTCATGTATACTTTGTTCATTTATACCACTTGTTCTTTTTCACATGGGCAGCACAGTAGCCCTGCTAAGATTCCATTAATGTTGACCAGGAGCATTCTGTCCTGTAAGGAAGACGTTTTTCTTTTGGAGTTGTGCTTTGAGCATCAGATGAATATGAAACCCAATTTCAATAATACTCATTAGACAAAAAAAAAAAAATTCCTTCCAGTAGCACCTTAAAGACCAACTAAGTAAGTTCTTGGTATGAGCTTTCGTGTGCATGCACACTTCTTCAGATACACTTCTTCAGATACACAGTGTATCTGAAGAAGTGTGCATGCACACGAAAGCTCATACCAAGAACTAACTTAGTTGGTCTTTAAGGTGCTACTGGAAGGAATTTTTTTTTTTTTTTTTTTTTTTTTTTACTATGGCAGACCAACACGGCTACCTATCTGTAACTCATTAGACAGTTTGGCCAGGATTGGCTTAGTGTCTCAGGATGGTATAGCCAGTATGTGGAAATTCTTCTTTCTGAAGCAATGTTGGAAAATGCTTTTAAGACGTAATCTTGTAACTGGATCTTTTTGCAGGAAGATCCTTTAGTGCTAAATGAGATAAGAGAAGATCTTCGGACAGAATGTGAAAAGTTTGGACAAGTAAAGAAAGTCATTCTATTTGACGTAGGTAATTTTACATGATCGTAGTTGTTAGCTGTATGTAGCAGATACTTAAATTGTATTCAGTGTTAAATATTTTGCTTTTTTTTTTGAGAAACTGTTTTAGAAGAAGTTTAGATTAACTGCCAGATACGTTTAAAGTTTCTTGGATTTAAAATGCTTCACTTTATTAATAAATAGCCCCCATCCTCCTGAGGAGCTCAGGGTGGTATTCCTCTGTCTTCTTCCTCTCTTCTTGATCCTCACAGCTATCCTGCAAGGTAGGTTAGATTGAGAGATGTGGACTAAGATCACCAAGACACCATTGTGTCTGAACAGGGAACGGATTCTAGGTCTCCCAGGAAGAAAAGCTATTATTCCGTCTATTACACCATACTAAACAGACAGTCAGTGAAGATGGTGCCTCGCAAGAATGTGTTTAAGCAGCTATAGAATTCTGATGTTGATACTGCCATTGTATGTATATAGGATGACAAATATTTAAGATATTTAGGAATATGGTGTGATGATAGCCATCTCGTAATGTTTTCAGAGTTTCTTTCTTTCTGGAAGTGGTACCATGGTACTTTTATAGTGTTCTTGCTCTTGAAGTCCCAGTAGTCTTCTAAAATCTGTCATTATGTTTAAGCGTATAAAGGCCTAGATTGGATTTGATAGCCTCTGGCTCTCTTTTGTTTTTATAGAGGCACCCAGATGGTGTTGCTTCTGTGTCATTTAAAGAAGCAGAAGAAGGAGATGTCTGCAAACAGGCACTCAACGGGCGATGGTTTGGTGGACGTCAGCTCTCTGTGGAGACATGGGATGGTGTAACAGATTATCAGGTGTGTGTCTAATAACAACAACAACAGCAGCAGCAACAACAACTTATTATTATTTATATTCTTCCCATCTGGCTGGGTTTCCCCAGCCACTCTGGGCGGCTTCCAACAAAACACTAAAATATAACAACCTATTAAACATTAAAAGCTTCCCTAAACAGGGCTTTTAGCTGTTTGAGAGATATTTGAAGCTATGTCTGTATATGATGCATTACCGTATTTTTCGCCCTATACGACGCACTTTTTCCCCTCCAAAAATGAAGGGGAAATGTGTGTGCGTCCTATGGGGCGAATGCAGGCTTTCGCTGAAGCCTGGAGAGCCCCGTCGCCAGCCCCGCAAACTCGGGGGACAGCGGGAGGCGCAGCACGCCTTTCCCGCTGTCCCCCGACTTGGCTAGAAGGCTGGCGGGGGGGGGAGAAGCCTGCTCCTCCCCGTCGCCAGCCCCGCAAACTCGGGGGACAGCGGGAGAGGCGCAGTGCGCCTTTACCGCTGTCCCCCGACTTGGCTAGAAGGCTGGCGGGGGGGGGGGAAGCCTGCTCCTCCCCGTCGCCAGCCCCGCAAACTCGGGGGACAGCTCTGGGTCCCGTTCTGGGGGAGGGGGAAGCTCCGCTTTCCCCTCCTCCAGCCCTGCAAGCTCCCAGAGCGATGCCAAAGCTGCCAATGCCCGAGCTTCCCCAGCCCCTCGCCTGGGGGGGGGAAATCATTTTTTCCCCTTTATTCCCCCCCAAAAAAATCTAGGTGCATCCTATGGGCCGGTGCGTCCTATAGGGCGAAAAATACGGTACATAGAGGCTGGTTTCAGGAATCCTACTGTAGGTTAGAAATCAACACATCCCCTCTGGCCAGCTAGCCAAGGGTGAAAGCTCTGGATCTCAGGCATTCATAATCACAACGGAGAATTGGAAATTTGAGTACTTTATATTTTCAAAGTACTTTCTCACTTTAAGTTTTGCTCTGCAGTCATGATTCCAATAAGAATGTTGGTTCCCTTCCCCTGCGGGAATGAGCCCCTTTTTGAAGTGGTGCAGCAAAGCATGTCCCTTTTAACCCATAACAAAAAAAAGTCACCTTAAATTTAGCCTGTGGCATAACATGCTGTTACATTCTCCCCTCATCCCCTGGGCTCGTCCAGCTTATTACTATTAATGCAGAGCTTTCCATATACATGTTGCTTTACAAAGAATGAAAAGATTCTCATGGTGGTGTGTGTGTGTGTGTGTGTGTGTGTGTGTGTGTGTATATATATATATATATATAATATTTTATTAGGTTTTAACAATAAAAAGTTTAGAAAAGTAGTAAAAACAAAAAGATACAAAGTTATAAAATACAAAGATACAAACATTAGACACAAAAAAAGAGATAGGAAAAAGACATATATTAAAAAAAGACAAAAAATCCCTCTTTCTTAAATTCTCCTCTTTAGTTAACTTATTTTCCTGACTTCCTCACGTCCCCCATTTTTGTATCCCTTTTAAAAGTTAATTCAGCAAATTCATGTCCTATTATTCTATCTATTATTAATCCAATCTTATATTTTACCTTGTTGCTAGAACCCCTGCAATTCATTTCAATGTCCTCAACATTCAAAAATTTTACAAATAAGTTTTAAATTTCCTCCAATCTTCTTCCACCGACTCTTCTCCCTGGTCTCGGATTCTGCCAGTCATTTCCGCCATCTCCATGTAGTCTATTAGTTGCACCTGCCATTCTTCCAAGGTGGGTAGGTCTTGTGTCTTCCAATGCTTTGCAATGAGAATTCTTGCTGCTGCTGTAGCATACATAAAAAGGTTCTATCCTTCTTTAACACCGACTAGCCGACTATGCCCAGGAGAAAGGCCTCTGGTTTCTTCGGGAAAGTATATTTAAATACCTTTTTCAATTCATTATATATCATTTCCCAGAAAGCCTTAATCCTTGGGCACGTCCACCAAAGGTGAAAAAAAGTACCTTCAATTTCTTTACATTTCCAACATTTGTTATCAGGCAAGTGGTATATTTTTGCTAGCTTGACTGGAGTCATGTACCACCTGTACATCATTTTCATAATATTCTCTCTTAGGGCATTACATGTCGTAAATTTAATCCCGGTGGTCCACAACTTCTCCCAGTCAGCAAACATAATATTATGACCTATATCTTGTGCCCATTTTATCATTGCAGATTTTACCGTTTCTTCCTCAATATTCCATTTCAACAGCAAATTGTACATTCTTAAAAGCGTCTTAGCATTGGGTTCTAACAGTTCTGTTTCTAACTTTGATTTTTCCACCTGAAAACCAATTTTTAATCCAAGTTATAAACCTCTCTTATCTGAAAATAATGTAGCCAATCTCGCACCTTCTCTTTAAGTAGTAGATAGGTAGCCGTGTTGGTCTGCCATAGTCAAAATAAAAAAATTCCTTCCAGTAGCACCTTAAAGACCAACTAAGTTAGTTCTTGGTATGAGCTTTCGAAGAAGTGTGCATGCACATGAAAGCTCATACCAAGAACTAACTTAGTTGGTCTTTAAGGTGCTACTGGAAGGAATTTTTTTATTTTGACCTTCTCTTTAAGTTTGTCATAACTCTGCAATTTCAATTTGTCACCTTCCTGTTCTAAAATTTCCCAATACCTTGGCCATTTAGCCTCCATGTTTAGTTTTTTCAAAGCTTTCGCTTCCATAGGTGATAGCCACCTTGGAGTTTTGCTCTCCAAAAAGTCTTTGTACCTTATCCAGACATTAAACAGAGCTTGAGAGCCAGTGTGGTGTAGTGGTTAAGAGCGGTAGTCACGTAATCTGGGTAACCGGGTTCGCGTCTCCGCTCCTCCACATGCAGCTGCTGGGTGACCTTGGGCCAGTCACACTTCTATGAAGTCTCTCAGCCCCACTCACCTCACAGAGTGTTTGTTGTGGGGGAGGAAGGGAAAGGAGAATGTTAGCCGCTTTGAGACTCCTGAAGGGGAGTGAAAGGCGGGATATCAAATCCAAACTCTTCTTCTTCTTCTTCTTTCCTGACAATATGGTTTTTAAATGCCTTATGTGCTTTTACCTTGCCGTACCATAAATATACATGCCACCCAAATATGTTATCATACCCTTCAAGATCCAAAACATCTGTGTTCTCAAGAAGTAGCCATTCCTTCAGCCAGCAGAAAGCTGCTGACTCATAGTAAAGTTTAAAGTCTGGCAGGGCAAACCCCCCTCTGTCTTTGGCATCAGTAAGAATCTTAAATTTTATTCTGGGCTTTTTGCCCTGCCAGACAAATCTGGTTATATCTCTTTGCCACCTCTTGAAACAGTCCATCTTATCAATGATTTGCAATGATTGGAATAAAAATAACATTCTCGGCAATACATTCATCTTAATAACAGCAATACGACCCAGCAAGGAAAGCTTCAGATTCGTCCAAATTTCTAGATCTTTTTTCACCTCTGACCAGCATTTCTCATAGTTGTCTTTAAATAAGTTCACATTCTTAGATGTCATGTTAACCCCCAAGTATTTTACCTTCTTTACTAATCAGTGGCGTAGCGTGGGGGGTGCAGGGGGGGGCGGCCGCACCGGGCGCAACATCTGGGGGTTAGGGTTAGGGGGCGCAAATTCACGGGTTAGGGGGCGCAAATTACTTGCTTTGCCCCGGGTGCTGAGAACCCACGCTACGCCACTGTTACTAATGTTAAATCTGTCTCTTTCTGAAACCTCTCTTTCTCTATCGGCGTCAAGTTTTTCTCCAAAACCTTAGTTTTCAGTTTATTCAGTTTAAAACCTGCCACTTGACCAAAGTCTTGAATAACTTCCAAGGCCCTCTTAGTACTAGATATCGGCTCCTGTAATGTCAAAACGAGATCATCTGCAAAAGCTTTAAGTTTGTATTGTTTAACTCCGACCTGAATACCTTGAATCAATTGGTCCCTTCTAATCATGTTTAGCAAAACCTCCAGGACCGAAATGAAAAGCAGTGGGGAAATTGGGCAACCTTGTCGTGTCCCCTTCTCAATTTTAAACTCTTCTGTAACCACATTATTTACTATCAATTTAGCTTTTTGTTCAGAATATATCGCCCCTATACCATTTTCAAAGTTTTGTCCCACCCCCATCCCCTGAAGATTTTTCTTCATAAAACTCCAAGAAATATTGTCAAAGGCCTTCTCCGCATCTATAAAAATCAAAACTGCTTTTGTATTAATGTTCACCTGCAACTTTTCCAAAATATTAATTATATTCCTCATATTATCCGATAGATGTCTTCCAGGGAGAAAGCCAGCCTGGTCTTTGTGAATCATCTCTGCCAAAACTTTTTTCAACCTTCTAGCCAATATATCTGCAAAAATTTTGTAATCCACATTGAGTAGGGATATGGGGTGGTAATTCTTTTTTTATATATATATAAAATTTTTATTGGGTTTTCACAATTTATATAGACACACACAATACACAATACAGACATAAAAACACAAAGACAAACATGTATAATTTCAAATCCTTAATTTCTTAACCAATTTCCCTGACTTCCCCACACCTCCCCTTCTTGCATCCCAATTCCAATAGTTAATTCAGCAAGTTCTTATCTCCAACTTTTACCTTATTAATATTTTACTTAATTCGTCTTAATAAACCAAATTTAACTTATATACCTAGATTAAACCACAGTACTCATCATTACACCCTTTTCTAAGGTCGACCCAAGTTCCCTTCCACAAATTTTCCAATTTTTATATTAATTACAAAGCAAATAACAAAAAACAACTTAAAATTATGCACCCTTTGCATTCCAAAACTCTCACACCCCCCCTTTCCCGGTTTCGATCCCCAAAGGATGTCCATCAACCTATCAGATCTCAGCCTGGATCCCTCACGTCCGAGGCCCTTAAATCTCTCTCAGTCCCTCTCAGCCGGTTTTGTTGGTAGTCCTTTATGTTGAACATCGTGTCTCGGAGAAGCTCTGTCCCAATAGGGTCTATATTTCTTCCAACCAGACCTCCATATTCAAAAGTGGAGCCCAAATCATGTTTCATATTCCTTTTAAATCCAAGTGTCCCAAATGTCCCAAAAGCTCCACCTTTCGCCTTATACAAATTTGTAATCCATAGGTCTTCCGATCTCCCCATAGGGAAATCTCTCCAATCTTCATTCTCAATTTCAAACCAAATTCTGATCCACCAGGTCTTGTTTTCCTTGTAATCCATTTTTACGGGCCTCTGGTTGTCCTTTTTCACCTGCAGCTTTTCGGCTCTTCCTTCCCACTCCTCTGAAACAACACATATCTCTTCTTGTTCAGCTGCAAAATTTTCTTGAGTCGAGTCCTTGGTACAGTCAACAAGTTTATTTACTTTAGAATTCAAGGTCGTAACATCTGTAGCCAAGGCTTCACTCTGATCATGTAATTTTCCCAAGAGAAAAAACATTCTATCCAGCTCAGCCTGTATTTTTCCATCTGCAGCCATTGTAATGTCTCAGAACCCCCTCTAGAGGGATTCTAGTTACTTAGTGTTCTTTCTCCAACAGTCCAGTTACTTTGTTTTTGTTTCTTCTTTATTATTGACTACTTAAAGTCAAATGTAACAAAAATAACCAGCAGAAATAACAAAAGGCAGATTTTTCTAACTTTGACAGCTCGTTTGACAGCTGTCAAACTCTTTATGTCTCCTCAGCCGACTCTCTCGCGGATCTTGTACTGTTTGTTCATAAGAGTTTTATGTGTGTGTGTTTTTAGTGCAGTTAATTTACTTTAGGTTTGAGGGGCATTCCTGCAATATAAATGTAATACTTAACATAGGTTTTGGTTAGGTTTCTGAAGCTTTGATTATTAAGTCACAAGCAAAAAGCTCCCCCACCCCCTTTTTGGCACAAAACATTTATATTTACTTTCATATGTGATCGCAGGTCGAGGAGACTTCAAGAGAAAGGGAAGAGAGACTGAAGGGTTGGCAGAAGTTTTTAGGTGATCCAAATACAGAAATGCCGAAAACAGCATCTGACGCAGATTCTTCGGAAACTGGTGTCCAGCTCCCAGAAGGAGTTCAGCCATCTAAAGATAATAGTGCATCTGAGGGTGGCCCAAAGGGTGAAGCAGCTGAGAGAGGAGATAATGGCGAGGGTACCAACGAAGATGTCACAGCATCCACAGACAGCAGCGTTGCAGGCAGTGACGAGGAAGTAGAGACCTAACGTCTTTAACTCATTTGTAAAAGCATGTATGTAGGGTAACCTTTAGACCTCTGTTATGCTGTGCTTCGAAGCAACTGCAGGCAGCATTCAAATGAATATATATGCATTACCCTGTTAAGATATCATCAGCGTGTTTTTGAAGTGTTTCATTAATAGCAGCGTTTAATGATCATCTGCTGCTGCTGTCCAAGCTGTGTGTATGTGTCCATAAGTTGCCAAGAGCCTGCTGAACTGACCAGCTGTCTTACATTATACCTTTGCTTGTCAGTGTTCAAAGTCCATCACTGTAAGCAGGTACAGACTTGCAGTTCCTATTAACTACACAATGACCTTTAGAATTACAGAGGTATGGATGCTTTTAATTTTTTTTCTCCCAATTTCCTAAATGCCCCAATCTTTGGATGATCCAGTACTTTTTTGGATGAGCTGGCTTTCCTGATACTATGCACTTTTAAAATAACAGATCACTGAGAATACATTACAGTATTGGCACCCTGTACATGTAGCTGGGGAGTGGAAAAAATAATTATCACCCGCAATTAATAAAGATAAATGTTCTGAAAGTACTCTCCTGGGATGCAAAGTTTTAGATGACTGAAGTTCCCCTTTCATTTTAATTCATTTTAAATCCTGATGAGATTAGATGACAAATAGGAAAAATGTGTAAATAAGCCTAACTGATCTCTGTTTTTAATTTTTTGAGGATAAATTCATATTGGAAACAAAGCGAGAGCTTGTGTGGTGCAAGTGTGATTCTTTTCTTCATCTTACTGTGTTCAATTGTAGTTTGGTTTCAGGCATTTGTCAAGGGTGATGAGCATATAGAGCCTGTTTTTGGTATACTTGGTTTTACTACAGGAGACTACAAACAAAATTGTTTTGCGATTCCCTCTCAAAATTGTTGCTCAGATTTTAAAAGACAGATGTTTGTTTACAGATGCAAACCATTCAGAACTAGCAAACATTTGTGTTTTGGTTTTAAATGTACCTGGCTTCCAAATGTTGTATATAAAATTATTTTCCAATATCATTTTTAACAAGATCTATCAAATCAACTGCACTAAAAACCAACAAACTGTTACTGTTTTTAAGCTCAATTCAGACATAATGAGGAACCATGAACTTCTGTGATGAGAATGAGCAGCGGTGGGCGTCTTCCTCTTAATGTTTAGCATACCTGTTTTGTATTTGGGAATATGGGATTATGTTTTAAAAAAATTAAAGAGAGATTAAATTTGCATCACATTTGGACTGTTTGCTTGCTTGAACTTGCTGCCAACAGATGAAAAAGCATTTCCATATGAAAACTAGGAATTTGAGTGAACAATGAGTGTTCATTCTAGTGTTGTTGGGGTTATTTTTAGATACTATCTGTACACCCAGGAACAACAACGACAACAATTTATTTATAGACCGCCCATCTGGCTGGGTTTCCCTAGCCACTCTGGGCGACTCCCAATTGAATATTAAAAACACGATAAATACATCAAACATTAAAAACTTCCCTAAGCAGAGCTGCCTTCAGATGTTTTCTAAAAGTCAGGCAGTTGTTTATTTCCTTGACATCTGATGGGAGGGCGTTCCACAGGGCAGGTGCCACTACCAAGAAGGCCCTCTGCCTGGTTCTCTGTAATTTCACTTCTTGCAGTGAGGGAACTGCCAGAAGGCCCTTGGAACTGGACCTTGGTGTCCGGGCTGAACAATGGGGGTGGAGACGCTCTTTCAGGTATACTGGACCGAGGCGGTTTAGGGCTTTAAAGGTCAGCACCAGCACTTTGAATTGTGTTTGGAAACGTACTGGTAGCTAATGTAGTCTTTCAAGATGTGGTTTCGGTGGCCGCTCCCAGTCACCAGTCTACCTGCCGCATTCTGGATTAGTTGTAGTTTCTGGGTCACCTTCAAAGGTTGCCCCACATAGAGCGCATTGCAGTAGTCCAAGCGGGAGATAACTAGTGCATGCACCACTCTGGCGAGACAGTCTGTGGGCAGGTAGGGTCTCAGTCTGTGTACCAGATGGAGCTGGTAGAAAGCAGAACTGACCTGTGCCTCCATGGACAGCTGTGAGTCCAAAATGACTCCCAGGCTGCACACCTGGTCCTTCAGGGGCACAGTTACCCCATTCAGGAACAGGGAGTCCTCTCTTCTTCTTATTATTATTATGATTGGAACACCCAAAGATTGGGGCATTTAGGAAATTGGGAGCATCTTGATAATAAAAATGAATCATTGCCTAGAATGCTATTTTTATTCCAATCTATACCGATAGTGGAGCTGGACACTTCAAACAATGGCAAAAGGACATAATCTAAATTTATCTGGCAGGCGGGAAAGCCAAGGATTAAATATAAGTTACTAATGGATGCCAAGGAAAGAGGCAGATTTTCTTGCCAGATTTAAAGTTATATTATGAGGCACCCTGCCTCTGCTGGCTACATTAATGGATAACGGTAAATAATTCAGATATATTAGATCTGGAAGGTTATGATAACAGATTTGGATGCATGAATACCTTTTGTATGGAAAAACAAAAGTACATAAGGAATTCCTGAACCATGTAAGAAAATCAATTTATGCTGTATGGGGAAAATACAAAAATCTTTTAGAAGGTAAAACTCCATGGTGGTTATCACCACTGGAAGCAATATCAGTTAAAAAAACAAACATGGAAGGTGAATGGGCAACTTACAAAGAACTGTTAACCAAAGTAGGAAACCAATTAAAGGTGAAAATAATTGAGGATATAAGACATTTATTAACAGATTGGTTACAATACCACCAACGATCTGTTTAGGCTGGACAAAGGATTGGGTTTCAGTAAAGAGTTGTCAAGGTTTGAAAAGGATTTGTTGGGAAATAATGAAAAACTATTGTCAAAAATGTATAAACTGTTGGAATGGGAAACTAAAGATGAAGAGGTAAAAACAGTAATGATTTATTAGATAAAAGATGTAGGGTACAATATACAACTTGGCTGACTGGGAAAGATTATGGAGGGAGGATTTGAAGTTCACAGCAGGATGTACATTGAAAGAAAGTTATATGAAAATGATGTACCGATGGTATTTGACTCGCACAAGATCAGCGAAAATGTACAAAACCACTACCAACATATGTTGGAAGTGCAAAGAGAATGAAGGCATGTTATGCCACATGCGGATGTGCAAAAAGGCTAGAGCATTCTGGGAAATTACATACTGTATAATGAACTGAAAAAAATATTTAAGATAATATTTGTAAAAGAAACACCCTGAAGCTTTTTTAATAGGCATTACAGGAGAAGAAATACCAGAGGACTTAAAAAGACTGTTTATGTATGCAACAACAGCTGCAAGAATGCTTTTTGCCCAGAGATGTAATGAAGAGGAAATGCCAACCAAGGAAGAGTGGATAGTGAAGATGATGGACTGCAGAAATGGCGAAAATGACTGGGAAGATCAGACACCCAGATGATTGTAAATTTTAAAAAGAATGGTATAAAATTATAGAGTACATTAAGGAACAATGTAAAGATTGATTTAAAGACGTTAGCAGGATTGATTTAGCACTTATAATTTTTAATAGGTAAAGGATTAAATAAGGATTTAATTAAAGTTGGATATATGTAATTAAATGCGGTAAAAATTAAAAAGTGTATCTGTGGAAAACTGGGGGGGGGGGAGGGAAGTCCAGGGGTTCAGCGAATCCCGCAATTGTATAAATACTGTTAAATTTAAGTTTGAATGATGTTAATGATGAAAAACTGAAAACATTTTTTTTAAAGGAAAGGTCATTCAGATTGAAATATTTTTTTGTGTAAGTTTAGTTGTACTAGACTTTATTAACTGACTAGTGTGATAGTTAATTTTAAATAAAATATTTCTGGAATTGAAATGGCTACCCTGTTATGAGAATACAAGTTCTGTGACTCAAGTTTGTGTGTTTTCGGTATAGCACAAATTTACCTTACAATGTTCATTGTTTCAGGTTTGGTCGATGGGCAGAATAAAATCGTTGCAATTCTGATGCAGCATTTCCAACCTAAAATCTCCTGTGGCTAACCGTGGCCTTCTCTGAGGGTGGTCAGCCCCAGAACCAGGTGTATAACCCTAGCAGAGGGACTTCTGGGCAGGATCAGCCAACCTGCCCAGATACCCAGTCTGCTCACTCCACCTAGAGCAGCATGAAAGGGACTATCTCTACACGCCCAAGAAGGTGGTGGTATTATTTACTGATATCATGTGCTAGGTATACATAATGCCTTACAGCAGGAGAGGGGAACTTTTGTCCTACAGGCCAGTCTTACCCCACCAATGGTCCAATTTGGCCCATGAGGTCATTTCCCTCAAATCACACCCAACTTGGAAATCAGATGGCATAACTTTAGGGTTTAATCCTGCATTAATACAGGGAACAGGATTGCACAGGCAAGGCATCATCAGCTGATGAGTATGGATTAAAGCCCTTGGCTAAAGCTCTGGTTGAAGCAGCCTGCCCATTGTTAAGGCTCTGGGCAGTGGTGGCAGGTTAAGGCTTACATAAGGGTTACATACTGTAGGTGGGCCAGAAGTGCCTGGAAAGTAGAGCAGGATCTATGGGAAGCTCTCAGAGCAGAGATCCTGCAGTAGATGTCAAGGGTTTCTGACTCTCACTTGTCTTAACAAAAGTAGCAACAACGTGACTTACCTAGTTAGGCTGTAAAAATGAAAAACGATAATCAGGAATAAAAAAATTCCTTCCAGTAGCACCTTAAAGACCAACTAAGTTAGTTCTTGGTATGAGCTTTCGTGTGCATGCACACTTCTTCAGAACAGATAATCAGGAATGCATTCTTCAGATTATCTAATTCTTCAGATAATCAGGAATGCATTTTCGTGTGAGCTCAGCTCAGTTCTGGTGCTGAAAACGAATGGCCAGGCTTCAGAATGTGCCCAGAAGCAACCTGCCCTTTAATTCTAACTTCATGTCTCTTGAACCTAGCTTTGGGTGGATGTTCTTGTAGTGAAAAATAAAGTTGATCCAAACAAGCCTGAAGTCTACCCTCCCTTGACACAGGCAGCACTGATAGGCTCTAATTAGACAGTTGGGAGAGGTGGAGCACCTCAGGGCTTGGAGTGGGAGACAAATGCTGGCCTCCATCTCTTTTCATCTGGCCCCCAGGGCTCTTGCCAGGCCATACTTCACACCGGCCCTCCTTTGCAAACTCCCTTGAGCATTTGTGCCTGGTTGGAACATGTTGTTGAGATCTAATAATGCCTGCTGGCCTGGATAGATAGAAGATATTGAAACCAGTCCTCTGCACAAAGGTAGAATTAAACATTTGTTGGAAGGCCCATTTTCGCTTATGCCGCTACCCCCAGCCCCCACAAGGCAAGCCCCCCCCCAGTCACTTGCCTTGAAGGGAATGTATCCCGTCAACTAGAAAAGGTTTCCCACCCATTGCCTGAAATTTAGTTACAGCTGGGAATGAGGTGAAGTGGGAAGGGATGGATTTAAATGTTGCATCATTCAGGGAGGCAGTCAATGTGCAGGGAGAGTGGGAGGGAGCCGAGAGGGTGAAACAAGGGGTTGCCTTTGCGACTCAGTATCTGCACAGTAAGGGGTGGGAGAGAGCTGCATTTTTTACCCTGGCCAGGCACACCGGGCGATACCAGAGTCTATATATGCATCAGTTCCTCAGGTTGCCTGTGTGCCTCGTTGCCAAAAGCTGCCTTGTAGAAACCCACACCAAACAACCCTTTTTATTTTCCTCATTCCTGAAACCTCTAAACCTGGTTGACTTGTCAGGGTGCATTTTGCACATTCCTTCTAGCAAGCCTGAAGGATACGCCTAGTTCAGTCATTGCTGGAAGGACAGAGAACAAGTAGTGTGATCTGACGCAGGCTTCTCTTCACCCTGGGATTGCTGCCGAATTCCAGCATCAGCGTGGAGATGGAAACCTGGAGCGCTGCAGTATGAGCTGTATGGAGGGACAGGAACTCTGCAGGGTGGCTGATAAGAAAGCAGTACGTTGGGGTAAGCAAACCTGGGTAGCTGGAGAAGAAATGCCTTCCCTTAGCTCCAAATATGTCTTGTTTTGTAAGAGGAGAGGATGGGGACAATCCCAATGCATTTAAAGGGCTCAGGTAACATCATGGGAGGATGTGAGGCTTCTCAATAGCCAAATGGGACTTGCAATGACAAAACGTTGCAATGTTAATCTGTTCAGGGTTCCAGCAGTTCTGTTCAAAAACCTTTATGCCCTGGTTTTCCATGGGAGGGGTAAGGAGGTGAGTTTTCCACACACACACCCTTTCTGCAAACGTTGTGGTTTCCCCCAGAGACCTGCTGAAGCATCCTCCTTGCGCGCTGGTGCTGTCATTCCTCCCTCTCTCATGACACCAGAACTCGTGGACATCCAACAAAGCTGATGTGGTGATTCAGGAGGGACAAAAAGAAAGTGCTTCTTCAGGCAGTGTGGAGTTAAACTACAGAAGTCACTCCCACGGGAGGCAGGGAGGGCCACCAACTTGGATGGTTTTAAGAGAGGATTAGACTAAGTTGTGGAGGAGAAGGCTATGATCCACCTTCACTGTTGGAGATTTTATGCTTCTGAATACCAGTTGCTAGGAATTGCAAGCAGGCTGTTTCACTCAGGTCCTGCATGCAGGCTTCTCATGGGCATCTCCATGAGAGCAGGAAGCTAGACTAGATGGGTCATTAGCCCATTCCAACAGGCTCTTCATATGTTCTTATTTGGGCTATCAGCCTATCACAGCTTGAACACTGGAAGGGGCAATATGCCCCTTGAATACCTGTTGCTGGTGAGTCTGAGCAGAGGAAAGCTGGTGTTGTTTGTGTGCTTTTCATGGAGTGCCAGGAGGCATCTGCTTTGCAACGGTGGTGGACTAGATAAATTTAACATGACGGTCCTTTAAATCATATCCTTTGCAGTTTGCAACCCTCCATACTGAATGGCACATACGAGTCACGTACTGAGAGCATGTCATTCAAATAAAACAAATACAAAGTTTAATGAAGTTCTGGTGGGCTGAAGCTAACTATAATTTCAAGCCTACCTGCATAGGTGCCAACTACCTGGGGCCCTGGGTGCCCGAGCACCCACAAAATTCCCCATGAAGGGGCTGGGCACCAACATATTTCAGTGCCAGGGCCATGCACACTGCATGGCACCCGCGGCCTCGGGCACTCATGGTCACAGGGCCAAGCTGGCACTCCTGACTGCATGCACAGTAATGATTAGTAAATATTATTAATAATAATAAAATTTAAAAGCACTCTTACCTACCTGGAGAGTCAAGCCCTCCACTTGCCATGGGGGAGGGGAGGGGGGCAGGTGAACCTGGAGACTTCAGCTCTGCCCTGGGGTCCAGCAACCCTATATTGAATCCATCTTCTTTAACAAGAAAGGCAATTATTTCTCCTTCATCATCGTAGCCAATTTCAAGCAAACAACCCCCTGGCCCACTCTGTTGAGTAATCTGCTCTTGACTGCACAGGCAGTGATAGATCAGAACATAAACGGTGACCAATGATACAGTAAAGTTTGGTTTTAGGGCAACACAAAAACTAAGGAAAACGAGATTAAGACCCATCTGTGAAAATATGGAAAGCCTTTATTGACTACTGTATACAAAGGTAAAGATCACTGCCAGCTTGTTCCCTGCCCTTGATATACTCTTCATCTCAAAACTCCTGTAAAGAAAATATAAAGCAGAAATAAATTATTGAGATTACCAGTATGTATAATTATTGAGTCGTATTCAACCTGTTGATTACCCACCCCTTGCATCTGTTTTGTTTGTTTTGCTTTTAAATTGCAACTTAAAAATAGTTTAATGAAGCACATTTTTTGAGCCAGAACCTACTCTTCCATCACTTTGTTTCTCTTCGTTTTTAGGCACAGACAAAAGTCCCTAGAAATGGAAGAGAGGAAGGACTCCACAAAGCTGAGCAAATGCAAGCAGCCTGTGAAAACAGAGTGGGGAGCCCAGTGTGTGGTGTTTACCTACTTCCAAGGAGACATTAACAGTGTGGTGGATGAGCACTTCTCTAGAGCATTGAGCGCATCCAAAACTCCACAGGATTTGAGCAGAAAGAACAGTGGTGAGGATGGAATTGTAAAACATGGTGAGCTTTTCCTCCACATTTTCTGGCTGCAGGTTACTTATGTAATAATGTTGACTCGCTGTGGACAAGAAACTTGTACAGCCACAGCTGCACTGTGGTTCTCTCCCTCAAAGAATTCTGTGCACTGTAGTTTAGCCATTGCATAGCCAAAGTTCCATCAAACTTTAACATACTACAATGCCCAGTATTCTTTGATGGAGAGAATGTGCTTTGAATGTGCAGTGTGCACACAGCCTCCATGACAGTTTCCAGACAACCTGCTTACTAAGCAGTCATTCTGACTGCTTTGCAGGGAGGTTATACACTGTGGCATCAAAGAAGTGCTACCCTATATTTTCCTGTGTGTTTTCCTGCCTCTTTTTGTGATGGGGGAGGGGGGACAGCTGTCCTCTTTCTCCTCCATTTCATTTATGAATCAATTTGCATGAAGCACCATGAAGTGATTGGCAATATTATAACCCAGATACAAATACATGAAACAGCCTAAAACAGCCACGGCACATACAAAAGACCAATTCAAATCCATGACAGATACAAACTCAGGAATGATTGGTAACAACTGGACTTGGTTGGGTGGCCCAGGGTGTGTGGGGTCACTGGAGATGGAGAGGTTTGTTTTAGCTTTCTCCTTACCTTCCACTCTTGCAAAGATACTTTGAGGGCTTAAGCAATGCAGGTGCTAAAACTGAAGCAGGTTTTTGGTGACCAAACTCCTGTGGTTCTTGGTATACACTACTGGAGGGCATGATTCTGTCTTTCAATAGCTGGGCTTCCTGGAAGCCTTTGCACAGGGTAAGAAGGAAAAAGATTTCATGGTTGTGCCCACTGAGTGATGCTTTCCTAGCACATCCTTTAGTCATGAGTATCCCTATGTTTTGGTTCACGTGTGGTCTCTCTGTGTTTTTGGTGGTTGTATTTATTATAAAACAATTTCAAAATGCAATAAAAATGCATTGATTACATCCTTCCTCCCTTTTAATAAACAGAAAGCCACACATCTCCCCAGCAGTGGAACTTCTCGCCGCAATGGGCTAAGCCGTACCATGCACCGCCTCCTTTAAACCTATCCAGCTCCGATGATAATGCAGCTGCTGCAGCAACAAACCCCTACCCTCCTCCTCTTCTCCAGGGCATCACACCACCAGCTACAGAGCTATGGCAGTTGCCTTCAGGGGGCAACCCAAATTTGACTGCAGCTTCAGTGTACCCTCCCTCTATGCCTGACGTGCATATGACGCAGGGGTCTGTGTCAGATGGGAAATACGGGTCCCTGCTGGGTCTCTTGCAACAGGAAAGGTGTCCTTCGTCTGTCCAGGAGCCTCTCAATTCTGGATCTGCTTGTCCTACCAGCTCTGCTAGGTTACAAAATATGAGCCAGAGTTTGACTTCTGGGGGAGGTAAGTAAATATCGGCTTACTTTGATTGTTACTTTGATTCTTACGGCTACCTATCTGTAACTTTGATTGTTATGGCTTTTATAAATAGAAAGGGACCAGGAGAGAAGAAGCACTTAAATGAAAAATGCTGGAAGGATATGTTACAACAGCCATTGCTGCTGTTGAATGAATTAGAAACAAATACTGGTTGAATGATTGTGCAATATTGTGATTGTGCAATATGATTGTATGATATCACTATTGAATGATATGATTGTATGATAATATGGTTGGGTATTATGATAAAACATGTAAACAGGAGCATTTGTGAGGGCATCTAGTGGGGGAGTTTGAGAGGGAGGCCTGGAGTGCCGCCTCACAGCGTACATAGGACCAAGAGACATGGATGGCGAGGGAGCTGCTGCAGTGACCTGCAATACCTGTGCCATGTTTCACTTCCTGCCTGAGAATGTGCAAAACTATGCCTGCCCCAGGTGAAAGCTGGTTGCCTGGCTGGCAGAGAGGGTGCATCAAATTGAGGCCCGCTTATTCACACTTTGAGCTGTTGGTATAGATGAGGAAATTCTTGATAGAGCAAAGTGTCTTGGAACAGCAACACAGGCAGGGTGCTCCTAGGGAGGAGGAAGATTGCCCATTGCAGGAGACAAACACCTGGAAGAATGTGACACACAGAACCAGGAGTGCCAGTAGCCATGCTGCGTCACTGGAGTTGCAAAATTGATTCCATGCCCTCATCTCAGACACTGATTCTGGGCCAGAGGAGCAAGGACAGCAGTTGTAGACTTCAGAAAATACAGAGGTGGCTGTGGAAGATGCAGTGTACCAATTTCTCCAAAACAACTCCCCAGAAGAGGAAGAGAGGTGTGGTGGCAGTAGGGGACTCCCTGCTGAAGGGAACAGAGGCTGTGTGGTAGTAACAGGATGTCCTGGAAGGTTCATGATGTGACAGAGAAGTTGCCAAGCCTTATAAAACTCACTGACCACAACCCCTTCCTTTTGATTCATGTGGGTACAAATGATACTACCAGAGACAGCCTTCCATAGCAAGGGGCTTCAAGACTCTGGGTGGGAAGCAGAAGGGCCTTGGTGGTTTTTTCATCACTGCTTCCTGTTGAAGGTCATGGCCCAGGAAGAGAGAGGAAAATACTGGAAGTAAACCATTGGCTACACAAGTGGTGTCATCAGGAAGAGTTCCGCTTCTTAGACCATGGTCTCTGCTTCCTTGAGGAAGGACTTCTGGCAAGAGATGGGGTGCATCTCACAGTGGTTGGCAAGAATCTCTTTGCTGAGAGTCTCACAAACCTGATCAGAAGAGCTTTAAATTAAATTTTGAGGGTGAGATAACATTACAGACAACAGGGGAACACCTGGTACTAGTGATAATACATTCACTGATGCACAGGAAGCTGAGGTGGTGCTGCAGAAACTTGGTAAAGGCTAGGGAACTACAATAAGGAATCAGCCAGAGGGAATGACTCATGGTTTCAGATGTCTCATACTAAAGCACAGAGTATGGGAAACAAGCAAGACAAATTTGAGCCTCCCTAGAGCAGATTACCAAGCATTCAAAAAGGAGAGATATAGTAGTCAAGGGAGACTTCAACTACCCCAATATCTGTAGAACGCAAACTCTGCCAAGAATGTAAGGTCCAACAAATTCCTCAATTGCCTCACTGACCATTTCATTTCCCAGAAGGTGGAAGAAGCAACAACCAGATCATCTATCTTGGGCTTTGTCTTCACCAACAGGAAGGAACTGATGGACAAAGTGGAAGTCCTCAGAAACTTTGGAGGAAATGACCATGTCCTCTTGGGTTTCACAGAGGCAAGGGAAAGCTGAGTGTATTTGGGTATGCACTCTGGATTTTAAGAAGGTTGATTTTGAAAAGCTTCAGGAAATACTGGGTGAGATTCCATGGTCAGAAATACTCAAAGAAAAGGGAGTCCAAAATGGATAGGAGTTCCTTAAAGATGAAATATTGAAGGGACAAAAGCAGACAATTCCTACAAAAAAGAAAAGTGGGAGGCATCTAAAGAAAGCAGTGTGGCTGCATAAGAAGCTTACAGGTGAGCTGAGATTTAAGAAGGGTACGTCTAAGAAATGGAAGAAAGGGGGAATCGTGAAGAAAGAGTATACACGAGTAGCCAACAGTTACAGGGAGTTGCCTCTGTCTTCACCCAGAATGAAAGTAGTGCCCAACCTGGTGTTAACAGAATAAATGATGCAAGAAGGGAAGTGCAGCCCAAGATAGGACAAGAGGTAGTAAGGGAACATCTGGTTACAATAAATGAATTCAAATAACCAGGGCCTGATGAGCTGCACCCAAGGGTACTCAAGGAGCTTGTGAATGTAATCTCCAAGACTTTGTCTATAATCTTTGAGAATTCTTGGAGAACAGCTGAAGTCCCTACAGACTGGAGATGGGGAAACGTTGTCCCCATCTTCAAACAGGGGGAAAGAGAAGATCCAGGTACGGTAATTACCAACTGGTCAGCTTAACATCAATACCAGGAAAGGTCCTAGAGCAGATCATTTAACAGTTGGTGAGCACTTAGAAAAGGAAGCTGTGATTACTAAGAACGAGCATTGGTTTTTCAAAAGCAAGTCCTGCCAGAGAAATCTCATTTTTTAAATTAGAATTACAAGCTTGGTGGATCAGGGGAATGCTGTGGATGTAGTGTATCTTGATCTCAGGAAGGTTTTTGCCAAAGTCCTCCAGTATATTCTTATGGAGAAGGTGGTAAAATGTGGGCTGGGTGAGGTAACAGGTGGCTTTGTAGCTGGTTGCTCACTAATGGTTCCTCATCACCCTGGAAGAAAGAGACAAGTGGGAGGCTGCAGGGTTCTGTATTGGGCCCATCTTTATAAATGACTTGGATGAAGGTATTGAAGGGATGGTAATTAAATTTGCAGATTACACCAAACAGGGAGAGGTAGCCCTCCATGAGCGGTCCAGAGGGTGGCAACACGGCTTTTCCACAGTAGCTCCCCATTTGTGGAATGCTCTCCCCAGGGAAATTCAGTTGGTGCCTTCATTATACATCTTTAGGCACCTTTGGCAGACTGACATACAATGCCATTTTAAATGTGACGGGGGAGGAGGCATTATTGGTTTGTTTTTGTTCTTCTTTTTATTATGTATTTTGTGTTTTTATAAAGTAATTTTATGCTGTAAACTGCCCTAAGACCTATGGATAAAGAGAGTTATATGAATTTACTAAATACGGTAATACTAATAATAACTAATGCCTTTGAATACAAAATCAGGATTCAATATGTCCCTAACAGATTGGAGCACTGGGCCCAAACTAATAAAATGAATTTCTGTAGGGACAAATGTCAGATTCTACACTTAGGCAAGAAGAACCAGATTCACAAATATAGGATGGGGGACACCCGGCTTACTACAGGTGAAACTCGAAAAATTAGAATATTGTGGAAAAGTTCATTTATTTCAGTAATTCAACTTAAAAGGTGAAACTAATATATGAGATAGACTCATGACATGCAAAACAAGATATGTCAAGCCTTTGTTATAATTGTGATGATCATGCCATACAGCTGTTGAAAACCCCAAATTAAGAATATCAGAAAATTAGAATATTAAATGAAATCAGCAAAACAAGGATTGAAAATAGAGCAATATTGGACCTCTGAGAAGTAGAAGCATGCATATGAACTCAGTACTTGGTTTGGGCCCCTTTTGCATCAATTACTGCCTCACTGCGGCGTGGCATGGATGCTATCAGCCTGTGGCACTGCTGAGGTGTTATGGAAGACCAGGATGCTTCAATAGCAGCCTTCAGCTCTTCTGCATTGCTCGGTCTCATGCCTCTCATCTTTCTCTTGGCAATGCCCCATAGATTCTCTATGGGGTTCAGGTCAGGCGAGTTTGCTGGCCAATCAAGCACAGTAATCCCATGGGCACTGAACCAGGTTTTGGTACTTTTGGTAGTGTGGGCAGGTGCCAAGTCCTACTGGAAAATGAAGTCAGCATCCCCATAAAGCTCATCTGCGGAAGGAAGCATGAAGTGCTCCAAAATCTCCTGGTAGACGTCTGCGTTGACCCTGGACTTAATGAAGCACAGTGGACCAACACCAGCTGATGACAGGGCTCCCCAAATCAACACAGACTCTGGAAACTTCACAATGGACTACAAGCATCTGGCATTGTGTGCCTCCCCATTCTTCCTCCAGACTCTGGGTCCTTGGTCTCCAAATAAGATGCAAATGTTGCTCTCATCAGAAAAGAGGACTTGGGACCACTGAGCAACAGACCAGTTCTTTTTTTTTTTTTTTTAGCCCAGGTAAGACGCTTCTGACGTTGTTTCTTGTTCAGGAGCGGCTTGACAAGAGGAATACGACATTTGAAGCCCATCTCCAGGATCTGTCTGTGTGTGGTGGCTCTTGATGCACTAACTCCAGCCTCAGTCCACTCCTTGTGAAAGTCCCCAACATGTTTGAATGGTCTTTTCCTGACAATCCTCTCCAGGCTGCGGTCATCCCTGCTGCTTGTGCACCTTTTTCTTTCACACTTTTCCCTTCCACATAACTTTCCATTAATGTGCTTCAATACACCACTTTGGGAACATCCAACTTCTTCTGCAATTGCCTTTTGAGGCTTTCCCTCCTTATGGAGGGTCTCAATGATGGCTTTCTGCACAACTGTCAGGTCGGCAGCCTTCCCCATGATTGTGCTTCCTACTGAACCAGACTGAGAGACCATTTAAAGGCTCAGGAACCCATTGCAGGTGCTATGGATTGAATAGCTACTGCACCTTTTCACAATATTTATTTTCTGAGATTGTTAATTTGGGGTTTTCATCAGCTACACGCCATGATCACCACAATTATAACAAATAGAGGCTTGACATATCTCGTTTGCATGTCACGAGTCTACCTCATGTATTAGTTTCACCTTTTAAGTTGAATTACTGAAATAAATGAACTTTTCCACAATATTCTAATTTTTTGAGTTTCACCTGTACACGTGAAAAGGATCTAGGGGTCTTGGTCAGGGGTCAGCAAACCTTTTCAGCAGGGGGGCCTCAGACCTTGTGGGGGGCCAGGCTATTTTTTTGGGGGGGGAATGAATGAATTCCTATGCCCCACAAATAAGCCAGAGATGCATTTTAAATAAAAGCACACATTCTACTCATGTAAAAACTCGCTGATTCTTGGACCATCCGTGGGCCAGATTTCGTAGGCGATTGGGCCAGATTTGGCTCCTGGGCCTTAGTTTGCCTACCCATGGTCTTAGTGGACCACAAGCTTAATCTGAGTCAACAGTGTGATGCAGCAGCAAAAGCAGCAAATTCTATTCTAGACTGCATCAACACAAGTATAGTGTCCAGATCAAGGGAAGTAAAAGTACCATTTTATTCTGCCTTGGTCAAACTTCATCTGGAATACTTGGTCTAATTTTGGGCACCACAATTTAAGAAGGAGATTGAAAAGCTGGAACATGTACAGAAGAGGTGACCAAGACGATCAAGGGTCTAGAAGCCAAACCTGAGGAGGAGCGGTTGAATGAGCTGGGTATGTTTAGCCTGGAAAAGAGGAGACTGAGAGGAGATACGACAGCCATCTTCAAATATCTGGAGGGCTGTTACATGGAGGAGGGAGCAAGTTTGTTTTCTCCTGCTTTGGAGGGTAGGACTCAAACCAATGGCTTCAAGTTAGAAGAAAGGAGATTCTGACTAAACATCAGGAAGAACTTTCTGATGGCAAGAGCTATTGACAGTGGAATGGACTCTTTCTGTGATCTTGGACTCTCCTTCCTTGGAGGTTCTTAAGCAGAGGTTGGCTGGCCATCTGTCATGGAGGCTTTAACTGAGATTCCTGCATGGCAGGAGGTTGAACTTGATGACCCTCGGGGTCCCTTCCAACTCCACAATTCTATGATTCTATGGTTTATTCTGTGGTGCTTAGGGTTTATTAGACTATATAGTGTAAAACTCGAAAATGTGTTTTGGTTGCATTTTCAGAGTGACAACGCTAGTCACAACTCGCTTGAGCTGTCTTGGGGCTCTTCTTACAACCACGATGGGTGGTGTCCTAAGTTGCTCCATGCACCTGTTTTGTCATTGGTGTTGCCTTGGATCTGCTAGGTAGGGTGATGATGTTCTTTGCCCGCCAAGTGCTCAAAACTGGTGTCTTTTGAGATGTGTTGATTATGGAGCTATTTTTCAGAACAACCCGCCTGTTGCGCAGGACATTTATTAGGGTCTGTTTATAGTAACTGAAACCGCAGTTGCCTTGAAAAAATTGCCTCCACCGTGGCCTCTTCTCTAGCTCACCCTCATCTCCCAGGCAGTGATGGAGAGCCCATGCAATGGTTAACTGGCACACCATCCTCTGGCCCCTAAGCTTATTGGCTGGCTTTGGGTCAGTCATGCTTTCTCTCATCCTACCCTACCTCACAAAGTTGTTGTGAGAATTAAATAGGGGTGTGTGTGTGAGTGAGAGAGAGGGGGGTATAGAATTAGGGTTTGGCCCTCCAGATGTTCCTGAACTACAACTCCCATGAGCCCCAGCATGGTCAGGGGTGATGGGAGTTATAGTTCATCTGGCAGGCCCAAGTTTCCCCATGCCTGGGTTAAATGAATAGATTTAAAATATTTTGATGGTCTAGCAATGTGCCTTCCACACAGTTAATAAGTGTAAGGATTTATTATTTTTAATCCAAGAGTTTATAGCAACAGGCAAAAACCATCTTAGAATAGCATTAAATGTTTTCTCTTTTGCTCTGGGGAAGGTGTGGTGAACCTGGTGAAACGGCAACATTGGCTAGTGTGAGTTGTACTTCAGCAGCATCTGGAGGGCCAAAAGCTTTCCTACATGTAATTGAACTGATTAGCTTATTGAATAGCATGGGCCTAATTATTATTACTTAATTAATTTTTTTTAATCATCAAAACTTTATCAGACAAGAAGCACATTAACAGCAAATGTGACATACACAACAAAACCCAACTGTGAACTTAGTTCTCACACTGTACTGTAAGTTGCTACAGAGAGACAAAAAACTGGAGCAACCAGAGGACACAAATAATTATCTTTACAGTGGTAGCTCGGGTTACAGACGCTTCTGGTTACAGACTCCACTAACCCAGAAATAGTGCTTCAGGATAAGAACAGAAATCGTGCTCCAGCGGCACGGTGGCAGCAGGTGGCCCCATTAGCTAAAGTGGTGCTTCAGGTTAAGAACAGTTTCAGGTTAAGAACGGACCTCCAGAACAAATTAAGTTCTTAACCCGAGGTACCACTGTAATCATAAGTAAATGAAATGTAGAGGTTCCATCAGCCCTCCCTTGTCTTCTGCCCCTAATATCCTCCTCTTTAAGATTAACTATTTCCCCGCTAATCTCCTCCCTATTTTCCAGGTATCCTTGAAAATGACAGAAGAAGAGATCTCTACTTTTAGAAAATGGACACATTTGTTTATTGTTTCTGGCACAGAGAAATCTCCTGTGTGGACATTTTTCAAACAACAACAACCAGCCACTGTGATGAAGAGGAGGACATCAGTGACCCCACCTCCAACCTCCATTTGCAGACCTTCCGGTGCTCCTTTGAAAATATATATACTGGGTGTGGGGAATCTTCAGCTTTCCAGATGTTGCCGGACTACAGCTCCTATCATCAGTGGCATTTGTCCAGGCTTGCTGGGCTGATGGGAGTTGTAGTTCAGCAACACCTGGAGAGCCAAAGGTTCCCTCCCCCACAACACCTGGTCTATATACAAGGACTTGCTACCACTTACACTATGTTGTTTAATTTCCCTTCTGCTTGCCTTTTCAACAACCCTAATGCAGCATGCTTGGCACATGGGGACTCTTTTCATCCGGAAGACCCCCAGACCCTACTTTTCACACCAGCTGAAACTTGTCATCAACTTCCAGAGTGTTTGCTGGCCATCAAAAGAGAAGAGAAGCACCAGCTGTGGTGGAGGTGCATGGCTGCAGGCGTAAAAACTCTACGGGGTGTGGTAACAAAGCCAGACCTTAGAGCTCATTGTGTCAGTCTAGATTCTCCAATATCTGATATGTGTTAATGGATGTGAAAATCATTCTGAAGAAACAAAATAAAAAAATTCCTTCCAGTAGCACCTTAGAGACCAACTAAGTTTGTTATTGGTATGAGCTTTCGTGAAGAAGTGTGCATGCACACGAAAGCTCATACCAGTAACAAACTCAGTTGGTCTCTGAGGTGCTACTGGAAGGAATTTTTTTATTTTGTTTTGACTACAGCAGGCCAACACGACTACCTACTTGTTTTCCTGAAAAACATTCTCAGTTCACCCTGCTATAGATCCCTCAGCTCCTACTCTTCTCTAAAGGAGGAAAATTTATTTAAAAAAGATTATGTGACTGGAAGAAGTAAAAGGAGGGGGAAACACAGCAGTTTTCTTGTTAAATGCGAAGCAATGGATCTGCAGGCCCTTATTGAAAGGCGGAACTTGCACACTGATGTAACACTGCCTAATTTACACAAGAATCTGGGTTTTCTTGCTTTCAGAACCAAGAGTTGTTTTTGCAACAGAAATCACAACTGCCTGTTTCCATCTCTGCTTTACTAGAAGGGGGAGAGAGAGAGAGAGAGTAATCATTTTATTTTTCCACTTTAAAAACCAGCACGAGCAGAAAATGCTATTTCTGCAGGTCTCCCCTGAGGGTGGAAAAAGTCAATAGTGTGTTCTCAACAATGAGATGTTGTCATACTTGCTGATGCTTTCATTCCTCTGGGCTTTGTATATTTCTCTCTTACTCTGGAAGACTTGGCAAAACATTAGATTGTATTGAGTTGCCACCATCTGGTGCTGCAGATATATATATATATATATATATGGCTTCTGTTCCTCCCCAAAATTAAAATATGGCACTTCTTGTACTGTCAGCTCCCATCTGAGATAAACCGGCAGTCACCAAGTTCTGAGTTGCTTAAAGTCTGGACGAACTGCAGCATCTAAATCGAAAGAGAATCCATGCATTGATTTATGAGCATCCTTCTCTCTGAAGCAAGTTGTCCTGCTTACATCTGCCTCAGCAGTAGCCAACCTCAAGGGCAGAGCTAGAGGTGTGTGACTGGGTTGGCTACACTGGGCATGGAGCTTCTGGGATGCAGCAGAAGGCCCACAACTATGAAGTTCAATGGAAGGCAAGAGGCAGGTGTGTGTGTGTCGTCGCACAGGGCACCACTGAGATTTGAGATGCCAAGGTCTACTACTGCCAGCCTCTTCAGCAAGTGTGCCAAAGAGCCAAGCCTAAAGGATGAGTCAGATTCAGCACTTCAGATCAACCTCTATCCAAAGCAGGAAAATACTGGGCTGACCTGACCCAACCTGGATCTGGGCCCTGATTTGATTTGTGGGGGGGGGGGGGGCATCCCTAATGCCTAATTGGGGTTTTAAACCCTTAATTAAATATGTGATCAGGAACGGATGGGAGAAGGAGACACTGCATTTAATGTTGTAGGTGTCGCTTCTGTGGTGTGTTCCCTGCAAGGAATCACTGATGAAGTAGACCCAGCAGAGGCTACCAGTCTCTTCTCTTCCTTCCACCCTCCCCCAGCCCCATCACCTTGCCTTTCAACAGCCTCAGATCACTCTGGGTGGGTCCTGAGCAATCAAGGGCTGTCTCAACCAAAGCCAGGTGACCCTGTTTAGGATCTGATGCACAGTCCTACCGAGCAGGAAGTGTGCCTGGATTATTGTAAATCTGGTAGCTCTCTCCCCACCCTCATTTTGTGACAAGTCTCTTACATTGTAGATTGACTAAGCAAGCACTTGTTTTCTTTAAATCTGTGTACAGTGCTTATTATGCATGCACTTGCTTGAATAAAATGCACCATTATGTTTATGAATATATATGTGTACCCACCAACTTGCTTCATGCATTAGGCAGAGGGTTTTTTTGGCCAAGTAAAACATGGTCCACAATAAGGGAGATTGTTCTTCATGGCATCAGCGGGGCAGTTAGGTAATCTTAGGGAAGCTTTCTCCAACCTTGGGCCCTCCAGCTCCCATCAGCCCCAGCCAGCATGGCCAAGGATGATGGAATCTGTAGCCCAGTTACTTGCTTCCCCAGCCCTGACTTACAGGGATGCCTTTGAACAAAAAGAAGTTCCTCAAAATTGGATTAACAACCTACCAGTATAGTTTGAAATATTTCAAAATGCAGCAGTAAATCCCTCACAGTTTAACACAAATTCAGAGCACTTGTAAAAAGATGAAACAAATTTGCAGCTTATGTTTGTGGGATCAATAACAACAATAATATTTATATGCCACCCCTCTGACTAGGTTGCCCCAGCCACTGGAGCCGTTCCCAACAAAATATTAAAAATGCAGTAAAATATCAAACATGAAACACTTCCTGATACAGGGGTGCCTTAAGATGTCTTCGGAAAGTTGTGTAGTTCTTTATCTCCTTGACATCTGGTGGGAGGGCGTTCCACAGGGCAGGTGCCACTACGTAGAAGGCCCTCTGCCTGGTTCCCTGTAACCTCACTTCTCGCAGGGAGGGAACCGCCAGAGGGCCCTCGGAGCTGGACCTCAGTGTCCAGCTGAATGATGGGGGTGGAGACGCTCCTTCAGGTATACAGGGCCAAGGCTGAATAAAGTCTGTGGGTGTTTTCAACACAGTCCTAATTTCTTGAGTTATCACTAGAGCACCTTTGGCCCTCCAGATGTTTTTGAACTACAGCTCCCACCATCCCTGGCTACTGGCCTTGCTTGCTAAGCTGCATGGAAGCTGTAGTTCAGTGAGATCCACAGAGCCAAGGTTTCTCACACCTTCCTTAGAGGATAAAGGAGGACAGAGAAAATATACCGCCCTCTCTCTTTGTTGTTGCTGCTTGTTTGCCTGTGGTTGGGTTGACACCATGATTTTCAAGTCAGTAAATTGAAAGCAGAATGGTCTCTGCATATTGTCCCACACCCCCAAAGTGCAAGCAGCAGGTAATAAGTGTCAGGACTGCAGGTTGCTAGTAATGGAAGAGCCTTGCGTATGTAAACCTACCGTATTTTTCGCTCTATAACACGCAGATTTTTTCTCCTAAAAAGGAAGGGGAAATGTCTGTGCGTGTTATTGAGCGAATGTGTGGTCCCTGGAGCCGAAAAATCAGGCAAAAATCAAATCGTGCTTCACGGAGAAGGGAAACCTGAAAAGAGGAAGTGGCTGCTTTCCTGCATTCAGCCTCAGGGTCTTACTGCCCACCCTTCTCTGTTTCGTTGCTGTGTTTGCTCAAACAGAACAAAGAGCAGGGAAAGCCCCTCCCCTCCAGGCAAGCAGAGGGGAAAGCAGAGTTCCTCTCTGTGCTCCGGTGCTGCTGGGGGAGAGGGAGAGAGGGGGGGGAGAGGGAGAGAGAGGGGGGGAGGGAGAGAGGGGCAGGGGGGAGGGAGAGAGAGGGGAGGGGAGGGGAGAGAGAGAGAGAGAGAGAGAGAGAGAGAGAGAGAGAGAGAGAGATGGATGGCTGGCTGGCTGGCTGGCTTGGGCGGGGAGAAACTTTTGCCTGTCTTTCCTCCCTTCCGTTAAATCCCTCTCCTGCATTCTTAGCCAGCTGGTTCTCTGCACACCCCTCTCATGTCCCTTCTTTGTTTTTCCTTCGCTCCCCACTTAAAATGTGGTTACAAAGCATAGATCCATATGGATCCTCAGGATCTTTGCATTGGGTCACCCCAAATTCACCATCAGATCACATAGCATGTCCATGGCTACAGCCTGCACCAAAAAAATCACGCACCCACTGTTGCCTGGGGCTGCAATGGTGCAAAAATGTGGTTACAAAGCATGGATCCATAGGGATTCTCAGGATCTTTGCATTGGGTCACCCCAAATTCACCATCAGATCACATGTCTGTGGCCACAGCATGAACCACAAAAATCATACATCCACTGTTTCGTTTAGAATGTTTTTTCCTCCTCTAAAAACGATGTGCGTGTTATGGTCAGGTGCGTGTTATAGAGCGAAAAATACGGTATGTAACCCATCATCCCGTTCTCTCAGTGGCTAACCAGATACCCTAATGGGAAGGACCTGAGTGCAAAAGCCATTCTCCACACGACTTCCAGCAAATGGTATTCAGAAGCTTCTTGCCTCCAGCAGCAGCAGCCGTCGCCCATCAGAGCCCTGTTAGCTGGGAGATGTGGCCTACTTTATTGTGTTTATTTTGGGGTGTGCTTAGTAGATGTTTTGCCTATTTGTTTTGGGGTGGGTCTCAGTATTCCCACTTTTCTTCAGTGAAATGGGTGTTCTGTGGCAACCATGACAGTTTCTTACATGTCCAAATGTTCACCTAAACCCACAAAAGTTGCAGACTCCTGGCTTACCTAAGTTTGCACCATAGCAGCCAACCTGAAGCCTGCACACAGGATGCAGGAGCTCCCACTGTTATTCCCCACAGCCACAGAAGTTTTCTTCATTCTGAGGGAATTGAACAGGCCTCTGCAGGCTCAATGACTGGGCTGGCAGGTGGCTTTGAACTTTATGGCTATGCTCAAATGGCTTGTCTTGCTTAGATTGACTCTCTGGGGGAAAGTAGGATTGTGAAGAGAGGCACATCAGACAAGGACAAGGGGTGTGTGTGTCTAGTAACCCTCTTTCAAGAAGCCACTAGAGGCAACTTAAAGGCAATGCAAGAAGTCACCAGGCATGAACAAAGACCCATAAAAAAGTTGTGGTCGCATGATGTCTGGTTTATAGCGCCTGCTCCAAAAACTCGCCCGAAAGTTACACATCACTCAGAAAACTAGCATGGTAGTTACTTGATGCTGATTTTTCTGATGATGTAGGATTTGATCCAACTAAGTTTTACTCAAGAGTTAGGGATAAAGGAAGAAATTAAATTCAGCTTACATTTAAAGGTGAGCCTACCTAATTGCAGTCTCTGAAACAATACGTGAAACAGAATTTTGCCCATTGTGAAATTGAGAGAAATAGGCAGGACATGAATTGAAATTAATGGATGTAAACCCTGTTTTTACTTTCCAGTGCATCGGCTTTGAGTAAAAAGTAGCAGGATAGAACCCACAGATGGTTAATAAGATGATCTTTGAATTTATAATTTTATTGGCAAACTTTGCTGGTTTAGCTTTGGATCCTCAAAAGCAGGCATAGGCAAACTCCAGCCCCCCAGATGTTTTGAGACTACAATTCCCATCATCCCTTACCACTGGTCCTGTTAGCTAGGGATGATTGGAATTGTAGTGCCAAAACATCTGGAGGCTGGAGTTTGCCTATGCCTGCTCAAAAGCAAGTGCCTAGACAGGGCACCATCTTGCCCAAATTCAGCACTTTACATGTTTACCCAGAAGCAGGGTTAGAAACTGAGATATGAAAGCTAGGAGCTAAATGGCACTTTAAACCAATGTTATGGGTGCAGCAATGGAATGTCTAGGTGTGCTTTTTTATAACAAGGATACAAAGCTGAAAATGAATAAACTGCAGCTAAAATATTACGTTCATTTTTCACATGGTCTCTAGTCCTTCCCCTGCTTACCCCCCCCCCAATATTCTTAAGAGGGTCTCTTCTCCTGTCTTCAGAGAGTAGCTGGAAGTGGGGAGGCAGAAAAAAGGTCCTCCTTTCCTTCCACTCTGCAGTTTTAATCTGAGATCTTAGGGGCAGTACTGTGCCCAGAGCTCAAACACTGCTCACACTAATTAAATTCCCTGTTGCAAAATGCGCCTAGAACAATGGGAGTTTCGAACACTGCCCAGAAGCAAGTACCACTGTGCTCAATGAGGCCCAGAGAGATATGCAGCCCTATAATGGGAAAGTTAAGTATTTGCTTAAATCTCTGTGTCTCTCCCACACACATACACCAGAATTAAAATAAATCTTATTTTGGTTGCATCATGCCAGTTGTCACTAGGTAAACCCTAAGCAGGACCTGCCACATTCCTGCCCCACATACTTGTGATTGCTGGAGAAAAGCAATACCTTTCCTTCTCCTGAATTAGTTTATGCATGTGCTACTTTAAACCACGGACGGGGTGAGCTCCCGTTGCTCGGTCCCTGCTCCTGCCAACCTAGCAGTTCGAAAGCACGTCAAAGTGCAAGTAGATAAATGGATACCACTCCGGCGGGAAGGTAAACGGTGTTTCCGTGCGCTGCTCTGGTTCGCCAGAAGCTGCTTAGTCATGCTGGACACATGACCCAGAAGCTGTCTGCAGACAAACACCGGCTCCCTCGGCCTAAAGCCCAGAGTCGGTCACGACTGGTCAGGGGTCCCTTTACCCTTTACCTTTTTTACTTTAAACCACACGAGGGCACTATTTGTCTTGCAAGCTAGCCAGCACTTGCTTATAGTCTTCACTTTGTCTAAGACTCTAAGTTAATTCCACCCCTAAAAGTAGAGCCATTATTTGTTTGTTGTCCTCTTCCAGCTTGTTGAGATAGGGTTTCTGCTATTTCTCTCTCACCTCTGCTTATCTTGTAAATAATCCATTCTGTGAATAAAGCCTTTGAACTCCAGAAACTGTAAGTGATCTTTTCAATCCAATTCACCCAAGATGTGAGGTCTGTTAATGTTGATGCCCAGCACCAGGCATTCAGAGGCATACTGTCTCCAGCAGTGGAGGAGGAAGATAGTCTTCATGGCTGTAGCCACCGATAACCTTAGCCTTATGAATTTGTCCAAATATACGAACCTAAGGATTCAAAGGACTGTATGAAATTAAGAATCAGGAGCCAACTTCAGGCATCTGATGATGTGGATGTTATTAGGATGCTGCAATAATTGTGAGCCCTGCAATCCAAGGCTCCCAGTACTTTCACTTCGTAGATCAGTTTCTCATGAATTTGGTCAAACTCTTGACATTTCACATAATGTAGAGCAGTGTTTCCCAACCTTTTTTGGGCAAAGGCACACTTGTTTGATGAAAAAAATCTCGAGGCACACCACCATTACAGCCCCGTGACGTCAGCGCGCAGCGTCACGCCGGGAGGGACGCACGAAAGTGAAAGTTTCAATTTTTTCCCCTCCCCCTTGCCGGGGAACCTCCAAGCTTTGGGGGTGGGGGGGGGGAGGAGGCAGCAAAGCGAGGGACTGAGGGACGGCGGCAGCTGAGGCGGCGGCGGCTGTTGTGGTGGTGGCGGCGATAGCGGGCGGAGGAGGGGGCGGCGGCGGAGCCGAGGTGGCCGCCGGCGGCGGGGGAGGCGGCGGCGGGTGGAGCAGGAGGGCGGCCGAGGCCGGTGAGGGAGTAGGGTTGCCCGGGGCTTGAGGAGCCGTCGCCGGGAGTCGATGCTGCTGTTGTTGCTGCTGCTGCCCGGACATGCCGGCCTCCTCCTCGTCCGCTGTCTCGCGCTCCTCCCTTTTGCGCGCGCTGCCCCGCCGCCGCCCCATTGGCCGGGTTCTGTCAGCCAGCTGATCCTGTGTTATTTCCTGTGTGTGTGTGTGAGGGGAGAATGGAGAGAGAAACCTCGGCACCACCACCGCGGAGCCGCCCCTGGCTCGACGCGGATCCTCGCCGCCGCCGCCCCGCCTCTCGCCGCCCGACTCGCCCGCCTCCCTCCCATGGCACACCAGCCAACGTCTCGCGGCACACTAGTGTGCCGCGGAACACCGGTTGGGAAACACTGATGTAGAGATTATGGGGGATCTAGTCCCCAACCCAAGCTCACAATATCACCCCCCCCCCAGCAATGAGTATCTGACCCAGCTGTGGGATCTGTAAAATATTTGTCTCATAGAGAAATAACAAAAAAGTGAGTAAGGCATCTAGAAGCATTTGATTCCATACAACAAAGCTACACGTCTCTCCCAAGGCAGAACGTGCTGCCACCATTCTCGCAGCATCTTCTCCAGCCCTCGTCCTTCCTTCTGGGCGCATGTTCCAGTCAAATCTGCATCTCAAAAACAGTTTTCAAACACAACAATAGCTATCAGAGTAATTCTAAACCCATTAAACAGCGTGATTTATATATTTTTTTAAAAAAACCCTTCACCGTATTTCCTGGCAAATAATGCTCCTTACATCCAAGTCTTCGTTGCGCGGCTAGAGGTCTTTTCCTTTTACCGATCTAGAATCGTCTGCTGTCGATGGACAGCCTCGAGCTCTAGTATTATGTGTGTGTTGGGGGGGGGAGGAGGAGGTCCTTCCCTCTATTTGCTCCACCCGATGTAGAAGACCCTTCCTGTGGCGCAAGGTGGCGAAGCGAAAGTAAAAGGGAGGCGTGGTTCGGATCACTCAACTGCGGTGGAGCAGGCGGAGCAGACCCTCCCTTTTGGAAGGTAGTTCCAATCCCTTCGTTGTCCCGCCGCTGCTTTTGACTGAGCCAGAGGAAAAACCTGCCGCGCCAAAGCCGCTTTGTTTGGTGATCCGCCTAGGAGCTTGGTGAGGAGCCGCTGCGGAACAGCCGTGCCGAAAGCGCGCGGGACTCCCGCTTTCCCTTACAGGGAAAGATAGTCTAGAGTCTAGACTTTCTGCTACAGTATATTGGAAAGGCGCGAGGAGAGGGGCGCGGGAGGCAGAGCTCTCTCCGCGCAAGGCTTGCTTTCTGCACTGCCTTGCCCGGTAAGGGTGGGGGTCGTTATCTTTGGTTCCCCTTTGCAGGCACAAGAACGGTCCCTCTCGCCCTCCAAGGGGTAGGGCTTTGTTAAAGGCGGTTGCGTGAGGCTTGGTGGGGGTGGGTGGGCGTTGTGCCATAAACAAAACGAGGGCTCACGTCGGCCTCTGGTCTCCTCGCGTGTTTTCATAAGTGTAAAGGCACAGGGATCACCGTGCATGCGCGGGCACCACTAGGACAGGGCACAACTTTGCGCAGCATTACTTCGCATTAGAAAATCGTGGCGAGGCAGGAGTGGCAACGCTTGAAAGGTGCGCTCCTTCAACTCTTCTCTGTGTCTCCGGTTCAAGGCAGCGTGCACTGCTGCGCGAATACGCAGCTCCGTCCTCTTTCCCTGATTTGCGCTCCGTTGCGGCCAAGGGGCTTCCTGGTGGGTCCATGCTCCTCTGCTAAAGGCGCACAGATTTCGCCCGCTTCAGGGGTTGGGCTGGGCGCGTGGGTCCCTCTGGAGAAGAATCTGTACTTGAGGGCTTGATTGGAGAAGGTGCTCCGGGAAGGTTAGGGCAGAGCCAGCTGCTGCCCACACGCCTCTCTAGGAACTGTGCTGCTCGAGTGTTAGGCTGTCCTAAGTCGCGAGGTGCCCTGACAATTTCTACCAAATCCGCACCCCAAAGGCTTGGAGCTATGCGCTTGGCGCTGGGCGACCGGAGCCTCAACCTTTTCAACCAGAGCGCGGCAGGAAGCGCCGGTAATTTGAGTTTTGACAGCCAGCTGCTGGGCTCTTCTGCTGGGAGCCTGGGACGGACGGGACATCTGACGATGGCTGTGTGCCTGGGCGTCATCTTGCTCCTGGGCAGCCTCAGCAACCTCCTGGTGATGCTGATCTTCGTCAAGTTCCAGGCCGTCCGGACACCCATCAACCTGATCCTGCTCAACACCAGCCTCAGCGACCTCCTGGTCTGCGTCTTCTTGACCCCTTTCAGCTTCGCCTCCAGCGTGCACGGCCGTTGGCTCCTAGGCAAGACCGGCTGCAAGTGGTACGGCTTCGCCAACTCCCTCTTCGGTAGGTTTTTAGAGCAAGGCTCTGGTTTGGGGGAGGAGGCGCGTGGAATATTTGGGAAAGCAAGAGGGGTTTGCCTTTAGGGTATCCAAAGTTCCTGCGTTTTAAACATCGAAATTTCTGAAGCTCCAGTTCATTTATGTATTGATTTATTAGATTTAACTACCACCTTTCTCCTTCACAGTTCTAAAGATCTCCTTCCCTATGAGGTAGGCAGATAGATTGGCCAAAGATCACCCAGTGCCAGTGTGATTCATGGCTGAGCTGGGATTCAGACCCGGGTCTCCCAAGTCATAGTCCAATATGCTAGTTGTTACAGCACCCTGGCTATGTGGAGACCACACCAGAGAAAGCCATAGAGTTGACCCAGCCTTGACCAAAGCTATATGCTTGGCTTGGTCCCATTCATACCAGTAAAGTGCTCCGGAACAGTCATGGAGAATCCCGGGGACTTGTTAAGTGTGATAGGAATTGTCACTCTGTGAGGCCAGCACCCTTTAACTACAGTTCCTTGGGGAAAACTATTGCTGTTAAAGGGTGCTTTAAATGTACGGTGTAGATCTGACTTTTCATTTCTGGCCCCCAAAATTTAGCAAATTGTATAAGTGATGCAAGTTTTCATAATTGCTTCTCTTATATTGCCCAATTTATGTTGCATTTAAAAACTATTATTTGTATAATTTACTGTTGCTTTGCTGGTCATGGAGAAAGGCAAAAAGTTATTCCAAGCCCTTGGGTGACTTTGTCCGCTGTACCAAGACCATTGGCAATTTGACTCTGCAACTCCTCCAGACTTTCAAAACTGTTCATGCACTTTCAAGCCAATCTCCATATTCAGGAATCTTAGGACTCAGCCATACAGCTGCAAACGTTTTAAGTGCATTATACAAACGTTACACTAGATGGCGATGGCGAGCTTTTGATCAATTCAATCTCTTTTTAAAACTTTTTTTAAAACATTTTCTTAGCATCTTTTATATGTGCCTAGATTCCACCCTAGACAGTCTCCATTCTGTGTACTGACCAGACCTAAACCTTCAATATGCCCACCCACCATGTGTGTCCTGGGACCTTGTCCTTTCCTTCTTTCCAAACATGCATTTGCTGCATCCACAGGTCACATTTTTTGGGTATACATCTAAAGATGCAATGTGTGAAATGACCATAAACAGCCACTATCTTTAAGGTCAGAAAGTGTCAGAATCTGGGGGTCTGGCAGGGTGGTGGATCTGAAAGCCCAGGCCAGCCCTACCATTAGGTTGAGTGGGGTGGGGTGATTTTGGGTGTCATGAAAGGGCAGCTAATTCTTAGTAGTTTTATTTACTACCATTGCATTTGTACTCCTAGGGAGAGACATTTGTACAATTTTCTGTTTCAAGTGCCAAAATACCTTTGCCTGCCCTGTGGCTTAACTTTGGGCAGGGGGCGGTGCTACCTTTGTCTGCCTCACCTTGGGCAGTAACACATCTTGGTTTGGTTCCAGATGACCTGCATTCATCCTGATTTGTTTGCAGAATGCTTGAGGGGAGGTTAGATGAAACCAGCAATTTACACGTTGCTGTTTCTTATTTCTTTGTGGGGAAATTAGATGGCAAGCACACTTTCAAGAGTGTTTCCGCATCACTTTCTCTACTGCAAAAGTCCGGTTTTCAGGAGGAAATAAGTTTGTTGCACAAGAATCAAATCAACTTTAATTGTGCAACCTGAACATAGAAAACACCTCTGGACCTGCCATGAGTTGATCTCAGTGGTTGATCTCTGAGCTGCTAGGGGCATCTCTGCAAATGTATTAATTGCCCCTAGAATTCCAGCTTCTTTCAAATCATTTTTGATGCCAGCAGGGTTGTAGGATAAAGCATCAATGTGCAGCCTGATTCTGCACTAATCTCCTGGGCATCTGTACCTCTGTAGCTCATCCATTGTTCATGATATTATCCGTATGTGACACAGGTAATCTCTCTACCTGGGATGTGTCAGTCCATCTGCTTCAATCAGAAGCATGACTTCTCCTGCATGCGCTCTTTCCTCTTTGCAGCGACTGGCTACCTTTCAAGGAAATTTTGTGTATGAAGATGCAGAGAACCATAAAGGCAAGACCAGGCCTTTACTGAGGAATAGATGCAAGATGAGATCTACCAGCTCTGAAATCAGGAAACGGGAAACAAACTTCCCAAAGATCACAGTCTGGCTTTTTTCCTTGTGAGAAGGTTATTTTCTATGTTTTTATAATGCCAATTTGCAAACAAGCAGGATAAGCCAGCATGGGTGAAGAGGACGGCAGCTAGTTCTGGCCTCTAAATATATGTAGGGTTGGTGCCAGCCTATTTTGCATCCTAGGCTAGGCTAACTACTTGCATTCTCCAGCCCCAATTGCTAAATTCAATTTTCAGAAACAGGTGTCTTGTAGAAACACTGAAATGCACAAAACTTGAAACTGCTAAATTTATTTTAAATTGCAAGAGTAAGTCATACAATAATAATTATTGATTATTTCAAATACAAAAGAAAATGTTTCAACATGCAAATCATCTTGAATAATCTTGTGGATTTTGACATCAAAATTTAAGTCTCTTAAAAGTTTCCATTTCAGGCACATCAAAATCTCACTTTGTGTGACTTTTCCTTTGCAAATTTTGTCACCTTCACCTGCCTTCAGGTCAAGTGAGGATGCTTGGGCATGTTCAATTGATATAGTTGCCAAGTTTTTATTAGTTTGAGCTTTGACACTGGAAATGTGAGAAGGATCCTTAGATTAACTGAAACATTAAAAAAAGGTAAAGGACCCCTAGATTGTTAAGTCCGGGCAAAAGCAACTATGGGGTTGTGGCACTCATCTTGCTTTCAGGCTGAGGGAAATGGCATTTGTCTGCACACAGCTTTCCGGGACATGTGGCCAGCAGGACAAAACTGCATCTGGCACAATGGAACACTGTGCCGGAAGTCAGAGCACACGGAAACGCAGTTTATCTTCCCGCCGGAGTGGTACCTATTTATCTACTTGCACTGGTGTGCTTTCAAACTGCTAGGTTGGCAGGAGCTGGGACAGAGCAACGGGAGCTCACCCTGTCACAGAGATTCAAACCGCTGACCTTCTGATCGGCAAGCCTAAGAGGCTCAGTCCTTTAGACCAGTGTTCCCCAACCTTGGGCCTCCAGTTGTTTTTGGACTACAATTCCCATTGTCCTTGACCACTGGTCTTGCTAGCGAGGGATGATGGGAGTTGTAGTCCAAAAACAGCTGGAGGCCCAAGGTTGGGGAACACTGCTTTAGACCACCGCACCACCTGTGTCCCTTTAGCCCCCCCCTTTTTAGTTGCAATGCATGAAGGCATGTGCTGTAATAAATGTGTCAGGAGTTGCAAGCCTGTTTCCTTCCCCTGCAAGAGACTAACCTGGCCACCCATTTAGCAATTTTAGCATCTTTGGGTTGCTCTTCTTCACCAGGGCTAGGGAATCTTTTTCAGCCCAAGGGCCACATTCCCTTTTGGATAGCCTTTTGAGGGCCACATACCAGTGATGGGCAAGCCTAAGGGCAAAAGTAAGCTGAGCAATGAATGCAGATTTTGCTTTTGAGCAGTAGTGCTATATACACTCACACAGAGATATTCTCTGTCCAGGCAAGCAAGAGGCATTGTCAGAATTCAAGGACACAGACCAGCTAGGCAAAAACACTCAGATTGTGAAGCAGGACCAGTGGGAGGATTCTGAGGGCCAGACAGAAAAGCCTGGAGGGCCACATGTGGCTCCTGAGACCAAGGTTTCCCATTCTTGCTCTCTGCTATACAACCAAAAGGTTGAGCAAGGCTGAATGTGGCAATGCAAAGCTTTGGGTTTGGTAGGCTCAATCCTTTAGCTTTATCCACACCCATTGCCTGCTCTCCAGCCCTGCCCTTCCCCTTCATAGGGGTCCTCACTGACTGCATATATGCCATACAATTAAAGCACAATACCCGAGCAAATGATAATCAGCTAATGGTTCCTGAGCAGTCTGATGCACAGAAATGCGGGGTCTGTTCCTCCCCCCCCACGTATTGATATAATTATTATTATCCATTAAACTTACTAGTCACTTTATGGACAAATTTAACTGCAAGCAACTTACGGCAATAAATGAATGACACATACATTAAATCCTGCATTAAAAAAACAAAACCCAGAGAAAAAGCTAAAACTCACCCACAGTGAGAATGCTGGGAGGCCCCTTTCATATTAGTTCTTATAGAAAAAGAAAAGGGGAGTCAGGCTGAGCCCTGACCAAAGGCCAGGCGGAACAACCCCGTCTTGCAGGCCCTGCGGAAAGATGTCAAATCCCACAGGGCCCTGGTCTCTTGTGGTAGAGCATTCCACTAGGCCGGGGCCAAGGCTGAAAAGGCCCTGGCCCTGGTTGAGGCCAGCCTAGAGGCCCGGGATCTCCAAGGTGTTATTATTTGCATACCATAAGGTACAAGGGTCCTAGGCCATATAGAGCTTTAAAAGTTAAAACCAGCACCTTAAACCTGATCCTGTACTCCACCGGGAGCCAGTGCAGCTGGTATAGCACCGGGTGACTGTGATCCCATGGCAAGGACCCTGTAAGGAGTCTTGCTGTGGCATTCTGCACCCGCTGGAGTTTCTGGATCGGTCTCAAGGGCAGCCCCATGTAGAGTAAGTTACAATAATCCAGTCTGGAGGTGACCGTCGCGTGGATCTCAGTGGCTAGGTCAGGGCGAGAGAGGTAAGGGACCAACTGTTTAGCACTGCAGAGAAATGTTTTTTTTTCCTTCCTGGTGCATAATGGTAAGTAATGATGTTGCCTGGCAAACCTCCTTGGGGGAGAGCATCCCACAAGCAAGGAACCACCACTGAAAAGGCCCCTTCTTGTGCTGCCCCCCCTCCAGACCCCCCCCCCCGGTGGAAGGGGCACATGGAGAAGGACCTCTGGTGATGATTGCAGGTTATGGTTTAGTACATAGCAGGGAGAGGTATTGAGCCAGTGTGGTGTAGTGGTTAAGAGTGGTAGTCTCGTAATCTGGTGAACCTGGCTCGCTTCCCCGCTCCTCCACATGCAGCTGCTGGGTGACCTTGGGCTAGTCACACTTCTCTGAAGTCTCTCAGCCCCACTCACCTCACAGAGTGTTTGTTGTGGGGGAGGAAGGGAAAGGAGAATGTTAGCTGCTTTGAGACTCCTTCGGGTAGTGATAAAGCAGGATATCAAATCCAAACTCTCCTCCTCCTCCTGCTCCTCCTCCTCCTCCTCCTCCTCTTCTTCCTCCTGAGCTGGATATCATCTGTCTTCCAACATCACAGGTTTACATTCCAGCATTCGAAAAGCAGATCTTTGAACTGTTAACTCTGGGCCGCTCTCTCTCTTGCAGGCGTCGTTTCCCTTGTGTCTCTTTCCATCCTCTCCTACGAACGCTATGCCACGGTCCTGCGGAAGCAGGCCAAGCCAGTTGTGTCCAGTTACACCAAGTCCTGGCTTTGCATCATTGGCTCCTGGATCTACTCTTTGTTCTGGACCTTGCCGCCTCTTTTCGGCTGGAGCAGCTATGGCCCCGAAGGGCCCGGCACGACTTGCTCTGTCTCTTGGCATGCCAAGTCTGCCAGCAACTTCTCCTACATCATCTGCCTCTTCATCTTCTGCCTCGTCTTGCCCCTCCTGATGATGATCTACTGCTATGGGAAAATCCTGCAGATGATTAGAAAGGTAAACCAAAGCCCCCTAACCTCTTTGACAGAATGTGGTGGTGCAGTCGTGTGTGCACACATGTCATGTTGCTGGCCTGTGGTTGTTAGCTTGGATTTGTTAGGAGAGGCAGGTGTGTCTCTTGTTTGGAGCTGTGTCTAGGAGCTCTTCCATCTTCACCTCTGAGAGCAATTCCTTATGAAACATGCCTCAGAGTTAAATGGCTAGAAGAGGAAGGCCAGCGATTTAGGGGAAACAGAAAAATCAGAAGGGCTCCCACAGAGGATTGTGCAACTTGCACAAAATGTCTCCCTCCCCTTATTTATAGAATCCTACTTCAAGAGAGAAGAACATTTACTTCTGGTGTAAGCTTATGAATGGTTGAATCACAGCGGCATTTTTAAGTTCCCAGGGATTGAGAGGTAGCTGTGTATTCTAACAGCTGGCAGTTGTGTAAGAGCCGAAAGTTGCATACTGCAGCTTCAGAAAAATCACAGGGACAATGAGACAATTACTGCCATTGACTTTTTTTTCCTAAAGAAAGAGCAGAGCCTCCAGAAATGATTTTTGAATAGAATAGAAGCAGATTAACAGCAAGGGTAACATGGGAAGCAGTGTGATATATTCTCCTTATAAATAGCAAAGGCAATGCCAGGCTTTGAACATATTCTTCTGCTTTGTATTGAATCAGATGATTTGGGGAAGGGACACAATTCAATGGTACCCCATTTATTCAGAGGCATGAGGACTAGAATATTTAGTTTTAGGGGTGGGGCCATAGCTTAGCTGTAGGGCATGGGTTCTGCTTGCAGAAGGTTCCAGGTAGGGCTGTGAAATGCTCCCTGTGGGAAGTGGCTTCCTGTCAGTGCAGATGTGCCAGCCTTGGGTGTGGAAACTTGGATGCCAGATGTGACCCTCAAGGCCTTTCTATTCAGACCTTGAAACTCTCCCCAGGCCAATATTTCTCCCCACAACCCTGCATAGCACCATGTCTGAGTGCTTTCACCTTGCAAAAAATGTGTCCTGAGATGATGGCAGATCCTCTATCTTTCTTGGATGTGGGCTTGTGCATGTGTGTGGAAACCTCTGGCTTTTGCACGACTAGAGTGTTTGGGGAGCAGCTGGCCCTCCAGAAGTTGTTGAACCCAAACACCAGTTGCTGGAAATAGCAGGTAGGGAGAGTGATGTTGCAGCAGACTGGTCCTGTTTGCATGCTTCCCATTTGACCTGATCTAGCTTTTCTTATGATCCCCCATCCCAAAAACCACGAAGCTGGCCCTGTATTGTTACAGAGTAATAATGAACAGTCATAACAAGGCTTCCTTCCAAGACATGGTGCTCTCCAGTTGGGTTGGACCATTCTCATCATCCCTGACCACTGGTTATGCTGGGTGGGGCTGGTGGGAGTTTTATTCAAACAACATCTGGAGTGGCAAATGCTCCCCACATCTGGAAAGAAGGGTTGGAAACAAAGAGGCAAGTGAATAGAATTGCAATCTCACTGTATTGCTAAGTCCATATAAGAAGGTGAGAGGAATCTTACTGGTCCATCAACCCCGTGTGCTATTTCCAACAGTGGACAAGCAGATGCCAGAAAGGTTTCAGAAAAGGCCAATTAAAACGATCAAGGGGATGCAGTTATCCCCTATGAGGTTACAGCATTTGGACCTTTTCCCCTTAAGAAAATACAGTAGGTTGCATGATAGAAAAGAAAACACTATGCAAAGTATGGAGAAAGTGGATAGAAGCAATTTTTCCTCCTTCTCATAACACTAGAAGATTCAGGACAGATGCACAGTTAAGCTATGGCACTCACTCCCACAAGGACAAATCCCTGGAGGATGAGACTGTCACTGGCTGCTGCTAACCCTGATGGCTTTGCTCTGCCTCCACTGCTGGAGGCAGGAATGCTTTTGAATACCATCTGCTGGAAGCTGTAGGAGGAGAGAAGGCTCTTGTGCTCAGATCCTGCATGTGGGCCTCCCATAATGGGCCTCAGGATGCCCAACTCAATGGGCCACTGGTGGCTCTTGTGTTCTTGCACACCCAGGAAGCTGTCAGAAGAAACTGAAGGGGCTGCTTGCAAATAAATACCTTTGCTACTGGAACATCTCCTGAGCCACACAGAGGGCCCCAGGCTTCAGAACGTTGCTCTAAAGACTTAAAGGAGCTGGTGCAAAAAAATGATTTGGGGAATGACCTGTGCTTGGGTAAGGTGGTGCAGAGTGCAATGAGGAAGAAACTCTATGAAAATGTCCCGTCTCTCATATTTTAGCAGGTCTGTAGATTCCACCTGACATCTGCTCAGAAAAGAGAACATCACATCCTGTCCATGGTTGTGTCAATGGTCACCTGTTACCTCCTCTGCTGGATGCCATATGGAATTGTCTCCCTGATCACGACATTTGGCCAGCCCAGAACAATCAGCCCCTCAGTGATCATCATCTCGTCCATTCTGGCCAAGACTAGCACGTTTGTGAACCCCATCCTTTACATCCTTTTGAACAAGCAGGTAAGAACATGATAGCATATCATGGGAACATCAGAAGAACCCGGTGGAGCAGATCATGGAGAATAACCAGGCAGCACAGCATTATTTTGGGTAAAATCAGGCTGCAACTTTATTGACTACAGATGTAAGAGGTTTGGCATAGGCATTGGGTACAACCATTGGCTTCCAATGTCCTAACCTCTCCCTCTACTCTCCCTTTTCTAACTTCTGCTGTGCATCCATTTGCTGCTACAAACACAGTTTCTCATTGACTGACATACAGTATTATAATAGTCTGTGCTCAACAATAATGTGTTGTGCTGCCTGGCTCTGCAAATCCACCCACCTCTCCTCCTCCTCATTTCCCCAAGGTATGTTTAAGCTTTAAATCACCAACTCTCACCTGCTGCTCATGACTTGGCAGGTTGCTGCTGCAGCACTGCTTGCGGCTGTGTGTGTGTGGAGTGTACAATTTTAGCACTATTGTTATAGGAGAGTGTGAAACCTTCCCAGCCTCCTTCTGCTCTGTTTTGAACCAAAATATTTCAACAGCCAGGATGATTTGGGAAAGGGCTTGACAAGGCATGTGCAGAAAAAGCATCAAAGGACTGTTTGAGAGGCTTAAGCTGTGAGCATTTTTGTGACCTGCTAATGGCAAAACAGGCAACTTAGCATGTGGCTCGTTCTACAAATAATATCTGTGCCTCCTTTTTAAAATAGCTGCAAGGGTGTTTCTCACACTTTCTGTTCTTAGGTGAAGTTAGAGATTTGGAGATTGAGAAAGGTTACCTCTGAACCAGACCATTGGATCATTAGAGTCTGGCTGCTGGATCAGACCAAAGGACCATCCTGTTCTCACAGCAGCCAACAAGTTGCCCTAAAGGGTCATAAGGGTCATCTAGTCCAACCCCTGCAGTGCAGGAGTCTTTTGCCCAACCTTGGACTTGAACCCACAACCCTGAGATTAAGAGTCTCCTGTTTTACCGACTAAGCTATGGGGTGATGGGTCTTAGTTTTCTTCTGCTAAATGAGTATTTTGTGGTGCCCATGGAAGTTTATTAGCTTTCTGAATATGGAGCTGATATTCATAGGCACACAGCCCCCATCAGCAGCTGGAGAGCACAGCTATCCTGGATGCCTGGAAGTTTTCCTGCTTAAGCCCCAGGGTCAGTTTCAGGTTTGACATCATCCAGGCGTAGCAGGCCTTGGCAGGCTTACTTGACTTTGGCGGAGGCTCTCGGAGCAGTGCTGAGTCCCTGGGTAGAGCCACCCTTTCTGTTGCCCACGGCGCTCTGGTGTGGCGCTAGGTTGGGTGCTCTGTGGGAAATCAGTAAGAGCAGCCAGATCCAGAAAGCTGGTGCTGCTGAAAGTCAGGCTGGTGGGGGAAATGAAAAGGGGTCCAGGGCAGGAATCAGCAATCGCCTCCGAAAACTGCCCAAGAATGCCTGGCAGGGCTCCTTGGAAGGGAGGCAGGGAGAGACTGCTAGTGCAGCCCTGGCTCATTTCAGTGGGGCTTTCGTGGGAGAGCATCCAGGGAGATCTACTAGGGCCAGAGCCCAGTGGCAGAGCACCTGCTTTCCATGCAGAAAACCCCAAGTTCAATCCCCAGCATGAAACTCTGAGAAGCCACTTCCAGTCAGTGTAGACCATGGGTAGGCAACCTAAGGCCTGGGGGCTGGATCTGGCCCAATCCCCTTCTCAATCTGTCCTGTGGACGGTCTGGGAATCAGCGTGCTTTTATATGAGTAGACTGTGTCCTTTTATTTAAAATGCATCTCTGGGTGATTTGTGGGGCCTGCCTGGGGTTTTTACATGAATAGAATGTGTGCTTTTATTTCAGATGCATCTCTGGGTGATTTGTGGGGCATAGGAATTCGTTCATTATTTAGTTTCAAAATATAGTCCACCCCGCCCCCCCCAAGGTCTGAGGGACAGTGGACCGGCCCCCTGCTGAAAAAGTTTGCTGACCCCAGGTGTAGACATCATTGAGCTTGGTGGACTAATACCCTGGCTCTGTATAAGCAGCTTCCCAGGCTCCTGTGATCTGGTTCAGACTTGTGCCCAAGTGGGTTCATCAGTGAAGGAGGGGCATGTTTTGTTTTGCATTTGATGATTAGTAACATCCCCACCCCACTTCATGTTGCTGCTTTGAATCATAATAGAATTCAATAGAAGTGTGTGTGTGGGGGGGGGGGGGTAGCTGGCAGCAGTAAGGAGCTGGGAGGGGCACTGGTGAGTTCTGAAGCCCCACAGGCTTCAAATTCAAATTCTAGCCCTGGAGAAAACTGGAATTCCCTCTCTGCTTTCACAGACCGTAACTAGGGCTGCAAAAGTCCAAAGGGGTATGTGCGGTTGTTTTGCTATTCCCTTGCCATTGCACTACTCTTGAGCCCATGATGCTGAGTTTAGTGATTCACCACAGAACTGCATGTTCCTTGCTCCACATCAGGGCTAAGCTCTAGCTGGTGCCGGCTAGAGTTCCCACACAAACTGTAATTTGTAACCATGGTTTGAAGCTGGCTTAGCAAACCCTGGTTTAGACCAACCTTGGTTCATGTTAACCCCAGCTGATTCCAGTGAACCATAAAAGGGAGGGAGAATTTGTGTGTGATTGGGAAGAAGAGAGAAAGGTGCATATTAGAACATACCACCAGCTTGCAAAACCCAGACTCTGGTTTGGGGACAGGTGGTGCTTACAGCTGACCTGGGTTTCTGGAGATAAGTTTGTGGTGGAGCACATGCTTTGTATGGGGAAACTCCCAAGTTCACTCCAGTCATCTCCAGTTTAAAAAGGATCAGATGGGAACAAACCCTTCTCAGCCTGGGCTCTTGCACGAGAGCTGCCAGTTAAAGTAGATCAGGGATTAGGGACCTGTGGCACACCGGGTGTTGTGGGCTCCAATACCCACTGGCCCCAGGCAGCAAGGCCAATGGTCGGGAATGGAAGGATTTGGAGTCTAGCAACATCTGAGGAGCCAAGGAATTCCCCCTACTGGTAAATTAGAAATCAGGCATAAATGTCAGCATTGCCATTGATGGCCACAAGGTGGCAGCAAGCAACTATGTCAGCTATGGTTTCTTCAGAAATCTTAGCGATAGTATACTGAGCTAGGATGCTTGTTGCTGTGACCCAGTCAGTGTTTTCATAGAATCATAGAACTGTAGAGTTGGAAGGGAACACGAGGGTCATTTTGTCCAACCCCCTTCAATGCAGGAACCTAAACTTACGATCCTGAGATTAAGAGTCTCATGCTCTGCCAATGGTGCTCTCCATAGAGCTGAGGGCCATTGAGAGCCTCACATGAAGGGGTGGGCTGGCTATTCAAGCTGCCTCAGGAAAAATGGGTCTGGTTTTCCCACATGTGTTTATCATTTGATGTATGAAAGACAGGAGGACAAACAGCCTGTGTGAAGGAGCTGATCGGCATTATGTACAACAAAAGCAGTACAATACAGCTTTAAACAGCCATGTCTCCCCCTCAGAGAATCCTGGGAACTGCAGTTTGCAAAGGGTGCTGATTGCTGGTAGGTATTCAGAATTCTATGATTCCCAGCGTGCTTTAACAATCCATCCCTCTTTGCAGAGAATGCTGGGAACCGTAGCTCTCTGAGTGGAATAGAAGTCTCCTAACTTGCTGTTAAAAGCAGAGACATCATCTTGCCGACAAAGGTCTGTATAGTTAAAGCTATGGTTTTCCCAGTAGTGATGTATGGAAGTGAAAGTTGGACCATAAAGAAGACTGATCGCTGAAGAATTGATGCTTTTGAATTATGGTGCTGGAGGAGACTCTTGAGAGTCCCATGGACTGCAAGAAGATCAAACCTGTCCATTCTGAAGGAAATCAGCCCTGAGTGCTGACTGGAAGGACAGATCCTGAAGCTGAGCCTCCAATACTTTGGCCACCTCATGAGAAGAGAAGACTCCCTGGAAAAGACCCTGATGTTGGGAAAGATGGAGGGCACAAGGAGAAGGGACGACAGAGGACGAGATGGTTGGACAGTGTTCTCAAAGCTACTAGCATGAGTTTGACCAAACTGCGGGAGGCAGTGGAAGACAGAAGTGCCTGGCGTGCTCTGGTCCAGGGGGTCACGAAGAGCCGGACACGACTAAACGACTAAACAACAAGAAACTTGCTTTACAAACTACAGTTCCCATGATTCTTTGGGGTGCAAGTGCTGTGATTCTGCTGTATATATAATGCAGATGGAGCCTTTGTCTAATGCCACAGATTGGTTGTTTGCAGCATCCGAGGAGGCGCTTGAGCAAATAGAGCTGCACCCCCCCTTCATCGAGCTGTCAGTCATAATCAAGGAGCAGGGAAGTGAGGCATGTGCAGCCCACACCAGCTGCTTGCTGCTGCAGGGATAGGGAAAGACTGAGTGGGTGAACAGCAAGCTGCCTGGGCCAATCGAAAGAGGTGCAAACTGGACTCAGGGAGAGGCTGGTCGTTCCCCTAGCAACTGTGGCCCCCATCTTCCTGGAGGTCCTCCTCCTCCTCCTCCTACCTGGTCATAGGAGGAGCCAGCATGCCTGCAATCAAAGCTAGTTGGCTAGTTATTTCCAAGCAGCACCTGAAATTCAGCCTACCACCTCTTGGTCCCTTATGCTACAATCCTGCCGTGACCATAGGAGCAAAAGCTGGTGGGATTCTCCCTTCTATGCCGTTCTTGAAAGCACAGGAGCTCAATTGGGGTCTTTATCTGGTTGCTCTCTAGGATGTTAGAGTTGGAACAAACACCAGAAGCTGGCTTATGCTTAGTCCAACCATTTGTCCACCTAGCTCAACATTGTCTGCACTGACTGGCAGAGGCTTTCCAGGGTTTCAGGCAAGAGCCTCACCCAGCCTTACCTTGGAGATGCTGAGGATTAAACCTGGGTCCTTCTGCATGCAAAGCAGGTGCTCTACCACAGCCCTTCCCCTCTGTTGCTCCACTGCTTTGGTTGAGCTGCCAACAGCCTTTGGTTTTCTGACCCTTAGGCTCTTTGCTTTTTATGACTGCTTCCCAGTTGCTTTTTAGTCCTTGGCCTGTCCCAACCATGGCCTTCCCTTGAGACCTAGGTGAAGTTTTGGTCTTAGCACAAGTACCTTTTCTCATGAAAGCTGGGCTGTGAATGTTTGCTTTTGCTGACAGATCTCCTCCCCAAGTCATGGAGATGTTTGCAGACATTTCGGCAGCATTGCGCTAGGCGAGGGTCGGAATTGGGAAAGACGGTGGGGATCGGAGATTAAACCTCTGTCTCTTTAAATGTTTGCAAAGAGCAACTTGGGAGAAAATGAACTGGAGCAAGACTTAGGTCCCTTTGCTGTTTCAAGCCTGCCTCTCCTCTCTAAACTCCTGTTGGTCCCCCTGCCCATGAGGAAAAAAGAAATCAGTATTATGCCTACATATTTTCTTCTTGGAGACTTGTAGTAACTTTGGGGAGCAATTAAGAACAGGGGTAATGTAGGTGTGGCGTAAAATGCCCCCCCATTGCACTGCTGATCCAAATGCCCCCAGCTTTTCTTTTCTTTTTGCAAGAGTGCAAAGGCACTGGTGATCCAACCCCAGGACTTCCTTTGCCTCATTTGGTGCTCAGTTAGCTAGTAGGGGAAGCAGCTTCACTGCCATAAATAAGCTTGATACAAAACAGATTATTCTGCCCAGGGAAGTAAGGAAAGCACAAGCCTGCTGCTTGTTGTGAGAATCCAAAGCAAGAAACTAAATTGAGGATTGAATGTGATGGTTAAAAACATCTGCGCAAGTTAACTGCAGTGAGCTTGTTTGTTTTTGCTTGCATGCTGAATTTCTCATTTTGTTTGGTTTCCTTCCCCCGCCTCCAGTTTTACAAGTGTTTCATCCTTCTCATAAAATGCGGGCCTCCACCAAAGCAACTGCAAACTACTTTGAATTCAAAAGCAAGCCAGGATTTCAACAATGCAGCTGGTGGAATGTTCGAAATCCATTTGTCCTGCATGCCAACAGATGAAAGGCCAAACCAAAGGGACGCTGGGCTCCCTCCTACAAGGAACCAGAAAACTCCTGTGGTTTCACTATGAGTCCTAGCTTGAAGAGGCTTGTTCTGGCATCTTCAGCCTCAAGCCCATTTGATGACTTGCACCTAGACTTCCAGACTGATCCAAAGTCACACATGCTTGCTCAAAACTTTGAGAGCAGTTGGAGGTGAGTGGAGGACCTTCTCTCTAGAAGTGCCCAATGCCACCCTGCTTGTTGCTGGAGTGTAGCACCAGAGTGACGAAGTGTGAACTCTACTGTATGGAAAAGAAATCAGAAGATGCTGTCAGCTTTTTAGGTTTTGCGCAGGAGAGCAGGTGACTCATTGCTGCCTCTCTCTGCCAGCCAGTTCCAGTCAGATGCCTGTCCACACTACTACAACTTTATGCCAGCTTTATTGCAGTTTAAATGTTGTGGCTTCCCCCAAGATCAGAGGTGTAACTAGGCTCTCTCCCACCCTTGGCAAGGAGATTTATTGGTGCCTCCAAATCAAATGGAGATCATGGACCAGAAACTCAAAAGGTTTTGTTGTCACCTTCTGGGCTCTGCAAGTGACTTCCTCCATGGCCATTAGTGACTTCTAATGCCATGAGCATTAGAAACTACCTTATACTGTTGGCCTTTGTAGGCTAGGCATCTTCAGTGTGCTTTTGACTACAGTCCCCATCAGCCCTAGCCAAGGACGATGGGACTTTTAGTCCATAGCATCTGGAAGGCACCAGTTTGTGGAAAGGCTGGTGTAGTCCAGTTACCATCAACCCAAACTGGGAACAACTGCCCAGGATCTTAGGCAGAGAGAGCCCTAACTATTGAGGAGGATCAGATACTACCTGCTACCTGTGCCTCCTCTCTCAATCTGTCTTGGCATTTGTATACTTCCTGTATACAAATGCCAAGACAGATGTCCTCAGGCCACACCTTGTGCAGAGCTTAGGCCGACGGCTACGCAAGGCACCGAGAAGAGCTCAGGTGTTGCTTCAGTGACAGCCAGGGCTCATCCAAACTTACGCTTTCCCCACTGCTTTCCTCCTCTTTATCACTGAATTGGAGTAAACATCAATTGGGTTTTCTGCAGATTGGTTTTTGCTCTGATTCAGCAGTGAAGAGTCAGTTGTCCCAGGAAAAGCAGTGGGGCAAACAGAAAAACTGCTCAGACCTGTGGCTAGAAAGCACGGGACAAGCAGAAACCTCTCAGACCCATGCTGTCTAGGCATGGGACAAGCTTAAGCATGGACAAGCCCTCAGACGGAGCCCTATGGTGGTAGGTGTATCCCAGTTGCAAGCTCCACCTTCACTGCAAGGAGGCTCTGTGATGATGGAGTCCTCCAAATCAGAGATTGGCAGTGCTTCATCTGTGAGCCAGAAGAGCTCTGGTGCCACATGCTCATATTGTGGATGTGCTTCTGGGATGCACTCTGTGTGCCATTTCCCCCTCCGAACTAGAGTCCCTAGTCTCACCTGGGATCATGAGACGGAAATGATTCCTGGCTCATAATGCCACCCAACTCACCCTGTCTCCTAGGTGGTTCAGAAATAGAAGTCAAGAATGCAAATCCAACCAGCGAGAGGCTTAAAAAAGAAAAGATCAATGCAGAACCCACTGTCAGCAGAAAATGAGCCTGAAACTATTGTCAAGTGACACGAGATCACTAAAAACACAGCACTCAAACCCAGTGAAAGAGGGAAACGAAAGAGATGTAAACAGGCTGGAAGAGCAAAGGAATCTCCACCTGATGCCTACTTGTGTCGGTGTGATGTGGCCGGTGGTGGAGCTTCATGCTCTGGCACTGGGGGGGGGGGCAGAGAGCAGGCAGGAGCGGGGCTGGCGCACGTCCCGGGGGTGTGGCATGCCGCCTGTGGGGGTGTGGCACCCAGTGTGGGTGGGGGGCAGCCGCAATGGCACCCCACCAGGATCGCACTGCCGGGGCGGTGTGATCCCCTTGCACCCCTTTTCCTCCGCTAGTGGATGTGGCTGCCATTTGTCAGGCTGGTTCTTCCAATATGTTTCTCCATCTTGAATCTTGAATCATGGAGGATCTTCTAGGAAAACCCTGTGCAGCTGTCTGTAGCCTTGTTGTTATCAGCACCATGCTTTAACAAACTGAGCTATTTTGGGCTGCTACAGCTGATAGGATTTGCAGTCCAAAACACCTGGATAGCACTAGATAGAGGAAGAAACAGTCAAATCAGCTATGATTAAGTGGGCACAAGATATTGGTCATAACATTATGTTTGCTGACTGGGAACAGTTGTGGACCACCGGTATGAAATTTACGGCATGTAATGCCTTAAAAGAAAATATTATGAAAATGATATACAGGTGGTACATGACCCCAGTCAAGCTTGCAAAAATCTATCATTTGCCCAATAACAAATGTTGGAAATGTAAAGAAATGGAAGGTACATTCTTTCACCTTTGGTGGACGTGCCCAAAGATTAAGGCTTTCTGGGAAATGATATATAATGAAATGAAAAAGGTATTTAAATATACCTTTTTTAAGAAACCAGAGGCCTTTCTCCTGGGCATGGCCGGCCAATTGGTGTCAAAGAAGGACAGAACATTTTTTATGTATGCTACAACAGCAGCAAGAATACTCATCACAAAGTATTGGAAGACACAAGATCTACCCACCTTGGAAGAATGGCACAAAATTGGAAATTAGAAGTAATACCCAACATAAGTGAGTGGCAGGTTAAAATGATAAACTATGCTGAGCTTGATAGAATATCAGGAAGATTAAGGGACCAAGACGAACAGAAATTTCATGACAATTGGAAGAAATATTTATTGTATATGGAATCTAAAGTTCGGGTGACACTGGCGGGGTTGAAATAACTCTAGCAGCGGGAAAGGCCTATGTAAAAGAGTTAAAACGTACACGACTATATAATCTATTCGATACTTACCAAAGGAGTGGAGGGAAGTCCAAGGCTCAGTTGAGACTAACTCAGTTATGTATTTTATTTATGATTTGTGAAGTGGATATAATTTGTATAAGGTATGTGGTGGATTTTTTGTTTATGTTTTTCCTGTATATATGTGCAAATATGAATAAAAATTTATGAATTAAAAAAAAAAAAGAATGGCAGATGAAGGTGATAGACTATATGGGACTGGCAGAAATGACCGGCAGAATCTGAGACCAGGGAAAAGAGACGGCGGAAGAAGATTGGAAGAAATTTAAGAACTATCTTAAGAAACATTGTAAAATTAATGAATGTTAGAATGATGCTGGTTTAGAAATTAAGTGGATTACAGTTGTAAGGATTAAGTTAAAAGAAAAGAAAGGTTAAAAATTAGATAAATTTAAGGGTGAGGATTTGCTGAATTAAAATTTGAAATTGGAATGCAGAAAGGGGAGGTATGAGGAGGTCGGAGAAGTAAGTTATAAGAAAATAAGGGTTTGAAATTATACTTGTTCTTTTTTTGTTTGTGTTTGTTTGTATTGTTGTGTTTGTCTGTATAATTTGTGAAACTTTAATAAATATCTTATAAAAAAAAAGATAGAGGAAGTTCTGGGATAGTGTGTCAGACCAGGCCTAGGGAAATTCAGAGTTCATATCTTGCCTCTGTCCTGAAGCTCATTGGGTAACCTCAGGCCAATCTTATCCCAATCTCTCTCAAAGGGTTGTTGCAAGAATAAAATTGCAGAGGTGGGGAGAATCATGTACACCACCTTGAATTCCTGAGCAGCGTAAAAATATAGTAGGATAATAAATCTTACCATATGAATTGTCCCAGACCCTGTGATCATTTTAGGTCCTTTTTCATGTGCCTCCTCCATGAGAGGTCTGGAGGATGGCAACACGAGAATAGGTATTTCCTGTGGTGGCTTCACACTTGTGGAACTCTCTCCCCAGGCAGGCTCCCCTAGCATGTTCACTACATTATCTTTAGGCACCAGCTGAAAATGTTTCTCTTCAACCAGGCCTTTGGCTGATTAACATTCTATGGCCTTTTATATGTGTCTGTCAGACAGGGGTTATTGGTTTGTGTTTGTTTTATTCGTATTTTGTGTTCTCATTTTCTGTGTCTATGTTGTGAACTGCCCTGTGATCTTTGGATAAAGGGCGGTAAACAAATTTAATTAAATAAAAATAAATGACCATCACAACTGGGACACCACCATAAAGCACACCCTCTCCCAATAACCACTTGTCTTACCTGCTTCTGTGGCCCATAGAAGGTCATGCATCCCCCATCCCTGAAATAAATAAGATAAATAAATAAATGGAACATTGCTTTGATGGGACATAAGGCATCTTTCTGAGTTGCAGCTAGAGCCCCGTGACTCAGTATCCTGGTTTCAGAGTCCTCCCAAGTACAAGCACTCCATTTTCATTTGCTGGTTGTTATAAATGGATCTGTGTGCTTCTTTGTCATGTTTAAGATTAAAAAATAAGGATCTTGCTGATTGACTTGTCTCTGGCTCTGTTTTGCTAGACCTAGACATGGCTGATCTGAGCTTATTCCACATGTAATTATGGTACACTTTATTACAATTTCATTCAGAAGTACAATTCCCCACTCCCAACACTTGCACACTTGCAGTTCGAAGAAATGTAGTCCATTCTACTATTCAGTTTGTTTTGCTGGATGTGTCAATAAAATTGTATAAAATAAATTGCCCCAATTATCTGGGAAGTGAAGAGAGATCGTTCTGGGCCTGTATTGAGAAAAATCCTGTACTGAGCAGTGTGGGTGTGGTGGGAGGGATATACTACAGGACCTCCAGAGTCTCTTCTGAGTTTAAAACTGGATAATCGTGGAGCTATCTCTGAAAAAAATGAGTAACTTAGGGCCCCTTCAGATGAGCTTTTGTCCTGATCTGCTTGCACAAGGTTTATCTGCAGGTTAGACTGAACCCAGTCTGAGCTTTTATTCTGATTTGTTCGCAGGGAGGTTATGCAATGATGAGCATTCATATTGATTTGCTTGTAGGTTGCTTGTAGTCTTCTCACATATCATTTGTTCACCCCACACTTTTCATTGCACTTCCCCATCACTTTCTAACTGCAAAAAGTCCATGGGGCCCTCCAGACTGGAATTCTATGGTGGGTGTATTTGGAAAAACAACAGTAAAAACAACAGTACATCACACAGCAATAGTACATTAGTGGTGGATATATTCTGTGTTATTGGCTGTTCTGAGATATTTCCTTGATGCCATCATATTATTGTTGCCCAGGGGAGGTGGTATAGTGCAGCAGAAGGGGCAAAAAATAAAGCTTGGGACAGTTGTGGTATTAAAGGTTACAGAATTTCATCAGGAAGTTCCAGAATGTGCACCAATTGGAAATGAAGCAGTATGATTGTCCTGAAACCCTTGTAAGCATAAACTGTAGACTCAGCTGGAGAGAGAGAGAGGGAAAAAAAGCCATTTTCCATAGTGTTTCCCCCCCCTTTTGTTATAATGATTTTTAATTTATGATTTATTTATAGAGGGTTTTTTTGCTGTGTGTAGATCAACCCAAGTAATTGAAAGCAGGATCGCATGTGGCCACCTCAGTAGTATCATGAGACCATATTTTCATGAATCCACCATAAAAAGGATGCCTGGAGGGCCTCTGGTGCTTTTCTTTTTTAATGGAGTTGTGCTGGGGGACAGAGCACTTTAATCCAATTAATCCTTCCTGCAAAACACTGCCAGTCTGGGGGCACCCACAGTGAATCAGCTGGTGCAGAGACATAGAGTAACTCTGTCCAGAAGAACTCAGTCGGAAGAAGGACAAGTCAGAGCGATGTATACTACAAAGGTGTGGCTGTAGATTTAATGGGGGCATGGATATATACAAGTAGCCAACACTGGATTGGGAAGAGCTAAGCTCTTTTGAGGGTGGATAATAATGCTGTGTCTCTGCACCAGGAGCAAATAAAGGAGCTGATTGGTGCAAATGCACTCAGTCCAGAGCAGGTGCATCAACTCTTAGCGGTGGAGGTGTCTTGGGTTCCCTTAAAACCTGCTGGCACAGGGCTAGGTCTCTTCAAGGGGGCAGAGAAGACCCATCGCCAAGCTGAGCACAGTGCAGTTCAGTGGCTGGCTCCTCCTCAGAATGAGAGAGGAAGCCACTCAATGCTGGGCTCTGTGCTTGGCTTCCTCTCGATGTGACATCACACTTGTGTCACGTGCATTACCTCACACATGATGTCACACACACATGCCACATGCCAGCCCCCCAGTCTTGGGTGCAAGACAGTGCCTCTGATGCAAAGAAAACTGAGTGGAAAGAGGCAAAGTCAAAACGAAGCATCATGCAGAGATGCAAAAGGCATTATCTGTGGATGGGCGCTTTGGGTGCACATCTACTGTTTTTTCTCACGCTGTGTTAGTTGTTTGCTACTTTGTGCCATTCCTGGCATGCAGTTTGGGAGTTAAAATTGTAGCTGCAACTCCTAGTAAAATGCACTGTAGTGGCACGTGGCCCTGCTGCTGCTCCGTGGGTGTGAAAAGCACCAGTGGGACTAGCAGCTCTTGCTTGAAGTAGCCAAGCAACACCAAGTGAAGAAAAGTTGCCTACCCGACAACCACATCCTTTCCTCAGCCTTTGCTCCTTGTCAAGCAACAGCAAAGCCTGTGAGCATTTGTCATAAACACCCGGGAAGCTGATAAGTATTTCCGTAGAACGCAAAAGCCGCTGCGCCACCAGCGTATCTGTTTTGCAATCTACTCATCAGCAGAAAAAGTCCCATAACTAGGTCAGCAAGCATCCAGGTTGCCGATTTCCCATCTGTGTCCATGAGTCGTACTGACCTCAGCAATGGAAGTGAATGAGGAAGCCTCAGCTTGGCTGGAGCTTGTTCTGTGAACGTATATGGAGCTCCATAGATTGTTGGATCAGGGTGATGGGGTCTAAAACAGGAGTAGGAAACCTTAGGTCCAGGGGTCTGAGGGCGTCTCTAGCTGGCCCTCAAAACTCTCTATAGGCCATACATCTCCCTGGCTTCACACCTGAATGCTTTGCCTGGCTGAAATGTGTTCTTCAACTTTGGTTACTTGGCTTGCTGGAAGATAGTGAGGGTTGTGTGAGTGTATGTAGAAACTAGCCTAGGGTATGGAGGTAAAATTTACGCTTGCTGTTCCACCCACTTTTGCCTCCGGCTCTGCCCACCAATGGCATGTGGCCCTTGGAAGGTTGCCCAGAATGGAATGTGGCCCTAGGGCTCAATATCTTTCCCCACCCTTGTCTAAATGGTTTTTAAGATTACTCACATCTATAGATGGATGGTACATATATAGTACATACGAATCTGCACACTTCTGGTCTGTTCAATCCTTCTGAGAAGCTACACTTTTAAAAAACTCTTAGGAAACCTAAGAAACTTGTGGGTGTGATACAGTCAGGTCAGGGATGGGAAGTGATGGCTGTTGGACTCCAAATTCCATCACTCCCAACTGGCATGGCCAATGGCTATGGATGACAGGAGTTGTAGTTCAACAAATACCCAGAGGCCTGCTGGTCCCCTTCCCCAACTTAGAGGGAATGAGTTGATGGGAGCATTTCTGAAAAGCTCTTACCAACAGTCAACATTTGTAAAGATGTACACCCACACAGTGAGAGGCACATTGTGCCTTGGTACCTAAAAACAGAGTTTTGAACATGATAAAGGTTTGCTAGATTGAAGTAACTGATGATATCACATATCCTGGTACTATAAACACGTTTGAGGGTTGAGCATTCGTAAGATCAAACTTGACTGTGATCCTGATTCAGAATTTATCACTTTGGAAATTCTTGCAGTCACTTTCTCTCTCTCTCTTTCTCCTGGTCTCTTTCTTTCGTTGCTGCTGAAATTCCAGATTTCTTGGCCGATATGCATTGTCTTTCCAGCATGACTCAAGAGCTATGCTGCTGTTGTTTTACATAGGCATTATCCATAACTAGCTTAGTGTTACAAGAAATTCTCCCATGAGCAGACTAGAACAGGTCTAGTTAGTCAGCATCATGAAGTATCATGGGCTGAAGATCCTCAAGGTGTTAAACCTCAGCTCCTGTGCGTAACAAACTACTGTTGCGGTTTCCCACCTTTTAGACTCACTGAAGCTTGACTCAGCAGAGAGCAGCACTAAGCTGGCATGGTGGCAAGGCACAGTCTTTCCCCCTTTTTTGCATTAGGGTCATCAATTGAGGAAAGGCTTGCAAATAGCCACTGGCTTGGTTGGTTCCCCATGGCAAAGAAGAATGGTCTCCAGATCTGATTGTTGCAATGCATTCTCCATAAAGCTACCCTTAACACTAAACATCAGTGGTGGGGAACCTCAGGGCCACAGACCCTTCCCTACTGCACTTCCTAGTTTGCACACCCTTTGAGTGTTCTTTGCTCGGCTAGAAAGTGTCCTTGAACTCTGATAACACTTCTTGTTTGCCTGGATGGAAGATAAAGGTGCCTAGGTTGCTGCTGCTGCTGCTGCTGTTAACCTGCCCTTCACTCTGATCATCCTTCACCTAGTGATCAGAAAATTCTATTCATGTATGCCACAACAGCAGCCCAAATCATAAATGCTCAGAAATGCAAGGAGGGTCTAATACCAACAAAGGAGGAATGGCAGACAAAACTGGTGGAATATGCAGAAATGGCCAGATTAACTAACAGAATAAGAGATCAGGAAGAAAGGCTCTTTAAGGAAGATTGGAAAAATATAGGTAGGTTATCTTAAAAAAAAAACCCATTGTAAGCAAATTAAGACGTTAGCACTTTTAGAGTAAATTCAGCAGTATAGGATTAACTGAGAGAAACTTAGAAGTAAAAGACCAGGGACTGATTAGAATAAACAGTGGAAAAGGGTAACTAAAGCAAACCATGGAGGGGGTGGAGGGGAAGTCGATGTCAAGTGTATGATATGTGATTTAGTGATTGTAAAAGTTTGCAAAATTAAAAAAAATCTCATAAATATTAAGAGGGGGGGAGGAAGAGAAATGGATGTTGGAAGCAAAGCTCTGTTAGGAAGAGAAACAGAATTTGTTGTTCTCTTTCTTTCTTTGGCTGGGTTTCTGACAGGCAGAAATTCAGCAGGTGAGGAGGATGTGAGTCATTGAAATTAATGTGCATTGCTAACTTGGATTCATAAATTTCCTTGGGACTACTCTATGAGTATGACCAGCATTGGAAACAACCCAGTGTAATGGATTGCTTTGAAGTCATTTCATTCTGCACCAGGTAAAGTAATTTTTACCCCCCCCCTCATTTCCCCTCCCCTAGATTTGTCTCTTATTTTGCCCAACCAAAGGTGGTAACGCTATTTGGATACCACCCAATGGAGATAAATTGACCCATTATATTTGTATAAACTTGCAAACAAAAGCCCTCTGAAACATGAAGCAAAATTCTACAGAGGGTTATTTTTCGCTCTATAGGACGCACTTTCCCCCCTCCAACATTAAGGGGAAATGTGTGTGCGTCCTATGGAGCGAATGCAGGCTCCTTGGCTTCAGCGATAGCAACGCGAAGCCTCTGAAGCGCAGAGGGAGCGCTCCCAGTTCCACCAGGAGATGCTGGGGACTGAACCTGATGCCTTCTGCATGCTAAGCAGTTGTTCTGTCACTGAGCTATGGCCCTAGCTCACAATATTGCTGTCAGGATAAAATGGAGAAGGTGGAGGCTGAAGTGTGTATGCTCTGTGGAGGAAAGGTGGGATAGAAGTATAAGAAGGAATAAAGTATGGAAACTAGCCTATAAGTGAATAAACGACAGTATATTTTTAACTTACTCTCCTAATAATTTGTATATAAATTATAAAAGTGCTGTATAAATTTTGTTAAATAAAAAGAGGAAATGTTCAAACTTTCAAACGGTATGTTATGCCTGGGCCTTCACTGCTGAAACTCCCAACAGCATTTTCATGCTCACAAACACCTGATGAAGGAACCATTGTGACATAACCCATTCAAGCAGAGTGAAGGGGCAACAGGCTGTCAACAGTGGCAGTAGTTGGGGGGGGGGCTCCGATCTATTGAAAAGCCACAGAAAGTCTTTTCCTACTGCCTGAGGAATTAATCCCTTATTTAAGGTCCATAATTGCTGGATCGATTTAACAGGACTGGAGCTAACATTTGCTTGGATTTGGCACCATTGATAAGGAACTGCCTGCTGCGTCCTCCGCTCTGATGTCACCCTGGTCTTTGGGCCTCCAGCACCTACTTCAGCATGTCCAACCCATCTAAGAGGCGTATGATACTGGTGTTCCACTGGGTTAGGAAGAAGCCCCTGACAGAGAAGCCGTGCTCCACCATCTCGGCCAGACCTTCTGCCTCTGCACCGGCTTGCAACACTCCTCACATTTCACCCTACTTCACCAGGAGCAAGACACAACACGCTCCGCTCAGGAGGTCCAGCAGGCGCAAGGTGCTGCGATTGGCGAATCTCACCGACCCCAAGTTTTTAAGATCCATCATTGGCAGCGTTGGCCGGAAGAGAGCCCGCAGGCGTGGCAAGCAAAAGAAGACTCCAGCGGAAACAGGAAAAGGGGTGAGGGCTAGGCTAGAGGCAAGAAGGCTCCAAAGCTATTTGCAGGGTGGGATTGCTTTGGAAGATGCCTTCTCACAATCTCTACCCTTGAACCACGTAAGCACATAAGAAATGCTTGCTGGATGAGGCCACATTGGCCAGTCTAGCCCAGCACCCTGTTCTCACAGTGGCCAGCCAGAGGCCTGTGGAAACAAGAGCATTCTGTATTCCCTTCCTGCATCTTCCAGCAACTACTGTTCACAAACGTTACTGCCACTGACTGTGGAGGTAGAGCATAGCCATCGTGCCTAGTGGCCATTGATAGCCTTTCCTGCATAAAACCATCCAAGTTGGTGGCTGTCACAGCTTTCTGTGGGATTGAGCTTCCAGAGGGGTAGCTGAGCATGCCTGCTGCAGGAAAAACAGGCATTAAAAGCACATTTCTCCCAAAGAATTCCTGGGAATTGCGGTTTGTAAAGGGTGCTACAAATTGTACCTGTGCGGTAGAAGGGTAATCTACAGTTCCCAGGATTCTTACAGGGGAGAAGTGATAATGCTTTTAATGTATGGTGTGTACACAGCCTCAAATTAGCTCCACCAGCTCTGTAATACTAGAGCAAAGATTATAATGCATATTGTTGCTGTTGTCCTTTTATAAATATTATAAAACCCATTCCTGCAAGCCATGTAGTCTGGAATAAACTCAGTCACCCCTCCCATCATTAATTGTTTCTACTAGGTGGGGAGGGGTGTTGGATCTGCTTCCCTGCCTTGAAGAAAGGCGCAGGTCAGATGTGTGCCCAGACCTGGCCACGCTTCGCAAGAGAGGTGTGGTGGTTCAAGGTGGCCACGCTGCCTGCAACTTGCACTCCTTCCTGACGTGTCTTCCCCAAACCCCTTCTTCCAGGGGCTGTGTTGAAGTTTTCCATCACGTGGAACACAAACTGGCGGAACTACCTCGAGGCTCAGGCAGTGGTGGAAACCCTCCTCAAGCATGAGACGCCAGAGAGCCTCTTGCAATACGAAGGGATCAAAGCAGCTGTGGAGTCTCTCCTACCATACACGGCACTTCCAGAGGCTGGGCCGGTTACTGCAGGCCTCCATGTTCCTTGATTTCATGTGACAAAACATGAAGTTGCCTGACGCCGCCAAGTGGGACAGGGAGATGGACACGTGATGAGCTTTATTTATTTATTTATTTATTATTAATTTTATTGAGTACAAATCAGAAAAAATACAAATATACAAAAAAAGGAAAATACATGTAACCAATAAAAAATTAGAAAACATTTTACCTTTTCTGATATTTACAATTATTTGCACCTCTACAAAACAATATTCACAATAAAGAAAAGAAATGAAAGGTAAAATATAAAAGAAAAGAACAGGAAGATAAAGAAAAGGAAGAAATAAGATCAAGAATGAGAATTTTAAAAGTAGATAAGTCTTCACTATACACAGCCATTTCCAATCTATATTTATGTTCAATTATGTATTTTCATCATTAATGTCTCGCTTCGTATTTTTTTTCTCCCTTAATAGGTCACATGCTGTAAAATTTATGTTTTTCTCACCCTTACATGGGTTTTGGATATACCATATTTTTCGCTCTATAGGACGCACTTTTCCCCCTCCAAAATTAAGGAGAAATGTGTGTGTGTCCTATGGAGCGAATGCAGGCTCCTTGGCTTCAGCGATAGCAACGCGAAGCCTCCGAAGCGCAGAGGGAGCGCTCCCTCCACGCTCCGGAGGCTTCACATTGCTTTCCCTGAGGCCTGGAGAGCGAGAGGGGTTGGTGCGCACCAACCCCTCTCGCTCTCCAGGCTTCAGGGATAGCCACCTGAAGCCTCCGGAGCGCAGCGGGAACTCGCGCTGCGCTCCGGAGACTTCAGGTTCCTTTCAGGAACCCGAAGCCTGCGGAGCACAGCGGGAACTCACTCTGTGCTCCGAAGGCTTCAGGGATCTTTGAGGCTGGCAGTGGGGGAAAGCAGCGCTCCCCCCCCCGCCAACCACAAAGAGCAGGTTGAAAGGAACCCAAAGCCTCCGGAGCCCAGCGGGAACTCCTGCCGTTGTCCTGAGGGTTCAGATTGCCTTCACTGAAGCCTGGAGAGCGAGAGGGGTCAGCGCACAGTGACCCCTCTCACTCTCCAGGCTTCCAAGGTAGCCATCTGAAGCCTCCACAGCGCAGCGGGAACCCCCGATGCGCTCTGGAGGCTTCGGATGAACGCAGCTTGAACGCACAGAACGCACCTTGTTTTAGAGGGGGAGAACAAGAAAAAAACAAATCTCCCCCTCTCTGTGCAGCGCCCCTTCAGCAAAGTGGCAGGAGAAATGGAAGGGCGCTGAGCAGAGAGGGGGAGATTTTTTTTGCCTTGTTCTCCACCTCTAAAACAACGTGCGTCTTATGGTCGGGTATGTCCTATAGAGCGAAAAATATGGTATTTGCTTCAAGCTTTGCTGGCTCTTTAGTGTGTGTGTACTTATTTATCTGTTAACATATTATTGGACCACATTTTCATCATAAGGCAAAATGCACCATAGAGATTAAAATGAATTTAAATACAACAAACTTAAACAACAAAACAAAACAGCTGATCAATCAAAATGCCACAAAGCACTGCAAACTATTCAAAAGCGATTGGTCTAATAGAACTAATATAGCTCATTTCACTGTGAAACAAACTATCTTTATTACATCAATTGCATTTGCCTAGGAGGACAAAGTAAACATGAGCCATTTAGCAGTACTCATTTTAAATTCATTTTTTAAATCTCACATTTAACAAAGGAGAAAAAAGAAAAATGGATAAGAATGCAATTTAGCTGTTGCAATTTTTTTAGCAGCGATGACCAGATTTAATCATGGTTGTGTGTGCTTGGTATAAACATCAGAGTGGATCTCCCCCCCCCCCAGCTGTTTAGTTGCCATTATCATTCATATCAATCATCAGCTACTGTACTTGATGCCCTCTAGATTGGTTGATAGGGTAACCATTTATTTCCACACATCCTTGTTTTGGATCTGTTATCAAGATACGTGAGGGATCACCACGTTTGGAATACTGTGTACAGTTCTGGTTGCCTTCCCTCAAACAGGTCATGGTAGAGTTGCAAAAGGATCAGAAAACAGCAACCACAATGGCCAAGATGATGGGGCGACTCCCCTGTGGAGTTGCAACATTTGAGACTTCTGGGTTTAGAGAAAACGTGAGCAAGAAGTGACGGGATCAAAGTTTGTAAAACCATGCATGGCACAGAGAAAGTGAAAATAAAAAAGTTCCTTCCAGTAGCACCTTAAAGACCAACTAAGTTAGTTCTTGGTATGAGCTTTTGTGTGCATGCACACTTCTTCAGATACACTGAAATAGAAGTTGCCAGATCCTTCTAACAGAGAAAGTGGACAGAGAAAAATTGTTCTCCTCTTTTAATGCCAGAAGCTGTGGACATCCAATGGAAATAAATGTTCAGGGCAGATTAAAAGAAAAGTCCTTCACAGTGCACAGTTGGGAACAATTTGCATGGCTTTAAAAGAGGATTCAGCAAATTCATGGAAGAGAAGGCTATCAATGTCTACTAGCCAGGATGGTTATGCTTTGCTTTTGTGGTTGAAGGGATCAATGAATCTGGATACTAGTTACTAGAATCCACATGAGCGAAGAATGCTTTTGTGTTTGGGTCATAGCTGTCAATGTTTCCCTTTTTTTAATGGAAACTCCCTTATTTCAAATAGGATTCCTCGCAAGAAAAGGGAAAAGACAGCTATGGCTTGGGTCCTTCTTGATGGTTTCCCATTGGTACACCTGGTGGGCCACTATGAGAACAGGATGCCCGACTAGGTAGGTCATTGGCCTGATCCAGTTGGCTCTTCTTATATTCTTATGCCCCCAGCATCCACGTGCAGGATATGAGAGTCAGGATGGGGGCGATAACGCTACCTGCTTGTGATTTTATTTAGATACCATGAAGAAGAGATTGATCACCAATGTTGATCAATCAACCCTGACTGAGTCAAATGGAGGGCCCCATCTTGGAAAAGGCTGCCATAAATAAGGAGGGGGAGGGGAAACAGAATCCAGGCAAACTTAGCAAATTCACATTTTCTGAAACCATATGACCTCTGAAACACAGCCATTCTTTGAAATTCTCCACATTTTGTCATGCAGCTCTTTGGGCAAGTAATGTGTTCCAAATTGCAGACACCAGGGTAAAGTGTACATAATTTTTTTTTTAGTGAAAATTGTGAAGATGCACTACATTGGGGGAAATTGCTCTGCAAAAATGTGTACATTAAATGTCATACAAATATGAATGTACTAGGAGCGATTCATACTAAAATGCCAACAAATTTTCACAAGGACTTAACAAAAATTGCAAACTGATGTGGAAATGTGGAGAATTTAGTGTTGGATGGGAAAAATGAGAAACTGAACCCAAAATTGACAGACTTGCCCGTCCTTAGTCACCGATGCTTTCTTTCTTTGAAGCCAGGAAGAGGTTGGGGTGTGCGTGAAGAGGAAAGAAAAAAAAAAAGTCTGTCTATGATAGGGGGAAAAGGTGGGGGGTGGGCAGAAGAATAAAGTTGCTGGAGGAGGAACTTGTGACAACCCATGGAAGCGAATGGCAAACGATGAATTCAGGAAATGACTTTGTTGTCGCTGTTGTTGTGGAAGAGGAGTGTGAACAAATGGAAGATGAGTTTCCTCCCCAGGAAGAGGTGGGCAGGCACACACACACACACACACACACACACAGAGAGAGAGAGAGAGAGAGAGAGAGAGAGAGAGAGAGAGAGCACTTGTTGCTCTCTTGCGCAGAGTAAGTAGCGAGGTGGTTTTCAAGAGGCTCAGAGACGCAAGAATTCAGGAGGTAGAGACACATGGACTCTGGTGAGCCTTATCCATCCACAACCCCAAGACCTGCTGGCTTCACCATGAAAGCCTTCACAAGCTTGGTGGCAGTGTTCGTTATCGCACAGCTCGTTGGGACAGTGCTTTTTGGCTTATATCTTCACATGAAGGTGGACAAGGTAAGGCTGCTTCCTCGTTTGCTCTGGTGTCACTCTGTAGGACAGTGAAGGGCCAAATTGAGAAGGAAGGGTTTTCACAAGTGTGAGAACAACTTCAGGGTTTACTGCTTCAGACCATGGTTGTCAAGACTTCCAAGTTGTAGGATCTGCGGTCTTTTTTTAAACCAGCAAATTGAGATCCAGAGGGAAACAAATAGCAGGCAGATACGATAGATGTACGTATATATATAAAAGTTTTGCATTATGTAGAGAAAGTCAATAGAGAGATTCCCCCCCCCCCTCATTCTTTCTCATAATGCTGGAATCCAGCCAAGGACCAAGGTGAGAGTCAAGATAGATAATAGGATATCTTCATGTGTAGCTAATTTGGGGCAATTTGCTGCTGAAAAAATGCTATGATGTCATTACCTCACCTCAGAAAGGATGTTGTAGAGCTGGTAAAATGTTCAGAAAAGGGCAGTCAAAAGAACCAAGGAGGTGGTATGATTCTCCTCTGAGAAAAGGTTACAACATTTGAAGCTTTTTAGTTTTGAAAAAAATATGACTAAGAGGAGAAGTGATAGAGATATAAAGAATTAAGCATGGTGCAGAAAAAGTGAAGAGGCAGAATGTTTCTCTAGCCCTCATGCTAGAATTTAGACAGGGGGCAGGCGGGTGTGGGGGACTCCCTGGTCCTGAATGAGGTAACTGTGCCCCTGAAGGACCAGGTGCACAGTCTCGGGGTTATTTTGGACTCACAGCTGTCCATGGAGGCAAAGTTCAATTCTGTGTCCAGGGCAGCTGTCTACCAGTTCGATCTGGTATGCAGGCTGAGACCGTACCTGCCTGCAGACTGTCTTGCCAGAGTGGTGCATGCTCTGGTTATCTCCCGCTTGGGCTACTGCAATGCGCTCTATGTGGGGCAACCTTTGAAGGTGACCCAGAAAATACAACTAATCCAGAATGCGGCAGCTAGACTGGTGATTGGGAACAGCCACTTAGACCATATAACACTGGTCCTAAAAGACCTACATTGGCTCCCAGTTCGTTTCCGAGCACAATTCAAAGTGTTGGCGCTGACCTTTAAAGCCCTAAACAGCCTCAGCCCAGTATACCAGAAGGAACGTCTCCACCCCCATTGTTCAACCCAGACACTAAGATCCAGCTCCGATGGCCTTCTGGTGGTTCCCTCACTCCAAGAAGTGAGATTATAGAGAACCAGACAGAGGGCCTTCTCGGTAGTGGCACCCGCCCTGTGGAACGCCCGCCCATCAGATGTCAAGGAAATAAATAACTATCCAACTTTTAGAAGACATCTGAAGGCAGCTCTGCTTGGGGAAATTTTTAATGTTTGAAGTTTTATTCTGTTTTTAAGGTTCTGTTGAAAGCCGCCCAGAGTGGCTGGGGAAACCCAGCCAGATGGGCAGGGAGGGAATGAATGAATGAATGAATGAATGAATATGAATGTTGGGATGATTCAGGAGAGACAAAGTCCTCCTTCACATAGTCAAAACTATTGAATTCACTCCCTCAATAATGTAGTGATGTTGCTAGCTTGGGTGTTTTTAAAGATGATCAGACAAATTCATGAGGCTTCAGTGGCTATTAGCCATACTTACTTACTTACTTACTTACTTAGTTAGTTAGTTAGTTAGTTAGCTAGCTAGCTAGTTAACTAGTTTATTTAAAGAGTTTTAATCATTGGCATTTCTTCCTTCTTAAAATAATAATTTTTATTTCTTTGCCGCAGAAGCAAACTAACACATAACCATGTAAGCAGTAACAGAAGCACAGATGGCACATTTTTGGTTATAGACATGTTATAGACATGCTGTTACATTTAGCAAGAGTCATATGTAAGACTCTTGCTGTATGTAACTGAATATGTAAGACACGTCTATGTAGCACTGCTGCAATGAGGAGTGAGTCGCGGGAGGAGTTGCTTATATGACTCTCCCAATTTATATAATCAGAAAATGGGAAGCAGTCTGCCTCAGAACTGTCTGATTTGGCTTCACCCCAGATTGCATGTCTGGATCTGACCAGATGTTCAGAAAAAGCAACATTCCATACATTTGTAAGGTTCCCACATAGGACCCTTTGTTGATTTCCAGTGTTTTTCATTAGCATTTGTAAGCTGTGTACATAAATTAACACCATAAGGCAACAGTAAAAATTAATCATAAAACCAAATTCCCCGTTTGTGGAATGTTCTCCCTAGAGAGGCTCGCCTGGCACCATCATTACATATCTTTAGCTGCCAGGTGAAAATATTCCTCTCTACCCAGGCCTATGGCCATTAAGCAATCTATGGCCTGTTAAATACTTATGTGGAGGGGGGGCTGTTATTTATGGTTTTTATTTTATTTATTAATTTATATATCACACTATACCCAGAGGTCTCAGGGTGTTTTACAGGACAAAATCAAAATATAAAACCACAAAATATATAATAAAAATAAAAATAATGAAGGTGTCACGTGAACTTCTCTGGGGAGAACATTTCACAGACAGGGAGCCACTGCAGAGAAGGCCCTGTTCTCGTGTTGCCACCCTCCGGACCTCTTGAGGAGGAGGCACATGAAGAAGGGCCTCAAGAAGATGAACTCAGGGTCTGAGTAGGTTCATATGGAAAGAGGCGGTCCTTGAGGTATTGCAGTCCTGAGTCGTTTAAGGCTTTCAAAACCAGCACTTTGAATTGGGCCTGGAAACTAATTGGTAGCCAGTGCAGTCAGACCAGGATCGGTGTAATATGCTCCAACTGTCGTGCTCTGGTGAGCAACGTGACAGCTGAATTCTGCAGTAACTGAAGTTTCCGAATCGTCTTCAGAGGCAGCCCTACATATAACGCATTGCAGTAATCCAGCCTTGAGGTTACCGGAGCATAGACAACAGTAGTTAGGTTATTCCTGTCCAGATAGGGGTGTAGCTGGGCCACCAACCGCGGCTGACGGAAGGCACTCTGAGCCACTGATCATTTTATCTTTATGCTGTGTATTATTATGCTCTGTATTGTGCTTTTATAATTTTGCTACATAAATAATGATGGTGGGATCTTTGGATAAAGAGCAGTATATAAATAGTATAAATAAATAACGGAAAAATAATATAATCCTCAGCACTTCCTTTAAATGCCTGCTGGTATCAGAAAGTCTTTACCATGTGCCTGAACTTCAGCAAGGAGAGTGGCAGTCCAATCTGAGTTGGGAGGAAGTTCCACAAGCTTGGGGGATACAACACTTCATGCACAATGGCTATGCACCATCTCCTGCATCGGAGGGTGTGTGCCCCCCCATGCCAGTTGCTAGGAATCCTAGAATCACAGAACTGTAGAGTTGAAAGGGACCCCAGGGGTCATCTAGTCCAAACCCTTACAATGCAGGAATCCTGCCCACAGCTGTCCTTCGGTGAACGCACCCATTGTGCCCTAATGCTCACAAGTGTGGGGAGTGCTGTTGAGTGCAGGTCTCACTTTCATTTAGTTGACCAGGATGATAGACTAGGTGGGATTTTGGCCCGATCTAACAGGTTCTGCTCATGTTCTTAGCTTTAGGGTGTGTGTGTGTGGGGGGGGATTGGATAGATTAATGGGGGAAAGGAAGCATATCAATGGCTCTAACCATCACTCAGAGATTTTTGAAATATTAAGCTGTATATAAATGCTTTTAAATAGATAAATATTGAGGCCAGATTTCACACAGTGCTGAGCATGACATTTGTATTTGGGGACTAGTGATAATTTCTCTTCTTCACATTTTAATGCAAACGTGCCTCATCTGCACGTCCCAAACACATGAGCGAAATGAAACAAAGCACTCCTTCGATATTGGGCACTTTCCTGAGTTTTGTGGTGCAGTTCCTCAACCAAGCCGTCTGCACAAAAAGCAGTATATTTGAGAAAACAATGCAGAAAACTCTATTGTATTATGGGGAAATTGTTTGCAAAAACATGTACATTAGGCAAAACTGCATTTGAGAATGTGCCTGTTAGCAGAAATTTGCACTAAAATGCTTATGAATTTTCATAAAGTCTTGAAAAAAAATGCAAACTGATAAGGCAGAGGAGGAAAGGGTTAAACCCTCCCCACACTTTGCAGCTCCAAACACAATTCCTCCACACGCACACAATTCCCATTACGAGGTAAAACCTCCATGAACATGCCCCTGAATGCCAGTTCCTAGGTAGTCACAGCAGAGCAGCACAGCCGGGGGTTTGACTTCCTGCTCTTACTTGTGAGCTGTTAAGAGACATCTGGCAGGTCCTTGCTGGAAGAAGGCTAGAATAGATAGACCCTTGGTCTGATTCAACAGGGCACTTAAAAAAACAAACACACACCAAAGCATTTATTTTTTTATTTTAGGAAAGGATGTGGTACACCATTTTTCCGTCTGCGAGTGTAGGTGGAGAAGAAATCTTAGTTCGCTTCATGAGTATAGAAGTATTGCCTCTTATCTATCATAGAATTATAGAGTTGGAAGGGACCCTGAGGATCATCTGGTCCAACCCCTGAGATGCAGGAATAGGCAGCTGTTCCAAACAAGGATTGAACCTGCAACCTTGGCGTTATCAGCAAACAGGCTCTGACCAACTGAGCTATACAGCAATGGCATAATAGCGTATCAATCTACAGTGTGCCATGCGTCTGTGACTGGAATTAGCCATCCAGGGATGGAATAAGCTCTTGCCACTTTGCTTATTAGTCTATTGAATAAAAACATTATTTTGTAAAGCTGCAAAGTCTTTCTTGTATCCAGCCTTTCTTGAAACTCATATTTGTTTGTTCAGTTTCTTTGCCAAAGTGTTTGGCCAGATAAAATGATGCCCATTTTTGTACTGAACCTCCATTTTCACCTTTCCAGTCTTTTGCAATTATGGCAGGGCACTTCTGAAGACCTTCAGTAAAGACCGGTGAGAAATTAAATTGGTTTGTAGCTGAATGCAAACCTACCTTGTTTGCACTTTCTGAAACACAGTGAAACACAGCTTTCTTTCAAAACTGCATTCAAGAATGTGGCTGTTTGGAGTAATTTGCACCAAAAATGCTTAAGAATTTTCATAAAGTCTTTTTAAAAAATGCGAACTGATATGGAAATGTGAAGAACTTAAGATTAGAAAAATGAGAAAATGAAGCTGGCATCCCTATTCTTGTGTTTCTAACCCACCTCTTTCAACTCTCTCGTGTGACTCTGACGGGAGAAAGACCCACCAGGAGTTCCAAGCATCCCAAGGAAACGAGCTCTGTGTTCCAGAACATGAAGTAGTTACTTCTGTGCTCACAGGCAGAATGGCTGACTGGAACATTGGGCATCAGCAGGTGGATCATGACCAGCGGCTGGTTCACATAAATGGGGGCACTGCAGTGGCAACTGTGAGAACCCACTGGAGAAAGCAGTGGTCTGCTGCGGTAATTTTACATGCTGATTTTAATCACATTTTGGGTGGTCAAAAGACTGCTTTAAGTTCACGTACTTAAAACAAGTGCTTTACTTACCTCAAAACATGATGTGCCTGTCCTGTTGCGCTTGGGGGCTCTTTTTGCTCATTCTGCTGTTTGCAGACCACAATGTCTGCCCCAAAGTCTTACTTTGATGGTGCCATTTAGGGAAAGCTGGAGACAGAATGTGGAGAGGAGAAAAGCTTGCTCCATACAGATAAAAATATTAAACATTAAAAATATTTCTGTACCTCAGGTTACAGACGCTTCAGGTTACAGACTCTGCTAACCCAGAAATAGTACCTCGGGTTAAGAACTTTGCTTCAGGATGAGAACAGAAATCGTGCTCCGGCAGCGCAGCAGCAGCGGGAGGCCCCATTAACTAAAGTTGTGCTTCAGGTTAAGAACAGTTTCAGGTTAAGAAGGGACCTCTGGAATGAATTAAGTTCTTAACCCGTGGTACCACTGTACTATGCTTCTATCCCGTGCAAGATGAGGGGAGGGATGGGGGAGCAATTTGATTCAGTTTGCATATAAAGGCCAACCTTTGCAATTTACACTTTCTGAGACAATATGTGAAGAGGATCACAGCCGCTCTTTGAAATCTGAATTTTACAACGCAGTTCTGCAGCCCAGGTATATCTATTGAAGTGCACATCTAAATGCATATATTAGTAAAGAAAAGAAAACATACAAAAATGCATTATATGTGGGGATATTGCTGTTCAAAAAATGTGTACATTAAGCAAAGTTGCATACAAAAACTGTGCCTGAAATTCACACTAAAATTTTGATGGATTATCATGAGGACCTTTAAAAATAAATAAATTTTAGAGATTTAGAGATGTGTAGAAGTAAATGTAGGATTGGAAACACAGGGAACTGAAATCCCTAACTCAGGGAGGTTTATAAACATTGCTTATACATAATGGTGGTACAAAACAAAATGAGATGGTACAATAGTTGGACATTTCTCTGAAATAAACCAGCCACTTTCAATAGCCTGAATAAAGACTAGGGATGGATCTGTCACTTTCCGTTTTCCTGCTTTCATATTTTCCATTCTTAAAATCATATTTCTGCAGCAATTTGCAATTTGTTTTTGTTTTTTTAATCCTCATGAAAGTTCACCAGCATTTTAGGGTGAATTTATCTGAAAACACATTTTTGTATGGAATATTGACTAATGTACACATTTTAGCAAGCAATTTTCCCTATATAATTAAATGTCAGTATGTTATTTTCACTAACATCTGTATTTTTCCTGCACACTTATATTTTAAGCATTGGTTTGTCAGAGAATTGCGTCATAAATTTCAGAGAAGTGCAAATTTCAAAAGCTGGTTGTGTGTCAGAAAGTGTGGATTAGGCAGGTTCACCATCAAATATGTACTGAACTGAATTTCTTCCACCATCCCTAGTGAAGAGGTATATGTTTAGCCAGTGGCATACCATGGGTTGGCAGCATCCGGGGCAAGGCAATGATCGCTCCCTCTAACCTCCTTATGGCATTGCGTGGTAGGCAACAAGTGGACCTTGCTGTACACCTTTGGCAGCCATTCCTCATGGAGGTTCCATGCCAGTTGCCACATTCACCCTCTTCGCTTGGCAAGATCTCAGGTGGGGGGGGGGGGAGTGGTGGCTGGAGTTCCTGTCACGGAGGGTGACGGAGAACAGGCTGAGACGCCAAGTGAAGCCCTTCCTGCCTGTCTGCCTCTCCTTGGCCACACAGTCCGAGGATGGGCACTGGCAGGTCCCGGTTGAGTGGGTGACTGTCCTCTCCATTGCTTCCACCATGGGGTGTGCACCTTGCCTAAAGAGACACACTAGGAGAGAGGCCCCAGGGAAGGGCCAGCGTGGGCCAGGGCTGGGCTCTGGCCAGCAGGAGTTCCGCCCAGGAGCAAGTGTCCCTTTGCTGGCTGCATGGCGAAGAAGCCACTGCACAGCCCTGAAGGCCCAGCCCGGGCACAGCTCATGTTCCCATGGCTCCAGAATGTGGCAGCCACGTGGTCTTGGTGATGGAGCCTGTCATGGGAGCACCTGGTTAAGCCCCCTTCAGTATTCTTTGCCCGGGGCTATGACCTTCCTTGGCCCCCATGCTACTCCACTGTGTTTAGCTCCCAAGTCATTTAGGACTTGATAAATGAATCAGCCTCTCTACCCCTTTCAAAAGACATTCTGTTCTCTTACTAAATTTGCTCAGGAACAACTAATGAGGGATCATCTGGTATAAAATCTAACAAATCATTCCTCAAAACCTATAACGTATAAAAAAAGGCTGCAGATTGTTGATGAGGCAGGACTTCTCTTTGCAGAAGCCATACTAATTCTTCTGCAATAAGACTTGTTCTTCAACATGCTTAACAATTTTATCTTTAATAATATGGTTGGCATCTGTCTGTCTCAGGAGACAATTGAGGAGCGCGTCTTTGCAGTGAAGTCAAACAATTTTTAAAATAATACTTCCCAACCATTTAATAGGGGTTAAGCTACTTAACCAGCCAGCAATGTTTCTCTTTTTCTTTTAAAAACGGCGTTGTGCTGGCTACCTTCCAAGTGCAACCCTCTAATATTGATACCAATTGATTGATTGATTGATTGATTGAATGCATTTATATCCTACCTTTCCTCCCGAAGGAGCTCCAGGTGGCATGCATAGTCTCCATAACGACCCTCCCAGATAGGCTAAGCTAAGTGACTGACTCCAAGGTCACCCAATGAGCTTCATGGCTGAGTTGGGTTTTGAACCCTTGTCTCCCAGGTTCTAGTCCAACCCTGTAAGTACGGTTCCCATACCACGTGATTAGAAAATCAGCAGTTTATATTTGGGTTAAGAACTCTTGAATAGATGCCATCTGGACTCTGTGATATTTTTTTATTTTTAATCTGTCTCTGAGCCATTAAATTCCATCCTTTGCCATCTTTGTCTGCCTCAGTTCTTTAGACATCCTTCATATATATATATATATATATATATATATATATATATATATATCAGTTGAGGTGGGTGGTGTGAAAATCTAGTGAAGAAAAACTCAAAGAATTCATTCAGTTTCTCTGCAACCTCCTTATCTTCCTTTAGCATGCATTTCACTCCTTTGTCATATAACAGTCCAACTGCCTCCCTGAATGATTTCCTGTTTTTCACATATTTAAATAAATGTTTAGTGGTGGTCATTAAAAAAAAAGAAAAGAATGCTCCTTAAATTCTTTTGTTAGTTTGTTTGCCTCCTACACATCTGGGCAAGTCTAAAATCCGCAGTGCAGGGAATTATCCTCTTCGGGCCCACCAAAATGTGTGACCGAGCTTTTGAGTTCTCCAAAATTCTTTATCAGGCTGGCTGTTGAGCAAAGCAGGATTTTTGCTTATTTTTATTTTTGGCAGGTGGGGTGGGGGGTGGGAGGAAGAAACTGTCATGGTGTTATAGCCATAAAGCCCTCAATAGCTTAGGACCAGGGTACCTAAAGGACCATTTTTTACAACCCAACTCTGTCTTCATTCCTTGCTTTGACTGATGGTGAGTTCTGGAGAACTTGAAAGCATCCTCATTATTTTGTTGGCCCTTAGCAAGGAACTTCCCTACTATGGATTCCCCCCCCCCCATTCTTCTTATGTGCTAAATATGACTACTTCGGTTTCTTTTAATTTTTGCAAGTCTCCAGTTTTCTGAAGGAAGCTTTCTCCTTGCCTTCAAGCACATTGTCATCCTTTTGGATTTGATGGGATATTTCCTAATCTGTGGTTTACACAGGGGCAGCAGATCCTGATGTAGATCATTATTTCCCGCTTGTTCCTGATGTAGATCTTCACTTGCCCCTTCTTCCCTGACAGGGAGAGGGGGCACCATTTTGTGGTTAGCCTCAGGTGCCAAAATGTCTTGGGCCGGCTGTGCCCCTGCCCTACAGAAACATAGGTGCCCTGATAGCTCACATTCACCCTTAATCCAACCCTCATAAGGGTTTTGAATGTTTAAGAAAGAGAGAGAAACCCACTTCCTTTTCAGGATTTCAGTATAAACTCAAATGATTGCAGATTCATCATGAACAAGCTGTGGCCATAACCCAACGGAATCAATCATGTTCCCCTCCGACACTCCCAGTGAAATCAGAAGGGTTAAGCACACATTACTCTGAGCTGGAGTTGTAGCTATTGAAAAGGGCTGACCCTATTGTTACCCAGTTAAATCCAGAATGGTTTAAACACCGATCCCTCGCCCAAGGGAATTCTCTGGAAACCATTGCTCTGTGAGGGAAACAGGGGTCACCCCTTTTAAAGCCCTAAACGGCCTCGGTCCAGTATACCTGAAGGAGCGTCTCCACCCCCAGCGTTTTGCCCGGACACTGAGGTCCAGCGCCGAGGGCCTTCTGGCGGTTCCCTCACTGCGAGAAGCCAAGTTACAGGGAACCAGGCAGAGGGCCTTCTCGGTAGTGGCGCCCTCCCTGTGGAACGCCCTCCCATCAGATGTCAAAATGATAAACAACTACCTGACATTCAGAAGACATCTTAAGGCAGCCCTGTTCAGGGAAGTTTTTAATGTGTGACATCTTAGTGTATTTTTTGTCTTCGTGGAAGCCGCCCAGAGTGGCTGGGGAAACCCAGCCAGATGGGCGGGGTAAAAATAATGAATTATTATTATTATTATTATTATTATTATTATTATTAGATATTTATTGGGAATTTAAAGTTACAGAAAAGAGAAAAGAAAGAAAAGCAAAGAAAAAAGAGATTAAACAATACAAATCAATAAAAAGAAAATAAAAAGTACCAAACCTACAATACACCAAAATCAAAAACAAGAACAAAAAATAAATTTAAAAACAAATCCAATATTCCCATACCCTTATCTTCATTAACTTGTTTCCTTGACCTCCTCACACTTCCCTTTTTTGTATTCTAATTATTAATTATCTCAGCAAATCCTTTCCATCTTTCACTGTATTCTGTCCTTTAGTTGTCTTAATTTATTTTAGCCTTATCTTACCATAAAAAACCCTAGAACTTAAAAACTTATTTATACATAACTCCTTATAACATTTCTACTAAAGCCTAATAGTTTCATTCCAAGATTTTCCTAACAGTCGTTAATTTTGCAATATTTCTCTAAATGAATTTTTAAACTTTCTGCCAATCTTCATCCACCGTCTCTTCTTCCTGGTCTCGGGTTCTGTCAGTCCTATTTATCTGTTCCATCTAGTTCATCAACCTGGTGATCTTATGTCCGAGGCTCTTAACTCTTTTCCATGTCCCTTCTGCAGATCTTCTTCATAATTGTACCTGCACTACTACTACTACTTCTTCTTCTTCTTCTTCTTCTTCTTCTTCTTCTTCTTCTTCTTCTTCTTCTTCTTCTTCTTCTTCTTCTTCTGGACATGGTTATATAAGACTTAATTTAGCTGGCCTATTACACATCCTTTCTTAAAGGTCCATATATACCAGAAACAGAAAGTATTTCCCCAAGAAACCATGGCTGGATCTACACTGATCTATAAAAAACACTAATAAAAAGCCCTGTAATATATATCTCAGTGCAATTTCCCATTGATGCCGGTTCACAGCTGTACAGCGCCCTCTGGTGTCACGTTTTTATTTTATTTTTGTAAATATTTTTGATTAAGTTTTCCATTTCCCCCAGAATATCATTATAGCAAATATCATAATTCATCATTGCCAAATAGTCCCCCCCCCCCAGACCTCCCTCTCTGGTTTATTTTTACATAATATCAATTCCTGCTTTTTACCTTTCAATTCGCCTTTTTTATTTTTAATCTTATAATTTATGTACATTTTGTTACTTCTAAATGTTAACTCGAAACCTGCTAATGAGTTCAAATCTTTGCATTGTTTCTGTAGATAAGCCAAAAATGGTTTCAAATCTTCTTTAAATGATTTTTTGTCCTTGTTTCGTAGTCTATCAGTTAGTTTTGCCATATCGGCATATTCTGTAAGTTTTTCTTGCCATTCTTTAGTTGGTATTTTATCGCTTTTCCATCCTTGCTACAGTTGTTGCATACATAAAGAGTCTGTGTTTTTCCTTTGGCAAATCTTGACCTAAAATTCCTAACAAAAAAGCTTCTGGGATTTTAACAAGAGTTATCTTAAACATTTTTTTCATTTCATTTCCCAGTAATTTTAAACTATTTTACAATTCCACCATAGAAGGTAAAAAGTACCTTCCTTCTCTTTACACTTCCAACACTTACTGGAGCTTGCTCTATACATTTTGGCCATTTTCATTGGCATGATACTCCAACGGTACATCATTTTCATATAATTCCCTTTTAATAACATACAATCAGTAAATTTCAAATTTACTCTCCATAATTTCTCCCAGTCCTCTGTATATTATGAGCTATATCTTGTGCCCATTTGATAATTGTAGATTTTACCTCCTCATCTTTGGTCTCCCATTCTAGTAAGATATTATACATCTTTATTAATGGTTTAAATTTTTCATCTGCAATTTCTTTCTGGAATCTAGATACTGTATAACTGAAACCTTTCTTGTTATCTTCTTTACATATCTCTTTTAATTGTCGATATTACAACAAAATCTTGCACATGTTCTCTTATTTCATCAAAGTCTTTAAGTTTCCATTTTCCTTCTTTATCCTCTAACAACTCTCTATATGTAGGCCAGAGTTTTTCTCTATTTATTTTTTTGACTGTTATTATTTCTATTGGGGACAACCACCATGGTGTCTTTTGTTCTAGTAGTTCCTTATATTTTCCTCACACTTTTAAAAGTGACTTTCTAATTATATGATTCTGAAACACTTTGTGTACTTTCACTTTGTTTTGCCATAAATACGCATGCCAGCCATATCTATTATCATGTCTTTCCAAATCTAAAAGTTCTATGTTTTCTAATTTAATCCATTCCCGTATCCAAGCAGCCTCACAGTAAAGCTTAAAATCTGGAAGAGAAAATCCTCCACTTTCTTTGGTGTCTGTAAGTATTTTATATTTTATCCTCGGCCTCTTCCCTTTCCAGATAAATTTTGAAATATCTTTTTGCCATTGTTTACAGCAGGCTGCATTACTTATCACAGGAATTGTCTGAAACAAGAACAACATTTTTGGCAATACATTCATCTTAATTGCCGCAATTCTTCCTAGTAATGATAAATTCATTCTACCCCAAATTTTTTATTCCTTTTTATTTCATTCCAATATTTCTCATAATTGTCCTTATAGATATTAACATTCCTAGTAAAGAGCCAAATTCCCAAATATTTAGCTCTTTTGTGAATCTCTGTCTCTGTAATTTGTTAACTCTTTCTTATCTTTTTCTAATAATTTAGTCTTGTTTTTGTTTATTTTAAAACCAGCAACTTGCCCAAACTCCTGCATAGGGAGAGAATTTTTTGGTTTTTCCACTGTAATAATCAGGTCATCAGCATATGCTCTCAGTTTATATGAGTTTTTCCCTACCTTAATTCCTTTAGTATTTTCTTCTGCTCTTATATTTCTTGCCAAGGCCTCCAGGACTAAAATAAAAAGCAATGGTGATAGCAGACATCCTTTTCTTGTTCCCTTTTGTATTTTACATTCGCCCGTCACCACCTGATTGACAATTAATTCCGCTTTTTGATCTGAATATATTGCCTATATTCCTTTTATGAAATTTTCTCCAGAATCCATTATTTCAAGAACTTTTTTCATAAATTCCCAATAGACATTGTTAAAGGCCTTTTCTGCATCTATAAGCATAATTGCTGCTTGTTTTTCATTTCTCACCACCAGGTATTCTAAAATATCAATATTTCTCATGTTATCTTTCATTTGTCTCCCTGGAAGAAATCCTGCTTGATCATGATGAATGTATTCTTTCAAGATTATTTTCATCCTGTTAGCCATTATATGTGCAAACAATTTATAGTCCTTCTTTAATAATGAAATTGGCCTATAATTTTTTATTAAAGTTGGATCTGCCTCTTGTTTAAGAATTAATGTTATATATGCCTCTTTCCATGTCACTGGGACCTTACCAGGTCTTAAAATTTCATTCTTTACTTCCTGTAATGGTATTGATAATTGTTTATATGATATTTGATAATATTTAGCTGATAGTCCATCTGGTTCTGGCAATTTCCCAGTCGGGTGTCACATTTTTATAACACACTTTTAACATTATAACTGCCCAGTGTAGATCAGTCTCATGTCTGAAATTAGGGTGTGAAGCCACTGTAACTTACGCAGATATCTTGCCCACTATAAGCACTTCCCACCTTTGCCAAATGACCCTCCCCTCCATTAGCAGATGTTACTTAGAGACATTTCCATTGTGAAATCACTTCAAATTTGGTTGGTGCTATTAATTCACATTATGTTTTAGGGGGACAACTGTGGTTCAGTGGTTGAGCATCTGCTTTGCATGCAAAAGGTCTCAGGGTCTGGGTAGCAGCCGTGTTGCTGATCACCAGATTTTGGAAGAGGCTGGAAGGGGCAAATCTTGTGTCATGGTACTGAAAGGTGTGGCAGATTGCTTTAAAAGAAAAACTTAAGAATAAGCTAAAAAAGCCACAGACAAATTCTTGGCAGAATGGTACTGTTTTATTAAACATGAACAAGACAGACAACAGAGGACTTCCTGCAACATGTGAAATCCTTTGGCTGGTTTGATTTGTGAGATTGTACTATTTTTATTTCATTGGATTGGATAATCTGGACTCTCTTTTTTGTGTTCTACATAATGGCTTCATTCTGTGCCATATAATAGTTACTAAGGGGGAAGGACTATTTATTTTGTTGTATATGTGTTGTTGTTTAAGCTGTAAGAAGAAAAGCAATTCCCAGCACCTCCAGATAATGCTGGAAAAGTCCCCTGCCTGGAATTGTGGAGAATTGATTGCAGATAGATCAGGGATGGAAATCTTTGCTGGCTTCTTATCTTACCAGATTCTTATGTCCCCACCCCTTCTGGGCCAATGTTAACAGATGGATGGGGCATCCCACCTGTCAGTCACCTGATGCCACTACAGCACCAGGCAATGTTGGACTTTGAAGCTCCAGTTGTCAGGATTTCAAAACAAAGTGTGGGACAGTTTAAAAGCCCTTTTACAAATACCCTGCTGCTCTTAGAACCTAAAAAAAGGAGTCTCAAAGAGCTGTGCTGGTCTGTTTGCAAAAGGGCTTTCAGACAGCCCTGCGCAGCTCTTTGAACATTTGGTTGTCAGAGCTTCAAAGAGCCGATCTGGGACAGAAAGTTTCAATGGGAAACTTTCCCATCTGGAGCAAGGCAAGGAAATGCACCTGATCTCATGTACAGCCTCATGCGTAGGGTATGTGGGTGTGGTTTGCCCCAAATGGCCTCACTGGTCAAAGGGGCAAGCTCCGTGGGCCTGCCCCTGAGCTAAATGGATCAGCATTCCTATGTCCTTGGAACGCGTTTTTTCCCTGAGTCACCGAGGCTAACAGATTAATAACCAAGATAAATTTGTATACATTTGCAGCGAAAGGACAAATTTTATTTTTAAATGTTGTTGGGATCCAACTCCCACCAGCTCCCACTAGCATGGTAATTGATGAGGGGTGATAGGCGTTGTACCCCAATGAGAGCCAGAGGTTCCCCATCTGTGTTTTAGAGTCTAAAAATTGATGGTGCCTGTGTGTTGCATCTGGTGCCATCTTCAGCTGCAATCCTATACCTACCAACGTAAAAAGTGCCTTCTGGATCAGGCCAATGGATCATCTAACCCACCACCTTCTTCTCACAGTGACCAACCAGATGCCTGCATGAAGCTTATAAGCAGAATATAAGCTCAAAAGTGCTCCCCCCTCCTGTGGTTTCCAGAAACTGGTATTCAAAAGCAGCACTGCTTCCATCTGTGGAGGCAGAACATAGCCTAGCCATGGTGGCCATTGATGGCTTTCTCCTCCATTGATCTGTCTAATCCTTTTTCAAATACATAGATAGATAATTTATTACGGTCAGAGACCAGCTTATAAAACACACTTGGGGGTACAATCCTAAAAGGAAAGCAAACATTTAAAACAATGTACAATAATAAATTTAAAATTTATAAATGAGATAAGCGTATAGACACTTAAAACTTTAAGATAAACTATTGCAGAGAGCTGAGTCACCCATGGAACCGAGTTTGGGGATTTTCTTAACGAACTAGTTTGGGTCGGGGGATGGTCTGCGCCTACAGATCTGTACACAGAATCTGACGACCATCTGGGTCGTCTTATGATCTTTGCCTAACAGGAAAAGGTCAATTTTTTGCTTTTCTGGGAGGTCAGCGAGCCTCACCAGCAGGGGATCAATGTTCTCATTACGTGCCTCTTCATAAAAGGGACATCTAAAGAACAAGTGCTCTGGGCTTCCCATCTCCCCCAATGAACAGGTGCAAAGTCTCTGAGCATATGGGACTTTTTAAAAGGATCCTTCCAGGACCGGCGAGGGCAGAGCCGAGCTTCTGGTGAGTGTAAAGGCCCTTCTCGCATTTTTGGATACGAGAAAGAAGAGATATGCTGCTGGTGCGGCTATATATCTCTTGATTTCTCCAATTTTATAGTCGGGGTACCTTGAGCAGTCCTGTTGTCTCTCGGTGTCTATGATTCTTTGCCTGATCGTAGCTTTTGCCTGGCCCAAACCCAGACTTAGAAGGGCTTGAGGGGCAAAGACCAGTTTCTGAAGGGTGTTCAGGACTGCAGTCTGCCAGCCTGACTGGAACTGGTCACAGAGGATCAGTGGAGCTATTCCTCGAGGGAGCAGATTCAATGTCGGCCATTTTTAGATTGATGTTAGGCAGATATAAGTCTCCACTCTCATCATCCCCGTTTCTAGTCTAACCCATGCGTTTGAAACACATCTAGGGACTTGGAGGAGAGCTCTAAAGAGTTTGGATTGAACTCTCTCAAGGAGAAGGAGAAAGCAGAGGAAGGAGGGCCCAGAAAGGATCAGTAAAGGAGCTGTGCCAACATTTTGGCCTTGTATAATTTTAGAGCCGTGAGGACAAAAAATCCCCCTTGTGCTCTGAAAAATTAAAGGATACAGTTTGTGTTTCCCCCCGCTGAGCTCCCGATGGAGTTTATGTGTAGTTTGTTGGTTCCTGAGGCCTGTACCACCATTCCTAGATACTTATAATTTGTGACTTGTTCTAATTTATGGCCTTGGAGTTCCCAGCTTCTAAGCTTTGGTTCCCCCCCCCCCCCCGAAGTGAGTATCTTGGTCTTTTGATAGTTGATTTTGAGACATTCAGTTTCACAGTATGCTGCGAGCTTTCTTAGTGCTCTTTTGAGTCCAATGGGGGTTCCAGAGAAAATTACTGCATCATCGGCATATGACAGGACCGAGCTATGCTGATTTGGGAGCTTCAGAGGGTGGAGTACTAAGTCACTGAGTACAGATACTAAACTATTTAAATAGAAATTGAATACTAGAGGGGCCAAAAGGCACCCTTGCCTGACTCCCTTGAAGGTTTTAATGGGGTCGGTTAGGTGTCCTAGGTGGCTACACCTGACTCTTAAAAGCCGTGTTTGTGTTCAGTGCCTGAATTAAGAGCAGGAGCCTTCTATCTATATTGGTACCCTGTAGTCTGTCCCAGAGTCTGGTTCTGGTGACTGTATCGAAGGCTGCTTTTAGATCAGTGAAGGCAGCATATAGTGAGGCCTGCCCTTCTGATTTGTATTTGTCAATGAGATGTTGTAATGTTAGACAGTGATCTGTCGGGACTTGTTCTATTGCCAGGATATCATCATTCTCTAGCCATTCTGTAAACTTATTAAGGAGGTGCTTTGAGTAAAGTTAGGGATGCGGGTGGTGCTGTGGGTTAAACCACAGAGCCTAGGGCTTGCCGATCAGAAGGTTGGCGGTTCGAATCCCCGCAACGGGCTGAGCTCCTGTTGCTCGGTCCCTGCTCCTGCCAACCTAGCAGTTCGAAAGCATGCAAAAGTGCAAGTAGATAAATAGGTACTGCTCCGGCGGGAAGGTAAACGGCATTTCCGTGCACTGCTCTGGTTCGCCAGAAGCGGCTTAGTCATGATGGCCAGATGACCCGGAAGCTGTACGCCAGCTCCCTCGGCCAATAAAGCAAGATGAGCACCGAAAACCCAGAGTTGGTCACGGGTCCCTTTACCTTTACTCTTTTTTTAGGGCATGGACGGCAAGATACGCTTGGTGTCTGACAGAAGTTTCAGCTGTCAGGGTGGCTTTGTAAGCATTTTGCAGGGCTCTCTTGGCCTCAAAACAGGTGTCATCAAACAAGGGTTTATTTGATATTATTGGTTTATCTGGCCTTTTCTCTGTGGTATTAAAAAGATGGAGTTTTAATTGTTGGAGCAGGCTCTCATACTCAGAAATTGGGTCCCCAGAGCCAATTAAAATTGTACAGAGTTTTTCAGAGGTTAGAATCTCCTTCACTTTGGAGTCAAGTGCGGGGGTCCATTTGACTTGGCAGCCAGGTCGCTCTAATGCAGTGATCTCTGCAGGGTATACTGTTCTCAGGAAGGGTGACTCATTTATAGGAGACAGCTGCAGGTGGAAAGGGAAATGGTCCTCCTCTATGAATGGGAGCACTTTTAAGTTCACTATTTTTGTTAGCAATTCACTATCAGCCAACACATAATCAATTGTGCTGGTTCTTGCCCCTGACATGAATGTATATTCCCGGGGATATTGCCCCTGGTGCAACCATTTCGGATATGAAAATTTAGCTGCCTAGAGAATTTGAAGAGGCAGGCTCCGGCAAAATTCGAATGTTGGTCCTACGACTGCCTTGGTAGTTGGAAAGCCTCCGGGCTAGAGTCATCAGGGTACCCTATTTTATGCCTGTATTTAGTTTCTAAACTGGGGTCATCAGGCCCTAACCTTGCATTTAGGTCGCCCACCAGCAGGACCTTTGCTGGATAATCTACTAGCAGTAACCTGACATAAGAATCCAGTCTATTCCAGTTGCCCTCAATGCCATTTTTTCCCCTTTTTTCCTTTTTTTTGCTAGTTGGGGGAAAATAAACGTTAATAATTAGTAAACTGCAGTTTCCTCAGGATATGAGTAGGGCCATTGGGCCATTGCTAGGTGATCTAGGGGGGACAGCTCCTTACAGGTGCTTTTTCAAATACATCAATGTTGTTGGCCATTACTGCCTCCTGTGGAACCAGGGGCCCATTGTGTAACCATCGACTGGTGAGTAGACCAGCCTTCAAGCCATCCAAATCGGTGGTTATCCTGGCCTCCTGGGAGAGCAAGTTCTTAATTTATGTATGTGCTACATGAAGAAAGACTTCCTTTTGTCTGTCCAGAATATTCCAAAACTAAGCTTTACTGAATGTCTACAAGGTCTAGTGTTGTGAAAGGAAGAGAAAAGCTTTTCTCTATCCAGTTTCTCCATGCTGTGCTTAACTTTTTATAAAATTCCATCATGTTCCCCCTTAGTTGCCTTTCCTCCAAACATAAAAAGCCACAAAACAACCTCTCCTGATTGGGTACTTATTCTGTATGCTTGATCTATTATTATTATTATTATTATTATTATTATTATTATTATTATTATTAATGATTTTTTTCTCAGTTTTCTATTTACAGATCATATTTTAACCCTTCCACATAGACTTCCCCACCCAACTTTCTTTCCATGGCAGTTCAGCTACATCTTATTTATCTTATATATCCATTAATTTATCCACCCTATTTTATCCCTTTCCCTATCACTGTTGTTAAAGTTAAATTTAACGTCATATCATTGTAGATATTCCCCAAAGTTCCACACTCACCCATCACCTGTTTTTCATTTTGAGTTCTTAATTTAGTAGTCATGCTTGCTAATTCTGCGTATTCTGTCAGTTTCTACAATCGTCGTTCTTTTCCTGGAATCTCTTTGTTTCCGATTTCTAGCGTACACTATTCTTGCTGCTGATGTTGCGTTCAAGAATAAGTTGCAGACCTTTTTACCCCTTTTTCTTTTTTTGGTATTTCATCTCTGGGAGTAGTCCCCATTGGACTCAGTGGGAATCACTTCTGAATTGTCAGGTATAATAAGATGGCACTGTTAGAAGAGATACTCTCTCTTGTGTAAGAGTGAGGAAAGGATGCCTCTTCCAAGACGCTGTCTGCCGCCTGATTTTTCTATAAGAAATTATATGAAAACAACACATTAACATTTAGAAAACCATATGACTCAGTTGGCTGAGAATGCCTCTTTAGTCAATTTGCAGAGCAATCCTATACAGATTTACTTGGTGGGAGTACGCTGAATTAATTTGGGTCCAATTCTATTACTGGAACTGTTTTACAGGTTGAATTATTTTTAAAGCATTGTATTGTCTTTAAGGGTACCAACTCATCAAGGCCGAGCCCTTTTGGGGCCCCCAATATTTTTGGGAGGGGCCTGAACCCCCCAATGTCCCCTAAAACCAGGGAGCAGAGGAGGTCTTTTCCTCCTGATGGTGCTACTGCTGTTGCAGAGAGGAAGAGGATCGAAGCAGCCCCCCATGAGTGAGGGTGTCAGGAGGAGGAGGAGCCACTGGTCAGCTCTGCCCCTGGCTCTTCCCAATGTCCTGACATCGTGCATGATGTTGGTTCCCCCAATCAACCCTTGCAAGCTGGAGCCTCTGATTATCTTCATATATGGAATTGTTTTGATTATTATATTTAGGGAACTGTTTTTAAGCTTGTTTTATTACTGCAGCTATTTTAATTGTTTTATTATTTTGTTTTTTATTATTGTAACCTGCCTTGGGATCTTGTGATAAAGGGTGGGTAAGAAATACCAATTAAAATAAAATAAAATGTGTAGGATTGAACACTATGAAATGGTTTTTCAATCAACTCATCTAACTAATGAGTCCTTAGTTCTGCTATCTGGTGGCAAGCTGACTTCTCGTGATCATTCCATCTTCCAGGTCGGAGATGAGATCAGCCTGCGGGAAGATTTTGTGTTCCTCAGAAGACTACAGAAGTGTCGGAAGCCACAAGACGGTGATGCAACCCTCCTGGACTGCGCAAAGATATTGAGCAGCTTGCAGGACCTACTACAGGATCAAAAGAGCAAGGTAGAAGAGACATGGGGGAGGGTGATTATTGGAACTGGTAGAGCAGAAGGCAGGAATGCCAACAGGAAGTGGAACCAGAGCCAGTCTCTTCCTGTCTGAGTTCTGCAAGGAGAATGTTGCGTACCCTCCAACACATTGAAGGCAAAAACTGGTGCGCCATCTTCCCATTTTTTCTCATGAAAGGATAGTGGCCATTTTGGGCACCATGATCTCATGTGATTTCATGCAGAAATTTCTCATTGAAGAAAGCCACTAAAATTGTGTGTTTTGGGGTGCTATGTTAAGGTTACCAAATGTCCCCATTTCCCAGGGACAGTCCCCAGATTTACAAATCAGTCCCCTGACAAAATCCATCTGTTTAGTAGGAAGTTGAAAAATGTCCCCAGATTCATTGGGAAAAAATCTGGTAACCTTATGCTATGTGAGATCACAGCCCTGAAAAAGCGTTTTTTGGGAGGAAATTGCAGTTCGAAATGGCCACCGTCCTCTTGAAATATAAAATGGGATGCCCTGGTTTTTTCAGGACACTTGCATGGTAGGAATACTGAGACTGTGGAGGAAGAAACTGGTGAGCAGGGCTGGTTTTTATGCAAGAAGACAGGCGGGGGGGGGGGGGAGAATGAGGTTGGTGGGGCAGTGCCTTGTTCACTCTAGTGAATCAGCCTCCACAGGGTTAAAGCCTGTCCAGGACTGGTCTAGTTGATTTTGATAGGCAACAATCTCCCTCCTTATTTGTGAAAGCTAATGACTTCTCATTTTTTAAAAAAAGATAAGAGAACCCCTGGACGGTTAAGTCCAGTCAAAGGTGACTATGGGGTGTGGCACTCATCTCCAGTTTCAGGCCAAGGGAGCTGGCGTTTGTCCGCAGACAGCTTTCCAGGTCATGTGGCCAGCATGACTAAACCGCTTCTGGCACAATGGGACACCATGACAGAAGCCAGAGTGCACGGAAACACCATTTACCTAACCGCCGACCTTCTGATTGGCAAGCCCAAGAGGCTCAGTCCTTTAGACCACCGCGCCACCTGTGTCCCTTTAGCCCCCCCCCTTTTTAGTTGCAATCCATGAAGGCATGTGCTGTAATAAATGTGTCAGGAGTTGCAAGCCTGTTTCTTTCCCCTGCAAGAGACTAACCTGGCCACCCATTCAGCAATTTTAGCATCTTTGGGTTGCTCTTCTTCACCAGGGCTAGGGAACCTTTTTCAGCCCAAGGGCCACATTCCCTTTTGGATAGCCTTTTGAGGGCCACATACCAGTGATGGGCAAGCCTAAGGGCAAAAGTAAGCTGAGCAATGAATGCAGATTTTGCTTTTGAGCAGTAGTGCTATATACACTCACACAGAGATATTCTCTGTCCTCTGTTCAGGAAAGCAAGAGGCATTATCAGAGTTCAAGGACACAGACCAGCTAGGCAAAAACACTCAGACTGTGTGGCCTGGGGAGGATTCTGAGGGCCAGGCAGAAAAGCCTGGAGGGCCACATGTGGCTCCTGAGACCAAGGTTCCCCATTCTTGCTCTCTGCTATACGACCAAAAGGTTGAGCAAGGCTGAATGTGGCGATGCAAAGCTTTGGGTCTGGTAGGCTCAGTCCTTTAGCCTTATCCAGACCCATTGCCTGCCCTCCAGCCCTGCCCTTCCCCTTCATAGGGGTCCTCACTGACTGCATATATGCCATACATTTAAAGAACAATACCCGAGCAAATGATAATCAGCTAATGGTTCCTGAGCAGTCTGATGCACAGAAATGCGGGGTCTGTTCCTATGCACATCTGCCTGGGATCAGGCCCCTGCTAAATTCAGTGGGACTTCCTTACACACATACATAGATGGACAAAAACATTTTCCCACCATGGAGGTGATGGAGTGATGGGGAAAGCACAATCAATGGCAAGCATCACATGTTCATTGATGCCAGGAAAGGCCAAAGCTCATCTTGGAGGGCATCTGCCTTGCCTGCAGAAGGCCCCACTTCAAATCCCCAACATCTCCAGGTAGGGCTGGGAGCAGCCCCTGGAAAACTGCTGCCAGTCAATGTAGATAACACTGAGCAAGATGGATAGGCAGTTTGACTAAGTAAAAGGTGTTTCCTATGTCCTGAGTTGCTTCAGATGTCTTTTTACACAAGCTTTCACTGACCAACAATATTGTACCCTGTTATTTATGATCCTGTTTTATTGAGGTGGGGTGGAGGGTGCACGGCTTAGATTTCAAAATATTAAGCTGTTGAAACATGTTTTTAAATTAATAATGCAGAAAAGCGCCATTTGCAGAATGCACACCAGTCAGGCAGCTGCGAATGCACAGGCGCTCTGTCAGAGAGAGAAAGTTGACAATTCTAAAATTAGCTTCTTATATGTTTTAATGAGCAAGGAAACCTGCCGTGTCTCAGCTTCTTCTTAGAATATGCCCATTGCGTTTTCGCACCCTCATTTTTACTTCAGCTTGTTGAGTCATTTCTGTACTTGTTCCCAGCATTTTAACCATGCAAAGTCAAGAAAAGCAAAATCTTTTGTCTTTCTTTTTGAAAATCTGCTTTGTAAGCAGTAGCTCTGCCACACACAAGGGTTTATTTTCTGCAGCCAGTGAGAAATAGGCAAAGCAGAATCTTCTGGGCAGCTGAGGGCAATGGAGGTGGCCAAACTGAATGTCACCTGAAGGAGGGGTTAACAAAGACAAGGAAGGAAAAAGAAACTTTCCTAGTTCCAGGAGAGAACAACAAAGGCCATGTAAGAATTTAAGGAGGGGGGTCATGTGATAAGAGCTTTGGGATGCTGCGTAGAAATGAAGGACCCGAGATGAGATGATGGACAATCACAGAGGAGAAGTTGGAAGCTGTGGCAAAGTGAAAGATGATGCCCAATGTGTGAATCAAACTTTTCAGCAAGGGGGCAGAGAGGAAGCGGTTGTATTTCAGAAGGGAGGAGATACATGAAAGTATCTAGAACAGCCTTCACTCAAATGTTTCCAAATGTTTTCAACTACAGCTTCCATCAGCCAGGACAGCCATGGCTGGTTGCTGAAGGCTGGTCTAGATACACAATAGCTCATTTTTGCATATCTGCTGATGAAAAAACAATTACCTATTTGGAATGTATTCAGGGTGAGAGGGCAAGAAATGCAACAATGGGCTTGCCACAGAGATGCAATGCTGGCTGGCTGCTCCTGGGTTTTTACAACTGGAGAAGCATGTATTGTATCGCACAGATGCTGCCATTCTTTTAATATTATCTCCTGCCTCTTCAAATTGCTCTAGATTCAACAAGAAAGCCTCCTAGCCAAGAGAACAGGTATGTAAGGAACCCTTGAAATGAAAACTCAAATAGAGAGTAATCAGGCCACAGAGCAAAAAAAAAAAAAGGGGGGGGGCTGGCGGAATCTGAGGCACCAGGGCTGGGGTGGAGATGACACTTTTAAAACTCCAGCACCAAAAAAGAGGTGATGTAATTTGGGGGCAAATCATACTCTCCCTCCCCCCCCAGCAGCAAGTTGAAGAAGGAGGGTTGGGTATAAGTTGCTCAGGTTTGGGTGGGCTATGTACTTAGTCACATCTGCAGACCCTACATTTAAATCACACAGCGTCCCCCAAAGAATCCTGGGAGATGTATTTTGTTAAGACTCAGGGTTGTAGCTTTGTCAGGAGTATGTGGCAGTACCCAAGATTCTTCAGGCGGAGCTGTAGCTACAGGAAAACAAAATCTAGTTTTGTCCCTGCTTTGGGGGAAGCTATGACTGTTACTATGGTATAAATGCACTTTAAAGGCAGGGTATGTGAATGTGATCTGTTCTGCACATTCTGGGTGGAGACTGAGTCATCGTACCTAAGCTGGTCTTCTGAAAACTTGGCCACTTTTTCTTGTTTGTGCAAACCTTGCTGGACTGTAGCTCAGTGGTAGAGCTGCTGCGTCACACGCAGAAACTCCCATGTTCAATCCCCAGCATCTCCAGGTGGGGTGGGGAACTTCCCCCTCCAAAAAACCTCTAGAGAGCCAACTGCTATCCAGTGTTGACAGTACTAAGCTAGAGGAACTAATTGTCTGGGTGAGGAAAAGAGAGCTTCCTATGCTTACCAAAATGGGCTACTTCTCTGACACCAATGTTGCACACACTCCACTCCTCTGCAGGAGACTGGTGGTGTTCATAGAATCACAGAGTTGGAAGGGACCCTGAGGATCATCTTGTGCAACCCCCCTGCAATGCAGGGAAATGCAGCTGCCCCCTTTGGGGATCGAACCTGCAACCTTGGCGTTATCAGTACCATGCCCTAACCAACTGAGTGTTGTAGCATTTGTTTATTGAGCTAATGTGAGGGACTCAATTTAATACTGGAAACATCAGAAACTGACAGAAAGCAGACTGATCGGTTTGTCCACCCCTAGGTTGTACCTTCAATCCCATAATTCAAGGAGGGGGTCATAGCTCAGCATTAGAGCTTTGCATGCAGAATGTTCAAGGGCATCTCTAAGTAGGGCTGGAGGGGAACCAGTCTGAAATCTTGGGAGAGCAACTGCCTGTCAGATAGTGCTCAGCTGGATAGACCAATGGCCTGACTCAGTATAGGGCAGGGCTCAGCAACCTTTTTCAGCCATGGGCCAGTCCACCATCCCTCAGACCATGTGGTGGGCCGGACTATATTTTGGACAGAGAAAAATGAATGAATTCCTATGGCCCACAAATAACCCAGAGATGCATTTTAAACAAAAGCACACATTCTGCTCATGTAAAAGCATGCTGATTCCCGGACCATCCACGGGCCGGATTGACAAGGCGATTGGGCTGCATCCAGCCCCCGGGCCTTAGGTTGTCTGCCCTTGGTATAGGGCATCTTCCTGCATGCATGATGGCCCTGAAATGAGATGAACATGGGCAAAGTCATATGGAGGCTGTTTCTCTTCCAGGTGACAAAAGGCAAGCTGCGAGCATCCACCTGGCTGGCTGGAAGAGCAACAAGAGAGGTGAGGAGTGAGAGTTTGTGATAGTCTATCACTCATACCCACGTGGAGGAGAGTGTGTGGTTTTTGAGGGACGGAAAGAGCAAAGTGATCAACACTTTCCTCTCCTTTTCTTCCTGTTCATGTGATAAATTGAATATGCATTCAGCATTGAATACAGAGGAAAATACTTCATGAGGAATTTGGGTCAGCTTCTACCCACTGAACTCTTGAAATTAGCCCCATTTAGTAATTCAGTGAGAATTCGTGGGCATCCAATGAAGCTGGATGTTGGGAGATACAGAACAGAAAATAGAAAAGTCCTCCTTCACACAATGCACAGTTAAACTATGGAACTTACTCCTGCAGGAGGCAGTGACAAATTCTTGGAGGAGAGGGTTATCAACGGCTACTAACCAGGATAGCTCTGCTCTGCCTCTGTGGTCAGAGGCAGTGATGCTTCTGAATCCCAGTTCCTGGAAACCACAGAATGGGAGAGCGCTCTTGTGCTTGGGTCACTGGGTTTCCCATTTCCCAGAGGTGTTTGGGTGGCCACGGTGGGGAAAAGATTCTGGACTAGATGGGCCATGGGCTCTTCCTATGTCCTTATGACAAGATTTGCCCATCCCTAGAGACAACACATCTCTGTCTGGGAATAGTGGACATTATTGTGATACTGAGTGGGATGTCTTCACTTTAGCAGCCCATATGCTAAAACTGAAACAATACGGAGAAGATTAGCATGAGGCTAAGCGAGAAGTGAGCTATAGAGCTGAAATGCTAAGCATGAACTTGCCCAGCAGTGCTGATAGAAATGCTCCTTGAATAAATATAGCCTATCTTTTCTTCCCCACAGTTTTGCAGTGGAAAAGGCCACCCTATTCTCCAATGGATAATGACACATTTTCATACCAAGATGGGAAAATCAAAGTTGGCAAAAGAGGACGGTACTATATTTATTCCCAGGTTGCCTTTTGCACCAAGCCAGAGACGCATGCATCCTTCAGCCTCTACGTATATCTGAACCTTCCGTCAGAGGCAGATCAGCTGCTGTTGAAAGGAGTGGGGACTCACGGCACATCAGACGATCTGTGCAGCCTGCAGTCAATTCATGTAGGGAGAGTTGTTGAGCTCCAGGAAGGTCATGTCATCTTTGTCAATGTGACGGACTTATCTAGAGTGAATTATGACCATGGATATACATACTTCGGCATGTCTGAACTATCTTAGGAGAGGCTGAGAAGATGGAGCTTTGTTGAACAAAGCTGGTCCCCCAAATCCTATTTATAATAACCCACTTCATATTTTGTTTTATTTTTCCTTCCACTCTGTATATTTTATTTTATTTATTAATGAGCGTGGCTCCTCAGAACCAAAATGTAATACTGGAAAGCCAGGCTCCAACAGATGCAGCACAGGTGTCAGAAGTTGCACTGGGCTTGTTGATACGCTCCATCCTAAGCACTTGTGTGCTGGCACAACAAGTCTTGGGATCGCCTTTCACATTGCTTCCACTTCCAGAGCTACTAGCCAAATAGTTAGAAAAATCAAAGTGCAACTCATACTTTTCAGACATGACATGGGGGAAAGCCCATAGCTGAGTGGTGCATGCTTTGCATGCAAAAGGTCCTAAATTCCATTCCTGGCATCTCAGAATGGGGCGAGGGGAAACCTCTACTTGAAAGCCTGGAGAGCCACGGCAAGTCAGAACAGGCAATACTGATCAAGCTGTAGCTTTTGAGCTCTTATTTTAGAAGCTACCACTGCAAAGGCAGCAATTTTCCAACTCACCTTTAGCGTCACAGTCTTGAAGTACATATGATGCAGAGTTGTGTAACATTATTTTCCAAGACAGGAAAGAGCATGTTATGTGCAAGAGATCTGACTGAATAAGAGAGAACTCCAGAAGCAGAAGGAGCTGCAGATGACAATGTTCATGCAGCCCTTCCTGATCTTTATGGATGCCCCCGAGTCCAGCTATCCCACTATATGCATCTCACTATCCCAAGTCGCAACTGGCATGCGGAAAGCACAGTATATGCTGGCTTGTGGGCCTTGTAGGGAGAGCTCAGGCAGATCTTCCACAGCAATCCCACATCCCAAATGTATGAGTGTACTTAATGATCAGTTTTTTATAATGACCTTCCCATACTTTTTGTGAACATTGTTTGAAACCTTGCTTAATTTAGTGCAGTTCCTCCTTTGCAAGTTAAGTTGGAAAGAGAAAACAGTCTCTAAAAGAACTAAAAGTGTTTTGAGAAAGGTTCACTTCCCACAAGATATTCAGATGCATCTTTTGCCCCCATTCTCACCTCTGGTCAAAGAGGTTTGGCAAGTTTTCAAAAGCATAAAACCCTACAAAACCTATTTAGCCTAGGGCATATGTGCAATGAGTTTACGGACCATGAGTGCCAATTCCTCTTTCAAATTGCCTTCAATTCTTGAGGTGGGAAACCCCATAAAGTTTAAAACTGATGCATCCTTCCTGTGCCTTATTGGCTTATTGTTTTTTTTTATTGAAGTGGATATTTTAAGAGGTTTACAGGTGAGGTCCAGGCACTGCTGCTGCTGGGAATCCAGACTCTCTCTGGCAAGGCAGGAGTGGCAATGGAGACACATTCCTGTGCTCCTCCTTCCCTTTAGCACCTTCCCCCATTGTTAAACAGTTTCACTTGCATCCCGGGGCAGAGGTGTGTGTGTGTGTGTGTGTGTGTGTGTGTGTGTGTTTTAGACCAGCTCCTGAATCACTCCTGCTTTGGGGGTGGGGGAGGCCAGCACAGCTTCGCTGTTGGACTGGGTCCTTCATTAGGCTTCTGGTACCAGTTGTTTCAGGGTGTCTGCAGAAGGAGCAGGAGGTCCAGTATTGCAGGAGTGGAGACCCACAGGCCATGGGGTCAGATGTGGCCCTCCAGGCCTCTCTGCCTGGCCCTTGGGGGGCTTCACACAGGCCCCATCTCCTCCCCAGGCCCCACTGCTCACTGACGCTGCTTCACTCTCTCCTTGAGTTTTCATTTGCCTGGCTGGAGTGTCTTGCCTTGAACTGTAATAACACCTTCTCCTTGGCTGGATGGAGAGATGCACATGCAGAAAAACATTGCTGGGCTGTATCCAAAGCACAGAGAGTTACCTACTGCTGGGATGTGGCTCCTAGAGGGTTGCCCAATAGGGAGTGTAGTCTCCAGGCTGAAGTAAGGTTCTCCACCCTTTCCGTATTGGATCTCCTCTGATTTTGGAACTTTTTTATCTCTCAGCACACCCACAAGACATATGTAAAGTGGCTTAATGAGCAGTCGCTTCTTCCCAGGGAACTCTGGGAGCTGTCATTCTCTGAGGGTGACACACAAGGTCTCCTAACAATTCTCAGCATCCTCAAGAAACTAGTCCCTAGGATTCTTTGGGGAAAATCCCAAGAGTTAACGTGATATGAAAATGCTTTAAATATACAGTGCAGACAAATCCTCTGTCTTTACAAAGAGAGACCTGATGGTGCATCCTATAGCTTCCGAGACGCCATACGATCACACTCTAAACAAGTCAGACTTTATTTTGCTATCTTATGTAATCTGCCTTAAAAGCAGTGATGATAAAGAGATGTGTAATTTAGTAATTTTGTGTTGGAGGTGACCTATGGAAAATGATATTCTGTGCTACTCTCTCCTGAGATCTTGTCGTGCTTCTTAAAAGAACCTGAAGTTTGTCTAAATAAAACATGTTGTTCTACTGCTGTGGCTTCTTTGTGTGCAGTGCAGTCCAATGTGCAGCTGCTAAGAAGGAAGAACCAGGAAGTTCATTGGGACTTAAAGATAAAGGTACCCCTGACCGTTAGGTCCAGTTGCAGATGACTCTGGGGTTGCGGAGCTCATCTCGCTTTACTGGCTAAGGGAGCCAGCGTTTGTTTGCAGACAGCCTCCGGGTCATGTGGCCAGCATGACTAAGCCACTTCTGGCGAACCAGAGCAGCGCACGGAAATGCTATTTACCTTCCCGCCAGAGCAGTACCTATTTATCTACTTGCACTTTGACGTGGTTTCGAACTACTAAGTTGGCAGGAGCAGGGACCGAACAATGGGAGCTCACCCCGTCGTGGGGATTTGAACCACCGACCTTCTGATTGGCAAGCCCTAGGCTCTGTGGTTTAGACCACAGCGCCACCTGCATCCCTTCTTTTGCAAACGGGTATAGAATTGCAGCCTCTATCCACCTGCTTTTTAAAAAATAGTTCTTTCCCCCTTTTCAGCTCAGAATCATTGTGGATGTTTTGCAATGAGTACTAGGGTTTTTTATTTAAACAATTTTTAACAAGCAAACAAATTAAAAAGAGATTGGAAGATAAGTCGTAAGGAAAAGCACACACACACACACACACGCACACAAAATTATTTTTCTTTAAAACCCTTTTTTATTTTTGTTGAAAACCACAATTTAAAAAATTGCTCAAAATAAAAGCAGGTTAGAAAAAGTTGAACACGCACCAGTCATCGTGACAGAAAATAAGAACATGTATGACAGGAAGGAAACATGAGAGGCAAAGAGTTAATGTGTGGGATGCAACAGGAACCTATTTACAAAGAGCTGTAAACAAAGAATATATATATTTTTGAGAACACTGAAGTCAGATTCACACATGGCTTCTGCTCCTTTATGATAGCTGCATATTCTTCTTTGTTTTTACAGCACAATCCGGTGGGTGTTTTATTCAGAGTAAGTCCCTTTCAGTTCAATGGGACTTCTGTTTGAGAAAGGGTGTTTAGGATTGCAGGCTTAATTTTCCTTAAACACACACACACTCTCTCTCTTATTCACATCAGGTTCACACAGTGCAAGCAAATGCTGAATTTGAATAGCAATACCAGAATTTCCCAAACTTTTGACACCTGGGGTGGTGGTTGGGTGGGTCACAGTGCTTTTTAACTGGATCTATGGGAGGGGCTGCAGCCCAGCTTTATCATGCAGGGGTTCCCAGATTCATCCCCTGGCACTCTCCAAGTTTCCTTTCTTAAGCAGAGCCTAGGTAAGCAGGGCTGGCAAAGTCTCAACTAGGCCCTTGGAAAACCACTATCAGCTGGTACCTTTCCATACCTGCCCCTGTTCCAGATGTTCTGGACAAGCTTGTTGAGACTGATAACCGTTGTTGCCCAAGATATCTGGAGGGTTCTACCATTGGGGAAGGCTGGCATGGCCCGTATCAGGACCTGCTAAGCAGACTTCAGTTATATAATGCAGCTTTCCTACATTCAAATCTGTAGGCACTCTCTATAACTCAGAAAAAAAAATAAAGAAACCACATATTAGTCCTCAAAACAAGAGGGCAGGCAATCTCCTTGAGACTAAGGGTGTTGCCTGCTTTTGCATTGCCACAAACAAAGGCAAAAAAGACACGTGCCTGCATAATCTAAAGTATATGCATAGATGCAAATCTAGAAAGAATTACCCTAAGAGAAATACAACACATACTGCCCCAATGGATGAGATGATGAGCAGGGGAATATTGTGCCTGCTCAGTTTGCTGTCTTGGACCAGGCAGCCATTCAAGCAGAGGATGCCTGCAGGCAGAGAAGTGTGCCCTGTACAAGTAGGGCACACAGTCACCTAGTGTGCACCTCAACCTAAAAGATATCCAAATTCCAACGTTTCATGATGGAAAACAAGCAAGTCTGAAGGCTTCCCCTAGCTGGTCTCCTTTCTTATGGCCAGAGCCGGCCCAAAGGTGAGGGTGAAGCACCCGCCTCAGGCAGTGGAAATGAAAACAGGCAGTGGAACACCCTCCCACTTGCCGAATTTCGGCAAGAGGAGAAGTAATGTGGCATATTGCATTGCTGCTTGTCTTGCTGCCCCTGGGGCAGAGAAGGTGCACAGAAACGCCTTGGAGAATAATGAAGATATTATTTATACTCCACCCATCTGGCTAGGTTGCTCCAGCCACTCTTGCTGAATTTGGCAAGAGGGGAGCATTCTGGCAGCACTGGAAGTGGGTAGTGGGCCATGGGGGTGGGGACAGAAGGGGGCAAATTCCTGGTTTGCCTCAGGTAGCGAAATGGGATGAGGGACACCTCTCCCTGTGGTTCTTTACCTTTAAGGGGGACTTGTGCCGGACACCTGTGCTGGCAGGGGCTCATGGGAGCTGTGCTCCACCTGCAGAGTCCCATTGCTGATGTGCGCCCTGGCACAAAGTCTGGGATTTTCTAAGCAAGAATTTATCCAGCTCCTTAAAAATTCTGCTCCCAGCTGGTAGGGAAGGAACCTGCTACGTTTTCAAGTTAATGAAAGCTGAAAACACATGTTTTTGGAGCGTCAAGGACTCTGTGTCAGTTCCATCATTGCATTATGTGCCTCTTCCTCACCAGGGTTGTGTTCTGGAGCTGGGGGAGATGGTGCAGCCATGTTGGGAGCAGAAGATGGCGATGCAAAAGGCTCATTGACCAGTATCTGTAACGTCACCAAGACACTCCAGCCCCTAGATCAGTTTTGTGCTTTTAAAAATGTTTCTTTTTATAAGGTAACAAATGAGCAAACAAACACATGCACATTCATGCAATGTTCAAAAGAAAGAAGAAGAAATGGGCGGGATGGGCAGCATGGGCGGGAGAAGTTAGATGGACCAGTATGGACCTAGTTGGACCAATTTTCTGACTCAGCACAAGGCAGAGTCCTATATTCCAAATCTTTGCACAGCCAGTCTTGAGACCTTTAACGGCATGAAACTCTGTGTCCTCCTTTCCCTTCTGCTGCACCAAGATGGTGCCAGCTGCTTCAACAAAAGTGCTTTCCCTTACAAAGTTTAGGGTCACCTAGTGGCAAGGATTTCCCCTCCCAGCTAAAAGCTGACTGTGGGTGGATTAGGAAGGCCAGAGTTCAGGCATTGCGGTGACGTAGTTAACAACCATTAAAATTCCAAGTTTGGTTTCGTAGAGCTATTGGTAAAATGGAATTATGCCAGCAATTATAAAATAAAGCCAGGGGAAAGGGAGCAGGAATACTCTTTGAGGAACCTGGAAATAAATGAAATGTGCAGGTTATATTATAGGCAGACCTGGCTGGCTTGCATATTGTTAAGGTTAAATGTTTCCTTTAAGAGCACATACAAAAAGGAGATTCATTCTTCATTTGATTTAGTTTGTGTTCCCTAAGCATCTATAATCTCTTCTTATCCTAGATGGAGCTGGATGAAATTCATCCAGCTTCCATTAAACATTTCTCACATGGTTGTGAATATCTGAACTATCTCCCTTCCCACTTATGATCACAGAATATATTATCCTGTTTTTAATTTTATTTTTTTAAGTCTCAGCACACAACTTCAGCATCAGTGCTCACCCTGAAGGGGAACAGCAAATACTCTGTCAAAGGAGAAAAGGAAACATACTACAAGGGCTATCAGCTGATCAACAAAACCGACTGAATCGGACAGATTTTGCTTTGATTCCACCTACATAAATTAGCTTGCAACAAAATGCACTCTTCTGAGGAAAAGTATTATTTGTTTTTAGCTGTCAGAACTACCTTTCATCCAGTAAGTGTCTTCTCAGAAGAGGCACCCCCTTCCGACAGAAGAGGGAAGGGACTGCAGATTCAAAAGTAGAGCATTGCTTTGCATGTAGAAAGTCCCAGGCTCAATTCCCGGCACCTCCAAGTGCAACCCTAAAGAGCCACTCATTAAGTGCTGATAATCCTGAGCTAGAGGGACCAACCGCCACACTCAGTCCTCAGTGGCTTCCCCATTTATCACATCCCTTTATACAAGTCAATAAGGACTAGAATATTTTCTTTTTTAAAAGATCCAGTTAAATCCAGTTTCACAAGGAGCAGGAGGACGGGGGCATTTTTTCTCAGCCTGAGACCAAGGAGAGGCCTTGCTAGAGAGTCCAGATTAGGGATGGGGAACCTCAGGTCCGGGGGTCTTGTGTGCCCCCTCCTCAACTGGCCATCAGGACTCTCCCTAGGCTATGTCCCTTGCTGGCCCTGCTTCACTTCTTCCTTGACTGCTTTTGCCTGGCTAGATTGTGTCTCTGAACTGTGAGCAGTACATGTTTTCTCTGTGTGTATAAACAGTTGTGTCTGTCTCCTTGCCTACATTTGCCTTTGGCCAATACAAAACATGGACATGTGGCCTCTAAGTCTCCAGAGCCCTGGAGTAGCCAATATAGGGCTATAGGTCTAACCTGTTAGAAGAGAAGCTCTGCATATCCAAAGAGAGAGAGAGACTGGGGCCACACCATACATTTGAAGCAATATCTTGCCACTTTAAACAGTCAAGGCTTTCCCCAAATAACCCTGGGAAGTCTAATGTGTTGATAGTGCTCAGAGTTGCCAGCCTCCAAGTTCCCTGAGTCTCCTGGGAAGAAGGCTTGATTGCAACTCTAGGAGAGGAATAGCTCTCAGCATTCTTAGTAAACAGAAGCTTCCAGGGCGCTTTGGGGAAAGCAGTGCCAGAGAGCTTTCCATGTGTGGTATGAATGCCTCTTCTAAGCCAGCAGAGGCATTTTCTGATGCTGCTCATGCAATCTCCCTCTCTCTCAAACATGGGAGGGAAAGCCACTTCCCAGATGCCCCTTGCCGCTTGATTGTTTTCAATGCAAATGGTTTTTACAAAAACTATTTTTAAAATAATAATAATAATAATTAAAAAGTTGTGAGCTATACCCAAATAAGTTTTACTCAGAGTTGAGGTTTATCCACACTACAGGTGGCAGGTTTGATCCCCAAAGGGGACAGCTGCATATTCCTGCTTGCAAGGGGTTGGACTAGAGCAGTGTTTCCCAACCGGTGTTCCGCGGCACACTAGTGTGCCGTGAGACACCGGCTGGTGTGCCGTGGGAGGGAGGCGGGCAAGTCGGGCGGCGAGAGGCGGCGGCGGCGAGGATCCGCGTCGAGCCGGGGGCGGCTCCGCGGTGCTGGTGCCGAGCGGCGGGGCAGCGCGCGCAAAAGGGAGGAGCGCGAGACAGCGGAGGAGGAGGAGGCCGGCATGTCCGGGCAGCAGCAGCAACAGCAGCAGCAGCAACTCCCGGCGACGGCTCCTCCTCCGCCCGCTATCGCCGCCACCACCACAACAGCCGCCGCCGCCTCAGCTGCCGCCGTCCCTCAGTCCCTCGCTCTGCTGCCTCCTCCCACCCCGGCAAGGGGAAGGGAAAAAACTTTCACTTTTGTGCGTCCCTCCCGGCGTGACGCTGCGCGCTGACGTCACGGGGCGGGGCTTTAATGGTGGTGTGCCGCGAGATTTTTTCCCGGTAAACAGGTGTGCCGTTGCCCAAAAACGTTTGGGAAACACTGGACTAGAGGATCCCTCAGGCTCCCTTCCAACTCTACAAGTCCACGATTCCATGAATCCTGGGAACTATAGCTTGTTAAGGGTGCTGGGAATATTAGCTCTCTCTGTGTGTGAAACTCCAGTTCCCAGGATTCTCGGGGGAATGTATGGTGCTTTAAATGTATAATGTGAATCTGATCCAATTTAAATCCATCGGCTTAAGTTAGGGTGGTAATCAGTGCTAGTCCTGCACAGAGTAAACTCACTGAAATTAAACGAACCTAGGTTCGTTAATATCAATAGCTCTATTCAGAGTATAACTTGGTGAATACAATCCAAGGCCACCCTCATCATTTTTAAAGGGTTGCATCTAATGCTAGTACTACATAGAGTAGACCCACTGAAGTTAATGGACAGTTATAACTTAGGTCTGCTAATTTCAGTGTGTCGACTCTGGGTATTACTCATGCTGGGTACAGCCCCTCGGATTGATTGGGGCCACTGTTTTAACTCGACTGAGATGTTTTAAAGTTGATTCATCTAGCCAATATGTTGAAGCCCTAGTTAAAACCCAAAGGGCACACACATTCACACACATGCATGTGAAGCTCACACACTCCACAGTGGTGAGCAAAGCTTGCTGCTGTGCTCTTAAGCCCTCGCTGCTCAAAAGAAGCACTACTGAGGGATCTCTGCAAACTCCCAGAGACTCCAGATCAGAGGCACCCAGGCAAATGTAGTCCAACGCACTGTGGTGCCCATTGCATATTCATATCCATAGAAAGGCCATTTCAGAAACCACTGTGTTGTTGTGCTCTGTGCCTCAAGGGTGCAGGTAACAAACAGTTGTCATTTAATGTGACGGGGAAACCTAACTCGGTTTTCCTGATTATCTAAAGAAGTGCAAATCACCTTTAACTTTCTTTCCTGATTGTGATTCAAGGAACCATTTCCCCCTTTTTTCTCTGCCCACCAAACCAATAAATTAAGTAACAGGCATTTAAAAAGAAAAAGAAAAAAAGTGGGGGAAAGCGTTTCCTCTACAGCTTCCACTCAGCGGATCTTCACTCCGAATGGCATTTGGTCAGTTGCAAAGTCCACGTTCTTAGAAAAAGGTGCAATGAGGTACCTAGAGTTACAAAGGTGGGTCACAGAGACTCAGGGGCCGAAGCATGGCCTGGGTTGATTCTTGTTTTTTTAAAGAAAGAATTGCTCGCTGGCTGTTGCTGGCTTCTTTGAATTGGGCGGGGGGGGGGGGGAATAAAGAAATCAGCAGAGCCTTTTCCTTTCTTGTTTGTAACAGAACAAAACTAGAGCTGTCTGCCAGTTGCACGGATTCCTTCGGAGAGTGCTGGACTCTCCCTCCTTGGAGGTTTTTAGGCAGAGGTCGAGTGGCCTTCTGTCAGGGATTCTCTAGCTGAGATTCCTGCATTGCAGAGAGTTGGACTGGATGACCCTCAGGAGGGGTCCCTTGCAATGCTAAAAGTCTATGATGCTGTGAAAAACCCCCGAAACAAAAGCAGAACACAAACTCCAGTATGACGAGAAGGGGCACCAAACCCCTCAGTTCCAGGGAATACCTGATGTTGTGAGCTAACCACCCCGTGTGAGCAGGGTTAAGAAATCAGGCGAGGACTGAGGACCTCCGCCCGGCGTCTTCCCTGACACACTCATCTGTTTGCTTCAGTAGCCTCCGAACCAACTTCTCTAGATCTTTCCTGCACTTCAGCTCTTCCTCCAAACACTGCTTCATCTTCTTATTCTCCTGTAGGCAGAGGAAGCAGGGTGTTAATATTCCACATAAGAAGCTTCTCACTTTCTCTCCACTCCCCAAAACCAACCCATCTGCAATGATATCTTAGTCAGCGGCAGAGAAATCTTGACTGCTGAGCCTAAGTAGGCTCACCAGGCAGGTCACCACAGGGGTGGTTAGCCAAGTCAGGCACATCTGAGCCCCAAAAGGGGTGTTTTCAGCAACGTCCATCAGCTGGTTGGCAGAACCTGCAAAGCCCATGGCCTGCAAAGAACCGTACACAGTACTTTGTGAGCACAATAGCCAGGTGACTGTCAGGACTTCAAAGCTCCACAGGAGCCAAAACAGGTCCTCTGATGTCATTCTATTGTCAGATAAGAACATGAGAACATAAGAAGAGCCCTATTGGGTGAAGCCAATGGTCCGCCTAGTCCAGCATCCTGTTCTCACAGTGGATGACCAGATGCCTGTGGGAAGCCTGCAGGCTGGATTCAAGCCCAAGAGCCACTCTCTCCTCCTGTGGTTCCCAGCAGCTGGTATTCAGGAGCATTACTGCCTCTGACTGTGGAGGAAGAGCATAATCATCATGGCTAGTAGCCACTGAAAGCCTGTTCCTCCACTGATTTGTCTAATTCTCTTTCAAACTGATCAAAGTTACCAGCCATCCCTGCCTCCTGTGGGAGAGAGTTCCACAGTCTATCGACTGGTGAAAAGCCAGCCTTCATGCCAAATTTGGCCTGTGGAAGGGTGGAGGAGACCCTGGTCCACTGGACAGATCCAGTATGGTACTCAACTAAGTTTTTACTTAGTTTACACTTAAACTTATAGACCTAACCTGGTCATGCTCATTCATTACTATGGGTCTATGTTGAGTAAAACCTTGCTGAATACCACCCTGTTTGCCACCTGCTAGGCTAAGTCCTCTGCAACACTGATAGAAATTACAGCCTATACTTTGATCCCTGATTTATACATTTATTCATTAGTGTATGTTCAGGGGGCACAGATTTTTTTTGGGGGGGGGGGCAGCCAAGATGGTGCCTTCCAAATGTAGCTGAGCAACAAGCCCCATCAGCCCTGGTCAGCAGATTCAGTGGTCAGGGATGGGATGGTGTTACTTGAAGTATTTTTGTATTGCTTTTCTACCAGAAAAGGTCACAAAGCAGTCTAGGAGGAAATCAAATTCAATTAGATATGACAATTAAATAAAAGAGATGAAAAAATCAACATCAATGAAGTAGGGTTCCATTCACTCAGAACATTTCCACTCACTCAGTACCCACACAAATCCCCCACCCACAAACATATGCATATCTCAGTCAACCTACCCCCCCACCATATTTACACATCCACACCCACCCACCCACTCATTGCATTTGGAAAACTGTACGGTTCTGGTTGCCTCACTTCAAAAAAGGTATTGCAAAGCAGGAGAAGGTTCAGAAAAGGGAAGCGAAAATAATCTAAGGGTGCAGCGCCTTTGACAAAACGAGAAATGAAAGGCTGCAACGTTTAGGACTTTTTGGTTCAGAGAAAAGGCAAGTAAAAGGCGATAAGTTACAAGTGCATAAAATAATGCATGGCTTTGACAGAGTAGACAGAAGAGGGAGGGAGGTTTGCTTCCCCTTTCCTAACTCTGGAACTCATGAGTATCCAATGAAGCTGAACATTAGAAGATTTGGGGCAGGTAAAAATGAAGCCCTTCTTCACACAGCACATGGCTAAGTTGTGGAGCTCCCTTCTCTGGAGGAAGTGAGGGCTACCAACTTGGATGGGCTTGCGAAGAGGAATGGGCTGATTCGTGGATGAGAAAGGTATTTGTGGGTTACTGGCCATGGCTACATTCTGCCTCTGTGATCAGAAGCAGTGATACTACTGAATACCCACTGGGGTCCTGCTTTCAGGTTTCCCACAGCATCTGGCTGGCCACTGTGAGAACAAGATGCTGGATCCACCATGTGTCTGACCCAGCAGGCTCCTCACTCTGTCATTCTCAACAATTACAGGTCCCATCAACCCTCAGTGCACAAATTCAGAAGGTACACATCACAACACTGGCAGTCTAATGATATGACGCTAAAACCATATTTAATTTAAGGTTTCACTAACCTCAATAGAGGCCTCTCAGTCCACGAACATCTAGGCTATGCCATGTTGTCTATCCCTAGCTCTTCCCTCTTCAACCTTCAGAACAACCCTGCGAGGTGGGTTAAGCTGAGATGACGACTGTCCCAGTGTCACCCAATGAGTGTTGTGGCTGAATGGAAGTTTCCTAATCCTGACATAATGCTCTCACCACTATGCTACGCAGGACCTTGCAAACACATCTTGCAATATTGTGCATGTATGTGAGGGTGTGCATAAGAATTTTTCCAGGGGAGGGGGAACTAAAACACTGAAAGGGGGGAGCAGGCTAATTTCTCACAACCTCTCCACCTTTGAAAAGAACAACACCTGTACATTTTACTTCTTATCTTAGGTTCTACTAATGTTTGAAACTTCCTCTGTTTTTTATGTGAAAGATGGAGTTAGGGTTCATTCTAGGTGGGGCAACTGTCTCTCCCCCCCCCCCGGTGGATGCCCATTATGTACATGTCATCCTGGAATAGAGTGATGCTTTTGATTACCTGTCTAAGTTCCTTGACCTCATCCTTCAGTGCATAGACGGCGTCCACCAGACTCCTAGGAAAAACAACCCAACAGTCAGCAGCAAAATGCTAAGAAGCAACCAAAGAGAACTCATAGACAAACACACTCCCTGCAGTTTCAAAAGGCCCTATAGATTATTTAATTAGTGTAAAGGCCTAGGAGAAGAGGAATGTCTTTGCCTGGTGCCTAAAGATACGTAGCAACAGTGCCTGCCCACCAGGTAGGTAGTGGCAAGGCACACCCAGACTCTCATATCTTCTGGGAGGGATTCAGCTGGGCTCTGGGAAATTTAGGTTTGTGCAATTAAAGTGACTTAAAGCACTTCTTTGCCAGGGTTTCCCAAACTTGGAACTCCAGCTGTTCTTGGACTACAACTCCCACCATCCGTAGCTAGAAGGACTAGTGGTCAGGGATGATAGGAACTGTAATCCAACAACAGCTGGAGACCCATGTTTGGGGAACCCTGCTAGAGCAACAGATCCTCTGGGGGGGGGGAGGACTGTTTGTGGTTTAAAAAAGAGACAGAAATGTGCTGAAAACACAGTTTGCCTGTCCCCATCTGTTTTTCTTTCAGCTTTGGATTGGGCAGCCCAAGGTTTTGAGTAGATGACCCTCTGGGTTCCTTCTAACCCTACAGTTCTATGATTCTATAGGTCATATGCAGAAGCAGTGAACCTCAACAGGAATGGGATGGATGCCCCTACAGCATGTTCCCTTTGCAAAGTTCAGGCCTTCTGCAGAACAGCTTTGCAGGGTTCTGTTTTGGTTTTTTTGTTTCATTTTGTTTCTTTGTTGGCAAACAAGCCTGTAAGGAAAGGATTCCCACAAGTGAAGAAACTGGCCAAAGCTTAAGGGATAAGCAACAGAAACAAAATAGCATTTAAAAAGTGGCAAAAACTCACAAATCTCCCTCATTTTGAAGGGGGGAAAGAAAATTCCACATATTTGTTTTGTCTTTTATAGGCAATGCTTGGTCCTATTGCCTGCTTAGGCATAAGACGAATATGCAGGGAAGTGCAGTGTTGTGGAGTTACATAATAATAATAATAATAATAATAATAATAATAATAATAATAATAATAATTTATTTATACCCCGCCCATCTGGCTGGGCCTCCCCAGCCACTCTGGGTGGCTTCCATAGAAACCAAAAATACAGTAAAATATCACACGCTAAAAACTTCCCTGAACAGGGCTGCCTTAAGATGTCTTCTGAATGTCAGGTAGTTGTTTATCGCTTTGACATCTGCTGGAAGGGTGTTCCACAGGGCGGGTGCCACTACCGAGAAGGCCCTCTGCCTGGTTCCCTGTAGCTTTGCTTCTCGCAATGAGGGAACCGCCAGAAGGCCCTCGGCTCTGGACCTCAGCGTCCGGGCAGAATGATGGGGGTGGAGACGCTCCTTCAGGTATTACTGGACCGAGGCCGTTTAGGGCTTTAAAGGTCAGCACCAACACTTTGAATTGTGCTCGGAAATGTACTGGGAGCCAATGTAGGTCTTTCAAGACTGGTGTTATATGGTCTCGGCGGCCGCCCCCAGTCACCAGTCTAGCTGCCGCATTCTGGATTAGTTGTAGTTTCCGAGTCACCTTCAAAGGTAGCCCCACGTAGAGCGCATTGCAGTAGTCCAAGCGGGAGATAACCAGAGCATGCACCACTCTGGCGAGACAGTCCGCAGGCAGATAGGGTCTCAGCCTACGTACCAGATGGAGCTGGTAAACAGCTGCCTTGGACACAGATTTGACCTGTGCCTCCATGGACAGCTGTGAGTCCAAAATGACTCCCAGGCTGCGCACCTGGTCCTGGTACATAGCAAAATGCCCGAGTTGTATTACATTGCAAAGCTTTGTGCTGTGTGGTTTCATGGTGACGTTACGCAGTACAAAGGTTTGCAACATTCCAATCAAGGGGCAGGATGTGGACACTGGCAACATTAAATGCTGCTTCATTGAATGCCTTCTTCATTGAATTGTTTACCTAAACACGGATACCGAATGCAGGGCAGGAGCAAGATATTTTGCCCCCCAGAACAGAACTCTTGCCACCCTGCAGTCGACCTCACACACTGACCTCCTCTTGCTCCTTTTGTTATTGGGTGGGTGGGGATAGGACACCCACAATTAAATTTCTTAGGCTCACTTTTTCTGTGGCCCACCCCAATCTCACTCACTTCTCCTCTGTGATAGTCTGCCCGTTGCTTCTTGTTTCCTCAAAGATGATTTTCTCTTCTTCCGGAAGCAGGACCTGGGGGACGGAATCCTTACGGGAACCTGGTGGCAAGAGAGGACAAATCAGGGGACAGCTCTGTTTTGGCGCACACAACAAATAAACAAGAACGTTAACAGGAGAAGAGCCTTTCCCTGCTCTTTTCCCCACTGGTGCATCATCATTGTCAAGATTGAAAAAAACAGCAAGAAAAAGACTTCCTGTCTGGCCGCCATGGCAAACGGCTGTCCCCAGACCAGGGGAGCCTTTCTGTGCAGCTAATGAAGATAATATGGGAGTAATTATCCTCCCCAAAAACCCCCAGGGCCGGGCGGGGGGGTGCTCTACCCGCAGATCATCCGATACCTGCCGTCCGTCCTGAAGGAATGTGGGTGGCAGGGGGCGCTGGGTGCATTGCACCGCGCCTTTCGGGAGCTCTCCAAAACTTGCGCCATGAGCGGTGGACACCTGTTTTTTTAAAATAAAATTCAAACTTAATTAACAGGCATGCTCTGAACTAGGGCGGATAAAGTACTCTGCTAATTGATTCAGCCGCTGGGTGCCAAGGATTCGACCTGGAGAAGGACTTTCGTCGTAATTGGATCGGTATGTTGGGGGAGGTGAGCCTCCATTATTCTCTCTTGATATACTTTGCATTTGCTGTTTTATTCGGCAAATCTCGCCCGAAAGGCTGACTGTTTGAAATATGAAAGCAGGATTGAAAGAGTATCTTGCTATTGTTATTGTTAATGGTTCAACTACAAAATTGAGTGTGTGAAATTTTGACTATGATTCTGGCCACAACTCTTAATGGAATGATAAAAAGGATTCATGGTGGGAGCTATGGTGTTTTCCTGAGGCATCAGCTTGTTAGCAGCTGGAACGAGATCACAGAAGGGAATTTTGTATATTAGCCCAGCGCTAACAGCGGAAGGCTAGATCTCCCTTTGTCTTGGATGTGATGCACTGAGATTTGCCTTTGTGTGCAGAAAGTGAAACTGGCGTCGATGAGGACTTTGGACTACAACAGGAACATAAAGAAGAAGAAAATTAAAAATATTTCACACAGAACTACAAAGGACTAACCCACTTGCTAAACTAATTCAGAGGCTGTTAAAAATAAATGAAGGATCAACATCGGAAATGTTTTATTAGAATTATTTGGGCTAATTAAGGAATGCAGTAAAATATTAGATCATCACTCCCTGAACTTCAGAGCATATGAAGTCACCCAAAGATATATAATTCGGCATTGAATATTTTTTGATTGTATTATAATTTGGAATGTTTTAATGTGGTTTTTATTGGATTGTTAAAATGGAAAACTTAATAAAAAATATTTTAAGGAAGGAAGGAAGGGAGGGAGGGAGGGAGGGAGGTATTCCATAAATGGGGTGTCACCACCAAGAAGGCTCTTTCCTTTTTAGCTACCCACTTCACCTCACTTGATGGCAGGACATGGAGCAGGTACTGAATATCAGGGGCTGGGAATCACAAATAACAAGAGTGTTGTTGCTATTGTGGGCCGACACCATAGGTGGACTTCACCATAGGTATCTGGTTGGCCACTGTGAAAACAGGATGCTGGGCAAGATGGGACGTTGGCCTGATCCAGCCACCAGCTCTTCTATGCTAAGACACTATTTCAGGTAACCTGGTTCCAAGTCTTTCTGGCTTCGTTGGTTAAAACCATCACTTTATAATAGACCAGGAAATGGGCATGTGTTTTCTGATAGCTTAACAGCTGACAAAAGTTGTACAAAGCAGCCACATTTCGGAAGGAGAGGGCCACACCCGTTTTACTACCCCTCTCTTTCCCCTCTAAGAGTACACGGATTTTAATTTGCCCTGTCAATGCGACTGACTAAATGGTTGCATTTCCATCACTTCAGAAGATGTTAGCACCTCACTCAGGAAGCAGCTTTTTCTGAAAGGTGCAGCAGATTAAATGATAGCGTCTTGTGCTTCCTAGTCAAAGCTATCTCTTGCATTCTAAGATAACCATCAGTTTGCTTGCACAGTGGAATAGGAGGAAGCTGGGCGAGAAGGGACTGCCATCGTCCTCTACTGTGCTTCCTTTGCTGCAGGGCATGAGGTAAGAGTGAGGCAGCGGATAGGAAACATAGGAAACTGCCTTATTTATAGGCAGACCATCGGCCCTTGTAGCTCAGGGCAAGTGAAATGATCAAGGGCAACTACCCCATGAGGAACAGATGCAGCAAGTGAAATGATCAAGGGCAACTCCCCCATGAGGAACAGATGCAGCAAGTGAAATGATCAAGGGCAACTCCCCCATGAGGAACAGATGCAGCATTTGGGACAGATGCAGAGGAAACACAATGGAAGTTTAAAAAACTAAGCATGGCATGGAGGAAGCAGATATGAAGAAGTTTTTCTCCCCCCGTTCAGAACGTTGGGAATCCAATGAAGCTTAGTTTTGGAAGATTCTGGACAGATAAAATGAAGTCCTTCTTCATTGCAGCACGTACATAAACTAAGAACTTGCTCCCCAAGGAGGCCAGGACGACCACTGACCTGGATGGTTGAAGGCTGACAGGTAAACCATGGAACTCCCTCCCACAGGAAACAGTGTTGGCCACCAACTTAAGATGGCTTCAAAAGAGGACTGGACAATTTCTCAGAGAAGGCTATCAATGGATACGCATCACTACAACTCTGCTCTGTCTCCACAGTTGGAACCAGTCAAAGTTCCAAATGCCACTTGCTGGAGTTCTTGTGCTCAGGACCTGCTATTGGGCTCCCCATAGGAACCTGGGTGACCACTTTGAGAACAGGATGCTGGACTAGAGGGGCCATGGGCCTGGTACAGCAGGATCTTCTTATGCACAACACCTGCTTTGTAGTAGACTGTGACTTAAAAGGCATTTTTGACCACTCTTTATGGAGAGGGCTAATTCATGGCACATTATTTAGCCATGAAGCCTATATGAAACATTCATATAGAACAGATGGTCTACTTCTGAATGCTAATTGCTAGGGGAAAACAGCAGAGGAGGGCAATCGCCCAATCCCAGTTTATGGTCTTAAGACAGCTGAGGATGCTGCTCTGATGGAAGCTAAGCAGGTCTGGGTCTGGTCAGTGCCTGGATGGAAGACCTCTTGGGAACCACAGATAGGCTACTGTGGGTTCCATGATGGAAGAAAGGCAAGACATAAATGGTTAAGAAGTTAAATAAGAAAGTAAACATCTTTCTCATGCCCTGCTTGTGGACTTCTCGGAGGCATCCAGTTGGCCCCTGAGAGCAACAAAGAAGATGGGTTTAGATGGACCTTTTGGTCTGATCCTCCAGGGCTCTTTGTAGGTTCTTATGAAAGGGAAAGGTTAAACACAGGCCCTCCCAGTGTCACTGGACTACAACTCCCATCACCCCTGCTCAATGCCCGTGTTTGCTGGGACTCATGGTGATTGGAGTCCAACAGCATCTGAAGAGGTTTAGCTCAAAAGAAGAACCTCACTAGGAGCTAAAGACGACAAAGGTAGATAATCCAAGGCATATAAGGACCAATGGTCTGGCTCACTGGAAGACAGCTTTGTAAGTTCAAACCCCAACTAGCACGCAATGCTTGGCAGAGAGCCTCCCACACATTGCGAGAGGAATGCACCAGGCATATGCTAAGCTGCCAGCTCGGTGCACCTCACTTATCTCAAAGCTACCCCACATTCAAAAGTTTCTAGGTACAAGGGGCCGCCTTTAAGCCACTCACCTGAGCTGTGGGTTTGCTGGGTGCTGGCACCTGTGCAATAGGCCTCAATCACTTTAAGGATCTGTGCATCTTCTTCCAAGGCAGCAGTACCTGTCAAATGTTGCAAAGGCAGGTGAATGCAAGAGACGTCTCTCACCCAATCTGGCTTCTATTAACTTGAGAAGACTTAGCTCAGCATCTAACACTGATTTCTAGCTTTGCTGTTAGGTGGAGCAGCACAATTTGCTTTATGTTTCATCTCTGCCTCACAAGGGCTAGAACACTCAAGTGTTCCAGTCAGAAGCAAGGGTTGTATTCAACTAACTTTTACTCAAAGTAGGCCCAGTTAAATTAATGGCAATGACTAAGATCATCCAGACTTCTTTTTGTGTCCAAGCACTTTTTTCTTTTTGCTGTGGTGCTTTCACCATGAAAACCCACTCTTTACTGCAATCTACAAAAACCCCAGTATTAAAGAGAGGTTTTTCCTGAGGAAAGGTGCAGGGCGAAATAAAAATGAAAAGTCCTTGAGCAGAGACTGTGGGAAAGCATGGAGCAAAAGGTAAGTGTAGATGAGCCATCAATTAGGTCTATGGATCTACCCTGAGTAATAAAATGTAGTTGAATACAACCCTGAGAAACTGCTGATTTTCTAATACAGTGGTACCTCAGTTTTCGAATGTAATCCATTCTGGAAAACCATTCAAGTTCTGAAATGTTCAAAAACCGAAAACCCAATAGCTGACAGCCAGGCCTCAGGATCTTACACTCAGCGGAAGCCGTGTTTCATGTTCAACTTCCGAGATGTGTTTGAGAACCGAAGCATTTACTTCCAGGTTTACAGCGTTCAAAAACCGAAATACTCGTCAACGGTGACATTCAGAAACCGGGGTACCACTGTATTTAAAATGGAGGAAGCAGGTACAGTGGTACCTCGGTTTACGAACTTAATCCATTCTGGAAGTCCATTCTTAAACCAAAACCATTCTTAAACTGAGGTGCGCTTTCCCTAATGAGGCCTCCTGCCATCGGTGCCCTTCCACCATTCGGATTCCATTCATAGACCGAGGTGAAATGCAACCCAGGACACTACTTCCAGTTTTGCGGAGTTCATAAACCAAATAGTTTGTAAACAGGGCTGTTCTTAAGCTGAGGTACCACTCAGTGGCGTAGCGTGGGGGGTGCAGGGGGGGGCAGCCGCACCGGGCACAACATCTGGGGGTCAGGGTTAGGGGGTGCAAATCCACGGGTTAGGGGGTGCAAATTACTTGCCTTGCCCCGGGTGCTGACAACCCACGCTACGCCACTGGTACCACTGTATTTATCTTGGCCCCTGTAACCTTGAGTGAAGCAAGAAATCTTTTTATACCAGTCAGAGTCCTTCCAGACGCAGTTTGTATTGTGTATTCATGAAGTTTTCTGCTCACGATGGTATTGGGGCGGTCATACGTGAACCCACTTTCAATACCTTTCACACCTGCAGAAGTTTCAGGGTGGTCTTCTTCATTTCCAAACAGTGCATGAGCTGCAACTTCCTACAGAAACCCAGTAACTTTTCTTTTCTTTTTACTGCAAATGTTCCAGTTCACTTTTTTCCCTGTCCCTATGCATGGCAATCATATAGTAACACTGGGGAAGCATCACAGAACAACTAATAAAGCAGAATGCTAAGTGGACTGTCCAGTATAATCAATCCATCACTAATGCACTATTATGCAGAATACGTGACCCCAAAAATACAGGAGTGTGGAGGAGTCTACCCACAGCATGCCTTTGAAGACTAGTTGTTGTGAATCACAAGTGGGGAGAGAGCAGGTTACATTCGGGTTCTGCTTGCAGGATTCCCACAGGCATCTAGTTAGCCACTGTGAGAACAGGACACTGGATTACACAAGCCTTTGGCCAGAACTAGCAGGACTCCGCTGTCCTTAATTTGACCAGCTCTTTCCACTGTGCTGGTAGAGTGTAGTGAAAAATCACCTCTAGGGATGCCTGCTCTGATTCAGGGGATGCAGAACTCCAGCAGAAGTCTGTGGTTCAGCAGCTGCCCATCTGGTTGCTGGCTGACCAGGGTCACATTCTACTTGCTAAAAGGTGCTGAAAGTTGTTAGGAGACCCCACCCCCTGCTTGCAGAACTACAATTCTCAGAGTGGTTTAACAACCAATCTCTATTCCCAGGATAGTCTGGGAAATGTAGCTCAGTGAGGGGAATCTCCTGTTGAGATGGGTCTCCTAACAACTCTCAACAGCTTTAAACTACATTTTCTAGTAGTTGCCAAAATTCTTTGGGGAAAGGCATGGCTGTTTAAAGCGGCATGATGCTGCTTTAAATATACAGTGCAGATGGGGGGTCTTAGATATTACACTGGAGAATCTGCAGGTTTTCTTTTAAATGCAATCACTACAAGTACAAGTCATGTAAGTCAGCTCACTTTTTCTAACGACAAATTCCTCATCAGATGCTTTCCTGTCTTTCCTTTTTGGAAGGAACTTCTTCATTGTCTTTGGGCTCTTGCTTGAGTCCTATTTTTTTAAAACGACAACAACAACACATACTTCACTTAATAATGAGACAACCAAGGTTATGAATAGAGAAATCTTAGCTGACAATCATCTCGGTCTCAGCTGGTAAATCTGGGGTTGTGGGACAAAGCAATACTTATAGGACAAAAAGCAGGGTTGGAACTTGGTAATAGGGCCAGAGCCGTCTTTCCTGTTGGGCTTACTGGTGCGTTGCGCCATGGCACTGGCCTCTCAGGGGTGCCCCAGCGAGTGGGGGAGCTGCGTGGCTTTGCCGGCGGCCTCCCCTTTCCCTGCACACCCACCAGCTGTGCCCTGTCAACCATATGGCTGGCGGATGTGCAGCTTGCCTCCCAAGCCTCCCCAGGAGGAGAGCGATGCCCACAGAGGCTTGGGAAAAGGTTGACAAGTCGACAACTCTGGGAAACTTGGGGGGGAGGGGAACCAGAGGGATCTTTGCATCACGATGCCAGATATGCTCAAGACGGCCCTGAATACAGCACCCTGTGTGAAAACAAAATTTGACACACACACACCCCAGCACCTGTGTCACCTTCTGAAAGATGGCTAAGCAAGGTGCTGGTCTTTGGGAAGGAAGAATGAGGGCTGTAGTAGGGTCCAAGAGACCTCCCGTCTCCTTCCCAATGCTGGGTAAGTGCTAACTAGGCTTTAGGAAGGAGGAAGGAGGAAGGCAGGAGGACTCTGGGACCCTCCTTCCCAAAGCAAGGGATTACTAGATTTTGGGAAGCAGGTGGGAAGGCGTCCCTTGGGCTTGGCACCCTGTGCAAGGGAACCAGTCGTGCAGTCCAAAATCTGCCTCTGTGAAAAACAGTTTATTTGAATTTAAACAACCCATGTTTGTGACACAACAGATCTCAACTTAGAAGAGGCACTCTATTCAATGTGAGAGAAAGGGAATGAATGCTTCTCTGAGGAGGCCTGTCTCTCACCCGAGGAGATGCCTAAGAAGTGTTCCTTTCTATGTTCAAGAAAAAGGGAGAGTGGAGCTTGAACCACCTGCACTTTTTATAAGTATTTTGAGTATCTATTCATCTTTCCAATTAACTGGGGGTATCTTTTTAGCAGTCAAAAGTTGTTTTATCTGATGGTGCTAGTAAAAATTAGATGAAACCACGAGACAACCCAGTCTCTAGCCCTTCTAGAAAGAAAGTTATGAAACAAAATGGGCAGGTACTCTTCTAAGTGATTTCTGTGAAATGAGCAAATCTGGTCAACTCGTCAACTCAGAGGTGCGATTGGTGAGTGAGTTGTTTGGACACCATGCAATATAAATCTCTGGGGGTCCAGAAGGGATATTACTTTCCCATCGCTTATAATGCACTTTTCCTGCTTCTGTCCTATTTTGTAAATTCTGTAGGCTAAGCCTTTTTCTCATATGGGAACATATATTTATGAACCGATGTGGATGCCATCTTGAGATCATCATGGAAAATTACAAATGTTTTCCATCATGGAAAATACAAATGATTTCAAACCTAGTGCCTTTTGCATAGTACTGAACTCCAACTCCATTCCCCGCTGAGCAGGTGACAGCAAAGGTTGCAAGGTTTTTAGCTGGGGCAATCAGAATAAGATCCACTATTTGACTATTGATTCATACCCCTAAAATGTATTTTATATAATTGACTTTTTATTTCTATTCTTTGTGTATCGTATTGTTGTTTTATTGCTACGGCCGATGGCCAATGCAAATAAAGATCCATTCCTTCCCCTGCGCTCCCCGCAGCCCATTGGCTGCGCTGGCGAGGGTAGATGAGAGCCATTGGCTGCACTCACGGGCTAGTTTATGCTGTTTCCTAAACTGTTGATTTCCACATTATTTCTGAGCTCTTGCACGACTTAGAAGTCACTTCCAGAATCATAGCTGAACACAATGCAAGTTTTTGTGTTATTTGTTTCTGGGGGGTGGGGGGGTGGAGGAGGGAATCTTCTGCAAATAAAATGGAAGTGAGAGCTATACTCTAATATAGTTTTATGTCACATGAAAGCTCAAAATATAATGCGGAAATTAACACTTAGGAAAACATCGGGGAAATTGAATAAACTGCCTCATGGATGCACACAGAGTCCATAACATCTGGACTCTGTGTGCATTATTGAACCATAATCCCAAGATTTCCAGCTTTCATTTAAAAAAAAAAAGAGGAAATTTCTAATATTTGCAGATCCTGAGATGTGATGCAGAATGTACAGCCGCTATTCTTCCCAGGGCTTTCTTTTGATAGAAATCAGCTTGCTCCCTCACACACCCCAAACATTCCTGTGGGCTCCCATGATCTGGAAGGCACTAGGTTGGGAAAGGATGACTTAAGAGCCGCAGGCAGGTGAATCTTTTTTCCCCACGCTCTGAATTCAACAGCAGCATTAAGTGTCCTTTGCAGAGGTGCTAGGGAGTAAGTCCCATTGCTTGCAGCCAAGACAACGCAGTAAAGTGAATGGCAATGAATTGCAAAACAAACAAACACAGAGCTTTGCTCTGGGAAAATATGACACACGAATGCAGAAGGTCGTGGGTGGGTGGGGTGGAGAGAGAAGGGGAAAACCCACTTGTCCTTTGTTAAAACATACATGCAATGCAGCGACCCAGGAAATCATGGAGATGATTCCATCCTTACCTTTAAAATGTAAGTCATCCTCTACCGAATGAACATAAAAAGAAGAAGACAAAGACAAACATGAGAAGGTAAGCATGATTCATGGAAAAAAGCAGCTGACTTTTTTCAGCCTGGTATCTTAACGGGGTGGGTAGGATTTGCCCTTACTGATACACCATTCGAAGAGCGTTTTATTTCTTTTGCATTGCTCACGGTTTAAGTTTTACTTTTGCTTATTGCATTTCATATCTTGTTAAGCCGCTCTGTAAAATGACTGACACATTTGACTATTACTATTCATAATAACAAGGAAGAGGAAAGGCGTTGATTAAACACTGGAAAACTCCCGTGGAACCAGAGGCTCTCCATTCATGGAGGAAGTTTCCTTCTGCAACTCTGAATGACTCACTGCTCAGGGTCTCCCCTCTTCCCAGTTAGCCTCTGCTGCAGGAAGGGGGTTAAATCTTCTACTCACCCATGTTGGATATGGTCAGCTCACTCAACTGCTCCTGAGAAAGGGTCATCCACCCTCAAAGGGGAGTCTGCCTGTCATGTCTCTGTACGAGTCGGTGTGGGCTCCAGGTTTCAAGGGGCACTTGGGCACTGCATTCTCAGGGGGACCTGTTTCCACCCACCTTCACCTCCCGGCTTCACCACACGCATCCCCCAAAGGAGAGTTACTGCTTACTCAAAGAGGGCAGATGAATAGGCAGTTACAAGGAACAGTAGAATTGGATCCGGGAAACTCAAGGGCAGGAATAGAGAACCTTTTCGCAAAGAAGCACCATTGATTCACAGAGGAAAGTCAATCAGGGAGCCTTGGCCAATGGTGGGTGGGGCCAGAGCACAAAACAGAAGCCAGCACAGCCTCCCTGTGAGCAAGGCTTTATCCAAATATCTTATAGCATAGTTGTTGAATTTCCAACGCCCACTTGATATTTCTCTTTAGTGGGGCAATGCTGACTGCCATGATGAGCTCCCACACTTAAAAACTGGTGACCACACCAGTGCTCAGTTACTTAGACCCATGGACAACAATGGAATATACTCCCAAGAAAAATGGACACAAGAATACTGAGCAAGACAAAACAAAACAAAATATCTTTGGCAATGTCTGACAATGTTTATGAAAATTTAGGAACAAAAATAGACCATCCAGCACCCGTGTACAGAAGCCAGCAAGCCTCCAGCACAAGCAGTGTTAGGGGCGAGTCGTGTAAAAAAATGAGTCATTAAAAAAAAAATCCCTGAAAAGTATTGAAGAGTGATTTTATAGTAACACCTTTCGGGGGTTGCGACACAAGTTTCCTGTATGATGCAAATAACTCCCCTATGCCAGCTCAGTTTCCTGTGGGCTTAGATTTGAACACTGTTATAGTGTGAGAAGAAATTGGATAGATGCAATTAAGTGGGGAAGTGGTTTTCTTTCTCTGCGAGACGTTTGGCTGCTGGAGCAGTAAACCTTTACCTTTTTACCAAATATGAAATATACTTTATTCCTAAGAATCCCAGTTCTTCTATGGGTTTAAAAAAGACAAAAATACACCCAAAAGATAAAATGGGGGGGCCTCATATAAGAGTTGCTCCACCCCCTTGATCATTCTGGCTGAACTTTCCTGAACTTTTTCCAAATCTACAATATCCTTTTTGAGGCGAGGAGCCCAGAACTGTGCACAATATTCCAAATGCGGTCACACCATAGATTTGTATAATAGCATTATGATATTGGCAGTTTTCTATTTGGTTCCTTTCCCAATAATGATCCCTGGCATGGAATTTTATCTTTTCCGCAGCTGGTGCATACTGGGTCAACGCCTTCATTGAGCTACTGACATGACCCCCCCCCCAAAAAAGGGGAGACATAAGAGCAGCCCTCAAATATTTGCAGGGTTGTCATGAAGAAGGCAGAGCAGGTGTCTTTGTTGGACTTTGTTGGACAACAAAGCAGATTTCAGCTAAACGGCAGGAGAAACGTCCTAATGGTAGGAGCTGCTCTCCTCTCTGGAAGTATTATGCAGAAGCCAAGTAGCCATCCCTCAGGGATTCTGGAGGTGTGTCCCAAATTAGAGCTCCTGCACTGAACAGCAGGATTTATACTAGATGACTTCTAAGGTCGATCCCAACGCTAAAATTCTACGGCAGTGGAAAAACTTGCTTCTGGGTTGCCCTTCTGCCTGGATTTGTAAACTTGTTGCTTAGTGGGACCAGCCTCCTGTGTTAAGCTTACACATCCAGCCACAAAGCGAGGCAGCAATGCCCAGTATTCATCCAGCAGCACAACCCAGACCCATTTGTGACAATTACCTCTTTGTAGCTGAGTGCCACCGATGGCCTGAGGGGAGGTGCGGGGCGGAGGCAACTTAAGGTCCAGGGCTTAACGGTTTTGGGTGGCTCCAATGGGCCACGGGCTTGTCCAGTAGAGCTGAAAGTCTGATGATAAAACAGTTATCATTTATTGATTTAGCTTGTTAACCTGCTGAGAGTTCCCACATCTTCCAAGGAAAGGAAAGAGGGCCCATTTTGGTTGTGCTGCCTCATTTGGGGAAGGGCACCCGCCTTGCAAGCAGAAGGCCCCGGGTACTATCCCCAGATAATGATGGGAGAGAACACTGCCTGCAAACCTGCGGAGCCACTTCCAGTCAGTGTAGGCAATACTGAACTAGATGGCTCAACTCAGGATAAGGCAATTTCCTATGTTCTTGATGTTCAGATTCCACTTGAGCTTTCACACAACGTAAAAGCCACAAAGGGAAATATAGCCGAGCACAGCACAAGTATGTTGCTCATTTCCACTACAGTGGTATCTTGGTTTTCAAACTTAATCCATTTCGGTAGTCCGTTTAACTCCCAAAATGGTTTGAAAACCAAGACATGGCTTCTGATTGGCCATCTTCACTCAATCAGAAGCCATGGAAGCCCGTCGGACATTTGGCTTCCGAAAAATGTTCACAGACTGGAACACTCACTTCCAGGTTTGCGGCATTTAGGAGCCGATTTGTTCAGGAGCCAAGTTTTTCAAGTACCAAGGTACCACTGTATTTGCAAACTTTTTTTGCTAGTCTCTCCCCCCCCCCCCCCATTTTTTGTTTCTGGAAACTTGCACTAAACTTGCACTATTAAATTTCCAGAAGTAGCAGAGGAATGGAAATTTTTGTGGAGTATCTGGAAAAAAACTGTAAACATGTGAAATTGTTGGTAGGATTAGGGTGAATTCAACAGTTTAACACATAGCAAAGGAATAAGGGATAGGTGGGAAAATTAAAGGAACCAGGGAAGAAGGGAAGTTGTAAATGGCTGGCTTTTTTTAAAGATAAAAAGGTAAAGGGACCCCTGACCATTAGGTCCAGTCATGGCTGCCTCTGGGGTTGCGGCGCTCATCTCGCTTTATTGGCCAAGGGAGCTGGCATAAAGTTTCCAGGTCATGCGGCCAGCATGACTAAGCCGCTTCTGGCGAACCAGAGCAGCGCACGGAAACGCCATTTACCTTCCCGCCAGAGCGGTACCTATTTATCTACTTGCACTTTGACGTGCTTTAGAGCTGCTAGGTTGGCAGGAGCTGGGACCGAGCAACGGGAGCTCACCCCATCACTGGGATTCGAACCGCCAACCTTCTGATTGGCAAGACCTAGGCTATGTGGTTTAACCCACAGCGCCACCAGCGATAGGAGTGGGGAAATGTTTGTTTTAATGTGAATGTGGTTTTGTAACATGGAAAAAATATAATTTAAAATAAAAAAATCCAGAAGTGGCTTTTCACAGTTGGTGAAAGCTCAGCTATAATGTGGAAATCAACAATTAGGGAAACATCAAGGAAACAAAATAAGCAGCTGCAGCTTTATCCAACCCAAATAGTTTAATAAATGAGCACCCAATCTAAGAGGCTTCAAAAGGGATCTGAAGGGCAGAGGGTGAAGGCAACCCATTCTCTCTTCAACTCCTAAGAGGATTCTGGTGATAGTGGATTTCCAGCACACTAGCACCCCCTGCAGGAACAGAAGGTGTGTTGCCTCCCCAGGAGCCCGGCACAGACCAAGATTGCCCCACTAAGCAGATCAACTTACAGAATGAGAGCCCCAGGAGTGTGTCTTGGAGAGGCTGCCGCTTGAAACCGTCCCTCTGGTCAGCCTGTGCAAATGGTCAAGCCAGTCGTGCAGATCCTGGCTGCTGTTGCAATGCACCGTAATCCGGTCAAGCAGGCTCCCTGTACAAACCAGGTTAACTCATTTAAAAACAACAACAACAATAATAATAATAGCCCACTCATTCTGTTTTGGCTTCAAGCACCTGTTTGCACAGCCAAGGCAGAACTGAACCCCACCCACCCTCCCTCCCTCCCTCCCTCCCTCCCTCCCTCCCGGCTCATCAGCTGCTGCCACAAGTGACATCACTTGATTGACAGAAGGATGGGGCTTGTGGAAAATGGCGCCATGGGCCAAACTGGGATGCCCTGCCAGGTCAGGATTTTAGCCTACGGGCCAGAGGTTCACCACCATTGCAATATACCATTTATTTCCACTAAATAAGGCTACCAACCATGGTGGCAGCATCTTCTTTCCACTGCCAGAGGTCATCAGAAGGATTCAACTCAGTGTTACTGAAAATATGCACACTGAAACTCATGGACCTCAGTCTGTAATTGTTTTCAGTGAGTCTAATATGTATAAAACTTAGCTGAATGCCACCTGGCATCTCTCTGAATACCAGTAGCTCTGAATTCACAAGTGAGGAGAGTGGCTGGCACACTCAGTTGCTGCTTGTGGGTTTCCCCACAGGATGTAGGCACGGCCATTGTGAGAACAGGACCTTTAGCCTGATCCAGCAAGGTTCTCCCGATGTTCTTGCGTTCCTATGTATTTTATATTGTATTCAGCATTTTGCATCATTGCTATATGTTGCTTCTTCTTTTTTTGCCTTCTATTGCAAGCCGCTTTGAGTATCTTTACAGTAGAAAAGTGGGTATATATATTCAATCTAATCTAATCAATGCATGCATCTAAGGCGCTAGCTGCACACTGACCTGAAATTTCAAAAGCATGTTCATTGACTTCCACATCTTCTAGTTTTGTGACCATCATACCTATTAAAGGGAGCTTTCCCTGCTCCCAAGAAAGAAAGAAAGAAAGAAAGAAAGAAAGAAAGAAAGAAAGAAAGAAAGAAAGAAAGGTATTATATCAACGTTTTTCTGAGAAACCTTGACCGACTTTTTTTTGCAATATGTAAATTTTAGCTAGGGACTGCCACCTTATAAAAGAAACCCAAGTCAACTCATCAAATCAATTAGCTGAATATGCTCAAATCGGCATATGACTCAAAGAGTAGTTTTGAAAGGGGGGGGAGCAGGGGAGCTGGGTTTCTTTGATCTTGAATGGTAGACATATACATCAGTGCATCTGAAGATAATGTGTGCCTTCCTGTGTAAGTGTGAAGAGAGAATGCCTGCTCTAATCTAGTGCCAGGTTTGTGGTGCTTCCGTAAGTATTTATACAAAATAAAAAATAAAAAGTTGCATTGCTCCTTGGAAAGATTGGCTTCATAAAGTCTGGAATTTGGCTACACTGTCAAAAATAACATCTAAGGATGAGAATTGCAAGTGAATATGGAAATAAATTTTGGGGAAACCGGTTGCCCCTTATACAATATTGTCAAGAAAATAATTTATTCCCGCAAAAGCAAATTCAAGTAGATTTTGAGGGGGTTCTTTTGGAAGAAATATTGTCATTTCATCTTAAGCCATACTTTACTGTAGAATATTATGATTTGAAGTATTTTTTTCTGGAGCAGTTTTGTTGATTATTGTTAATAATTGTCAAATGAATAGATTTCTTTTTTCTTAAGGCAAACCTACCTCATTTACATTTCCTGAACTAATAAGGAAACTAAAATGGAGCTCTCCTTTGAAATTTCATGCTGCTTTCTAAATTTTGTGATTCAGCTCCCCAGGCAAAGTGTGCGCACACACAAAAAAGCATATTCTGCTGCAAATAATGTACAAAACTACATTATTTCAGGGAAAGCTGTGTATATTAGGCAGCCTGCTTACAGAAAAAATTGCACCTGTTAGGACAAGTGCAAGCGCATCAATGTATGGGCATTTTTGTGCAGACTTTTTAAAAAGAACGCCATCTCTCTCACCACAAATTGTTGATGAAATGGACTGAACCAAATGTAAGGTTAGAAAAAATAAAGAGTAGAAAGTGAAATTGACAGAAATGTCCAACTCCAGGTGCAGCTATGAATGGCAGGGGTCAATTAGCAAAAAGGCTAGAAAAAGTCATAGGCCCCCCTCTGGTGGATTTTTTTTTGGGGGGGGGAGGACATGTGGCCATAATACACAGTTGTCCTTCCAAAAAAAAAAAAAAAGCCAAATTGCTGCAATCGCAAGAAGACACTACTCACCTGATACATAAATCCGCTCATCCGAGGACTGGCAGAGAGAATCAGCAGGACATTAGAAAACAACAAGAGGTATCTTTCTTCTTTTTCCTGAAACAAAAAAGAGAAATTTACACTGAGGCCCACCTGACTTAGGGCATATTGATTTTTTCAGTTTTCAAATTCCAGAAATGAGGAAAATGCTAAAAAGTTGTAACATGACTTGGGGATTCTAAAAGATATTTTGCTTAAATTAATATAATTTTGTTTTGACCGGCAAGTAAAATATGTGTAAAACTGCACAGAAATCATTAAAAAGATTGCCAAGTACTAGCAGTTATAAATTGATATTAATATTAATATTATCAATATTATTTAGCAATGGCCAGCATTTTCAGAAGGCAAAATTAAAATTATTCGGGTTTCCAAAAGCAGTTTGTGCTCTTCTTCATCAAAACATAGGTTTACCAAGCTAACTGTTCTCCAAAAACTTTAGGAGATTTGAATTCCTCACACCTAAAAACACATTTTTAAAGACTCCTCACTGTAGAAATTTGCAAACATAAAGTTTCACCACCCCTAAAATGGCACAGCCTGCTGCTACCTGAGTCTCACACCATCACAAGCCTGGGAAGGGGTTGAATTAGATATGCTGGAGAATTCTGCCAGAAATGTAAATGCGAGTGAAAATCCCCACAATCCTCTTGTTCATTTAAGGTCAGGGAAGGAAATCACAGAGGCAAACATGAGTGGTATTCACGGGTTGTCTTCTTCTTCTTCTTTTTTTAGTCTGCCCCTCTCACCTCCCCACTTCTCCCATATTGGACTTGAGATGTGTAAATGAGAGAAACCTCCTTTTTGGTGGAGCTGGGGGGAAGAGGGTCATACCAGGGCCCTTGACCACAGAGAACGGACAAAGAGGTGATGGAGATAAGTGTCCAGCCCTCGGGGTTTAGGATATTAAGTCCTGCTGCTCTCACCTCACTCCCTCCATACTGGACCAAGGCTTGTGACATATACAGGACGTTGCCCATTGATTTTATGTCTTCGCCCTCCCATCCCTGGATAGCCTCTGACAGGATCTGGAGCTCAAGCTGTTTCCTCTTCCTCATCTCCTGACACTGGGACTGCCAAGAGAGAAAAGAAAGGCTTTGGTTACAGATCAGAGGGCAAGCATAAAGAGCAAGGCAAAACACAAACCCCCGTTTTTCTTCCCTCTCCCCAAAAAAACACAAAGAAATGGGAGGAGAGGGAATAGATTTCTGGTTCTGGATGCCTCACTTAAGAACTAAGGGATGGCAACAAAGGTGGTTCGTGGCTCCAGTGGCAGCTAGACAAAATAGCAACGTTCTGCCTCATGTATCAGAGTCAATAGGCCTCTGTTGGTTGCTAGGAATCGCAAGGGATTCAGGTCCTTCTTGTGGGTTTCCCATTTGGGCATCTGGTTGGCCACTGAGAGAACAGGGTGCAAGACCAGATCTCCCCGTTATACTGACCCAGCAGGGCTCTTCAGGTGTTCTTATGGTTAGCAGCGGCTCTCTGGGGTCTCAGGCAGAAGAGAAGGATCTTTCCTGCTCTTTCTTTGCGGAAATGTAGGGGGTTGAACCAGGGACCTTGTGCAGGAGAAGCACAGCAATGCCCCCACTCCCCAGCCGTCTGAGCTAACTCAACGCCTCTTTTCTTTCCTGTTTTCAACCAACATCCACCTCCTTCTTTGCACCCAGCTTCAGAAGTCTCCTGCCCACCTTCCCACCACAACATGTGCTTCTTCTCTGATGAGGTTATCCAGACTGGGCTACAGTGAAGGCAGCGGAAGAGGCAAGAGAAAGAACCTTTGCTTTCCTAAGAACAGAAGATCGAGCTTTGAGTGGGGTAAGAGTGCCCCCATGTGGAGAGTTTAAATCCCCGCTTTTAAATCTCTACAGCTTCTGAATTTATGTGAATGAACATTCCTAGGAAAATGCACGGGGGTGGGATTCAAAGGGGCACTCCTTACACATACTAGGGGTGGAAATGTCTGTACTGGGGGCCAGATGTGGCCCTCGCTGTCAGATTCTCCCCAGGCCACACTCCCTCCCCAGCAACCTCTCTGTAAGACACAGCCCTCACTTCATATGCTTCTTCAATATTTTTCTGCCTAGCTGGAATGTGCCCTGAACTCCAATAACTTGCTTGCCTGGATGGATGATAGAGGTGTTGGTGGGGGTAGAAAGGAGCATGCCATGGAAAGGTAAAATGTGCATTTGTTGCTCTGCCCATTATTGTCTACAGCCCCCCTCCCACCACTGGCACGTGGCCCCAGGGAGGTCGCACAGAAGTGAACTGGGCCCTTGGGTGGGTTCCTTACTCCTATCCCATACAAATAGTGAATTCGTTCTACAAGCATAGACCCACATCAGGGCACCATCCATGCGTAAGTCAGAGGAAGGATTAGGAAGACCCAAGGTTTGCAAAAATAAAAATAAAAATATTAAATATTATAATGGTCAATGCAGACCTTTATGTGTTGCCTTTCAAACAGATCATCTTATTTTCTGTGCAAAAGAATGGGCAGACGATTTGATATGCTCCAATATATTATTTCAGAGTAGCTTAACTTGTGTTTTCCTTGTACGTAGCAGAACTTGCAACCACCTTCTTGAAACTGAAGCACCTGGTTTTTCCCCAGTTTCCCTAAATGCTGAGCTTTGGAACACACAGAACAATCTGTTCTCTGTGTTCTTCCTGTGCACATTCTCCAGAGTGACCCTAGGAGCCAATCCTCAGCGGCTGACTCACCTCCTTCCACTTTGATTGGCTGCAGGGTGAGAAGACACCTTCTCAGTGGCTGAAAAACTCCCCTTTCATGCTGAATGGGCAGACATTGGAGACGGGACCCCGCTGCAGAAATAGTCTTGGGTTTTTGACCCTCCATTATCCCCCTAGGTTGCTCCACTCCTGGTGATGTGTGGCTCACAGAGCCTGCTTCCAAGACTTACCACAAGAGACTTGAAGGAGGTGATTGCTCTCAAGACATCTTCGTGGTCCGGATGAGCTTCCTAGGAAAAGAGAAGCTTTAGCGAGTGCAAAAGGGCAGGTATATCTAAGTGTGTGTGTGTGTGTGAGAGAGAGAGAGAGAGAGAGAGAGTCAAAGTGCAGCAGATCAAGGGGGCGTATATTAAGACCCATTCTTATTTTTTGGAATAATTTATATACTGAATTTTACCCCAAGATATTTAGGCAGTTTACAGCCATCTAAAACTGGGGTGGGGCGGTTCAGGACTTGTGGGATGGGTTTTAATGGATAAGAGAGGATATATTAATTGCAATTATCTCTCCAGGTGTCCTCATCTATAGGTTGGACGGTTTCAAAATCCCATCTTTGGCAGCAAAAGTAAAAGCATAGGAATTAGACTTTAAAATCTTGTTTTGAGCAAGTCCAGTTAACGAAGTAAGCTGGCTCTCTCTTTCTTAGACACCGCTTAACACAGAGCTAGGCAACAACCTGTAAACTAAGTTTAAAAATATGATTTACTTACTTTATAATCATGCATTGGTTTGCCCAATAGTAGCCATAAAAACTATGCAGACAAGGTATTTATATTTACTGCATAACCAGCTTCAGGCATGTGCCTAAAGCTGGGGCAAGTGGAGCCATGTCTGCATCCATCACTGGTCAAAGGAAGAGAGAGAGGGAAGAAGTTTGATTATAGAATTGTAGAGTTGGAAGGGACCACAGGGGTCATCTAGTCCAACCCCCTGCAATGCAGGAAAGTTTCACACTACCTGGGGCTCAAACCCACAACCCTGAGAGCCTCATGTTCTACCAACTGAGCTATCCCAGCTCTTCCTTCCTCTGCAGATGAGGAGGGGAAATGACATCACAGAGAACCCTCTCTACCCATTGCATTTCTATGGTCTGAGTAGCTGCCTCTCAGCAATACAGCTCTGTGGTCTGAGCCACTTCTCATGCTTGCAAGAGCATGCATCAGTTATGTTTTGCTGCTAATCTTCCACAGGGCTGGGCTTCAGATTCCTCCAAGCCTCTCTACCAGCCCTGCTGTGTCACCTCCTGAAGCACTTTTGCTTGACTGGAATGTGCCTTGGACTCTGAAACTGCTTTTTTACTTGCCTGAATGGGAGCATAGAGAGCTTGAGAGAGAGTGTATGCAGAAACCAGCCTACTGTATACAAAGAGAACCTTCATTTCTCTGCCTGCTTTTGCCTCTGGACCTACCTGGTGCCCAGAAGGTAAGGTGAAACAAGACAAGCAAGTATTTGAGGCCTGAAGTTGGCTTACTCGTGTCAGCAAGAGCTGCAAATAAAAATCCACAGAGCAGGGGTGGACAACCTGTGGCCCTTGGTCTAATTTCACATGGGTGGCAATGAGGGGAAAGTGGGGGGGGGGGAGGCAGAAAGAAAAGATTCCTGCATGGCAGGAGATTGGACTAGATGACCCTTGGGTCCCTTCCAACTCTACAATTTTATGAAAAGGAGAAAGAGGAGTTGAAGGAAGAGTAAAGGAGTGTGGCCACTTTGCCTTTGGCTCTGCGCATTTTCATCATGTGGCCTCTGACTTACAATCCCCTGGGGAATGTGGTCTTTGAATGGCTGACCATACCCTGCTGTTGGGAGTTGGCCAAAAGTACCAGGGACATGATTGCTCAGAGGGCGCAAACAAACCCTTCTTTTGCTAGCAGGTATGCCTCTCCCAGCCACTGAACTCACCTCCATGTGCCTCTCAAGCTCTTGCAGAAGGATGATGTATTTATCCAGTCGTGTGAATGGTTTGCTGAGGTTTGTGGTTAAGGTCAGTATCCCTGGGCAGGGGGCTCCCTGAATCTCCATGAACTTCTCCAGCTCATCACTGGAAGACAGGTGCACACAAAAAACATACTGAACAAGATGGACTCTTGCTCTGAAACAACATGGCAGCTCTTAGGGTCTCTAGCTGGCAGCATTTTGAATGGCACTTTTAAAACAAAATAAAATGTTTATGAGTTTAAAAATATACTGTAATTCCCAGATCTGGTAACTTATTGTTGCTACACGTAGATAAGCAATCAACATAAATATCATACCTTATAATATTATTTAATCACACCTAATCAGCAACAAGGTAATAGAGGAATAACAGGATGTGCCAAAATAAAAAAAACTTATTCCAGTAGCACCTTAGAATCCAACTAAGTTTGTTATTGGTATGAGCTTTTGTGTGCATGCACACTTCTTCAGATACCATCTATGGTATTGTTTCGACTACGGCAGACCAACACGGCTACCTACCTGTAACTAGGATGTGCCAAGTTTAACTTGCCTTTTCATATTCTCCATAATTCAGGATTTTAGAGTTCCTGGATTGCACAGGGCAGAAGGGGGGATTTAAAAGGGAAGGAGGAAGAGGAAGAAGACAGGGAGCGAGAAAAGCTAATAGAATAGTATTTTAATTTTTACCTGTGCTGAGTCAAGACGTTGACTGCAGAAGGGTGGTTAGCACAATAGGTGAGGTACAGAGACCTGAACTGGGGCATCAAGCTTATGAAGCAACTCCCCACTTTTTGCTGGTGCTCTGGGAGCCTGCAGGTAATATACAAGGGAAGGGTTTCAGAGCAGGCTTCTGTGCAATGGTTAAGGGAACGGGGAGTTGGTCAGGAGGTCATGTCTTGCACCTCAGTCAGGAGCTCACCTGGTTAGCAAAGCGCAATCTCCCAAGTTCAAGCCCTTGCCTACACCATGCATATGAGCAAGCAAGGCCAAGAATTTGCTAAAGGTCACAGAATCTTTCCAAAGACAAGAAAGCATTTGGTAATCAGGTTTTCTTATATCTAAGCAAGGGTCAAGCAATCACTTCCATTTCCCCCATAACCTTAAATTCAGTTTTCCATATTTCAGCTTATATTTTTTTAAAAAGATCCCCCGAAAGATATGTCAGCGTGTTAAGTTTACATTTCGCCTGGTAGATATAGTTTTGTGCACAATTCTGCCAAGTGTGCACCTCCTTGTGTGCGATTTCCCCTAGAATAAAGCACTTATGGATGGGATTTTCATGAATGCATGCATCCAACATTTTTTGGTTGGAGAACTGAGTTGGAAAATTCAGAGAAGTGAGAATTTTAAAAGGCTGGCAGTACTTTGGGTTGTGCATTGCTCTGGCAAGTGTGGCTTAGCCAGGCTCACATTAAAAGCTGAACTGATATGAATTTCTCCCTCTTCACTACATATATTCCAACTGGACAATCCTTTCCTCTTGACCCCACCCCTCCCAATTAGCAGGCTTCAAAGAAATGGGAAACATTTGCCTGAATGCAATGTCAAGCACTTACTGAGAACATTCTTCCAGCACCTGGTTGAGAGTTTGCTGAAAGGTGCAGATTTCATCCACATTTCCAAGTAAAGATGCAATATCCATGGCACTCAGCCTAGAAGAATTCAAATACCAAGACAGTGGGCAAATAAAATCTGCTCATTAAAAAGGACTGAAGGAATATGGCACTTTCATTTCATGTAATAGGAAGCTTCCATTGGGCATGGGCAGAAAAACCTTTTAGGGTCCACAGGCTGAATCCTTATCAGAATTGGCCTTGTGGGTCAAATTTGGCAGGCGGGTGAAGCCACGCACATTGTCAAAATCCTATGCAGGGTTCCCAACCATTTGCAGACTAATTTGTCTCAATTTTGGGAGCACTGAGGACAGAAGCTACAGGAACCAGGAGACACTGGAGAAGAAGGAGAAGACAAGGAAGAAGAAGAGGAGGAAGAGGAGGAGTAGGAGTTTAGATTTGATATCCCACTTTATCACTATCCTAAGGAGTCTCAAAGCAGCTAACATTCTCCTTTTCCTTCTTCCCCCAAACAAACACTCTGTGAGGTGAGTGGGGCTGAGAGACTTCAAAGAAGTGTGACTGGCCCAAGGTCACCCAGCAGCTGCATGTGGAGGAGCAGAGACGCGAACCCAGTTCACCAGATTACAAGTCTACCACTCTTAACCACTACACCACACTGGCTCTCCACTGGAGGTTGGAAGCGGGTGTATGGGAAGGTTTGCAGAGTCCACTCTGCACTGGTCCTTTCAATCTTGGGCATTGGACATTGGATCAGCATGGGGAGGCTTCAAGGAGCATCACTGGGAGGAAAAAGCAGTTTCTTCCCCTCCTTGCGCTCCTGCTACCTTGTTCTGTTTCAGCAACAAGCAATCAAGAGGCTATTTTGAGCTCCTGATTGTCCCTTTGAAGCCTTGCCCTTACCCACTCCACCCCTGACATCACACATGACACCTGTCATAGGGTGCATGGGTGGGCTTTCCTAAAATGGGGAGGCATGGTGGGTCAAGTCCAGTCCAAGGGTCAGAGGCTGCCCAGCCCTGAAATAGACTGTGATCATATCAGTTACAGTGTTTTGATCACCAACAACCTGTTCCTCAATTTCCACAACACACTTGAATTTTGAGTGTATATCACTCCTCCTTTAATAAGACTCTTTTGTCCATTTTCAGGATAAGCTTAAGTAATGGAAAAGAAATATAACATTTAAAATGAACCTTTAAAATCTGTGAGTAGGGTGTTTAAAAGTTTTAAAGCTGTGTCCATCACTAATGGCTTTTGGATTCAGAGATGCACATTCAGGTAAAAATATATTTTAAAGAGTCAAGTCTAACCAGCGACAGGCTTTGGAGCTGGGGAAATCTAAATAGTAAATAACCGTTCAAGAATTTGTACTAATCAAGGATTAATCTCTACCCATCTTAACAGAAGACATCAACTCAATAGCAAGTTGGATCTTACTTGTCATAGGACTGGAGAGGTCTCAGGTACGTTCCCAGAAGCATCTGCAGCTCCTTGGCATAGTCCCGTTCTGTTTCCAGAATATTCTGAAGTACCTGTAGCAAGTGAGGGTGTGTGTGTAAGAAAGAGAGGGGGGGTGTTTTGAAAACACACACACACACACACACAGAGAGAGAGAGAGAGAGAGAGAGAGAGAGAGAGAGAGAGATATGTATCAACCTTATCAGGGGCTCATCCACCTGGGCAGGTAGCCCACCTAGGAGAAGGGAAACTCTGGTCCTAAACCTCCACTGCCTTGTGAGATATAGTCAGGACAAGAAATCTACACAAATCCAGAATGGAGACCCTAAGATGGTTGGGTGGTGCCTTGCATGCCTCCTTCATCAACTCCTGCAGCCAAGCGGGTGCAAACGCCTTGCTCTGCTTTCCTTTGGACCATATCAGCAAGGCCAAAGGGGAGGTCTTGTCCTCTGGGCAGCCCAGGACCTCCAGACACACTGACCAGGATTGCACCCCAGAAAAGTCATTTGGTGCTGCTAACACAGCAGTTTGACTTCACCCCTGGAGGCGTACTCCGTTGTCTCTCGAGACAGATGGATGCTAACAACTACCAGGAGATGCCAGGGATTAAATCTTGGGGCATTCTGCATGCAAAGCAGATGTTCTGCCACTTTCCTACATTTCCCCATGAGACCAGCATATCATGCATGAAGGACTTTGCTTTTGGGAAGCTTCTGGGTTTGAACCTGGATTTATTTATTGCATTTAAGATGGATGATTTTAAAAAAGGAAAAGACACAGCAGCTGCTGGAGTGGGAGGTGGGAAGGTGATAACCATGGGGTGTGGAGGGAGAATTTAACCCTTTCCTGCCTGCTGTGGTCTTTCTTCAGAAGCTATAATTTTCCTTCTCTCTCATAATCCCCATAAAGCGGCATTCAGAGGCAGAATCACCTCTGGCAGTGGTGGTGGAACACAGGCATCATGGCTAGCAGCCCCTGACAGCCTCCTTTTCCATGGATTTGTACAATCCTCTTTTCAAGCCATCCAAGTTGGTGGCCCTCACCATCTCCTGGAAGAGCCAGTTCCATAGTTTAACTATGCAGTGCATGGATAAGTGCTTTATTTTCTCTGTCCTCAATCTCCCAACATCCAGCTTCCTTGGGTGTCCACAAGATCTAGTGTTGAGGGAGAGGACTGAATTCTGCAGGCTGAGCACCTAATTACTGCGCCATAAAGCCTGCAGCTCCGATGAAGGAACCAGCTGAAGCCAAGGTGCTAACATCAGGGCCAGAATTTTCCAGGGATCAGATGCTGTCCGTAAGCCAACTCTGTGCCCCTTGCATGCTATGGCAATCACTCCATAGTTTAAAAAGGCACTGGTCATTGGTAAACAAAAGGATATGCAGAATCTTCCCCACTATTCAATCCCTGCTCTCACAATCCGGCTCAATCTCTACTTCTGTGAGGACACGGTGGAGGAGCTGAGTTGTTCTCTATAATGAAACAGGGCAAGTGGATATTCCAGCTGCAGAGATCATGAGGATCAGGTCTTGTAAGGAGTTTCAGAAGTCTAAGATTGGCATCCTTTATTGATTATTTCTAATAACAAAATATTTTTTGGCATACGCTGTAGGAACACATTTAACTTCAGGCATGGCTGTTGGTGCACCCATCTCACATGGCAGGATCTTAGGCTGCACACACAACATGTATTTAAAGCTCATTCTTTCCTGCAAAGAATATTGGGAAGTGTAGTTTTCCCCTACAGAGCTACAATTTCCAGCACTATGCAAAAAAATGCAGCACTTAGTTAGGACCCAATGTCCATTCCTCTCTTCGGTTTCTGTTCAAAGGACTCTGCTTGTGCTGGAAACACCAAGCCAGGGAATTCAACACAACGATACAGATCTATTTTAAATGCCAATGTATTCTGCCTCCTGGTTCTCGAGGCCCACTCTGTTCTAAGTCTGGAGCATTTTCCTACCCCATTAGTGTCACATCCTGTGTGTCAAACTCAGCCACATAGCACCAAGATGTCTTAATGGTAGGTCAAGCAGATTTAGAGAGAAAGGAAGGGTAAGCAGAGACATACAAAATGACCTCATTAAATGGGAGCCCTGGGGCAGATCGCTGGGGTAGCCAAACTTGCTAGCTTCTGCCCAGATGGCTGCTTGCCAGCATTTCTCAGTGAACTTCAGATTTCAAAGGGAAGATCAGGTTCCCCTGCCCCAATATTTAACACACATGGACAGGCTGTGACACTGTGCTTGTGCAGCCAGTAGACTGCCTCAGTCTGCCTTCCATGCTCCAGGTCATCGAGTAGCTGGATATAGGAAGGGGTTAATTTCCTTCACTAATGATCATATTTACAGGATATGACTGTGTGATGATTTTATGTATGATATCATTATGTGATATCATATTATGAGTGTGTGATTGTGTATTATGATTGTGTGATATTATGATTTTATATTATGATTATGTGATAATATTATATATGTGTGTGTGTATGATATTATATATATAAATATTCAGCAGGAGCATGTGGTTCAGACTTTGCTCCACTCTTAAATCATTCTGCGCATGGCAGAATGCTTTTGTAAATGCCTCCAGGGGGAGCTCTCACGTCTGGTCACTTCCAGACTGTGGTGATCTTGGGATTCAGTCACATCCAGGCAAATTTAGATGAAGCAATCAATGCTCATTCAATGGCCCTGTGCAACAAAACCTGTTTCCCCTTGGAAAACTGGACCTTTTGCAGGAAGGAAAGTGGTGAGGAAAATGCACTAGAAGGTAGGGTAACAGTTGCTTGATGCATCGTCGTCTAACCTCCTCCCCGCAAACAGGTCAGAATGAACACTCAGTAAATAATTCCCTCGAAAGGTTTTTTGGTACTTCTCTAAATCTTGTGGCAAAGCATATAATGCATCTTAAAAATAAAGAAATAAATATTTACATATTTTTTATTTACTTTATGTATAAATGATGACAGCAAATGTTCAAATGCCTTGAGGGAAATATGCCCCCATTTGGAACTCTTAGTAACTTCTCTGGTTCAAATGAGAATATCATAAGACCTCAAGGACTATACCTGCAGTCTTCCAAACAACAACAATAACAACAACTCCCCTGTGAATAATAAGAGTAATAATTCTAATTAATAGTACTGAGTGATAATGGGGACTTAACGAACTTACCACAGCATAGTAATTTTTGGTGAGCTGAGGGCTTTCAACTGCTTTCAAAGCTTTTGGAGAAAGTGGTTTATCTGGAAGAGAAGCAGTGGGAATTGTTATTCTGTCAGGTGATGGTGAGAAGAGATGGCATCTCAAGCAAAATTTAAACAACTGTGCAGGCAAGAAACAGATTGCAATTGCCAGACTGTAGTAGTGACTGATGTTGACAATAGGTCCTTTCATTAAAGCCAGCAAACCACAATTTTTTTAAACCACCCAGTACAACCCTGGTGTACCAGGGTGACTCTCACATTTGTAAAACTGGCCATATTCCAGCTACACAAAAGCCAGAGGTTTTTACATTTGCAACCTGTTAGCGTGACAGAACCCAATCTTTGGAACTCCCTGCCTATTGACATGAGGTGGGTGCCTTCACTGTTTACTTTTCAATTCCTGTTAAGACTTTTGTTTAGGAAAGCCTCTCCAAACATGTAGAATGCTGACATGTGCCTTAATTTGGTTTTTAGTTTATCATTGGATTTTATTATTTTTGAAGGTTGTTACATTGTTGTTTTTAGCTGAGAATTTCGTTGTTCTATTCTTTTTGTAAACCACTTTGAGGTTGGGTTTTTACAATCAAGCTGTGTGTAACTTTTATGAAATAAATAAATCTCAACCCTCCCCCTGCCCATCTCTCATCCAAGCAAGGAAGCAAATAAACAAAACAAACAAACAAAACAGCAACAGCAACAATAATAATTTTATTATTTATACCCTGCCCATCTGGCTGGGTTTCCACAGCCACTCTGGGTGGCTCCCAACACAACACTAAAAACAGAATAAAACTTCAAACATTAAAAACTTATCTAAACAGGGCTGCCTTCAAAGCTTTTCTAAAAGTTAAACAAAATAAAACAAACAGAAGGCATTATTTAAGGGCACATTCCAGCCAGGCAAAAGCAGTTGTAGAGAATGCAGAGCAAGGCTGTTAAGCCATGTGGCCTGGAAAAAGTAACGAGAGCTTTGTTTAGCCCCAGGTCTGAGCTTATCCGTTTCGGATTTACTTGCTCCTTTTATTTCCTTATTTGTATCCATACTTGTATCTGTTCGATTGCAATGTTATTACCGTATATATTACATTGCCATTTTTTTAAAGCATTGCTGTAAGGACAGCTCCCTGCCCCGAAGAGCTTGCAACCCAGTGTTAGAAACCTAATGCATAAAGAGCCTATGGTTTGTTTGCCCAGAGAACAAGGCAGAAGTGAAAGCAGCAATGAGCAGAGCCATCTGATTTCCCCCCAAGGTCACACTCTGCCTCTATTTATTGCTCATTCCCTTGCAGTGCTTCCTGGCTCCATAAGAGGGCAGCCCCTGTGGCACTTCCCAGATGACCCTAGAAGCAGGACAGTGGCAAGCCAGCCTTTGAGCCCCAGGACATCCCAGGATGCCAAGAGAGATGACCATCATATGACAGCCATGCTGGAACAGATCAAAGCCTGTCTTGGAGACGTTGTCCTTGTGGGCGGGAGTATGATCACCATCTCAGTAAGAGCTTTGCTGACCTGATGCAAGGAACACATGACTCGATGGCTGTAATGATAAACTTGGGGCTGTTTGGCTTATTTCCTTAAAACTGGGTGACAAACCCAAATGGTCCATTTTGGAACAGGAACAAGGAAGCATTCTCTGCTCCTTACAGTGACAGACTGAAAAATATGAAAGCACAGCCGGGGGCCTGGAACAAGATCCTTAAATCGATATCATCACCATCCCAATTTCAACGAACATACAAAGAGGCTAGACCATATGAAGGTTCCGGTCTTATTGAGATATAGGCAGCCACACAGTTTAATGTAGGAATGTAGAATCTGTGGCCCTGCAGATATTGCTGAACTACAACTCACATCATCCTTGGCTAGGTATGGAGGTGAAATTTGGTCTGCCACAGATTTTAATGCAAACCTTCCTGATTTGTACCTATCAAAACAACATGGGAACTGGAACACAGCCATCCTTTGGTATTTGCAGTTTTTCCACATTTTGTGATACAGTTCTACAAGCACTGTGCACAAAAGGCACACAATAGGGGGAAGTGTGCTCTAAAAATCATATAGTAGGGAAAACAGCAAAAAAAATAAAAAATGCATTTCATTTATTAATCTTACATCCTGCCCATCCAAATGAATCATATTGGGGGCAGCTGCTTACAAAAAGTATGCAACCCCATAAGCGGAAGAAGAAAAAGAGTAACAGTTAATATTAATACCAATTAATAATAGGTTCTCTTACCAGTAGATTTAATTTCTCTGACGTAGTTACTGGGGAACCAGCCTGTCTTCCCATTAAGGGTCCCCTCCCACCAGCCTCCTTCCTCGACCCGGGTGACGTTAATGATGTCGCCTTTGTTGATTGACAGCTCGTCTTCATTGGTCTGCTTAAACTGGAATCGGACCTTGACCAACATCTGGTGATTGCCATTTTCAGTCATCTCCTAATGCACAGGAACATCAAGATAAATGATGATGGAAACAAACAAACAAACAAACAAACAAACAAACAAACAAACAAGGAAATAAATGCCAAGGCTGCTTCTCAGCACTGCTGAAGGGTAACTCTTTGTTGTCAAGGAGAACATTAACAGCGGCTTCTACAGCTCTGGATATCTAATCACACCAATCTAGCATCTAGGCAGCTATTCCCAGGTCTGCGCTCTACGGAGCACCTGCAGCAGCAGGGGGCCACACACTCCTTCCACCAGCATGGAAGCTGCCGCTGTGCTTTCCTCTTCAATTCCCTCCTGGTTCTGGGAGACAAGAGTGCAAGAAAGGGCGGAAAAGCATCCAGCCCTTCACTTGCCCAACCTGCCTCTTCTTCCTCTTCCTCCAGTGCTGCACCCTACAGCTCTGAAGCTTCTCCTGTCTGTGACTTTTTCCTCCTGGCTGATACACTTCCCCACAAATCCATAGTCCATACTCCAGCCCCGTGCACACAGCATCCTGCCAGCCCCTGACAATAAGTTCTGTATGTTCTGGGTAGGCAAGTCATTGCGGTCGGGGAAAATAAAATCATAGAATCATAGAGTTGGAAGGGACCATGAGGTTCATGGAGTCCAACCCCCTGCAATGCAGAAATCTTTCGCCTAACCATGGGGCTCGAACCTGCAACCTGAGATTAAGAGTCTCGTGCTCTACTGACTGAGCCATCTCAGGTTCCTCAGCTTTTAAGCAGCATTTTTTACTCTCAAAAGTGCTCTGCAGAAATGATGGATGTCAGAAGAGCCTTGCCAGATCAGGAAGCATCCTGTTCTTGCAGTCGACATCCTAAGGGGGCAACCACAGGCAGGATTTGAGCTCAGCAACAACACTCCCCATTTTTTTTTTTTTTTATAAAATTTTTATTGATTTTACAACATTTTTAAGAAAAACAAACAAACACTAAAAATGACAAACATACACGTATAATTTCAAACATATTTTCATAAACCTCTTTTTTTGGACTTCCCCATACCCCCCCTCTCTGCATCCCAATGTCCATAATTCAACTAGCAACTCCCAATTGTTACTTTCCAATCTCTATCATCTTAGTCCTCTTTTATAGTCTAACCTTGTATCCCTGTACCCTTTTGCTTCTGGAAACCACAACATTTTAGCATTCATTAAGTTTATAGTAGTCCTTAAGATAGCTTTTAAATTTTTTCCACTCTTCTTCCACCGTCTCTTTTCGTTGGTCACGGATTCTGCCTGTCATCTCGGCCAGTGTCCTATAGTCCATCACTTTCATCTGCCATTCTTCCACAGTGGGTAAATCTTGTGTCTTCCAATACTTTGCGATGAGTATTCTTGCTGCTGTTGTGGCATACATAAAAAAAATTCTATCTTTCTTTGTCACCAATTGGCCGACAATGCCCAAGAGAAAGGCCTCTGGTTTTTTAGGAAAGGTACATTTAAGTACCTTTTTCATTTCATTGTAGATCATTTCCCAGAAGGCCTTAATCTTCGGGCATGTCCACCAAAGGTGATAAAAGGTACCTTCAGTCTCTTTACACTTCCAACATTTATTATCGGGCAAATGATAGATTTTTGCCAGCTTGACTGGGGTCATGTACCACCTGTATACCATTTTCATGATGTTTTCCTTTAAGGCATTACATGCCGTAAATTTAATACCGGTGTTCCATAACCATTCCCAGTCAGCTGACATAATGTTATGTCCAACATCCTGAGCCCACTTAATCATAGCCGATTTAACTGTTTCATCCTGTGTGTTCCATTTCAACAGCAAGTTGTACATTCTAGATAAATTCTTAGTATTGGGTTCTAACAGTTCGGTTTCTAATTTTGATTTTTCCACCTGGAAACCGATTTTCCTGTCCTGTTTAAAAAATTCCATTATTTGACGATATTGGAACCAATTTTCTACTTTATGCTTCAATTTCTCCTGACTTTGTAGTTTGAACTTATCTCCATCCTGTTCTAAAATCTCCCAATACTTCGGCCATCCGACCTCCATATTGAGTTTCTTCACTGCTTTAGCCTCCACTGGTGACACCCATCTAGGGGTTTTATTTTCCAATAGATCTTTATATCTTATCCAAACATTAAACAATGCTTTTCTAACAATATGATTTTTAAAGGCACTGTTAACTTTATCATACCAAAGATATGCATGCCAACCAAAAGCATTATTAAAACCTTCCAGATCCAAGATGTCCGTGTTCTCGAGGAGCATCCATTCTTTCAGCCAGCAAAAAGCTGCTGCCTCATAGTACAATTTTAGGTCCGGCAGGGCAAAACCCCCTCTTTCTTTAGCATCTGTCAATATCTTAAATTTAATTCGGGGCTTTTTGCCCTGCCAGACAAATTTCGAAATGTCTTTGTGCCACCTCTTAAAACATTCCATCTTGTCAAGAATCTGCAAGGTCTGAAACAAAAATAACATTCTAGGCAATACATTCATCTTAATTACTGCAATTCGGCCTAACATTGACAATTTCAAATTTGACCATATTTCTAGATCTTTTTTAATTTCTGACCAACATTTTTCATAGTTGTCCTTATACAAATTCACATTCTTAGATGTTAAGTAAACCCCTAGGTATTTCACCTTCTTTACCACAGTCAAACCTGTTTCCTCTTGAAATTTCTCCTTTTCCATATCTGTTAAGTTTTTCCCTAAAACTTTAGTTTTTTGCTTGTTCAACTTAAATCCAGCTACCTGGCCAAACTGTTGTATTATTTCTAAAACCTTTTTCGTACTAGTGTTTGGCTCTTGCAAAGTCAATACTAGGTCATCTGCAAACGCTCTTAACTTATAATGTTTAGCTCCGACCTGCACACCTTTGACCTGCTGGTCATTTCTTATCATGTTCAGCAACACCTCCAGAACTGAAATAAAAAGTAGTGGGGAAATCGGGCACCCCTGTCGTGTTCCTTTTTCTATCTTAAGTTCCTCAGTCACAACATTGTTTACAATCAGTTTAGCTTTTTGTTCAGAATATATTGCAGCCATACCATTCTCAAAGCCCTGGCCTACCCCCATCCCATGAAGATTCTTCCTCATAAAACTCCAAGAAATATTGTCAAAGGCTTTCTCCGCGTCCACAAAAATCAATACTGCTTTAGTGTTTATATTCACCTCTAGCTTTTCCAGAATGTCTATTACATTCCTTACATTGTCTGCCAGGTGTCTTTTAGGGAGAAAACCTGCTTGGTCCTTATGAATCTTCTCCATCAAGACTCTTTTAAATCTTTTTGCCAAAATGTCTGCAAAAATTTTGTAATCCACATTAAGGAGTGATATTGGGCGGTAGTTCTTAAGTTGGGTCTTTTCAGTCTCTGACTTTGGTATGAGTGAAATATATGCCTCTTTCCACGATTCAGGTGCCCTTTTTCCCTCAAGGATCTCATTACAAACTTCTCTTAGTGGTTGAGTCAGCCATTCCTTCAGCGATTTGTAGTATCTGGAAGTCAGTCCATCTGGTCCCGGAGATTTGCCCAGTTGCATATTCTGAATGGCAGCCTCTATCTCTTGTTCTGAGATTCTCTGGTTCAAGTCCATCTTACTTTGATGAGAGATGTTTTGTAATCCATATTTTCCAAGGAATTTGTCTATATCTTCTTCATTTTGCGGGCCTTGAGTGTAGAGTTTTTTGAAATAACTTAAAAAGCAATTTCTAATTTCATTAGGTTTAGATATATTCTTTCCATCCACCTCTAGGCTTGTAACTGTATTTAATTTCTGCCTTTTCTTCAGTTGCCATGCCAAAAGTTTGCCACATTTATTTGCTGATTCAAAAGTCTTTTGCTTCATTTGCTTTATCTTCCATTCAATCTCTTGGTTCATCAATTCCATATATTGTGTTTGATATAACTTGATCTCTCTTAAAATGTCCTGAGATTTTGGTTTTGTTCTTAATTTTCTCTCTCCTTCCTTTATCATTTCCAAAATCTTCTCTTTTTTCTCATTTTGTTTTTTCCTCTTTATTGAATTTTGTTGAATCAAAAATCCTCTCATAACCACTTTACTTGCGTCCCAGATCACTCTTTTCTCCACGTCGGTCCTCAAATTTATTTCAAAATAGTCTTTTAGGGTCTTTTGGGCCTTCGTGAGAATCTCCTTATCTCGAAAGAGGGTGTCATTCATTCTCCATCTAAATTGACCAGTTATTATGAGTTTCATCTCCATCTTCACGGCGTTATGGTCGGAGCAAGTTTTTGGGCAGATTTCCACTTTCTTAATCTTTGGGGCCATTCCACTAGTAACCCAGATTTGATCGATTCTGGTCCAGGTCATCATTGCTTGGGAGAAGAAAGTTCCCTCTCTCTCCAGAGGGTTCCTTGTTCTCCATATGTCTATCAAGTCCATATTTTCTGTCATTTCGAAAAAAGTCTTAGGGAGTCTCCCTTCCTTGCTAACTGTTAGTCTTTGTGCCTTGTCCATGTTGGTGGAGACCACGCCATTCATGTCTCCCATGATTATCATATTGTAATCCAGATAGTCAGTGAGGGTTTCATGGAGTCTCTTAAAGAAGTCAGATTTGCCTTCATTTGGTGCATAAATTCCAACCACTAGAAGTTTTTCTCCTTGTATTTGTATCTCCACTGCCAGATATCTCCCTTGTTCGTCCTTGAATATCATTTTTGGAGCCCATTTCTCCTTCACATATATTACAACTCCTCTCTTCTTAACTTTGTCTGATGAAATAAATTCTTGTCCTAGCCTTTTATTTATAAGTAATCTCCTGTGGGCTCTGGTTATGTGAGTTTCTTGTAGGCATATCAAGTCCAGTTGTTCTCTATTCAATATATGAAATACTTGTCTTCTCTTCAAAGGCCCGTTGAGCCCATTACAGTTCCAACTAAGGAATTGCAGAGCCATCTTGCTATTTTCCTGAGGCTCCTCCAACAGCTCCAAGTTGTTGCTCTTCTTCTGATGGTGGTGGTTTTTGTCCAATCGAGAGATTCAGGATATCCAGTGCTCTCCTCTGTTCTGCAAGTACGTCCACAGTCCCCTTCTGTAGGTCCTCCTGGTATCTTGCCAAAAATTTGTCTTTATGACAACACTCCCCATTTGTGGCTCCCAGCAACTAGCATTCAGAGGCAAAACTACCTTTGAATGAGTGGAGGTAGAACATCTCAATCATGGCCAGTAGCTGTCTAAGCTGAAAGCCATCCATACATTCACATGCTTCAGCTATGCACTTTCACCTGCTCTTGCAACAACCCTGTAGGGTAGACCCATGTTAGCATTCCCATGCTGCAGATTTGTGGGGGAGGTTTTCTGGTGGGGTAGGGAGGAGGCAGCAGCTTATTCTTGGGGAAAGTGGGCTTGAAGCTGGGAAATTTCTCTGCCCCTTAGACCTTCCTGCCCCCCCCCCAGGCCACAGAACTTGCATAGGCTGAAACCTTAGACTCTTTGCTTCTTCTTCACTTTCTGTCTCCCCAGGATCCTGGGGTAGATTTTGAACAAAACCTACCACTCCTTTTGACTGCCCGTGCAGTGCTTTCGGCGACTTAGGAGATGTTGTTTGCATCGAGGGATGGCCGTCACCCGCAGAGGAACTAGGCGGCAACAGATTGAAGCATGGCCTGGTGGCGCTCCGATCTGTTTAAAGACAAAGAAAACAAAATGAATACTGTAAAAGTCAGCACTGGGAATGTAAGAAGAGCCCACTCTGCAGGATCAGGCCAACAGCCCATTGAATCAATGCCTGTTATGGGAAGCCCATAACTGGGGCTTGAAGGCAGGAGCCCACCCTGGCTGTTGCTTCACAGTGGCCAGTATCCAGAGGTTTCCTGCCACATGCACCGGTTTCTTCAAGGCTGGAGTACTGCAGTGCTCTATGTGGGACTTCCCTTGCACTTGATCTGGAAGCTGCAGTTAGTGCAGAATGCTGCAGCACGATTGCTGACAGGAAAGAGGCCTTGTCAGCATATAATGCCTGTGTTCAGAGATCTGCAATGCTTGCCAATGTGCTACTTGGCCAAGTTCATGGTGTAATAATAATAAAAATAATAATTTTATTTATACCCCACCCATCTGGCTGGGTTTCCCCAGTCACTCTGTGCAGCTCCCAACAGAATATTAAAAACTTCCCTACACAGGGCTGCCTTCAGATATTTATTTCCTTGACATCTGCTGGGAGGCCGTTCCACAGGGCAGGTGCCACTACCGAGAAGGCCCTCTGCCTGGTTTCCTGTTGCCTCACTTCTTGCAGGGAGGGAAGTGCCAGAAGGCCCTCGGCACTGGATCTCAGTGTCCGGGCTGAACGATGGGGGTGGAGACGCTCCTTCAGCTATACTGGACCGAGGCCATTTAGGGCTTTAAAGGTCAGCACCAACACTTTGAATTGTGCTTGGAAATGTACTGGGAGCCAATGCAGATCTCTCAGGACCAGTGTTATCTGGTCCCAGTGGCTACTCCCAGTCACCAGTCTAGCTGTCACATTCTGGATTAATTGCAGTTTCCAGGTCACCTTCAAAGGTAGCCCCACGTAGAGCGCATTGCAGTAGTCCAAGCGAGAGATAACTAGAGTATGCACCACTCTGGCGAGACAGTCCACGGGCAGGTAGGGTCTCAGCCTGCGTACCAGAAGGAGCTAGTAGACAACAAAGCAGTGGTTCTCAAACTTTTTTCCTCTGCGCCACACTTTCAGATTAAAAATTTGTTCATGCCACAATGACTTTTTAATTGATAAGAAGTACATTGGAAAATGAAACAACTCCCAGCAGTGCTTGATTTATAATAGAACACAACGCTGTGGGTTAAACCACAGAACCTAGGACTTTCCAATCAGAAGGTCGGCGGTTCGAATCCCCGTGACGGGGTGAGCTCCCGTTGCTCGGTCCCTGCTCCTGCCAACCTAGCAGTTTGAAAGCACGTCAAAGTGCAAGTAGATAAATAGGTACCGCTCTGGCGGGAAGGTAAACGGCGTTTCCGTGCGCTGCTCTGGTTCACCAGAAGTGGCTTAGTCATGCTGGCCACATGACCCGGAAGCTGTGCGCCGTCTCCCTCGGCCAATAAAGTGAGATGAGCACCGCAACCCCAGAGTCGGCCACGACTGGACCTAATGGTCAGGGGTACCTTTACCTTTACCATACCCTCCAGTATATTTATCTGATGCAAATAGGGACTTCCTAAGAAAAAGCAGGACATTCTGGGATCAAATCAGAAACCGGGACGGCGTCTGTAAATCTGGGAGTGTCCCTGGAAAATGGAGACTCTTGGAGGTCTGATACCACCCAGTGCCTACCTACCAGCTAGCAACAGCTCATCTTTTCATTCACGTTAATCATCCTACGCAGTTGCCCTGGGATGCAGAAGGAGATAAGCTGCAAAGCCAGGTGCTTTGCAAAAGAGCTTTGACATTATACTCAGTGACACAGCTGGTGAAAACAGGAAAACGGGATGTGTATTAAGAAAAATATATCTGATTACCCACATGACCCAGAAGCTGTACGCCGGCTCCCTTGGCCAGTAAAGCGAGATGAGCGCCGTAACCCCAGAGTCAGTCATGACTGGACCTAATGGTCAAGGGTCCCTTTACCCTTTTTTACTTTATAATCATGGGACATCCAGGAAGTAAAAGAACAATGCAGCTGAGCTACGCAAGAACATGAATCATTCCCAAAATATGATGTTGGTTGTTCTGCCACACTTGCCATCCTCTCCTGCCACACCAGTGTGGCACATCACACCTTTGAGAACCACTGTTATAAGGCTCTTAACAACTCACCTGCAAGATTGCTTTACTCACATATATGCCCACTCAGCGGCTTCAAACTGTGCAACCTGCACTGTTACAGGTGCAACATAATACTCATTCTGCATTTATAAGAAGTTGTTATTTTAGTGTGATTGCACTCATTCTTTGGAACTCCCTGCCTATTGATATAGGCAGGCACCACCTGTTAAAAACATTACTTGCTTAGAAAAGTCTATCCAGACATGCAGAATGTTGAGGTATGTTTTAATCTGGTTTTTAGCTTATCATTAATGATTTATGAATGTTTTAAATCATTTTTACTGATAATTTTATTGTTTTATTTTTTTACATAATCCTCTTTGACTTTTTTTTAACAATCAAGGAGTATATACAGTGGTGCCTCGCAAGACGAAAAGAATTCGTTCCGCGAGTCTTTTCGTCTTGCGATGTTTTTCGTCTTGCGAAGCACGGTCCGTCGCAACTGCGCCTCTTCAAGCGGCTTTAAAAAAAAAGCGCAAGATGTTTTCGTCTTGCGAAGCAAGCCCATAGGGAGATTCGTCTAGCGAAGCAACGCAAAAACGGAAAACCCTTTCGTCTAGCGAGTTTTCCGTCTTGCGAGGCATTCGTCTTGCAGGGCACCACTGTATATGCATTTTATGAGTTAAAATAAATTTAGCCATCTTGGTTAACATGCACAGTGTCATGAATCTGCCTAATACTCTTTTAGCCTTTCTGTGATAAATTGTAGGGAGGCAGGAATTGTGGACCACTAAAGAAGACACCCCTAGGTTGAAACATGTTTGGTCTTACTGTTTCTCACACTCATTTGTGGATCAAAGAATTCATTTGGATATATTATTGCATTTTAACTATTTGTATTCATTATTTTATTGTGTCATTTAAATATATTTTAGCTACTGTGGCATTAAAGTCTGCACAGTCGTCTCTTTAGCACTTCTTTAGCAGAAGTTACGTTTCAATTTCTATTCCTACTCCATTTAGGGTTGCATGCAGCTGATCCACGGAGATGAATGAACCCAAGTTACTCGAGTCCATTAACTTCAGCGGGTCTCCTCTGAGTAGGACTAGCACTGGATACAAACCCTATGGCTTTTGTTTGGTTTTCTTTTAAAGCCCAGTAAGTCTGACGGCTTAAATTCTCCTTGCACTGATCGGAAATCTCGTAACAAAAAGTTTGTAGGGTCATGGGACTTTTGGTTCACCTATCTCAGTAACGTTTCACATGGACTGACAGCAGCTCTCCAGAGTTTCAGGCAGGAAGTGTCTCCCACTCCTCCTTCTGCATGCAAGACACTGAGCCACAGCTCTTCCTCTACAGTATGTCATGGGAACATCGGAAACTGCCCTATCCTGAATCAGACTCTGGGTCCATCTAGCTCAGTAGTGTCTACACTGTGGGAGTGTTTCTCAAACTTGGGTCTCCAGCTGTTGTTGGACTACATTTCCCATCATCATCTCCGACCACTGGTCCTGCTTGCTAGGGATGATGGGAGTTGTTGTGCAACCCAAGCTTGAGAAACACTGCAAGTGGCTTGCAACACCTTCCGGGATTTCAGATGGAGGCATATGCAGCCCTACTTGGAGACGGACCTTTGGGGTTCAAATCATGCACTCTCCCTCTGACCTATAGCAAAGTGCAGACTTGTTCTCACATAAGACGGGGCATGTGCTCGCACACCAAAGTGGCAGATTCCTTGGCTAGGTGGGCTGGGGGTGGAAGGAGAAAACCCTGATCTGTACCTCCCTGCTCTTGCCCTTGCTGCAACTATACCAAGCTTCCAGGGGGCCTCTCCTATGGAGAGCAATTTTGTTGCAAGCCATTTCCAAGATCAGGGGAGGGGAGGGGAGGGTTTCTTCCACAGAGAGCGGGTCGAATTGCTCACTGCTCTGCATGATTTGCTTGCCAAACAGGACCCTGGATTCTGGCAGAACAACGGATTGTACGCAAAACCCACACTCTGCACACGACTGAAAAACATGCTGACATTTGATGCAAGTCACCACAGCTGTTTGCGGAGAAGTGGGAGGGATCGCAGATGGAGGGGTTCTGTTTCCAACCCACCGCCCTTGCACTGCCGCCTTCCTTTCACTGACTGTGGAAGGCAACCCTCCCCACAACACATCAGTGCTATATACTGCCCCCCCCGAATCTTGCAATCACATTCTATGCAATGCAACACTCTGGAGTTTCATTTCCCCCCTCGGATTCAAAGGCGAATCCTGAAAGATCAAAATACCGAGCTTACATCGTGCGCTCCAAGGAAGCTGCTTGCTGAAGACGCATCACGTTCACAGCCCACGTTATTTTCCCTCCAGGGTGGCATGCTGCCAAGGATGGCTTGCTGTTGGAGGGCAAAAGATGATCCAACCTCGCACAGTTCCTGCTGCTCAAGGGCTGCCAGCATGTCGTTTCATGGGAGCACAGGAAGCTGCCTTACAGACCATGGGTCCATCTAGCTCTGTATTGACTACACTGGCTGGCAGCTGCTCTCAAGCATTTGAGACAGGGGACATACCCAGCCCGACCTGGAGATGCCCCAGGGGATTGAACCTGGGCCTTTCTGAATGCAGTGCAAGTGTTCTAGCATTGAGCCTTAGTACCAGAAACGAAGCTGCCTTATTCCAAATCGGACCATTGGCCCATTTGGCTCAGTAGCATCTGCACCAGTTGGCAGCAGCTCTGGAGCATCTGAGGCAGGGACATGCCCAGGTCTATGGACATGACCTGGATTGAACCTGGGACCTTTGCAGGCAAAGCAGATGCTCTATCACCAACCCTAATTATTAGGGGGCCTAATTATTATTTCTTCCCCTTTTTATTATTTCTTATCAGCAAGGTGTCACACCCCAGAAGACAGACCCTCTGTGATGAAGAGGAGGAGACAAGGAAGTCCCGAGGGCAGGAATCACCTCCAGAAGGCACCACCCTGTTGGAACCCTCAGTGTAAGGGGACCCCCAGTAGCTTGTCCAATGGCCACTGATATCCCCAGGCATCAGAGACTCCACCTTGACCTGCCTGCAGCCTCCTTCGGTTGGCTCTAGCATTTTGCTGGTCTACTACTCTTGGTCCTACAGATCCAGCCAGAGGTCTCCATGGGTCTAGTTCCTTGCTTGAACTCTCACTTTGCTTTCCCAGTTCTCTGTGTGAACTCTGCCCGGGGCAGGATACCTGATCCTCTCCTGCACACATCTATAACTGGGGAAGGGCAGCACCTAACATTGCCTATGCATGGCTTCCTCATAAGTTGCTAGCTCTCACTGCTGAGATAGACATTATCTTCTTGTAAAGTTCAGCATATGCATTTTGATAATGTTGCCCAACATGGGGGGAGCAGGTTTCTGTCTACATTTGAATACCACTAGACACCATTTTGAATCAAGATGGTGGACCAAACCATTCCAAGCTTCACGGGTTTGGACACTTCTGAAGATGCAGTCACCCCATTTGTTGTGATAGTTCCTGAAATGGAGGAGTGGGAATATATTTGGATATCATAAGGCACCATCTGATATCAAGATGACCCATTCAAAATTGCACTGTTTTGTTTTTTTTTTCTTATCATACCTGAGCAATGCTAGGCACTTTTTGCTAGTAATATAATTACACCCATATACATGGCTGTATGCCACTATGTTTTACTCAGAGCAGAGAACAAAAATACAAGGTCACAGGAATTCAAGATACAATGAAAAGATTTCAAAAATAATGACTATTTTAATATGCATATACTCCAAGTGCATGTTTAAATAATCATTATTTATTATTTAGCGGGTTGAACTAGGTGACCATTATAGTCACTTCCAACTCCACAATTCTATGATTCCATTATATCCTTTCTTTTGCTTTTGGTCTTTTGGTATTCATATTTGGGGACCTTCTTTTTGTTACTCAGAGTAAAAATAATTAAAATTAATGGACCTAAGTAAATAGTATCCATTAATTTCAATGGGTCTCCTGTGTGTATGAGTACCAATGCATATAACCTCTTATATATCTATGTTAGCATATGCAAATTCTATGCAGGTTTTGCATTGTGGGCCTGTGCCTCAGGTATTATGAGCATCTAACAATGCCCCTCTCTGTCCAAAAGATATCTCTTCGCCATTTCTCGATAAGCTGTACTGAACTGCAAAGGTCTGTGGTTTCATTGCCTGTTTCCCAGTTCCTTCCGGCAGAAAACAAAAGATCAGCAACCACCAGTATCTAAATACCAACCACAAATACAGAACTCACAGCCGTAACAAGGCACTACCCTGCCATGCTTTCTCCCAAAGAGTCCATTGATTTATTCTAGACAGAACTCTGCAAGCAAAATGATGCATGCTGAGACACTGGAGCCAAAGTCTATTATTAGAATCTGGTTAGAATTTAGCTGAAACGTCTGTTCGGCAACATACATTGACAATTCACTGTTTGCATTTTGTAAGGATTTAAACTTTAAACATTGGGTTCCATTGCGCTTTGCCAGCCAGACAACTCGGCAGGAAGGGCACTGCTTGCCAAATATCTGGCAATAATAAGAGCTCTGGATTTGCTGCCTTCTCCAGTAACAATAGGGTTGCATTCACACGTGGGGTTTATTTTGTTAGTTTTACTTGTTCAGGGTTCAGCCACACTTTTGCATGAGAAGCTGATCGTACTGCACACCAATTAATTCCTGGTCTGAGCGCTTTTCTTGTTCCATGGTTGAACTTTGCAAAAACCCAGTCTTACCTGCTGAACTGAAGCTTGGTTAAGCAAAACCTCTCTCTGGATTTTCCACAATTCAGCCGGTAAGTTAAGATTTTTGCAAAGCACAGCCATGTAATAATGAGAAAAGGTATTGGGCCCAGAAAACCATAAAATGGTAGTGTTAGAAGGGACCCCGAGGGTCATTTAGTCCAACCCCCAATCAGTACACAATACAATCAGAATACAGATCAAGCAAAAGTGTGGACGAACCCTGTAAGGCTAATGCTTCTGCCCCCTTTCACACCTGAGTACCAATTTACAGCTATGTCACGCTACATTTCACTCACACCAGTAGGCTGATGGCATCCTTCTGTCTCAAGAGACAATGGACTGCATCTCTGGGGGGTGAAGTCAAACCATTGCATTAGTAGTGCCAAAGTGACCTCTCCAGGGCACAACCCTGACAACAAGACACGCCCACCCCCTGGCCTTGCTGAAGTGGTCCAAAGGAAAGCAGAGCAATATGTACCTCCCTTTATCCAAAGATCTCAGGGAAGTTCACAAGATAAAAATACAGGATAAAAGCACAAAGATAAATAGTTAAAACAAAAACAAAACAACTCCCCCCCCCCTCGTTGAAAAGGAACATTTTCACCTAGCGCGTAAATATCTATAATGAAGGCACCCGGCGAACATCCCTGGGGAGAGGATTCCTCAAATGGGGAGCCACTGCAGAGAAGGCCCGTTCTCATGTTGCCACCCTACAGACCTCTCATGGAAGAGGCACATGAAGAAGCGCCTCAGGTGATGATCCCTGGGTGCAGGTCAGTTCATATGGGGAGAGGCGGTCCTTGAGTATTGTGGTCCTGAGCTGTTTAAGTGTAAGGTTTGTTTCCTAGCATTCAGATATGGGATTTGCCCTGCTTAACGGTCCAGGTCATGAGAGTTTGGTTAAAGGGGGGGGGGGGAGAATAGGACTATAAAATTTAATATAGGGGTACAATAATAAAAGAAATATATTCTCCTCGTTGGATTGGTGCAAAAGCCAATTTATATACTCAACAATTAGGTGGCGCAGCTTCTCCAACACTGTACCATTGCAGGAGGATGTTTGTGTGTGCGTGTTCTGATTGCTCCTGCTTCTTCACAACAAAAGAAAGAACTCAGTTGTACATGAAGCAGTTGTGCTGTAGAGGAAAAAGATGCTGTGCTTTCTCACTTCTTCACTGACAGGCTGCTTCAGCAAACTGGCCACACCTCTTTAAAGGCACAAGGGACATTGCCTGCTTTGCACCTGATGAACCGAAATTGGATCTCGCACTGAAACTGCCAATGGGGAAGTGCAAATGCTGCAATGATGGGGGCTGGGAGATGCTTCTGGTAGAGACATTCAGCCGAAAAGGCATATGGAGAAAACTCTTTTGGGTGTGTGGACAACTGACAGTTGAAAGAAGGCCAAATTCTCTTATTATCACAGAGATAGAAAGGCTTAGATATACAGTATCTGAGAAGTGCAGCTGATGAATTTTGTTCTCCACTACTCCTTAATAATATCCTAAATTATGGAATTGTTAGAGCTTCATACATGCATAAACTGACTGTCTCCAAATCAAGGAGAGCATTCATGTGCTACTCTCTGCATTGATAAACAGATGATTTAATAATATCCTGGTCAACGAATGTCATTTTCTGTGTGTAGCTGCAGCAACAGAGTATCTTGATCAGGTTCTTTTGCTTTGTAACTTGTACAATGAGTGCACATTGAGGGACTGATTCTCTCCCTATGAAGAACCCTGCTAGGAAGATCTTCTGCAGATTTGGAACTGTTTTGCTTCAGGAATGTTTCTTCCCATATTACACAGGAGGTTGCAAAAATTTTTTAAAAAATTATCTGACTTCAGTGCAGGTTAGGAGAAATGTTTTGTTGGATTCTCAGTTTAATTTTTTTTTAACCAGTTGTACGACTTCAATAGTGTATTTAATTTTATCAGTCCATCACCACAGCAAACATTTCATTCAATTCAACTCTTTCCCCCCTTCTTCTTACCTTCTGTAGCTTTGTTTATAGCTGCAAGGGTATTCAGTACCTGGGGGAAATTGTCTCCCGTGTATAGATCGTGTGCATCAAACAACTGTGGCCGGAAAAAGAGAGAGAGAGAGAGAAAGGAACATCAGGTCAGTCATCCAAGCTCCCACTTTGCAGCCATATTAAATGAATGAGACGAAGCTATCAAGATATAATCAAAAAATACATTTTAAAACTCATAAAAATGTGCCAAGCTTTCAAGTTCTCCAGAACACCTCAGCAGGCAAGTGGGGTAGAAAAGCTTTAAAAATATATAGAAAAAGGAGGCTAGAATTATTTGACCCACTGCTTTGCACTCAGAAGATCTGAGATTCAATCCCTGGCATCTCCAGTTTAAAAAGAAAATGGAAGCAGAAGATATTATGCCTCTGCTTGACCCTTGGCAGCAGCTGCCAGTCAGTGCAGGAAATACATAGTAGATGGGCAAATTGCCTGCTCTGGTAAAATGCAGCTCCTAGGTTCTCCCTTGGTGCTGCCAGGACCGCACTCAGGACAATGAGCCTGAGGGCCCCCTAAATGCAGCTAGGGCTGGCATAGCACATTTTAAATAAGGCAAAGAGGGGAGATGTCACCTACAGGTGGGCGTGTTCCACAAGAACATTAAGTCCAGAGTTTGAAAGTGCTTAACTGCATTACTGCTTCCTGCCTTCCGAAAAAGACTGGAACCATAAGCATCACATTGCTGGTCTAAAAGAGAACTGGGCTTTCACTCCAGTTCCCAGGGTTTCTGTGCAGAGATGCCAGGGGGTAACGACCTCACTGCAGTATGCCCTTAAGAGAATCCTGGCTAATGTGACCCTAGTCTTTCTCTAGCTTCAGCTACCCACCATTCTGCCCTGAGCTCAGAGTCCATGGTGGACAAGCATTTGCCTTCAGCCTCAGCTTCCCATCCGTACAACAGTACCAGATACATTTTGTTGTTGATGATGTTTGGCGCAGGTCATTTGGCTGTTTCGTGCTGATCTTTCATTTTAAGCAAATAAAGACACATGGTCTGAACACTGGCCCACACTGCAGGGGTGCTGTGAGGGCAAGCGTGCTAAATGCCATCATGTGTCTTTTTTAAATAAAACAAAAAACGAGTTGTATCCAATGCTAGTCCTATTCAGAGTAGACCCATTGGAATGAATGATTGCGACTTACTTAGGTCCATTAATTTCAAAGGGTCTACTTGGAGTAGGTCAGAAGCCATAGTGTATTAAATCCCGCTACCTCCTTCCTTCCGAATGTCTGTTTTGAGCTACATGAAAAAATTACGCAGAGTTTACCAATCAATGAATTCTTTAAAAGCAACAGGTTAGTTTTTTAGAAAAAAAATTCTTTTGCCAGTGAGCACGTCCTGCCTCGTGACAAAAGTCTCAGTGGTTTGTGCAATACTAGATGTGTGCAGGGCAGGGAGGAAGGAACATCTCGCTCCCCATGCCAGCAATTTTGCAGCTGTACCCCTTGAGAACTGCCAGTTGCCTCTGTGTCTTTGGTTTTCATGAAGGCTCTCCTTGGTGGCCACACTGAGACCACAAGGCAGGCAAGCGTTTCTCCAACCGCGCCCTCAGGCTCCAAACTATAATTTGAATCGGGAGGGGAGGGGGCAAGTTTATTTTCAGCCTATCTGCACAGCCGACTGCAAAGTGGGCAATGAAATCATACTGAAGTGTGTGCTGGGTTGTGGGTAATTTTGCGCCAATGCGCCTCTCCCTTTCACCCACAATTTGGCTCCCTTTAAACATCTGGAGTTAATGAAGCTGCAGGGAATTTTGGGCCATGTATCTCCTAGTGTCTTGCTCCCTATGCATGGCTTTCCTCGTGGCCTGAGCTACGTGGGGATAGTCTTGGAGGGGAGGGTGCAATTGGCTTTATTTATTTTTATTACAGATAACGACCATTTTCTGTGGGGAGGACATTCCCAGCCCCGCCCATGCATGTCAGTGGAGCATGCATGAGCTCCTTACACCCTGCTATGCCCCCTACCCTGCTCTGCCAGTCACTTCTGGGTTGTGGTGATGCACATGCGCATAGTCATGCACATGTCGGACAAGCGTAAAAAGGTTGTTGCCTGTACTGTTATTACCATCCCACAAAAGCAGCTCATGCCAAACAAACAAAAACCCCACCCGATTTTAAATACAAGTAAAGACCACAGGCTTTATTCAATTGAGTCCTACTCAGAGTAGATCCAGTGAAGTTACCGGACCTAAGTTAGTTGTGTCCATTAAATACAGTGCAACAGCAAACCTTCTACCCTCCAAACATGCTAGGGAAGGGGAAATTCCCTAGCATAAGAGGCCTTGAGGGACAGAAAAGTATCTCCCAGCACCCTTTCAAAGGAGGGAGGAGAGGGCAGGACAGAGCTTCATGGGAAGAGAATTCAGGAAATGTGGATGGGGCCACCACCCAAAAAGCCCTGCGCCTGTTAGCCAGCCACTCTGATCTCCCCAGTGAGTCTGTCGAAGAGCTAGATTTCTGAAGATGACTGTAAGACCCTTGTAGACTCTTATGTATGGTTGTAGTCAGGTGATGGTCAGTGTTGGTCACGCTCAGACAAGACCCCCTGAAATCAGTGGGTTTGGTTTATATATCCCTTGATGCCAAGGATGTTAATGAGTTAGCTGGGTATCACCCACCCCTCCTGGTTTTGCTGAACTACATATCCCACAAACCCCAGTCAGCATGGCTAACAGTTAAAGCTGACGGGCGGGAATTGTAGTCCAACATCTGGAATCCCAAAATGTTAAAGACCACTTTCAGGGGGCCTGCTCCAGCTGTTTAGGGCTACAGGAAGCTGCCTTGGTCTTCCGAGCTCCATGTTGCCAAGTGACGGCGGATCGCCAGGATTTCAAACAGAGAGTCTTCCCCAGGAAAGGGACTTTTTTGGTAGCAGAACCCTCCTCACCTGATACCTTCTCAGAAACAACAGGCAAACATATTTTCATTCCATTCACCCAGGCTTTTAAATTTTATTTTATGTTGCCTCTATTATGCCAGTTGACTGTATATAGCCGAGGCCTTCACAATGAATGACAAAGGGCAAAAGCAAGGCAAAATCACACAACTGAAGTCTGTAAGAGTTTATAGCATAAAAGTTTAAAATTTCAATGCATTAACATAACTGGAGCAAAGCTTCTTAGCTCCCAGAGCAAATTTGGCTACCAGGTGTTGTAATTTGCATATATTTATTGGCTAAGAGCTCAACTATCACTTCTGGGACGGGGGGGGTGTGTCGATCTGAAAACCAAGAAAAAATAGGAGAGAATAATTTTTCTCTCGGCATCATATATAAAGGGCAAAACAACGGAAAGTGCATGATATCCTGATTTCATCCATAGTCCCATGGACTGCAAAAAGATCAAACCGATCCATTCTGAAAGAAACCAGCCCTGAGTGCTCACTGGAAGGACAGATCCTGAAGCTGAGCCTCCAATACTTTGGCCACCTCATGAGAAGAGAAGACTCCCTGGAAAAGACCCTGATGTTGGGAAAGATGGAGGGCACAAGGAGAAGGGGACGACAGAGGACAAGATGATTGGACAGTGTTCTCGAAGCTACCAGCGTGAGTTTGACCAAACTGCGGGAGGCAGTGGAAGACAGGAGTGCCTGGCATGCTCTGGTCCATGGGATCAGGAAGAGTCGGACACGACTAAACGACTCAACAACAACAACATGCCATATGAGCTATTCCTATGTTTCTCCCCTCTAAGGATGCTGAGAGCATCTGCTGGAACCTACCGTATTTACTCGAGTCTAATGTACCATCAAATCTAATGCAAACCTTAATTTTCACAACGTAATTTGGCCAAAAAAGGTGAGCATTAGATTCAGGTAATTTCAGTAAGTTCAACAAAGGCCCTACATAAAGAAAGTGCTCCTCCTCCCCACTGTCTTTTGATGCCCATTGATGATTTTGAACTACTCCATGTTGTGCTTCTAAACATTGTTCTGCTGTAAGTCACGTAAGGATTATGTATCAATAAGTGGCTACATAAAGGTAAAGGTACCCCTGACCATTAGGTCCAGTCATGACCAACTCTGGGGTTGCTGTGCTCATCTTGGTTTATTGGCCGAGGGAGCCGGTGTACAGCTTCCGGGTCATGTGGCCAGCAGGACTAAGCCGCTTCTGGCAAACCAGAGCAATGCACAGAAACTCTGTTTACCTTCTTGCCAGAGCGGTACCTATTTATCTACTTGCACTTTGATGTGCTTTCGAACTGCTAGGTTGGCAGGAGCAGGGACTGAGCAACAGGAGCTCACCCCGTCGCAGGGATTCGAACCGCCAACCTTCTGATCAGCAAGCCTTAGGCTCTATGGTTTAACCCACAGTGCCACCCGCATCCCAAGTGGCTACATAAATTCATTTAAATAATAATAGCTGCAGGTGACCCTTTAGAGATGCTTAGGTTGAAGTGCACCCTATGCTTCTATAAAAATGCCTGCGTGTTCTCTCTCCCTCTCTGTGTGACTTTTCAGCCATAAATGCTTTCATCCATGTGAGCAGTTGTGGAGCAGGAACAGGCAGCTGTTCGCTCACATAGAATGACAGAATCTTAGGGTTGGAAGAAACCCCAAACGATCATCTACTAGTCCAACCCCACTGCAATGCAGAAATCTCAACTAGAGCATTCAAGACAGAAGGCCATCCAACCTCTGCTTAAAAACCCCCAAGGAAGGAGAGTCTGCAACCTCCCGAGGGAGATCGTTCCAATGCAGAACAGCTCTTACCGTCATAAAGTTCTTCCTGATGTTTAGTCAGAATCTCCTTTCTTGTAACTTAAAGCCATTGGTTCAGGTCCTACTCTATGGAACAGGAGAAAACAAGCTTGTTCCGTCTTCCATGTAACGGCCCTTGACATACTTGACAATGGCTATCATATCTCCCCAGTCTCCTCTTCTCCAGACTAAACATACCCAGCTCCTTCATCCTTTCCTCATCAGCCTTGGTTTCCAGACCCTTTATCATCTTGGTTGCCTTCCTCTGCACAACTTCCAGTTCGTCAACATCCTTCTTAAATTGTGCAGCCAGAACTGGACACAGTATTCCAGGTGTGGTCTGACCAAGGCAGAAGTGGTACTATAGCCAAGTGCTACTATAATTTCCCTTCATCTGAATGCTAGACTTCTGTTGATGCAGCCTAAAATAGCATTTGCCCTCTTTTTGCTGCTGCATTTCAGTGTTGACATGAACACTTTATTTAGAGGAGGGGTTGTAGCTCAGTAGTAGAGCACCTGTCTTGCATGCAGAAGATCCCAGGTTCAATCCCTGGCCTCCTCTTCCCTCTGTCGGAGACTCTAAAGGTTGGGGGCCAGTCAGCCAACCAGAGTCAGTCAACATGGTGGTGTCCTGACCATTGGATATGTTGTTTGGGGCTGATCAGGCCTGGGATCCAACAATATCTAGAGGGCACTGTTTTGGCTGTCCATTATAATGGTCAGTGTTCTTTAACCCCCAAGGAGTTCTTGGACTACAACCCCCATAATCCCCAGCTGGCTTAGCCAATGGTCAGAGAAGATGCAAATGGCGTTATTCATTCATTCATTCATTCATTCATTCATTCATTCATTTCATAGTGTTTATACACCGTTTCCTTGTGTAAAAACACACACACCCTCAAAGTGGTTTACAAAACATAAAATTATAGAATCAAAAAGAACTCACAACTAGACTTTAAAACATACAAATGTTAAATACCCCACCAAGCTCCCACCTGCCTAGATGGGGCCCCCTTTGGTCTGATCCAGGAGGGCTCTTCTTGCATTCCTGTTTGTTTGTTTGTTTTAAAAAGCAACAACAACAACAATCTTTATTACAGTCCAGAGACCCAACAAATCGTTACAAAGCAATACACAATTCATACAGCCTACCTCCAGGTTAAACAAGCAATTTGTACAGAATATAGGGATCATTGGTTCTTGCAACCACCGATAAAAACTTTGCCACAGCTAATGTTCTAACATTTGTCCAGTCTTCCAATAGAAACCTGACATAGTGAGCCTCTGATTTTCCTGGGAAAGGTACCAGCAAGGGTATTATCAGTTCAGCCTTGGCTTGCTTATATTTTGCACAGTGCAACAAAATATGTTTTATGGAATCGATGTCTTGAGCACACGAGCAAAGTCTGTCCTGGTGAGGAACTCCTCTCAACCTGCCATCCAACACTGCAGAAGGAAAGACATTTAGTCTGGCTTTGGTGAAAAACCTTCGATAGTTTGGTACTGTCAGGTTTTTAATGTAAGATGTTAACTTAAAGACATGCCCATATTGTACTCCTACTGCCAGCAGACTACAGACTGTGTGTGATCGAGATTGCAAGTCACTGTGTGCATTATCCCATAATCTTTGCTTTACGTCTTTTGGGTGCCTTCATAACCCAGGTAATACAGTTGGGGGGGGTGTGACAGACCAATAGAGGTGGCTTTTTTAGCCATGGTTTTCTGCCATTTACTGACAAATTCCTCATTGGTCAGGTGTTGGTACCGACATTGAGCTCTGCCTTAACTGTTCAGAGATCCTGAGGAACCATTCCTGCTTTAAAACTCACAGGTGGCCCATGAATGATGGAGAAGCAAGACTGAAGTCAACCTACCTATGGCTAGTGTATAGGTCTTCACACAAAAGCCACTGTGTCATGACTGTCCATGTCTTGTGGATTTTATTTTTCAGGAACAACCCACCAGTAACCAGCAGGAGTACAATATTCTGCTCACAGATCTTTCCTGAAAGCTCCCTTTCAGCATTTTGCTTCTATGCAGTAGCAGAACTAGATGCCTTCATCTGCCCCAGCTGCAACAAAACATGTCTCTCCCGTATTGGTCTCTACAATCACAGCAGGCACTGCAACCTCCCAACAGATTGACCTCACCCCCAAAGGCGCACTCCTCCATTATCTCCTGAGACAGACCGATGCCAACAACAAACAACCAGGCTAGGTGTGCACTGCACTTAACACACACACCCGCAACATGTATATAAAATAGAATTTTCTAGGTATTCTTAAAAGCTAGAAACTTGGCTGGGTTTGGGGGGGGTTGTTTTTGTTTTTTTAAAGGAAATTCAGGTAAGTGAATTGTTCCCAACTCCAAAATATGGGCTGTTGTGGAATACAGACAGCCTTTCATATACTGTATAATCTTCTCTGAGAAAACACTCACACAAATTATGAGTCTATCAGACGTTGGTTTGGAAGAAACACATTTATCCCAGTTTCTCGAATTTTCAGCCTTTCGATGCAGGCTGATCCATTGTCCACCAAGCTCATTTGGCCCCCAGGTACCCCCCCCCGCCTGCCTTCCTATGTACAATCAGTCCAGGGGTTGCCCTGGCTGTCAGTCAGCAACCCCCCCCC